>NC_091981.1:16610716-17941966 GCF_044704955.1 Pristiophorus japonicus | reverse complement strand
TCTGCTTGTCTTGACTCGCTACGTATGTTTTCTATCTCCCTCGAACGAGGGAGTTGGCCGAACGATGCACAATTCAGGTGCCCCCACCCCTCATGCCAAAGATGTGCACACCACTAGTGGGGTGCCGCAGGGTTCAGTGCTGGGACCCCAGCTATTTGCAATATACATCAATGATTTCGATGAAGGAATGGAGTGTAATATCTCCAAGTTTGCAGATGATACTAAGCTGGGTGGTGGTGTGAGCTGTTAGGAGGATGCTAAGAGGCTGCAGGGTGACTTGGACAGGTTAGGTGAGTGGGCAAATGCATGCCAGATGCAGTATAATGTGGATAAATGTGAGGATATCCACTTTGGTGGCAAAAACACAAAGGCAGAATATTATCTGAATGGCGGCAGATTAGGAAAAGGGGAGGTGTAACGAGACCTGAGTGTCATGGTACATCAGCCATTGAAAGCTGGCATGCAGGTACAGCAGGCGGTGAAGAAGGCAAATGACATTTAGCCTTCATAGCGAGGGGATTTGAGTATAGGAGTAGGGAGGTCTTATTGTAGTTGTACAGGGCCTTCGTGAGACCACAGCTTAAATATTGTGTACAGTTTTGGTCACCTAATCTGAGGAAGGACATTCTTGCTATTGAGGGAGTGCAGCGAAGGTTCACCAGACTGATTCCCGGGATGGCAGGACTGACATATGAGGAGAGACTGGATCGACTGGGCTTGTATTCACTGGAGTTTAGAAGAATGAGAGGGGATCTCATAGAAACATATAAAATACTGATGGGACTGGACAGATTAAATGCAGGAAGAATATTCCCGATGTTGGGGAAGTCCAGAAGCAGAGGTCACAGTCTAAGGATAATGGGTAAGCCAGTTAGGACCGAGCTGAGGAGAAACTTCTTCACTCAAACAGTTATTAATCTGTGGAATTCTCTGCTACAGAGAGTTGTTGATGCCAGTTCGTTAGATATATTCAAGAGGGATTTAGATATGATCCTTATGGCTAAAGGGATCAAGGGGTATGGAGAGAAAGCAGGAAAGGGATATTGAGGTGAATGATCAGCCATGATCTTATTGAATGGTGGTGCAGACTCAAAGGGCCGAATGGCCTAGTCCTGCACCTATTTTCTATGTCTATGTTTCTATGTTTCCTACATTTTGTAAAATTTGGGGAGTGCTCATATCTCTTTAAGTTTGAGCTTCTGGCCAGATTTTATGAGTGTGTTCTGTACTCAGTTTTTGCACGCAAGAGGGCTGTGGGAAAAAAGAAAGACATGCATTTATATGACCACCAGATTTCTCAAACTGCTTTACAGCCAATGAATTACTTTTGGAGTGTAGTCCCTGTTGTAATGTAGGAAACGCGGCAGCCAATTTGCGCACAGCAAGCTCCCGCAAACAGCAATGTGATAATGACCAGATCATCTGTTTTTGTTTATTGATTGAAGGATAAATATTGGCCAGGACACCGCGGATAACTCCCCTGCTCTTCTTTGAAATAGTGCCATGGGATATTTTACCTCCACCTGAGAGAGCAGACAGGATCTCGATGTAACACCTCATCCAAAAGACAGCACCTCTGACAGTGCAGCACTCCCCTGGAGTGACAGCCTAGATTTTTTTTTGCTCCTGTCCCTGGAGTGAGATTTGAATCCATAACCTTCTGATCCACAGGCAAGTGTGCTACCCACTGAGCCACGGCTGACACCAAAGCAAACAAGTTGTCCTCATCCTGTAGCCCTTGGCTCCTGGTGGAAGCCCAAAGCTTTGCAGAATGTTTATGTGAATGCCACACCCTGAGAAATTGGGTACACTCACCTCTCTCTGCTGTTGGATCCTTCCTGCCAGCCTACCATTCCCGGCACTGCATTTTGCTGGTCTCACCAAATCTGTGCCTTATATTAGGAGCATTCCGAGTCCTCGTGACAGCTCGGCCACAGTCTTCTGATATGTGCGCAGCAGGCATGGGCTCAGAAAATAGGGATGTCCACCTTCAAACTTAGTGAGAATTTGTTGCATACAAATGTTATTTGCACATATCTGAGTTGCAAGTGGGATAAACACTGATCCAGTATGTTATGTCTGTAATGCACTTATGAATGATTCCATGAGGCAATGCGTTGTACTCAAACTGTAGTGACCTTGGTCCTTTATTCTTAACTCCATAGTGAGGCACAAGCATGGTGGGCAGCCTTTTATACTGGGCCCTGCACACCGATGCAGGTGACCCTCAGGTGTCCCGCCACAGTGCCCTCTGGTGGACAGCCCCTGCAACAGGGGCAGGAAACCCCGGTCTCTACCAGTTGCACCTTCTGGTGGTGCCAGCATAGTATATACACAGTGTAAACCTTATTGAAAGTACATCAGGTAACAAGTCTCTATCTTATGCAACTATACAGTGACTACACGGAGAGTATATCTATAGTCTGCATATATATAACAGTAGAGATTGGTATCAGAGTTAGCTGCAGCAGAACTAACTATTCTTGAATTGTAAGATCTGTAAAACCACAAACTGAAAATGTTCTTGCACGCTTCACCCTAACTGTTCTACAATAAATGAATGCAATTTGACTTGCCGTTTCCCATTTGCCAGTAACTTCAATGATATGAGATGTGAATTGGCTAGAATAGACTGGCGAGTGGTAATTAAAGGGTTGACGGTGGATAGGCAATGGCAAATATTTAAAGATCACATGGATGAACTTCAATAATTGTACATCCCTGTCTGGAGTAAAAATAAAACGGGGAAGGTGGCTCAACCGTAGCTAACAAAGGAAATTAAGGATAGTGTTAAATTCAAGGAAGAGGCATATAAATTGGGCAGAAAAAGCAGCAAGCCAGAGGACTGGGAGAATTTTATAATACAGCAGAGGAGGACAAAGGGTTTAATTAGGAGGGGGAAAATAGAGTATGAGAGGAAGCTTGCTGGGAATATAAAAACTGACTGCAAAAGCTTCTATAGGTATGTGAAAATAAAAAAATTAGTGTAAACAAATGTAGGTCCCTTGCAGTCAGATTCAGGTGAATTTATAATGAGGAACAAAGAAATGGTGGACCAGTTAAACAAATACTCTGGTTCTGTCTTCACGAAGGAAGACAAAAATAACCTTCCGGAAATACTAGGGGACCGAGGGTCTAGTGAGAAGGAGGAACTGAAGGATATCCTTTTTCGGCGGGAAATTGTGTTAGGGAAATTGATGGGATTGAAGGCCGATAAATCCCCGGGGCCTGATAGTCTGCATCCCAGAGTACTTAAGGAAATAGCCTTAGAAATAGTGGATGCATTGGTGATCATTTTCCAACAGTCTATCGACTCTGGATCAGTTCTTATGGACTGGAGGGTAGCTAATGTAACACCACTTTTTTTAGAAAGGAGAGAGAGAGAAAAAACGGGTAATTATAGTCCGGTTAGCCTGACATCAGTAGTGGGGAAAATGTTGGAATCAATTTTTAAAGATGAAATAGCAGCACATTTGGAAAGCAGTGACAGGATCGGTTCAAGTCAGCCTGGATTTATGAAAGGGAAATCCTGCTTGACAAATCTAGAATTTTTTAAGGATGTAACTGGTAGAGTGGACAAGGGAGAACCAGTGATGTGGTGTACTTGGACTTTCAAAAGGCTTGTGACAAGGTCCCTACAAGAGATTGGTGTGCAAAATCAAAGCACATGGTATTGGGGATAGTGTACTGACGTGATAGAGAACTGATTGGCAGACAGGAAGCAGAGAGTTGGGATAAACGGGTCCTTTTCAGAATGGCAGGCAGTGACTAGTGGCATGCTGCAGGGCTCAGTGCTGGGACCCCATCTCTTTACAATATACATTAATGATTTGGATGAGGGAATTGAGTGTAATATCTCCAAGTTTGCTGATGACACTAAGCTGGGTGCTGGTGTGAGCTGTGAGGAGGATGCTAAAAGGCTGCAGGGTGACTTGGACAGGTTAGTTGAGTGGGCAAATGCGTGGCAGATGCAGTATAATGTGAGGTTATCCACTTTGGTGGCAAAAACAAGAAGGCAGAATATTATCTGAATGGCAACAGATTAGGAAAAGGGGAGGTGCAACGAGACCTGGGTGTCATGGTACATCAGTCATTGAAAGTTGGCATGCAGGTACAGCAGGTGGTGAAGAAGGCAAATGGCATTTGGCCTTCATAGCTAGGGGATTTGAGTAGAGGAGCAGGAAGGTCTTACTGCAGTTGTACAGGGCCTTAGTGAGGCCTCATCTGGAATAGTGTGTTCAGTTTTGGTCTCCTAATCTGAGGAAGGATGTTCTTGCTATTGAGGGAGTGCAGTGAAGGTTCACCAGACTGATTCTCGGGATGGCAGGACTGACATATGAGGAGAGACTGAATCGACTGGGCCTGTATTCACTGGAGTTTAGAAGGATGAGAGGGGATCTCATAGAAATATATAAAATTCTGACGGGACTGGACAGGTTAGATGCAGGACGAATATTCCTGATGGTGTGGAAGTCCAGAACCAGGGGACATAATCGAAGGATAAGGGGTAAGCCATTTAAGACAGAGATGAGGAGAAACTTCTTCACTCAGAGAGTTGTTAACCTGTGAAATTCCCTACCGCAGAGAGTTGTTGATGCCAGTTCATTGGATATATTCAAGAGGGAGTTAGATATGGCCCTTAGGGCTAAAGGGATCAAGGGGTATGGAGAGAAAGCAGTGAAGGGGTACTGAGGTGAATGATCAGCCATGATCTTATTGAACGGTGGTGCAGGCTCGAAGGGCCGAATGGCCTACTCCTATATAAACCCATGGATCAAAGACAGAACCAAATAAAAGACGAGTAATAGATTTTAATTAAGCAACTATTCAACAACATTTTAATCACACATGAAAATCAGGTAACATGTTATTCAATGTAGGTTAAGGTCACCCTGCTATAAAAAATCATGGCGAAATACAGATTTGTAGCGCCTAAAACATCTGCCGGTTTTTCTGGCCGTGATTATCTGAGTGTATCAGGATCTTGCAGTTGGTTGATATCGAAGAGATACCATCCTATCCCTCTGTTCATTGGCTGTTGTTACTGCATTAGACCAGTTGATGACCATTTTGAGGCTTGGCTTTGTCGAACCTAACTCTTCTCACCAGATGTTGTACACACAACGAGCCCAAATTTCCCCATGAGTTGCACCGTTTTTTTTGGTGTAACTTGATTTTTCTGGTGTATCTTTTTAGTTGCAATTTAATTTGCGCCAGTGTAAGTGAGTTAGTTCGGTTTTTTGTTTGGTCAGTTTTTTTTCTCAAAAGGATGCGCTCCCAGCCACTTACACCATTTATGCCAATTTGGCCAGAAAAATGTTGTACTAAACTAACTTAGGGCAGCATTTGTGTCCACTTTTGTCCGCACAGAAAGATCTTACTTACAGTTAAGGAATCGGCGCAAGTAACTCCATTTAAAGCACCACCAAGCATCAAACAAAGCACAAAAAGTAATAAGCAATTAATTAACACATAAAATAAAAGGAACCCTGCCTCTGAAGCACCAAGACCAAAATAATAAGCAATCAATACATAACAAATAAAAAAATAGAAGGAACCCTGCACCTAAAGCACCAAAATCAATCAGTAAATAACAAATAAAAAATAGAAGTCCTACCTTGGGGAACGCAGTGGGCCGCCGATGAGGGAGCCCATTGGGCCAGGGCACGGGACGGTGTGCTTCAGCCCCTCCCACACAGCCTGCAGCGCGCTTTTGCAGAAATGGCCTGCCAGGACCTACTGCGCATGCGCGCAGACTCTAGCGCGCATGTGCAGAGGTCCCGGCACTGTTTTCAGCGCTGGGTCCTGACTCCACCCCCCGCTCTTTGTTCTGCGCCATGCCAGCTCCACAGATGACCCGAGAATTGACCATGATCGCAAGGATTTATTTGGGGCACTGCTTCTGATGTAAAATGTCGGCGGGGGAGCTCAGAGATGCACCGGAAAAACCGGAGGGCCAAATTTGGGCCCAAAATTACTAGGACTACAATAGCTAGAACATGTAACAAAGAGAAATGCTTTGGGAAATTATACAGCAGGCAGGAAATATCCTTCATGAAAGGAGTGTCCTTCCTTGTGAAGCAGAAAGCTAGTTCATTGTGCGTAATGCTCATGGTCTCCCCTATTTACATTTCTAAATGTTTTGAAATATTATAAAGAAAGACTTGTGTTTATAAAGCACGCTTTCTCTCTCTCTGTACACCCTTTCCAAGGACAGTGGCAAAGCGTCTCACAGAATTTTGCTCATACAGAATATATAAAGGGAAGAATTATTTAACTGCAGTATTTCTATTGTTCCCTCTCTGCCTCTGTAGCGCTTGTTCCCCTCCCATAGCTCAATGTTTCTGATATTTCCACCTCCATAACCTCGTCCAACTCTGCCCCTGCCTCAGCTCCTCTGCTGCTGAAACCCTCAACCATGCCTTTATTAGCTCTATCCTTGTCTATCCCAACTGGCTGGCCTCTCACATTCTACCCTACGTAACCTTGAGGTCATCCAGAGCCCTGCTGCCTGTGTCCTAACTCGCACCAGTCCCGCTCACCCATCACCCCCTGTGCTCGCTGATCCACATTGGCTCCCGGTTAAGCAACGTCTCAATTTTAAAATTCTCATCCTTGTTTCCAAATCCCTCCATGGTCTCACCCCTCCCTATCTCTGTAATCTCCTCCAGCCCCACAACCCACCCGAGATGTCTGCGCTCCTCTAATTCTGCCCTCTTGAGCATCCCTGATTATAATCGCTCAGCCATCAGTGGCCGTGCATTCTGTTGCCTAGGCCCTAAGCTCTGTAATTCCATCCCTAATCCCCTCCACCTCTCGACCTCTATTTCCTTCTTTAAGACACTCTTTAAAACCTATCCTTTCAACCATGTATTTGGTCATCTGCCCTAATATCTTCTTTGGTGGCTTGGTGTCAAATTTTGATTTATAACGCTGCTGTGAAATGCCTTGCGATGTTAAAGGCACTATATAAATACAAATTCTTGTGGTTGTTGACATCCTGCCTCTCTGCTGGATGCTTCCTAATGGAAACTTACTGCTGTGTTGGCATATTTTGTTAGTGAGTCTCTCTCAGCAGATTCAATGGGTAAAGGCAGCTCAGTCTCCAGTTTACAATCATCCCACTGCAGAGCACACACCGTGTTATTTAGCTCCGGACGCTCTCATATCTTTCTGTGAGGTCATCAGGACTCATACACACTATCACACTGACACCTTAACATGCAGGCAGCGTGCCAAGAATCTGGCAGCTTGAGAAATGTCTCACTTATTTGAGGTGTTGAAGAGTGAGTCTCCCTGTGAAGCACACTCCACTGGAGTACGTGCTACTGATGTAATTGCACAGTGTTTAACGGAGGAAACTGAGGCCTCTTCAAGTTATGATAATAATTTAATACACAGAGATATGGCGAGGGAAAATTTCAACAGTATGCATTTTTTTGTGCTCACCTCCCACCCCACAAAATCTAGCGTGGCACTTTTGGAGCTATTAGTGCCTGTCTGCAAATTATGACATACATTTAACATGATTGTCCATCTTTCATGCTGGTAGCCGAAGTCAACAAAGTCAATCATTGAAAGAAAGACTTGCATTAGTGTGAAATGAGTATGGGTCATCTTGAGCCGGTTCCCAGTAGGCTCAAGAAAGAAAGAACGACTTGCATTGATATAGCACCTTTCACAACCACCGGACCTCTCAAAGCACTTTACAGCTAATGAAGTACTTTTGGAGTGTAATCATTGTTATAATGTGGAAAACATGGCAGCCATATTTGCATACAAGTAAGCTCTCACAAACAGCAATGTGATAATGACCAGATCATTTGTTTTGTTGATTGAGGGATAAATATTGGCCAGGGCACCGGGATAGCTCGCCTGCTCTCCTTTGAAATAGTGCCATGGGATCTTTTATATCCACCCGAGAGAGCAGACAGGGTCTCAGTTTAACATCTCATCTGCAAGAAAGCACCTCTGACAGGTCAGCACTGCCTTGGAGCGTCAGGCTAGATTGATGTGCTCAAGTTCTGCGAGTGGGACTTGAACCCACAACCTTCTGATTTTAGAAACGAGTGTGCTACCCACTGAGCCACAGCTAATACTAGGGTGATGAGGGTATAGCTAATTAACTTTACTCACTGTACATGTCATACACCAATGGATAAAGCAGAATCATACACATCACCCCCAGTACGCAGGTACATTCTCATAGTCGAAGCATCATCATCATCGGCGGTCCCTCGAATGAGGATGACTTGCTTCCACGAGTTTACAGGTGTTTTGATGAAGGACCCGATGTTCCAGTCCTGAACTCCAATTGAAGGGGTGGAAGATGCCGGTGCGTGGATTTTTTTAACGTGTTCTGACCGTTGCACACCAGCCAGCACACGAGCTTGGCAGAGGTGGGTCTTGGTCCAGTGGCAAGGATTAACCAAGACGACTGGAGACCTGCTCTGCTGCACGGACTTAGCGCGCGCACATATCGCAGTGTGGGCTGGTCCGTGCTGTCCCTGGGCCCTCACCTCTTCTGGGCTCCGTACCCTCATCTATCGCACCTCTGCCAGGACCTATCGCCGCTCCTCCGCCATAAACATTCACCGCATCTCGCCACAAGCACTCGCCGCTCATCCGCCCCGACCTTCCCACTCCTCTGTATCTGGGTCCTGCCGATGTTCCTGCCCACGCTCCAAAACAGCGACTAGGGTTAAGCACGTGTCCGGTCATAGATGCTTCGGAATCCAGTCACAGTTGGGGAGATTGTCCAAATGCTACAGTGTGGCAGTTTCATTGTCATAAGTTTGTTATTAGCCCAAAGATTTGATTAAAGAATATCATATAAGATTGAAACATGTAAGATTATGAGGGTGATTGACAGGGTATTTGAGAGATTGTTTCTGCTGGCTGGTGAGTTGAGAACTATAGGGCATAGTCTCAGGATAAGGGGTCAGCCATTTTAGACTGAGATGAGGAGCAATTTCTTCACTCAGAGAGGTTATGAATCTTTGGAATTCTCTACCCCAAAGGGCTGTGGATTCTGAATCGTTGAATAGATTCAAGGTTTAGATAGATACATTTGTGCATCCTAGGGGAATTAAGGGATATGGGGATAGTGCAGGAAAGTGGAAATGAGGCCGATGATCAGCCATGATCTCATTGAATGGTGAAGCAGGCTTGAGGGGCCGTATGGCCTACTCCTGCTCCTAGTTCTTATCACATAGGCTCAATGTTGCAAATTTCTGAGCAAAGTACGTTCAGAGATCATAAATGAAAGAAAAACAATGAAAATTGTTTTAAAATGAATAACTTTGACGATTGGCCCATTTTCCTTCAATCACACGGAGAAAATGGATATCACAGAGTGGATTGGCTGTCAGAAAGCCATTGAAATATAAATTCATGGATGGCCATTTTAATATAAATGAAATACCATATATCAAAATTGGAAGGAACAGCACAAAGGAGAATGTTACCCGTGTTGGCGAGTGAGTACCATCAGAAGTACAATACTAACTGGCCCTGCAGCAGATAGAGGGAGGCAATCAAACTGTGGGTGATGAGGCTATTTCACCAAGGTAATTTCAATGAATGTACATGACCCTTTAATCATCCAGACTCTACAGCAATAATCAGCTGTCAGAAACATTCAGAAACTGAGCTTTAAGGCATTTGTGCTTCTTGTTTACTGGAACAATGAAACCAGCACTGAATCCAACGTCCTGGTTATGGCTTGCGCTTCAGAAATACCAACTCCTTGTTGATTAATCACAGTGTTTGGTAACTGGAACGCTGCATTCAGCTACACAAATATGCCAAAACACAGATCATGTTAAAACAACTTCAAGCTCCGAACACCATCTCTCTCATCAGATAGATACTTGAGCTGATTATATTCCTTATCAGATCTCTATAAATGGCTCAGTTCATAAGAACATAAGAACATTAGAAATAGGAGCAGGAGTAGGCCATATGGCCCCTCGAGCCTGCTCCGCCATTCAATAAGATCATGGCTGATCTGATCATGGACTCAGCTCCACTTCACTGCCCGCTCCCCATAACCCCTTATCCCCTTATCGTTTAAGAAACTGTCTATTTCTGTCTTAAATGTATTCAATGTCCCAGCTTCCACAGCTCTCTGAGGCAGTGAATTCCACAGATTTACATCCCTCTGAGAGAAGAAATTTCTTCTCATCTCTGTTTTAAATGGGCAGCCCCTTATTCTAAGATCATGCCCTCTAGTTCTAGTCTCCCCCATCAGTGGAAACATCCTCTCTGCATCCACATTGTCAAGCCCCCTCATAATCTTATACGTTTCGATAAGATCACCTCTCATTCTTCTGAATTCCAATGATAGAGGCCCAACCTCCTCAACCTTTCCTCATAAGTCAACCCCCTCATCCCCGGAATCAACCCAGTGAACCTTCTCTGAACTGCCTCCAAAGCAAGTATATCCTTTCGTAAATATGGAAACCAAAACTGCACGTAGTATTCCAGGTGTGGCCTCACCAATACCCTGTATAGCTGTAGCAAGACTTCCCTGCTTTTATATTCCATCCCCTTCGCAATAAAGGCCAAGATACCATTGGCCTTCCTGATCACTTGCTGCACCTGCATACTATCCTTTTGTGTTTCATGCACAAGTACCCCCAGGTCCCACTGTATTGCAGCACTTTGCAATCTTTCTCTATTTAAATAATAACTTGCTCTTTGATTTTTTTTCTGCAAAAGTGCATGACCTCACACTTTCCAACATTATACTCCATCTGCCAAATTTTTGCCCACTCACTTAGCCTGTCTATGTCCCTTTGCAGATTTTTTGTATCCTCCTCAAACATTGCTTTTCCTCCCATCTGTGTATCGTCAGCAAACTCCTGAAATAAAATTAAATCATATCTAAATAATATGCGGATACAGAGGAATAACCGCAGCAAAGAAACTACATCTAATTCTTAAAATGATCCACTTTGAAATCCATGATAAGGAATAATTAGACAGTACATAGGTGCAATAACTGAATCTGTTTGTCCGAGGAAGCTGCATTAATAATAAAACAGATTCAGTAAAGTGCCTCATCTTACTAATTCTATTAGATAGGAGAAGGTAGATTCCTCACACTGTCAGTGTCTATAAATCCTCCAGCACAGTTCTCCAGTAAAGTCATCAACACTCATTCTTAAACAAAAAATACTTAGTAGCACCACGAGATACAGACAAGACAAGCAAAGTAATGTCCAAGTTAATTAGGACAATGATTGCTGTTGGTATCGAATACACGACTGGTCCATTCTGTGACTGTTTCCCATCCTCACTTTGTTCATTCCTGATCACCCTTCTTCCTCCTGAATGCCCTGTTCCCTCCCTTCATCCTTATCACTCTCTCCCTCGCAATAGCCCCTTCTTCCCTCCCTCATGATAGCCCGTTACTTCCCTCCTTCCTGATCACCCCCTCTCAATCGCCTCCTCCTTCCCTCTCTCCCAATTCCCCATTCTTCCCTCCCTCCCAATCCCCCCTCCTTCCCTCCTGCCCTATCGCCTCCTTCCCTCCCTCCTGATCCCCCTCCTTCCCTCCCTCCCGATCAGCTTCTCCTTCTCTCCCTCCCGATCAGCTTCTCATTCCTTCCCTCCCCCTTGATCCCCCTCCTTTCCTCCTCCCGATCACCTCCTCCTTCTTTCCCTCCCGATTGCCCCCCTCCTTCCTGCCTATCGCCTCCTCCTTCCCTCCCTCCCTATTGCCTCTCCTTCCCTCCGTCCCTATCGCCTCCTCCTTCCCTCCCTCCCTATTGCCTCTCCTTCCCTGCCTCCCGATCTCCTCCTCCCCTCCCTCCTGATCTCCCTCCTTCCCTCCCTCCCGATCACCTCCTCCTTCCTTCCCTTCCTATCGCCTCCTCCTTCCCTCCCTTGCTATTGCCTCCTCCTTCCCTCCCTCCCTATCGCCCCTCCTTCCCTCCTTCCCTATCGTCTCCTCCTTCCCTCCCTCTGGATCGCCCCTCCTTCCCTCCCTCCACTTCTCCTCCCCCCCTCCCTCTCAGGCCCTAGTTGAGGGTTGTTACGGGCAGGCAGCGGCCCAACTCCATCCTGGTGGAACCGGCGGGCTGCCTCTGTGTGCCTGATTGGTGTTTGCAGCTCGCGGCAAGTTGCTGAGGAGGCCCGAGGTCCAGGTTCGAGTGTGCGTCAGACTTCAGGTCAGCCATGATCATATTGAATGGCGGAGCAGGCCCGAGGGGTCAAATGGCCTACTCCTGCTCCCATTATGTTATGTTCCGTCTCCTGGTGCCTGAAAACGGGCCAAAAGGAATTGCCACTGCTATATATTTCAGGCTAAACTATGAATTGTTTGCTGTGAGAAAGGAAAATACCAAGAACCAAGTTCTATGTTTGAGCACACAGCTGGTTTACCAGTGTACAGACCGTCAGTCCAATCATCAATTGCAGGCAGCTGGTCGATGAGGCCTGGGAGTTAGAATAGCCTAGGCCTGAAATTGATGAGTTGTGGGGGTTTGAAGCTCGCCCCCTCCTGTCTGAAACCTGCTCCCTGTTATATGATCCCGTATAATCCAGCCCAACACTATAGGAAATGCTGTATTGTCATAGGTGCCACTTCCTGGATGAACCATCGAACTCTGGCCCTGTCAATCTGCTCAGGTGAATGTAAAAGATCTCACAGTACTATGCAAAGTAGAGCAGCAAAGTTCCCCTACTAATGCCAATGCTTCTCCCTTAACTATGGCCATGAAAACAGATTAATTGGTCATTTATCTCACTTGAAATTCATTGGACCATAGAATGATGCACTGCAGCAACTCACCAAGGTTTCTTTGGCAGCACTTCCCAAACCCGCAACATCTACCACCTAGAAGAACAAGGGCAGCAGGCGCAAGGGAGCACCAACACATCCACATTCCCCATCAAATCACACACTATCCTGACTTGGAAATATATCGGCCGTCCCTTCATCACCGCTGGGTCAAAATCCTGGAACTCCCTCCCCAACAGCCCTGTGGGAGCACCTTCACCACACGGACTGCAGCGGTTCCAGAAGGCGGCTTACCACCATCTTCTCAAGGGCAATGAGGGATGAGCAATAAATGCTGGCCTTTCAGCGACGCCCACATCCCGTGAATGAAAAGGAATGAGCCAATCGGCTGCTTTATGGGTATGGAGCGAAAGCAGGAATGGGGTACTGAGGTGAATGATCAGCCATGATCAGATTGAATGGTGGTGCAGGCTCGAACGGCCGAATGGCCTACTCCTGCACCTATTTTCTATGTTTCTATTTTCTATGTTTGCCGACATAATTACTGCAATTACACACCAAAAACTCAATCCATTGCCCGTGAAGTGCTTTGCAATGTCCTCGTGATATGAAAGGCATAAAATGAATGTCAGTTCTTTCTGTAGCAGCACTAGGCTATTTAACTCTCTTGCACAATTTTACCTTTCCCGAGACCAAAATAAGATTTACCCGGAGCTGCTCCTGCTCGCAGCTGTAGTGCCCGTTCACGGCGGAGTTACACTGGCGGAGTGCGAGCAACTCCGAGGAAATTCCTGGCAAAATGGTTTGAGATTTATCTGGTCTTTCGTCAGAGTCCCTGTAAATCGAGGGATATGGGGACAGTGCAGGAAAGCGGATATGAGGTCGAAGGTCAGCCATGGTCTTATTGAATGGCGGAGCAGGCTCCAGGAGCCGAACGGCCTACTCTTGCTCCTATTTCTTATCTTTTTATGTTATGTTTTTATGTTAAATGAGCTTCTCAATGTGGGCTCACGACCTAGATTTACTAGCAATGGTACCAGCGCTGAGGGACTTCAATCACGTGGAGAAACTGTGATGGTTCTCCTGAAAGCAGAGAAGATTAAGGGGAGACTTAATAGAAGGTGTTCGAAATAATGAACGGTTTTGATAGAGTTAATAAGGAAAAAATGTTCCCACTGGCAGAAGGGTCAGTAACCAGAGGACACAGATTTAAGGTAACTGGCAAAAGAACCAAAGGCAACATGAGGAAACAAACTGTTTTCCCAGTGATCTGGAGTGCACAACCTGATAGAGTAGTGGAAGCAGATTCAATAGTGACTTTCAAAAGGGAATTGGATCAACGCAAAGAGCGTGAAGAGGTCAAGCGCAGGCAGCGGAAGGAGCATGTGGCAAACCAGCCCCACCCACCCCTTCCCTCGACTAATGTCTGTCCCACCTGTGACAGAGTCTGTGGCTCTCGTATTGGACTGTTCAGCCACCAGAGAACTCACTTAGGAGTGGAAGCAAGTCTTCCTCGATTCCGAGGGACTGCCTATGATGATGCTGGTGTGATCTGGAATGCACAGCCTGATAGAGCGGTGGAAGCAGATTCAACAATGACTTTTCAAAAGGGAATTGGATGAATTAGAACCATTTGCAAGGCTGTTGGGAAAGAACAGGGGACTGGGACTAATAGGCTCGCTCTTTCAGAGAGCACAGGCACGGTGGGCCGAATGGCCTCTTTCTGTGCTGTATCATTCTATAATTCTATGACTTGGCACACAGAGAGTTTTGCTTCATTGGAATGACTTGAAATTATGATTGATCTGTGCGAGCTGAAGATCAGAAACTGATGCAAGGCTCATATACCAAAAAAATCTTCCGTGGAAATAAAATGCTAATTTTGAGACTTTTCTTTGAAGAACGCCCTGCGATGAGACAACCATTATAACTTTGGCAGAGTTAAAACTGCATACATACAAGAATTAATCAAAACAATTCTGTCTTGATCAGAGATCTGTCTCCAGGCAATTTATGCAGTGAAAGCTCAGCCACACTCAGACAACCGAAACCCCTTTACAAAACCACAGTTGACAGAATTCAATTCAAATTTGTTATTATTTTTAAAACCTCCAGATCGAGGTATATTTTCACTAAAGCTTCTCAAGCTCAGAAGGACGAAGAACACTCGACGGAAGCAGTGGCTAAAATTTCCAAAGTCCTGTCCATCACAGTCCCTCTCTATGAAAGAACTATTTCAAAATACTTAATTTTGTTAATAGGAGGAACGGTGCAGAATCATTTTGTATTCTTCGATGAGAAAAACATTGAAAATTTGCCGTTCTGCGATGGTTCTCCGACAGAATTTTGGTCAAATCAAACAACAACGATGATGTGCATTCATATACCCGCCTTTAACGTAGTGAAACATCCCAAAGCGCTTCATGGGAGTATTATGAGATAAAAAAATTTGACACCGAGAAACATAAGTGGAAATTAGCGCAGGTGACCAAAAGCTTGGTCAAAGAGGTATGTATTAAGGGGCGGCTTGAAGGAGGAAAGAGAGGTAGAGAGGTGAGGAGGTTTAGGGAAGGAGTTCCAGAGCTTGGGGCCGAGGCAACAGAAGGCACGGCCACCAATGGTTGAGCGATTATAATCAGGGATGCTCAAGAGGGCAGAATTAGGGGAGGCAAGACATCTTGAGGGCTTATGGGGCTGGAGGCGATTACAGAGATAGGGAGGGGGCGAGGCTATGGAGGGATTTGAAAATAAGGATGAGAATTTTAAAATCGAGGTGTTGCTCCAGGTATCCCACGGGGACGAGACGCACGGTTTACCTTTGTGGGTCGTTGCAGGCGATGGGCCGACACTCCTCGGCCGGAGGTGGATGGGGACGGTCCGTGGGAGCTGGGAAGACTTCATCACTCCACAGGCTGCTGCTCCCCGGGGTGCTGCCGTGCCCTGGGTCCCTAGATAGCAGCGCCGACCGAGCTGGAGCTGCAGCCTCAATCCACCCACAGGCAAGCCCCAGGCCCGGACCTCACACAGAGATCCCGCAGCCTCAGCCCCCACAGGCAAGCAGCCCTGCACAGAGGGGCCTAGTGGGGTGGGGGTGGGGGGGGGTGAGCCAGCGGGGTGCAAGGGATCCAGGATGGCCGGCGGATCGGAGGGGCCCACACAGAGGGAGAGTCGGACGGCGGCAGCAGCTGGAGGTCGGCGGCCACGGCGGCCGCAGGAGAGGCGGCAAGTCAGGTGGCAGCGGAGGCTACGGCGGCGGAGGGCATCCGGAGCGGCGGAGAGCAAGATGGCGGTAACCTCGGTCCAGAGCATCAAAGATGGCGGCGCCCAAGGAGAAGCTTCGTGGAATCCTCCTACATCAAAGATGGCGCCTTAAAAAGTAAATGCACCCGGGAGTCTTAACAGGGCCTTACCATGTGGTGGTCCCCACAAAGGACTTCTGTAAGGCAGAGCGAGTCTAAAATGAGCTATGTTAATGTGAAATGGCGAATTTATAATCAGAATTAACTTTTTAATGCTGAATGGCCACTGTATTTGTGTAAAATAATGGATATGAAGTACAATTAATGATAAGGACTAACAAGGAAATCAGGGATCCGTTACCAGTCAATAACTAGTTAATGTACCAGATAACATGTACCATACTAACGCACTGTCTATGCCTACCTGCCTTCCGTTGGACAAGTATGAATGGTGTATGTAGCACACAAGTCACTGACTCCACACGATCTGGTGTAAATCTAACTGCTGTGACCTTCGTCCTTTATTGTTCAGCTCCAGAGTACCTCTCAGGTGTGGTGGTCAGCCTTTTATCGTGCCTGTTGCAGGTACTTCCAGGTTTCCCACCACAGCGCCCTCTGTGGTGTGGCATAGTGCTTACATTGCATTTAAGGTACCAGGACGATACACACATCAATACATAACATCACCTTCCCCCCCCACCAGGACGCAGGACGATGATACACACATTAATACATAACATCACCTTCCCCCCCCTCCCCCACCAGGACGCAGGACGACGATACACACATCAATACATAACAAGAATTTTGAAATCGAGGTGTTGCTTAACCGGAAGCGAGCACAGGGGTGATGGGTGAATGGGACTTGGTGCGAGTTAGGGCACGGGCAGTCGAGTTTTGGATCACCTCTAATTTAAACCCTGAAAAACTACGTAAATGGCTAAAAATGGCCACTAACACCATTTCTGCGGGGCTTCTGCTGAACAGCTGGAGTTAGGGTGGGAGACTGGGAGAAACCTGCAGAAATTCTTCCCTGTTCTTCCAAAGTGGTGAGGATTATTGTGACTTTGAACAACAGTGTAAAATGGGTAATATCGACTCAGCCCTTCGTTAACATAAGAACATAAGAAGTAGGAGCAGGAGTAGGCCATTTGGCTCCTCGAGCCTGCTCTGCCCTTTAATAAGATCATGGCTGATCTGATCATGGACTCAGCTCCACTTCCCACCCCGCTCCCCATAGCCCTTTATTCCCTTATCGCTGAAAAATCTGTCTATCTCCGCCTTAAATATATTCAATGACCAGCCTCCACAGCTCTCTGGGGCAGAGAATTCCACAGATTTACAACCCTGTGAGAAAAGAAATTCATCCTCATCTCAGTTTTAAATGGGTGGCCCCTTATTCTGAGACTATGGCCCCTAGTTTTAGTTTCCCCAATGAGTGGAAATATCCTCTCTGCATCCACCTTGTCGAGCCCCCTCATTATCTTATATGTTTCAATAAGATCACCTCTTTTTATTCTGAACTCCAATGAGTACAGGCCCAACCTACTCAACCTATCTTCTTACGTCATCACCCTCATCTCCAGAATCAACCAAGTGAACCTTCTCTGAACAGCTCCAATGCAAGTATATCCTTCCTTAAATACGGTGACCAAAACTGAACGCAGTACTCCAGGTGTGCCTCACCAATACCCTGTACAGTTGTAGCAGGACTTCTCTGTTTTTATACTTCATCCCCCTTGCAATAAAGGCCAATGTTCCATTTACCTTCTTGATTACTTGCTGTATCTGCATACTAACTTTTTGTGTTTCATACACAAGGATCCCCAGGTCACTCTGTACTGCAGCACTTTGCAATTTTTCTCCATTTAAATAGTAATTTGCTTTTCTATTTTTTCTGCCAAAGTGGATAACCTCACATTTTCTCACATTATACTCCATCTGCCAAATTTTTGCCCACTTACTTAGCCTGTCTATATCCCTTTGCCGGTTTTTGTCCTCTTCACAATTTGCTTTCCCACCCATCTTTGTATCATTAGCAAACTTGGCTACATTACACTCGGTCCCTTCATCCAAGTCATTAATATAGATTGTAAATAGTTAAGGCCCCAGCACCGATCCCTGCGGCACCCCACTAGTTACTGTTTGCCAACTGGAAAATGACACATTGATCCTGACTCTCTGTTTTCTGTTAGTTAGCCAATCCTCTATCCATGCTAATATATTACCCCCAACCCTGTTAAACATCGCTGCTGCTTTTTGTTTCCATTTAAGTCAATGGAGAAGAAAATCGTGAAAGGTGTTTATCGTTGGGGGCAAATTTAACCCTACTCACTGAACAGAAACCTGGCAGGTGGGCAGTTAAAATCGCGCTGGCTCTTACCTATCTGATATCCGTCATGATCGCAACATTTGCAATTTTAACCTGCTCTCCTGAGCAGGCAGCGAGGACAGGCACCCGGAGCCAACAGGGTCCTTCTTTACATAGGCATATTACGGCCCGATGACCTCGTTGAGACCCGACTGTAATTTTAACTCAGGCCTGAGTGGGGGATCCACCTGGAGTTAAAATTGGGGCAAGCCCAAATTTAAAATTACTCGAGTGACACTTTCAAAAATCATAATGATACTGAATTTTTATATTCCCATAGAGAGTTAATTCACATGTGCTTGTATATCTAGAAAACCTAAGGGGGAAACTGTAACTTTGAGCAATCATGTAAAATAGGTAAAATCAATTCATTAAATATTCTCTCCATTTTTATTTCCAGAATGGTTGCTAGAAGTTTGGAACTTTCTTCCGCAAACAGCAATTGATGCTAGATCAATTGTTCATTTTAAATCTGAGGTTGGATATTAAGGGATATGGGGCAAAGGCCGGTATATGGAGTTAGGTCGCAGATCAGCCATGATCTCATTGAATGGCGGAACATTCTCGAGGGGCTCAATGGCCTAATCCTGTTCCTATGTTCCAATGGAATAGCAGTTATTAATTAAGTATTTGAAATGTCGCATGTCGGTTTCAGCTGCTATGCAAAAAGATAGCATGTGCATTTTAAAATGTTTTAACATTTTCACGTCTCATCCCCCCTCCAAACATATTATATCCCGTGAACACTGTAAAATTTCATCTATCTATGTATGTGTGATATACAATGGGATAACTCTGTCTCTGGAAACCCTAAACATTTTTGGAAGCCAAATTCCCCAGCGCCCTAAGAGGCGCTAACAGGAAGGCGCAAAACAGGGCAATTTTGGCCCCTTTGTTTTCTAATAGGCATTGAAATAGTCGATGGCATGCACAAGATTTTAGAATTTTAGTGAGGACTAGAAGTAAAGCAGAACACGTTGCAATACTCATGCATTAGGATCAGTGACCATTTTTGTCTGACTATACCTCTGCGGTGCATCTTGGGACATTTTTCTATGTTAAAGATGCTCGACTTTGACTCTCCTTTAATATTAATGTGAATAAATGGTTTGAAGGGAGCTGCTACACATGTTTCAGTGTTATTTATCAGATTCAATGTTGCCCTTAGATAAATGCATGATGCGAGGGACGGTGATTAAATCTCAGACTTAACAGGTTGTCTCTAAATTGCATTTCTCTATGGAGGTTAATTTCTTGGTAGCACCTTTGGACTAGCACAAATTATTGCTGAATGAAAGCTTCCAAGGAGCGCTAGCGTTAAGTCCAACGTGGCACCACAGACTTTGCTCGCTGGAGGGAGCCGAAGGTTCCGGCATTGACGCAATCTGCCGTTTTTGCGCGTGCGTTTTCTTTTCCCCGCGCTTCCACCTTCTGGTTTCCGTTTCCATTCCTGTCGCAAACGCTAGTGCAGGGCGCGGCCACTTCCTACGCGCATGCGCATCTGGAGCAGTTCAGCCTTTTCAGAAGAGATGATGATGGTGGAGGAGGAGGAGGAGGGAAAGACAGCGTGCTCGGCCTTTCAGCCACGAGACAAATGATGCTTTAGTGGGGGCAGTGGATCGGAGATGGCAGGATTTGCATCTTTCGGGTGCTTCAAGACCACTGCCCGCTATATTTAAAAGGATTTGAAGGAAGATAACAGAGGAAGTCTCTGCCTCGGGCACAGTGGTCAGGACTGGCACTCAGTGCCGAAAGAAGTTTAATGATCTGACAAGGGTGATCAGAGTGAGTACCATTTTAATTCATGCACTCCTTTATTACTTCAATGATAAATCTGACACACTATTTGTTCTCATGCTGTTGATGCCTCTCAGCACTCACTCTGTCAGTTGCCTCCTACAATGCATGACACATAGGTAGGCTTAGTTTGGCACCCTATTTGCCATGAATGATCTTTACACATTATTAAGATCGCTTTTTGAAAGATCTCATAAGATGGCTCCGCACTTCGATGGCCTCCTGATGAACCACGTGCAACTTCCAAGGCCATTAAACAGAGGACTTTAGTACATTCAGACGGTGTGCAGAAGTGCTTTGGTGGCGATCTGTGCCACAAGAGCAGATGGACCCTCTTGTAACCATTCCCATTTCATCTTTTCAGGCTAAGAAGTCACACAATCGTCGTGATGCAGACAGGGGGTGGTTGGCCTCAGAGCCTGCCACTGAGAGACGTGGAAGAAAGAGTGGCAGGCCTCATCAGCGCCACAGGTCAGACAGTTGTCGGGGGTGGCGCTGAGCCTCCTTCCGACACTGAGAGTAAGTAAATGGATCGCGCCACTCAAAACACTACATTGAGATATAATGGAGTAGCCGCGGTCCTTCAAATGAGCCCGTGCTATGCGACCTTCCTCATTTCACCCTGCCCCCTTCCCTCCCCTGCTGCGAATCACTCGTCTGTTGCTTTCTACTTCCAGATGACCAGCCACAGGCGCAGCAACCCTCAAAGAACCACTCCACGTCAGGCTATCGTCTGGAGGAGGAGGAGGAAGAGGAGGACATGGAAGAGCCAGCTCCGGCCCGGCATCCGAGGCCCCCTGCTCCACTATCGGCACTTGGCTCCTCTGGGGATGATGTTCCGTTCTCGGGGTTTAAGGGTTGGGAGGCTCCTGGGCCCAGTGGCGTGCAGCAACGCAGTGCTGGGGTTGAATCCAGCAGGCCAGCTCTCCGGAGGGTGAGTCGGCAAAGTCAGTCTGCTGACAAGACAGGCAGACGCGGAACTGGACATGGTGGGAATGTCCAGGGATAGCATCCAAATCAGCCATCAGCTCCTTGATGTTTTGGGACGGATTTCCGTGACCATCGACAGTCTCAAAGCGACCATTACGGATGTAGGGTCGCAGGTTGTCGCTGTGAGCCGTGATACCAGCGAGGCCATCAGTGCCTACACTCAGAGGCTGGTAGCCTCCAGCAGTAACAGTGGAGGCCTGGAGAGTGTGGCGCGTGTCCTTGACCACGTTGCAGACTTGGGCGCATCACAGGCACAAGCTCTGCTTCAGCTTGGGCAGGTGATGCTGTCCATGTCTGCTTCCATACTCTCCGCGTTCCCCACTGTCGCACGGGGAAGTGACGGTCCCGACGCAGGCCAGCAAGGTGTTGCTTTACATCGTGCTCCGGTTGCTAGGGGCTAGCTCCGTCGGCGACAGAGTGGCTCCAGGGATATGGGAGGTGGTGTCATTCCTCCGGATGACAGCGCTCCGTTTCTCCCCCACTCACTCGCCAACAAAGCATCATCGACGGTTGTTACCCAAACCACCTGTGACTGGCAACACCGAGGAAGAAGGTTGTCAGTCGGTAGCCAGGCCTTCCATACCACGAGCGTCCCCAGATGCCGTTTTCATTGTCTCTCCCCCCAAGACAGCAGCGCTCTGGCAACCTTGCTGCATGCCCTGGGGCCAATTTTAAGAGGACAGCGGGCATGGGAGGGAGATGAAGGGAAGGGGGGGGCAAAAGACGGTGGAAAACAATAGTGGTGCACGATGCAGTTTATTATTTCCTTTAAGTGTCACTGCAGATGGTTGTGCATTTATCTTAGTGAAGGATGCAGATGAGTCCTCTGTTTATGGATCACATTATTATTAGTTTGTGTATTTATCACAATGAAGGATGCAGATGCAGATGAATATTTATTTTATTTTATTTATTTTATTGATGACAATTCAGGATGCAATGTTACAATGTTGAATGCATTTTTGCTTCACCTTAACCATTCCTGTCTAGTGTCTCATTTGCAGAATAAGAGGGGGAATAGTCAACGTGGTGGGATAGAATGGCCAGGCAACGCACAAACCTGCTGTTCAGTCTTCAAGCAAAGCATTCAATTATGTAAGGCTTTTGCAGTGGCCAAATCGCCACGATGCCTCCACTGTGGTGGTGGTGGTGGTGGTGGCATGGGTTCCTTGCCAGGCTCCTCTTCCTCGTCTTCCTCCTCCTCCTCCTCCCCTCTCTCCTGAGGTGGTCCTGCAATCCCCATTGGCAATTTCTGTCCCCTCATGATGGCTAAGTTGTGTAACATGCAGCACACCATAATTAACTCAGATATCTGCTGAGAGGAGTATTGTAGGCATCCTCCAGAGTGGTCCAGGCATCGGAAGCGCTGCTTCAGCATTCCGATTGTCTGTTCAACTATGTTGTGGGTTGCTGCATGGCTCTTATTATAGTGATGCTCGGCTTCTGTCTGAGGGTTCCGGAGGGGGGGTCATGAGCCAGGTGGCGAGACCGTAACTTTGTCCCCGAGCATCCAGCTCTGGCCTTGTCGTTGACGCTGGAACATGCATGAGACAATGCTCTCACGCAAGATGAAAGTATCATGGATGCTCCCTGGATATTGGGCATTGACCGCCATGATGAGCTGAGTGTGGTCGCAGACGATCTGCACGTTCAGGCAGTGGAATCCCTTTTGTTTTTGGAAAACCTCTGGATTCTCTGAAGGTGCTCGCAGGGCGATATGCGTACAGTCAAAGGCACCCTGAACCTTGGGGAAGCCAGCAAATCGTCCAGAACCTACAGCCCTCTCATTCTGGGCCTCCTTGGTCATTGTGAAGTTTATGAAGTCCATCCTGCGTGTGTACAGAGCAGTAGTCATTTGGCGAATGCAGCAATATGTAGCGTGCTGCGAGATGGAGCGCATGTCCCCCACTAGTGCCTGGAAAGAGCCGGAGGCATAGAAGGCAAGTGCCACGGTCACCTTCACTTCAACAGGCAGTGCAGTTCTGTTGCTGCTGGTAGGCTGTAGGTCTGCCTGTAGGAGCTGGCACATCTCTGCCCCCTGCTCGCTCCCCATAACCCTTGACTCCCTTATCGCAGGATGTATCGAGCATGTTTTTGCACATGCCAGAAGTGATCCAAAGTTCAGGTAAAGCCAGAATACTCAACTGTGTACAGCCAGCATAACCTATTACCCGGCTGGTACATTAGGTGACTTGCTCTTTTCTGAAGCACAGCCTTCAAACGCACTGCGCACCAGAAATGTGTAGGTAGGCCTGATGTTCCCTGTAAACCCGTGGGGAGGTAATGCCTCCTGCCCAAACGTCTGCAACCTCTTCCATTCTGTTGCAAATGATCAATAATAATAACCATTGGGCGAAAGTTCCGCCCGGGCGCAAAATCTTGTGCACCTCGTTTGATGCCCAAAAACACCTCTTGTGCTCTGCCGAGGCGCTAACTGGGGCGCAAATTAACCGAAAATCCTGCCGCATGTTTCTAATTGCGTTGAGAATGTCCTAGTTTTTTTGAATAATTGGTAAGAGCTGTGTAGTATTTTCTTCTAAAACAACAAGGTTCCGTTAAGGTATGTGGATGCAGTTACGAGGAGTAATTTTGTCATAGTTTGGGAGAATCATTCACAATTAAAGATGACATTGTAAAGCCAATTGTCATGAATTAGTTAAATTACGATACAAAACACAGGTAAATCGTGTCATTTAAGAGTTAATCTCAATAAAACCACTTGCTCCACTTCTTCTGCGATTTTCTCTCTGACAGGAATGCTCTCTTTGTTAAAGGCGTACGGCAAATCTCCCGCATCATGTTTCATTTGTAAGATTGTAATCATTTTCAGGCTTGTTTCTGCCCAGGCAGCGCAACACTGTACCAGCATGTTGCAGTTTCCTACGAGCCGAAGATAGACTCACCCTGTTTGACTTCTTTAATAAGAAGCCCTACTTCTCGTTCCAGAGATTACTGCTTGCATATTGATCCCTTCCCTGCCCAAAACATGAGAGTCTTTCAGAAAAGTCAAGTGGCTTGAGTGGTTGATAAACTGATTTTTTTGCTCAATCTTTGCCTCTGTTTGATCGAATGACTTGCTGGATGCCAACTGTAAGGAAAGTGGAATGTACTGAAGCTGCACTTTGATGGTAATCAGAGGGATTGTCACAGTTTCCTGCCACAACTGCACACCCCCCCCCCCGCCCCCACCCCACCCCACCCCGCTCCAGTATCCACAAGTTTGAGAATTTAACAGAAGCAAATTGCATCTCAGTTCATTGGCAATTCCAGGGGCTTATCATTCTCCTCCTCGAGTTTCTGGTTTTACTCTGACAATGTTTTGTTTCTCCTACCATTTGTTTATTTTTCATCAACTTCACTTTTTCTTAGTTGACGGGAATTAAATATTTCCTACTTGATTTTCAGTTCTACACATTTCCTGTGGTTTCTTCTTTCTTTCTTTCTTTCTTTCTTTCTTTCTTTCTTTCTTTCTTTCTTTCTTTCTTTCTTTCTTTCTTTCTCTCTTTCTCTCTTTCTCTTTCTCTCTCTCTCTTTCTCTCTTTCTTTCTTTTTCTCTCTCTTTCTCTTTCTTTCTCTCTCTCTTTCTTTTACACTGTTTCTTTCTTTCGTTCTTTCTTTTTTTCTTTCTCTCTTTCTCTCTCTCTCTCTTTCGTGGGGTATGTGATACTTCTTTTTCTCACCCTGTTCCAGAGAGGGAGAACAGATAAATTGCTCCAGTAGATGTGCAAGAGAAGATTGAGATGATTCTGTCTCTTTGATTTTCTCTTCTTCCATATCAGTAACAAGTTGCCTTTCCTTGGCAGTTGCCCATGAAGGTGTGATTATTTATATAGCATTTATATAGCACCTTTAAGGTAGTAAAATGTTCCAAGGTTCTTCAGAGGAGCGTTAACAAACAAAACTTCACATTGAGTCACATACTAGGACAGGTGACCACAAGCTCAGTCAAATGAGATAGGCCTTAAAGGAGGAGAGAGAGGTAGGGAGGATGGAGATGCTTAGGGAGTGAATGCCAGAGTATTGGGCCAAGGCAGCTGCAGGCACGGCCGCCAATGGTGGAGCGATTAAAATCAGGGACGTGCAAGAGAGCAGAACCGGGGAGCGCAGAGATCTCGGAGGATTGTAGGGCTGCAGGAGAGTACAGAGATAGGGAGGGGCGAGGCCATGGAGGGATTTGAAAACAAAGATGAGAATTTTAATTTTGAGGTGTTGCTGGACCAGGAGCCAATGTAGGACAGCAAGCACCAGGCTGAGAGGTAAACGGGGCTCAATGTGAGTAGGATACGGGCAGCAGAGTTCAAGTTTACGGAGTATGCAATGCCCTGGACCCCAGCTGATCCCTCCCTCCCTCCTCTGTGCGGCCTAGTGCAGCAGGCCTACCTGTCTGGAGCCAGCCAGCCTCTCAATCTGGCTGGCTGCGTGTGGGAATCAGAGGCCTCGCATGCAAATCAGGCCCTACCGTTAAAATCGGGTTTCCCGCCTACCTCGGAGTCCCTCGCCCCCAACCCGCCTTCCCCATTAACATTCACCGCAGTGTGGTGGACTCAGTCTAGATTTAGCTCTGATTTTGCAAATGTTTCCGCAGTCGAAGACTACCCCCATGCATCGCAAACTAAATGCGCACTGTCCTATCTCCAAGTGTGCTCATAGTGAGACAGAGATTAGGTTATTGCAACTCCCAAAGCAAGCGCTCTACTCCTACATGGCAAACGAGCCCCAGGTGGGCAGAGGAAACATTTCAAGGACACCCTCAAAGCCTCCTTGATAAAGTATAACATCCCCACCGACACCTGGGAGCCCCTGGCCAAAGACCGCCCTAAGTGGAGGAAGAGCATCCGGGAGGGCGCTGAGCACCCCGAGTCTCGTCGCCGAGAGCATGCAGCAAACAAGCACAGTCAGCAGAAGGAGCGTGCGGCAAACCATACCCCCCACCCACCCTTTCCCTCAACGACTATCTGCCCCACCTGTGACAGAGACTGTAATTCCCATATTGGACGTTCAGTCACCTAAGAACTCACTTTTAGAGTGGAAGCAAGTCTTCCTCGATTTCGAGGGACTGCCTATGATGCTATTGCAAGGTTACCACTGGTTCTGTAGTTTAGTTCTACTCCAGACAACAAGAGCAGGCATCGACGACGAGATCCAACACCGCCTCCAGTGCGCCAGTGCAGCCTTCGACCGCCTGAGGAAAAGAATGTTTGAAGACCAGGCCCTCAAAACTGCCACCAAGCTCATGGTCTACAAGGCTGTAGTAATACCTGACCTGCTGTATGGCTCAGAGACATGGACCATGTACAGTAGACACCTCAAGTTGCTGGAGAAATATCATCTGCAAATCCCCTGGGAGGACAGGCGTACCAACATCAGCGTCCTCATTCAGGCTAACATCCCCAGCATTGAAACATGGAAGCAAGTCTTCCTCGATTCCGAGGGACTGCCATGATGATGATGATTGCAAGGTGGGGTTGCTGGGTGTGGGAAGCAGGTTCAAAATTCCACTGAAAGGATTTAGAAAGAATTCTAAAATAAAGATCCCCTTAGCACAGAATCTTGTGTGAGGGGAGGACATACTGGAATTCTGGGAGTGAAAGGCAACACATCTGATTCTTCACACACACAGATATAGATATATGTGTGTTTCTTATGTTCCAAATATTAGTTTTACTTCATCATGAGTAGTTAGATCAAGATTGTGGCTCAGGCAAACTTCACACCATATTTGGATTTAATTTGTTCAGATTCTATGGTGATAGGCAAGGGCCACCCAAAGGACCGCCGATGGCCGCCGAGGTACCTGACGGTACCCTGGGCGGGGTTTTCGGCAAAAAGGTCCTCGAAAGGGTGGTAAAAGAAGGACTTATGCCATCAATCTGGGCGGCAGCGGCCAGGAGCTCTCATTCTCAGTGTCAGAGGCGCTTGCCGCCCAGATGCCACCGAAGTTGGAGTCGAGCCCACAGAGGGTCAAATTAAAAGCATTAAAAAAAAATCCATCGGAAGACCTTCAGGGGATCCCATCAAGGTGAGTCGCCGTAAAGAAAAAAATTAAAAATTGTTTACTAACCTTTTTTTTCAGCTCTTCGTACTCACCGTCGGGGACAGACCAGCCTCCAGCCAGCGGCCCTTCCCCATTGTAGTGCCGACTCCCGTACGCACCAATCTGGCATCTCGGCGGGCCGGAGGTCAGTTGCGCCACTTGGCCGCCCGGTGACATCAGCGGGCGCTTCCCGGCGGCTCTCCCCTCCTGCCCGCTCCACAGCAAATGGACACTGGCACTGGGCGTGACTTGAGGAGGAATGTTGGTGGCAGTGGATGGTAAGGCCATCAGTTTCGGCCCCATTGTTTTTATTGGTTGCGTTCCTCACTGCTCATATTTACCGACTTATGATTTGATATGACATTAAGGATTTTGGAAAAGCAGTTGAGTGATTTAATGACTTGATTCTGTCCCGTTTCGAATAAAGGACATGTTTTGACTAACCCGGGGGGCCTCATGGACCTTCTCACCAGCTGCCGACTTGCTTCAGCCTGACAGGAAAGATGCTTTGGTTTCTCCGTTCAGGCTGCGGTTAACATGCCATCAGAGTCCCATCGATGTAATATAACCCTGATTAACATTTAGGCACGAGCTACCTGCCTCAGACTGGTGGGAGGGTGAGGGGGCATCTCATTTGCCGTCAAAAAAACAACGATGTTAAAATGAGAAATGGGTGGGAACGGAGAGGGAAATGGATTTTAACTGCTCGTGGGGATGGATCAGGACTGGCTATGGGGAAGTAACCTTTGGTGTGAGGTTTGCCTGTCCCGACTGTGAAAATACCCCTCTCCCTCCAAATCTTCAGACTTCGAGCTGTCAGCGTCACAGAGTTTCCTCACGCTCTCACCATGTTCCGTTGGCCGAATACACTCTCAAGTGACTTGCACTGAGATTCCGCTAATTGTACTAATCCGCTAATTGCTAATTGTACTTTCCCAATGAAGTAGTTGTTGTAACCTTCACTCAAATGGTCACTTCAAGCACTTGTATTGTCCTTCAGCACGCTCTTCATCCTAAAGTGCACATCCTAAACATAAAGCAGCAAATGTTCCACAAAAAAACATTAAACAGCAGTTTTACAAGTGACATCTTCGAAGAAAGGACATCAAGTATCATTGTAGAATAGAATCATAGAAATTTACAGCACAGAAGGAGGCCATTTCGGACCATCGTGTCTGTGCCAGCCGACAAAGAGCTATCCAGCCTAATCCCACTTTCCAGCTCTTGGTCCGTAGCCCTGCAGGTTACGACACTTCAAGTACTAGTTAAATGCAATGAGGGTTTCTGCCTCTACCACCCTTTCAGGCAGTGAGTTCCAGACCCCCACCATCCTCTGGGTGAAAAAGGTTCTCATCAACTCCCCTCTAAACCTCCTACCAATTACTTTAAATCATGCCCCCTGGTTATTGATCTCTCTGTTAAGGGAAATAGGTCCTTCCTGTCCACTCTATCTAGGCCCCTCATAATTTTATACATCAATTAAATCTCCCCTCAGTCTCCTCTTTTCCAAAGAAAATAACCCCAGCCTATCCAACCTTTCCTCGTAGCTGAAATTCTCCAGTCCTGGCAACATCCTTGTGAATCTCTTCTGTACCCTCTCTGGTGTGTTTCTGTATTGTTAACCCTTTGCTGTTCGCTATTGTTGCTGAACAGCCAGTGTCTGGAATCAGTAACTGGCCATACAATTACCCGTTCCGTATCTTAAATGATAAGGGAATAAGGGGTTATGGGGAGCAGGCAGGGAAGTGGACCTGAGTCCATGATCAGATCAGCATGATCGCATTAAATGGCGGAGCAGGCTCGAGGGGCTGTATGGCCTACTCCTGCTCCTATTTCTTATGTTCTTATATTCCCACCCTGTCCATGTGCGGGAACCTGCTTCACTACATGAACTGCCATCCACATTCAATTGTACTCATGGTCAGCTAAGGTGCAGACAACTCACAATTATAGCACCGACCATCAACAACACATACACCATTCAGAAGATCTCCCTCCTCGGTTAAGGGAACCACTAGTCTCTCACCTGGACACTCCTCCTGTTGGCAGGTTTGCACCTGGGTGACCCTGAAACTTGCTAATGTGAAATCGCCACTAACCCGTTGCCATTTCCTCCCAGTGCTCTCAGAAACATAGAAACATAGAAACATAGAAAATAGGTGCAGGAGCAGGCCATTCAGCCCTTCGAGCCTGCACCACCATTCAATAAGATCATGGCTGATCATGCAACTTCAGTACCACATTCCTGCTTTCTCTCCATACCCCTTGATCTCTTTAGCTGTAAGAACCACATCTAACTCCCTTTTGAATATATCTAACAAACTGGACTCAACAACTTTCTGTGGTAGAGAATTCCACAGGTTCACAATTCTCTGAGTGAAGAAGTTTCTCCTCATCTCGGTCCTAAATGGCTTATTCTTAGACTGTGACCCTTGGTTCTGGACTTCACCAACATCGGGAACATTCTTCCTGCATCTAACCTGTCCAATCCCATCAGAATTTTATATGTTTCTATGAGATCTCCTCTCATTCTTCTAATTCCTAATATAATATAAGCCTAATCGATCCAATCTTTCTTCATATGTCAGTCCTGCTATCCCGGGAGTCGGTCTGATGAACCTTCGCTGCACTTTCTCAATAGCAAGAATGTCCTTGCTCAGATTAATAGACTAAAACTGTACACAATATTCAAGATGTGGCCTCACCAAGGCCCTGTACAACTGCAGTAAGACCTCCCTGCTCCTATACTCAAATCCTCTCGCTATGAAGGCCAACATGCCATTTGCCTTCTTCATCGCCTGTTGTACCTGCATGCCAACCAGTTTGAAGGCTCTTCATTGTCCTGTTGATTTTGGGAGGATGGTTCATGCAGTTCTGGAGCCAGATGTAGAAGGTTGCAGCCAGATAAAAGGGGATAGGGGGCAGGCATTTCGTTTGGAGGCTTGGTGTTAACCCAGGCAGGGTGTTAAATTTTGCACCGGGAAATGGTTCGCATCTGCAACCACAAAATTCGCCAGCTGGGCCCTGAGTATGGGGCGGAGCACCAAGGGAGGCATTACACACCTCTTTTAGGGCACCAGGCCGGCTGAGCAAGTGAAAATCCATTGCTGAAAAGCCGGCCTCGGAGCGTCCCTAGAGAGGCATCTCTGGGAGAAATAAGATCGCCAAAAAAACACAAAAAATATTCCCAATTCCTTGCTCACCCCACATAAAGATAAATCTCAAAAATAAAAAATCACACTTACCTCAGATATTCATCTCCTCCCTGACTGCCGCCAGAACAGCTCAGATCGCCCGCTTTCCCAGGCGGTCCCACTAGGTGGCACTACAAACTTCACAACATTGTCGCAACCGGGCGGCATTGCACACTGGCTAAACTGGCAACAAATTTATCGGCGGGGCGCTGGAAGTTGGCCGCTCGGCCGGAAATCATTTGCATACGCATTACCACCAACCCAGTACGCCAACAGCGGCACAAGGACAATGAAAATCCAGCCCTTTGTGTTTATAACTCCAGGCACGAGCTCTGATTTTAACCCGGGGCGATAGGTGAGTGTGGGCATGGTTGGTCGAGTCGCAGGTCCACCCTGATTCGCCGGCCTGAGGCTCGGGCCCTTCCATCTCCAGGACCGCATCACCGTACTCCGTGTCCCAACAGGAATGCTATTGAGGCCAGTGGGTCATTCTCTCCAATTCGTCAGGTGAGACCATCAGGGGAGGGAGGCTGGGGGCGATCGGGGTTGTGGGGAGAGAGGGAGGCTGGGGTCGATTGGGGTCGTGGGGAGGGAGGGAGGGAGGAGGCGATCGGGGGCGTGGGGAGGGAGGGAGGCTGGGGGCGATCGGGGTCGTGGGGAAGGAGGCTGGGGGCGATCGGGGTCGTGGGGAGGAAGGGAGGCTGGGGTCGATTAGGGTCGTGGGGAGGGAGGCTGGGGGCGATCGGGGTCGTGGGGAGGGAGGCTGGGGTCCATTGGGGTCGTGGGGAAGGAGGCTGGGGTCGATTGGGGTCGCGGGGAGGGAGGCCGGGGTCGATCGGGGTCGTGGAGAGAGAGGGAGGCTGGGAGCGATTGGGGTCGTGGGCGGGAGGGTGGCTGGGGTCGATTGGGGTCGTGGGGAGAGAGGGAGGCTGGGGTCGATCAGGGTCGTGAGGAGGGAGGGAGGCTGGGGTCGATTGGGGTCGTGGGGAGGGAGGCTGGGGGCGATCAGGGTCGTGGGGAGGGAGGGAGGCTGGGAGCGATTGGGGGCGTGGGGAGGGAGGAAGCGATCGGGGGCGTGGGGAGGGAGGGAGGCTGGTGGCGATCGGGGTCGTGGGGAGGGAGGGGGCGATCGGGGGCATGGGGAGGGAGGCAGGCTGGGGGCGATCGGGATCGTGGGGAGGGAGGGAAGCTGGTGGCAATCGGGGGCGTGGGGAGGGAGGGGGCGATCGGGGACGTGGGGAGGGAGGGGGCGATCGGGGGCGTGGGGAGGGAGGGAAGCTCGAGGCAGTAGAGGACCGGAGTCTCCTGGTGGGGTCCAGAGGAGTGGTCTGACCACTGGGCCAAGGGGCGATATCGAGGTCGGGGGAGTGCTGACCACTCCTGCTGGCTCCACACAAAGGGATTATTGTAACTAGACATTTTTGGAAACTTATCTTTCATTGGCGAGGCAGAATCCCGAGCGGATTGGTCCAGCCTCAATCCCGATTCTCCTGCCTTCCTTTAATAATCTCTCACATTTAAAATGAAAGGCATCTTCTTCACCCAGAGGGTGGTGAGAGTGTGGAACGCGCTACCACAGGGAGTGGTTGAAGCGAATAGTATCGATGCATTTGCGGGGAGGCTAGACAAGCATGTGAGGGAGCAGGGAATAGAGGGTTATGCTGATATATTTAGATGAGGAATGACAGGAGGAGGCTCGATTGGAGCAAAAACGTCGGCATGGAACGGTTGGGCCGAATGGCCTGTTTCTGCGCCGTATATCCGATGTGATCCCATCGCTACCGTTAATGCAGGGAAGGTGTTGTTCTGACGCATGTGGCTGTTTGCATTAAAATATCACAATTCACATTTTAGTTAACCAAGAATAAGACAACAGAACTGTATCCTTATCGGAGGGGGGTTTTAACCAGCAAAGCTCTTTGCACTCCTGAAGAACAATTCATGTCGATGGAAGCAGTTCTGCATTTCAGTCCAAGCATGGCTGACAGACATTCCTGGATTGCTATTCCCACAGGAAAGTGTTGCAGACAAACGTACCCGGGCTACTTGACTAATTATTGATTGCAGTCATGTGCATGAATCTTATGAGCAAGTCAGGAGATTTCAATGTGGAGCTGGGACGCCCGAGATCCTAAAGCACAAGAGTAGAATGTCAATAAGTGCAGAAAGCGTGAAATGTTATGAGATTTTAAATATAAAGCGGGAAAAATCTGTGGCTGCCAAGAGAGCTGCCGGCAACTTGGTTTAACGGCCGCTGAAAATTACAAAGCGCTAGCAGAGAAAAATTTGGGTTGGAGGCTGATAGGGACGAACGATTTTTAGCCCAGCGCTAACTTACCAAGTAACTCCCACCTGGGGGCGTTAGTGCAGGCCTGGAAGTCTGGTGAGAGGCTGTGGCCTTTGCAAGGAATTGTGGGTAATTAAAAGTGCCATGCCTTCTGAACTGTCCAAATTTAACACAAAGTGAAACATTTGGGGCCGGTTTCGCTGGGGCACGGAGCATTACCGCCCGGAAGGGGCAAGCCAGTGTGCAATACCCCTGGTTGCGACACCGGCTTTATTTTTGGCTGCCGCCCGATCCGTCGCGCTCCGTAGAGCGCCCCCTGCTGGGACCGCCTGTGAAAGCGGGCAGTCCGAGCTGTCGCAGCTGCAGCGAGATAAGTAACGTCGACCTCAGGTAAGGGTGATGGTTTTTTTATTGCAATTTATGTTGCGGAGGCATGAGCTATTTATTGGGAATGTTTTTGATGTTTTTTTGTTCCAGGTTTGCTTTTTTCCCTCCGAGGCCTCTCTTAGAGCGCTCCGAGGCCGGCTGTTTAGCTTGGGATTCTCGCTTACTCAGCCGGCCTAGCGCCCTGAGAGAGGTGTGTAACTCCTCCCTTAGTGCTCCGTCCCACACTTAGGGCCCAGCTGATGAATTTTGCTGACTGAGGCACAAACTGTTCCCGGGCACAAACTTTACCGCCCCGCCGCCATTACTGCCTGAAATGAGCAGAACCAGAAAGCCAGCCCTTTGTTTTTTGCCAGTGGAGTGTTGGGTCCTGTAGCCAAATCCTGTGATTTGACAGCAGTATTTTGCCTCCTGATTTAAAAAAAAATTGTTCATGGGATGTGGACGTCGCTGGCAAGGCCGGCATTTATTGCCCATCCATAATTGCCTTTGAGAAGGTGGTGGTGAGCCGCCTTCTTGAACCGCTGCAGTCCCGTGTGTTGAAGGTACTCCCACAGTGCTGTTAGGGAGGGAGTTCCAGGATTTTGATCCAGCTTTGATGAAGGAACGGCGATATATTTCCAAGTCAGGATGGTGTGTGACTTGGAGGGGAACGTGGAGGTGGTGGTGTTCCCATGCGCCTTCTAGGTAGTAGAGGTCGCGGGTTTGGGATGTGCTGCCGAAGACGCCTTGGCGAGTTGCTGCAGTGCATCTTGTAGATGGTACAAACTGCAGCCACGGTGCGCCGGTGGTGGAGGGAGTGAATGTTTAAGGTGGTGGATGGGGTGCCGATCAAGCGGTCTGCTTTGTCTTGGATGGTGTCGAGCTTCTTGAGTGTTGTTGGAGCTGCACTCATCCAGGCAAGTGGAGAGTATTCCATCACACTCCTGACTTGTGCCTTGGAGATGGTGGAAAGGTTTTGGGGAGTCAGGAGGTGAGACACCCGCCACAGAATACCCAGCCTCTTGTTGCCACAGCCACGCCCAACTTGCTGCTATTTGTCTTGTGGAGGGCAGGTGGAGGTTGCACCCCTGACAAGGTGAGCAGTGAACTCTTGGAAATGGTGGCAGGCCAACAGAAACGCCAGAGGAATCTTGGGACATATAATCTTCATGTTGCTGTTGCAGTCTTGTGTTGATGTTCATTCTTGTACATTTGAGAATTCTTTCATTATCCATTCTGCATACTCACTTGCTTTGAATGTCAAGCGAATTAAAGATTACTGGAAGCTGCGATGTTTCTCCACTCCAAGCATGGCAATAAATAATTAATTGCTTCCGATTTCAAAAGAACATCAAAGTTCAGTATTCAGCAACTATTAATCCTCAATGAGACATTTCCTTTCTAAACATTACATTAACGAAGTAAGGGAAGATATTTAGAGGAGCTATGATCAAAATATCAATCCTTTCCTAACACTGGATTGTTGTACAGTTAACTCTACGTGTCTTGGAGGAGAAAATTCATCCCTAAATCTCAGCCAGTCTAGTTCCAAATGAATGTTCTCTTTGGAGCCATCAGAGAGTGAGAGATCGTCAACGATGCTCCGTGGAAGGTCAATGGTGAACCACTATATAAGGTTTATATTTAAGGACCTACTGCGAGATTTGATTCACATTTCGCTCAGCAGACAAGACTGTTTGTTATTTTCTTTCATGCCAAGAAAAAATAGTTAAGTCTTTATGATAGTTTGGGAAGATAATTGGACCTGTACATCAGGCGCAGAATGGGGGCGGAAAGCCCCAATTTCCCGGTGCTGTCTTCCGCACTACCAGGTTCCCTGAAATAATTGTCCCACCATATTTGGCCTAAAACAGGTGTTGGGCCTCTTTCAGATGATCATACAGGGCCCAATTGCCTGTTCAGGATCTCAGCCGAATATGCCTGAGGACTTAGTGTGAGCGGTGGTACAGTAGGCAGCACTCTTTCCTCTGAGTCAGAAGGTTGTGGGTTCAAGTCCCACTCCAGGGACTTGAGTACAATAAATCCAGGCTGACACTCCAGTGCAGTGCTGGACTGTCAGAGGTGCTGTTTTTGGAATGAGGCGTTAAACTGAGGCCTGGTCTACCATTTCAGGTGGATGTAAAAAAATCCCATGGTCTTATTTCAAAGAAGAGCAGAGGGTTTTATCCCCGGTATCCTGGTCAGCATTTATCCCTCAATCAACATAACAGAAACATTTTATCTGGACATTATCACATTGCTGATTGTGGGAGTTTGCTGTGCGCAAATTGGCTGCTGTGTTTCTCACATTACAACAGGGATTACACTCCAAAAGTATTTAATTGGCTGTAAAGTGCTTTGAGACATCCGGCGGTTGTGAAAGGTGCTATATAAATCCAAGTCTCTCTTTCTTTCTCAGTGGAACAAGCAGTGATCATGTACTGGGCATGCTCCACTCACGTGTTGGGGTTCTTCAGGAGCCTAACCATGTTCCATAAAGGGACACCTTAAAGGCAGATACCAAAAAGCTACGTATTCTCTTTTAAGCTTACTTTCATGTGGAATTGGGAGAACAGGGATGTACCTGCCCTGCTCCATAGCACTCTTGTGGACTGCAGCCGACCTGCACTCACCCCTTCCTGTTCCCCCACCCCACCCTAGGACTTATCTCAGGGCCTCGGTCGTCAAGGCAGCCAGACCAAATTGGGTCTCTTCCAATCGACCAGCTACCTCGGGAAGCCTGCTTGGTATCCGTAGCTTGCCGGAAAGCTACTGAGCAAAAATTTGGCAAATGGAGTATAATGCGGGAAAATGTGAGCTTATCCACTTTGATAGAAAGAATTAAAAAAAATATTATTTCAATGGAGAGAGACTACTAAGTGCTGCAGAGGACCTGGGGGTCCTTGTGCATGAAACACAAAAAGTTAGCATGCAGGTACAGCAAGTAATCAGGAAGACAAATGGAATGTTGGCCTTTATTGCAAGGGGGATAGAGTATAAAAGCAGAGAAGTCCTGCTGCAACTGTACAGGGTATTGGTGAGGCCACACCTGGAGTACTGTGTGCAGTTTTGGTCTCCGTATTTAAGGTGGAATATACTTGCATTGGAGGCTGTTCAGAGAAGGTTCACTCGGTTAATTCCTGAGATGAGGGGGTTGACTTCTGAAGAAAGGTTGAGCAGGTTGGGCCTATACTCATTGGAGTTTAGAAGAATGAGAGGTGATCTTATTGAGACGATTGTGAGGGGGCTTGACAGGGTAGATGCAGAGAGGTTGTTTCCCCTCATGGGGGAATCTAGAACTTGGAGGCATCATTTCAGAATAAGGGATTGTCCATTTAAAACGGAAATGAGGAGGAATTTCTTCTCTCAGAGGTTGTGAATCATTGGAATTCTCTGCCCCTGAGGAGGCTGGGTCATTGAATATATTCAGGGAAGTGGAACTGAGCCCAAGATCAGATCACCCATGATCTTATTGAATGGCGGAGCAGGCTCGAGGTGTCTAATGGCCTACTCCTGCTCCTATTTCTTGTGTTCTTATGTTTTTATGGCAAGTGATATAACCGGCAGCTGAAACATAGCGATGAAGATTTTCTGTTTGACCTTTGGCTTGGCTACAAGTTATTTAGGCACTGGGCAGATAACGGCATACTGCGCTTTTCAGGTAGCATTAGGAGCGGTCGGAGGGGGTAAAATATCTGATTAACTCCCCCCCACCCCCCCGCCAAACACGTAGCAATTGTCAACTCGAGAAACAGGTGATATAGGCTGGAAACCCGTTGCCTTGAGTCAAGGTACAGCTTATGAGATCGTTCTGAACTCATACCCAGCTATTTTAGTGATATGTTAAGTAGTTAGATTACATGAATGAAATTCAATAGATTAAATAATCAGGCTTGAATAAGGCAGAATCACTATGAGATTACTAGAATTAAAATAGTTTTTTTGCAAACACCTGATCATGGACCTTGACTAGAAACCAATAACTCCCTACAAACAGTTACTCAATATCTAGTGTGCCTCTTTTCTTTTGTCCACCAAGACCGCTCTTTTTCTTCTTATCTTACTGCCCAAAACCCGATGGGACAACAACGGGAAAGGTTAACTCTTCATCAGGACTGGAAGAAGTTAAAGATTTAACAGTTTAATAACTAGTCTAGCTATAGATACATCATCATAGGCAGTCCCTCGAATCGAGGATGACTTGCTTCCACATCAAAAAGTTCACAGGTGTTTCAATAATTGACCTAAAATTCCAGGTCCGAACTAAATCTTGAAGGATGGAAGATGGCAGTGCGTGGATTTTTTTAAAGTGTGGTGGCCGTTGCACACCAGCCACCACACGGGTTTGACAGAGCTAGGTCTTGGTCCAGTGGCAAGAGTTATCCAAGATGACTGGAGACCTGCTCTGCTGCACGGAACTAGTGCACACACATAGCGCAGTGTGGGCTGGCCCCGTGCTGCCCCTGGGCCCTCGGCTCTTCTGGGCCCCGATCATGTCCCTCTACAATCTCTCGCCGCTCCTTCGCTCCAGCCTCGCCGCTCCTGCTGTATCTACCCACGCTCCAATCACCGACCTGGACCTAGGTTTCCCTGCTGCTCCTTCCACTCCCCGTAAGAAGCAGCGCACAACAAGCTCCTACAAAAAACAATGTGATGATGACCAGATAATCTGTTTTATAGACACAACCACATGGTAGAACTCTTTTATTTAAATTTAATGATTGTTTCGTTCAAATCCATAGCAGCTGTTGGGGAACAGGCGGGGAAGTGGAGTTGAGGCCAAGATCAGAACCGTCGTGATGTTATTGAATGGCGGAGCAGGCTCGAGGTACCAAATGGCCAATTCCTGCTCCTAATTCTTATTGTTTCTTCTGTTTCAACAATCACTACAAGCTCATAGTATGAGCATGCATCACGAAGGCTGTGGTGCTGAGTTAGTAGTTAGGAGATGGGAGACTGGTAACATTCCACGGGTAGCTCACAGGAACACAAGGCACAGCTCCACTGAAAGCAATGCATTGTTCTGTCTCAAACCACACACATCAAAGCTCCCAGTGATTCATTGCTTTGCACAGCGGAACTGTCAACCCCTCATCTTCACAACTAAGGTTGCTCTTTTGGAATTTATCGATGTAAGCATTGAGAACAATTGCGAGCATCATTTCAAATGATGAAGGTTAGACAAGCTTAGTTGCATTTTAAGAAGCCAATACTTAGAAAATGATTAGAACAAACCCATATTTTAAGTATCTTCTAAACTATTATTAAATTGACAATCCATGGAAACCATCCTGCATAATGTTTTCATGTTATCTATGCTTGTAAAACAGACAATGCATGATTCAATCTGTTTTCAAACGAATTGAGGATTAAACAAAGAGCTGTCTCATGGAAGTGACAGCCGTGGCTCAGTGGGTGGCACTCTCGCTCCCGAGACAGAAGATTGTGGGTTCATAGTTGTTATGTCTGTGATGTACTTATGAATGACTCCACGAGGCAATGTGTTGTACTCAAACTGTAGTGACCTTGGTCCTTTATTCGTAACTCCAGAGGCAGCCGCATGGTGGCTATCCTTTTATACAGCCCCTGCCACGAGGGCAGGAAACCCCAGTCTCCACCAGTTGCACCATCTAGTGGTGTCAGCATGTATATACACAGTGTAAACCTTATTGACAGTACATCAGGTAAACAAGTCTCCATCTTATGCAAATATACAGTGACTACATTGAGAGGATATCTATAGTCAGCATATAGAACAGTAGTCCCACTCCAAAGACAATTCCGACGTCCCGGGCCTCCTACAGAGTTTCTACGGACCTGGGAAGGCATCGGAAAAGCCTGTTTTCAGCGCACAATACGCAAGAGCTGAAAACCAGCTTTTCCAATCTGTCAAGTTCCAGCTCTCAGGAGCGAGGACATTTCTTGGGCAAGATTGCGGGAATTACGCATGTCTTGCCCAGCAAATGTCCTCAAAAGTCTTGCGCCTGATAAAAGCAGGCGCATAACCTACTTTTACAGGCGCAAGTGTTTTAAAACATACAAAAACACAATAAAATTAAATTATAAACACATATTTTATTAAAAACCCTACCCACTATGATAAGTTTATTTTTAACCATAATTAAAAAAACTTTTTAAAAAATCGGGAAAATATTTTATTTTTATGACATTTCAATTTCAATTCATTTTAAATATCTATGGTCTGTTTTTTATCTTTTATTATTTTGTGTGTTTGGTTTTGTTCCCATTAATAGCACTGAGAACACGTAGATATGCGCGTCTCAGTGCTATTAACGGGAACCTGTGAAATACTTACCTGATTGGCTGAGCAGTCACACGTGATGGCATCTTCTGCGTGGGACGGGAGTGCGCTTCGCAGCGTGGGAAGAGAAGGCCTCCCCACCACAATCCAGGTGCGCCTCCGAGACCACCAGATACTTTCGTAAAAATTCTCCGGCGCGGGAAGACCTCAAGAGGAATTTCTGGGCCATTGTCGTTCTAGTGTTGTTACTGTAGCTCGGTCATGTGATATGCTCCTCCTGTACCATGTGGGAACTCGGGGACACTTCCGGTGTCCCTGACAACTACGTGTGTGGGAAGTGTATCCGCCTCGAGCTCTTGACGGTCCGCGTTGCGGAATTGGAGCTGAAGGTGGATTCACTCTGGAGCATCCACGATGCTGAGAATGACGTGAGTATCACGTGTAGTGAGTTGGTCTTACCGCAGGAGAAGGGTCCACAGCCAGATAGGGAATGGAAGACCAACAGGAAGAGCAGTGCAAGAAAGATAGTGCAGGAGTCCCCTGTGGTCATCCCCCTGCAAAACAGATGCACTGCTTTGAGTACTGTTGGGGAGGATGACTCATCAGGGGAGGGCAGCAGCAGCCAAGTTCATGGCACCGTAGGTGGCTCTGCTGCAAAGGAGGGCAGGAAAAAGAGTGGGAGAGCGATAGTGATAGGGGATTCGATGGTGAGGGGAATAGATAGGCGTTTCTGCGGACACAACCGAGACTCCAGGATGGTATGTTGCCTCCCTGGTGCAAGGGTCAAGGATGTCTCGGAGCGGGTGCAGGACATTCTGAAATGGGAGGGAGAACAGCCAGTTGTCGTGGTGCACATTGGTACCAACGACATAGGTAAAAAAAGGGATGAGGTCCTACGAAAAGAATTTAAGGAGCTAGGAGCTAAATTAAAAAGTAGGACCTCAAAAGTAGTAATCTCGGGATTGCTACCAGTGCCACGTGCTAGTCAGAGTAGGAATCGCAGGATAGCGCAGATGAATACATGGCTTGAGCAGTGGTGCAGCAGGGAGGGATTCAAATTCTTGGGGCATTGGAACCGGTTCTGGGGGAGGTGGGACCAGTACAAACCGGACGGTCTGCACCTGGGCAGGTCCGGAACCAATGTCCTAGGGGGAGTGTTTGCTAGTGCTGTTGGGGAGGAGTTAAACTAATATTGCAGGGGGATGGGAACCTATACAGGGAGACAGAGGGAGACAAAAAGGAGGCAAAAGCAAAAGACAGAAAGGAGATGAGGAAAAGTGGAGGGCAGAGAAACCCAAGGCAAAGAACAAAAAGGGCCACTGTACAGCAAAATTCTAAAAGGACAAAGGGTGTTAAAAAAACAAGCCTGAAGGCTTTGTGTCTTAATGCAAGGAGTATCCGCAATAAGGTGGATGAATTAATTGTGCAAATTGATGTTAACAAATATGATGTGATTGGGATTACGGAGACGTGGCTCCAGGATGATCAGGGCTGGGAACTCAACATCCAGGGGTATTCAACATTCAGGAAGGATAGAATAAAAGGAAAAGGAGGTGGGGTAGCATTGCTGGTTAAAGAGGAGATTAATGCAATAGTTAGGAAAGACATTAGCTTGGATGATGTGGAATCTATATGGGTAGAGCTGCAGAACACTAAAGGGCAAAAATCGTTAGTGGGAGTTGTGTACAGACCTCCAAACAGTAGTAGTGATGTTGGGGAGGGCATCAAACAGGAAATTAGGAGTGCATGCAATAAAGGTGCAGCAGTTATAATGGGTGACTTTAATATGCACATAGATTGGGCTAGCCAAACTGGAAGCAATACGGTGGAGGAGGATTTCCTGGAATGCATAAGGGATGGTTTTCTAGACCAATATGTCGAGGAACCAACTAGGGGGGAGGCCATCTTAGACTGGGTGTTGTGTAATGAGAGAGGATTAATTAGCAATCTCATTGTGCGAAGCCCCTTGGGGAAGAGTGACCATAATATGGTGGAATTCTGCATTAGGATGGAGAATGAAACAGTTAATTCAGAGACCATGGTCCAGAACTTAAAGAAGGGTAACTTTGAAGGTATGAGGCATGAATTGGCTAAGATAGATTAGCTAATGATACTTAAGGGGTTGACTGTGGATGGGCAATGGCAGACATTTAGAGAACGCATGGATGAATTACAACAATTGTACATTCCTGTCTGGCGTAAAAATAAAAAAGGGAAGGTGGCTCAACCGTGGCTATCTAGGGAAATCAGGGATAGTATTAAAGCCAAGGAAGTGGCATACAAATTGGCCAGAAATAGCAGCGAACCTGGGGACTGGGAGAAATTTAGAACTCAGCAGAGGAGGACAAAGGGTTTGATTAGGGTAGGGAAAATGGAGTACGAGAAGAAGCTTGCAGGGAACATTAAGGCGGATTGCAAAAGTTTCTATAGGTATGTAAAGAGAAAGAGGTTAGTAAAGACAAACGTAGGTCCCCTGCAGTCAGAATCAGGGGAAGTCATAACGGGGAACAAAGAAATGGCAGACCAATTGAACAAGTACTTTGGTTCAGTATTCACTAAGGAGGACACAAACAACCTTCCGGATATAAAAGTGGTCAGAGGGTCTATTAAGGAGGAGGAACTGAGGGAAATCTTTATTAGTCGGGAAATTGTGTTGGGGAAATTGATGGGATTAAAGGCCGATAAATCCCCAGGGCCTGATGGACTGCATCCCAGAGTACTTAAGGAGGTGGCCTTGGAAATAGCGGATGCATTGACAGTCATTTTCCAACATTCCATTGACTCTGGATCAGTTCCTATCGAGTGGAGGGTAGCCAATGTAACCCCACTTTTTAAAAAAGGAGGGAGAGAGAAAGCAGGGAATTATAGACCGGTCAGCCTGACCTCAGTAGTGGGTAAAATGATGGAATCAATTATTAAGGATGTCATAGCAGCGCATTTGGAAAATGGTGACATGATAGGTCCAAGTCAGCATGGATTTGTAAAAGGGAGATCATGCTTGACAAATCTTCTGGAATTTTTTGAGGATGTTTCCAATAAAGTGGACAAAGGAGTACCAGTTGATGTGGTATATTTGGACTTTCAGAAGGCTTTCGACAAGGTCCCACACAGGAGATTAATGTGCAAAGTTAAAGCACATGGGATTGGGGGTAGTGTGCTGACGTGGATTGAGAACTGGTTGTCAGACAGGAAGCAAAGAGTAGGAGTAAATGGGTACTTTTCGGAATGGCAGGCAGTGACTAGTGGGGTACCGCAGGGTTCTGTGCTGGGGCCCCAGCTGTTTACATTATACATTAATGATTTAGACGAAGGGATTAAATGTAGTATCTCCAAATTTGCGGATGACACTAAGTTGGGTGGCAGTGTGAGCTGCGAGGAGGATGCTATGAGGCTACAGAGTGACTTGGATAGGTTAGGTGAGTGGGCAAATGCGTGGCAGATGAAGTATAATGTGGATAAATGTGAGGTTATCCACTTTGGTGGTAAAAACAGAGAGACAGACTATTATCTGAATGGTGACAGATTAGGAAAAGGGAAGGTGCAACGAGACCTGGGTGTCATGGTACATCAGTCATTGAAGGTTGGCATGCAGGTACAGCAGGCGGTTAAGAAAGCAAATGGCATGTTGGCCTTCATAGCGAGGGGATTTGAGTACAGGGGCAGGGAGGTGTTGCTACAGTTGTACAGGGCCTTGGTGAGGCCACACCTGGAGTATTGTGTACAGTTTTGGTCTCCTAACTTGAGGAAGGACATACTTGCTGTTGAGGGAGTACAGCGAAGATTCACCAGACTGATTCCCGGGATGGTGGGACTGACCTATCAAGAAAGACTGAATCAACTGGGCTTGTATTCACTGGAGTTCAGAAGAGTGAGAGGGGACCTCATAGAAACGTTTAAAATTCTGACGGGTTTGGACAGGTTGGATGCAGGAAGAATGTTCCCAATGTTGGGGAAGTCCAGAACCAGGGGTCACAGTCTAAGGATAAGGGGTAAGCCATTTAGGACCGAGATGAGGAGAAACTTCTTCACCCAGAGAGTGGTGAACCTGTGGAATTCTCTACCACAGGAAGTAGTTGAGGCCAATTCACTAAATATATTCAAAAGGGAGTTAGATGAAGTCCTTACTACTCGGGGGATCAAGGGGTATGGCGTGAAAGCAGGAAGTGGGTACTGAAGTTTCATGTTCAGCCATGAACTCGTTGAATGGCGGTGCAGGCTAGAAGGGCTGAATGGCCTGCTCCTGCACCTATTTTCTATGTTTCTATGTTTCTATGTTAAGTGCAAGAGACTTGGGTTAATCCTCTTTGCTGGAGATCAAAGTCTGGGTATCTCATCTAGGACACTGATCACAGGATCCTCATGTAAACTAAACAGAAAAATGTTGGCACGGAGGGTGGGGGAGGAAAAAACATTTTATATTTGGCGTAAATCCCAGAGAGATCCATTTATTGACGGAAATTCAAATTTTAGCACAACAGAATTTGGCAATCCACACATAAGAACATAAGAATTAGGAGCAGGAGTAGGCCATATGTCCCCACGAGCCTGCTCCGCCATTCAATAAGATCATGGCTGATCTTCCACCTCAACTCCACTTTCCTGCACCATCCCCATATCCCTTGATTCCCTTAATCTCCAAAAATCTATCGATGAATATACTCGAAGACTGAGCCTCCACAGCCCACTGGGGTAGAGAATTCCAAATATTTACCACCCACTGAGTGAAGATATTTCTCATCTCAGTCCTAAATGGCCGACCCCTTATTCTGAGACTGTGACCTCTAGTTCTAGACTCCCCAGCCAGAGGAAACATCCTCCCAGCATCTACCCTGTCAAACCCCGTAAGAATTTTGTATGTGTCAATGAAATATTCTCTCATTCTTCTAAACTCTCGAGAATATAGGTCTAGTCTACTCAATCTCTCTTCATAGGACAATCCCCCCATCCCACGAATCAGTCTGGTGAACCTTCGTTGCACTCCCTCCATGGAAAGTATATCCTCCCTTAGGTAAGGAGACCAAAACTGTACACAATACTCCAGGTGTGGTCTCGCCAGGGCCCTATATAATTACAGTAAGACGTCTTTACTTTTATACTCAAATCCTATTGTAATAGAAGCCAACATACCATTTGCTTTCTTAATTGCTTGTTGTACCTTTTCTATTTTTCCTACCAAAGTGGATAACTTCACATTTCTCCACATTATATTCCATTTGCTATGTTCTTGCACACTCACTTAGCCTGTCTATATCCCCTTGAAGCCTCTTTGCATCCTCCTCGCTACTTACATTCCCATCTAGAGTTGTATCAGCAGCACACTTGGATATACAGGTATAATGTCCAGAAATCGGAACCTCAGGACCGAGGCCATTCCGGTTTTCAAGTTTTTTCGGATTTCGGAGAAGAAATGTGACGTCCTGAATCCGGAAACCCTTGGCCGAGTTTCGGGTATTTCCGAATTTCGGAGACAATCCGACGTCCTGAATCTGGCAACCTCCAGGCCGGGCCGGGCCGGTTTGCATATTTTTTTGGATTCATGTTTGGAAAAAGGCATGTACAGCTTAAAAGTCGGGTTTTCGGGAAATATTTCCGGATTCCGCCACAATCTGCCACAATGTCCGTTTTTCGGACAATTCTGGTTTTTAGAACTCCAGATTGTGGACGTTCTGCCTGTATTACATTTGGTCCCCTCATCCAAATCATTGATATAGATTGTGAATAGCTTCGGCCCAAGCACTGATCCTTGCACACAGCAGTCTGGAAATGAAGGTATCGTCAGGGATGGAGAGGGAAATCTAGTTATGAAGGATGCACGATGGAGATATCAAAAAAATATTTTGCATTAGTTTTTAACAAAGGATGATGGAATTGGTCGACAGATGTACTGGAGGAGGAGGTACAATTGTTAGGCATAACGGTACAAAAGGAATAAGTTGTCAAAGAAGTAGCAGGCTATGTGGCTGGACCATGATGGCTGCACCTTGGCTGCTGAATGAAATCAGAGAGGAATCCCTACTTAGATAAGAAGCAAATTGTGCCAGAGGACTGGAGGTCGCCAATTTAACATTTCTGTTCAAGAAGTGGGAGAATGATGAACAGGGTAATGATAGACCAGTTAATCTAATGTCATTTGTGAGCAAACTCTTTGAATCCATAATGATTTGAAGTAGAGGAAGATACAGGGCTATGCTGACAGAGAGAATGCAGTTAAATTCATTTTGGATTCTTCTGACAAAAAGCAAAGAAAGAATTATATTTATATAGCGCCTTTCATGACCACCGGACGTCTCAAAGCACATTACAGCCAATGAAGTACTTTTGGAGTGTAGTCACTGCTGCAATGTGGCAGCCAATTTGCACAAAGCAAGCTCCCACAATCAGCAATGAAATAATGACCAGATAATCTGTTTTTGTTCTGTTGATTGAGGGATAAATATTAGCCAGGACACCAGGGATAACTCCCCTGCTCTTCTTGAAAACAACGCCATGAGATCTTTTACGTCCACCTGAGAGAGCAGAGGGGGGGTCTCGGTTTAACATCTCATCTGAACGACGGCACCTCCGACAGTGCAGCACTCCCTCAGCACTGCACTGGAGTGTCAGCCTAGATTTACATGTTGAAGCCCCTGGAGTGGAACTTGACCCCATGACCTTCTGACTCAGAGGTGAGGGCACTACCCACTGAGCCACAGCTGACACGGTTTGATGCAATGGCCTCCTTCAGTGCTGTAAGCTTCTGTGGTAAATTGCTTACTGCATCTGCACAGTAAGGGATGGGCATGTCTAAATTTGGAAGATTTGGACTGAACTCACCATTAGATTTATATGAATTAATTTGTACTCGTTGATTTTGGATCACTTTGGATTTTGAAGGAATTCGATAATAATTCTTTGATTTTCTAGGGGAGGTAATTATGGTCACCTGTTTGAGCCACATCTTTGAGTGAGTGTGTCCGAACTTAAGAACATAAGAATTATGAGCAGGAGCAGGCCATATGGCTCCTTGAGCCAGCTCCGCCATTCAATAAGATCTTGGCTGATCTTCAACCTCAACTCTGTTTTCCCATCCATTCCCCATATCCCTTGATTCCCCTAAAATCCAAAAAGCTATCTATCTCAGCCTTGACTATATTCAAAGATTTAGCATCCTCAGCACTTTGAGGTAGAGAATTCCAAAGATTCAAAACCTATGAGTGAAGAAATTTCTCTTCACCTCAGTCTTAAATGGCCAACCTCTTATCCTGAGACTTTCCCCCCTAGTTCTAGACTCTCCAGCATGGGGAATCAACCTCTCAGCATCTACCCTGTCAACCCCCACCCCCCCGCCCCTGAATCATATATGTTTCAATAAGGTCATCTCTCACTCTTCTAAACTCCAGAGAGTATAGACCCAACCTATTCAATCTCTCCTTATACGATGATAGAGTATTCAAACAGGCTCATTTAGACAGACTGTGAAAATTCACAGACCCCCAAGTCAAGGCTGCTACATGCAGTTCGGCATGTTGCATTAACTCATCAATCAACTTGACATTTTCGGACCTTGGGTAGTGAGCCAATTAAAACATTAAAATACTTTTAATTGAGCCAATAAGGTCAAAGAAGGCGAGTTCTTTTCTGTAAATTGATCCAGGTATAAAATACAGCCATTTTGACCATGTGTCTCAATAAGAACAAAGACCTGGCTTGAAGCCAAGCAGTTTGTTGCTCTCTGCCAAGATTAAAAAGTTAAAACTACCATCGGAGTTCGTATTTCATTGGAAATTAAGAGATCTAACAATTTTGGCGCTGTGAACAGGATCGCTGAGGAAAGAAACTGAATTTTGGACATCGGACCTATATATTGAGGTAAGGACTCCTCTTTTTAAAAAAAGTCCTCGGTCAAAAGTCTAAATTCGCATCTCCTTCTACGCGATTCTGAAAGCCTCCAGTTTGCGAACCCTCTGGTTGGTAGTCGGCTCGAGGTCCCATAGATGTCTAAACTTCGGCGGTGTGTTAGTTAATTAATCACCGACCTATTGATCGGCTAGCAGGCCTACGACTCGAGACCCCAGTAAAGAACCCTAGTAAAGAAATGGCAGCAGGAGACAAGAACAAAGAATTGCCGACAACTATTAAAGGTGGGCAGGCACCACCTGAAGTTTCGGTAGATTTAATTCTCGAACAGTTGAAAGAATACATAGAGCAACAATTCAACTTATCTAAAACCTGTATTAAGATCGAACAAAAGTACGGAACCTCCAAAGGACAATGGTCCTTGGACAAGATTAAAAGGGTCTGGGGAAAAACAACCCATATGAAAAATAAAGAGCGAACTAGATGGTCCCTAGCGGTTATGGGCCAGATCCGAAACTGGAATGAAATTATAATGCATTCCCAACATGATCGAGAACTGACCAGTACAAAGGACCAATTGCAAGCAGTTTGTGCACAGCTGCGACAGAAAAAGCTTGAACTTGAAAAGCTGGAAGCGGAAGTTAAAGATCTTAAAGGTGAAATTAAAGAATGGAAAAAATCATTAGGTCAAGAGACAGTAATAGGAAAAGAAAAATGTATTGATCAATTCCCAGGGTACCCATGTTTGGATAAATTAAAAGCACAAACCCGAAGACACGACCGAGGAATAGATACGGTTTCTGAATCCTCCGACAATACAGTGTCGGAGGATGATGAAGAATTAGGGATGCGCTTTGCCCCGTTTAAAAAAAGACGAGTTGTAGTCAAATCAGAAGAGACTGCGGATGAGGGCGGAACCAAAAAAAACAAAGAGAAGGGTGTATGCAGAATACTTAGTTCATGCTCCGGCAGACCCAGAGAAAATTGATAAATGGTCCAAAGAATTGCCCAATCCAAAGAAAGGGGAGTAAAAACGTGGGACCAATTGGACCGCTTAAGAAATATATATCAACTTCATCCCTGGGACGGACTGCAAATTTTGACCATAGTGGTGCCAAAAACACAGGGAAGAAAATTGCGCGACAAGGTAGATGAAGCTTTGGGGCAGAATGAGCAAGAATTAGACGCAGGATGGGAGGCGATTAAACACTGGCTGCAAGCCTTCAGTCCAGCTAAGACAGACTGGGGAAAAATTGCAGCTTGCCAACAGAAAGGAACAGAGGAGGTCCTGGAGTATGACGAGCGGTTTAGATGCACGTGGCTAGAACATTCGGGTAGGAATAATACGGATGAGGAAATGGATGAACAAGCGTTTGGACCCCTGAAAGCAGCTTTCATGGCAGGTCTAAAGACAGAACTGTCCAAAATGCTTAAGGTAGTGTTACCGGACTGGGAAGGTAGAGGAACTACCTTTGCAGCATTGGTGGATCGATGTAACCAATTAGATCGGGATATGGGAGCTAAAGTCCGAGCTGTACAGGCTATGGGATGAAATCCCAGGATTCCGATAATCAGTCATTCGGAAAATTACCCGGAAAATGTCATTATTGTGGGAAAGAAGGTCACTGGGCCAAGACGTGCAGGGCAAAACAGAAAGGTCATGGCTGGGGAAGAGGATGCAGCCAGGGATACAATTCAGCCAACAAGCCAGGCTTGTCACAAGATAATGACCTCATAGAAGCATTTAAGCGACTGACAATACAACAACAGAAGGAGTTACTTGGGATAGCAAAAAACGATTAGAGCCCACCCTGGCCCCCCTCCTCGCACTAATACAACAGAGAGGAGATGGGATATATATAACTGTGAGGGTGGGCGATAAGGATGTGGACTGTCTTTTAGACACAGGGGCGGAATTAACATGCTTACCCCAACAAGATGTAGACGATATCCTGCTAGCTTCAAACACGGAAGAACAACATGAACAAGATTTATGAGCTTTGCTGGATCACCTTCGGCTGAAAGGACATAAAGCCAGCATCGACAAAGCACAAATCACCAAGAAGGAACACCATGGCCCCAGGCACTACCAATAGTGCTATGTAGCATTAGGGCAACCCCGAACAGAACTACAGGTCTAAGCCCATTTGAAATTATAACAGGAAGACCCATGTCGCTGCCAGGAACTATCGATTTACGGAAAGCTGATGTTCACTTAATGACTGACACTTTGTCATCATACTGTCAGAACTTAACCAATGCGATTAGTTCTGTTTCCCGACAGGTATCAGCAGCTTGGGGTAATCCACCCGAAGGAGGACACGACATCATCCCGGGAGTCTGGGTGTATGTGAAAAAGTTGCATAAAAAACCTTTGGGTGCCAAGTGGGAGGGACCTTATCAAGTGTTATTAACCACCCAGGCAGCTGTTAAAGTCCAAGGAAAGAAAGCCTGGATCCACACTTCACATGTTAAACGAGCACCCGTAACTGAAGCTGAAATCTAATAAGACCAATTACTTTTTGCGAAAATGTATAAATTTACTGTATTATTGATTGTAGGTATTATAGGCATAGGCCTACTTCTTACTAGCCGACCCTCTGCACCAAAGGGAAATAGTAGGGTAGCAAGGGAATTACATGTAAATACCTTTTTATATATGTCATACATTTATGCCAAACAAGATAACATTTCTAGTTGTTGGGTGTGTGCGCATATTCCTATTCACTCAAAGGGAGGGATTCCCTTGAGGCCAGTTCCCTTCAATATCTCGGAAATGGCTGAGTGGATAATTAATCAAAATAAAACAGGCAATGCGTTTCAGGATACGGAAAACTGGGCACGTAAATGGAAGTCAGCAGGTTACAATCTGACTACCTTTGAAGGGGGATACCAACCATGCTACAATAATTCCAAACGGCCTCCATTTTTTGTTATCACTAATACAACGGGAATAGGAAGACCGGGGAAATCGGTCTGTCTGATTAGAAACATCAAAGGAGGCAAAAATATGGGGTATAGTAACTGCTCCCGGAATTATAATATAATCAAGCCACAGAACCGTCCAAACTGGGCCGATGTGGGAATTCTTAACATAATGGGGATTCTGAATAAAACAGATGGAAAAGCCTGGACAGGCCCCGGAGCGTTGCTGACAAAGAAACAGCTAACATTCATTGCATATAATAGCACCTATTGGGTGTGTGGCCACAAGGCCTACGCTTGGCTGCCCCAGAATTGGATGGGATCCTGCTATTTATCCTACATTGTGCCTTATATGTATCATATAAAGTCACTGTCGGAACATTTACACCGTCCTAAGAGAGCTATCACAGAAACAGAGAGGTTCTTTGCCATTCTGATCCCTGGGTATGGGACCGCCAAACTGGCAAGGGAATCCATTAACATGGCATCCGCTGTGGAACGAGTAGCCAATGATACCTCAGAGGCCCTAGTTAAAATCAATGCAGAGATGGTAGCAATCCGCACGGTAGCCCGACAGAATAGACTGGCCCTTGATTACATCCTGGCTGAAAAGGGAGATACTTGCGCCCTACTCGGAACTGAGTGTTGCACATATATCCCAGATAGCTCCGAAGAAATTACCCACTTAGCGGAGCATATCCAAAAGGAGGTAGAAAAACTTAAACAACCCCCATCATTCACTTTGTGGAGCGGAGCCACTGAATGGCTAGGTTCAATGGGAACTTCATTGGTGGTAGGTTTAATTTTATCTGTTGTAATTGTTTTACTTTTATATTGTTTGTTTATGTTGATTAAATGTTGTTGCGACCAGGCAGCTGTAGCTGCTGTCCCGCAGGTGAGACACCTTGCTGGTCCCAGCAGACCGTCTGTACGTGGCACAGAAGTATGTTATGCTTAAGGAAAGGTTGTTTACTGGTTGAATTAAGATATTGATTTGGATTAAATTGGAATAAGGTTAATTAACCTATTAAAACCAGACTTCCATTGTGGCCACGATGGAACTCGGGTTGGTGTAAATTTGTGTGGAAGCTACTAGTCCGGACATGTGGCGAAACACATCAACAAATGTTAGAAGGAAACTCTATTAACATGTATGAAATTATTTTGTAGAATGTTTAACCAGTGATACCTGATGTTTTATGATTCAGTTTGTGAAAGAATCAAAGGGGGGATTGATAGAGTATTCAAACAGGCTCATTTAGACAGACTGTGAAAATTCACAGACCCCCAAGTCAAGGCTGCTACATGCAGTTCGGTATGTTGCATTAACTCATCAATCAACTTGACATTTTTGGATCTTGGGTAGCGAGCCAATTAAAATGTTAAAAGACTTTCAATTGAGCCAATAAGGTCAAAGAAGGCGAGTTCTTTTCTGTAAATTAATCCAGATATAAAATACAGCCATTTTGACCATGTGTCTCAGTAAGAACAAAGACCTGGCTTGAAGCCAAGCAGTTTGTTGCTCTCTGCCAAGATTAAAAAGTTAAAACTACCATCGGAGTTCGTATTTCATTGGAAATTAAGAGATCTAACATATGACAACCCTGTCATCCCAGGAATCAATCTAGTGAACCTTAGTTGCACTGCCTCTAAGGCAAGAATGTCCTTCCTCAGATAATGAAACCAAAACTGCATAATACTCCAGGTTTGATCTCAACAAAACCCTGTACAATTGTAGCAAGACTTCTCTAATATATGCACCTGTGAGTATGCTCACAACTTGGTTGAGCTGTTGAGCTGGGAGTGGCTTAGCCAGTCACGTGATGTTCACAAGACTCAGTAAAACCTCAGCCAGTTGGGTTCAGGGGGTTCACGATGAGGCAGGTGGTTGTGAGCCTGCTGGATGAACTGGTAATGTGTAGTGTGATTGTTAAACCTTTGCTAATAAACCAACTAATTCTTAATAACAATGTGCTGCTATGAATTCTTAAGCAAAGAACCCATGAAGCAAATACATTACAACCTCCTTACTCTTGTATTCCAAACCCCATGCAATAAAGGCCAACATGCTATTTGCCTTCCTAATTGCTTACTGTACCTGCATGCATAGCTCTCTGTGTTTCCTGTATGTAGACACCTAAATCTCTCTGAACACCAATAGTTAATAGCTTCTCACCAGTTAAAAATATTCTGTTTTTCTATTCTTCCTACCAAAGTGAATAACCTCACATTTCCCCACATTATACTCCATCTGCCACCATATTTCCCACTCACTTAACCTTCCTATATTCCTTTGCAGACACTTGGGGCTGAAATTTCCCCTGGCCGGAATGAGGCACATGCTCCCCATGCAGGTCGCTTCTTGAGCGTCATTCGGCTCTTTGTTATTTTTTTTATTCGGATCCGGAAGTCGCTCTTAATGGGGGCGGTGACAACACTCGAGGGGCGGATACATGGCGGAGGCAGCAACTGAGGGGCGGAGTCACCGCCGCGATGACATCATCACGGTGCCACGTCACCACAGCGCTCCCCTTCACTTAACGGGGAAAACCGCCGCGATTTTAAAACTTCGCCCCACTGGGCCACCAGGGAGGGTTTCGGCCGGGCCAGTGGCCTGGCACCCAAGAGGGGTTGCTGGGCTGCCTGTTGGTAGCCCGGCCAAACCCGGGGGCATAATTGTCGGGTTGACACAGCAGTCGGCAGACGAAACAAAACATGGTGGCACCGGCAGTGCATCCTCCCCTTTAAGGGAAGCCGCACCGCCTCTGCAGGAGGCCACAGCCTCGCTGGACCACCAGGAAAAAAACAGGTTTTGGCACCGCCGGGCGGGCTGAAGATTTTCAGAGGGGAATGGGGGGGTGTTGTGGGTGGTAGGTCGGCGGTGCGCACGGTGGTCACGCGCTTAGCGCGGATCGGCAGCAGCGGAGCGGTGGGGGGGGGGGGGCGGGGAGGGGGATCAGGGCACCACCGGGAAAACTCAGGAGGGAAATTGGGCTATCAGCGGCCATGCCACGAAAAGTCGGCGGCCACTCCACTCCGCAGTGCGGCTGCCGATTTGTGATGGTAACAGGCCTTAATGAGAGGGGCACTTTCTGCCCCTTGGTGTCCTCTTCACTGCTTACTTTCCCAACAAGCTTTGTATCATCAACAAACTTGTATACATTACACTCGGTCCCTTCATCTAACTCATTAATGTAGATTGTAAATAGTTGAGGCCAAAGCACTGATCCTTGCGGCACCCCACCAGTTACAGCTTGCCAACCTGAAAGTGACCCATTTATCCCTACTCTCTGTTTTTTGTCCATTAACCAATCCACTATCCATGTTAATATCTTACCCACCCACCCCATTAGCCTGTATCTTGTACAACATCATTTTATGTGGCACCTTTTCAAATGCCTTTTGGAAATCCAAATAGACTACATCCACTGGTTCCCCTTTATTTACGCTGCAAGTTACATCCTCAAAATACTCTAATAAATCTGTTAAACATAATTTCCCTTTCCTAAAACCATGTTGACTATGCTTAATGATATTATGGTTTTCTAAGTGCCCTGTTACCAATTCCTTAATACTTGATTCCAGTATTTTCCCCGATGACTGATGCCAGGCTAACAGGCCTGTAGTTCCCTGTTTTCTCTCTCCCTCCGCTCTTGAATAGCAGGGTTACATTTGCTACCTTCCAATCCACTGGGACCGTTCTAGAATCTAGGGAGTTTTGGGAGATCACATCAGTGCATCCACTATCTCTGCAGCCATCTCTTTTAAAACCCGAGGATGTAGGCTTCAGGTCCAGGGGACTTGTTGGCTTTTAGTCCCATTAGTTTCTTAATTATTTTTTCGTCTACTGATCTTAATTACTTTAAGTTCAGGAATAATTGAAACGAATTGAAACAGATCTTATTGTATATTGAACAACAGAAAATGGCACTACATTACTGTTACTACACTTACTATTTACTATTCTAATTATTTTTTTAATCATTTGTCTGTTTGTTCACTTCTAATAAAATTAAGTACAGTTAACATCCGTTAACATTGAAATGCTAACAGTCTCTGACATGACGTTTGGCTACTGGTCTGAGATTCGGGGGAGTGGGGGAGCTTTGAAATTCTTCTGTGACCTGCTTAAGCGCCTTGCGGTGAGCTTTGTCTTGGATGGTAATGCAAAACGGGCATTAGCGAATCAATGGGCCATTTTACACATGCTTTGGGAAAATCGGGTGCAGTGTGAGACAAGCTCCCCATTCACTATCGCACCTTTTGGACTATTGCCCAAAACAGATTTCAGCCTGCTTGTGTCAAATTCCTCATCGCACTATTTTAAGATGGTCGGTGACCTGTTTATCTTAGATGTTTAAGGACTTTGTTAAACCGATACCTGTTTATCATGCTGTTAACAAGGAGTTGACAAGTGCTTTTTTAAATTAATTCCCCTAATTATATTCTAAGATGGAAACAAATGCCAGAATAATGGTGCAGTGAACAGTCTTGGTACTTGCAGTCCTGTTTGCACATGTCTACTTCTTTTGTTGGGATTAACACCGAGAGAAAATAAGATACCTAACCAAGATTTTTCTTGCTGCACCGACGCGGTTGAAATATGGATATCTTCTGGTTAAATTCGATTTCTAGTTCACAGAGGACGACACACTTTGACAGCGGATATTCCAATCATTCCTTGGAGAGAGAGAGCAGTTCATCAAAAGCAGCCAGCGATGACAGGTTGCAGCGGAAAAGGCGTTTCCAGGGGATTTTTCAGACAGTCTCTGCCGTGGTCATACATACGTCTCCAAGGCTCCAGACTTTGACCGCTACTTAGAACGATGCCGAAGCCTGTTAACTTATTCCCAGCTGGTTTCCCGTTCGTATGCGCCCGGAATTTCCTCCGGCCTCTCCCGCTTACGCCGGAGTTGCAGCAACGCAGCAGGAGCAAATTCACAGCTTTAATATCTCGCGTGTGCCTCGGATTTAACTGCTAACAAGTGCCGTGGGATCACTGAATTAGAGCATCTGAAGAGATGTGGGGAATTTGGGGGGAATCATTTTTAAAAAATCATTTCAGAACTTAAGAGGAAAGATATTTATTGTTATCTATTATTAATTGACTTGAGTACGGTAGCTTAGTGGTTATGTTATGGGAGGAGTAATCCAGAAGCCTGGAATCCCACCGCGGCAGCTGGGGGAATTTAAATTCAGCTAATTAAATAAATCTGTAATTAAAAAAACGGGTAATGGTGACCATGGAACCACCGGATTGCCGTAAAAACCTATCCTATTCTCTAGGGAGGAGAATTTGCCACCCTTACCCGGTCTGGCCGATATGTGACTCTGGACCCAGAGCAATGTGATTGATTCTTAACTGCCCTCTGCATTTCAAAAAGGCGGCTCACCACCACCTTCTCAAGGGCAATTAGGAACGGGCAATAAATGCTGGCCTTTCCAGCGATGCTCACATCCCGTGAATGAATAAAAATAAAAAGTTAATGATGGGCTTTAAGGACTGTGCCGATTTTTTATTTCACGTGTTTCTAAAGTTGAGGAGCTTGTAAAGCCCATTGTGCAGCCTCAAGATAGTTCCGTTGTTTTGCTTTTGTGGATCGTCTGCAGAAAAGCTTTGCGTTGCTGCCGAGACCCTGGAGCCGCTCCCGGGATTGCCTTCCCCTCTCTCAGGGGAGCCGACCAATCCACCACCATGCCGGGGCCCGTTTGCCGCTTGCAGATCACCGATGGCCCTGAATTGAGGCCTAAGCCTCAGCAGGGCTCTGCGCGTGGAATGGTCCCTCCACCAACTTGCTGCCTCGTTTGGAAGAAAGTCAAATTTCTCCGGCTTGTGTTCGCCACACAGGTGTACACTCAACAGGATTTACAGATCTAGGAAAGAAAGAAAGACTTGCATTTGTATTGCGCCTTTCATGACAATCTGACGCCCCGAAGCACTTTACAGCCAATGAAGTTCTTTTGGAGTGTAGTCACTGTTGTAATGTGGGAAACGCGGCGGTCAATTTGCGCACAGCAAGATCCCACAAACAGCAATCTGATAATGACCAGAAAATCTGTTTTTGTTATGTTGATTGAGGGATAAATATTGGCCAGGACACCGGGGATAACTCCCCTGCTCTTCTTCAAAATAGTGCCATAGGATATTTTAAGTCCACCTGAAAGAGCAGATGGGGCCTAGAATCCCATATATATCAGTGCCTCAGAAGACTGTGCTAACCCCTAGAGCTCAAGGGGTGTTAAAGGCCTGTAGCCACTTCAACAAGGGGAATAGCATTGTCTAGAGCAGTGAACATGAGTTTTTTGACCACCAGCTCCTGTCAAGCAGCCTCATGTGAGCTTTATCGAATTACTCAGGGAGCTTCTCAACAATATATACAGAAGCCCACTGACTCTATCTTCTGGGATGCCTCGCAGTTTATTACCGTCTCCACGGGGTCTGCAAAATGGAGAGAGAATAGAAATTCTCCAGGCGAGCAGGATTTCGACAGGTGCAAGGAGCATTCGCTGGATCTCCTGCAGCACTGAAGGATTCATATGACAACCCCCTCAATTTCATGAGCAGGAAGGGCTTCATTTCATGAGTCTGTAAGTAGCGTGCAATACCAATTGTCTGATCGTTATACGCTGCTGCGTGCTACTCCGGACGTGGTCCTGGCACCACTCCACCGTGCAAGGCCTGATAACTCAAAACCATGACCTGGATATTGACGGGGGTGGATTACACGGAGAGGGGGCGGAGTTTCGCCTGGTTGCGCCACGTGTCATCGTGTTTTGACGCCACAACGTGCGTCTTTTTGTCAGTGACAGGATTCCCCGCCCGGAATGCAGCCTGATTGACAGGCTTGGCTTCCAGCTGTGGGGCAGGCCGCAGGACCAAGTGAGTCCTGTTATGTCTTTAGACGCTCTGATAATGACTCCATGAGGCAATGTATTGCACTTGAACTGTAGTGACCTTAGTCCATTTAATGTAACTCCAGAGTGAGGATCACACATGGTGGCCTGCCTTTTATACTGGGCCTGGCACACCTGTACAGGTTACCTAGAAGTCTCCCACTGCAGTGCCCACTGGTGACACGTCTTAGTGACCATATAGCTGGTGTACAAGTTTCCCATAGTAGTGCCCTCTGGTAGCACATCATATATAATAGTACAGCAGAAAACATGTTTGGATACATGACAGGTCCGATCCCCGACCCTGGTGGCAATCCGATCTGGGGGGTGGGGGCTGGGCCCGATCCCGTGGGAAGGAGGGAAGGGCAGTTCAATCCCCGACTTCGAATCAGAGACTCATAGATCCAGTCTTTGTAAATCTCAGCTACTTATTCTTTTCAACGTACACGGGTTTGTGTGATTCCAGGTACAATTGGACCCATTTCCCATGTCTCTGATACTTCTTCGTCTACATCAGATCAGAGGTGTGTCTATTTACTTCCAATTCTGAACCCTCTCTTGAATCTTTTGTTGGTCCAACAGGTGCTGGCAGCACTACTGGAAAAACGCCAGTGTCAAAGGAATGCCGTACAAGCACTGCTTCATACAAGCCTGCACACATTTCATTCAGTTTGGAACAAAGAGATGTAAATGTGCACAGGCTTGTACAAATTTCCCACGAAATTCATACAATCTTGTTGAATCTGCAAATTGATCACATTTCCAGTCACACGGTGCCCATGGAACAGTATTGTAGCATTTTCTGGAAACTTAACTGGTTTTTCCAATCTCTAGCCAAAGGGCATTGACAGAAATGAAACTGTCTATTGCCCCCTAACACTGACAGTAATTACACTGTCTATTGCCCCTCTGACACTAATTACACTGTCTATTGCCACTCTGACACGAATTACACTGTTGATTGCTTGTCTAACAATAAATACACTGTATATTGCCTCTCTGACACAAATTACACTGTCTATTGCCTTTCTGACACTAAATACATTATCTATTGCCTCTCTAACACTAAATACACTGTATATTGCCTCTCTGACATTAATTACACTGACTATTGCACCTTTGACACTAATTACACTGTCTATTGCCTCTCTGACACTAATTACATTATCTATTGCCTCTCTGACATTGATACTAATTACACAGTCTATTGTCTCTCTGACACTAATTACACTGTCTATTGCCCCTCTGACATTAATACTAATTACACTGTCTAATTAATGCCTCTCTGACACTAATTGAACTGTCTATTGCCTCTCTGACACTAATTACACTGTGTATTGCCTCTCTGACACTTATTTTACTGTCTATTGCCTCTCTGACACTAACACTAGTTACACTGTCTATTGCCTCTGTGACACTAGTTACACTGTCTATTAACTCTCTGACACTGACACTAATTACATTGTCTATTGCCTCTCTGAAACTGACTCTAATTACACTGTCTATTACCTTTCTGACACGAATTACACTGTCTATTGCCCCTCTGACACTAATTACACTGTCTATTGCCTCTCTGACACTAATTACACTGTCTATTGCCCCTCTGACACTAATTACACTGTCTATTGCTTCTCTGACACTAGTTACACTGTCTATTACCTCTCTGACACTGGCACTAATTACACTGTCTCTTGCCTCTCTGACACTACTCTAATTACACTGTCTATTGCCTCTCTGACACTAATTACACTGTCTATTGCCCCTCTCACACTAATTACACTGTATGTTGCTTCTCTGACAATAATAACACTGTCTATTGCCTCTCTGACACTAATTACACTGTCTATTGCCTCTCTGACACTAGTTACACTGTCTATTACCTCTCTGACACTGACACTAATTACACTGTCTATTGCCTCTCTGAAACTGACTCTAATTACACTGTCTATTACCTCTCTGACACTAATTACACTGACTATTGCTCCTCTGACACTAATTACACTGTATATTGCCTCTCTGACACTAATTAAACTGCCTATTGCCTCTCCAACACTAGTTAGGCTGTATGTTGCCTCTCTGACACTAATTACACTGTCTCTTGCCTCTCTGAAACTAGTTACACTGTCTATTACCTCTCTGACACTGGCACTAATTACACTGTCACTTGCCTCTCTGAAACTGACTCTAATTACACTGTCTATTGCCTCTCTGACACCAATTACACTGTCTGATGCCTCTCTGATACTAATTACACTGTCTATTGCCTCTCTGAAAATAATTACACTGTCTATTGCCTCTCTGACACTAATTATACTGTCTATTGCCTCTCTGCCAATGATCACACAATTTATTACCTCTCTGACAATAATTACACTGTCTATAGCCCCTCTGACACTAATTACACTGTCTATTGCCTCTCTGACAGTAATTACACTGTCTATTGCCTCTCTGACACTACTTACACTGTCTATCGCCTCTCTGACACTATTGCCTCTCTGACACCAATTACACTGTCTGATGCCTCTCTGATACTAATTACACTGTCTATTGCCTCTCTGAAAATAATTACACTGTCTATTGCCTCTCTGACACTAATTATACTGTCTATTGCCTCTCTGACAATGATCACACAATTTATTACCTCTCTGACAATAATTACACTGTCTATAGCCCCTCTGACACTAATTACACTGTCTATTGCCTCTCTGACAGTAATTACACTGTCTATTGCCTCTCTGACACTACTTACACTGTCTATCGCCTCTCTGACACTAATTACACTGTCTATTGCCTCTCTAACACTAGTTAGACTGTCTATTGTCTCTCTGACACTAATTACACTGTATATTGCCTCTCTGACACTAGTTACACTGTCTCTTGCCTCTCTGACACTGACTCTAATTACACTGTCTATTGCCTCTCTGACACTAATTACACTGACTATTGCTCCTCTGACACTAATTACACTGTATATTGCCTCTCTGACACTAATTATACTGTCTATTGCCTCTCTAACACTAGCTAGGCTGTATGTTGCCTCTCTGACATGAATTACACTGTCTATTGCCTCTCTGAAACTAGTTACACTGTCTATTACCTCTCTGACACTGACACTAATTACACTGTCTGTTGCCTCTCTGATACTAATTACACTGTCTATTGCCTCTCTGACACTAATTATACTGTCTATTGCCTCTCTGACAATAATCACACAATCTATTACCCCTCTGACAACAATTACACTGCCTATAGCCCTTTCTGACACTAATTACACTGTCTATTGCCTCTCTGACACTAATTACACTGTCTATTGCCTCTCTGACACTACTTACACTGTCTGTTGACTCTATCACACTGATTACAGGGTCTATTGCCTCTCTGACAATCATTACACTTTCTATAGCCCCTCTACATGAACAACACTATCTGTTGCCTCTCTGACACTAATTACACTGTCTATTGCCTCTCTGACACTAATTACACTGTCTATTGCCTCTCTGAAACTAGTTACACTGTCTATTACCTCTCTGACACTGGCACTAATTACACTGTCACTTGCCTCTCTGAAACTGACTCTAATTACACTGTCTATTGCCTCTCTGACACCAATTACACTGTCTGATGCCTCTCTGATACTCATTACACTGTCTATTGCCTCTCTGGCAATAATCACACAATCTATTACCCCTCTGACAACAATTATATTGTCTATTGCCTCTCTGACACTAATTACACTGTCTATTGCCTCTCTGACACTAATTACACTGTCTATTGCCTCTCTGACAATGATCACACAATCTATTACCTCTCTGACAATAATTACACTGTCTATTGCCTCTCTGACACTAATTATACTGTCTATTGCCTCTCTGACAATGATCACACAATCTATTACCTCTCTGACAATAATTACACTGTCTATAGCCCCTCTGACACTAATTACACTGTCTATTGCCTCTCTGACAGTAATTACACTGTCTATTGCCTCTCTGACACTACTTACACTGTCTATCGCCTCTCTGACACTAATTACACTGTCTATTGCCTCTCTAACACTAGTTAGACTGTCTATTGTCTCTCTGACACTAATTACACTGTATATTGCCTCTCTGACACTAGTTACACTGTCTCTTGCCTCTCTGACACTGACTCTAATTACACTGTCTATTGCCTCTCTGACACTAATTACACTGACTATTGCTCCTCTGACACTAATTACACTGTATATTGCCTCTCTAACACTAGTTAGGCTGTATGTTGCCTCTCTGACATGAATTACTGTCTATTGCCTCTCTGAAACTAGTTACACTCTCTATTACCTCTCTGACACTGACACTAATTACACTGTCTGTTGCCTCTCTGATACTAATTACACTGTCTATTGCCTCTCTGACAATAATTACACTGTCTATTGCCTCTCTGACACTAATTATACTGTCTATTGCCTCTCTGACAATAATCACACAATATATTACCCCTCTGACAACAATTACACTGTCTATAGCCCCTCTGACACTAGTTAGACTGTCTATTGTCTCTCTGACACTAATTACACTGTATATTGCCTCTCTGACACTAGTTACACTGTCTCTTGCCTCTCTGACACTGACTCTAATTACACTGTCTATTGCCTCTCTGACACTAATTACACTGACTATTGCTCCTCTGACACTAATTACACTGTATATTGCCTCTCTGACACTAATTATACTGTCTATTGCCTCTCTAACACTAGTTAGGCTGTATGTTGCCTCTCTGACATGAATTACACTGTCTATTGCCTCTCTGAAACTAGTTACACTCTCTATTACCTCTCTGACACTGACACTAATTACACTGTCTGTTGCCTCTCTGATACTAATTACACTGTCTATTGCCTCTCTGACAATAATTACACTGTCTATTGCCTCTCTGAAACTAATTATACTGTCTATTGCCTCTCTGACAATAATCACACAATCTATTACCCCTCTGACAACAATTACACTGTCTATAGCCCCTCTGACACTAATTACATTGTCTATTGCCTCTCTGACACTAATTACACTGTCTATTGCCTCTCTGACTCTACTTACACTGTCTATTGCCTCTCTGACACTCATTACACTGTGCATTGACTCCCTGACACTCATTACACTGTCTATTGCATCTCTGACACCAATTGCACTGTCTATTGCCTCTCTAACACTAGTTAGACTGTCTATTGTCTCTCTGACACTAATTACACTGTATATTGCCTCTCTGACACTAGTTACACTGTCTCTTGCCTCTCTGACACTGACTCTAATTACACTGTCTATTGCCTCTCTCACACTAATTACACTGACTATTGCTCCTCTGACACTAATTACACTGTATATTGCCTCTCTGACACTAATTATACTGTCTATTGCCTCTCTAACACTAGTTAGGCTGTATGTTGCCTCTCTGACATGAATTACACTGTCTATTGCCTCTCTGAAACTAGTTACACTCTCTATTACCTCTCTGACACTGACACTAATTACACTGTCTGTTGCCTCTCTGATACTAATTACACTGTCTATTGCCTCTCTGACAATAATTACACTGTCTATTGCCTCTCTGACACTAATTATACTGTCTATTGCCTCTCTGACAATAATCACACAATCGATTACCCCTCTGACAACAATTACACTGTCTATAGCCCCTCTGACACTAATTACATTGTCTATTGCCTCTCTGACACTAATTACATTGTCTATTGCCTCTCTGATACTAATTACACTGACTTTTGCCCCTCTGACACTAATGACACTGTTTGTTGCCTCTTTGCCACTAATTAAACTGTCTATTGCTTCTCTGATACTAATTACACGGTCCGTTGACTGTCTAACGCTAATTACACTGCCTATTGCCCCTCTAACACTATTTAGACTGTCTATTGTCTCTCTGACACTAATTACACTGTCTGTTGCCTCTCTATCATGGATTACACTGTGTGTTGCCTCTCTGACACTAATTACACTGTCTGTTGCCTCACTGACACTAATTACACTGCCTATTGTCTCTCTAACACTAATTACACTGTCTATATCCCCTCTGACACTAATTAAAGTGTCTAATGCCTCTGTGATACTAATTACACTGTCTGTTGCCTCTCTGACACTAATTACACAGTTTGTTGACTCTATGACACTAATTACACTTTCTATTGCCTCTTTGACACTAACACTAGTTACACAGTCTATTGCCTCTCTGACACTAATTATACTGTCTATTGCCTCTCTGACACTAGTTACACTGTCTATTACCTCTCTGACACTGACACTAATTACACTGTCTATTGCCTCTCTGAAACTGACTCTAATTACACTGTCTATTACCTATCTGACACTAATTACACCGTCTATTGCCCCTCTGACACTAATTACACTGTATATTGCCTCTCTGACACTAGTTAAACTGTCTATTACCTCTCTGACACTGGACTAATTACACTGTCTCTTGCCTCTATGCAACTGACTCTAATTACACTGTCTATTGTCTCTGTGACACCAATTACATGATCTATTGCCTCTATGACACTAATTACACACCTGATGCCTTTCTGATACTAATTACACTGTCTATTGCCTCTCTGACAATAATCACACAATCTATTACCGCTCTGACAATAATTACACTGTCTATAGCCCCTCTGACACTAATTACACTGTCTATTGCCTCTCTGACACTAATTACACTGTCAGTTGCCTCTGTGACACTCATTACACTATCTATTGTCTTTCTGACACTAATTACACTGTCTATTACCTCTCTGACACTGGCACTAATTGCACTGTCTCTTGCCTCTCTGACACTGACTCTAATTACACTGTCTATTGCCTCTCTGACACCAATTACACTATCTATTGCCTCTATGATACTAGTTACACTGTTTGTTGCCTCTCTGATACTAATTACACTGTCTATTGCCTCTCTCACAATAATTACACTGTCTATTGCCTCTCTGACACTAATTATACTGTATATTACCTCTCTGGCAATAATCACACAATCTATTACCCCTCTGACAACAATTACACTGTCTATAGCCCCTCTGACACTAATTACATTGTCTATTGCCTCTCTGACACTAATTACACTGTCTATTGCCTCTCTAACACTAGTTAGACTGTCTATTGTCTCTCTGACACTAATTACACTGTATATTGCCTCTCTGACACTAGTTACACTGTCTCTTGCCTCTCTGACACTGACTCTAATTACACTGTCTATTGCCTCTCTGACACTAATTACACTGACTATTGCTCCTCTGACACTAATTACACTGTATATTGCCTCTCTGACACTAATTATACTGTCTATTGCCTCTCTAACACTAGTTAGGCTGTATGTTGCCTCTCTGACATGAATTACACTGTCTATTGCCTCTCTGAAACTAGTTACACTCTCTATTACCTCTCTGACACTGACACTAATTACACTGTCTATTGCCTCTCTGACAATAATTACACTGTCTATTGCCTCTCTGACACTAATTATACTGTCTATTGCCTCTCTGACAATAATCACACAATCTATTACCCCTCTGACAACAATTACACTGTCTATAGCCCCTCTGACACTAATTACATTGTCTATTGCCTCTCTGACACTAATTATACTGTCTATTGCCTCTCTGACTCTACTTACACTGTCTATTGCCTCTCTGACACTCATTACACTGTGCATTGACTCCCTGACACTCATTACACTGTCTATTGCATCTCTGACACCAATTGCACTGTCTGTTGCCTCTCTGACACTAATTACACGGTCTATTGCCTCTCTGACACTAATTACACTGTCTGTTGCCTCACTGACACTAATTACACTGTCTATCGTCTCTAACACTAATTACACTGCCTATTGCCCCTCTAACACTATTTAGACTGTCTATTGTCTCTCTGACACTAATTACACTGTCTGTTGCCTCTCTGTCATGGATTACACTGTCTGTTGCCTCTCTGACACTAATTACACTGTCTGTTGCCTCACTGACACTAATTACACTGTCTATTGTCTCTCTAACACTAATTACACTGTCTATATCCCCTCTGACACTAATTAAAGTGTCTAATGCCTCTGTGATACTAATTACACTGTCTGTTGCCTCTCTGACACTAATTACACAGTTTGTTGACTCTATGACACTAATTACACTTTCTATTGCCTCTTTGACACTAACACTAGTTACACAGTCTATTGCCTCTCTGACACTAATTACACTGTCTATTGCCTCTCTGACACTAGTTACACTGTCTATTACCTCTCTGACACTGACACTAATTACACTGTCTATTGCCTCTCTGAAACTGACTCTAATTACACTGTCTATTACCTATCTGACACTAATTACACCGTCTATTGCCCCTCTGACACTAATTACACTGTATATTGCCTCTCTGACACGAGTTAAACTGTCTATTACCTCTCTGACACTGGACTAATTACACTGTCTCTTGCCTCTATGCAACTGACTCTAATTACACTGTCTATTGTCTCTTTGACACCAATTACACGATCTATTGCCTCTATGACACTAATTACACACCTGATGCCTTTCTGATACTAATTACATTGTCTATTGCCTCTCTGACAATAATCACACAATCTATTACCGCTCTGACAATAGTTACACTGTCTATAGCCCCTCTGACACTAATTACACTGTCTATTGCCTCTCTGACACTAATTACACTGTCAGTTGCCTCTGTGACACTCATTACACTGTCTATTGTCTTTCTGACACTAATTACACTGTCTATTACCTCTCTGACACTGGCACTAATTGCACTGTCTCTTGCCTCTCTGACACTGACTCTAATTACACTGTCTATTGCCTCTCTGACACCAATTACACTATCTATTGCCTCTATGATACTAGTTACACTGTTTGTTGCCTCTCTGATACTAATTACACTGTCTATTGCCTCTCTCACAATAATTACACTGTCTATTGCCTCTCTGACACTAATTATACTGTATATTACCTCTCTGGCAATAATCACACAATCTATTACCCCTCTGACAACAATTACACTGTCTATAGCCCCTCTGACACTAATTACATTGTCTATTGCCTCTCTGACACTAATTACACTGTCTATTGCCTCTCTGACACTAATTACACTGTCTATTGCTTCTCTAACACTAGTTAGACTGTCTATTGCCTCTCTGACACAAATTACACTGTCTATTGCCTCTCTGACACTAGTTACACTGTCTATTACCTCGCTGACACTGGCACTAATTACGCTATCTCTTGCCTCTCTGACACTACTCTAATTACACTGTCTATTGCCTCTCTAACACTAATTACACTGTCTATTGCCCCTCTCACACTAATTACACTGTATGTTGCTTCTCTGACAATAATAACACTGTCTATTGCCTCTGACACTCATTATATTGTCTATTGCCCATCTGACAATAATTACACTGTCTATTGCCTCTCTGACACTAATTACACTGTATAGTGCCTCTCTGACACTAACACTAGTTACACAGTCTATTGCCTCTCTGACACTAATTACACTGTCTATTGCCTCTCTGACACTAGTTACACTGTCTATTACCTCTCTGACACTGACACTAATTACACTGTCTATTGCCTCTCTGACACTAATTACACTGTATAGTGCCTCTCTGACACTAACACTAGTTACACAGTCTATTGCCTCTCTGACACTAATTACACTGTCTATTGCCTCTCTGACACTAGTTACACTGTCTATTACCTCTCTGACACTGACACTAATTACACTGACTATTGCTCCTCTGACACTAATTACACTGTATATTGCCTCTCTGACACTAATTAAACTGCCTATTGCCTCTCCAACACTAGTTAGGCTGTATGTTGCCTCTCTGACACTAATTACACTGTCTCTTGCCTCTCTGAAACTAGTTACACTGTCTATTACCTCTCTGACACTGGCACTAATTACACTGTCACTTGCCTCTCTGAAACTGACTCTAATTACACTGTCTATTGCCTCTCTGACACCAATTACACTGTCTGATGCCTCTCTGATACTCATTACACTGTCTATTGCCTCTCTGGCAATAATCACACAATCTATTACCCCTCTGACAACAATTATATTGTCTATTGCCTCTCTGACACTAATTACACTGTCTATTGCCTCTCTGACACTAATTACACTGTCTATTGCTTCTCTAACACTAGTTAGACTGTCTATTGCCTCTCTGACACAAATTACACTGTCTATTGCCTCTCTGACACTAGTTACACTGTCTATTACCTCGCTGACACTGGCACTAATTACACTATCTCTTGCCTCTCTGACACTACTCTAATTACACTGTCTATTGCCTCTCTAACACTAATTACACTGTCTATTGCCCCTCTCACACTAATTACACTGTATGTTGCTTCTCTGACAATAATAACACTGTCTATTGCCTCTGACACTCATTATATTGTCTATTGCCCATCTGACAATAATTACACTGTCTATTGCCTCTCTGACACTAATTACACTGTATAGTGCCTCTCTGACACTAACACTAGTTACACAGTCTATTGCCTCTCTGACACTAATTACACTGTCTATTGCCTCTCTGACACTAGTTACACTGTCTATTACCTCTCTGACACTGACACTAATTACACTGTCTATTGCCTCTCTGAAACTGACTCTAATTACACTGTCTATTACCTCTCTGACACTAATTACACTGACTATTGCTCCTCTGACACTAATTACACTGTATATTGCCTCTCTGACACTAATTAAACTGTCTATTGCCTCTCCAACACTAGTTAGGCTGTATGTTGCCTCTCTGACACTAATTACACTGTCTATTGCCTCTCTGAAACTAGTTACACTGTCTATTACCTCTCTGACACTGGCACTAATTACACTGTCACTTGCCTCTCTGAAACTGACTCTAATTACACTGTCTATTGCCTCTCTGACACCAATTACACTGTCTGATGCCTCTCTGACACTAATTACACTGTCTATTGCCTCTCTGACAATAATTACACTGTCTATATCCCCTCTGACACTAATTAAAGTGTCTAATGCCTCTCTGATACTAATTACACTGTCTGTTGCCTCTCTGATACTAATTAAACTGTCTATTGCCTCTCTGACACTACTTACACTGTATGTTGCCTCTCTGACACTAATTACACTGTTTATTGCCTCTCTGACACTAATTACACTGTCAAAAGCCCCTCTGACTCTAATTATAACTGTCTATTGCCTCTCTGACACTAATTACACGGACTATTGCCTCTCTGACACTAATTACACTGTCTGCTGCCTCTCTAACACTAATGACACTGTTTGTTGCCTCTTTGCCACTAATTAAACTATCTATTACTTCTCTGACACTAATTACACTGTCTGTTGCCTCTCTGTCACGAATTACACTGTCTATTGCCTCTCTGACACTCATTACACTGTCCATTGACTCCCTGACACTCATTACACTGTCTATTGCATCTCTGACACCAATTACACTGTCTGTTGCCTCTCTGACACTAATTACACTGTCTATTGCCTCTCTGACACTAATTACACAGTCTGTTGCCTCTATGACACTCATTACACTTTCTATTGCCTATCTGACACTAATTTCACTGTCTGTTGCATCTATGACACACATTACACTGTCTATTGCCTCTCTGACACTAATCACACTGCCTATTGCCTCTCTGACACTAATTACACTGTCTATTGCCTCTCTGACACTAATTACACTGTCAGTTGCCTCTGTGACACTCATTACACTGTCTATTGTCTCTCTGACACTAATTACACTGTCTATTACCTCTCTGACACTAAATACACTGCCTATTTCCTCTCTGACACTAAATACACTATATATTGCCTCTCTGACACCAAGTACACTGTCTGTTGCCTCTTTGCCACTAATTACAGGGTCTATTTCCTCTTTGACACTCATTACACTGTCTCTAGCCCCTCTGACACTAATTACACTGTCTATTGCCTCGCTGACAATAGTTACACTGTCTATTGTCTCTCTGACACTAATTGCACTGTCTATTGCCTCTCTGATATTAATTACACTGTCTGTTGCCTCTATGACACTCATTACACTCTCTATTGCCTCTCTGACACTCATTACACTGTCTATAGCCCCTCTGACACTAATTACACTGTCTAGTGCCTCTCTGACACTATTTACATGTCTATCGCATCTCTGACACTAATTACACTGTCTATTGCATCTCTGACACTAATTACACTGTCTTTTGCCTCTCTGACACTAATTACACTGTCTATTGCCTCTCTGACATTGACACTAATTACACTGTCTGTTGCCTCTCTTACACTAATTATACTGTCTATTGCATCTCTGACATAAATTGCACTTTCTGTTGCCTTCTGACCCTTATTACACTGTCTATTGCCTCACTGACACTAATTACACTGTCTATTGCCTCTCTGACATTGACACTAATTACACTGTCTGTTGCCTCTCTGACACTAATTATACTGTCTATTGCCTCTCTGACACTGGCACCATTTACACTGTCTATTGTCTCTCTGACACTAATTACACCGTCTATTGCATCTCTGACACTAATTACACTGTCTGTTGCATCTTTGACACTAATTACACTGTCTATTGCATCTCTGACATTAATTACACTTTCTGTTGCCTTCTGACACTATTTACACTGTCTATTGCCTCTCTGACACTATTTACTCTGTCTGTTGCCTCTCTGACACTAATTACACTTTCTGTTGCATCTCTGACACTATTTACACTGTCTATTGCCTCTCTGACATTGAAACTAATTACACTGTCTGTTGCCTCTCTTACACTAATTACACTGTCTATTGCATCTCTGACATTAATTGCACTTTCTGTTGCCTTCTGCCCCTCATTACACTGTCTATTGCCTCTCTGACACTAATTACACAGTCTATTGCCTCTCTGACACAAACTACGCTGTCTGTTGCCTCTCTGACACTAATTACACTGTAATTTGCCTCTCTGAATCTAATTACACATTCTGTTGCATCTCTGACACTAATTACACTATCTGCTGCCTCTCTGACACAAATTACACTGTCTGTTGCCTCTCTGACACTAATTACACTGTAATTTGCCTCTCTGAATCTAATTACACATTCTGTTGCATCTCTGACACTAATTACACTATCTGCTGCCTCTCTGACACAAATTATACTTCTGTTGCCTGCCTGACACTAATTACACTGTCTATTGCCTCTCTGACACTGGCACCATTTACACTGTCTATTGTCTCTCTGACACTAATTACACCGTCTATTGCCTCTCTGACACTAATTACTCTGTCTGTTGCCTCTCTGACACTAATTACACTGTAATTTGCCTCTCTGAATCTAATTACACTTTCTGTTGCATCTCTGACACTAATTACACTGTCTAATGCCTCTCTTACACTAATTACACTGTCTATTGCATCTCTGACATTAATTGCACTTTCTGTTGCCTTCTGACCCTTATTACACTGTCTATTGCCTCTCTGACACTAATTACACTGCATATTGCCTCTCTGACACTAACTATGCTGTCTGTTGCCTCTGACAATAATTACACTGTCATTTGCCTCTCTGAATCTAATTACACATTCTGTTGCATCTCTGACACTAATTACACTGTCTGTTGCCTGCCTGACACTAATTACACTGTTTTTTGCCTCTCTGACACTAATTACACTGTCTATTGCGTCTCTGACTCTAATTACACTATCTATTGCCTCTCTGACACTAACTACGCTGTCTGTTGCCTCTCTGACACTAATTACACTGTCCATTGCCTCTGTGACCCTAATTACACTGTCTATTGCCTCTCTGACACTAATTACACTGTCCGTTGCCTCTCTGACCCTGACACTAATTACACTGTCTATTGCCTCTCTGTCACTGACACTAATTTCACTGTCTATTGTCTCTCTGACACTAATTATACTGTCTATGACCTCTCTGACACTAATTACACTCTCTATGGCATCTCTGACATTAATTACACTGTCTATTGCATCTCTGATACTAATTACACTGTCTATGACCTCTCTGACACTAATTACACTGTCTGTTGCCTCTCTGACACGAATTACACTGTCTATTGCCTCTCTGACACTAATTACACTGTCCCTTGGCTCTCTGACACTAATTACACTATGCGTTGCCTCTCTGACACTAATTACACTGTCCCTTGGCTCTCTGACACTAATTACACTGTATGTTGCCTCTCTGATACTAATTACACTATCTGTTGCCTCTCTGACACTAATTGCACTGTCTGTTGCCTTTCTACCACTAATTACACTGCCTATTGCCTCTCTGACACTAATTACACTGTCCCTTGGCTCTCTGATACTAATTACACTGTATGTTGCCTCTCTGACACTAATTACACTATCTGTTGCCTCTCTGACACTAATTACACTGTCTGTTGCCTCTCTGACACTGGCACCATTTACACTGTCTATTGTCTCTCTGACACTAATTACACTTTCTATTGCCTCTCTGACACTAATTACACTGCCTATTGCCTCTCTGACACTAATTACACTGTCCCTTGGCTCTCTAACACTAATTACACTGTATGTTGCCTCTCTGACACTAATTACACTGTCTATTGCCTCTCTGACACTAATTGCACTGTCTATTGCCTCTCTGACACTAATTGCACTGTCTATTGCCTCTTTGACACTAATTACACTGCCTATTGCCTCTCTGACACTAATTACACTGTCCCTTGGCTCTCTGACACTAATTACACTGTCTATTGCCTCTCTGACACTAATTACACTGTCTGTTGGCTCTCTGACACTGGCACCATTTACACTGTGTGTTGCCTCTCTACCACTAATTACACTGCCTATTGCCTCTCTGACACTAATTACACTGTCTGTTGGCTCTCTGACACTGGCACCATTTACACTGTGTGTTGCCTCTCTACCACTAATTACACTGCCTATTGCCTCTCTGACACTAATTACACTGTCTGTTGCCTCTCTGATACTAATTACACTGAATGACCTCTCTGACACTAATTACACTGCCTATTGCCTCTCTGACACTAATTACACTGTCCCTTGGCTCTCTGACACTAATTACACTGTATGTTGCCTCTCTGACACTAATTACACTATCTGTTGCCTCTCTGACACTAATTACACTGTCTGTTGGCTCTCTGACACTAATTACACTGTCTGTTGGCTCTCTGACACTGGCACCATTTACACTGTCTGTTGCCTCTCTACCACTAATTACACTGCCTATTGCCTCTCTGACACTAATTACACTGTCTGTTGCCTCTCTGATACTAATTACACTGAATGACCTCTATGACACTAATTACACTGTTCATTACCTTTCTGACACTAATTACACTGCCTATTGCCTCTCTGACACTAATTGCACTGTCTATTGCCTCTCTGACACTAATTACTCTGTATGTTGCCTCTCTGACACTAATTACACTATCTGTTGCCTCTCTGACACTAATTACACTGTCTGTTGCCTCTCTGATACTAATTACTCTATCTGTTGCCTCTCTGACACTAATTACACTGTCTATTGCCTCTCTGACACTAATTACACTGTGTATTGCCTCTCTGACACTGGCACCATTTACATTGTCTGTTGCCTCTCTGACACTAATTACACTGTCTATTGCCTCTCTGACACTAATTACACTGTCTATTGCCTCTCTGACACTGACTGCCAATCAAACTTCGGACTTTCTTGTTTTTATGTTTCAGATGTTCAGTGAGTTGACCAAACAGGACATTCAGTGCATCAAGCATTGCTCTTCCTCCGTTTGGAAATCTCTAATTGGTGACATAGTCGAGAATATTGCCGTACTCTTAAATAAGCAGCGATCATGCAATTAATTATTGGGTACAATTTCCACATTCTCCGTTAGAACTTTCACCTATTTAGATAAAATATCAAAGCTTTGACTAAACAGCATTTTAATAATTCTTGACATTCCTGCCTGAAAACAAGTACCCACTCTCACAGCAAACCAACTTGATTCTATTTGTTTGGTTTTCTTCATTACTGATCATCGCTGGCAAGGCTGGCATTTATTGCCCATCTTTAATTGCCATTGAGAAGGTGGTGGTGAGCCACCTTTTTGAATCGCTGCAGTCCCATGTGGTGAATGTGCTCCCATTATGCTGACTTTGTTGTTTGTTACTTGAGTGGCTCGCTGGGCCATTTTAGAATCAACCACATTGCTGTGGGTCTGGAGTCACATATAGCAGATGTCCTTTCCTGATGGACATTTGTGAACCGATTGGGTTTTTCCAACAGCCCTGTAGTTTCATGATCACCATTACTGTTACCAGCATTTTTGGGGGGGTAATTCCAGATTGATTAACTGAATTTAAATTCCCCAGCTGCCACGATGGGATTTGAGCTCATGTCTCCAGATCATTAGTCCAGGCCTCTGGATTATTAGTCCAGTAACATATCCCCTATGCTACCGTTCCCCCTGGAATGAAGGTACAATGTAATGGTGGAAACAGTCATAGATATCTGCGATTGATTTCGAAATAAAATGCCGTTTTCAGTGCAATAAAGAAAATATTCTTCAGATGTTTGAGCAATGATTTATTGAAAAGTTGACAAAACCATAAAGTTGAAATGCAAGCAGGAAATGAGAAATGAATGAACAGAAATATATATTAAGATATCAACAACTGCTAAAACAATTTGAAACCTCTAGTGGATTGAAAGAGCTGAGTGGATGCAACATGTTTTTGTCTTAAATACATTAAGCAACATTACATTGGCAAGGAACCTCAACGTGCAATTGCCGTTGTAAGTAATATTTCAGATATACAGTACCCTAGCATCTTCAGCCATTGAGAACTCTTTCTTCTATCTGCTTAATCCTTGGGCTAGAATTTCCCCAAATCCCGCCAGCGCTTGATTGCTGCCCAAAAAAACGCTCAGGCTGGGAAGATTACCGCCGGCAAAAACTTCCCGAAAATGTTTGTTTAAATCCGCCCAGCGAAAAAATATGGGCCTTGCACCCCCAATCCGGGCGAGAAAGTGCAACTTTGGACAGTGCCTAAAGAAAATGGGCGATAAATTTAAAAATCTATAAAAAATTTACCCCGAGGCTGCAGGTCGGGCCGAAGGCGAGAAAAAAAATAAAAATAGTTTTTCAAAAAACCTAACTAGAAAATCAGAAAAACATGCCCAACTCACTTTTAAATTAACTCACCCCAACAGACTTTGAAAATAAATAGTTAAAAAAAACAATCAATTGCCTTTTTCTTGCAGAGCTACTTACCTCCCGCCCAGCTCCGCTGATCCTTGAGGGCGGTTTTCAAAACAAAAATGTCATATTTACCTTCTGGCCAGCGCTGAGCCAAAGATGGCGCCAGGGCGATCTGTGGACAGTGCACGCCAGCGACCCACTCTCCAGCGGTACTTCGAATCCGCCGCCGTGCCTCAGCTGGGGAATTTTTCGCCAACCCGGTTCTTGCCCAAAATGGCCAATACCGCCGAGAAACCGGGCGGTGAAACACTGCAAATTCTAGCCCCTAGTTTTTAACCCCCCTCACTTTTAAGGCCCGCCATTCTGTGGTCAGCGGCGAAGCAAAGACGTGCGCCCCCGGCCCCGAAGTAAGCTTAGCACAAAGATCTCGCGATCGCGGTGGCGAGGAGTTCGGCTTTTCCGACGTGCCGCTGAAATCAGCTCACGGGGAATCCCGAACGCCAACTGCTGTGACATCAACAAGCTGTCTGAGCAGCCAATCACAATGCCCCGTTCTCACAGACAGGGGGAAGCAGGAAGTGAGGAAGCAGCTTTGATTCTAACTTTTAAAAAATGCTACAGAGAGCAAAACAAAGATTGGGGCTCTCACATGGGGAAAAGACAAATCTGAAATAAAGATGAACAAACTTAAAAATTCAAAAAAATTCTTAAAAATGTTAATCTTTATTAAAATGAATAAATTTGACACTCCACAATTTTAAAAGTAGTTTTTCAGGGCCCTAACCTTTCTTTAGCAGTCAACACTTTTAAAACCCTAGTTACACCTAATCTAAAGGGGTCTAACTTTTAATGGAGTATTTAACAGCGATATTAAGCACAGGTTTTCATCAGTTTCACTGATTTCCCAGATTATACCGTTTGCCAGCAATTGGAGGTTATCAAAAGCGCAGTCAGTGTCGGAGGGGCCATTGGAGGGAGCAGCGTGTGGCGGTATACCACTGCAGGGAGCAGCACGTGCTACTGCAGGAGAGCGTCGGCTACGAAGCCAGGACGCTGATTGCAGTGCGGGCAGGCACAGCAGGAGGAGGCGAAGGAGCGGCGAGAGTTCACAGAGGGAAGTGACCGGGGCCCAGAAGAGGCGTGAATCCGGGGCCCAGAAGAGGCGAGGGCCCAGGGGCAGCACAGGCCAGCCCACACTGCGATATGTGTGTGCGCACTAGGTCCATGCAGCAGAGCTGGTCTCCAGTCGTCTTGGGTAATCCTTGCCACTGGACCAAGACCTGGCTCTGTCAAGCCCGTGTGGTGGCTGGTGTGCAACGGCCACCACACGTTAAAAAAATCCACACACAGGCATCTTCCACCCTTCAATATGTAGATCGGGACCTGAAATATTAGGTCCTTTATTGAAACACCTGTGAACTCATCCCTTTTTTGACGTGGAAGCAAGTCATCCTCGCTTCGAGGGACTGCCTATGATGATGATAATAAGTTTATGACTGACCACAACTTCAAGACATTGTGTTAGGATGCACATGTGCTACATCCTGAAGCTGCGGTCAATTTCAAAGGGGTAATAATAGCGAACACTATGTACTTCGCATTCAAATTGATTTCTACTTATCACTGTAACAGATGTAATATAATAGTTGCTGTTGAATGCTTAGTGAGTTCTAAAGTCTACTTATAGTGCCCTCTGTTGAAATATCTCAATAATTTCATCTCGTATCATTTTTTGAGCTTTTCCATTAATCATATTATGCCCACAGTCCTTGAGATAAATGTCTTTGAAGTTTTCCCTTTAAAGTTGCTCATATCTTAGAGAATCAGATATTAGGATCTAGCAAATGAACAAGGATCGAGGCTTCAAGTAAAGTTTAACTCACAGAATCCGTCGGAAATGTTTCCTGATACAGATTTGTAATTTTAACGAAACTTTGAACTGACAGGTAACGATTGTAATGTCTGTGTGTATTATAATAAAAATGAGAATATGACTGTGGGTTTTGTTGGGATAATGTTGTGTCAAGCTACATGGTCGGGGGAGGGAATTGTAACCTGGAGTAGCGTTTGGGAAGATGGGCGGGGGGGGTGGCTAGTTGCGGCGGGGGGGGGGGGGAAAGGGGTAGTTGGGGGGGGTGCGGGGGGGGAGAGTCGGGGGCATGGGGGTCAGGTTGGGGGGGGAGTGGGAAAGGAGAGCACAAAACCTGGCCAATGTCATCACTCTGAACGGTAAGCTATTTTAACTCCTGGGCCTCATTCATGGCAGCTGGTAATTATTCAGCCATTCACAACCTACCTATCTAAACTTATCTTTTGTTTCCTAACTTGTGCCATTACCACCTCAATTTGGCCCATCATCCCTTTTGTCTCTCAAATCTCGCCTGTCTTCCACCTTATTACACACCTTCCCTGCTGTTCATTCCTCCCCTCCCCCTTTCAGTGCCCCTGCACTTCCTGGAGTATCCGTTACATTTTGAACTTTTGCCAATTCTGACGCAAGGTCATCGACCTGAAATGTTAACTCTGTTTCTCTCTCCACAGATGCTGCCTGACCTGCTGAGATTTCCAGCATTTTCTGTTTTTACCTCATTTACACTTGATTGATGGGCTGCCCTCATGTGGAAAATAGGCAGCACTCACCAACCCCGCCCCCCACCCCACTCCCCACTTTCCTACAGGACACTAGGTGGGCCGCCAGAGGGCTATTCAAGTGTGACTGTACCTCTTTCAGAGAGGGTGCATTCACAGCAGTGGGAGTGACTTGCGATACAGCTGGAAAGTGGAGAATCTCAGCAATGAGTAGCTGGGCTGGCCCACGCATTCTCTGGTGTCTGCCTGGAAATATAAGTGAAAAACATGAGGACAAGGAGGGGTGCTCTGGTTTCCAGTGTGGGAAGAAAATTGAGAAGGCCAACATGCACCTACTCAGCCTACTTCAGATGTCAACCCCCTCATCTCCGGAATCAACCTAGTGAACCTTCTCTGAACAGCCTCCAATGCAAGTATATTCTTCCTTAAAGATGGAGACCAAAACTGTACGCAGTACTCCAGTTGTGGGCTCACCAATACCCTATACAGTTGCAGCAGGACTTCTCTGCTTTTATACCCTATCCCCCTTGCAATAAAGGCCAACATTCCATTTGCCTTCCTGATTATTTGCTGTACCTACATACTAACTTTTTGTGTTTTATGCACAAGGAGCCCCAGGTCCCTCTGTACTGCAGCATTTTGCACTTTGTTCTCCAATTAAATTACAACTTGCTTTTCTATTTTTCCTGCCAAAGTGAATAATCTCACATTTTCCCACATTATACTCCATCTGCCAAATCTTTGCCCACTCATTTAGCCTGTCCACATCCCTTTGCAGATTATTTGTGTCCTCCTGTTTAAGGTGGAGATAGACAGATTTTTGAATGAAAAGGGAGTCAAGGGTTATGGGGAGCGAGCAGAGAAGTGGAGTCGAGGCCAAGGTCAGATCAGCCATGATCTTATTGAGTGGCGGAGCAGGCTCGAGGGGCCAGATGGCCTACTCCTGCTCCTATTTCTTATGTTCTTATGCAGACGCTAAGGTGGGGGCCATCCAGCAAGAGGGCGATCCTGGAGCTGCAGGAACAAGTGCAGGAGGCTCTGACAGGTTTGGCGAGTGCGATGACTGCCAGTATTCAGAGAATGAAGGAGTCCATCTGCTACATGAGCACCACTATGTCATAGCCGATGGTGATGAGATGCTCTTCCGTGGATAGGATGGCCACCTGCAATGGAGCAGCTAATGCACCACTCACAGGAGCACATGGTCTCTATGGAGGATAGATGGCAGAGGCTGATCGACCTCCTTTCTAGGGCAGATGTCAATGTGGATGTGGGTCCCCATGGCCCCACTGCTGTGTAGCAAGGTGGCTCTCCAGCTCCTTGCTAGCAGGGAATTGCGGACGGCCCATGAGAGGAATGATGGTGAGAGGTCACATGGAAGTGGGGGCTCCTCTCAAAGAACTCATACTTCTCCTGCGTTGCTTCATCCTCAGTCAGAGCCCCCCCCCTCCATACTTCCTCAGATCCCGATGGCCAAGTCTGCCCCTGCACAGTTGCAGGAGGAGCAGACTTTGCGGGGCCATCACAGGCTCCAAAACCCAGCGGATATCCATCAAAAATATCTGCACATTTGCAGCAGGGAAGTGAGCAGCCTGCCTCTACCTCTGCTGCAGCCACCAGGGTTTCACCTTGCAGAAGCACTCGCAAGTGAAAAATGACACACAAGTAGAAGCACAAAGGATGTTTAAAGAAGTGCTTTGTTAAGGTTCCCTTACTGTTATGTCACATATTAAACTATTTATTTTCACCACTTTCCAATTATGGCCATCTTTGTCTGTTAATTTTGAAGTGGCTTAGTGAGGTTGGAGCGACTGGTGAGACATAACGTCACCTCCAGCAATGTTGGGGCTCATCGTGGTCCGATTCTAAGGACCAAGGCAAGACCCTATAAACGGCACCTGTGCTGATGTAATCAATGGCGTGTCAAGCAGAGGTCAGTGAAGCAATGCGCCAATGGTGTGATAGGTACTAGCAATGAGATGAGAGTGGCTTCTGAATTTGCAGAAGAGACTTGCAAACCGCAGACACATAAATCTGTGCTCAACGCCCACTCAGCACACGCCGTTCCCTGAGATAATTAAGCAGATGTCATGTGACGATATTTATTGTGCTCTCCCTGCTCTGCAGTAATGACCTTGATCAATGGCCACTGAGCACATGCCTCAGCTTAGTGCTCACCGTTTCTGAGCTGCTGATTCCTGTGGTCATGGAGTTAAATTCAAAAGGTCTGGTTAAAAACACTGTTGCAGGTCTGACAACAAGGTATTAATGAGTTCAATTTGGTTGCCCGCCTCTGCCATTCGTCTCCGTGCCGCGCTGGTAAACGTGCCCAAGTTAAAGGCGCGAGAAGGCGGGAGGACACCATGGTCCCGACTCACTCCCATTTTGTTGCGGATTTTACTCCAGACCCGCCTTCAATCCTGCATGCACGGCAGGGTGGAAATTCCGGCCGTTAACTCCGTCTCTCTCCACAGTTGCTGCCCAGCCTGTTGGGTGTTTCCAACATTCTCCGTCTTTAATTTAGTTTCTTGTCCTGGTCGAACGCTGGAGCAATATAACTGGGGCGAGTTAAGCCCCAATTCTTCACCAGACCCGACAGCATGTCATTTGTTCTGGCCATTGAATAACTGACTGTGTCTTTCACCGCCGGGCGCACCGCGTCAATTGGAAGATGAGTGCATTAAATTTCAATTATAATTTTACCCAAGTAATACCAATCAAGCGGGAGAAATTAGGTGCATTTGCGCCTCCCGTTAGTGTCCACTAGAGGGCACTAACGACACACAAATGATTTTGCGACCGGGTGCGGCTCCGCTAACGACTCCCGCCATATTGGGCGGGTGTTTGGCGCCGGCGCTACAGCGTTGCGCCCTGATCTCCTGCGCCCGGAGACCATGATGTCATCACCGTTAGCGCCCCGGCCCCTAAATTGGGTTTTACCCCCTGCAGCTGTGCCGGGCGATGACAGCGACAGGTTCAGGGGTCACGTACCGGGCGGCCGGCCGTTAGCGGGGTGAAATTTAAATGGGAGGTGGCCGGCTGCTCCTGAAAATAAATTCCCGTTTGGCATCCCGCTCCGGTGTCACTTTGGTGGCGGGGTTGGTGCCGCGAGCGCTCAGTCGAGCGCTCTGCTTGAGTGCCGTGCGGGGACCCCCTGCTTCCCAGGTGGTCCAGGTTGGTGGGTTCCTCGTATACAGAGTATGTAGCTTGGGCCCTTCCCTTTAATTCAGGAAGGAGCCCCTCGTACGCGGCAACACTACGCGGCCCAGTGCGGAGCGCCGCTGAACTGTACGACTCTGCTCCCACCCTAGGAAGGAAGTGGAGCGCTAGATTTAGTGTTTCACTTCCTTTCGGGGACAGGAACCCCAAATTACCGTGAAGGGCGAGACTTCTGCGCCTGGCACAAACTCTTGCGTCTCGCGATTGTGGGGCGATAACAGTTCTAGGCTTAAATGTCTGATTAAGGGTAACCAAAGCTTCTCATTGCCAAGTGTTGAGTCTAGATCTCCAAAATGTGAAAGAGCAGAAAGATACAATTTATAAAGTTTGCCTGTTAATTTTGTGGCATTGCCTGTTGTTTCAAGGCAGTTGATCACTGACATTTGCTATTTGGCCGTTGCTGACAGTGACACTAGAATTTGTAATAGCAGTAATCAACCACCTGCAGATGTAAAGCTGCTTGCTATCCCATTCAATAAACCATTAATGATTCATTCAGGTTCTCCCAATATGGATATCGTCTTGGCTTCAATTATTTCAATTTCTGCCTCCTCCATAAATAACAATGTTGCTAGGATGCTGACCAAAGTACCAGAAGTCCAAGTGCAGTAGACAAGAAATATGTGTGCCAATTCAATTTCCTTCCACTCCTCGCAGTCGGTGATAGATTTTCCATCCATCCATCCATCCGTCCGTCCGTCCATCCATCCATCCATCCATCCATCCATCCATCCATCCATCCATCCATCCATCCATCCATCCATCATTGTGTCTGCATGGGCCGACAAAGAGCTATCCAGCCTAATCCCACTTTCCAGCTCTTGGTCCATAGCCCTGCAGGTTACAGCACTTCAAGTGCATAATCCAAGTACTTTTTAAATGCGATGAGGGTTTCTGCCTCTACCATCCTTTCAGGCAGTGAGTTCCAGACCCTCACCACCCTCTGGGTGAAAACATTTCTCCTCAACTCCCTTCTAATCCTTCTACTAATTACTTTCAATCTATGCCCTTATCGAGGATCCCACAGTACAATCTGTGGAATCAAACCTTCCTCGCAAACAGTGGACAACCATCAACCGCCTCAGAACCGGTCATGGTCGATGCTGCCACCTTCTCCATAGGTGGAAGATTAAAGCATCCCCATCATGTGACTGTGGAGCTCCTAATCAGACCCTGGAGCACATCATTGAGCACTGCCCTCAGGGGAAATTCGCAGGCAGCCCACAAGATATCCATGCTGTTACACCAGAAGCTTTGGCCTGGATATCTGACTTAGTTATTGGCATTTGATTTGTTTTGCTACTACCATACAAAAGAAGAAGAAGAATCTATGCCCCCTGGTTGTCGACCCCTCTGGGAAGGGAAATAGGTCCTTCCTATCCACTCTATCCAGACCCCTCATCATTTTATACACCTCAACTAAGTCGACCCTCAGCCTCCACTGTTCCAAAGAAAACAACCCCTTCCTATCCAATCTTTCCTCACAGCTAAAATTCTCCAGTCCTGGCAACATCCTCGTAATTATCCTCTGTACACTCTAGTGCCATCACATCTTTCCTGTAATGTGGTGACCAGAACTGTACGCTGTACAGTTCATACAGTTTTATACAGTTCATGCATAACTTCCCTACTCTATGCCTAAATAAAGGAAAGTATGTCTTCTTAACCACCTTATCTACCTAAACGTGGCCTGCCACGTTGAGGGATCTGTGGACATGCACCCCTAGGTCTCTGTGTTCCTCTACACTTCTCAGTATCCTAACATTTATCGTGTATTCCCTTGCCTTGTTAGCCCTCCTCAAAAGTATTAGCTCATACCTCATGCTTCTTCGGATTGAATTCCATTTGCCACTTCTCTGCCCACCTGGCCTGTCCATTGATATCTTCCTGCTGTCTGCAGCTTTCTTCCTCAGTATCAACTACACAGACAATTTTTGTATCACCTAAACATTTCTTAATCATACCTTCTACATTCAAGTCTAAATCATTGATATATACCACAAAAAGCAAGGGACCGAGTACTGAGCCCTGCGGAACCCCACTGGAAACAACCTTCCCTTCACAAAATTACCCATCAACCATTGCCCTTTGCTTTCTACCATTGAACCAATTTTGGATCCAATTTGCCACTTTGCCTTGGATCCCATGGGTTTTTACTTTTATAACCAGTCTGCCATGTGGGACCTTATCAAAAGCCTTGCTAAAGTCCATATACACCGCACTACCCTCACTGCCCTCATCAACCCTCCTCAAAAAACTCAATCAAGTTAGTCAGTCACAACCTTCCCTTAACAAACCCACGCTGACTGTCCTTGATTAATCCGTGTCTTTCCAAATGAAGATTTATCCTGTCCCTCAGGATTTTTTCCAATAATTTTCCACCACTGAGGTTAGGCTGACTGGCTTGTAATTGCTCGGTCTATCCCTTTCTCTCATTTTAAATAACAGTACAACGTTAGCAGAAATCCAGCCCTCTGGCATCACGCCTGTCGTCAGAGAGGATTGGAAAATGATGGTCAGAGCCTCTGCTATTTCCTCTCTTGCTTCTCTTAACAGCCTGGGATACATTTCATCCGGGCCTGGGGATTTATTTACTTTCAAAAAATGCTAAATCCTTTAATACTTCCTCTTTCACTAAGTTTATCTCATCTATTATTTCATACTTCTCCTCCTTAACTACAATATCTGCATCGCCCATCTCTTTTGTGAAGACAGGCACAAAGTATTCATTAATAATCCTACCCAAGTCTTCCACCTCCACACACAGATTTACCCTTTGGGTCCCTAATAGGCCCTGCTCTTTCTTTAGTTATCCTCTTGCTCTTAGTATTTATAAAACATCTTTAGGTTTTCCTTGATTTTACTTGGAAATATGTTTTCATTCTCTCTCTTTGCTGTCCTAATTTCCTTTCTCCCCTGCACTTTTGATACACCTCTAGGCTTTCTGCAGTAATTAGCTCTCGTTATCTGACACAACCTTCACTTTTTTCCGTTATCCTACCCTGTATAACCCTTGTATAATCCAAGCGGCTCTATACTTGGGAGTCCCACCCTTTTTCTTTGTGTGGACGTATTTTTGCTCTGAACCCTCACTGCCACGTAGGACCTTGATAGATCCATCTGTCTTTCATGTCTGTCTCTGTCTCTGTCTCTTGATAAAGGTGTAAAATATACTTGACTGCAACTACTTGAGTTGTCTGCCACACAGTTTTTAGTGAACATTTTTTCGTGGAAAGAATATGTTGTTCTCGCCCTGCAACGTTCTGATGGTGATTATTAAACCGTTGTATGACAGCTTATAAGTCTGGCTGTGGCTCAGTGGGTAGCACTCTTGCCTTTGAGTCAGAAGGCTGTGGGTTCGAGTCCACTCCCAGAGCTTGAGCACAAAAATCTAGGCTGATACTCCAGTGGAGTGCTGAGGTGTCAGTGATGCTGTCTTTTGGATGAGACGTTAAACCGAGGCCCTGTCTGCTCACTCAGGTGGACGTAAAGGATTCTCATGGCACTATTTCGAAGAAGCCTCTGAGAGAGGACAGCAGAATCAAGTGCAGGACTGAGTCGAGGAAAATCCAATGAAACAATTCCAGACGCTTCAAACCTCACTTGTTGCTGCACCTCATTTATTTCAGTCTCACTGTCCCAGAGTGCAATGGTGGTGGTTATAAGCTAGGATACTCCCTCCTGTTACATCACTCCATATTTGCAACTGAGACGGGGGAACTTGGTGAGTGGATCATGGAAAGGGTTAAAATAACGCGAGGGATCTTGGGGGGGGGGGGAAGTGTTTTAAAGGCGCACAGGCGGCGGCAATCACTCCCACCCGAATTCCCTCCCTGCTCTGTTTACACTCCGTTAATGTTGAGGAAATTCACCCCTGCATTGTTTTATCATTGCGGAAACAGGATTCCGTGGACAAGCTCGCCATCTCCTGGCAACACAGTGTTAGTTCAAGCAAAAGCAGCTAACAGTTAATTTAAAAAATAATTCTGGGGACAGAGCATCCATGGGGATTCGCCCAGTTTCCTGCCGTAACATTGATGTAAAATCTGCAGAAATCCCGATGAAATGATGAAACGCGGATCTTGTGCCAAAGTTAGGACATATATTAGATGTGCTTTTGAAATGAGATGAGCTTTGCAGCAAAACTAAAACCTTCGATACATTTAAAGTGTTCCAAGAAATGGGGAACAAACATGCAGGTAATCGCTAGTCTTTTGGTTCTGCTGGGTGAAGGTTTAAATTTAGTTCCTTATCTCTAGATTTCCTGAATAGAAGCAAATATATTTTGTCGGGTCACTTCTTTTTCAATCTTGAGACTCAGCTGTGGCTCAGTCATAAGGTTGTGGATTCAAGTCCCACTGCATCAAATTTGGGCACAAAAATTCTCGGCTGATGCTCCAGAACAGTACTGGGGGAGTGCCGCAGTGTCGGAGGGGCAGTACTGGGGGAGTGCCGCACTGTTGGAGGGGCAGTACTGAGAAAATGCTGCAGTGTCGGAGGGGCAGTACTGGGGGACACCGCACTGTCGGAGGGACAGTACTGAGAGAGCGCTGCAGTGTCGGAGGGGCAGTACTGGGAGACACCGCACTGTCGGAGGGACAGTACTGAGAGAGCGCTGCAGTGTCGGAGGGGCAGTACTGGGGGACACCGCACTGTCGGAGGGACAGTACTGAGAGAGTGCTGCACTGTCGGACGGGCAGTACTGAGCGAGTGCCACACTGTCGGAGGGACAGTACTGGGGGAGTGCCGCACTGTCGGACGGGCAGTACTGAGCGAGTGCCACACTGTCGGAGGGACAGTACTGGGGGAGTGCCGCACTGTCGGAGGGACAGTACTGAGAGAGCGCTGCACTGTCGGAGGGGCAGTACTGAGGGAGTGCCGCACTGTCGGAAGGGCAGTACTGAGGGAGCGCCGCACTGTCGGAGGGGCAGTAGTGAGGGAGTGCTGCACTGTTGGAGGGACAGTACTGAGGGAGTACTGCACTGTCGGAAGGGGCAGTACTGAGGGTGCACTGCACTGTCGGAAGGGGCAGTACTGAGGGTGCACTGCACTGTTGGAGGGACAGTACTGAGGGAGCACTGCACTGTTGGAGGGACAGTACTGAGGGAGTGCTACACTGTCGGAGAGGCAGCACTGAGGGAGCTCTGCACTGTCAGAGGGGCAGTACTGAGGGAGCACTGCACTTTTGGAGGGAGTGCTGCACTGTCGGAGGGACAGTACTGAGAGAGCGCTGCACTGTCAGAGGGGCAGTACTGAGGGAGTGCCGCACTGTCGGAAGGGCAGTACTGAGGGAGCGCTGCACTTTCGGAGGGGCAGTACTGAGGGAGTGCTGCACTGTTGGAGGGACAGTACTGAGGGAGTGCTGCACTGTTGGAGGGGCAGCACTGAGGGAGTGCTGCACTGTCGGAGAGGCAGTACTGAGGGAGCACTGTACTGTTGGAGGGACAGTACTGAGGGAGTGCTGCACTGTCGGAAGGGGCAGTACTGAGGGTGCACTGCACTGTTGGAGGGACAGTACTGAGGGAGCACTGCACTGTTGGAGGGACAGTACTGAGGAAGTGCTACATTGTCGGAGAGGCAGCACTGAGGGAGCACTGCACTGTCAGAGGGGCAGTACTGAGGGAGCACTGCACTTTTGGAGGGAGTGCTGCACTTTTGGAGGGACAGCACTGAGGGAGCACTGCACTGTCAGAGGGACAGTACTGAGGGAGCACTGCACTGTTAGAGGGGCAGTACTGAGGGAGCGCTGCACTGTCGGAGGGGCAGTACTGAGGGAGCACTGCACTGTCAGAGGGGCAGTACTGAGGGAGCACTGCACTTTTGGAGGGAGTGCTGCACTTTTGGAGGGACAGTACTGAGGGAGCGCTGCACTGTCAGAAGTGCAGCACTTTCGGATTAGTCGTTAATCTGAGGCTCCATTTGCTCTCTCAGGTGGATGTAAAATTTTCTTAGGCAGCACCTCCCAAACCCGCGACCTCTACGACCTCGAAGGCCAAGGGCTGCAGGTGCATGGGAGCACCATTACCTGCAAGTTCCCCTCCAAGTCACACACCATCCTGACTGGGAAATATATCGTCGTTCCTTCATCATCGTTGGGTCAAAATCCTGGAACTCCCTCCCTAACAGCACTGTGGGAGCACCTTCACCACACGGACTGCAGCAGTTCAAGAAGGCAGCTCACCACCACCTTCTCGACGGCAATTAGGAATGGGCAATAAATGCCAGCCTGGCTGGCGACATCCACATCCCGTGAATTAATAAAACACCTATTTTGAAAAAGAGCAGGGGAGTTATCCCCGGTGTCCTGGCCAATATTTATCCCTCAATCAACATAACAAAAACAGGTTATCCGGTCAATATCATATTGCTGTGTGTGGGAGCTTGCTGTGTGCAAATTGACTGCCGCGTTTCCTACATTACAACAGTGACTACACTTCAAAAGTACTTCATTGGCTGCAAAGCGCTTTGAGACATCCTGAGGTTGTAGATGACGCTATATAAACGCAGGTCCTTTGTTTCGACAGTGAGCTGAGCGGGAATATTTGCCGTGATGAGCACTGAGTGGCTGAGTGGGTAGCAATCCCACTGCCCTCTACGCCGATAGCACCAATGAGGGGAGACCCGAAGGGGTAATAACAGTAACATCATGAGGCAAACTATCACTGAGGGTCATTTCCAGAGGATTAATGTACAAAAGCAGCGAGGTTATGTTAAACCCATACTGACCTTTGGTTACTCTGCATTTGAAGTCCAGGTAGTCCCCATCAAAGGAGATTGAAGCATTGGTGAAGACAACAACAACTTGCATTTATATAGCGCCTTTAACACAACAAAACGTCCGAAGGCGCTTCACAGGAGCATTATCAAATAAAATTTGACACCAAGATAAAATAAAGAAGATATTAAGACAGATGACCAAATGCTTGGTCAAAGAGGTAGATTTTAACGAGCGTCTTATAGGAAGAGAGAGACAGAGAGGTTTAGGGAGGGGATTCTCGGCAGCTGAAGGGACGGCTGCCCATTGTGGAGCGATTAAAAATCGGGATGCATAAGAAGCTATAATTGGCGGAGCGCAGAGATCTCGGAGGGTTGTAGGGCTGGAGGAGGTTGCAGAGATAGGGAGGGAGGGGCGAGGTCGTGGAGGGATTTGAAAACCAGGATGAGAATTTTTTCAATCGCGGTTTTGCCAAAGAGGGAGCCAATGTCGGTCAACGAGCACAGGAGCGCTGGGTGAGCGGGACTTGGTGCGAGTTAGGACACCGGCTGCCTAGTTTTGGATGAGCTCAAATCGATGGTGGGTGCAAGTTGGAAGGTCGGCTCGGAGAGCGTTGGAATAGTCGTGTGTGGATGTAAGAAAAGCATGAATAGTGAAGAAAAGATTTATAAGGGTGTTAGCACAATGTAGTTGAGCCTTGCACAGAATGAATGCAGCAGTGCGGAAAGCAAACAGATTTTTGTACTTAAGCAATCACATTAAATTACTATCTAAGATTGCAGCACAGATAATGGTAATTTAAAAAAACAAATCAGCTTTAATTTATACAACATATTATCATGTCCTCAGGACATTTTAAAACATGTTATAATTATTCCATTACTTTTAACGACCACACCTGGAGTGCTGTGCACAGTTTTGGTCTCCTTATCTGTGGAAGAATATATTTGCCTTAGAGGCAACGATGGTTCACTAGATTGATTCTCGGGACGAGAGGGCTGTCCTCTGAGAAGAGATTGAGCAGATTGGGCCTGTACTCTCTGGAGTTTAGAAGAATGAGAGGTGATCTCATTGAAACATATCTGATTCTGAGGGGGATTGACAGGGTAGATGCTGAGAGGTTGTTTCCCCTGGGCTGGAGAGTTTAGAGCTAGGGGGCATGAATTTCAGGATAAGGGGTCAGCCATTTAAGATTGAGATGGAGGAATTTCTTCACTCATAGGGTTGTGACTCTTTGGAATTCTCTGCCCCAGAGGGCTGCGGATGCTGAATCGTTGGGTATATTCAAGGCTAAGATTGATATTGGTCCAGAAATCCCTGTTTCTTCTTCCCGCGAGCGTTCGATTAAAAATAAGATAAGAGATGCGCATTTACCTTTTGGTCGAATGCCCGCCAGAGATCCCGGACTCGAGGCCTCCTCTTCTTGCGCAACGGAGCGTGGTCACATTGGGACGTCCGCAGGAGTCACGTGGGCCTGGACACCCAATCACGGCAAAGTATTTTTCTCATTCATAGTAATAGGAGTTTCGTAAGTCCGAAACTTCTATTACTATGAATGAGAAACACCCCCAAACGTCCAAACATGACATAAAACATTAAAAAACCTCACATAAATACATTATCGAAATTAAAGTTGCTAGAAATGTTTTTTAAAGAAAAAAGTTTTACCGATTTTTTAAAAAAGTTTTAATTATGGTTAAAAATAAATGTAACGTAGTGTTTTTAAAAATAATATGTTTTTTTAAAATTAATTTAATTATATTTGTGTGTGTTTTTAAACTCTTACGCCTGCAACAGTAGGCTATGCGCCTGCTTTTGTCAGGCGCAAGAGTTTTGAGGACATTTGCTGGGCAAGATATGGGTAAAACCCGCAATCTTGTCCTTGCAAATGTCCTCGCTCCCGAGATATAGAGCATCTGTCAAGCCAGAAACTTGACAGATCGGAAAAGCCAGTTTTCAGCGCATGCGCATTGCACGCCGAAAAGCGGCTTTTCCGATGCCTTCCTGGGACCGTACACACTCCGTACGGACCCAGGGAGGCCGGGATTTCTGGGCCATTGTAATATATATATATATAGCTCCATCCAGTGGACTACTGTGGCATTGCAGCCATTGCTATTCACAACAATAAAAAGGGAACAGGTCATCTGACTGGTTCCTGAAGTTATCAGCCATCTTAAAGCCTGTGTGTGTTTGTGAAGTCACACCGAAAACATAACAGATAGATTTTTGGACTCTCGGGTAATCAAGGAATATGGAGATCGGACGGGAAAGTGGAGTTGAGGTCGAAGGTCAGCCATGATCTTATTGAATGGCGCAGCAGGCTCGAGGGGCCTTATGGCCTCCTTCTGCTCCTAATTCTTATGTTCTTAATGTGCAGGCACTGGTACTATGGGAGAATAAGGAGGAGGGGGGAGGTTAGATGGGAGGGAGAGGGAGGAAAGGCTGGTGAAGAATGGGAGGGAGTGGGCAGAGCGGGAAGGATGGGGGAGAGGGAGGGAGAGTACAAGAGCGGGACAGGAAGAGGTTCGGGGAGGAAGGACAGGAGGGAAGGGCTAATTGGAATGAGAAGTGGTCACGCACACACTCTCTGCAGACTGGACTCCAAATCAAGCTTCATTCCGCACATTTCTCTTCCAAAAGCTCAGATTAAGAAGAAGTAACGATAAAATGGGCGCCAAATTAAAACATCTCATCATAAAATAAAGAAATAGATGATGGGAAAAAGTGAAGTAATGGAGTAACATAAAAAATAAAAAGTTGGAAAGGTCAGTGTAGTAATCTGGAGTCTTTGCTAAAAACATGGGGTAGTTTTTGGTCTGGGCTGTTCACAAAAATAACAACAAATTGTATTTATATAGCATCTTTAATGTAGTAAAACATCCCAAGGTGCTTCATACAAGAATTATGAGACATAAAAATTTGACACCGAGCCACATAAGTAGAAATTAGCACAAGTGACCAAAAGCTTGGTCAAAGAGGTAGGTTTTAAGGTGCGTCTTGAAGGAGAAAAGAGATGTAGAGAGGCGGAGAGGTTTAGGGAGGGAGTTCTAGATCTCAGGGCCTGGCAACAGAAGGCACGGCTACTGATGGTTGAGCGATTATAATCAGGGATGCTCAAGAGGGCAGAATTAGAGGAGCGCAGACATCTTGGGGGGGGCCATGGGGCTGGAGGAGATTACAGAGATAGGGAGGGCGGGCAAAGACTCAGTTCTATCTGCACAGCGACATCCAAACCAAGTGCCCCGATGAAAGGATAGAGATTGTTCTTTATATTAACCTTAACTTTTCACCTGTGAAGTGAGTTTCAATGTTCAATGGGAATAAAAAGTCACCAGACAGAGACGTCAGCTGAGATGCACACGGCTACAAGCTTACCTTGTCCGAGCCTCAGAGCTATCTCAGCTGGTCCTCCGAGGGATTGACTCCTCCAAGGGCACATCTGCAGAAGGCAAGTGATCACACGTCAGTTGGCAAGTCTCGGGTCCCTATAACCGTCCCCTGTTAAATGGCCTGATTGACGGTTCAGTCAAGATGAATCTTGGGGAGTGATTCTTGTTAAAACTGCAGTTATTGCAACTAATTGCTTGAGGTAACGTGATGTGACATGTGACATGGAGCAGGGTGGGAAGAAAGATTTGAAAGGTGGGGGTTAGAATCGACAATGCTTGGCCCAATCAATCCCCTCACGCCCGATCACTGCGACGTGTGAGTTCTCCGGTAAATCATACTATCGGAGGTGTGGCCTTAAGTATACACAAAATTGAGGGAACAAGGGTTCATACTAACTGGGTACCTTTCTGCGCAGTCTGTGAGATCAGCACACAATAGGTTAAAACTTAGAACAGCTTTCTGCTGAGTATGAGTTGTAAATTGGCTAAGAGGATTTTGGGGAAAGGATGTCTTTAGGGGAAAGATAATCATGGGATGTGTAAGAGGCATTCAGCATTACCTGAATGTGTCAACTTGATAACTCAGTTTAGGAGGTGGAAGGTTTTATTGTCGCAGCAAAACAAGTAGGGCAGTTCAGGGCCTGAATATTTAGCTTGTATTGATATTCTATGGCATTTGTAGGTAGCCTTGAGGTAACCATGATTTATTGGTAATCGGCATGGAATCTCTATTCCGAAGAAGAGCTGGGGAGTCATCCCCAGTGTCCTGGCCAATATTTATCCCTCAATCAACATCACTAAAAACAGATTATCTGGTCATTATCACATTGCTGTTTGTGGGAGCTTGCTATGCGTAAATTGGCTGCCGCGTTTCCCACATTACAACAGTGACTACACTCCAAAAGTACTCCATTGGCTGTAAAGCGCTTTGAGACGTCCGGTGAAAGGCGCTATAGAAATGCAAGTATTTATTTTTACATGGTAGGAAAGTGAAAGCATTGCAATGGCCTCTCCAGGTGAGATGTCAGCCACATGGCCTCGGGTCCAGGGGTTGTGACCTCCTGGGGAATAGTGTCGGTGGCCAGTGAGGTCAGAGAGCAGCCGATAACACGAGCAGTCGGTGGTCCAGAGATGTCGCAGATATCCGCAACGCTCCTGCATTGAAGTCCTGCTCACGTTGGGCCCGGACATCGACCCTGCCTCACTGAGGGCTTCTCCCCCACCCCCCCCAAAGATCCCCGACAGGATCGACGGACTGTGGGCTGTTACCCTCGCGTCTCACCGGCCCCGCGGTGGAACATCACGAGCTGCCTGAGTGGGGAGATGGGGGCAGCAGGTGCGGAGTGGGTGGGCACTGTCGGAGGTGCCGTCTTTCTGATGAAACATAGAAACATAGAAAATAGGTGCAGGAGAAGGCCATTCAGCCCTTCAAGCCTGCACCGCCATTCAATGAGTTCATGGCTGAACATGCAATGTCAGTACCCCATTCCTGCTTTCTTGGCATACCCCTTGATCCCCCTATTGGAAGGACTACATCTAACTCCTTATTGAATATATTTAGTGAATTGGCCTCAACAACTTTCTGGGGTAGAGAATTCCACAGGTTCACCACTCTCTGGGTGAAGAAATTTCTCCTCATCTCGGTCCTAAATGGCTTACCCCTTATCCTTAGACTGTGACCCCTGGTTCTGGACTATGCCCCCAAGTTCTAGATTCCCCCACGAGTGGAAACATCTACCCTGTTAAGCCCCCTCAGAATCTTATGTGTTTCAATAAGATCACCTCTCATTCTTCTAAACTCCAATGAGTATCGGCCCAACCTGCTCAATCTTTTTTCATAAGACAACCCCTTTATCTCTGGAATCAACCTAATGAACCTTCTCTGAACTGCCTCCAATGCAAGTATATCCCTCCTTAAATAAGGAGACCAAAACTGTATGCAGCACTCCAAATGCAGTCTCACCAACACCCTGTACCTTTGTAGCAAGACTTCCCTACTTTTATGCTCCATCCCCCTTGCAATAAAGGCCTTAAACGTTAAACCCAGGCCCCGTCTGCTCTCTCAGGTGGACGTAAAAGATCCCATGGCACTATTTTGAAGAAGAGCAGGGGAGTTATCCCCGATGTCCTGGCCAATATTTATCCCTCAATCAACATCACAAAAAAAAACAGATTATCCGGTCATTATCACGTTGCTGTTTGTGGGAGCTTGCTGTGCGCAAATTGGCTGCTTTGGTTCTTACATTACATCAGTGACTACACTTCAAAAGTACTTCATTGGCTGTGAAAGCACTTTGGGACATCGGGCAGTTGTGAAAGGCGCTATAGAAATGCAAGTCTTTCTTTCTTAATAAAATGCTGAGTTTTGATTTAAAGCTCAGACAATGCTTGCCTTGCCCGGCCTGGTCAAGTTGTTGTAGTCCTTCCAGCGCCACTCGCCTGGAGTGGAAGGACTAAAGTGGTTCTCAGGCTCTGACCACCTCCCTCTCTCCATCCAGCCCTCCTGCAAGGGGCTCCCACCCCAGGTTTCCCCAGTAGCCAGTGTTGCTGCTTTACCCTCATACAGTGCGGTTCAGGGGGCCTCGGCCCCAGTGTTTTGGACTCATTTGTTCACGTCCACTTGTGACATCTCTGGAGAAAAGTGTGTGCAGACACTGGAAATTATTTTTTGCAGCATTTTACAACAATAACTTGCATTAGATTTTTCTCTTTCAGCAACACATGCCCAGCGTTGTCCTGGTGGATGGTTGGAAGCTCATTTCGGGGTCAAATATGAAACCAAGGTCGCGAATCATCTGGTTGAGCCTGAGACAGAAGTTGGGGAGAGGGATGGTGTCAGTGGCTAGGGAACGGAGTTTGTGGTGGGGACCGGAAACAATGGCTTCGGTCTTCCCAATATTTAGTTGGATTAAATTTCTGCTCATCCAGAACTGGATGTCGGACAAGCAGTCTGAGAACTTGGAGATGGTGGGGAGGGGTCGAGAGAGGTGGTAGTGAGGTAGAGCTCAGTGTCATCAGCGTTCATATGGAAACTGTTTTGTTGAGTGATGTCGCCGAGGTGCAGCATGGAGATGAGAAATAGGAGAAGGCCAAGGATAGATCCTTGCATACCAGAGATAATGGTGCAGGAGATAAAAGAGAAGCCACTGCAGGCAATTCTCTGGCTACGATTAAATAGATGAGAATGGAACCAGGCGAGTGCAGTCCCACCTAGCATTGGAGGAGGGTGATGTGGTCAACCTTGTCAAAGGCTGCAGACAGGTCGAGAAGGACGAGGAGGAATAGTCTGCCTTTGCAACAGTCGCATAGGACGTCATTGATAAGAGCCGTTTCAGTACTGTGGCAGGGGTGAAACCCGATTGGAGGAATTTAAACATGGGGTTCCGGGAAAGGGCATGGATTTGAGAAGAAACAACACATGCAAGGATTTTGAGAGAAAAGGGAGGTTGGAGATGGCTGGTAGTTTGCATGGACGAAGACGTCAAGGGTTAGTTTTTTGAGGAGAGGGTTGATGATGCCTCTCCAGTGCGCCAGCGCAGTCTTCAGCCGCCTGAGGAAAAGAGTGTTCGAAGACCAGGCTCTCAAATCTGCCACCAAGCTCATGGTCTACAGGGCTGTAGTAATACCCGCCCTCCTGTATGGCTCAGAGACATGGACCATGTAAACTAGACACCTCAAGTCGCTGGGGAAATATCATCAACGATGCCTCTGCAAGATCCCACAAATCCCCCGGGAGGACAGATGCACCAACGTTAGCGTCCTCGACCAGGCCAACATCCCCAACATTGAGGCACTGACCACACTTGATCAGCTCAGCTGGGCGGGCCTCATTGTCCGCATGCCAGACACGAGACTCCCAAAGCAAGCGCTCTACTCGGAACTCCTTCACGGCAAATGAACCAAGGGTGGGCAGAGGAAACGTTACAAGCACATCCTCAAAGCCTCCCTGATAAAGTGTGGTATCCCCACCGTCACCTGGCAGTCCCTGGCCAAAAACCGACCTGAGTGGAGGAAGTACATCCGGAGGGCGCTGATCGCCTCGAGTCTCATCGCCGAGAGCATGCAGAAAACAAGCGCAGGCAGCGGAAGGAACGTGCGGCAAATCTGTCCCACCCACCCTTACCCTCAACAATTGTCTGTCCCACCTGTAGCAGGGACTGTGGTTCTCCTATTGGACTGTACAGCCACCTAAGCACTCATTCTAAGAGTGGAAGCAAGTCTTCCTCGATTCCGAGGGACTGCCTATGATGATGATGATGATGATGATGATGACAGCTTTGAAGGAAAAGGGGACAGTTCCTGAGGAGAGAGAACCATTAATAATATCAGTCAACTTGGGAGCCAGGAAGGGAAGTTGGGTGGTCAGCAGTTTAGTGGGAGTAGGGTCGAGGGAGCAGGAAGTGGGTCTCATGGACAAGATGCGCGTGGAGAGAGCATGAGGGGAAATCGGCGAGACATGAGAGAAAGCTGTAAGTTCAGGCTAAGGCAGGGGGGGTAACCTTAGAGAAAGTTTGGTCCGGCGAGCTAGGGGAAGGGAGGGAAATGGCAGAGGTAGCTGATCGGATGGTCTCAATCTTAGTGACAAAGGCCAGAACCTTACCAGCCCTGCGAGTGTGAGTTTGGAGTTGGGCCCCCTGTCAAAATGGCTGTGATTGACAGACGGGCGGAAGTCCACTCTGAACCCGCCTCCTTGTGAATTTCCCAAGTGCCGGCTCTGCCTGCGGTTTGCAGACCCGGCACTAAGCGACAGCTCAGGCAACTGAGATAGTTAATAAGATGCTTAAAGCTATTTAAGCAGCAATTTTCCAGGTCCTAACCATTTTACCAAGTTTTTTACGCGGTTCCCGTCCCTCACGTATCACGTCAGGCAAGTGTGTCGGATTCTCAACAACTCTGGAGTGGTTTGACTAGTTGACAGCTGCAGAAGTGGTCTAAAAGTTACCATTTCACAGCTGTTCACTTTCCAATCTTAGAAGCTGGAGTCTTCAGGATTTGGAATACACTTTTCAACTTTATGGAGGTTGGAAGTGTTTGCAGTGAACTCTCTATCCAGTGTCACCTCCTTGGAGCAACCTCTCTCACCAGTGACAGATCACTTCTGTCATCTCAACTTCAACTGCCATGTATTCCATCAGCATCAGTGCCCTTGAAAAGAAATCTCACCTTGGTCCTCAGAATCCCACCACTATCAGCCCCAACACCAGCAGCACCAGGCACACCAGCATCAACACTAACAACACCAACCTTCTCCACAATCACCTGATGCTGCACAGGACACAGGGCATCAGCACCCGACCACATTGCTGCCCGGGATGCCAGGCATGGCCTCACCATGGCCAGATTGACTTCACTTGACACTGTACACCCTGGCTGCCACATGATACGCCAGGTTGGCATCACCCCACACCAGCACCATAAAACATCCCTACAATGTCCAACCCATTCCTGTCACACTCATTACCATTGAGCAGGGGGACGGGGACAGCGAGGCGGGTAGCACCATTCACTGTAACGCACTAAATCACTTCCAAAGACAAATCTGTCCAAGAAGGTAAAGTGTTGAAAATAAAGATTTCAATGTTTGACATCATATCAATATAAACTTTACATCGGCATTGGCGATAACAGCCAAGTGCCTGCCCTTGTGTGTTGTTAGTTGGTACGATGGGATAAGGATGAGGGTGAGTTTGAGGGGTGGCTAGTGAGATGGGGATGTGTTAATGTAGATAGAGAGGGATGGGTGGAGGTGCAAGGTCAGTTGCTGTGAGTAAGGATATGTGGGGGTTGGATAAGGAAGGCAGAGTGATGGGGATGTGACGAGTGGCACAGCAGGGAGAGGTTGAGTGAGGGTTTGCAGTAACATTTTGTGATCTACTGAAATCATTGAAAGGTTTGCACCACTGAAGCCAGGTCCACATGATGACATCGGCTGATGCCCTCCTCTGCAATGTGCAACCAGGCTGCGTTGGTGTCCTGGGGAGGTCTCTTCTGCCCATGGGAAGGGAAGAGAACTGTGGCATAGGAAGGGAGTCATGGGAGAGCCTGGGTGCAGCCGTGCACCCTTGTGCAGTGCTTGTCAGTGTTTGCAACACCTCAATGGGGGAATGGTCAGGGTGAGAGAGAGTAATGGTTTTAGTGGGGACTAGGGCCATCAAAGGTGGTGTTGACGGTGCGGTTGAGCAGATCGGTAGCTACAGAAATGTCCTGGTGAATGGCGGGCCATATGCTAGACAGGTGGGATTTTGAAAGTGCAGTTGCAAGTGAATTGAGATAGAGGCAGACAAGGAAGGAGGTAGCTTTGGGAGGGAGAAGGGTGATGTGGGTGGAGATTGATGCAAGGAAGTGATCAGAAATGGTAGTATCAAGTTACACAGGTCTGGTAACATAGCAATCACAAGGATAAATAATCCCTGGTAGTAACAGAGAATAGATCGATATAAAAATAGAAAATGCTGGAGATTTCAGCAGGTCAGGCAACATCTGTGGAGAGGAAGCAGAGTTAACGTTTCAGGTCGATGACCCTTCCTCAGAGGTCCCGTGGTGGACAGGTTAGATGCAAGAAGAATGTTCTTGATGTTGGGGAAGTCCAGAACCAGGGGTCACGTCTAAGGATAAGGGGTAAGCCATTTAGGACCGAGATGAGGAGAAACTTTTTCACTCAGAGAATTTTGAACCTGTGGAATTCTCTACCACAGAAAGTTGTTGAGGCCAGTTCGTTAGATATATTCAAAAGGGAGTTAGATGTGGCCCTTACGGCTAAAGGGATCAAGGGGTATGGAGAGAAAGCAGGAATGAGATACTCAAGTGCATGATCAGCCATGATCATATTGAATGGTGGTGCAGGCTCGAAGGGCCGAATGGCCGACTCCTCCACCTAGTTTCTATGTTTCTATGTTTCTATGACATGTCTTTAAGTGAAAATAACTTTTTAAAGTTGATTAAAGGTGATTTCAGAAGGTGCAGCTCTTTTCCCGCCCAGTGCCACACCTCATCTGAGTGATGGCGTCTGCCCTCAGATTTGTATAACGCCGTGTGATTGGTCTGCGAGGTAAGCCATTCGTTGCACCAAGAACGAGGTCCCTGATTCGTCAATGATACACTGTAGACAGATCGATTTTCCAGCGAATTTAGGTGTAAGTACAGAGCGAGTGGAACGGAGAGAGCATTGATGGGGTAGGCCGCGAATCATGTAATGTGGTGTTCCAGAAAATTCCGGCCCTGTGTCTCACAAATGGTTTCAACTATTAGAACTTTATGTTCTCTGCCTCCAGATGGCAGTGTAGCCATTTTAAATGTTGCTGGAGTTTTCAAATATGTCTAATAGACGATGGCAGGAAAGCGGAAAAAAAATGATTGCTTTCATACAATGATGTGGTTTTATTTTTAGATGTTTTCTGTTGTTTTCTGCTTGTCTGTGAATATATTCTCTGGTTGTTTTATAATATTTGATGTGTTCTGATTCCTGCTTTTACTCTGCGGGGCACAGTAGCATAGTGGTTATCTTACTGGTCCAGCAATTCCACATTACAACAGTGACTACACTCCAAAAGTACTTCATTGGCTGTAAAGCGCTCTGAGTTGTCCAGTAGTCATGAAAGGCGCTATATCAATGCAAGTCTGTCTTTCTTCAATCCAGAGTCCTGGACAAATGATCCAGTAAACATGAGTTCAAATCCCAACATGGCAGCTGGGGAATTTAAATTCAATTAAATAAATCTGGAATTAAAAATCTGGATTTTAATTAAAAACCCATCTGATTCACTAGTGTCCTTGAGGGAAGGAAATCTGCTGTCCTTACCCGGTCTGGCCTGTTTGTGACTCCAGACCCACAGCAATGTGGTTGACTATTAACTGCCCTCTGAAATGGCCCAGCATGCCAGGTTTTCAAGGAGGCGGCTCACCCCCACCTTCTCAAGGGCAATCAGGAATGGCCAATAGATGCTGGCCTTGCCGGTGATGCCCACATTCTGTGAATATATATTTTTTAAAGTGTCTGGGGTTTGTTCATTCAGCCAATCAGAGCGTTCCGTCACCATGGGCGCCGACACAGCGAACTCACTGATCGAGTCTGACGTCCCTCAATCTAGATATTTATCATCGACTGATTACCTTGGGACCTGCGACGCTGAACACTCTTAGTTTGGCAGAAACAAAAAAATTGTGAACTTGACCCCTTCTTGTTTGATTTCGGTGATTGATGACAATCTCCATCGCCAATAAAAAAAGGAAACTTCTTAAAGGGGCACAACCAATAAAACTGTAACTTAACCAAAAATGAAAGGAAACTTAACAAATTAAATGAAAATGTTGTTCCCGGGGTTGATGAGGCACTCCAGTCCTGCCGGTGCACACAGGTCACGGAAGGCCTCCAGCGTGCTGGTGGACACCTCATGCTCCATCTCCAGGGACACCTAGGCACGAACTTAACTGCGGAAGAGAGGCAGGCAGTTGGGCCCAATGACCCCCTTCGACCCGCCCGCTGTCTGGAACTGGTAATGGCCAACTTGGCCAAGCCCAGGAGCAGTCCCATAAGAACATAAGAATTAGGAACAGGAGTGGCCCATACGGCCTCTCGAGACTGCTCCGCCATTCAATAAGGTCATAGCTCATGGACTTCTACTTTCCTGTCCGATCCTCACATCCCTTGATTCCCCCCGAGTCCAAAAATCTACCTTACTCAACCTTGAATATATTCAACGTCTCAGCATCCACAGCCCTCTGGGGTAGAGAGTTCCAAAGATTCACAACCCTCCGAGTGAAAAAAATTTCTGCTCATCTCAGTCTTAAAGGGGTGACCCCTTATCCACAGACTATGCCCCATAGTACTGGACTCTCCAGCCAGGGGGACCACCGCTCAGAATCTCATATGGTTCAATGAGATCACCTCTCATTCTTCTAAACTCCAGAGAGTATAGGCCCAATCTAGTCAATACATAGCTTCGACTATGAGGCGGTCCTCCGATCTGCCCGCTCCGCCCCGCTGCACCGGGTGGCCAAAGATCAGGAGCGTGGGACTGATGTGCAACCAAAAGTTGTGGGGCAGCCCCTTCATTTAGTGAAAGAGGGGCTGCAACCTCTCACACTCAATGTATACGTGGAACACGGACTCCTCCAGGCTGCAGAAGTCCGTGAACTGACTTAAAAACTTATTGAACGGGGCCAGCAGATGAAGGTAACAAAGTGGAGAGAGAACAATTGAAAACTTTATCACACTTTTGATAGACTGGAGCTGAAATTCTGCAGGATTGCGCTGGTAGACGCCTGCGCGTCATGTCAGGAGACTGGGGAAGCCATCACTCTGCATTTTGGCCTCCAAACTGCCCTTGTTATTCGCAGATTATAATGTATTTCCTCCCACCTTGTGGTTGGTGCAGCAAGCAAATGACAGAAGTGGGCCTAATGCCCGGACAGAAGGAGTACTGGACTCTCCCCCTAGTTTGAGCCCGTTACTGCAGCTTGCTCTCCTTGGTTGAGAGAGTTTCATCAGTTTTTGACCAGGTTACTGTGTGGCTTAACTGACTTAACCCGCCAAAAATGAGATGTCCGACGACATGAGGGACAAATCGCCATCAATAAACTTATCCCTTCAATCACACTTCCCAGTAGCCCAGGACAAATGGAGAGTTTGTCCAGACTGATCGTGGCTTTGTGTTTTTAGGAAATCAGTGACGATATAAAGGGTCTGTGGCCAGAACAGAATCCAAAACTGGGACAGCAATAAATCTATAAAATGAATTAATACATACGGGCTGGATTTTAGGCTTTTCTGCTTTCGGGGCAATAACGGTGACGTGGCCCGGGAATAGTATGTGCTTTAGTATTTAAGTTTGGGCAGCTGGGCCCTGTGTCAGGGGGTGCGGCACTAAGGGAGGCATTGTACATCTCTCTTGGCGTAAGGCTAGGGAACTCCCGAGTGAAATAGCTAGGCCGGGAGCGCTCCAAGAGAGGCCTGAGGGGCGGCGGGGGGCAGGGGGGAACCTAAAATAAACCACAAAAACATTCCCAAAACATTGCTCACACCGCCACAACACAAATCGCACAAAGGATTAAAACAAAAAAACACTCGCACTTACTGTGGAGTCCATTACCTTCCTCATCACCCGACATCGTGGGACCGCTCTGATTTCCCAGGTGGTCATTGCGGTCGCACTTCCGGGCGGACGGTTTGGGCAAGGGCTCAAAACCCGCGCCGGTGTCGCAACCAGAGGCGTTGCAAACCCGGCGCAGCTCTCCCCGGCGGTGCCGCAAAACCGGGACTCGAGGATCGCGGCCAGGCGCTGGAGATCTCACCGCCGCCTTTCACGCCGCTCCGGGGCCAAACCCGTGGTGCAAAGGACCGGAAATCCCAGCCCCTGATGGTTTATCAGAAAGATTTTTCTCTTTCAGCAACACGTGCCCAGCATTGACCTGGCGGGTGAGCAGTTAAAATCGCCCTGGCTCCTACCTGTCTGAAAGCCGGCATGATCGTAACAACTGCCATTTTAACCTGCTCTCCTGAGCAGGCAGCAAGGACAGGCGCCCGGAGACAACAGGGTCCTTCTTTACATATGCACGTTGCAGCCCGATGACATCATTGAGGTCCGACTGTAACCTTAACTTGGGCCTGAGCGGGAATTCCACCTGGAGTTAAAATCAGGGCCTTTCCGGCTCACCTCACTACCCACCCACCCAAAACCGGCCTAGGGTTAATATCAGGGCCCAAGTGACTGTTTTACTATAGGCAAACACGCTAGCCAATTTGTGCACAGCAAGGTCCCACAAAGAATAAAGCGATAAATGACTAGATATTCTGTTATTGGTGATTTTGGTTCAGGGATAAGTGTTGGCCAGGAGAACTCCCACCTTTGCTCCTCTTCAAATATGGGATCTATTACTTGTGCCTAAATGGACAAGTGGGGCCTCGGTTTAATATTTACTTGAGAGATGGCACCTCTGACAGTGCAGCACTCCTTCAGTACTGCACCAGAGGGATGGCCCAGATCACATGCTTGAGTCTGACTCAGAGGCACGGGTATTACCACTGAGCCAAACCTAATGCATGTATAGGAGCTCAGAGTACTAGAGTAATGAAATAATGGTAAATTTGTACAAGATAATGGGCATTAGGTTACAGTTAGAACTCTATGTGAAGTGTTGAATTTCTTATTGTGAAAATAACATTAAAGGTATAGAAAGTATACAGTGAAGGTTCGAGAGATGGGAACCTATAGTTACGAGGAGAGATGTGAGAAATTGGCGTAGACTGAAGCAGTGTCAGCTGTGGCTCAGTGGGTAGCACACACGCCACTGAATTAGAAGGTTGTGGATTCAAGTCCCCCTCCAGAGACCTGAGCTGAACATTCTAGGCTCCCAATCCAGTGGAGTACTGCACTGTCAGAGGTGATTGCTTTTGGATGAGACGTTAAAACCGAGACCCCTCTCTCTGGTCGCTGAGAGCATGCAGAAAACAAGCGCAGGCAGCGGGAGGAGCGTGCGGCAAACCAGACTCCCCACCCCACCCTTTCCCTCAACCACTGTCTGTCCCACCTGTGACAGAGACTGTAATTCCAGTATTGGACTGTACAGTCACCTGAGAACTCATTTTTAGAGTGGAAGCAAGTCTTCCTCGATTTCGAGGGACTGCTTATGATGATGATGATGGATGTAAAAGATCCCATGGCACTATTTTGAAGAAGAGCGGGGCAGTTATCCCCGGTGCCCTGGCCAATCCCTCAATCAACATCACTACGAAACAGATTAGCTGGGCATTATCACATTGCTGTTTGTGGGAGCTTGCTGTGCGCAAATTGGCTGCCGTGTTTCCCACAGTACAACAGTTACTACACTTCAAAGGTACTTCATTGACTCTAAAGTGCTTTGGGACGTCTGGTGGTCATGAGAGGTGCTATATAAATGCGAGTCTTTCTTTTTATCTTTTAGCGAAGGCCAACATGAGGTTTAACAGAGGTTTTTAAAATAAGAACTATTTTGATAGGAAGTAACCTTTCCCAATTCACCCTATGATGGCAGAGTCAGTGACAAGGGATCATCAATTTAAAACTGCTTTTGAGACTGCAGAGAGATTAAGAGAAAAATGACTTTCTGCAGATACGTTGGAGAGAAAGGGAATAGTTAATCTGGAAATTACTGTAACTTTTAAAGAAAAATTATAAATATTGGAGGACGATACGGGAGTGTGGGCTAGTCTTGGATTACTGTAGCAAAGTTCCGGCACGGACATAATGGGCTGGATAGTCTCCTGAGCTGTAAGCGGATATTACAAGATCATGTGGAGAACGGATCCTAAGTCCACATCCAGTGTTCTGAACCTTTACCAGGATTGGTGAACATCTGGCACATGAAACAGTGGAAGATCGCAGGACGCAATCGACACTCAAAAGGCAATGAGATTCGAGATTATTCTTCACAGCTCCATAGCTATCTCAGTAATCTCCTCTAGCCCCACAACCCCCCCCCCGAGATGTCTGCGCTCCTCCAATTCTGCCCTCTTGTGAATCCCTGATTATAATCGCTCAACCATTGGTGGCCGTGCCTTCTGTTGCCTGGGCCCTAAGCTCTGGAACTCCCTGTCTAAACCTCTCTGCCTCTCTACCTCTCTTTCCTCCTTCAAGATGTTCCTTAAAACATACCTCTTTCACCAAGCATTTGGTCACCTGCGCTCATTTCTACTTATGCGGCTCGATGGCAAATGTTTTAAATCTCATAATACTCCTGTGAAGCGCCTATATGGTCTGCTCTGAACATCAGCCTTTACTTGCTGTGGTAGTTGTTGTTATTGTTGTTGAAGAGCTTCAAACCGAGAATCACAAATGCTCAAGCAGTAAAAGTGCAGCCCTTTGCTAAATATTTTAATAATATCTATTTTTCAGCAATTAATCTTTACTCAGCTTGGCTCCAGGAAATGAATCAGCAATCATTCTTGTGTTTTTTTGCAGCAGGAATGCAAAATGCATTTCAGCTGATCTGCTTGTACATTTTATTTAAAAACCATCTTTTAATTTATCATTTGCTATGAAATATATGGTCTGCTCTGAATATCAGCCTTTACTTGCTGCGGTAGTTTTTGAACGTGCTGTAGACTCAGTGATTGAGCATGAAGGCTTCAGTGTTAACATTGCTGGCTGAACTGAATAGAATAGATGATTACATTTAGCGTTTTATCCTTGCCTTGTGCTTTGCACCTAGGGTAGGAGCTTTACTGTCTCACCTGTGAGTTAAATTCTGCTAGTTTTGAATTGCTGAGTGAATTACAGTGCCATTATACAACCACAGATGTTGCACATGTGGTATCATGCACTTGGCAACGGCAAACAAGATATAATTGGGCCGGAGCTGAAAGTAGAATGATTGCACTACTTGCTTAATGCAAAAGGAGAGCAAAGATTTGAGAAAGCAAAGATGGCCCATTTTTTAAAAAGAAAGCCCGACACAAATGAGCTCCGGAGGGATATCCTGTCGATGTTTGTCTCAACTTCAATCAGAATCTGGCCCTGGAGAAACAACATAAACGGCTGAACATGGCTGTTTGCACTATTTCTCTGGGGTTATGGCGAGAGAATGGAAATCCCTTCTTCCTCCCCTCCTCTCTCTTCTCCCCCACCCTTTCCCCTCCCCTCCCCTTCCCCTCCTTTCCTCCGCCTCCCCTCCCCTCCCTTTCCCCTGTTATGTATGTAATAACTCGATAGACTGAATGCTGTAAACTCACTCAGGTGCAAACCTGGCTCAACTTTATTCGGGCCCAAAGTGCCCGCATTACATGGTGGCTTCCTTTATATACCTGGCCCGCACACACATGCGTACAGCCCAATGACCTCCGACAGTGGCGCCCCCTGGTGGCTAGTAACCCCAAGCACACATACATGACAACATCCCCCTTCAAGATCTTAGTATCAGTCTTTTTACAAGTTAAGACGGTCTGGGGCTTTCCGCTCACGAATTGATCATCTCAGTTCAACTCCAGTTCTGGGCGAGCGTTCTGAGTCAGTTATGACTGGGGGCTGGGTAGCTGATCTGATGGGAGTGGCAATGACCATGTCAGAGATTGAAAGTCCAGATTCATTGATGACGGCGGAGTCCTCTGATGAATGAATATAGGTTGGTTGGTCACTGATTGTATCTTCCTCAACTTGTTCCGGTTCATCCGTGAGCCGCAGCTTTATCTGATCAACATGTTTCCTGCATGTTTGCCCATTCTTGAGCCTGACAATAAACACTCTGTTACCCTCCTTGGCTGTAATAATACTGGTGACCCACTTGGGACCTTGACCATAATTAAGCATATATAAAGGATTGTTAACAGAGATGTCGAGTGACACAGCAGCACGATCATGATACCATTGCTGATTTTGACGTCTGTTTTCAACACGATCATTCAAGTCAAGATGGATGAGAGAGAGCTTGGTCTTGAGACCGCTCTTCATCAATAGTTCAGCAGAGGAGACCCCGGTAAGCGTGTGGGGTCTTGTCCTGTAACTAAGCAATATGCGTGACAAGCGAGTCTGCAGTGGATCCTGAGTTACACATTTCATACTCTGCATGATGGTTTGAACAGCACGCTCTGCTTGACCATTAGAAGCAGGTTTGAATGGGGCTCACCTCACATGTGTAATACCATTGAGTTTCATGAACTCTTGAAACTCCAGACTTCTGAAGCAAGATCCGTTGTCGCTCACAATGATGTCAGGCAGACCATGAGTAGCGAACATCACAGGAAGGCTCTCAATGGTAGCTGTGGATGTACTGGATGACATGATTATACACTCTATCCACTTGGAATATGCATCCACCATGACAATAAACATTTTTCCAGGAAAGGACCTGCAAAGTTGATGTGGATCCTCGACCATGGTTTGGATGGCTACGACCACAGACTCAGCGGAGATTCCGCTGGTACTTTGCTTAGCTGCATGCAAGTGTTGCACTGATGCACACATGATTCCAGATCAGAGTCAATTCCAGGCCACCATATGTGAGACCTGGTGATGGCTTTCATCATGACAATACCAGAATGAGTGCTGTGTAGATCACGTACAAATTTCACTCTGTCTTTCTTCGGCATAACAACACGATTACCCCACCGTAAACAATCTGACTAAATGGACAGTTCGTCTTTGTGACGGTTGTAAGGTTTGGTCTCATCACACATTTCCATAGGTATAGCAGACCAATCACCATGGGTCCTGTCTGGTCCAGGTCCTAACTAGTTGAGCAGTGACAGGGGTTCCTTCACTCTCAAAAGCATCCATAACTAACAGTACATCTGCAGGTTGTTGCGTCTCCACCTCTGGTGTGGGCAAAGGCAGACAGCTCATTGTATCAGCACAATTCTCGGTACCAAGTCTATGGTAAATGACATAATCATAGGTGTAAAGCCCTTACTCTACAGTATGAAACCACATGAGGCACCTTCTGGGGACAAAGTCACTCTGTGACCTGAACTCTTTATTCACAGGACTCCAAAGATATGTGACCCTACGTGGGACCTCCCTTTTTATACCTGAGTGATCAGGTAAAGAGTGTCTCCCACAAGTTCACCCCTTGTGGTCAAGGTGTGCATCTAGGTTGAGTGTATACAGTAATACAGTGGTGTTACATTGTGGTTACATGCATGACATCACCTCCCCCCCACAAAGTCTTATTGGAATCAGAGGTTTAGTCTTTCAGGTGGTCTACACTCCCTCGTGGAGCGCCGCAGTTGGGGCTCTGGTTGTTGGACACTGACGTGAGTGTCTGTCACCTGTGGTGATTCCGGCCTGTCCGGGCTGACCGCAGGGACTGTGCATTGTTCTGATTGCTCTTGTTGCTAGTTCACTGGCGGTGTGGTGAGCTCCACCTCATGGTCTTCTTCAGTTCCTCCGTGTCGATGCTGAACCTTTTTTTTACTTGGTCCAGATGCTTACGGCATATCTGACCATTGTTGAGTTTTACCACGATGACCCTATTCCCCTCTTTGTCAATTACAGTACCCTCAAGCTATTTGGGCACCATGGCGTGATTGAGGACGAATACAGGATCATTTATTTCTATACATCTCCCCCTCGCTATATGGTCATGGTACTCGTTTTGTGACTTGCGCTTGCCCTCAACTATGTCGGTCAGGACTGGGTGAATGAGGGACAACCGAGTTTTGAGTGTCCATTTCATTCGTAGCTCTGTGGGCGGGACCCCCGTGAGCGATTGCGGTCGGGATCTATAGGCCAGCAGGAGGCGCGATAGGTGGCATTGTAGGGAGGGTCCTTGAATCCTGAGCATACCTTGCTTGATGATTTGAACCGCACGTTCCGCCTGGCCATTGGAGGCCGGCTTGAACGGCGCAGTCCTGACGTGGTTGATGCCATTGCCCGACATAAACTCCCGGAATTCGTAGCTTGTGAAACATGGGCCATTATCACTAACCAGGATGTCTGGCAAGCCATGGGTTGCAAAGATTGCACGTAGGCTTTCCACGGTGGTGGATGATGTGCATGAATTCAGAATGATGCACTCGGTCCATTTCGAGTACGCATCTACCACAATAAGGAACATCTTACCCATGAACGGGCCCGCGTAGCCAACGTGAATGTGTGACCATGGTCTGGTGGGCCAGGGCCACGGGCTGAGCAGGGCCTCCCTGGGGGCATTACCCAGCTGGACACACATCGTGCACCTGCGAACACAGTGTTCCAGGTCTGAATCAATTCCAGGCCACCAAACATGTGACCAGGCAATGGCCTTCATCAGCACAATGCCTGGGTGCTCACTGTAGAGTTCCCTGATGAATGCCTCCCTGTCCTTCTTGGGCATAACTACCCGGCTGCCCCTTAGTAGGCAGTCAGCTGGGATGGAGAGCTCATCCATCCATCTGTGGAACGGTCTGACCTCCTCAGGGCATGCTCCATGTCTGGGCGCCCAATCCCCAGTCAGGACACATGTCTTAATCAGAGATAGGAGGGGATCTCTGTTTGTCCAGATTTTGATCTGACAGGCTGTGATGGGGGAGCCTGCGCTGTCAAAGGCATCGACAGTCATGACCATCTCTGCGCTTTGCTCCGCTGCCCCCTCAGTGATGACCAGTGGAAGCCTGCTGAGCATGTCAGTGCAATTTTCTGTGCCGGGCCGGTGCCGGATGGAGTAGTCATAAGCAGCCAGCGTGAGAGCCCATCGCTGTATGTGAGCTGATGCATTGGCATAAATGAACAGTCCCTTGTGTGTGGTGATGGTGGTCAGTAGTTTAGATTCGTCGTCCAATTCCTGGGTCATATAGGCTGAAGTGAGGTCCAACTTGGTGAACAGCTTGCCGCCTGCCAGCGTGGCGAAAAGGTCCTCCGCTCTCGGGAGCGGGTATTGATCTTGTCGGGACACCCGATTGATGGTGGCCTTGTAGTCACCACAGATCCTGACAGAGCCATCTGCTTTTAGTACGGGAATGATGGGGCTCGCCCAGTCACTGAATTCAACAGGCGAGATGATGCCCTCTCTCAACAGCCGGTCCAGTTCGCTCTCGATCTTTTCCCGCATCACATACGGCACCGCTCTGGCTTTGTGGTGCACTGGCCTGGCGTCCTGGGTGATGTGTATCACTACTTTAGTGCCTTTGAAAGTCCCGACGCCAGGTTGGAATAGTGAATCGAATTGTTGTAGGACTTATTAGCATGAACTTCGCTCCACAGATGACATTGCGTGAACATCCCCCCATTTCTAGTTCATCTCGGCTAACCAGCTCCTCTCCAACAGTGCGGGACCATTGCCCGGGACAATCCAAAGTGGCAGCCGATTCACTAACCCATTGTGTGTGACAGCCAACATTGCACTGCCGAGCACCGGAATGATTTATTTCGTGTAAGTCCGTAATTGTGTGTCAACGCGTGCTAATTTGGGTCTACTGGCTTTAAGTGGCCATAGCTTCTCAAATTGCTGAACGCCCATGAGTGACTGGTTGGCCCCAGTGTCCAGCTCCATGTGTACAGGGATACCGTTTAATAAAACCCTCATCATCATTGGTGGCGTTTTGGTGTATGAGCTGTGAATATTCGCCGCATGGACCCGCTGAACCTCGGCATCCATCGATTTGCCCCAAAAATCATCCTGCGTCACAGAACCCTCTTCTGGTCCATCTGCCTCATATATTAGTCTGGTTGCAGGTTTTCTGCACATTCGAGCTAAATGGCCACTGAGATTGCAGTTTCTGCAGACAAACTGTTGGAATCTGCAAGATCTGGCTGAGTGTTTTCCCCCACACCTCCAGCATGAGTTAAAGTTTCCATTGTTGGGGACAAAGGGACTATGGCCAGGCATTCCGCACTGACTGTCCCTTTGACTGCGCTTAAGTACCCTATTAGTTGGTTTCAATGGCCCCATCCCGGGCCGCATTGTCCACTGTGATGGCATGAATGTCTGTTCAGCCTACCATTGTCTCTGTTGAAGTCCTGCTCTGGGGTCTATTGCTTCGGATTGCCCCTGCCTGTCTGCGGGGCTCTGAGTCGCATTAATGATGTTGACTCCCTGATCCATCGCTGCGTTAGAGGCAGAATTGCGCGCGAATATTATTTTCGTCTCTTCCTCCCCCGCCATGAAAGTTTGAGCCATCAACTCCGCCTCTTCCAAGGTCAAATTCTTTGTCCCAATTAATTTGCGGAAAATTCCCACATGACCGATGCCCTCGATAAAGAAGCCCCTAAGCATCACCCCCCTTCAGGCGTCTGTGAACTTACGGAGGATGGCCAAACGCAGAGGTCCGCTACGAAGTCCAGTATGCTTTGTCCTTCATGACGTCAGTGGGTGTAGAATCTGTGTCGGGCCATATGTATGCTACTCGCCGTTTTGAGGTGCTCCCCGATCAATTTGCTAAGTTCTTCAAAGTTTTTGTCTGACGGCTTTTCAGGTGCTAGTAAGTCCTTCATGAGCGCATAAGTCTTTGGTCTGCAGCTGGTCAAGAGATAAGCCCTTCGCTTGTCGGCCGCTGCATCCCCCAGCTATTCTTTCGTAACAAAGCTTTGCTGAAGCCTCTCGACAAAATCATCCCAGTCTTCCCCAACACAGTACCATTTCTCTGTGCTACCGGTGGCCAGTCTCGTGGGTCATGAATTCCCGTTTCTCGTCGCCAATGTACAGTCCTTACTCTACAGTATGAAACTACACGAGGCACATTCTGGGGGCAAGGTCACTCAGTGACCTGAACTCTTTATTCACAGGACTCCAAAGACAGTGACCCTGCGTGGGACCTCCCTTTTAATACCTGAGTGATCAGGTAAGGAGTGTCTCCCACAAGTTCACCCCTTGTGGTCAAAGTGTGTATCTAGGTTGAGTGTATACAATAACTCAGTGGTGTTACATTATGGTTACATACATGACATCAGGCAGATAATGTCAGCGCCCACCTCTGGATGCAGGACGGTGCATTGGTATTGATACCTTTGTTTTCTGAAAACAATGAAATAAGTGGCTTGTGATCCGTTTCGAGTTCAAAATGAAGACCAAACAGGTACTGATGCAACTTTTTAACCCCATACACGCAGGCTAAAACTTCTTTTTCTACCATGCTGTAGGCTCTTTCTGCTTTGACAAACTTTTCGAAGCATACGCAATAGGTTGTAGTTTACCTAACTCATTACCTTGTTGGAGCATGCAGCCAACCCCATATGATGAAGCATCACAGGCCAACACTAGATGCTTGCATGAATCATAATGTACCAGCAGCTTGTTAGAGCAAAGCAGATTTGTAGCTTTCTCAAAAGCTCTATCTTTAGAGACACCCCAAGTCCAGTTGTCGCCTTTTCTGAGCAGCATGTGCAGTGACTCTAATAAATTACTCAATATAGGTAAGAAATTACTGAAGTAGTTGAATAAACCAAGGAACAAATGCAGCTCTGTCACATTCTGAGGCCTGGGTGCATTTTTGATGGCCTTGGTTTTCAAGTCCATAGGCCTGATGCCATCACCAGCAATCTTCCTCCCCAGAAATTCGGCTTCCGATGCCATGAAGACGCACTGCAAATTTTTCAGCCTAAGTCCCATTTTGTCCAGATGATGTAGAACCTCTTCAAGGTTGTTCAGGTTTTTGGCAGTGTCACAGCCTGTGACCAGAATGTGATCTTGATACACGTTCTAGGGACGGACTTCAGTAGACTCTCCATGTTCCTCCTCTGAAATATGGCTGCAGCTGAGTGAATTCCAAAAGGACACCTGTTGTAGATAAACAGTCCTTTATGAGTGTTGATGCACGTAAGTTTCTTTGACGTGTCGACGAACTCATAAAGGCTGATGTCAGATCCAGTTTAGTGAACGATTTCCCACCGGCTAGCATTGCAAACAGGTCATCAGCCTTCGGTAACAGATACTGATCCTGTTTCAAAAATCGGTTGATTGTAACCTTGTAGTCTCCACAAATCCTGACAGTGCCATCACTCCTCAACACAGGAACAATGGGACTTGCCCATTTGTTAAATTCGACCGGTGATATGATCACTTCACATTGGAGTCCGTCCAGCTCAATTTCAACCTTCTCCCTCATCATGTACGGAACAGCCCTAGCTTTGTGATGGACAGGTCTTGCACCCGAGTCCAGGTAAATCTGCACCTTGGCTCCCGTGAAATTGCTGATGTTCGGTTCAAACAGCGAGGAAACTTGCTCAGCATTTGAGCACATGAAGTGTCATCCATCGATGACAATGCTTTGATATCGTTCCAATTCCATTTGATTTTTTGGAGTCAATTCCTGCTGAACAGCATTGGACTATTTCCTGAAATGATCCATAAGGGTAGATCATGAACCACACCATCATACGACATCTTGACTACTGCACTGCCAATCACCGGTATGAATTCATGGTGTAAGTACACAACTTGGCATTGACTGGACTGAGCTTAGGCTTCTCAGCTTTAGTGTCCCACAGCTTGTCAAATGTCCTTTGGGTCATTATCGACTGACTCGCATCCGTGTCCAATTCCATCGATACCGGCACGCCATTTAGTTTCACATTAACCATTATCAGTTGGTTCTTTTGTCAGGAACGAATACAATCCATACACTTCCTCCTCGAGTATCTCGGGTTGCATATCCAGCTCCGCGCTGGACTGGTCGTCATCATCCACTGGTGAGTCGCAGCACTCTTACTCAGTTGTGGACACATTCGCTGAAGATGCCTTAGTTTCGAACACCCTTTACAGATGTACTGTTTAAAATGACATTGATGATGCCGAAGATTGCCCCCACAATGCCAACAGGGTGAAATCGGATTTGTACCCATTGGCGGACTTTGAGCAGCTACAGGTTTCGCATACGCAGTCGAGTAGGCCCTGCCATAAGCAGCTCTGCCATATGTCAACACAATCTTGTTTACAGAACTTGCCTAGGAGCTCTGACTCTTCGATATCTGCCTTAAATTATCATCCGTCATCATGCATGCCTGGGCAATCGTGATGGCCTTGCTCAAATCCAGCGTCTCCGCAGTCAATAACTTCCGGAGGATCACCGCGTGGTTGATTCCTATTACGAAGAAATCTCGCAGCATGTCTCCCAATGCGTCTTTGAACTTGCATTGCCCAGCAAGACGTCTTAGGTCGGTGACAAATTCAGACATATCCTGGACCTCAGAACAAACATGCCGTGTAGAATCGATAGCGTGAGATGACGATGCCTTCTTTTGGTTTGAGATGGTCACTTACCATCATAGTCCTTGTCCATTGGATGTGCAGGCGAGACGAGATTCTTTATGAGGCCATAAATTTTTGGACCGCAAACAATGAGGAGAACCACCCTGCGTCTAACTACGTCAGTAGCTTCCTCCATTTTGTTGGCCACAAAGAATTGGTCAAGGCGATCGATGAAATCCGACCAGTCCTCTCCCTCCATGAATCTCTCCAGAATTCCAATGGTGCTCATTTTGCATGTGAAGGTTCTTGAGTTACCTCGTCGCCAAATGTTAGATATGTAGTAACGCGAAAGACTGAATACTGTAAACTCACTTAGGTGCAAACCTGGCTCAACTTTATTCGGTCCCAATGTACCCACATTACATGGTGGCTTCCTTTATATACCTGGCCCGCACATGCGTGCATATAGCCCAATGACCTCCAACAGTGGCGTCCCCTGGTGGCTAGTAACCCGAAGCATACATACATGACACCCCTCCACTCCCCCTCTTTCCCCTTCGCCTCCATTTCCCCTTCGCTCCCCCTCCCCTCATCACTCCCCTCCCCATTCCTTTCCCCTCCACTCCCATTCCTCCCCTCTGCCTGCTTTTCCCCTCCTGTTCCCTCTCCCCCTCTTCATTCCCCATTCCTCCCCCTCCTGTCTCCCCTCTGCCTTCCTTTCCCCTCCCCTCTCCCTCCCCTTCCCTCCCTTTCCCCTTCACTCTCTCTCCACCTCCATTTTCTCTCTCCCTCCCTCTTTCACCTCCCTCTCCTCATTCCCCTCCCCTCCTCTCGCCCCTCCTCCTCACTCCCTCCCCCTCCCCTCTCCCCCACTCCCTCCCCTCCCTACCTTTCGCCTCTGCCCCGCATCCTCCCTCTACCCCTCTCCCCTCCCCCTGCTCCCCTCCCCGAAGTACACCACCCACCAGAGGTGTCCAGGGCATGTGCCTGAAGCAGGCGTTAGCTCATTTACAACTTCTAATAAGCGGCCTAATACCTGTTTGAACCCCCACTGCAACAACTGTTTGCCCTGAACACAGGCAGTGCTGGGCTGGTGTGTTCAGGAAAGCCAGGAGTAAATGCGGCCTTGCAGATGGTCCTTAAAGAGACCATTGCAAGGCGCAACCAACCAACAACATCAACCTGCATTTATATAGCGCCTGACTGCAGTTAAACGTCCCAGGAGCAATATAGAAATATAGAAACATAGAAATCTACAGTGCAGAAGGAGGCCATTTCGGCCCATCATGTCCGCGCCGGCCGACAAAAAGCCACATGGCCCTCAGTCAGCAGCCCTGAAGGTTACATATAAACCTATGAACAATGACGGAAAGGTAAAGAACATCTGGTCCAACCAGTCCGCCCCACACAACTGATATACCCCATGTATTGAAACATTTCACACTCCACCCCAACCAGAGCCATGCAATCTCCTGGGAGAGGCAAAAAATAAAGATAGAAACCCAGGCCAATTGGGGACAAAAATCTGGAAAAGTTCCTCTCCGACCCATCCAGCGATCGAAACTAGTCCAGGAGATCACTCTGGCCCTATTCGATTCACTAAAGTACTTACAATCGCATCTGCGCCAGCCAATAAGAGGTTATCCAGTCTAATCCCACTCACCTGCTCTAGGTCCGTAACCCTGCAGGCCACGGCACTTCAAGTGCCCATCCAACCATCTCTTAAAAGTGGTGAGGGTTTCTGCATCCACCACCCTTCCAGGTAACGAGTTCCAGACCTCCACAACCCTCTGCGCGAGGAAGCCCCTCCTCAAATCCCTTCTAAACCTTCCACCATCCACCTTAAACCTATGCCCACTCATAATTGACCCTTCCACCAAGGGAAATAGGCCCTTGCTATCCACTATATCCAGGCTCCTCAAAATTTTATACATCTCAATAAGGTCTCCCCTCAGCCTCCTCTGTTCCAAGGAGAACAAACCCAGCCTATCCAATTTCTCCTCATAGCCATTCCAGGCAGCATCCTCGTAAATCTCCTCTGTATTGCCAGTGCAATCACGTCCTTCCTATAATACGGCGACCAGAACTGCACGCAGTATTCCAGCTGTGGCCTAACCAAAGTATTATACAATTTAAGCATAACCTCCCTGCTCTTGTCTTCTATGTCTCAGCTAATAAAGGCAAGCATTCCGTATGCTTTCTTAACCATCTTATCCACTTGGCCTGCTACTTCCAGGGATCTGTGGACAAGCATTCCCAAGGTCCCTTTGTTGATATCAAACAAATATTTGAGCTACATAAGGAGATATTAGGACAGGCCACTAAAAACTTGGCCAAAGAGGTAGGTTTTAAGGAGCATCATAAAAGAGGAAAGAGAGGTAGAGAAACGGAGATGTTTAGGGAGGTATTTCTGGAGCTTAGGGCCCAGGCAGCTGAAAGCACAGCCACCAATAGTGGAGCGATGAAAATCGGGTATGTTCATAAAAATATTTACCTAAAAAAATTAAAGTGCCCCACCCCTCCACCCCTGGCTCCACTGCAGTGCTGAAGACCATTTCTTCCCCACTTTCCTGATCACCCACTCTCTCCATAATATTATCTGATAATGATAGCATTAATACTCATAAAACATAATTAAAACAATGAAAACATTGACCATTTTTCCCATTGATAAAAACACACAATAAATCTGTGGCAGAATGCTGATGGAACTTTCAATTTTCATAGATTGAACTTCTCGTAATAAATTATAATGTAAATGCTCAGCATGTTCAGTTTTGGAAAAATGTTTAACTAAATCTGAGGAAGGACGTTCTTGCTATTGAGGGAGTGCAGCGAAGGTTCACCAGACTGATTCCTGGGATGGCAGGACTGACATATGAGGAGAGACTGGATCAACTGGGCTTTTATACACTGGAGTTTAGAAGGATGAGAGGGGATCTCATAGAAACATATAAGATTCTGACGGGACTGGACAGGTTAGATGCGGGAAGAATGTTTCTGATATTGGGGAAGTCCAGAACCAGGGGACACAGTCTTAGGATAAGTGGTAGGCCATTTAGGACTGAGATGAGGAGAAACTTCTTCACTCAGATAGTTGTTAACCTGTGGAATTCCCTGCCGCAGAAAGTTGTTGATGCCAGTTCATTGGATATATTCAAGAGGGAGTTAGAAATGGCCCTTACAGCTAAAGGGATCAAGGGGTACGGAGAGAAAGCAGGAAAGGGGTACTGAGGGAATGAACAGCCATGATCTTATTGAATGGTGGTGCAGGCTCGAAGGGCTGATTAGCCTACTCCTGCACCTATTTTCTATGTTTCTATGTTTCAAAGATCTTTCAATATTGGCACCTGAGGTCAAAGCAGAGTTCAAAGTCATGCAATCTCTGACCCACAGCATGGACTAATTGTTAAGTCAGCTTTAATCTCCCCCAGTCTGGTCGCCAAAGCACCCGATTGTGTTAGCGAGCCAGGTGCCTTTCTTAAGCATATCTGTGACCTGAAATGAAAATACTGTGCAGTTTTCCGTTGCTTAGGAGTGAAGTTAAGAGCCCTCCCTACAACACAAGGCTGATGTTATCTGTTACTGAAGCTGTTGCCATGCTGTTTGCATTAAGCATGTTGCTGAGAATTCTTGCTTGGTGAAGAATCATTGAAATGAATCAATGAGAAAAGGAATTGAAGCCCCGTGCAAGCAAATTGGCAGAGCAGTGAGGAGCAATATTGTCTGTATGATTTCAAAGTGAGCTTGTGGCCAGTTTGTGACAATAATGTAAAGATTGGAAGCTGAGGAATTTTCTGCCCCAATTTCATTATGATTGGGACTGATAGCATTTGGAAGTAACCTTGGGCAAGAGTTTACTGAGTTAAAGACTTGGAAATGTTGCGTTTAACTGAGAGAGTCACCCACAAGGCCACAACACAACTTGCCACTTTGAATCAAGCCATTTGTAGATCTGAGCAGCAGTGGGCGCCGGATTACAGGACTCCCCAAGATGCATCGACCTAGAATCAGCTAATTTTACAGCAGAGAAGGAGGCCTTTGTTCCTGTACCACCACGGTGTCAGCTGTGGCTCAGTGGTTAACACACTCGTCTCTGAGTCACAGCGTCATGGGTTCGAGTCCCATGTTGTTGCTTTTGCATCGTCCTGTTTTGCCCCACATACTGACAATACATTTCAGTCATCACCTCCTGCCTTTCTTTGTGTGAGTGTGCAATTTAAAAGCCAATTCATAGCAAACATGTTTTGAAGTGTTGACATTTACAAAGTACTTCACAATCATCAGAGAAAGAAAACTTCCATTCGATCGATCTGACCTGGATTGGAAACAGGTTTAGAGGTGAACCCACTGTGCTTATGGTGGTATCAAAGTACTGTGTGCTCAGCCTCTGACTCAGACTGCTTCATTGAACATGACCAGCATTCAAATGTCAAAACCATTTCAACGGCTCCTTGCAAAGACGGAGAGAAATAGGAAGATATGCTGAAGATTGCACAACATTCAATGCAACTCTTCTTGATCAATAACCTCATCAATGACATTGCTCCTTGTCTTATGCAGTCCATTGATCATGATATTGACAATGATGAAAATCATGCCCCAGTAAGGAGCTGTTCCTCACAGGAATATTCATTCAGGGCACCACAAGAATCCTTAACCCCTTCACCTTAACACATAAAATCATAGAATCGTGGAATAGTTACAGCACGGGAGAAGACCATTCAGTCCATCGAGCCCGAGTCCACTCTCAGTTAGTCCCACCCCCTTCCCTCAACTCCTCAAGGGACAGTTCAGAGTTCATGATGCCAAGGCCCTAAGCTCTGGAAATCCTTCCCTCCACTTCTCTAATTCTCTCTCCTCCTTTAAGACGCTCCCTAAAACCTAACTCTTTCATCAAGCTTTGGTCACCTAGCCTAACATCTCCCAATGTGGCTCAGTGTTACATTTTGTTTGCTAACGCTCCTGTGAGCATTAAAGGCGCTATATAACTGCACATTATTGTTGCTATTATTCATTGGATGTAAGTGTCGCTGGCAAGGCCAGCATTTATTGCCCATCCCTAATTTCCCTTGAGAAGGTGGTGGTGAGCCGCCTTCTTGAACCGCTGCAGTCCGTGTGGTGAACGTTTGCTACAACTGAGTGGCTTGCTAAACCATTGCAGAGGGTAGTTAAGAGTTAACTACATTGCTGTGGGTCTGGAATCACTTAGATGCCAGACCAGGTAAGAGCACCAGATTCCCTTCCCAAAAGAACATTAGTGAACCTGATGGGTTTTTACGGCAACCCGGTAGTTTCATGGTCACCATTACTGAAGCTAGCTTTCATATTCCAGATGTGTTTAATTAACTGAAACCGTTCCCATTGTTGCCTAAACTTAACTCGCTAAACTATCTCACATCAACTAATTAGGATTGTGTTAGCATTTACACTAGCAACCTCCCATCAGGATCTGTCGAAACTCCTGAGTGAATGAATTAACCCTCGTTTCCCAATTCCAAAATAAGTCAGACAATGAAATAAAAACAGAAAATGCTGGAAATATTCAGCAGGTCAGGCAGCATCTGTGGAGAGAGAAACCGAGTTAGCGTTTCAGGTCAATGGCCTTTCATCAGAACTGAAAAAAGTTAGAGATGTAACAGATTTTAAATAGGTGCAGGGGCAGAGGAAGGGGGGAGGGGAGGAAGGAACAAAAGGGAACGTCTGTGATAGGGTGGAAGAAAGGAGAGATTAAATGACAAATGGGATGATAGTACAAAGCATAAGGAGATGGTAATGGGACAAGTAAAGAAACAAATGATGGGTCTAGAAGAGGCGTTAATGGGAATGGCAGAACCATCAACAAGTGTCATGTGAAAAGAAATGGGGGCAGAGGTTATCATGTATGTAACCAGCATACTACTGTAACCCTTATACAATTGTAACCCTCATGTAGCCACTACATACTGTACATACTTACTAGACATGCACACCTTGACCACAGGGGGTGTACTTGCGGGAGACACTCCTTACCTGGAGATTCAGATATATAAGGGGAGGTCCCTCGCAGGGCCAGCACTCCTTGGTCCAGGTAATAAAGGTGAAGGTCACAGAGTGACTGTGTCTGCAGTACGTGCCTCGTGTGATTATGTTTAAGAGTTAAGGACACAACACCTGGCAACGGGAAACGGGAATCACTGAACCCAGAGGATGGCCACCGGTAGCTCAGAGGAACGTTACTGTGTGGGTGAAGACTGGGACGATTTTGTGGAGAGACTCCAGCAGACCTTTGTCACGAAGGACTGGCTGGGAGAGGATGCGGCTGACAAGCGGAGGGCGCATCTAGTAACAAGCTGCGGGACAAAAACGTATGCGCCGATGAAGGACTTGCTGGCATCCCACAAACCGGCCGACAAGTCTTTTGAAGAGCTCAGCCAGCTGATCAGCGAACACTTAAAACTGGCGAGCAGCATACACATGGACCGGCACCGGTTCTACACACACCGACGTCGGGAAGGGCAAAACACCTCGGACTCCGTGGCAGACTTGCGGAGCTTGGCCAGCCTCTGTAAGTTCTCAGATGCCTGCAGGGGGGAGATGTTAAGTGATTTTTTTCATTGAGGGCATTAGCCCTGCTGGGATCTTCAGGAAGCTCATAGAGACCAAGGACTTAACTCTAGAAGGGGCAGCATTGATAACTCAAACTTTCACAGCGGGGGAAGAAGAGACCAAGAGAATTTACGCGAGTTGTCCTGGTTCCAACGTGGCGACGGACAATAAACGCGGCTCAAGATCTCGCAGTCAGGCAAAGGCATTTTGTAACTGCCCAGGCTGAAACCGATTCTAAGGTGGGCCCCCGACAGGGACAATGGAGAGGGGAGCGGCAGTTCACGCCTCAAGGGGACCATTAACACCCACCATCAGAGTGTTTAGAAACAACCAAGGGAACAATCAGGGAGGAATGCCTGCTAACAGTCCTTTTGTGAACAACGATCTCAGCCAATGCTGGAGATGCGGGGGCAGACATTATGCGAAAAGCTGCAAATTCCAGCAGTTCGTCCGTAGGAATTGTAATGCCAGAGGACATTTGGCTAGGGTTTGCAAACAGCCGGTAGTGAGCCTAATCTATGAAACACAGGAATCAGGCGAGGGGCTTGCAGTGCAGGACAATGCCTGGGGTAAAGCCATGGATGCTGAAGTTCAGCAGGTTCATGTGGCTGACGTCCGCAGCTCATACACCAAAACGCCACCCATGATGGTGAAAGTTTTATTGAATGGCATCCCGGTGCGCATGGAGCTGGACACGGGAGCTAGCCAGTCCCTCATGAGTGCACAACAATTTGAGAAACTATGGCCACACAGAGCTAGCAGGCCCAAACTGGAACGAATTAATACGCAGCTACGGACGTACACCCAAGAGATCATTCCAGTGCTAGGCAGTGCAAACGTGGTGGTAACACACAATGGGTCACAGAACCGGCTGCCACTCTGGATTATTCCGGGAAATGGCCCCGCGCTTTTAGGAAGGAGCTGGCTAGCTGAGATGAACTGGAAATGGGGGGATGTGCACGCCATTTCATCTGTGGAGCGAAGCTCATGCTCACAGGTACGACAAAAATTTGGGTCACTGTTTCAACCCGGTGTCGGAACGTTCAAGGGCACAAAAGTAGTTATACACATCACCCCGGACGCCAGACCAGTGCACCACAAAGCCAGAGCGGTGCCGTACGTGATGCGTGAGAAAATAGAGAGTGAACTGGACAGGCTGCTCAGAGAGGGCATAATTTCGCCTGTTGAATTCAGTGACTGGGCAAGTCCCATTGTTCCTGTCCTTAAAGCGGACGGCTCGGTTAGGATCTGCGGTGACTACAAAGCCACCATCAACTGGGTGTCCCTGCAGGACCAATACCCGCTCCCGAGGGCAGAGGACCTTTTTGCCACGTTGGCAGGTGGCAAGGTGTTCACTAAATTGGACCTCACTTCGGCCTACATGACTCAGGAACTGGCTGAAGAATCCAAGCTTCTGACCACCATCACGACACACAAGGGTTTATTCATCTACAGCAGGTGTCCTTTTGGCATCCGTTCGGCGGCCAGCATCTTTCAGAGAAACATGGAAAGCTTGCTGAAATTCATTCCCAGCACAATCATATTCCAGGACGACATCCTAATAAAGGGTCGAGACTCCGAGGAACACCTCCACAACCTGGAGGAGGTGCTACGCCGACTGGACTGGTTAGGCCTGCGGCTGAAGAAGGCCAAATGTGTGTTTTTGGCCCCAGAGGTCAAGTTTTTGAGCAGGAGGGTTGCCGCAGACGGGATCCGGCCTACCGAATCCAAAACGGAGGCAATCCGTCGTGCACCCCGGCCCGGCAACACATCGGAGTTGCGATCGTTCCTGGGACTTTTGAACTATTTCGGGAACTTCCCGCCGAACTTAAGCACATCATTGGAGCCGTTACATGTGCTCCTGCGTAAAGGTTGTGAATGGTTTTGGGGGGACTGTCAAGAATGGGCTTTCAACAGGGCGCAGAAGTTGCTTTGTTCTAACAAACTGTTGTATGACCCCTGGAAAAAACTAGTTTTAACATGCGATGCATTATCATACGGGGTTGGGTGTGTGTTGCAGCAGGGTAATGGAGATCGAAAACTCCAACCGGTGGCTTATGACTCCAGGTCGCTTGCCCAGACAGAACGTGGGTATGGCATAGTCGAAAAGGAAGCACTCGCTTGCATTTATGGTGTGAAAAAAATGCACCAATACCTTTTCGGCAGACCGTTCGAGTTAGAAATGGACCACAAGCCATTAACTTCTCTGTTGTCCGACAGCAAGGCGGTCAATGAAAATGCGTCAGCTCGCATACAGCGATGGGCTCTCATGCTGGCTGCGTATGACTACTGCGTATGACGTGCTCAGCAGGCTTCCCCTGGCCACCACCGAGGGGTCAGCGGAGCAAAGCACTGAGATGGTCATGGCCGATGAGGCTTTTGACAGCGCAGGCTCCCCCATCACAGCCCACCAGATCAAACTCTGGACCAACAGGGACCCCCTCCTATCCATGATAAAAAAATGTGTCCTGACGGGGTATTGGGCGCCCACGCACGGGGCGTGCCCCGAGGAGGTCAGACTGTTTTGAAGACAGATGGATGAGCTCTCCATCCAAGCCGACTGCCTGCTATGGGGCAGCCGAGTTGTCATGCCCCAGAAGGGGAGGTAAGCATTCATCAGGAATACTCCACAGCAAGCACCCTGGCATCGTGTTAATGAAGGATAATTGCTCGGTCTCATGGTGGCCGGGGATTGACTCAGACCTGGAACACTGGGTTCGCAGGTGCACGACATGTGCTCAGCTGGGCAATGCCCCCAGGGAGGCCCCGCTCAGCCCGTGGCCCTGGCCCACCAAGCCTTGGTCATGCATTCACGTGGACTATGCGGGCCCGTTCATGGGAAAAATGTTCTTGATAATTGTCGATGCATACTCGAAATGGACCGAGTGCATCATATTAAACTCGTGCATGACATCCATCACCATGGAGAGCCTGCGCACGGTTTTCGCGACCCACGGCTTACCGGACATTCTGGTCAGCGACAATGGCCCGTGTTTCACCAGCCATGAATTCCAGGAATTTATGTCGGGTAATGGCATCAAACATGTCCGGACGGCGCCATTCAAGCCGGCTTCCGATGGCCAGGCGGAACGTGCGGTCCAAGTCATAAAGCAAGGCGTGCTCCGTATCCAAGGACCCTCTCTGCAGTACCGCCTATCGTGCCTCCTGCTGGCCTATAGGTCCCGGCCGCACTCGCTCACGGGAGCGGAACTCCTCACAAAACGTACGCTCAAAACGCGGCTGTCCCTCATCCACCCAACCCTGGCAGACATTGTTGAGGGCAAGCGCCAGTTCCAAACCGAGTGGCACGATCATAACTCAAGGGAGAGGTGTATAGAAATGGATGATCCGATATTTGTACTTAACCATGCATTGGGACCCAAGTGGCTGGAGGGCACTATAATTGGTAAAGAGGGAAACACGGTCATAGTGGTCAGACTCAATAATGGGCAGATATGCCACAAACACTTGGACCAAGTAAAGAAAAGGTTCAGCATAGACACCGATGAACATAAAGAAGAGCATGAGATGTCAACCACACCACTGCCAGTGGACGAGCAACAAGGACAATCACCAGCATGCACAGTCCCTGCGGCCAGCCCGGACAGGCCGGAATCACCTCAGGTGACAGAAACACATGCCAAGGCTCAGCCACCAAGAGCCTCAACTGCGGCGCTCCACGAGAGAGCGTCGACCACCTGATAGACTTAACCTTTGAGTCAAAAAGATGTGAGGGGGGAGGTGATGTCATGTATGTAACCCTCATGTAACCACTACATACTGTACATACTTACTAGAAATGCGCAGCTTGACCACAGGAGGTGTACTTGTGGGAGACACTCCTTACCTGGAGATTCAGGTATATAAGGGGAGGTCCCTCGCAGGGCCAGCACTCCTTGGTCCAGGTAATAAAGGTGAAGTGCACAGAGTGACTGTGTCTGCAGTACGTGCCTCGTGTGATTATGTTTTAAGAGTTAAGGACTCAACAGAGGTTATAGTCTGAAATTGTTAAACTCGATGTTGAGTCGAGAAGGCTGTAAAGTGCCTAATTGAATGATGAGGTGCTGTTCCTTCAATTACACCGAGCTTTGTTGGAACAGGGTAAGAGGCCGAGGATCGCGAGGTCAGAGTGTGAGTGGAGCGGAGAATTAAAGTGACAGGCCACCGGACGATAAAGTTATAAACTAACAGTTAGTAATTATTAACCTTAGAATCAGTTAGAAGCTCCCAAATGTAAATATTTATTTGAAGATAATATTAAGAGAGTTAATTGATAAAATAAATAACAGAGTTTATGTCACTGCAATTCAGAATCAGCATTTTCCTGATTATAAATTTACAGTTGAGTTGTGTGTGCGAGATTGACATAAATTGTTCAGATTAATTTAGGTTTAGAATCTTTAGATATCTGACAAGTTGACAGCATTAAAGAGCCAGTCCGCTGAATAGATTAATGTCGTTAGCAAAGTTTCTAGGAGATATATCATTTGGTCCTTATGAGTGGGTGTGGAAAAAACGGTTTACTGGCCTACCCCTGGGAGGATGGAGTTAGTTTTCTGAGGCCTCAGAGTGATGAATCTCTATCTGTAGCGCTGCTATCAATCCTTCCCAGATACTCTGCTCCTGGCTACATTCACCTTGTGTGTTGGCAGCTGTGTCTGGACTGGCTGTCTTAAATCTCTCCTGCTTTGATCTCAGGGAGACTTGTATGTGCAAGTGACACATTTATGTCTTCCTGTATCTGACTGTTATAGCCCGACAACTTCAGTAGCTGTAACGATTTCCCTCTCTCTCTCTCTCGGTCTGAGATGCATATTTATTTAATAAGTCTGTGATACCATCACCGTTCACGCTAAGGGCCCAAAATTCAGTCCTGCTGGAAAGCTGATGTTCCCCCACCTTTTTGGGGACATTATGCCAACATTTCTTTGTGGCTGGGCCACCCCATATTCAGCTCCAAAAGTGAACAATTGGGTTCCAGCGCTAATGAACCCTTCCAAAGTGGATTTTTCAGCGGTGTGGCTGTCTTCATTTGAGCGTTATCACCACTGAGAAATTCAGCATGGAGGTAAGGGTTTCGAATAAGCCAGCCGCTCCCTGACCTTTTTAAAGGCCTGGGTTTGCAGCAAGACCCTGAGGGATGGCTGGTGTAAGGTTCATTCTGCGCCAGACCAGTGTGCCCGCTGTCTTCACCGGCCCGAATCAGGATTGCGGTTGGCTGCTTGGGGACAAGGGATATCCCCTGCCCACTTGGCTGCTCACTCTCTGCGGAATCCCGGGACACCGTCAGAGCATGCGTACAATGATGCTCATTGTGCCACCAGGTGTATCATCGAGCAGCGCATAAGCATCCTTAAGCAGAGGTTCCTGTGCCTGGACTGCTAGGTGGCACTTTGCAGTACTCTCCTCAACGGGTCTGCTGCATGCTGCACAACCTGGCCACCATTTGGGGACAGCTGCTGGAGGTCGAGTCAGCAGCACCACCTGAGGAGGAGGAGGAGGAGGAGGTGCAGGAGGAGGAAGAGGATCCCCGTCGCCCCAGAGCTAGGAGGCCTCGATCCATCGCCACCCTGGAAGGGCCGGGTGTGTCCTCAAATATATGGAGGTGCCTGACACCCCCTTCAACCTCCCTCCATGTACTGCCTGTCTGTCAGGTCTCCCCACTTCAGGAAACAGTATTCTTCTTCTGTCCTCCACACCGTCCATCAGTGTCTCCAGCTCCATATCAGTGAACCTGTTGGCTCTCCTTGCCCACTGCCTCTCTGCACGGTGCTGACTGCGATGCCTTTTCCTGCGTGCCGCCCTGTTTCTGAGCAGGTGTACCAGGTGTCGCCCTTCCAACGCTCCTCCCATCTTCAGGGTGAACCCTGCCAAGCAGGTCTCAGCAGCTCACAGGACTCCACTAAAAAGTCAGACCTGAAAGTTGTACAAAAGTAGATGATGAGGTCCAACACCACCTCCAGTATGCCAGCACAACCTTCGGTTGCCTGAGGAAGAGAGTGTTCGAAAACCGGGACCTCAAATCTGGCACCAAGCTTATGGTCTACAAGGCAGTAGTGATACCCGCCCACCTATATGGCTCAGAGACGTGGACCATAAACCGTAGACACCAAAAAGCGCTGGAGAAGTACCACAAACGCTGCCTCCGCAAGATCCTGCAAATCCACAGGGAGGACAACCGCACCAACGTCAGTGTTCTCGTTCAGGTCAACATCCCCAGTATCGAAGCACTGACCACACTCGGATCAGCTCCGTTGGGCGGGCCACGTTGTTCACATGCCCGACATGAGACTCCCAAAGCACGTTCTCTACTCGGAACTCCTACACGGCAGGTGAGTCCCAGGTGGGCAGAGGAAATGCTTCAAGGACACCCTCAAAGCCTCCTTGATAAAGTGCAACATTCCCACCGACACCTGGGAATCCCTGGCCCAAGACCGCCCTAAATAGAGGGAGAGCATCCGGGAGGGCGCTGAGCACCTCGATTCTCGTCGCCGAGAGCATACAGAAACCAAGCCCAGACAGCGGAAGGAGCGTGCAGCAAATCCGGCTCCCCATCTACCCTTTCCTTCAACCACTGTCTGTCCCACCTGTGACAGAGACTGTAATTCCCGCATTGGACTGTACAGTCACCTGAGAACTCACTTTTGGAGTGGAAGCAAGTCTTCCTCGATTTTGAGGGACTGCCTATGATGACGACAAAAGTACAGGAGTCTGCTTAAACCTCTGAGCAGCACTGAGCAGGTTTAATGGAGCCAAAACAATTAATAAAACTATATGACAAAATAAATACTGCGGATGCTGGAAAATGAAATCAAAACACTAATACGTAATAAAACTATTTACCTACCAAAGGGCCCCAGCGATATCGCTTTCGAGCACCTCATCGAAAACCCTGTGGGGGCACTGCCGGGAAAAGTCCTACCTTTTCCTCGGTGAATTTCGCTGTCCTGGTGGCTTTACAGCGGCCCGCACGCTGCTTCCCTCTCTGCTGGAGACTTACCTATACAGCGGCTTCATGCGCCATTTCCGGCGGAAGTGAACACTGCTCAAATCCGCCCCGAGCTGAATATGGCTCATGGAGGGAAAATCATCGGACCCCGGCGGCCGATCGATTGGCCGTCCAAACCCTGCGGCAGCCGTCCCTTCAGGCCCTTAGGGTCCCTCGATCATGCCTGAGCTGCCCTAACTTCTCTTCAAATATTCTTTCGCCTTTCAGATGCTTATAAAAAAGCACTTTCTATTTCCTCTTATACTACTGGCTAGTCTTTTTACCATTATACCTTTGGCCAATCTAATCTTCCTTTCTGCCTTGCTGCTACATTTTTGCATGCCACATGATTATTGCGAATAGTGTAATGTATTTGCTTCATGGGTTCTTTACTTAAGAATTCATAGTAACACATTGCTATTAAGAACTAGCTGGTTTATTAACAAAGGTTTAACAATCACACGACACATTACCAGTTCATCCACTAGGCTCACAACTGCATACCTCATCGTGGATGACCGAGTCCCAACTGGCTGGGGTTTTATTGAGTCTTTTTTTGGGTTTTTTTTTAGTTTTTTTGTGGGTTTTTTTGGGCACTGAAACACAAATATATATAAGTGCCCCCTAAAAAAGGGGAGGGGGACACTAAAAACCCGGCAATAAAAGAAATTAAACTTTAAACCATATAAAATCAAATTAAAATTCGGTCGCCGGGGGTGATAATGCACTCCAGTCCCTCCGGCGCCCACCTCTCGCAGAAGGCCGCGAGCATACCGGTGGACAACGCCTGCTCCATCTCCAGGGGCACCCTGGCTCGGATGTAACCGTGGAAGAGAGGCATGCAGTCGGGCTGAATGACCCCCTTCAACAGCTCTACAAACCTGTGAGCATACTCACAGGTGCATACATTACAAATAAGATTCACCCTAATTTTATTATATTCTTCCCTTTTAAGGTTCAGTTTAGTTTTAATCTTTCTAACTGCCCAGTGAGCTCTAAGCATTGATTCCATTCCTTTTCGCCTGATAGGAATATATTTAGTTTGTACATTATCCATCTCATATTTGAAGATTTCCCACTGCTGCCCCATTGACTTGCTGCCTAAATATTCTGCCTGTTCTGGTTTGAAAGACATGTTCCCTACATTCCATTCCTGTATTATAATACACAAGCTTCTACATATCTGTTTATTAAGTCTCCTGATCCCCGGCCAAGATGAGCTACATCATGTTTAGCAGGGTTCTGAATCAGTTGTGATTGTAACATTACAATTTGCATCTGGCAATCTCTTTGTACAATAGTTTGAAATCCAGACTGACCTTAGAAATTCATCCAGGAGATTTGAATCACTGCTCGGTGTACTAATTGGGAAAATTCATCACTCATTCTCATAAACCTGGCATGATGTAGAGAGGCTCTGAGCACAGCTGGTGTGGGAAATGGAAATATCACGTTGGTGCAAGAGGGGTTGGCAGTAGTGTGCATTTTGGGGATTGGATAGGAGATTGACCAGATTACTTGTACTGAAATGATTCTGTAAGGTCGTGGCTGTATTTAATTATCTTTTGCACATTGAGTTTTGAGTACAGGTTATTAGCAGTCTGAATTCTGATCACATCTTTGCAATGGTTGCAAGCAGTTCCATGAATAAACAGGTTGCACTGTATTGATGAGGACAGTTGTTCTTTAAGATTCCTTACTGCAGAGAGTTGTTGATGGCAGTTCATTGGATATATTGAAGATGGAGATAGATATGGACCTTACGGCTAAAGGGATCAAGGGGTATGGAGAGAAAGCAGGAAAGGGGTACTGAGGTGAATGATCAACCATGATCTTATTGAATGGTGGTGCAGGCCCAAATGGCCTACTCCTGCACCTATTTTCTATGTTTCTATGTTTCTAATAATATCCCCCTCCTATTGCCTGAAGACTTGCACAGACTGGACCATAGATTCCTCCTCAATTGTGAGCAGTAACTCCGCTCATGAATGTCTAACAGAAGGTTAGTTTTGCACAGCAGAGCTTGTTATACGAGATATTTTCTGCACTGCAGTGAATGCCTCATCTTATAGAATCATAGGGGCCGATTTTCATCAAAGCCTCCGCCCGTCCAAGTGCCGCCCAAAGTGCCGTCGATGGCCGCCGAGGTACCGGACGGTACCCTGGGCGGGATATTCATCGGCGAGGTCCCTTGTAGGTCAGCAGGCGGCAAATGGACGACGTACGCCGCCGATCTGGGCGTCAGCGGGCGGGAGGTCTCATTCGCGGCAGCAGAGGTGCTTGCCGCCCAAGTGCCGCCAAGATTGGCGTCGGGCCCATGGAGGGTCAAAGACCTGGAAAAAAAAATTATCAGTAAAAAAAAACTATCAGGAGCCCTCCAGGAGATCCCACCCAGGTAAGTCGCTGTGGAATTTTTTTTTTTTAAATGTTCACTAAACTTTTTTTCAGGTTCTTCTTGCTTACGGTCGGGGACAGACCAGCCTCCATCGAGCCCCCTCCTGCCGCCGACTCCCACAACTCCCGCACGCATGAATGTGGGAGCTCAGCAGGCGGGAGGTCAGTTGCGCCACTCGGCCGTCCGCTGACGTCAGCGGGCGGTTCCCGGCGCCTCTCCCCTCCCGCCCGCTCCAGGCCACCCCGAAGGTGGCACTGGGCGGATCTTCAGGAGTAATGTCGTTGGAAGCGGGCGGTGAGTTGATGAATTTCGGCCTCCTAGAATCATAGAATCATAGAATCATAGCCCGAGCCAATAGCTACCAAGATTCACTTTATTGTTGAAGCCAAATAACGGATGGGATTGGGATTTGAACTCCGTGGACTCTGAGTTGAACTCCACTCTGCTTCACAGCAATCATACTTCCTTTATATAGAAACATAGAAAATAGGTGCAGGAGTAGGCCATTCAGCCCTTCAAGTCTGCACCGCCATTCAATATGATCATGGATGATCATTCACCTCAGTACCCCTTTCCTGCTTTCTCTCCATACCCCTTGAACCCTAAGGGCCACATCTAACTCCCTTTTGAATACATCTAACAAACTGGTCTCACAACTTCCTGTGGTAGAGAATTCCACATGCTCTGAGTGAAGAAGTTTCTCCTCACCTCGGTCCTAAATGCCTTACCCCTTATCCTTAGACTGTGACCCATGGTTCTGAACCTCCTCAACATCGGGAACATTCTTCCAGCATCTAACCTGTCCAATCCTGTCTGAATTTTAAATGTTACTATGAGATCCCCTCTCATTCTTCTAAATTCCACTGAATATAAGCCTAGTCGATCCAGTCTTTCTGCACATGTCAGTCCTGTCATCCCGGGAATCAGTCTGGTGAACCTTCACCCTGAAACCTCTTAGCATCCTCCTCACAGCTCACACTGTCACCTAACTTAGTGTCATCTGCAAACTTGGAGATATTATATTCAATTCCGTCATCTAAATCATTAATGTATTTTGTAAATATCTGGGGTCCCAGCACTGAACCTTGCGGTACCCCACTCGTCACTGCCTGCCATTCTGAAAAGGACCCATTTATTCCTACTCTTTGCTTCCTGTCTGCCAACCAGTCAGTACATTACCCCCAATACTATGTGCTTTAATTTTGCACACTAATCTCTTGTGTTGGACCTTGTCAAAATCCTTTTGAAAGTCCAAATACACCACATCCACTGGTTCTCCCTTATCCACTCCCTCAAAAATTTTTAGAAAATTTGTCAAGCATGATTTCCCTTTCATAAATCCATGCTGACTTGGACCGATCCTGTCACTGCTTTCCAAATGCGCTGCTATTACATCTTTAATAATTGATTCCAACATTATCCCCACCACCAATGTCAGGCTGACCGGTCTATAATTCCCTGTTTTCTCTCTTCCTCCTTTTTTAAAAAAACATGCATGTAATAAATAAACATGCATGTGAAGCTTTCAGTTTTGGTAAGATCTTGTGCTGAATAAGGTTACACTTAATTTGTGAACAGTTGCTGAAATAGAAATCTATTTAATTAAAGCAATGTAAAAATTGCTGGTAATTAAAGACAAAACCATTATCTATTTCAGACAGGCCAGCTCTCCAAAGAACAGAAATGAAATCAGAATAACTGAATTGATTCCAGGGATGAGAGGGTTGTCTTATGAGGAGAGATTGAGTAGATTGAGCCTATACTCTCTGGAATTTAGAAGAATGAGAGATGATTTCATTGAAACATGTAAGATACTGAGGGGGATTGACAGAGTAGATGCTGAGAGGTTGTTTCCCCTGGCTGGAGTGTCTAAAACTAGGGGGCACAGTCTCAGGGTAAGGGGTCGGCCATTTAAGACCTAAATGAGGAGGCATGTCTCCACTCAGAAGGTTGTGAATCTTCGGAATTCTCTACCCCAAAGGGCTGTGGATGCTGAGTCGTTGCGTGTATTCAAGGCTGAGATCGATAGATTTTTGGACACTAGGTGAATCGAGAGATATGGAGATCCGGCGGTAAAGTGAGGTGGAATATCAGCTATGATCTTACTGACTGGCGGTGCAGGCTCGAGGGCCATATATGTTAAATCCAAGGAAGCGGCATATAAATTGCCCGGACAAAGCAGCAAACCTGAGGACTGGGAGAAATTTAGAATTCAGCAGAGAAGGACAAAGGACCTAATTATGAGGGGGAAAATAGAGTAGGAGAAGAAGCTTGCTGGGAACATAAAAACTGACTGCAAAAGCTTCTATAGATATGTGAAGAGAAAAAGATTAGTGAAGCAGTTGGATTTAGGTGAATTTATAATGGGTTAAAAGAAATGGCAGACCAATTGAACAAATACTGTGGTTTTGTCTTCACAAAGGAAGACACAAATAGCCTTCCTGAAATACTAGGGGACCGAGGGTCTAGTGAGAAGGAGGAACTGAAGGATATCCTTATTAGGCAGGAAATTGGGTTAGGGAAATTGATGGGATTGAAGGCCGATAAATCCCCGGATCCTGATAGTCTACATCCCAGAGTACTTAAGGAAGTGTCCCTTCAAATATTGGATGCATTGGTGATCATTTTCCAACAGTCTATCGACTCTGGATCAGTTCCTATGGACTGCAGGGTAGCTAATGTAACAGCACTTTTAAAAAAGGGAGGGAGAGAGAAAGTGGGTAATTATAAACCAGTTAGCCTGACATCAGTAGTGGGGAAAATGTTGGAATCAATTATTAAGGATGAAATAGCAGCGCATTTGGAAAGCAGTGACAGGATCGGTCTAAGTCGGCATGGATTTATGAAGGGGAAATCATGCTTGACAAATCTTCTGGAATTTTTTGAGGATGTAACTAGTAGAGTGGACAAGGGGGAACCAGTGGATATGGTGTATTTGGACTTTCAAAAGGCTTTTGACAAGGTCCCACACAAGGGATTGGTGTGCAAAATCAAAGCACATGGTATTGGGGGTAATGTACTGACGTGGATAGAGAATTGGTTGGCAGACAGGAAGCAGAGAGTCGGGATAAATGGGTCCTTTTCAGAATGGCAGGCAGTGACTAGTGGAGTGCCGCAGGGCTCAGTGCTGGGACCCCAGCTCTTTACAATATATATTAATGATCTAGAGGATGGAATCGACTGTACTATCTCCAAGTTTGCAGATGACACTAAACTGGGTGGCGGTGTGAGCTGTGAGGGGGACGCTAAGAGACTGCAGGGTGACTTGGACAGGTTAGGTGAGTGGGCAAATGCTTGGCAGATGCAGTATAATCTGGATAAATGTGAGGTTATCCACTTTGGGGGAAAAAATGCGAAGACAGAATATTATCTGAATGGCGGCAGATTAGGAAAAGGGATGGTGCAACGAGACCTGGGTGTCATGGTTGGTCAGTCATTGAAAGTTGGCATACAGGTACAGCAGGCGGTGAAGAAGGCAAATGGCATATTGGCCTTCATAGCTTGGGGATTTGAGTATAGGAGCAGTGAGGTCTTCTGCAGTTGTACAGGGCCTTGGTGAGGCCTCACCTGGAATATTGTGTTCAGCTTTGGTCTCCTAATCTGAGGAAGGACGTTCTTGCTATTGAGGGAGTGCAGTGAAGGTTTACCAGACTGATTCCTGGGATGGCTGGACTGACTTATGAGGAGAGACTGGATCAACTGGGCCTTTATACATTGGTGTTTAGAAGGATGAGAGGGGATCTCATAGAAACATATAAGATTCTGATGGGACGGGACAGGTTAGATGCGGGTAGAATGTTCCCGATGTTGGGGAAGTCCAGAACCAGGGGACACAGCCTTAGGATAAGGGGTCGGCCATTTAAGACTGAGCTGAGGAGAAACTTCTTCACTCAGAGAGTTGTTAACCTGTGGAATTCCCTGCCACAGAGAGTTGTTGATGCCAGTTCATTGGATATATTCAAGAGGGAGTTAGATGTGGCCCTTACAGCTAAGGGGATCAACTGGTCTGAAGAGAAAGCAGGAAAGGGGTACTGAGGGAATGATCAGCCATTATCTTATTGAATGATGGTGCGGGCTCAAAGGGCCGAATGGCCTACTCCTGCACCTATTTTCTATGTTTCTATGTTTCTATGTCCTCCCTCCAGCCAAGGAGGCCACTCGCCTGCCTTTCCCACCTGCTGCATGCCAGTAACTGCAGGGAGATTGAGCTGAACAAGCCTCCCAATTACCTGGACATTGGCAGAAGGCTCTCTGATGCCTGTTATATCTCCAGTACAACTCACAAACACACACACAGCCTTAAGATGGCAGAACACTCCAGAACTCTGTTATCATTGCCAGTTTCTGAGACCTTGGGGCCCAACTACTTTTTACTTTTAACCTGCAGGCAATTCCCCTCAGTTGCCTGACGACTGGAAATAGTATGAAATTCTCAGGCATATTGGTCGGCCAAGTTCATTGACAGAGCTGTCTGACAAGCTAAATCCAAAGTCAAGTTAGGAGCTGTCAATAACTTTCTTCTGATCGTATCATTTTTCATCCCACAAACAAAGCGTTCACACAATGCTCGGTCCTGAAAGTTTCCAAAAAGACAGTGAATAGATAGTGTTTTTAATACTACAATGTACTCACTGATAATTTCTACGGTTAACTGATCTTGTATTCCGAAACGATAACTTTCAGCAATTTCCAGGGGCTCAAGTCTCTAGTGCTGTTCTAACTTAATCTGCTAGAATCTGCTTAAGAGTTGTGTCCTTTGGCTTGACAGGCACAAGCAAATTTTTCAGGGTGTCATACATCTTGGGCCCTGCTTCAGTTAAGAAAATCGCCCTTTGTCTTTCCAACACCACCCGATTATGGTTTTCATGTTTGGGAACTTCGATGATATTATTTGTGGTGAAAAACATTTCTAGCCGCTCCACATATGCTCCGAAACTTTCACGGTCGCATTGAAACTCTCCCAAATGCCCTATTATTCCCATAGGTGAGGCCATCTGGACTCTGGCAGTTCAGACAAGTTTGCTTGTAATTTACTTTGGATTTGTAGCTGTTAATCAAAACAGAGAAGCTCTCAAAGTCTCTCTGTCGGTTGGCTGAATCCTCCACCAACAAAAATTGCAGCTTTTTTTTCTCGATTATCCCATTCTCATCGCCTTTGTTATATCTTCAGTACAACTCACAAACACACACACAGCCTTAAGATGGCAGAACACTCCGGAACTCTAGTCAGGTGACCTGTTCTCTCTTGATTTGTACATAGTACTGGCTGCAGTGTCACAGGAGTCCACAGGTGGAGCTATATATATTACACTGCCCCTCTTGGATGGAGATGGCCCAAAAATGGGCATCTCTCCTACATTCAGGTGTCAAGCATTCATCTTTCTAGGCCTGGGCCCACACTCTTTGAATGGCCTCCTCCCTCTTCAGTTGCTCCAAGAGCCGTTTGTGCTGCAGCAACACCTGAATTTCCTCAGTGGGTAGCAGCAGAATTCTTCTTCCTGACAGGGCCCCACCTGCAGCCTAGCCGGGATACATAACGATCCCAAACTCAGGAAAATGGGGCTGGTTGAGGGTGGGATGGGACGGTGGGAGGGAGTCCTGCCTCAACACTTCTGGGGTGGATTCAGGAAACTCTGCTCTCGGGATGGGAAAGAAGTCTGTGATGGAGCGACCATGGATTCTAGATGCAGTCGGCATGAAGGGCAATTGGACCATCCCTTTGCTTCAGACTTTCTTACGTTCTCTGTGGGTGTACAGCAGCATTTCCCCAGGCTTCTGGAATGTTCTCTGTGTGTCTACAGCAGCATTTCCCCGGGTTTCTGGAATGTTCTCTGTGGGTGTACAGGAGCATTTCCCCGGGTTTCTGGAATGTTCTCTGTGTGTCTACAGCAGCATTTCCCCAGGCTTCTGGAATGTTCTCTGTGTGTCTATAGCAGCATTTCTCCAGGTTTCTGGAATGTTCTCTGAGGGTGTACAGGATCATTTTCCCGGGTTTCTGGAATGTTCTCTGTGTGTCTACAGCAGCATTTCCCCGGGTTTCTGGAATGTTCTCTGTGGGTGTACAGGAGCATTTCCCTGGGTTTCTGGAATGTTCTCTGTGGGTGTACAGGAGCATTTCCCTGGGTTTCTGGAATGTTCTCTGTGGCTGTACAGGAGCATTTCCCTGGGTTTCTGGAATGTTCGCTGTGGGTGTACAGGAGCATTTCCCTGGGTTTCTGGAATGTTCTCTGTGGGTGTACAGGAGCATTTCCCTGGGTTTCTGGAATGTTCTCTGTGGGTGTACAGGAGCATTTCCCTGGGTTTCTGGAATGTTCTCTGTGGGTGTACAGGAGCATTTCCCTGGGTTTCTGGAATGTTCTCTGTGGGTGTACAGCAGCATTTCCCCGGGTTTCTAGAATGTTCCTGGCTTCTATGCCTCAGCAGCAGCAACAAAGAAAGGTGATGACCTTTGAAGAATTATTCTTAACAGCAATGAAACTAAATTGGTTGATCATAAAAGCCATTTAATTGTAACAGGAACATAAGATACCATGTCTGTGTTGCCGAGGATAATGATTAAAGATGCTTCTGCTATCGCCCTGACATTTATTTCTGCCTAATAGCAGCAACAAATCTCAATGGCAGAGCACGCCTTGTACTAATCAAACAGAATAATCCAGAATGAGCTTCGAGTTGGACAGAAATTTTATGCACCAAGAAGCGTTAGGAATAACTGACACCAGCAAAGACTACCAATAATGTTGCACATTCTGGACTAGTTGTCACAGGTACTGGGGGGCAAATTGGCCCTTTTTTAGAGGCCCATTAGCGGGAGGCACTAATGGGGTGGAAGATATACTTAACCCGCGAGGGGAAGGTGGGGGGGTGCTGTGTGTAGAGGGGACGCTTCCGATTCCCGCAAAATTGCCCGGGAGTTTGCTGAGTTGCTGCCGCCGTGCCCTGCGGATAGCATCGCGCAACTGGTGATGATGTCATCGCCGTGCACGCTGACCCCCCCCCCACTGACCCTGCTGGGAACAGTTTAAGTCACCTCGTCTGGTAAAAGGAAAGGTTGCGATAAAGTTTCCTAAACCCTGTATATTAAAATAAATTCTGCTGTGACACAGGCCGCAGTTCAGCAGAAATCGAATTTTGAATGACTGTGGCTGGGTCATTGAATATATTTAAGGTGGAGATAGACAGGTTTTTGAACGATAAGGGAGTCAAGGGTTATGGGGAGCGGGCGGGGAAGTGGAGCTGAGACCATGATCAGATCAGCCATGATCTCATTGAATGGCGGAGCAGGCTCGAGGGGCCAAATGGACCACTCCTGCTCCTGTTTCTTATGTTCCTATGTTCTATCAATGACACGGATTTGAGAAATAGTCAGAAATATTTGCACAGAAAGTTTTGAATTTATCATTTCGATCTTTTTCAATAACTGCGCTTGAGTGAGATAATATTTCACCATCTGTGACTTTGGACAGTTCTGCTTGAAGTGGTTTCTTTAATATGAATGTTGCCGTTGCTGGGTGAACTGATCTTTCAATAATGTACAATAACTGGAGATTGTTTCAGCGCAATGTAAATTTATAAAGTGCTTTTGTCGCTGTTGTGGTATGAAGGAGTGATTTTAGCAAGGTGGCATTCTTTGAATTTTGCTCTTTTTTTTATTAAAAAGTGATACAAAATTGATTTTCAGATGAGCGCTGAGATGAATTATATATTAGAAAATATTTTCCTCAGCTACCAGGATAAGACTTGTAATAAGTGAAACTAAAATCTGTTTATTGATTAGCCGTTTTTGTCCTGACGCAGGGTATGAAGGTTTGCCAGCAGTGTGTGATTAAGTTTATTGATATTCAGTAAAGTGGAATTATTGGCTTTTGTTGCAAGCCTTGGATGAAGGAGTGTTCAAATACCAAAATCAGATAACATGCTCCTATTTTTAAAATATAATTACTGCTTGTAGGTCTCGTGGTTGTTAAGTTTGGTGGAGTCAGTCAAAAGATGAATGCACACGGTATCCCTTTCATTCTAACTTTACGTTACCAAAAGTTACATAAATCTTAATAAATAAATATGTTTGTTACTTTCGGCTCTTTTGTTTGCCTCCTCCTGAATTGGTGAAATATAATTAAAAACACTCCACTTCACAAAGGCTAAACACATCACTTTACTGCACATCAATACACTTAATCACACATTCGCAGCAACCTTTCATACCTTGTATCAGATTAAAAATACATTCAAGAGCGAATCAATACACACATTTCACTTTCACTTCGAAGAAGTATTTTCCCTCATATCTGAAATCGTGTTGCTTTATTTATAATTTATTGCTGATCTGAAAATTTTAGGTTCAATTCTGCCTCATGATCTAAAGGTGACTGATCCTGAAATTCGGCCCCTCAGTGCTGGTTGTGAAGGCCGGTTTTGTGAGGGAAAAAAATGGCGTCCGCCTCGCTTCTGGCGCAACTCGCGGCGGACGCCATTTTGGTGAGGGCCAAAAAAAAGAGCCATCGTTTCGTTTCATCTGAAGCCGGCGTTAGGCCATTAACATATTCAAATAAGGGACCGAAACCCTGGTTCTGCTTGCTGCTGTGGCTCAGTGGACAGCTCAATTGCCTTTGAGTCAGAAGGTTGTGGGTTCAAGTCCCACTCCAGAGACTTCAGCACATAAATCTAGGCTGACACTCCCGTGCAATGCTGATTGATTAAAAATAAGCTTACCTTAAGGGACAGGGTTTTAAAACTCTTTTGCTGGTAAAAGTAGGTTATGTGCCTGTGTTTACCAGGTGTAAGAGTTTGAAGGACATTCGTTGGGCAAATAGCAAAATCTCTGCCCTGCAAATGTCCTTCCTTGAGTCACATAGGCCAGACTGGGTAAGGACAGCATAGTGAATCAGATGGGTTTTTATGAAAATTTCATGGTCATCATTACTGATTTTAAATAACTTCAGAATGAATTAACTGAATTTAAATTCCCCAGCTGCCATGGTCAGATTTGAATGCATCGCCTTGAATCATTTATTGAGACCTCTGGATTGCTAGTTCAGTAACATTACCGCTATGTTAACATACTCCTACAACTTACTCTGCTATTTAAAACATCTTTCCTATAAAATTCCTTTGAGCAGAGAACATAAGAAATAGGAACAGGAGTAGGCCATACAGCCCCTCGAGCCTGCTCCACCATTTAATACGATCATAGCTGATCCGATCATGGACTCAGGTCCACTTCCCTGCCCGCTCCTCATAACCTCGTAATCCCTTATCGGTTAAGAAGCTGTCTATCTCTGTTTTAAATTTATTCAATGTCCCAGCTTCCACAGCTCTCTGAAGCAGCAAATTCCACAGATTTACAACCCTCTGAGAGAAGAAATTCCTCCTCATCTCAGTTTTAAATGGGCGGCCCCTTATGCTAAGATTATGCCCCCTAGTTCTAGTCTCCCCCATCAGTGGAAACATCCTCTCTGCATCCACCTTGTCAAGCCCCCTCATAATCTTCTCATTCTTCTGAATTCCAATGAGTAGAGGCCCAACCTCCTCAACCATTCCTCATAAGTCAACCCCCTCATCTCCAGAATCAACCGAGTGAACCTTCTCTGAACTGCCTCCAAGCAAGTATATCCTTTCGTAAATACAGAAACCAAAACTGCACGCAGATTCCAGGTGTGGCCTCACCAATACCCTGTGTAACTGTAGTAAGACTTCTCTGCTTTTATACTCCATCCCCTTTGCAATGAAGGCCAAGATTCCATTGATTTTCTTGATCACTTGCTGTACATGCATACTATCCTTTTGTGTTTCATGCACAAGCAACCCCAGGTCCTGCTGTACTGCAGCACTTGCAATTTTTCCCCATTTAAATAATAACTTGCTCTTTGATTTTTTCTGCCAAAGTGCATGACCTCACACTTTCCAACATTATACTCCATCTGCCAAATTTTTGCGCACTCACTTAGCCTGCCTATGTCCTTTTGCAGAATTTTGTGTCCTCCTCACACATTGCTTTTCCTCCCATCTTTGTATCGTCAGCAAACTTGGCTACATTACACTCAGTTCCTTCTTCCAAGTCGTTACTATAGATTGTAAATAGTTGGGGTCCCAGCACTGATCCCTACAGCACCCCATTAGTTACTGATTGCCAACCAGAGAATTAACCATTTATCCCTACTCTCTGTTTTCTGTTAGTTAGCCAATCCTCTATCCATGCTAATATATTACCTCCAACCCCATGAACTTTTATCTTGCGCAGTAACCTTTTATGTGGCACCTTGTCAAATGCCTTCTGGAAGTCCAAATACACCACATCCACTCTGTTCATTACATCCTCAAAGAATTCCAGCAAATTTGTCAAACATGATTTCCCCTTTATACATCCATGTTGACTTTGCCTGATCGAAATACGCTTTTCCAAATATCCTGCTACTGCTTCTTTAATAATTGACTCCAACATTTTCCCAACCACAGATGTTAGACTAACTGGTCTATAGTTTCCTGCTTTTTGTCTGCCTCCTTTTTTAAATAGGGGTGTTACATTTGCAGTTTTCCAATCTGCTGGAACCTTCCCAGAATCCAGGAAATTTTGGTAAATTACAACCAATGCTTCCACTGTCCCTGCCGGTACTTCTCTTAAGACTCAAGGATGCAAGCCATCAGGTCCAGGGGATTTATCTGCCTTTAGTCCCATTATCTTACTGAGTACCACCTCCTTAGTGATTGTGACTGTGTTAAGTTCCTCCTCCTCTATAGCCCCTTGACTATCCACTGTTGGGATATTGTTTGTGTCCTCTACCGTAAAGACTGATACAAAATATTTGTTCAGAGTTTCTGCCATCTCCATGTTCCCCATTACTAATTCCCCGGTCTCGTTCTCTAAGGGACCAACATTTACTTTAACCACTCTTTTCCTTTTTATATACCTATCGAAACTCTTGCTATCTGTTTTTATATTTCGTGCTAGTTTACTTTCATAGTCTAGCTTCCCTTTCTTAATTATTTTTTTAGTCATTCTTTGCCGGCTTTTAAAAACTTCGCAATCTTCTGTCCTCCCACTAGTTTTGGCCACTTTGTATGCCCTTGTTTTTAATTGGATACCATCCTTTATTTCTTTAGTTAGCCACAGATAACTATCTTTTCTTTTACACCCTTTTCTCCTCACTGGAATATATTTTTCTTGAAAGTTGTGAAATATCTCCTTAAATGTAGCCACTGTTCATCAACCGTCCTACATTTTAATCTATTTTCCCAGTCCACTTTAGCCAACTCTGCACTCATACCTTCATCGTCTCATTTATTTAAGCTTAGTACGATGGTTTGAGATCCAACTTTTTCACCCTCCATCAGAATTTGAAACTCAATCATGATATGATCACTCATCGAAGGGAATCCTTTACTAGGAGATTGTTTATTAATCCTGTCTCATTACACAGGACCAGATCCAAGATAGCCTTTCCCCTGGTTGGTTCCGTTACATACTGCTCAAGGAACCTGTCCCTTACGCACTCTATGAACTCTTCCTCAAGGCTACCCTGACCAATTTGATTTGTTCAATCAATATGGAGCTTAAAATCACCCATGATTATTGCTGTTCCCTTTTTACAAGCCCCCACTATTTCCTGGTTTATACTCCAACCAACAGAGTTGCTACAGTTAGGCAGCCTATAGACTATGCCCACCAGTGACTTTTTCCCCTTATTGTTCCTTATCTCCCCCAAATTGTTTCATTTGAGCCAATATCGTTTCTCACTATCGCAGCGATTCCATCCTTTATCAATAGAGCTAGCCCACCTCCTTTTCCTTTTTGTCTGCCCTTCCGGATTGTCAAATACCCCTGAATATTTAATTCCCAGTCCTGATCACTTTGCAACCATGTCTCTGTGATGGCTATCAGATCATACCCATTTGTATCTATTTGTGCCTTCAACTTATCTATTTTGTTACAAATGCTACGTGCATTTAGACAAAGTGCCTTTAAATTTTTTTTTTTTTTACCCTTTTTTCCTGCTTGTTTCCTCTCTTCTTCAAGCTCACTTTCCTTATTTTTGCTTTCTAATTCCACCTTTGCTCCCCTCCCTACTGAATCTATTTTCAGGTTCCCATCCCCCTGGCAAATTACTTTAGAGATTATTCCTTCTCTAGTTCAGGTTGTGATGTTCAGGAAAATCAGTTTGATTAGCTGTGTTAGAGATGTCTCAAGCAGTAGCTCTTCGATAACGCTCCCTTCAAGGGTTTGTGCCTGCAGAAAAAAATGGTTTGAGTGATTTATACATCCTGCTGTTGACAAGTTGTCACATCAAACTTGTGTTGTTTTGTGGAGAATAAACGATAGAATCTCTTAAGGTTAAGAACTGACAAAGCAGTGTGGGTGTCATCGAAATGTGGGTCCAGTGCTCTCTATTTCCATTCAATACATCATATTCCGGCTTTTAAACCTCACCTCAAAGGAATCAAACACCTCATGAAAAATGGACACCTGCTAATGTTTCCAAGTGGTCTTCCTTCCTTCCTTGACATGTGAAGGATTCACTGCTTCAGTCAGAAGTATAAAAGTTACATATCCCACATGGCCTTTCCTCCGCTGAAAATAGCACAAGGCTCCAATAGGCTCAATCCACCAGTATTCCATTGCCCCAGGTACGGAAATAATGGTGTCCATCTTCTCAGCTTCATCCGAATTCCAAGGGTCGGCAGATTATTGGGATGGGACTAATAACTGAAACCTCGGAATTTGGCAATATTAGTTAATATAAAAAGGTTTACACGGCAATTTAGCTTGACAGTGCCCCCTCACCGGCATTGATTGATATGCTGAAAATAGATTGTGGCGCGAGTGACTTTGCTACAGACCATTTTGATGTCAGTTTCACTTGTCTTCTTTTTTAAAAATGTTAACTTCAGTCCAGAACCACCTTGATGTCAAACAAGTTCAGACCAGAGTACTGGTTTTGTGAGGCTCTCCTGACACTTTGGAGTCTCCGTGAGAGTGACCATGGGTCAGGATATTGGGATCTCAGTTCTGCTTGGCCGATTCACGGTGAACCACATTTCATAGCGAAGAAAATACCAGACAAAGTGAGGCAGCATTGGTGCCTATGAATGACCCCACTGTCTCCTTCTTTAAGGAAGGATAAACAGGCAACTCTCGATTATCCGTACACGGATCCAACAGGAAACTATTGTAACGGGATTTAAAATTCTGTTGCTAACAAGTGAAAAGACAGCTCCAAATAATTTGGAAAAATCGCCTTCCAGACACTGTGCTCATTTGTATTTGCTCATTCTCTCGCTCTCACACACTCTCTCTCTCTCTCTCACACTCGCACATTCTCTCTCTCACACACTCTCTCTCTCTCTCTCTCTCACACTCGCACATTCTCTCTCTCACACACTCTCTCTCTCTCTCTCTCTCTCTCACACTCGCACATTCTCTCTCTCACACACTCTCTCTCTCTCTCTCTCTCTCACACTCGCACATTCTCTCTCTCACACACTCTCTCTCTCTCTCTCTCTCATGCTCTCTCTCTCACTCACTGTAAAAATCACTCTCCTCTGCCCTTGCTGTGCTGGTGTGTGTGTGCGCTGCTGCAGCCGCTGTCTCTCGCGGCCGTCGCCGATGTTGGGAATGGGGGCAGAGCCGGCGCCAGGTTCCAGGCCCAGAAACAGTACATGCACGCTGGTAATGTTCATCTTTTGTTACTGTTTGTAGTTGATTGTATTGATTCATTAAAGTTTCAACTTGAAAATGTAAACTTGCCCTAACGATTGTATTTATTCATTCAAGTTTACCCGGAGCAGCCCAATCCCCGAGGACCTGGATAATCGAGAGTTGCCTGTACTTGCATTGGAAGCAGTTCAGAGAAGGTTCACTGTTGTGTATGGAGAAAGAGTCAGACTGAACACTGCGAGCTCAAAGTAAAGTGTGACCTTAGTCTTTCATTGCAGATCTCCAGAGTGCCTCTCCAACCTGTAAAGACTCCTTAAATACCTGTGCTCCCAAGGGATTATGGAATCCCTTGGGACTTCAGGGGAAGAGCCCTCTGGTGGTTGTACAGAGTAAATACAAGTCCACATAAATAACAGTTCACTCGGTTGATTCCTGAGATGAAGGGGTTGACTTATGAAGCAAGGTTGAGCAGTTTGGGCCTGTACTCATTGGAGTTTATAAGAATGCGAGGTGATCTTATTGAAAGATATGAGATGCTGAGGGGGCTCGACAAGGTAGATGCAGAGAGGATGTTTCCACTCATGGGGGAATCTCGAACTAGGGGGCGTAGTTTCAGAATAAGAGGTCACCCATTTAGAAATGAGATGAGGAGGAATTTCTTCTGTCAGAAGGTTATAAATCTGTGGAATTCTCTACCCCAGAGAGCTGTGGTGGCTGGGTCATTGAATATATTTAAGGTGGAGATAAACAGATTTTTGAATAATAAGGGAGTGAAGAGTTATGGGGAGCGGGCAGGGAAGTGGAGCTGAGCCCAAGATCAGATCAGCCATGATCTTATTGAATGGCGGAGCAGGCTCGAGTAGCCAAATGGCCTACTCCTATTTATATGTCCTTATGTTCTGATGTAACATACTAGTTATGATAATCAAGATCCATGCGAATTTCATGTTTGCATGACAAACTCTGCCTCTGTTACTAATTTTGTCCAGGTACAATGGCCACATGAGTCTGCCTTGCTGAAGCTAGACTCTTAAAGGGAGATTACTGTTGTAACAAATTAATACTAAGCCTATACCATAACTGTAAAAGCTACCGTAGCATTAAAACTTTTTGCAATCAAATACTTCCAGTCCAGTTCAGGGAACATTTGCCAGATCAGCTAGTTTGCAGACCATCGATGCATCAAGTAAACAGCAGATGTTACGTTTTCAAGAGACAACTCCATCAGAACAATCTCTGTCGAAAGGAGACATTAGCCGGAGAGGGCACAGGACTCCTCACATACAACCACAGCCTACTTAAACAGAAAGGGCTTTTATTCAATTGATGTTTGGGTGGTGCCTGATTACAGAAATGTCATAATGAAAGCAAATGTCTACAAACCTTTTTTGGGTTTGCTGATTATGTCACCACAGGGAAAGAGGGTGTAATATGCGGTGAAAATGTATTTAGATAAATATATTCTTGAATAGAAAGACTTGCATTTATAAGTACTTTTGGAGTGTAGTCGCTGTTGTAATATGGGAAACGCGGCAGCCAATTTGTGCAGAGCAAGCTCCCACAAACAGCAATGTGATAATGAACATATATACTGTTTTAGTTATGTTGATTGAGGGCTAATTATTGGCCAGGGCACCGGGGATAACTCCCCTGCTCTTCTTTGAAATAGTGCCATAGGATCTTTTATATCCACTTGACAAAGCAGACGAGGTCTCCGTTTTATATTTCATAAGAACATAAGATCATAAGAAATAGGAGCATGAGTAGGCCACCTGGCCCCTCGAGCCTGCTCCGCCATTAAATAAGATCATAGCTGTTCTGATCATGGACTCAGTTTTACTTCCCTGCCCGCTCCTCATAACCCTTTATTCCCTTATTGATCAAAAATCTGTCAATCTCCACCTTAACTGTATTCAATGACCCAGCCTCCACAGCTCTCTGGGGCAGAGAATTCCATCGATTTACAACCCTCTGAGAGAAGAAATTCCTAATTTCAGTTTAAAATGGGCGGCTCCTTATTCTGAGACAATGTCCCCTAGTTTTAGTTTCCCCTATGAGTGGATATATCCTCTCTGCATCCACCTTGTCGAGCCCCCTCATTATCTTATATGTTTCGGTAAGATCACCTCTCATTCTTCTGAACTCCAATGTGTATAGGCCCAACCTACTCAACCTATCTTCATAAGTCAATCCCCTCATCTCTGGAATCAACCTAGTGAACCTTCTCTGAACAGCCTCCAATGCAGGTATATCCTTCCTTAAATACGGAAACCAAAACTGTACGCAGTACTCTAGGTGTGGCCTCATCAATACCCTGTACAGTTGTAGCAGGACTTCTCTGCTTTTATACTCTATTCCCCTTGCAATAAAGGCCACCATTCCATTTGCCTTGCTGTACCTGCATACTAACTTTTTGTGTTTCATGCACAAGGACCCCCCAAGTCTCTCTGTACTGCAGCACTTTGCAATTTTTCTCCATTTAAATTCTAATTTGCTTTTCTATTTTTTCTGCCAAAGTGGATAACCTCAAATTTTCCCACATTATACTCCAGCTGCCAATGTTTTGCCCACTCGCTTAGCCTGTCTATATCCCTTTGCATATTTTCTGTGTCTTCCTCACAAATTGCTTTCCCACCCATCTTTGTATCATCAGCAAACTTGGTACATTACACTCGGTCCCTTCATCCAAGTCATTAATATAGATTGTAAATCGTTGAGGACCGAGCACCGATCCCTGCGGAACCCCACTAGTTACTGTTTGCCAACCGGAAAATGACCCATTTGACTCTGTTCTCTGTTAGATAGCCAATCCTCTATCATACTAATAGATCACCCCAACCCCATCAGCTTTTATCTTGTGCAATAACCATTTATGTGGCACCTTATCGAATGCCTACTGGAAATCCAAATACACCACATCCACTTGTTCCCCCTATCCACCCTGCTCGTTACATCCTTAAAGAACTCCAGCAAATTTGTCAAAAATGACTTCCCCTTCATAAAACCGTGCTGACCTCTGCTTGATTGAATTATGCTTTTCTAAATGTCCTGCTACTGCTTCCTTAATAATGGACTCCAGCAATTTCCCAATGACAGATGTTAGGCTAACTGGTCCATAGTTTCCTGCTTTCTGTCTGCCTCCCATTTTAAATAGGGGCATTAATTTTGCAGTTTTCTAATCCGCTGGGACCGCCCCACAATCCAGGGAATTTTGGTAGATTATAACCAAAGCATCCACTATCACTGCAGGCTCTTCTTTTAAGACCTTAGGATGTAAGCCATCAGGTCCAGGGGACTTGTCCGCCTTTAGTCCCATTATTTTACCAAGTACTACTTCATTAGTGATAGTGATTGTATTACGTTCTTCCCTCCCTACAGCCCCTTGATTATCCACTATTGGGATGTTTTTAGTGTCTTCTACCATGAAGATCGATAGAAAATATTTGTTCAATGTCTCTGCCATTTCCCTGTTCTCCATTATTAATTTCCCCGTCTCATCCTCCAGGGGACCAACATTTACTTTAGCCACTCTTTTCCTTGTTATGTACCTGTAGAAACTCTTACTAACTGTTTTTTATATTTTGTGCTCGTTTGCTTTCATAATCTATCATCCCTCTCTTTATCATTTTTTAGTCGTTCTTTGCTGTCTTTTGAAAGATTCCCAATCCTCTGGCCTCCCATTAGTCTTGGCCACATTGTATGCCCTTGTATTCACTTTGATACCATCCCTTATTTCCTTAGTTAGCCACGGATGGTTATCCCTAGTCTTATAGTCTTTCATTCTCATTGGAATATATTTTGTTGAGAGTTATGAAATATCTCCTTAAATGTCTGCCACTGCTCATCAACCGTTCCACACTTTAATCTATTTCCCCAGTCCACTTTAACCAACTCTGCCCTCATAGCTTTGTAGTCTCCTTTATTTCAGCTTAGGACCCTGGATTGAGAACCAACTTTATCACCCTCCAACTGAATTTGAAATTCATATTTTGGTCACTCATTCCTACGATCATTTATTAATCCTGCCTCATTACACAGTACCAGATCTAAGATAGCCTGTCCCTGGTTAGTTCCGCAACGTATGTTCAAGGAAACTATCCTAGATACACTCTATGAACTCTTGCTCAAGGCTAACCTGGCCAATATGCTTTGTCCACTCAATATGAAGGTTAAAATCGGCCATGATTATTGCCGTTCCTTTATTACAAGCTTCCATTATTTCTTGATTTATACTCTGTCCAACAGTGTAGCTACTGTTTGGGGGCCTATAGACTATGCCCACCAGTGACTTTTTCCCCTTATTATTCCTTATCTCCACCCAAACTGATTCAACATCTTGATCATCTGAGCCAAAATCACTTCTCATTAACAGTGCTACCCCACCTCCTTTTTCTTTCTGTCTGTCCTTCCCAATTGTCAAATACCCCTGCATATTTAGCTCCTAGTCTTGGTCACCTTGCAACCACGTCTCTGTAATGACTATCAGATCATACCCATTTAATATCTATTTGTGCCGTCAGCTCATCTCATCTGAAAGACGGCACCTCCAACAGGGCAGTGCTCCCTCAGCACTGCACTGGAGTGTCAGTCTCATGCTCAAGTTTCTGGAGTGAGACTTGAATCCATAGTGTAAAGTCCTTACTCTACAGCATGAAACCACATAAGGCAGATTCCAGGGACAAGGCCACTCTGTGACCTTAACTCTTTATTACAGGACTCCAGAAGTGATGACCCTGCGTGAGACCTCCCTTTACATACCTGTGTGAACACGTAAGGAGTGTCTCCCACAAGTTCACCCGCTGTGGTCAAGGTGTGCATCTAAGTTGAATGTATACAGTAATACAGTGGTGTTACATTGTAGTTACAAACATGACATCACCTTTCCCCCCCGCCCCCCCAAAGTCTTACTGGGATCATAGGTTTAGTCTTTCAGGTGGTCTACGCTCCCTCGTGGAGTGCCGCAGTTGGGGCTCTGGTTGTTGGACACTGACGTGAGTGTCTGTCACCTGTGGTGATTCCGGCCTGTCCGGGATGACCTCAGGGACTGTGCATTCTTCTGATTGCTCTTGTTGCTCATTCACTGGCAGTGTGAGCTCCATCTCATGGTCTTCTTCAGGTTCCTCCATGTCCCTGCTGAACTTTTTTTTTACTTGGTCCAGATGTTTACGGCATATCTGGCCATTGTTGAGTTTTACCACAATGACCCTATTCCCCTCTTTGCCAATTACAGTACCCTCAAGCCATTTGGGCCCCATGGTGTGACTGAGGATGAATAAAGGATAATTTATTTCTATACATCTCCCCCTTGAATTACGGTCATGGTACTCGTTTTGTGACTTGCGCTTGCCCTCAACTATGTCGGTCAGGACTGGGTGGATGAGGGACAACCGAGTTTTGAGTGTCCGTTTCATGAGTAGCTCTGCGGGCGGGACCCCCGTGAGCGAGTGCGGGCGGGATATATAGGCCAGCAGGAAGCGCAATAGGCGGCATTGTAGGGAATGTCCTTGAATCCTGAGCATATCTTGCTTAATGATTTGGACTGCCCGTTCCGCCTGACCATTGGAGGCCGGCTTGAATGGCGCAGTCCTGACGTGGTTGATGCCATTGCCCGAAATAAACTCCCAGAATTCATAGCTCGTGAAACACGGGCCATTATCACTAACCAGGATGTCCAGGAAGCCATGGGTTGCAAAGATTGCACGTAAGCTTTCCATGGTGGTGGATGACGTGCATGAATTCAGGATGATGCACTCGATCCATTTCGAGTACGCATCTACTACAATGAGGAACATCTTCTCCATGAATGGGCCCACGTAGTCAACGTGAATGCGTGACCATGGCTTGGTGGGCCAGGGCCACGGGCTGAGCGGGGCCTCCCTAGGGGCATTACCCAGCTGGGCACAGGTCATGCACCTGCGAACACAGTGTTCCAGGTCTGAATCAATTCCAGGCCACCAAACATGTGACCAGGCAATGGCCTTCATCATCACAATGCCTGGGTGCTCACTGTGGAGTTCCCTGATGAATGCCTCCCTGCCCTTCTGGTGCATAACTACCCGGCTGCCCCATAGTAGGCAGTCGGCTTAGATGGAGAACTCATCCATCCGCCTGTGGAATGGTCTGACCTCCTCAGGGCATGCTCCGTGTGTGGGCGCCCAATCCCCAGTCAGGACTTGATCAAGGATAGGAGGAGATCTCTGTTTGTCCAGATTTTGATGGGGGAGCCCGCACTGTCAAAGACATCGACAGCCATGACCATCTTAGCGCTTTGCTCGGCTGCTCCCTCGGTGGTGGCCAATGGGGGCCTGCTGAGCGTGTCAGCGCAGTTTTCAGTGCCGGGCCGGTGCCGGATGGAATAGTCATAAGCAGCCAGCGTGAGAGCCCACCGCTGTATGCAAGCTGATGCGTTGACATTAACAGCGTTGCTGTCTGACAACAGGGATGTGAGTGGCTTGTGGTCAGTCTTTAATTCAAACGTCCTACCGAAGAGGTACTGATGCATTTTTTTTACACCATAGACACATGCAAGCGCTTCCTTCTCGAACATCCCATATCCCCGTTCTGCTTGAGAGAGGCGACCCGGAGGCATAAGCCACAGGTTGTAGTTGACCCTCAGCATTGCCCTGCTGCAACACGCACCCAACCCCATAGGATGATGCATCACATGTCAGAACTAAAAGTTTACAGGGGTCGTACAGGGTCAACAACTTGTTTGAACAAAGTAGAACAAACTAATCTGGTGCCTTTGAAAGTCCCGACGCCAGTTTGGAATAGTGAATCGAATTGTTGTAGGACTTGTGAGTACGATCTTCTCTCCACCGAGGACATTGCGTGAACATCCCCCTATTTCCAGTTCATCTCGGCTAACCAGCTCCTCCCCAACAGTGCGGGACCATTGCCCAGGATAATCCAGAGTGGCAGCCGATTCACTAACCCGTTGTGTGTGACAGCCATCATTGCACTGCCTAGCACCGGAATGATTTCTTTGGTGTAAGTTCGTAATTGTGTCTCAATACGTTCTAATTTGTGTCTACTGGCTTTGAGTGGCTATAGCTTCTCAAATTGCTGAATGCCCATGAGTGACTGGCTGGCCCCAGTGTCCAGCTCCATGCGTACTGGTATACCGTTCAACAAAACCCTCATTATCATTGGTGGCGTTTTGGTGTATGAACTGTCAATATTCGCCGCATGGACCCGCTGAACCTTGCCGTCCGTCGATTTGCCCCAAAAATCATCCTGCCTCACAGAACCCTCTTCTGGTCCATTTGCCTCATATATTAGTCTGGTTGCAGGTTTTCTGCACATTCGAGCTAAATGGCCACTGAGATTGCAGTTTCTGCAGACAAACTGTTGGAATCTGCAAGATCTGGCTGAGTGTTTTCCCCCACACCTCCAGCATGAGTTAAAATTTCCATTGTTGGGGACAAAGGGACTATGGCCAGGCATTCCGAGCTGACTGTCCTTTTGACTGCGCTTAAGCACCCTATTAGTGGGTGTCAATGGCCCCATCCCGGGCCGCATTGCCCACTGTGATGGCATAAATGTCCGTTCAGCCTGCCATTGTCTCTGTTGGAGTCCTACTCTGGGTCTATTGCTGCCTGGGGAATGTCGGACTGCCCTTGCCAGTCTGCGGGGCTCTGAGTAGCATTGATGATGTTGACTACCTGATCCATCGCCGCGTTAGAGGCAGAATTGCGCGCGTAAATCATTTTCATCTTTTCCTCCTCTGCCATGAAAGTTTGAGCTAACAACACTGCCGCTTCCAAGGTCAAGTCCTTGGTCTCAAGTAACTTGCGAAAAATTCCTGCATGACCGATATTCTCGATAAAGAAGCCCCTTAGCATCTCCCCCCTGCAGGCGTCTGTGAACTTACAGAGGCTGGCCAAACTCCGGAGTTCCGCTACAAAGTCCGGTATGCTCTGTCCTTCACGACGTCGGTGGGTGTAGAATCTGTGTCGAGCCATGTGTATGCTGCTCGCCGGTTTGAGGTGCTCCCCGATTAATTTGCTAAGCTCTTCAAAGGTTTTGTCCGACGGCTTTTCGGGTGCCAGTAAGTCCTTCATGAGCGCATAAGTCTTTGGCCCGCAGCTGGTCAGGAGATGAGCCCGACGCTTGTCGGCCGCTGCATCCCCCAGCCAGTCTTTAGTAATGAAGCTTTGCTGAAGCCTCTCGACAAAATCGCCCCAGTCTTCCCCAACACGGTACCGTTCCTCTGTGCTACCGGTGGCCATTCTCGTGGGTCGTGAATTCCCGTTTCTCATCGCCAATGTAAAGTCCTTACACTACAGCATGAAACCACACGAGGCACATTCCAGGGACAAGGCCACTCTGTGACCTTAACTCTTAATTACAGGACTCCAGAAGTGATGACCCTGCGTGGGACCTCCCGTTGTATACCTGTGTGATCATGTAAGGAGTGTCTCCCACAAGTTCACCCCCTGTGGTCAAGGTGTGCATCTAAGTTGAGTGTATACAGTAATACAGTGGTGTTACATTGTAGTTACAAACATGACACATAGCCTTTTGACTCAGAGGCGAGGATGCAACCCACTGAGCCACAGCTACACATACGAGGACAGCAGGGATGGGAGATGAAGATTACTATTCGGGTGGGAAGTCTGAACTGGTGTGCTAGACGCAGGAAAACTAGATTAACATTCGAGTGAGCACTCACACCGATTGCTGCTGTGACAACTCCATTTATTTGAACTCAGCATAGGTCATTGCCAATTTAGATGATGAATTTTTTCTCGCGGGGGTGGTAATCAGTTTGATTAAAATCTGGTTAGGGTTTTAAAGAACAGAAGGTTTGGAGGGCAGTCCAGTTTTATTATTGGAGATGTTGAGAGTCACTTTGCTGAGGCAAAGTGGTTAAAAATGCTGGAGAGCAGCAAGAAATTATTTTGCTTAAATCAAGTAATAATATCCACTGATGTAGGGAAGTGTGCCATGAATATTATTCTGCATCATTACAGAATGATAAAATAAGTGAATCTGATCATAACTTTTGCACTCCATGACATTCGCTGTGACAGAAAGCAGCTTAACAATATATTTTTTTAATTCATTCACGGGATATGGGCATTGTGGGCAAGGCCTGCATGTATTGCCTATCACTAATTGCCTATCAGAAGGTGGTGGTGAGCCACCTTCTTAAACCACTACAGTCCATGTGGTGAAGGTCTTTTTCTCGTAGTGGTTTGGTACAACTGAGTGACTCGCTAAGCCCTTTCAGAGGACAGTTAAGAGTTAAACACATTGCTGTGGGTCTGGAGTCACATATAGGCCCAGACCAGGTACAAGCAGCAAATTTCCTTCCCTAAAGGACATTAGTAAACCAGGTGGGGTTTTACGACAAATTTCCATGTCACCATTACTGATGTTTGCTTTTTATTCCAGATTTATTTAATTAACTGAATTTAAATTACACAACTGTCGTGGTGGGACTTGAACTCACAACTCCTGATCATTAGTCCATGTCTCTGGGTTATTAGTCCAGTAACATAACTACTATCCCTACCGTATCTTCTCAGCTTCACCTCACTGAGTGTTTTCGTGCTCTGCCTCGAGAGTGATTGAAGAAGTACTTGTGTGAACGACACATAAAAGACACACCTGGAGTATTGCGTACAGTTCTGGTCTCCTTACCTAAGGAAGGAAATCCTTGCCATGGAGGGAGTGCAATAAAGGTTCACCAGACTGATTCCTGGGATGGGGTGATTGTCCTACGAGGAGAGATTTAGTAGATTAGGCCTATATTCTCTAGAGTTTAGAAGACTGAGAGGTGATCACATCGAAACATACAAAATTCTTACAGGGTTTGACAAAGTAGATGCAGGGAGGATGTTTCCCCTGGCTGGGGAATCTAGAGCCGGGGTCACAGTCTTAGAGTAAGGGGTCGGCCATTTAGGACTGAAAAAAGGAGAAACGTCTTCACTCAGAGGGTGGTGAATCTCTGGGATTCTCTACCCCAGAGGGTTGTGGTGGATCAGTCTGGGGGGGCTGAAATTGGTGAAACACAAGATCCGCCCATTTTTCGGCGGTCCCCGGACGGTGCGTCATTTTTTACCGTCAGCTATCGCTGGGGCTGAGTGGGCGGGAATTTCATCACACTTTTCTCAGCGGTAATGGAGGTGGAGTGCAGCGGGTGGTGTGTGACGGAGTTGCTCCCGGGTTGTTCGCACACGCGCAGCTCTCAAGCTCTGCCCCCCTGAGAGGCACCGATAAGAGGCCAGAGACTACAGGCCTGAGAGCGCTGTGTGGGGGGGGGGAGAGATCGCTGTGTGGGGGGGGGAGAGATCGCTGTGTGGGGGGATGGAGAGATTGCTGTGTGGTAGGGGGTGAGAGATCGCTGTGTAGAGGGGTGGAGAGATTGCTGTGTGGTGGGGGGGGGGAGAGATCGCTGTGTGGGGGGGGGGGGAGAGATCACTGTGTGGGGGTGGGGGAAGAGATCGCTGTGTTGGGGGGAGGGGGGGGAGAGATCTGTAAAGCCCTGTCCCTGCAGTACAGACTCACACGAGGCACATGCTGAAGTCAAGGTCACTCAGGACCTGCACCTTTATTACACAGCTCTCGAATGCCACACTTGCCTGAGACCTGTCTTTATATACCTGTGTGGTACAGGGATGCAGTGTCTCCTGCAAGGGCACCCCTGGTGGTAAGGTATGCTTGTGGTTACAGGTCATGATTAGTTATAGTCATGTATAGCATGGTAAGATACAGTTATGTACAGTAGTGTGAGATACATGACATCACCCTCCCCCAAGGTCTTATTGTCTTTATAGATTCAGTCTCTCAGGTGGTCTACACTCTCGCGTGGAGCGTCTTTGTTGCGGTTCAGTTGTTTCCCTTAGTGCCTGTTTTTATTTCGGTGTGATTGTTGGTATCTCGCCTAGGCTGTCTGTTTTGTTCTGTATGATTGTTGGTATCTCGCCTGGGCTGTCTGTTGAGATAGCCCTTTCCTCAGGTTGTTCCCTCTGTCTGTCCACTAGGTGTGGTGTGAGTTCCACATTGTAGTCTGCCTCTGGTTCTGTTGTTGGTGAATCTACTTTTTACTTGGTCTACATGTCTCCGGCAGGTTTGGCTATTGTCCATTTGTACCACCAGTAGCCTGTTTCCTTCATTGCCTGTTACTGTCCCTGCAAGCCATTTGGGATCCCTTTTTTCCCTAACTCATTCCACCTCCCCCTCGAATTTTGGTCATGGTACTCAGTTAGTTTACGGTGCTTTGCCTCAATGATTTCATGCATGTCTGGGAGGATTAACGAGAGCCTTGTCTTAAAGGTCCGTTTCATCAATAGTTGCGCGGGAGGAACCCCAGTCAATGAGTGCGGACGAGATCTGTATGCCAGCAGCAGTCGCGACAGACGGCCCTGCAGCATGGGACCTTGGATTTTAAGCATGCCTTGTTTAATGATTTGCACTGCTCTCTCCACATGGCCATTGCAGGTCGGCTTGAACGGTGCCGTCTTAACATGATTTATGCCGTGGTCAACTATAAAATCTTGGAATTCTGCGCTGGTGAAGTATGGACCATTATCACTGACCAATATGTCAGGAATTCCATGAGTTGCAAACATGGTTCCGAGGCTCTCCACAGTGGTGGAGGTGGTGCTCGAGTATAAAATGGTGCATTCGATCCACTTTGAAAATGTATCGACGACTATGAGGAACATTTTGCCCATGAATGGGCCTGCATAGTCTACGTGCACCCGTGACCACGGTTTGGTGGGCCAGGGCCAGGGGCTCAGGGGGATCTCCCTGGGGGCATTACTGAGTTGGGCACAAATGGTGCACCGCCGGACGCAGAGCTCCAAGTCCGCGTCAATACCAGGCCACCAGACATGGGATCTGGCTATGGCCTTCATGAGAACAATCCCCGGGTGCTCGCGGTGGAGCTCCTGGACGAATGCCTCTCTGCCTCGCAGAGGCATGACTACTCGGCTGCCCCACATCAGGCAGTGTGCCTGTAGTGATAGTTCATGCATGCGCCTATGGAAAGGTTTGATCTCCTCGGGGCAGGCATCGCGAGCCTCTGCCCAGTCACTGGTTCAGACACATCGTTTGACTAAGGATAACGTTGGGTTGCTGTTAGTCCAGGCTCTGATTTGGCGAGCCGTCATGGGCGAACCTGTAGACTCAAAGGCATTGATTGCCATGACTATCGCACAGTCCTGTTTGTCAGACCCTTCCGTGGTTGCCAAGGGTAGCCTGCTAAGCACGTCGGCACAGTTGTCTGTGCCTGGTCTGTGCCTTATTGTGTAGTCATAAGATGCCAGCATGAGTGCCCACTGTTGAATTCGCGCCGAGGCGTTGCCGTTTATTGCCTTGCTCTCAGATAGCAGGGACGTGAGGGGCTTGTGGTCGGTTTCTAACGCGAACTTGGCTCCGAAAAGGTATTGGTGCTACTTTTTGACACCGTACATGCACGCGAGCAACTCCTTCTCCACCATACTGTACCCGCGCTCCGCCCAGGAAAGTGACCTGGAGGCATAAGCTATGGGTTGTAATTTACCCGCACCATTGACATGCTGTAAAATGCACCCGACCCCGTACGCTGACGCATCACATGTGAGAACTAGCTTTTTATCTGGATCAAAGAAAGCCAAAACACTGTTGGAACACAGAAGGTTGCGTGCCTTATTGAAGGCGCGTTCCTGGGCGTCCCCCCAAAACCAATCGCACCCCTTTCTGAGTAGCACGTGGAGAGGCTCCAGCAACATGCTCAAGTTCTGCATAAAGTTTCCAAAGTAATTGAGTAGCCTGAGAAAGGCGCACAGTTCTGAGACATTCCGGGGGCTGGGTGCCAGGCTAATTGCTTCGGTTTTGGATTCTGTTGGGCGGATTCCATCAGCGGCAATCCTTCTGCCCAAAAATTCAACCTCAGGCGCGAGAAACAGACACTTGGATTTCTTAACTCTTAGGCCTACCCGATCCAACCGCTTTAGTACTTCCTCCAAATTGCAGAGATGGGAGTTGATGTCCCTACCCGTGATAAGTATGTCGTCTTGAAACACAACGTCCCTGGGATGGACTTGTGCATACTCTCCATGTTGCACTGGAATATAGCAGCCTGATGCTGAAGGGGCATCAATTGTACATGAAGATGCCTCAATGTGTGTTGATGGTGGTGAGTAGCTTTGACTCTTTGGTCAGTTCTTGCGTCATGTATGCAGATGTGAGGTCTAGTTTCGAGAAAAGTTTTCCTCCAGCCAATGTGGCAAATAGGTCCTCCACTCTGGGCAGTGGATATTGGTCCTGTAGGGAGACTCTGTTTATTGTAGATTTGTAATCCTCACAGATTCATACGGATCCATCAGGCTTCATGACTGGGATGATGGGACTTGCCCAGTCGCTAAATTCCGCGGGTGAGATAATGCTTTCCCGCAGAAGCCTGTCCAGTTCATGTTCAATCTTTTCCCTCATCACATAGGGCACAGCTCTAGCCTTGTGATGGACTGGTCTAGCACCCTGTGTGATGTAGATTTTGACTTTCGCCCCTTTGAAGGTGCCCACACCTGGCTGAAAGAGATATTCAAATCGACATAGGACTATTGAGCAGGAGGTCCGTTCCTCTGATGACATGGCGTGAACATCATCCCATTTCCAATTTAGTTTTGCCAGTCAGCTTCTCCCCAACAGTGTTGGGAGATCTCTGGGGACAATCCACAGGGGAAGTCGGTTCACTGTCCCTTTGTGTGTGACTGAGAGCATGGTGCTGCCAAGGACTGAGTTTTCGTCTGTTGCTTTTGTGTGGCCATAGCTGTTCAAATTGTTGAGCGCTCATGAGAGATTGACTCGCTCCCGTATCCAATTCCATGTTGATGGGTATCCCGTTGAGTAGGAGCCTTATCATTATTGGAGGCGTCTTGTTGGAAGAACAGTGGCTATTGATCGTGTTGACCCGCTGTACCTCGGTGTCCCGGGCACTGTCCCCACCATCTTCTGGTCCGCTTTCCGACCCTTCTGATTCGTATACCAGCCGAGCTGCTGTTTTTCTGCACATGCGGGCCAGATGCCCTGTGTAGTGGCAGTTTCTGCAAATGGCATGCTGAAATCGACACTCACTTGATGAGTGCCTTCCCCCACATCTCCAGCACCGACCGCTTCCATTGTTTCCGAAGGATGAGCTGCATCTGGCTGATCTCTCTTGAGTTTCTCTCAGTTTGTAGTTGATTGCTAGCATTGTGGGTTGATGAGGTGTGAACAGAGGTTCATGTGGCCCTTGATGGCTTCTGGCACCACTGCCTGCTGTTGAAGGCCTGCTCTCCTGCCTTTGTCTGAGTGTGGGGGTAGCGGCTTGTTTCACGCTGTGAACCCCTTGTTCCGATGTTTCGTTAGTTGTCGTACCAACAGTGTAGATCAACCTCGTTTCTTCTTCTCCTGCCAAGAATGTCTGTGCAACCAGTGCTGCTGCCTCTAAGGTCAAGTTCTTGGTCTCTATGAGCTTTCGGAATATGCCTGCGTGGCCTATTCCTTCAATAAAAAAGTCTCTCAGCATTCCTCTCCTTAGTTCATCGGAGAACTCACATAAGCTAGCCTGCCTCCAAAGTTCTGCCATAAAGTCGGGTATGCTCTGGCCCACACAGCGTCTGTAGTTGTAGAACCTGTGTCTGGCCATGTGTAGGCTGCTAGCTGGCTTCAGGTGGTCTCTTACCAGTGTGCTCAACTCTTCAAACGACTTGCTTGCTGGTTTCTCAGGTGCCAGCAGGTCCTTCATTAAGGCATATGTGTTCAAGCCACAGCTGGTCAAGAGATGGGCTCTTCTCTTGTCTGCCTTGTCATCGCCTAACCAGTTTTTGGTTACAAAGCTTTGCTGGAGCCTTTCTATAAAGTCCTCCCAATTATCTCCAGCATTGTATTTTTCATCTGAGCCGTTGGTCGCCATTCTGTGGATTCTGTAATCCCGTAACTCGTCGCCACTGTAAAGTCCTGACCCTGCAGTACAGACTCACACGAGGCACATGCTGAAGTCAAGATCACTCAGGACCTGCACCTTTATTACACAGCTCTCGAATGCCACACTTGCCTGACACCTGTCTTTATATACCTGTGTGGTACAGGTATGCAGTGTCTCCTGCAAGTGCACCCCTGGTGGTAAGGTATGCTTGTGGTTACAGATCATCTCTAGTTACAGTCATGTACAGCATGGTATGATACAGTTATGTACAGTTATGTGAGATACTTGACAAGATCGCTGTGTGGGAGGGGGGGGGGGAGAGATCGCTGTGTGGGGTGTGGGGGGAGAGATCGCTGCGGGGAGGGAGAGATTGCTGTGTGCGGGGAGAGAGATCGCTGCGGGGAGGGAGAGATTGCTGTGTGTGGGGAGAGATCGCTGTGTGGGAGGGAGAGATTGCTGTGTTCGGGGAGAGATCGCTGTGTGGGAGGGAGAGATTGCTGTGTTCGGGGAGAGATCGCTGTGTGGGAGGGAGAGATTGCTGTGTGCGGGGAGAGATCACTGCGGGGAGCGAGTGATTGCTGTGTGTGGGGAGAGATCGCTGTGTGGGAGGGAGAGATTGCTGTGTGGGAGAGAGAGATCGCTGCGGGGAGGGAGAGATTGCTGTGTGGGAGGAGAGAGATTGTTGTGTGCGGGGTGAGATCGCTGCGGGGAGGGAGAGATTGCTGTGGGGGGGAGAGAGATCGCTGCGGGGAGAGATCGCTGTGTGGGAGGAAAAAATGGTTTTGTGCGGGGAGAGATGGCTGTGTGGGAGGGAGAGATTGCTGTGTGCGGGAAGAGATTGCTGTGTGGGAGGGAGAGATCGCTGTGGGGGTGAGAGATTGCTGTGGGGGGGGGGGTAGGGAGAGTTCGCTGTGGGGGAGGGAGAGATCAATGTGGAGGGGGAGAGATCGCTGTGGTGTTGGGGGCAAGAGACTGGTGGGGTGAGAGCGAGATAGGAGAGAGACTGGGTGGTGAGAGAGACTGGGGTGTGGGAGAGACTGGGGTGTGGGAGAGACTGGGAGGTGAGAGAGACTGGGGTGTGGTAGAGACTGGGGGATGAGAGAGACTAATAACATTTTTTATTATAGTTCATTAATAAAGGAGTAAATAAGGCTTTATTAGACCATTTATATTATTGCCTAACATTAGAAAATACTACAATCCATTAAAAAAATACATTAAACTGTGGATAGCTATAAAGATCTGTGTAATCTCAAACAAACCTGTCAGCTCTGTGTACATACCACCCACTTAAGATCCATTTAAAAGCACCTTCTCCAGGACGGTATGCAGTTCTGACGGTATGTCGGCGGTATGTCATGAATTTTGCACTTTTGGGTGGATGTGGGAGGTCTGCATGGGCGGGCGGTGTGCATAGCGCCCAGCGGTATGTCACTGATGAATTTCCCGCCAGGCGGTATGTCGGCAGTATGTCGGTGTTTTTTCACCAAAATTGCATTTTTGGCCGGTAGGTGGGTGGTAATGGGCGGTATGTCGCTGATTTTCAGGTCCAGGGAGTAGACATAGATCGATAGATTTTTGGATATTAAGGATATCAAGTGAGATGGGAATAGTGCAGGAAAGTGAAGTTGAGGTAGATCAGCCATGATCTTATTGAATGGCAGAGCAAGCTCAGGGGGCCGACTGGCTTACTCCTACTCCTAATTTTTATGTTCTTATGCATGTTTGGCCTAGGCCACTGGGGCCTCTGAGGTTTTAGTATCATGTGAGTAGATACGGGACTGAGTGTGTCAACACGCCTAAAATTGAAATACTCAGTGTGCTTATGGGAGCGACTGACTCCACTGAACCAGAGGGGGTGTCAACAGCAGCCCTGAATTTGTAGCAGTCGGTCATTCAGCAATCAGCCAAGGCACCTTCATTATACGATAGTCTATGGCAGCCGCTCTATTTAAAGGCTCAGTAAGATGGAACAGATAGCTGCTGCTAGGCCAGGGCAATTCACTGTAGCCAGAGTTAGAAACATAGAAACATAGAAACATCGACAAGGGGTGCAGGAGTAGGCCATTCGGCCCTTCGAGCCTGCACCGCCATTCAATGAATTCATGGCTGAACATGCAACTTCAGTACCCCATTCCTGCTTTCTCGCCATACCCCTTGATCCCCCGAGTAGTAAGGACTACATCTAACTTCTTTTTGAATATATTTAGTGAATTGGCCTCAACAACTTTCTGTGGTAGAGAATTCCACAGGTTCACCACTCTCTGGGTGAAGAAGTTTCTCCTCATCTCGGTCCTAAATGGCTTACCCCTTATCCTTAGACTGTGACCCCTGGTTCTGGACTTCCCCAACATTGGGAACATTCTTCCTACATCTAACCTGTCTAAACACGTCAGAATTTTAAACGTTTCTATGAGATCCCCTCTCATTCTTCTGAACTCCAGTGAATACAAGCCCAGTTGATCCAGTCTTTCTTGATATGTCAGTCCCGCCATCCCGGGAATCAGTCTGGTGAACCTTCGCTGCACTCCCTCAATAGCAAGAATGTCCTTCCTCAAGTTAGGAGACCAAAAGTGTACACAATACTCCAGGTGTGGCCTCACCAAGGCCCTGTACAACTGTAGTAACACCTCCCTGCCCCTGTACTCAAATCCCCTCGCTATGAAGGCCAACATGCCATTTGCTTTCTTAACCGCTTGCTGCACCTGCATGCCAACCTTCAATGACTGATGTACCATGACACCCAGGTCTCGTTGCACCTCCCCTGAATGACAACATTGCAACGAGACATAAATACAACGGGGCTAGTGCTTCAACCAGACTTACTATCGAGCACGGCACTGAGATGCTGAAGAAAAGACCGCATGCGGACAACCCAGGAGAGAGGCAACTCTATAGTCCAGCAATAGTATCCAAAATAAGCCAAAATAAGTCTGTGGCGTGCTGCGTAACTTCGTATTACAGGAAGTGAAAAGGCAGCTGAGGCAGCAACGTTAGCAGAGGAGGAAGAACTGGAGGAACCAGAGGTGCGGCCAGGAACATTGTTAATTGCTTCCAGTAATTCCTCGATACCGTCCCTGAGCAAGCATTAGAGATGAATTAAATCCCACACAACGGGTCCAAGTTTCAGCGGGTAAATAGAACGGCGCACCTCCGTCAGTTACGTCGGCTGTTTAGGAAAAAAAGCACGCCGAAATCTTACCTTGGAATTCTCCAAGGACCGTGACATGGCACATCGGAGGCTGAGGGGGGCGGAGCAAGTATCCTCGCAGCCGGCAGGGGGGGCGGGGCTAGGGCCCAGCGTCGTTTGCAATGTCGGCAGCCTTGCATATGCGCGTTATAGCATGCGCGCATGCGAAATGGGTCTTCGACCTTGGCAATCGGCCATTTAAAGGGAGAACGTGGCACTTTGTTAAAGTGAGCTGTATGATTTTTGGGTGCAGGAAGGAAGGAGTGACAAGTCTTTAAGTTATTCTTGGAGTGCAAAGGAGTGCTGCATAGGTGCATGCAAGGAAAGGACTGTATGTTCTTAAAAATCACTGAGTGTAAATCCAGCAATGCAAGAACATGCAGCGAGAACAAAGAACTTCTTGCATGAAGAAGTGGAAACACTAGTTAATGTCATTGCGAGGGGATGGCAGGAGCTGGACACCAGCAAGAGGCCACACAAGGGTGGGACCCAAAGAAATCAAGAAATGCTGGGACCTAGTTGCAGACGAATACTGCGGAGTGGTGAATACAAGGAGATCTGGGAACCAGTGTAAAAAGAAATGGAAGGACCTTGGTCAAGTCGTTAGTGTAAGTAATATCTTCCTTTTCTCAATGGAATTGCAATTGTAAATGTGACAAACTCTATATGTCCCACCCAGCAGAAAGGCACCCTCTCTAAAAAGTTATATTTGCATCTTTGCAGAAGAAATTGGCTCACAACAAAAGGGAAAGAACACAAACAGGAGGAGGTGTGCCAAATCTGCACCAACTGATACCCTTGGAACAGAGGGTCACTGCCCTGATGAGTCGTGCCTGGAGAAAAGCAATCAGTGATGCACAAGCTGGGTTCATACGCGTGGGAGAGGGTAAGTCCTGAAAATGCAACGTGACCCTTCAAATCAACCTGCTGCCTGGCCTGCTACATGCGAGGCTACTCATGTCACCCATCCTGCCCACTCCTGTGCTGCTAACCATTTGACTGTGCGGTTATATCTTGCAGAACATGATGCCAATCCAGAAGATTCAGAAGAAGATTCAGATGCGTGCGATCAAGACCAAGGCGGTGGGGGGGAGGAGGGGGACATGGATATGAGTTCAGGGAAGAATGTCGATCGTAATATGGATCAGTCCATAGTGCAGGGCTGCACTCTCCCAGATAATATCATGAATTCTCGTCCAACATTCGACTCTTTCATCCACCCCCCATCCTTGCGTGGTGCTTTAAGTTGTGATGCGGCATGTCATCATCTCCTCACGTACCTATCCGCGTTTAGCGATGTAAGTTCTGGTCCGACGTTCATGGTTTCACATCTTCCGAGGTTGCGGGTCCCAGTGGTGGTGGTGGAATGCAGCTTGGAACACCCAGAGCACCACTGTCAGAGGTAGAGGGTCCCAGTGGTGGAGGTGGAATGCAGTGTGGAATACCCAGGGCCCCACCGTCCCACGCTGTGCCTTGCACTGGAGGGGTGCCACGAGGCAGAGACCGGGTGAAAGGAAAGAGAATCCGAATAGGCTCTCCTGAGATGCAGCGTTCAACAGATGCGCTTGAGGTTATTGCATTGGGTGTGGAGGGCAATGGCCTTACCCGTTCTCTCGAGGGCACAGTCAGAGGGGATGGTGAAGAGTTAACAACACTCTCTGGAGAAATAGCAGTTATGCCACGTGAACTGAGTGCAGGAATCTCAGGAGCAGCACAAACGATGGCCATCAGGGACTTAGCTGCTGCAATAAGGGCACACATCCCGGCCAATCAAATGCCACTCCCACTGCAATCCCAGTATCAGCGTCTGGAGAGATTCAAGCTGGGAACCCCCTCTCTCCCCACCCCACCCCTTCTCTTCCCCTCCTACCAGCACCCCACCGCCCCACCCCGCCATGAGACAGTGCACATTCACCGAGATGTGGATGAGAGCTGGGTGCAGCCTTTCTTTGTTGCTGTTGTTGATGTAGTAGTTGTTGATGCCACTGTTGGAACTTTTCAAATTGAAATTATTTACTAAGTTTTGTAACTTTACAAGTATATAAGTGATCGTAGAGTTTTTAAGTGATCTTAAAGTGTAAATGTTCTCACAGTTAATAAGTTGTTTAAATGTACTGCGTTAAAAGTTATCTTAAGGTTTTTCAGTGATCTTGGTCACAAATTGAAATTGTTAACTAAGTTTTGTAACTTTAAAACTTTATAAGTATTTGGAGTTTTTAAGTGATCTTAAAGAGTTATATCAAATTAAATTTTGATACAAGAATGATTTTATTGTGCTAAAGTAAACTACATTGTAAAGATTTCAATTAAATATATTATACATTGAAACAGAATTATTGTGTTCCTAACACAGGTGAGACTGCACACAGGGAGGTTAAAGTAACAGTGACCTCAGTCTTTATTAAGACACTCCAGAGTGAGGAACAGGGCTTAGGGCCCAGCTTATATACAGTGCTCTCAAGGGATGCTGGGATCCCTTGGGACTTCAGGGGATGCACTCCCTGGTGGCGGAACATGGGAGTGCATGCTTTAAAGATACACAACATCGCTCCCGCCAAAGTCAAAGTGAAAACTATTTACAAGGTGAGGCGGTTGGGAGCCTTTCTTTCCCTGGTGGACCGCCTCGGTACAAATGTCTGTTCTGGTGTGTTGGCTGTGCCCTCACTGGGCTGGCGTGTTGTTGGCCCTGCAGAGCTGCTGGGTGAGCCTGGCCTTGCTGGGCTGTTGGGCGTGATGGGTTCGATTTCCTGGTCCGGCGTGGTGTTGTTGATCCTTTGGGTGTGTGTTGTGGGCTCGAGAAAGGTGGTGTCTGCTGTGGGTTGTTCAGGGCAGTCTGTGAACCGCAGCCTCGTTTGGTCCAGGTGCTTTCTGCAAATTTGTCCATTGTCTAGTTTGACAACCAACACCCTACTCCCTTCTTTAGCTATCACCGTGCCCGCGATCCACTTGGGACCATGTCCATAGTTTAGCACATACACAGGGTCATTCAGATCAATTTCCCGTGACACAGTGGCGCGAACATGGTTTACATTTTGTTGCTGCCGCCTGCTCTCTACCTGATTATGCAGGTTGGGGTGAACCAGCGTGTGTCTAGTTTTAAGTGTCCTTTTCATGAGTAGCTCAGCCAGGGGCACCACTGTGAGCGAGTGGGGTCTCGTGCGGTAGCTGAGCAGTACTCGGGACAGGCGGGTTTGGAGTGAGCCTTCTGTGACTCGTTTGAGGCTCTGTTTGATTGTTTGTACTGCCCGCTCTGCCTGCCCATTGGAGGCTGGTTTAAATGGGGCTGTGGTGACATGTTTGATCCCATTGTGGGTCATCAATTCTTTAAATTCGGCACTGGTGAAACATGGTCCGTTGTCACTGACCAGTATGTCAGGCAGGCCGTGGGTGGCCTAACCTAACCTGACCCTAACCCACCACTGTCTCCCACACCCCCAACAGCACTCTTCCCCCACCCCACCACCCCCCAACCCTTCGCTCCGTGTATCCCTCCTCACTCCCACACCCCCAACACCACTCTTTCCCCCCGCACCCCCAACCCAACCCCTCGCAGCCAGCAGCAGGACCGATCTGTGCGTCTCAGATACTGTAGGGCAATCAGTCGCTGGCTTCCTCGGCCCACGGACACCCATTCCACTGCAGCAGGAGAGATCTTCGAGCCACGACATGCCACACATGGCAACAAAAGTGGAGTTTTTGGGGAGAAAGATGGCATTCGGCCCACAGACGCCAAGACAGAGGCTATCAGGAACGCGCCCAGGCCACAGAACGTCAGGGAGCTGCGTTCGTTCCTGGGACTCCTCAACTATTTTGCTAACTTCCTACCGGGGTTAAGCACCCTCTTAGAGCCCCTATGTGTCATTGCGTAAAGGTGAGAACTGGGTATGGGGAAAAAAACAAATAATTGCTTTTGAGAAAACCAGAAACATTTTATGCTCCTACAAGCTGCTTGTATTGTATAACCCGTGTAAAAGACCTGTGCTAGCATGTGATGCGTCGTCGTACGGAGTCGGGTGTGTGTTACAACAAGCTAACATTGCGGGGAAGTTGCAACCTGTCGCCTATGCCTCCAGGAGCTTGTCTAAGGCCGAGAGGGTCTACAGCATGATTGAGAAAGAGGCATTAGCGTGTGTGTTCGGGGTAAAGAAAATGCATCAGTACCTGTTTGGCCTCAAATTTGAGCTGGAAACCGATCACAAGCCCCTCTTATCCCTGTTCACTGAAAACAAGGGGATAAATACTAATGCCTCAGCCCGCATACAAAGGTGGGCACTCGCGCTATCAGCGTATAGCTATACCATCCACCACATGCCAGTCACCGAGAACTCTGCGGATGCTCTCAGTCGGCCAACATTAGCCACCATGGGGGTGGAAATGGCGCAGCCTGCAAACTTGTTGATGGTGGCACAGCCCACAGACTTGTTGATGGTCATGGAAACGTTTGAAAATGATAAATCACCTGTCACACCCTGCCAGATTAGGACTTGGACCAGCCTAGATCCTCTGCTGTCCCGAGTAAAAAACTGTGTACTGCATGGGAGCTGGGCCAGCATCCCCGTTGAAGTGCAAGAGCTATTCAAGCGGTTCCAGCAGCGCAAGGACGAGCTGTCCATTCAGGCAGACTACCTGTTGTGGGGAAACCGCGTAGTGCTACCCAAAAAGGGCAGGGAGACGTTCATCTTGGATCTCCACAGCACACATCCGGGTATAGTAATGATGAAAGCGATAGCCAGATCCCACGGGTGGTGGCCCGGTATCGACTCTGACTTAGAGTCCTGTGTACGGCAATGCAGCATGTGCGCTCAGTTGAGCAACGCGCCCAGAGAGGCACCACTAAGTTTGTGGTCCTGGCCCTCCAGACCATCGTCAAGGATCCATGTCGACTATGTGGGCCCGTTTCTCGGTAAAATGTTCCTGGTGGTGGTGGATGCTTTTTCAAAATGGATTGAATGTGAAATAATGTCAGGAAGCATCGCCACCGCCACCATTGAAAGCCTGAGGGCCATGTTTGCCACCCACAGCCTGCCTAACATACTGGTCAGTGACAACAGGCCATGTTTCTCCAATGCCGAATTTAAAGAATTTATGACCCGCAATGGGATCAAACATGTCACCTCGGCCCCGTTTAAATCAGCCTCCAATGGGCAGGCAGAGTGGGCAGTACAAACAATCAAACAGAGCCTCAAACAAGTCACAGAAGGCTCACTCCAAACCCGCCTGTCCCGAGTACTGCTCAGCTACAATACCGCACGAGGCCCCACTCGCTCACAGGGGTGCCCCCCGGCTGAGCTACTCATGAAAAGGACACTTAAAACCAGATTCTCGCTGGTTCACCCCAACCTGCATGATCAGGTAGCAAGCAGGCGGCAGCAACAAAATGTAAACGATGTTCTCGCCACTATGTCACGGGAAATTGATCTGAATGACCCTGTGTATGTGATAAATTATGGACATGGTCCCAAGTGGATCGCAGGCACAGTGATAGCTAAAGAAGAGAGTAGGGTGTTTGTAGTCAAACTAGACAATGGACAAATTTGCAGCAAGCATCTGGACCAAACGAGGCTGCGGTTCACAGACTGCCCTGAACAACCCACAGCAGACACCACCTTTTTCGAGCCCACAACACACACCCAAAGGATCAACGACACCACCACGGACCAGGAAATTGAACCCATCACGCCCAACAGCCCAGCAAGGCAAGGCTCACCCAGCAGCCCTGCAGGGCTAACAACACGCCAGCCCAGCGAGGGCACAGCCAACACACCAGAACAGACATTTGTACCGAGGCGGTCCACCAGGGAAAGAAAGGCTCCCCGACTGCCTCACCTTATAAATTGTTTTTGTAATGTATGTAGCACTCAAATTACTGACTCCACACGGTCTCGTGTTGTTGTAACTGCTGTGATCTTAGTCCTTTATTGTGCAATTCTAGAGTGCCTCTCAGGTGTGGTAGGCAGCCTTTTATACTCTGTCTTGCAGGTACTTTCAGGTCTCCCACCACAGCGCCCTCTGTGGCGCACCATTGTACTTATACATTTAATGTACCTGGACAATACATAACATCTCACTCCCCCCTAGTTCCAAAACCCATTGCCGGTAACCTCGGCCTTGTTCGTCTTGGTTGGTTTGTGAGTGTGAGTCCATGACCATCCACTTCCCTCTTCTCCCCCCCCCCCGCCCTCCCGCATATAGAGATTATGCTTGCGATCCGGTGCAAGCATGTGGTATTTGCAGTCCTTACATGGGTGATGAAGTACATGAGTATAACCTCCAACAGAAAGCAGGTATACATCGACAGTACATTTGTATGGTGCGTATGATATATGGTAGGTGCACTGAACAGTTATTTAATCCCAGCTCCACTGGGTGAGGTACGGTGGCAGTATACTGCTCCTTTTTGCCCGAGTTGGTGGCTGTGCTGAGACAGGGTATCGCAACTCGTGCGTTGCCTCTGTTCTCAGTCGTCGCCTTAGCGGCTCATCTGCAGCTGCTGAACCATTGCATGAATCACGTAAATTCGGAAATCACATTGGCCTCTTAGGCATGTTAGTCACGGACCCATTAACCCTTTTACTTGTACCTCGTGGTATTAACTCTTTTCGTAAATCATTCATATCCATCATTTTAAACACAGTATCCATTCAGCATCAAAATATAAACTCTTATCCTAAATCACTACATCATAAAAATCAGATTACACATTTAGACTCGCTCTTGCCTTACAAAAGTCATTTTGTGGGGACTGCCAACGCTGTAAGGCCCTTTTAAGGCTCCCGGGTGCATTTCCCTTTGAAGACGCCATCTTGTGGTTCTCACGAGGCTTCCCTTGGGCGCCGCCATTTTAGTTATACTGCCTGCTTTTGTTCTTGGCAGCCACGAGGCTTGCCACCATCTTGAGCTCGCTGGCCTGACATTTTGCTGCAGTTAAGAAGGGATAGGGGGGATAAAGAAGAGAGAAAATAAAAGAAAAACCGCCAAGAACGAGTCGCGGACCTGACTGATACTGCAGCCGCTGGAACGGCTCCTCCTGCCGCCGCCGCTCAAACCAAGGCTTCCAGCAAGAAGAGGAATGTGATGAATGGCTCGCTGAAGCAGATCAAGGGCACGGGCGCCTCGGACTCCTTCAAAATCGCTACGACGGATCCCCATGGGAACGAAGGTGAAGAAGCCAGCAGCCAAGAAAGCAGCAGCCAAGAAATCTCCAGCGACGAAAGCAGCAGCCAAGAACGATTCGATCAGTCATAGACCCTGGGCCTCCACAACTGCCATAACTGCTGCTGTATCCGCCGCTCTGGCTCTTATGCCCACCCGAGTAGCTGTCGCATTCTCCCGAGTTATGCCGGCCACCTCCGTAGCCTCCTCTGCCGCTGTAGCCTCCTCTGCCGCTGTTGTCCCAGTAACTGCCGCCTCTCCTGCGGCCGCCGTAGCTGCCACCACCGCCGCCCGACTTTTTCTCCGCACGGCCCTCCCGATTTGTCGGCCGTCGATGGGTTTTCTGTCCAACGCCTGCACTTCCAGTGTCTGCTCGTCTGTGTGTGGCTTCTTTCTCCTCCAGCTCGGTCGGCGCTGCTCTTTGGGAACCTGGGGGACAGCGGTCTGTGGAGGAATGAAGTCTTCCCAGCTCCCACAGACCTTCCCCATCCATCTCCTGCTGAGTAGCGTCGGCCCATCGCCTGCAATGATCCACAAAAGTAAACCGTGCATTTTGCCCCCGTGAGATACCTGCACATCCGCTCTGCCAAGAACAGGTATCAGTTCCCTGGTGTAGGTACGCAGCTTTGCCGTGACCGGGACAGCTTGGATCGTGCAGCTGGGTTGACCCACAGTTTATCAAAAGTTCTCTGACTCATCAACGACGGACCCGATCCAGTGTCCACTTCCATACTCACGGAGACTCCGTTAATCTTGACCTCCATAATCACTGGAGCCGAATCGCGGTACACATATATAGTCCAAGCACCTCATCTTCTTCTGCCTGCTCCTCGCTGGGATCCTCTACCATCTCCTTAGCCACACGGTGAGTCAGGTTTCTTTTCCACATACGCTGAAGGTGGCCTTTCGTGTGGCAGGTATTGCACATATACTCCACAAACCTGCACCAGTGAGCCCCATGGCTTCCTCTGCAGCACCTGCATAGTGCTGCTTGATTAGCCCCCCTCAGCGGACTCTGAGTTCCAGGACCCGAGGTCCGTGCTCTCTGCCCCGGGCAGAGCCACGTTCTGCAGTTTTGTCCGTGGTGGGCGCTATCCTGTGGACAGTGCCTGCCGGGTTCGAGACTGTGTGGATCATCTGCTTGGTGCTGCAAGTCGAGGTCATAAATGCCCTGCTGATGGTGATGGCTTGCTTCAGGGTGACTGTAGGTTCAGTGGATAGCAGCCTGTGAAGGACACCCTCATGGTCAATCCCCATAACAAAAACGTCCCACAACGCCTCATCAAGGTGTGTGCCAAAATCACACGGCACCGCGAGTCTCCTGAGGTCCGCAGCATATTTGGTGACATCCTGGCCCTCAGGTCTGCAGTGGTGGTAGAATTTGTGCCTGGCCGTGAGGATGCTCTCCTTTGGTTTCAGTTGGTCATGAATGAGTGTGATCAGCTCCTCATATGACTTGTCCCTGGCGCTCTCGGGTGCCAGCAAATTCCTGACAAGACAGTAAACCTCATCGCCACAACTGGAAAGCAATATCGCCTTACGCTTCTCTCTCAGTGTGTCCGTGTTCCCCGTCATGTGGTTTGCTGTGAAGTCGTACTCGAGCCTTTCCGTGAAGGCCTCCCAATCATTGCCCACCATAAAATCCTTTAATGAGCCCAGAGTAGCCATGGTTGTGTGAAGTTCGTCCGTGTCCTTGTCGCCAATGTAATGTATGTAGCACTCAAATCACTGACTCCACATGGTCTCGTGTTGTAGTAACTGCTGTGACCTTAGTCCTTTATTGTGCAACTCCAGAGTGCCTCTCAGGTGTGATGGGCAGCCTTTTATACTCTGTCTTGCGGGTACTTTCAGATCTCCCACCACAGCGCCCTCTGTGGTGCACCATTGAACTTATACATTTAATGTACCTGGACAATACATAACGGTTTTCACTTTGACTTTGCGGGCGAATGATGTTGTGTATCTGTAAAGCATGCACTCCCATGTTCTGCCACCAGGGATCGCATCCCCTGAAGTCCCAAGGGATCCCAGCATCTCTTGGGAGCACTGTATATAAGCCGGCCTCGAAGATCTGTTCCTCATTCTGGAGTGTCTTAATAAAGACAGAGGTCACTGTTACTTTAACCTCCCTGTGTGCAGTCTCATCTGTGTTAGGAACACAATAGAACTAAACTAAACAAACTCACTCGAACTGGAGCAAACTAAATGCCGAGAATTGTGATTTCTAAGATACTCCAAACTAAACTAGTTGCTCCAAAAAAATTGGAGCAACTCCACCCGAAACTTGGGCCTATTGTCCCCTAGTTTTAGTTTCCCCTATGAGTGGAAATATCCTCTCTGCATCCACCTTGTCGAGCCCGCTCATTATCTTATAAGTTTCAATAAGATCACCTCATTCTTCTGAACTCCAATGAGTATAGACCCAACCTACTCAACCTATCTTCATAAGTCAAACGCCTCATCTCCGGAATCAACCTAGTGAACCTTCTCTGAACAGCCTCCAATGCAAGTATATCCTTCCTTAAATACGGAGACCAAAACTGCATGCAGTACTCCAGGTGTGGCCTCACCAATACCCTGTACAGTTGTAGCAGGACTTCTCTGCTTTTATACTCTATCCCCCTTGCAATAAAGGCCAACATTCCATTTGCCTTCCTGATTACTTGCTGTACCTGCATACGAACTTTTTGTGTTTCATGCACAAGGACCCCCAGGTCCCTCTGTACTGCAGCACTTGCAATTTTTCTCCATTTAAATTAGAATTTGCTTTTCTATTATTTCTGCCAAAATGGATAACCTCACATTTTCCCACATTATACTCTATCTGCCAATTTTTTGCCCACACACCTAACCTGTCTATAACTTAATCCCTTTGCAGATTTTTTGTGTCCTCCTCACAATTTGCTTTCCCACCCATCTTTGTATCATCAGCAAACTTAGCTACATTATGCTCGGTCCCTTCATCCAAGTCATTAATATAGATTGTAAATAGTTGAGGACCCAGCACCGATCGCTGCGGCACCTTACTTGTCACTGTTTGCCAACCGGAAAATGACCCACTTATCCCGACTCTCTGTTTTCTCTTAGTTAGCCAATCCTCTATCCCTATTACCCCCAACCCCGTGAGCTTTTAACTTGTGCAGTAACCTCTTATGTGGCACCTTATCGAATGGCTTCTGGAAATCCAAATACACCACATCCACTGGTTCACCTTATCCACCCTGCTCATTACATCTTCAAAGAACTCCAGCAAATTTGTCAAACATGATTTCCCTTTCATAAAACCATGCTGACCCAGCTTGATTGAATCATGCTTTTCCAAATGTCCTGCTACTACTTCCTTAAAAATAGACTCCAGCATTTTCCCAGTGATAAATGTTAGGCTAACTGGTCTATAGTTTCCTGCTTATTGTCTGCCTCCTTTTTTAAATAGGCGCATTACATTTGCGATTTTCCAATCTGCTGGGACTACCCCAGAATTCAGGGTATTTTGGTAGATTACAACCAATGCATCCACTATCTCTGCAGCCACTTCTCTTAAGACCCTAGGATGTAAGTCATCAGGTCCAGAGGACTTGTCCACCTTTAGTCCCATTATTTTACCAAGTACTACTCCATTAGTGATAGTGATTGTATTACGTTCCTCCCTACTTATAGCCTCTTGATTATCCTCTATTGGGATATTTTTAGTGTCTTCTACCGTGAAGACCGATACAAAATATTTGGTCAACGTCTCTGCCATTTCTCTGTTCTCCATTATTAATTCCCCCGTCTCATCCTCCAAGCAACCAACATTTACTTTAGCCACTCTTTTCCTTTTTATGTATCTGTAGAAACTCTTACTATCTGTTTTTATATTTCATGTTAGTTTACTTCCATAATCTACCTTCCCTCTCTTAATCATTTTTTAGTCGTTCTTTGCTGGATTTTAAAAATTTCCCAATCCTCTGGCCTCCCACTAGTCTTGGCCACATTTTATGCCTTTGTTTTCAATTTGATACCATCTCTTATTTCCTTAGTTAGCCATGGATGGTTATCCCTTCTCTTAGTCTTTCCTTCTCATTGGAATATATTTTTGTTGCGAGTTATGAAATATCTCCTTAAATGTCTGCCACTGCTCATCAACCGTCCCATTCTTTAGTCTATTTTCCCAGTCCATTTTAGCCAACCCTGCCCTCATACCTTTGTAGTCTCCTTTTGTAGTCAACTTTCTCACCCTCCAACTGAATTTGAAAATCAACCATATTCTTGTCACTCATTCCTAGAAGATCTTTTACTACGAGGTAATTTATTAATCCTGCCTCATTACACAGTACTAGATCTAAGATAGCCTGCTCCCTGGTTGGTTCCGCAAAGTACTGTTCATGGAAACTATCCTGGATACAGTCTATGAACTCCTCCTCAAGGCTACCCTGGCCAGTTTGCTTTGTTCAATCAATATGAAGGTTAAAATCACCCACAATTATTGCCGTTCCTTTATTACAAGCCTCCATTATTTCTTGATTTATACTCCCTCCAACCGTGTAGCTATTGTTAGATGTGTCACTATTGGCAGATGATACTCAAAACATGAAATGGATGAGCTGAAAGCTTCTTTCCAAATGATGAAAATATACTCCTACATTTTAATAGAACAGAAATGTTACCGTATCGGAAATCAACCGACGGCATGTTGCTGACAGGCTCCTTAATAACACAGAGAGAGAGTTCAGTTAACGGAAGCAGTCTGTGACTTTGCTGAATTTGTGACATTGTGACAAAGATTCTCACATCGAGTGAAGTTGCTATAACCTTCGTTTCCTCGCTTTGTGAATCCTGACCTGGCTTTCAAAGAAGACTGATCGCATCGTACTCCTCAAATGGAATCAATGAATTTTTTTAAAATCCAATTAAGAGAGTCAGTCAATGCCAAGGAATGGAATGGTTTCTGACCAGAAGCACTGGGGTGATTGGCATCCATTGATCTCTGAGGTCCCTGGCAACGTTCCTCATCGGCTAAAATCAAATGACAATTTGAATTGTAATGGAAGTGCTTTCTATTCATTCCCATGGTACATTAACTTGCTGTAAAGAAGTTCTACAATGTCTGAATTGACTGTACATAGTCTCATCTGCATTCCGCAGGACAGTGTTCATTACCGGCGGTTATTAAAGCTTGTTTACTTAATCAACTAAGTAAACAAGTTTACATTGCAACTCATTTGACCGAGTGAGATGGATCTCCCAGCGGGAATAAAGGACTAAGTACTAATCGATCAGCAGGCAACAAATCTGCTCAAATATAGCCCATTCACTGAGTCATCAACATGCCACTTAGGATAATTGATGTTAACATTTATTTTTGGGAAACGTTATTCTTTTTACTCATCCGACATGTAAGAATTTCAAGTTTGTTCTTAGAATTATTCTTTTTTATTCTGCTTTTCATGTTCATATTTAAGAATATAAAATGATAATCTTCTCTGTCGGTGCCAAGTCTATTTGACTGCTAACTATCCAGTAACCACCCATTCACTAAGCAGAGTTATCAACTGATGATTTCTGTGCTATGCTTCACATTTGAACATGACCATTTATCACAGATGATAAATTAAACCATACCTTGGAAAGCAACATAACATAAGGAATATTCATTATTTTACCATTCAAAACTTACCAACATAACCTTTCTCAGCAAGTGTAATTATATTAACATCTCAGAATATGCTCCTTCACCTGTTGGTTTACTGTTCACTTGATCCCTCCACTGTCTCTAAACTGTCAGATCGCTTGTCCGACGACCAGAAGCTTAACTGGACCAGCCACATAACTGCTGTGGCAACAAGAACAGGTCAGATGCTGAGTATTCTGCGACGAGTGTCTCACCTCCTGACTCCCCAAAGCCTTTCCACCATCTACAAGGTACAAGTCAGGAGTGTGATGGAATAATCTTGCCCGGATGAGTGCAACTCCAACAACACTGATCCAGGACAAAGCAGCCCGCTTGATTGGCACCCCATCCAACACTTCAAACATTCACTGCCTCCATCATCGACGTACCGTGGCTGCAGTGTGTACAATCTACAAGATGCACTGCAGCAACTCAGCAAGGCTTCATCAGCAGCAGCTCACAAACCCACCACCTAGAAGGGCAAGGGCAGCAGGCGCTTGGGAGCATCATCACTTCCAAGTTCCCTTCCAAGTCACACATTGTCCTGACTTGGAAATATATCGCCGTTCCTTCATCGTCGCTGGGTCAAAATCCTGGAACTTCCTCCCTAACAGCACTGTGGGAGTACCTTCACCACACGGACTGCAGTGGTTCAAGAAGGCGGCTCACCACCACCTTCTCAAGGGCAGTTAGGGATGGGCAATAAATGCTGGCCTTGCCAGCGACGCCCACATCCTATGACCGAATTAAAAAAAAACATCCATTACTGGATGAGCAGAAATTTCCCTCAGCTAAATATTTTGAAGACCGAAGCCACAAGCATCGTTCCATAGCCAGCGACTCCATCCCTCCCCCTGGCCTCTGTCTGAGGCTTAACCTAGACTGCTCGCAACCTTGGTGCTGTATTTCACCTCGATATGACTTTCCGAGCACATATCTGCGCCATAAGACCGCCTACTTCCATCTTCGTAAAACCGTCCAACTCCACCCCTGCCTCGGCTTATCCATTGCCCGGTGTCCTAACTCGCACCAAGTCCCGCTCACCCATCACCCCTGTGCTCGTTGACCTACATTGGCTCCCGGTCCGGCAACACCTCAACACCTCAATCGTCAACATTCTCATCCTTGTTTTCAAATCTCTCCATGGCCTTGCCCCTCCCTATCTCTGTAATCGCCCCGATTTTAACCGCATCACCTTTGACGGCCGTGCCTTCAGTTGCCTGGGCCTTAGCTCTGGAATTCCTTCTCTAAGCCTCTCCGCCTCTCTACCTCTCTCTCCTCCTTTACGACACTCTTTAAAACCTACCTCTTTGATCAAGCATTGGGTCACCTGTCCTAATATCTCCTTTTGTGGCTCTCAATTTTCAATGCTTCTGTGAAATACTTTTCAGGGCGTTATACTGCATTAAAAGCGCTATATAAATGCAGGTTGTTGTCGAAAATTTTAGTTAACGGAAGACTTGAATTTTCTCATTGTCTTTTCTCCTGCTGTAAAGAAAATTGAGTTTTTCTCTTGAAACAAAATATAAACAAAATCAAATTCACACAGACTCATTACAGGCAGCTCTTCTTACTTATACTTGCAGATTGAAAAACATTTCAATCAGCTGTATTTAGTGTAGAATCTCAGAGTTAAACTGTTATGTATGTACTTTTGGGATCACTTTCCACTAGATGGCATCACTGTTGGAGGCCATTGGACTGCAAGCACTGGTGTGCAGCCCAAGTATAAAAGGCCAGCCATTTTGTATATTAGTCACTTTGGGCCTTAATAAAGCAGAGCCAAGGTCATACCTCTTGGAGTTAAACAGTACTCAGTCTAACAAGTATTGCATACATAACATTTGGCGACGAGCCAACAAAAACCTTTGCATGCAAAGATGAGCACAATTGGATTGTTGGAGCGCTTCGTGGAAGGAGAAGATTGGTCAGACTTTGTGAGCCGTTTGAGCCAGTTCTTCATGGCCAACTAAATGGAGGAGGTCGGCGACGCAGATCGGCGCCGGGGCGGTGTTCCTCACGGCAAACGGTCCAAACATTTGTGGTCTGATAAAGAATCTACTCCTGCCTGTGAGTCCAACAGAGAAGACGTATGAAGAATTCTGTACACTGGTACAGGACCATCTTAAGCCAGACGAAGGCATCATCATCTCCAGATACAGATTTTTTTACGCACGCTCGCTCAGAGGGCCAGAATGTGGCGGAATTCGTTGCCGACATGAGACGTCGAGTGGGACCGTATCAGTTAGGGGCTGTGTTGGCAGACATGCTGCGGGACTTCTTTGTAATCGGCATCAACCACGAGGTGATCCTGAGTAAACTACTGGGGGTGGAGACGTTGGACTTGAACAGGGCCATCACGATCGCTCAGTCATGCATGACGACGGATAGGAGTCTAAAGCAGATATCAGTGTAAAATTGAAACTCAGCAAGTACTGTAAATATGATTGATTCGGCGGTCGGCAGAGCGGTACAGGGCAGGGCGAACCCAACTGCGTACGCGAAACCTGTGACTGCTCAAAGTCCGCCAGCGGGAATGCATCCGATTTCTCCGTGTTGGCGTGGTGGGGGAAATCACCGGCACCAGCAGTGCCGATTTAAGCAATATAGTTGCAAAGGCTGCCTGAGAGTGGGGCATCTCCAGAGCAAGTGTCCGCAGATGAGCAAGCGTGCTGCGACACACCACGTGGAGGATGATGGTCAGACTAGCACGGATCCGGATACGCAATCTGAGATACCAGAGGAGGAAGTGTATAGTCTGTACTCGTTCCTAATTAAGAGCAAACCGATAATGATCAACGTGAAATTTAATGGGGTGCCGGTATCGATGGAACTGGACACGGGGGCGAGTCAATCGATAATGAGCCAGAGGGCATGTGGGATACTAAGGCTGTGAGGCCCAGGCTGATTCCAGTCAATGCCAAGTTGCACCGCTACACCAAAGAACTCATAACGGTGATTCGCAGTGCCACAATTAAAGTGTCGTATGACGGTGCAGTTCACGAGTTACCGCTATAGATTGTCCCAGGCAATGGCCCTACGCTGTTCGGCAGGAACTGGTTTGAAAAAATCAGATGCGATTGGAACGACATCAAGGCGTTGTTGTCGGAGAAAGATACATGTGCCCAAGTACTGAGCAAGTTCCCCTCGCTGTTCGAACCAGGCATCGGCAACTTCACAGGAGCCAAGCTGCAGATGCAAGACCTGTCCATCATAAACATAGAAACATATAAATAGGTGCAGAAGTAGGCCATTTGGCCCTTTGAGCCTGCACCACCATTCAATAAGATCATGGCTGATCATTTACCTCAGTACCCCTTTCGTGCTTTCTCTCCATACCCCTTGATCCCTTTAGCCATATCTAACTCCCTCTTGAATATATATAATGAACTGGCATCAACAACTCTCTGCGGCAGAGAATTCCACAGGTTAACAACTCTCAGAGTGAAGAAGTTTCTCCTCATCTCAGTCCTAAATGGCTTACCCTTTATCCTTAGACTGTGTCCCCTGGTTCTGTACTTCCCCAACATCGGGAACATTCTTCCTGCATCTAACCTGTCCAGTCCCGTCAGAATTTTATATGTTTCTATGAGATCCCCTCTCATTCTTCTAAACTCCAGTGAATACAGGCCCAGTCGATCCAGTTTCTCCTCATATGTCAGTCCTGCCATCCCAGGAATCAGCCTGGTGAACCTTCGCCGCATCCTTCAATAGCAAGAACATCATGCCTCAGATTAGGAGACCAAAACTGAACACAATATTCCAGGTGAGGCCTCACTAAGGCCCTGTACAACTGCAGTAAGACCTCCCTGCTCCTATACTCAAATCCCCTCACTATGAAGGCCAACATACCATTTGCCTGCTTCACCGCCTGCTGTACCTGCATGTCAACTTTGAATGACTGATGTACCATGACACCCAGGTCTCGTTGCACCTCCCCTTTTCCTAATCTGTCGCCATTCAGATAATATTCTGCCTTCGTGTTTTTGCCACCAAAGTGGATAACCTCACATTTATCTACATTATACTGCATCTGCCATGCATTTGCCCACTCACCTAACCTGTCCAAATCACCCTGCAGCCTTTTAGCATCCTCCTCACAGCTCACACCGCCACCCAGCTTAGTGTCATCTGCTCGGGCAGTTCCGTATATGATGAGGGAGAAGGTCGAAATCGAACTGGACAGACTCCAGCGTGAAGGGATCATATCACCAGTTGAATTTAATGAATGGGCCAGCCCCATTTTTCCTGTGCTGAAAAGTGATGGCACAGTCAGAATCTGTGGAGACTACAAGGCTTTGATCAACAGGGTTTCGAAACTGGATCAGTACCCGTTACCGAAGGCTGATGACTTGTTTGCAACGCTAGTCGGAGGGAAGTCATTCACCAAACTGGACTTGACGTCGGCCTACATAACACAGGAGCTGGTCGAGATGTCGAACAGCCTTATGTGCATTAACACACATAAAGGTATTTATCACAGGTGCCCTTTTGGAATTCGCTCGGCTGCACCAATATTTCAGAGGAACATGGAGAGTCTACTGAAGTCCGTTCCCAGAACCATTGTGTTTCAAGATGGCATCCTATCATAGGTCGTGACTCCGAGGAACTTCTGAACAACCTGGAAGAGGTTCTACATCATCGGGACAAAGTAGGACTCAGACTGAAATGCTCAAAGTGTGTCTTCATGACACAAGAGTTCAAATTCCTGGGGAGGAAAATTGCTGCTGATGGCATCAGGCCCACGGCCGCAAAAACCAAGGCCATGAAGAATGCACCCAAGCCGCAGAATGTGATGGAGCTGCATTCGTTCCTGGGTCTACTCAACTACTTCGGTAACTTCCTACCTAAATTGAGCACCTTATTAGAACCACTGCACATTCTGCTAAGAAAAGGCGACAACTGGGTGTGGGGTACGTCTCAAGACAGAACTTTTGAGAAAGCCACTAATCTGCTTTGCTCTAACAAGCTGCTGGTACATTATGACCCGTGTAAACCTTTAGTATTGGCCTGTGATGCTTTGTCATATGGAATTGGTTGCGTACTCCAACAAGCTAATGAGTCGGGTAAACTTCAACCAGTCGGATGTGTTTCAAAAAGTTTGTCCAACGTGGAAAGAGCCTACAGCATGTTAGAGAAAGAAGCACTTGCCTGCGTGTATGGGGTTAAAAAGATGTATCAGTACTTGTTTGGTCTTCGGTTTGAACTGGAGACAGATCACAAGCCGCTCATTTCACTGTTCCCTGAAAATAAAGATATTAATACCAATGCTTCATCCCGCATCCAGAGGTGGGCGCTGACATTATCCACTTATGGTTATGTCATTCACCATAGACCTGGCACCTAGAATTGTGCCGACGCTCTGAGCCTTCTGCCGTTGCCCATACTGGAGGTGGAAACGCCACAACCGGCGGACCTATTGTTAGTTATGGATGCTTTTGAGAGTGAAGGAACCCCTGTCAAGGCTCAACAAGTTAAGACTTGAACCTGCCAGGATCGATTTTATCGGTGGTGAAGACTGCATCCTCAAAGGTGATTGGTCTGCCATACCCAAGCAACTGTGCGAGGAGACCAAACCTTACATTCATCGCAAAGACAAACTGTCTATTCAGTCGGATTGTATACTGTGGGGCAATTGTGTTGTTATGCCCAAGAAAGGGAGAGAGAAATTTGTACGTGAGCTACATAGCACACATCCCGGCATTGTAATAATGAAAACCATCGCCAGCTCTCATGTATGGTGGCCGGAAATTGACTCTGAGCTGGAATCATGTGTGCATTAGTGCAACACTTGCATGCAGCTCAGCAAAACACCAGCGGAATCGCCGCTGAGTCTGTGGTCGTGGCCGTCCAAACCATGGTCCAGGATCCACATAGACTTTGCAGGACCCTTCCTGGGGGAGATGTTTTTAGTTGTGATGGATGCATATTCGAAGTGGATAGAGTGTATAATCATGTCATCCAGCACATCCACAGCTACCATTGAGAATCTCAGTGTCATGTTCGCAACCTATGGTCTGCCTGACATTGTTGTTAGCGACAACAGATCGTGCTTCACCAGTCAGGTGTTTCAAGAGTTCATGAAACTCAATGGTATCAAACATGTAAGGTCAGCACCATTCAAACCTGCATCCAATAGGCAAGCAGAACGTGCTGTCCAAATCATGAAGCAGAGTATGAAGCGAGTAACTCAAGGATCACTGCAGACCTGCCTGTCATGCATACTGCTGAGTTACAGAACAAGACTACACACACTTACCAGGATCTCACCTGCTGAACTAATGATGAAGAGAAGTCTTAAGACCAAGCTATCTCTTGTACACCCTGACTTAAATAATCATGTTGAATATAGAAGACAAAGTCAGCAAGGGTATCACGATCGCACAGCTATGTCACATGATATTTCTGAAAATGATCCTGTATATGTTCTGAATTATGATCAGGGTCGCAAGTAGGTCACTGGTACTGTCATGGCCAAGGAGGGCAACAGAGTATTTATTCTCAAAAATGGGCAAACATGCAGGAAACATATGGATCAGACAAAGCTGCGGCACACAGATGAACCGAAACAGTCGGACGAAGAGACAATTGACGACCAACCAACCTACCCCCAGTCATCAGAGGACTCAGTGTTCATCAGTGAATCGGGACTTTCAATCACTGACATGTTCAATGAAAATGGACTTTCAATCCCGGACATGGCCATTGCCACTCCCACCAGGTCAGCCACCCAGCCACCAGTCACAACAGACTCCGAACACTCACCCAAGGCTGGAGTTGAACTGAGACGGTTAACCCGGGAGCGTAAAACACCGGACCGTCTCAATTTGTAAAAGACTGTGTTAATATCTCAGAGCGGGGTAGTGTCATGTATGTACTTTAGGGATCACTAGCCACTAGATGGCGTCACTGTTGGAGGCCATTGGGCTGCATGCACTGGTGTGCAGCCCAAGTATAAAATGCCAGCCATTTTGTATATTAATCACTTTGGGCCTTAATAAAGCAGAGCCAAGGTCATACCTCTTGGAGTTAAACAGTACTCAGTCGAACAGTCATTGCATACACAATAGAAACATCTTCATTCATGCACCAGTCTGGATCAGCGGCAGCAAAGGAAGATATTTTGGCACCATTTGCAGCAAAACTGTTTTAAATGACAACTATTAGAGATATCTGAAACAGTGCTGCCAAACTCCAAGGCTCCCATCCAAGATCTGCAAAATTCTGGGACGTCCTAGCCCCTGTCCAGTGTTGATCAGGTAGCTACAATTTCATCGCACTCTGAGGGGTGGAAATTGGCCCCCACTTGAGATGGAGTGCGCTCCTCCCGTTTCGATGGTTTTTACCGCAGCAGCGGTTCAGGTCGCCTCTTGGGCGACATTCGGCTCTTTGTTTTTTTTTTCCCTCTCCGATCCAGAACTCGATCATAATGGGGGCGGTGACTACACCTGAGGGGCGGATACGTGGCGGTGCGTGATGTCATCACGGCGCTGCGTCACCATGGCTCTCCCCTTCACTTAAAAGGGGGGAGCCTCCGCGATTATAAAACTTCGGGACAATAGTCCACCAGGGAGGGTTTCGGTGGGGCCAGTGGCCCGGCACCCAAGAGGGGGGGTCTGTTGACAGCCCGGCCGAACCCGGGGGGGAGGCGGAGGGATATATTTATCGTGCCGACATGCCAGTTGGCCGACAAAAAAAACATGGCAGCAGCAGCAGTGCGCCCTCCCCTTTAATGGAAGCCACACCGCCGCTGCAGAGGGCCACAGCCTCACTGGACCATCGGGGAAAAACTTGCTTTGGCACTGCCGGGCGGGCAGAAGATTTTCCGAGGGGAACGTCGCCGTCAGGGGGTTAGATCGCCGGTGCGCACGGTGGTGACGTGCTTACCGCGGATAGGCAGCAGCGGAGCGGTAAGGGGGGGATCGGGGCTCCACCGGGAAAACTCGGGAGGGCAATTGGGCTATCAGCGGCCATTCCACAAAAAGCCGGTGGCCACTCCACTCCGCAGCATGGCCGCCGATTTGCGGTGTTAACAGGCCTTAAGAAGAGGGGCAGTTTCGGCCCCTGATTCTCTCAGCCACATCTGCAATGTTAAAAAGATTTGTAAACTAATGTTTCAGTCAACCTGGTGCATTCCAGGCATTCTGGAGTGGTAGCATAAAGATGCCTTTTAATAGTTAAAGGGCTACTGCGGTCTAAGCAACAATCACAGGTTAAACATTGCATAAAAGACAAAGAAAGACTTGCATTTATATAATGCCTTTCATGACCACTGGACGCCCCAAAGCGCTTCACAGCCAATGAAGTACTTTTTGAAGTGTAGTCGCTGTTGTAATGTAGGAATACTGTGAAGGTAACATTCAAACATGGACACGTTTATTAGTAATACCTAAAACTCTGAATAGACTCCTTTAATGACAAGTCCTGATTGCTGATTGGTCCCCTTGGAGGATAAGACACACCCAGCAGTTTCTCTATGCAAAATATAATTCGAACCATTCTGACTGCCGATTCCACTTGGAACAGACCGGGCTCACTCTCATCTCTTGGGTTTACTCCTGCTCCCACCCCTCAAAGAAGTTCCTGGACCCACCCTCTCTCCCCCCACCCAAGTTCCTGACCTACCCCCACCGCGCAAGTTCCTAACCTTCTTTCCCCAATGCCCCCCCCCCCCCCCACCCCGGGTTCCTGACCTTCTCTCCCTAACCAAGTCCTCCTCCATGGATTCATGGCCTTTTCCCCCCAACAAGTTCCTGACCTTACCACCCCCCCACCTCCCTCTCTGGCCTACCATAAGTGGTGCTTTGTGTGTGGGCCCCGGATTGTTAACAGGTTTATTGGGTACGAATACTGACAGTGTCGTGACTTTCAGATTTCATCCAGTCTTACCACCTGGATCACGTTCTCGCTCTCAACCCCCCCTTTTGAACTGGATCAAGCTCTTCCACCATCCCCACTGTGCTCGCTATACTCTTTATCCACCCCCCCATGAGTTCCTAACCTCCTTCTCCATCCCCTCTGATTCCCCCGATCTCCCCCTCTCTCTTCCCCCTCCGATCTCCCCACAATCTCTCACTCTCTCTCCCTACTCTGATCTCCCCCCTCTCTGCCCCATCTCCCCTCTCTCTCTTTCCATCTCCCTCTCTCTCTCTCTCCATCTTCCCTCTCTCTCCCCATCTCCCCTCTCTCTGCCTCATCTCCCCCTCGCTCTCTTTCTGTCTCCCCTCTCTCTCTCTCTCCATCTCCCCCTCTCTCTATCCCATCTCCCCCCTCTCTCCCCATCTCTCTCTCTCCACCCTGTCTCCCTTGCTCTCTCTTTGCCTCCCGCTCTCCCTTTGTCTCCCCCTGTCTCTCTTCCCCTCTCTCTGTCTCCCACTTTCTCTCTATCCCTCTGTCCATCTCCCCTTCTCTCTTTCCATATCCCCCTCTCCCTCTGTCTCACCCTCTCTCTCTCCATCTCACTTTCTCCAAGCCTGGGCCCATGCGCAGAAGGCCGGTGTAGCGGGGGAGGGGGTGTAGCTGGGTGCGCATGCGCAGAAGGGGCGGATCCGACTGCACGCATGTGCAGAAGGACACGAAAATGTTCGTACAGATAATCACTTAGTTGAAACATAGCACATACATATGAATACACCAACAGACATACACATGCACACAAGCATAAACACTCAAATCCATACACAGAAACACCATAACTATATTAAAAACTTAAGCCTTTGATAAAAAAGTGACTCCTTCCATTAAGTGTCAGCTGTGGCTCAATAGGTAGCACACTCACCTCTGAGTAAGATGGTTGTGGGTTCAGGTTCCACTCTGGAGCCTTGAGCTTAAAAATCTAGGCTGACACTCCAGTGCAGTGCTGACGGAGTGCTGTCTTCCGAATGAGAAGTTTAACTGAGGTCCTATTTGCTCTCTCAGGTGGACATGAAAGATCTCATGGCAATATTCTGAGAAGAGCAGTGGAGGTATCCCTGGTGGCTTAGCTAATATTTATCCCTCAATCAACATCCCTGAAAGAGATTATCTGGTCATTATCACATTGCTGTTGGTGGGAGCTTTCTCTGTGCAAATTGGCTGCTGTATTTCCTATATTACAACAGTGACTGCACTCCAAAAAGTACTTCAATGGCTGTAAAGTGCTTTGGGATGTCTGGTGGTCATGAAAGGTGTTATAGAAACATAGAGAATAGGTGCAGGAGTAGGCCTTTCGGCCCTTCGAGCCTGCACCACCATTCAATATGATCATGGCTGATTATGCAACTTCAGTACCCCATTCCTGCTTTCTCTCCATACCCCTTGATCCCTTTAGCCATAAGGGCCACATCTAACTCACTTTTGAATATATCTAGAATTGACCTCAACAACTTTCAGTGGTAGAGAATTCCACAGGTTCACAATTCTCTGAGTGAAGAAGTTTCTCCACATCTCAGTCCTAAATGACTTACCCCTTATCCTTAGACTGTGACCCCTGGTTCTGGACTTCCCCAACATCGGGAACATTCTTCCTGCATCTAACCTGTCCAATCCCGTCAGAATCTTATATGTTTCTATGGGATCCCTTCTCATGCTTCTAAATTCCAGTGAATATAAGCCTAGTCGATCCAATCTTTCTTCATATATCAATCCTGCCATCCCGGGAATCAGTCTGGTGAACCTTCACTGCACTCCTTCAATAGCAAGAATGTCCTTCCTCAGATTAGTAGACCAAAACTGAACACAATATTCAAGGTGTGGTCTCACCAAGGCCCTATAACTGGAGTACAACTGCTCCTATACTCAAATCCTCTCGCTATGAAGGCCAACATGCCATTTGCCTTCTTCACCGCCTGCTGTACCTGCATGCCAACTTTCAATGATTGATGTACTACCATGACATCCAGGTCATAAATGCAAGCCTTTCTTTTCTTTACTATGAAATTAACAGTTTATTCACGGACCCAGAACTCATTTTCTCTGTTAAATTTCAGAAATTTCAGAATATGTTTGCAATTTTCCTCCTGCATTGTGAGCGATATATTACTTTTGATTGCAAAGAGGTAAATTGAGAGACTGTTAAATATTTGCTCTTGTAATATTGAAAGATGTGTCAGAAGCACTGCAACTTTTGAATCACATTTAAAGTTAAATTCTTTCAGTGGTTTTAAATGCTAAATAGACAAAAACAATATTATGTTTTGACAAGGCAGCATAAGAATGGATTTTTCGCACATCATTCTAATTATTGTTTCGCGTGGAATGCAAGTGCGATTTGTACCTAAAGATTTGCATTTAAATGAATGCAATGCATCAAGAGTTTTTAAAAGCAATTTTATCTGTGCAATGCATATAATCAATTTGCATGTTGATATATAAGTTGTGGTGTGTGTACCATCATCTTGGTATGAAGTCACACATTTGATATTAGTTCTTTCAATTTTGTTCCCAATTCGAAGCCGTGGAATAACTGGAGGATTCAGGAAGTTGAATACACACAACGAGATTAAGCTCCCCATTCTATTGCTGAATATAACCAATACAAACCATAAGATTTAGGATCACAGGTCACACATAGATACCCAAAGGGTCTTAGGAGTTATAAGGCATTTTATTAAAAGAGAGGTAGTTCAAATATAGTCAAACACAGCACACAATCAGGATAGACATAGTGGACATATGACCGTGACAAGTAGCTGGTACTAGTCCCGATCGGACAGACGGCTGGTGGCATGAACCGTTCTTATCTTCACCGTCTGCCCTGAAACACCTTCTGGATCTTTCTTTTATTCTCTTTTTAGGGGTGGGCCTGGTGTAGGATATGGGCAGGACCATTTAACCATGATATGTCATGTTCTTTGTCTCAACTCTTGGGTGAAACCCTCCTCTTCACATCCTCCCAAGGTTGCAGTCAGACAGGCCATTCTTGGCCTTCAGATGTTTGGAGCTGCCCAGGATCAGTTATTTATGTTCACGCTGTTCCAGTCACATTAGCTATTGTACCACGGAATGCATCTTCAATTCCAACACCAGTCTGAAGAGGCTTTTTGGTTCAATATTTCTTCCAATTCACAGGTTCTTACACAAATATCACACTACAAATTGCACTTGCATCAGTAATAACATTGATATAAGTTGGTACTATAAAAGCATTTGCAGGTGAGTAGCTACATTAACCCACAGCCCATGTGTTCCTGCACTGGGAGGGTGAGGGAGTGCATTAACCCACAGCCCATGTGTTCTCACACTGGGAATGTGGGGAGCTATTTGGCTCAATTTTCCAATTTAGGCATCTTTCCTTAATTGGAAATGAGGTCCCACCCCATGGAAAACATGTACAGTGGGGGAGGGGAGCCAGGGGGCGCGGGGGGGGGGGGCGATGTCAGGGCTGGCAGCTGGTTGGCTGCATGTCATAAAATACAACCAACCAGCTGATCTGACAAAATGCTGCTCAATCCTCAGAAGTTGGCCCAGAGGTGCTCAAATGGCAGTGATAGGTTTCAGTCAATATAGCCTATTTATTTTGCTGGAGTTAGGATAAGAATGAAGTTTATTTTTTTATTTGTTCCTGGGATGTGGGCGTCACTGACAAGGCCAGAATTTATTGCCCATCCCTAATTGCCCTTGAGAAGGTGGTGGTGAGCCGCCTTCTTGAACCGCTGCAGTCCGTGTGGTGAAGGTACTCCCACAGTGCTCTTAGGGAGGGAGTTCCAGGATTTTAACCCAGCGAAGATGAAGGAATGGCGATATACTTCCAAGTCAGGATTATGTGTGACTTGGAGGTAAACTTGCAGGTGATGGTGTTCCCGTGCGCCTGCTGCCCTTGTCCTTCGAGGCGGTAGAGGTCGCGGGTTTGGGAGGTGCTGTCGAAGAAGCCTTGGTGAGTTGCTGCAGTACATCTTGCAGATGGTACACACTGCAGCCACGGTGCACCGGTGGTGGAGGGCGTGAAGGTTTAAGGTGGTGGATGGGGTGCCAATCAAGCGGGCTGCTTTGTCCAAGGTGATGTCGCGCTTCTTGAGTGTTGTTGGAGCTGCATTCATCCAGGCAAGCAGTGAGTATTCCATCACACTCCTGACTTGTGCCTTGTAAATGGTGGAAAGGCTTTGGGGACTCAGGATGTTACATGAAGCACTCCACCTACCCCAAGCTCTAGCCCAGATCCTAGCACACTGAGTGTTAGTTAGAGTTTGAGAAAAAGTCTGATTTGCTAAGTGGGACAGACTAAGAACAGGTCTACATCCATGAGGCAATATGCACCATCAACAACAGTAGCAGAATTAATTACCATCACTAGGCTTGGTCCATCTCTGACTATTTGGTCCCAATGAAAGCAGGAGACTAAATCTGCTTCAGTAGAAGACGGAAGGGAATGCCGGGAGCAACACCAGGTATTCCTTGGAATGAGGCACCAACCTGGTGTAGATATGACAAAGGGCTGCCTGCGTGCTAAACACCCAAATGCAGCTGGCTTTAGACAGAGCTAAACATCAACAAATGAACGAGAGCAAAGTTCTGCAGCCCTTCTGTATCCATTTGAGAATGGTAGTGATAAATCAGGCAATTCACTGCAGAAGACATTTCCATGAACATCACCATCCTCAACCTTGGTGGAGCCCACACATAAGTGTAAGAGATTCCAGCCAAATGTGCTGACTGGATGTCCTTGGCCCCCTTTTGAGGTCCCCATTATCATAGATATGGCCAGTTTAGTTAACTCCATGTGACATTCAGAAGTGGTTGCATTGGATGCGGCAAAGGCTATGGCCTCTGAAAATGTCTGTTTGATAGGGGTCAAGTTTCGGCCTGAGTTGCTCCTATTTTTTTGGAACAACGAGTTTAAAATGGAGCATCTTAGAAATTGCAATTCTCGACAGTTAGTTTGCTCCAGTTCTAGTGAGTTAGAATAGTTTCATTGTAGAACAGATCTTTTTTCAAAAGGGGGCGTGTCTAGCCACTTGTGCCTGTATTGCAAGTTTAGACAGTGAAAACTTACTCCAAACTAACTTAGAATGGAGTAAGTGTAGATTTTTGTACGCTCAGAAAAATCTTGCCTACACTTAGAAATCAGGCGTCGGGAAGGATAGTGGGGGAGGGGAGGGGGAAAGGGAAGTTTACAAACAGGAAACATGTCACTTTTACAAATAAAGAGCCATCATCAATAATAAATGATAAATAAATCAATAAATCAACCAATAAATCAATCAAAAAAAATTTAAAATAAAAAATAAAAAATAAAATAAAAACATAAAAAATAAAAAATTAAGTTTCTACTCACTGACTGCAATACTAGGAGACCTCCAACAGTGTGCTGGGATGGCCCTGCCCCCCCTCCCCCCAGTGTCTCTCTCTCTCTGTTAGTGTCTCTCTGTCTGTCAGTGTCTCTCTGTGTTTCTGAAGAGAGGGGTGGGGGGAGGAAGGGGTGAGGGGAGGGGGAGGAAGAGGAGGAGGAGGAAGAGGAGGAGGAAGGAAGAGGAGGGGGAGGGGGAGGAAGAGGAGAGGGAGGGAGGGAGGGAAGAGGGGGAGGGAGGGAGGGAAGAGGAGGGAGGGAAGAGGAGGGGGAAGAGGAGGGAGGGGAGGGGAGAAGAGGGAGGGGAGAGGAGGTGGGGGGGGAGCAGGAGCGGGAGCGGGAGTGGGAGTGGACCTGAACGGGGGGGGGGGGGGGGGGGTGGGGTAACGGGAGAAGCGAATCTGAACACGGTGGGGGGCGGGGGGGAGCGGGAATGGGAGCGGACCTGAACGGGGGGGAAGCGGGAAGAGCGGACTGATCATGGTTGGGGGGGGGGGGGTCGCGGGGGGAGCGGATCTGAACATGGTAGGGGGGGTGGTGGGGGAGCTGGAGCAGTAGCTGAAGATAAAGAGGAGGGAGGCCCGAGTCTGATCTTCGCCGGCCCAATGAGCCCATTCGGCCACGGCTAGAGGCGGCGTGCTTCGGGCCCTTCCCACGCAGCCTTGGCGGCCTGGAGCTACTGCAGATGCGCGCGCACTCTAGCACGCATGTGCAGAGGTCCCGGCACTGTTTTCAGCGCCGGGACCTGGCTCCGCCCCCCACAGCTTGTGCTGCGCTGCGCCAAGGGCCTGCAACGTTCCAGCAATGAGGAGAATACCGAGGTAAGTTTTAGCCGCAGTTTTTGTCGGCGCAGCTCACGGAGTTGCGCCGTTCTAAGCGTGGGGCAAACTTGGGCCCATTGTGCTGGAGACTTGTGCACCAGAGTACCTGCTCACTAGACAAGGTGTTCTACTGACATCTACGAGACTATGTGGGAGACTTTGCGGTATGTCCTATCCACAAAAAGCATGGTAAATCAATACTAGCTGTAAGGAGTTTGCTTCATGAGTTCTTTGTTTAAGAATTCATAGCAACACATTGCAATTAAGTTGGTTTATTAGCAAAGGTTTAACAATCACAGACACATTACCAGTTCATCCACCAGGCTCACAACTACATGCCTCATCGTGGACCCCCTAAACCCACTGGTTGGGGTTTTATTGAGTCTTGTGTACATCACGTGACTCGCTAAGCCACTCACAACTCAACAGCTCAGCCAACCTGTGAGCATACTCACAGGTTGCATACATTACACTAGCCAGTTACCCTATCAATTCTTCCAATAATAACATTGGGAGAATTCATTAATCAAGCAACACCACAACTTCCTAGTCACAAACCATTCTGACATGTCTTGCCATTCCTTCAACCTCACTTAAGACAATGAGACTCAAGCGCACAGACAACCACTGGGAGAGAGCTGCGAGATAACTTAATCAGACTAATAATATCTGATCCTATTATGCTGAAGATACTGACATAGAATCCATTTCTCTCTCTGTTTCTGTTTTCTTGAGCTCAGTCGAAAGATAAAGATTGAGAAATACATTGACTTTCTTGCAACTCACATTTTCCTTGCTATTCTGCTCACATATGGGTCTCCTTGGAATGTCAGAAAACTGTTTTATTGATCTCCGAACATTAGCACATGTTCTGCACAGACCCGTTATGGATGACGGACCTTCACTAACATCTCAGCTAAGTGCGATGCCCAGAATCTCTGCGGCCTCTTCCTTGCGTTGGGTTCATTGGCGGATGTCCGCTGTTTCTCCTCCTGCTCTAATTATGTCCTATTTTCCTGCACAAAAATGGAATGCTTGTGACTTTCAGGCAGATAGTAATTTTCTTCGATAACTAGTGGAGATCCTTATCATTTCTCTTATGGAGCTCTCATACAGAAAATTATTCTTCCAATCACATGCATGATTTGCAGAATTCTCCAACCATGTAATGGAAGTTTGCTGATGATACAAAACGAGCTGGGAACGTGAGCTGTGAGGACACAAAGAGGCTGCAAAGGGACATAGACCAGTTCAGTGATGGGGCAAGAAGGTGGCAGGTGGAGTATAATGTGGGGAAGTATGAAATTATCCACTTTGGTAGGTGAATCGTAAAGCAGAATATTTTTTTAAAGATGAGAGACGAGTCAATGTTTGTATTCAGAGGGATTTCGTGCTCCTTGTACATGAATCACAGAATGTTAACCTGCAGGTTCAGCAAGCAATTAGGAAGGCAAATGGTATAAGAACATTAGAAAGTAAGAAATTTGAACAGGAGTAGGCCATAAGGCGTCTCGAGCCTGCTCCGCCATTCAATAAGATCATGGCTGATCTGATCATGGACTCAGCTCCACTTCCCCGCCCACTCCCCATAACACCTTATCCCCTTATCGTCTATTTCTGTCTTAAATTTATTCAATGTCCCAGCTTCCACAGCCCTCTGAGGCAGTGAATACCACTTATTTACAACCCGCTGAGAGAAGAAATTTCTCCTCATCTCTGTTTTAAATGGGCGGCCCCTTATTCTAAGATCATGCCCTCTAGTTTTAGTCTCCCCCATCAGTGGAAACATCCTCTCTGCATCATCCACCTTGTCAAGCCCCCTCATAATCTTATACGTTTTGATAAGATCACCTCTCATTCTTCTGAATTCCAATGAGTAGAGGCCCAACCTCCTCAACCTTTCCTCATAAGTCAACCCCCTCACCTCCGGAATCAACCGAGTGAACCTTCTCTGAACTGCCTCGAAAGCAAGTATAAAAAAAAGGAGGGAGAAAGAAAACGGGTAATTATAGACAGGTTAGCCTGACATCAGTAGTGGGGAAAATGTTGGAATCAATCATTAAGGATGAAAAAAAGTTCCTATGGACTGGAAGGTAGCTAATGTAACACCACTTTTTAAAAAAGGAAGGAGAGAGAAAGCGGGTAATTATAGACCGGTTAGCCTGACATCAGTAGTGGGAAAAATGTTGGAATCAATTATTAAGGATGAAATAGCAGCGCATTTGGAAAGCAGTGACAGGATCGGACCAAGTCAGCATGGATTTATGAAAGGGAAATCATGCTTGACGAATCTTCTGGAATTTTTTGAGGATGTAACTAGCAGAGTGGAGAAGCATTAGATGTGAAGTATTTGGACTTTCAAAAGGCTTTTGACAAGGTCCCGCACAAGAGATTGGTGTGCAAAATTAAAGCACATGGTTTTGGGGGTAATGTACTGACATGGATAGAGAATTGGATGGCAGACAGGAAGCAGAGAGTCGGGATAAACGGGTCCTTTTCAGAATGGCAGGCAGTAACTAGTGAAGTGCCGCAGGGCTCAGTGCTGGGACCCCAGCTCTTTACAATATACATTAACGATTTAGATGAAGGAATTGAGTGTAATATCTCCAAGTTTGCAGATGACACTAAACTGGGTGGCAGTGTGAGCTGTGAGGAGGACGTAAGAGGCTGCAGGGTGATTGAACAGGTTAGGTGAGTGGGCAAATGCATGGCAGATGCAGTATAATGTGGATAAATGTGAGGTTATCCATTTTGGGGGCAAAAACGCGAAGGCAGAATATTATCTGATTAAGAAAAGGGGAGGTGCAATGAGACCTGGGTGCCATGGTTCATCAGTCATTGAAAGTTGGCATGCGGGTACAGCAGGTGGTGAAGAAGGCAAATGGTATGTTAGCCTTCATAGCTAGGGGATTTGAGTGTAGGAGCAGGGAGGTCTTACTGCAGTTGTACAGGGCCTTAGTGAGGCCTCACCTAGAATATTGTGTTCAGTTTTGGTCTCCTAATCTGAGGAAGGACATTCTTGCTATTGAGGGAGTGCAGCGAAGGTTCACCAAATTGATTCCAGGGATGGCTGGACTGTGATACGAGGAGAGACTGGATCAACTGGGCCTTTATTCACTGGAGTTTAGAAGGATTAGACGGAATCTCATAGAAACATATAAGATTCTGACGGGACTGGATAGGTTAGATGCGGGAAGAATGTTCCTGATGTTGGGGAAGTCCAGAACCAGGCAACATAGTCTGAGGATAAGGGGTAGGCCATTTAGGACTGAGATGAGAAGAAACTTCTTCACTCAGAGAGTTATTAACCTGTGGAATTCCCTGCTGCAGAGAGTCGTTGATGCCAGTTCATTGGATATATTCAAGAGGGAATTTGATATGGCCCTTACGGCTAAGGGGATCAAAGAGTATGGAGAGAAAGCAGGAAAGGGGTACTGAGATGATGATCAGCCATGATCTTATTGAATGGCGGTGCAGGCTCGAAGGGCCAAATGGCCTACTCCTGCACCTATTTTCTATGTTTCTATGTTTCTATCCTTTCGTAAATATGGAAAACAAAACTGCACACAGTATTCCAGGTGTGACCTCACCAATACCCTAAATAGCTGTAGCAAGACTTCCCTGCTTTTATACTCCATCCCATTTGCAATAAAGGCCAAGATTCCCTTGGGCTATCTGATCACTTGCTGTACCTGTATACTATCCTTTTGTGTTTCATGCACAAGTACCCCCAGGTCCCATTGTACTGCAGCACTTTGCAATCTTCCTCCATTTAAATAATAAGTTGCTCTTTGATTTTTTTCTGCCGAAGTTTCTTACCTTACACTTGCCAACATTATACTCCATCTGCCAATTTTTTGCCCACTCACTTAGCCTGTCTATGTCCTTTTGCAGAAGTTTTGTGTCCTCCTCACACATTGCTTTTCCTCCCATCTTTGTATCGGCAGCAATCTTGGCTATGTTATACTCAGTCCCTTCTTCCAAGTCGTTAATATAGATTGTAAATAGTTGGGGTCCCAGCAATGAACCCTGCGGCACACCACTAGTTACTGATTGCCAACTAGAGAATGAACCATTTATCCTGACTCTCTGTTCTGTGTTAGTTAGCCAATCCTCTATCCATGCTAATATATTACCCCCAACCCCGTGAACATTGTGCAATAACCTTTTATGTGGCACCTTGTCAAATGCCTTCTGGAAGTCCAAATACACCATGTTAGCCTTTATTGCAAGGTGTTTGGAGTATAAGAGTCAGGAAGTCTTGCTGCAATTATATAGGGCCTTGGTAAGATCACACCTGGATTACTGTGCACAGTTTTGGTTTCTTTACCTACTTGGCTTAGAAGGGGTGCAACAAAGGTTCACTTAATTGGTTCCTAAGATAGGAGGTTTGTCCTATGAGGAGAGATTGAGTAGAATGTGGCTATATTCTCTGGAGTTTAGCAGAATGAGAGGTTATCTCTTTGAAGTGTATAATATCCTGAGAGGGATTGACAGGGTAGATGCCAAGAGGCTGTTTGCCCTGACTGGAGAGTTGAGAACTAGGGTCATCGTCTCTGGATAAAGAGTTGGCCATTTAGGACTGAGAAGAGAAGAAATTTCTTCACTCAGAGGCTTGTGAATCTTTGGAATTCATTACCCCAGAGGGCTGTGCCTGCTCCATCGATGAGTATATTCAAGACAGAGATTGATAGATTTTTGGACACCAAGGGAATCAAGGGATATGGGGATTGAGCGGGAAAGTGGTGTTGAGGTTGAAAATCAGACATGATCTTATTGAATGGTGGAGCAGGTTCGAGGGGCCATATGGCCTACTCCTGTTCCAATTTCTTATAGAAACATAGAAACATAGAAAATAGGTGCAGGAGTAGGCCGTTCTGCTCTTTGAGCCTGCACCACCATTCAATAAGATCATGGCTGATCATCACCTCAGTACCCCTTTCCTGTTTCTCTCCATACCGCTTGATCACATTAGCTGTAAGGACCATATCTAACTCCCTCTTGAATATATCCACTGAACTGGCATCAACAACTTTCTGCGGTAGAGAATTCCACAGGTTAACAACTCTTTGAGTGAAGAAGTTTCTCCTCATCTTAGTACTAAATGGCTTACCCCTTATCCTTAGACTATGTCCCCTGGTTCTGGACTTCCCCAACATCAGGAACATTCTTCATGCATGTAACCTGTCCAGTCCCGTCAGTATTTTATATATTTCTATGAGATACCCTCTCATTCTTCTAAACTCCAGTGAATACAGGACCAGATGATCCAGTCTCTCCTCATATGTCAGTCCTGCCATCCCAGGAATCAGCCTGGTGAACCTTCGTTGCACTCCCTCTATAGCAAGAACGTTCTTCCTCAGATTAGGAGAACAAAACTAAACACAATATTCCAGGTGAGGCCTCACCAAGGCCCTGTACAACTGTAGTAAGACCTCCCTGCTCCTATACTCAAATCCCCTCGCTATGAAAGCCAACATGCCATTTGCCTTCTTCACCGCCTGTTGTACCTGCATGCCAACTTTCAATGACTGATGTACCAGGTCTCGTTGCACCTCCCCTTTTCCTAATCTGCCGCCATTCAGACAATATTCTGCCCTCGTGTTTTTGCCCCCAAAGTGGATAACGTCACATTTATCCACATTGTACTGCATCTGCCATGCATTTGCTCATTCACCTAACCTGTCCAAGTCACCCTGCAGCCTCTTAGCATCCTCCTCGCAGCTCACACCGGCACCCAGCTTAGTGCCATCTGCAAACCTGGAGATATTACACTCAATTCCTTCATCTAAATCATTGATGTTTTTTGTAAATAGCTGGGGTCCCAGCACTGAGCCCTGCGGCACCCCACTAATCACTGCCTGCCATTCTGAAAAGGACCCGTTGATTCCGACTCTCTGCTTCCTGTCTACCAACCAGTTCTTTATCCACGTCAATACATTATCCCCAATACCATGTGCTTTAATTTTACACACCAATCTCTTGTTTGGGACCTTGTCAAAAGCCTTTTGAAAGTCCAAATACACCACATCCACTGGTTCTCCCTTGTCCACTCTGCTAGTTACATCCTCAAAAAATTCTAGATGATTTGTCAAGCATGATTTCCCTTTCATAAATCCATGCTGACTTGGACTGATCCTGTCACTGCTTTCCAAATGCGCTGCTATTTCATTTTTATAATTGATTCCAACATTTTCCCCACAATTGATGTCAGGCTAACCGGTCTATAATTACCAGCTTTCTCTTTCCCTCCTTTCTTAATTGTTACATTAGCTACCCTCCAGTCCATAGGAACTGATCCAGAGTCGATAGACTGTTTGAAAATGATCACCAATGCATCCACTATTTCTCGATCCTCTTCCTTAAGTACTCTGGGATTCAGACTATCAGGCTCCGGGGATTTATCGGCCTTCAATCCCATCAATTTCCCTAACACAATTTCTTGACTAATAAGGATATCCTTCAGTTCCTCCTTCTCACTAGACCTTGGGTCCCTTAGTGTTTCCAGATTATTTGAGTTTCCCTTCGTGAAGGCAGAACCAACGTATTTGTTCAATTGGTCTGCCATTTCTTTGCTCCCCATTATAAATTCACCTGATTCTAATGTTCTAATGTTCCATATGAATGAGTATGTACAGAGAGTTATACCCTTATATTTTACTGAACTTTTAGGATTCATAGCAGTCCATTAAGTTTAAAATACGGAGGGATGACATTTTTCTGCTGCCACACTTGCCCTTGATGCTTTGGAGATCATGAAACGTCTGGCACTGGAGCGGGATCCTGGGAGTTGGGGAGTTGCTGCTGCTCACGGACTGTGGCCCTTCCAGCAACGAGGTCCTGGGAAGTCCAGACCCAGTGCACCAACACACAAACAAAATACTGCAGAGGCTGAAATCTGAAATAAAAACAGAATACACTGGAAATCTCAACGGGTCAGGCAGCATCTGTGGAGAGAGAAACAGAGTTTACGTTTCAGATCGATGACCCTTCGTCAGAACTGGCGAATGTTCAAAAAGAACACATTCTTAGGGAGCACTAAAAGGGGGAGGGGAGGAAAGAACAAAAGGGGAGGTCTATGATAGGGTGGAAGACAGGAGAGATTTGAACGACAAAAGGGACGATGAGCTGGCTTGCGATGGTAATAGCACAAGTTAGTAAAAAGTTAGTCTAGATAGGGTGTGAATGGCAGACTAGGTACCAGCTGCCATTGGAGACAGAGAGAAAAAATGGATAAGATCAGGGTGGGGGGGTTAAAAAAAGGAGCAAAGGGAGACAAATATGGCCAGAGGGTATGGCCTGAAATTGTTGAATTCGATGTTGAGTACAGAAGACTGTCAAGTACCTAAACGAAAGCTGAGTTGCTGTTCCTTGAGCTTGCGTTGAGCTTCCTTGGAACAGTGCAGGAGGCCGAGGACAGAGATGTCGGAGTGGGAGTTGAGCGGAGAATTAAAGTGACAGGCGCCTGGAAGCAAGTGTCACCCTTACGGACTGACTGTTGGCAGTGCACTAACTGTTGGCAGAACTTGCACAGTTGTCCCACCCAGCATTACACAAATGAGGCTGACCCCTATGATTTCTGACTGGATCAGCACCGGGGAAGTTGGATGGGCAGAAGTCCTGTCCGACTGGCTGATCGCACGGATTCGAGTTTTGGGACCCTCGTATTTGGATCACACAGCGGGGAACAATTGGGTTTGAAAATGAGAACTGGAAAGGGTGCTGTCATGTTTTTCCCCTGAAATCTGCGGATATTATTGATTGGGTGTCTTGGCACGAAGTTGAAAACAACTAATCATTAACTGCAAAGCCGGAGCGTGCTTAGGTTAAGTGGCTCAGTGTGGGACATGAGTTGAAATGAGTGCAGTCCAGGCAGCTGCAGTGAGCGAAATGGAAATGGAAAGCTAGCTGGGAATAAAAACACTTTACACAGATCTGAGCTCGTTCTCCAAAGATGTAGGCAGTATAAAAACTATCCCTAGATGCGAGCTCAACAATGGCTGTCAGTGATCTGTCGTCAGCCAACACAGAAGTACAGAGCTATTCTGGCACTGCGCATACACAGCTCTTAGAGTGAAACGTTCTGATTTTAAGGCAGTTATGAATTTGCTGCACTTAAACTGACAAGGGCAAAGCCACACAAACATTCCGGTAGTGTTAACAGATGGAGATAATTAATAATGGGAGTGCTTCTGCGATCTGGCAGTCCCGCTGGTAGCAGCACTTGCTGGAAACGCATCTCGAGAAATCGCAGCCTGTGATATTTTTCCACTGATTAATCACTGGAATTGTTGAAGCATCCTTGTTACCTGCTTGTGAATGGATCATTTCTCCGGGGATTACGGTGGGAGACCAGGAGAACCCTATTTCGGGGCCAAAAGAGTAATTAAAGGTTGAACCTCTCTTATCTGGCACCCTCAGGACCTGGCTTGTGCCGAATAAGGAATTTTGCCGGATGAGAGGAGGTCAGTGGCCCGAGGGGCCGGGGGAGGGGTGGCGGCGGCCCGAGGTTGGGGCGGGGGGAGGGGGAGGAGGTCGACGCCCCAGGCGGGCCCAAAGTGTTGGCGGGCCATCGGCGGGCCGCAAAGGAAGTGTCAGCGGGCCGAGTGTCGGCGCGAGCCAAGTGTTGGCGCGGCCCCAAAGTCGGGGTGGAGGTCGGCCGCGTTCTGCGCATGGGCCGCTGGCCGACAGAACCATGCTGGACGAGGGGTGGTGCCGGATAAGGGAGTCCCGGATAAAGGAATTCCAACCTGCATAAGCTTATCAAGCTGTTTCTCGCAGCATTCACTCGAGCATTATCTCAGTACTATTGCAACCACCACCTCGCTTCAGTGCAATAATCAGGAAGATGCAACTGCAATGATGAGGCAAGTGGAGGAATGGAAAGATTCCTGTGTGCTTCCAGGACCTAACACTGGAACTCAACCTCTAGTGTGTACCACCTACATGATGCACCGCAGCAACTCGCCAAGGCTTCTTTGATAGCGGCTCCCAAATCCGTAAACTCCACCACCTAGAAAGACAAGGGCAGCAGGCGCAGGGAAACACCATCACCTCTGTAATGTATGCACCTGTGAGTATGCTCACAGGTTTGTAGAGCTGTTGTATCTAAAGGGGCTGCTCCTGAAATTCTGGCTGCACTTCAGTCCCACACTCCTGATCTTTGGGCACCCTGTGCGGAGGGGAGCAGGTAGGTCCGAGGGCCTCCTCGTAGGACTGCTCCTGGACACGGCCAAGGGGGCCATCAGCCGGTCCAGGCAGCGGGCGGTTGAGGGGGTCGTTCAGCCTGACTGCCTGCCTCTCTTCCACACCTACATCTGGGCCAGGGTGTCCTTGGAGATGGAGCACGCGGTGTCCACCGGTACGCTCGCGGCCTTCCGCGAGAGGTGGGCACCGGAGGGACTTGAGTGCATCATCACCCCCGGCAACCAAATTTTAATTTGATTTTATATGTTTTAAAGTTTAATTTGTTTTAATTGCCGGGTTTTAGTGTTCCCCTACCCTTTTATAGGGGGCACTTGAAAAATCATGATTTTAGTGCCCAAAAATAAACTGCCAAAAAAATGTTTTAAAAAACAAAAAAAACACAAAAAAGGGCCTGAAGAATGTTTGGAGTGTCCCCCAGATCGGGGGGCACTTGATTTAATGTTTATGTTTGCCCCCAAAAAGAGTTGTGAGTGGCTTAGCCAGTCACGTGATGTTCATAAGACTCAATAAAACCCCAGCCAATTGGGTCTGGGTCATCCACGATGAGGTATGTAGTTGTGAGCCTAGTGGATGAACTGGTAATGTGTAGTGTGATTGCTAAACCTTTGTAAATAAACCAACTAGTTCTTAATAGCAATATGTTGCTATAAATTCGTAAGCAAAGAACCCATGAAGCAAATACATTACGCCTCCAAGTTCCCTTTCAAGTCGCACGCCATTCTGACTTGGAAATATATCTCCGTTCCTTCATCGTCGCTTGGTCAAAATCTTGGCACTCCCTCCCTAACAGCACTGTGGCAGGGTAACGTCACCACACGGACTGCAGCGGTTCACCACCACCTTCTCAAGGGCAATTAGGGCTGGTCAGTAAATACTTGCCAGCGATGCTCACATTCTAAGAATGAATAAATAGAAATGAAGGAGGAAGTATTGTCACCTTTCCTTGCATGGTATTTTATAGACTATTTTATTCCCTTTGTCGTGGCTTCCTGTCATGATCACTTATTCCACGCACTATCCTGCAGGGAGAAGTACAGAAGAATATGTTTGGGACTTGACTGTGATTTCTGATGTCAGTGATAAATCTGCGTACAGCTGACAGGAAGCTCAGCTCCAATCAAATGCGTAAAACGACAACCGTTCTCAGCTGAAATGAGACCTGCCGTCTCAGTGAGATAAGTGAGCCATCTCAGAACTGAAAAAGCTCCTCACAGGAGCGGGGCTTGGTTACATGGAATGAAGTTTCACTGGTACATCAGCAAACTATGATCACGGGGCCTGTTCCTGAATGGCATGTTTAAACCTCCCTTATCTGGCACCATCGGGACCTCGGAATCCGAATGCGGGATTTTGCCGGATGAGGGGAGGTCACAGTGTTTGCAACGCTATACAAGCCCGCTCCCAGCCTCAGTCAGACTGTCAACGGCCGGTCAGTCGGTCAGTGTGCATGGAGCTGAGGGTGCCCTGTCCACCCGTCCACAGGCTTCCAGCACAGAGGCACAGCGAGAGTGTGGGAATGCTGCGAAATGGCGTGCTGGGGAGCTCGATGGCTGCAGCTCGCTGTGTGAGTGTGAGGCTGTCTCTCTCTCTGTTGGGGGTGTGTATCTCTGCAGTGGGCATTTTGCAATGAGGGTTGCCATGCCCGGGGGCTGTGGATGTGACGGGGGGGCGGGTCAGTAAGGGAGGGAGGTCGGCACTGATTGTCCGGATAACCGGCCATCCCACCTTCAACGCTGCAGCAGCTCCATCACTTTCATTCATGGCCCAAGGTCAGGGATGGGGGGGGCGGAGGTCGGCCCGAGGTCGGGGGTTGGGGGGGGAAGGAGGTCGGCGGCCTGAGCAGGTCCAGTGGGTCCCGAGGTGTCAGCGAGCCCCGAGGTGACGGCTCCGAAGCTGGGTAAATTTATTGTGGGTCTGTTGAGATTGAAATGTGCCGTGCAAATGTAAACGGCCACGTTTTTTTTTTACATTGATATTTTTCGAAGATTTTGACTGGCCGCATTCTGCGCATGCTCCACCCGGTGGCCGGGAATGGTGCCGGACGAGGGGTGGTTCCGGATAAGGGAGTCCCGGATACGAGAGGTTCAACCTGTACAACAGCACATTGCACTTGAACTTCTCCAATCTAACTATCAAAATTTCTAGGATTTCTGAATGAAATCATAGCACTACTCATCCTTGTTTTCAAATCCCTCCATGGCCTAGCCGCTCCCTATCTCTATAATCTTCTTCAACCCCACAACCCTCCGAGATGTCTGTGCTCCTCTAATTCTGTCCTCTTGAGCATCCCTGATTATAATCATTCAAACATTGGTGGCCGTACCTTCTGTTGCCTGGGCCCCAAGCTTTGGAACTCCCTGCCTAAACCTCTCCGCCTCGCTACCTCTCTTTCCTTCTTTAAGACGTTCCTTAAAACCTACTTCTTTGACCAAGCTTTTGGTCACCTGCTCTGATTTCTTCTTAAGTGGTTCGGTGTCAATTTGTTTTGTGATATAATACTCCTGTGAGATGCCTTGAGACATTTTACTACATTAAAGGCGCTATATAAATACAAGTTTACATGGGATATATGGCTCATAAACAGGCCATTTGGTCCAACCAGTCCATGCCGGCATTTATTCTCTAGCCACTCCCTGTGGTAGCGAGTTTCACATTCTCACCACTCTTTGGGGAAAGAAGCTTCTTCTGAATTCCCTATTGGATTTCTTAGTGACTATCTTATATTGATGGCCTCTAGTTTTGCTCTTCCCCACAAGTGGAAACATTCTCTCTGTATCTACTCTATCAAAACTTTTCATAATTTTAAAGACCTCTATTAGCCTTATTTTTTCAAGAGAAAAGAGACCCAACCTGTTCAACCTTTCCTGATATGTATACTATGGCATCTCTGTAAATCCTTGTAAATCCTCTCTGCACCCTCTCCAGTGCCTCTATATCCTTTTTATAATACGGCGACCAAAACTGTACACAGTACTCTAAGTGTGGTCTAACCACGGTTCAATACAGGTTTAGCATCACTTCCCTACTTTTCAATTCTATTCCTCTGGAAATAAAAACTAGTGCTTGGTTTGCTTTTTTTACGGCCTTGCTAAACTGTGTCGCAACTTTTAGTGATTTGTGTATTTGTACTCCGAGATCTCTTTGTTCCTCTAGCCCACCTCGACTCGCATCCTCCAAGTAATAAGTGACCTCCCTATCCACCCTACCAAAATGTAATACCTCACATCTATCTGTGTTTAACTTCATTTTCTAATTATATGCCCATTTTGCAAGTTAATTAATGTCCTTCTGTAATTTGTTGGTCCTTCTCTATCCCCCCTCCGCCCCCTCCCTCAATTTACTATGTTGCTAGACAAACAATTAAAGTCTTATCTTTCATCCTGTGCTATTCTCACTCACTTTGGTAACATAGAATTTTTAAAGATTCTGATGGATAACTGTTAGTATTTCAGTCTGACTGCGGAAGGCCATGGAAAAAAAGAATAGAAAGACTTACATTTATATAGCGTCTTTCATGACCACTGGACGTCTCAAAGCGCTTTACAGCCAATGACGTTGTTTTTGGAGTGTAGCCACTGTTGTAAGGTAGGAAACACGACAGCCAATTTGAGCACAAGCAACTCCCACAAACAGCAATATGATAATGACCAGATAATCTGTTTTTTGTTCTGTTGGTTGAGGGATAAATATTGGCACACGGGGATAACTCCCCTGCTCTTCTTCGAAATAGTGCCATGGGATCTTATACATCCACCTGAGAGAGAAATGTCTCATCGAAAGACGGCACCATCCAACAGTGCAGCACTCCCTCAGCACTGCACTGGAGAGTCTGCCTGGATTTTTATGATCAAGTCGCTGGAGTGGGACTTGAACCCACAACCTTCTGGCTCAGATGCAAAAGTGCTACCCACTGAGTTGCAGCTGACACTAAACAATCACAGTTGGCCAGTTATCAGCTTTGGGGAGGTCTTATTGGTGGCTTATGGATTTATCCTTTGCTGATCCTCGATGAGGGTGCATAATTTATTAGCAGGAATAGATGGATAAAATATTTTGTTTCTTTGCTTCTTTCTAGTAACATTGAAGCACAGCTGTTGTCACCAGATGAAGTGTAGGTTTGGTCTCCGTATTTAAGGAGGGACATACTTGCATTGGAGGCAGTTCAGAGAAGGTTCACTAGGTTGATTCCTGGGAAGAAGCGGTTGTCTTATGAGGAAAGATTGAGCAGGTTAGTTCTGTACTCCTTGGAGTTTAGAAGAATGAGACGTGATCTTATTGAAACATATGAGATACTGAGGGGGTTCAACAGGGTAAATGCAGAGAGAAAGTTTTCCCTCATGGGGGTATCTAGAGCTCGGGGGCATAGTTTCCAAATAAGGGGTCGTCCAATTAAGCTGGAGATGAGGAGGAATTTCTTCTCTCAGAGGGTCGTGAAGCTTTGGAATTCTCTACCCCAGAGAGCTGTGGAGGCTGGGTCATTGAATATATTTAAGGCTGAGATAGACAGATTCCTGAACTATAGGGGAGTCAAGGGTTATGGGGAGTGGGCAGGGAAGTGGAGCTGAGCCCAAGATCAGATCAGCCATGATCTTATTGAATGGCGGAGCAGGCCGTATGGCCGACTCCTGTTCCTATTTCTTAGGTTCTTATGTTGAATTCATGCTCACTACTCAATTAGAATTATATTTGGAATTCACTGTAGTGATGTTTGTACCTTGTGTTTAGGCTGATATGTATTCCAATAGCATTTCAGAATTTTAATAACTGGAAAAACAATGGCTTCTTTTCTAAAGGAAAGTCTGAAATAGTTCCCTTTTTAGACGGTTGTCTCAATTCTTTCTGGAGCTGTTCAAGCAGATCATGGTGGATAAAAACTGCTGGTTGGTGATATTCTTTAGCTTTAGGTGCCATCTCAGAAGTGCTAACTGGTTTGCAGTGTGCAAAGTAATTCCGAAAATGTTTGCAGAGAAGAGAAATACTGATTTGCTTTTTATTTATTGGAAGAAGGGTGTTGCTAGCAAGGCCGGCATTTATTGCCAATCCCTAATTGCCTGTAAGAAGGTGATGGTGAGCCGCCTTCTTGAACTGCAAAGGTCAGTTAACAGTCAACAGGTCTAGAATCACACATAGATCAGACCAGCGAAAGGACATTAATGAACCAAATGGGTTTTTACAATAATCCAGTAGTTTCATGGACACCATTGCTGAAACTAGCTTTTTAATTAATTCACTGAATTTAAATTCCCCAGCTACCACGGTGGGATTTGAACTTACATCTCTGGCTCATTCGGCCAGGTCTCTGGATTACTAGTCCACTAGCATAACTACTATGCTACCATACCCTTAGTGCAATCACATACCTAAGAACATAAGAATTAGGAGCAGGAGTGGGACATTTGGCCCCTTGAGCCTGCTCCGCCATTCAATAAGTTCATGGCTGAACTTCGACATCAACTCCACTTTCCCACTTGATCTCCATATCTCTGGAATCCAAAAATCTATCTATCGCAGCCTTGAATATGCTCAATGATTCAGCATCCACAGCCCTTTGGGGTAGAGAATTCCAAAAATTCACCACTTCCCCAAGTGAAGAAATTCCTCCTCATCTCAGTCTTAAATGGCCGACCCCTTATCCTGAGACTATGTCCCCCAGTTCTAGTCTCCAGCTCGGGGAATCAACCTCTCAGCATTTACCTTGTCAATCTCCATCAGAATCTTATATGTTTCAGTGCGATCACCTCTCATTCTTCTAAACCCCAGAGAGTGAGGTATAATGAGTATGCTGTGAATGGGCTGACCTTGTGTATATGTTTGCTAATTTCAACCAGTACAAACAATGTCAGAGTACAGACAATCAAAGTTGTGTAATAGATGGAATGCTGAGGAAACCCAATAAAAGAACAGAACTAAACGACAGGTTACAAAACCAACTGGACAAATTGATTGCTGAATTACCCAAACTGCATTGCAGGGAATACGTACCATCATCATAAGCCATCCCTCGAGTAAAGGGTGACTTGCTTCCACGTCAAAAATTCACAGGTGTTTTAATGAAGGACTAAAATTCCAGGTCCCGAACTACATCCTGAAGGGTGGAAGATGCCTGTGCGTGGATTTTTTTAACGTGTGGTGACCGTTGCACACCAGCCACCACATGGGCTTGACAGAGCTAGGTCTTGGTCAAGTAGCAAGGGTTATCCAAGACGACGAGAGACCAGCTCTGCTGCACGGACCTAGTGCACACACATATCACAGTGTGGGCTGGCCCGTGCTGCCCCTGGGCCCTCGCCTTTCCTGGGCCCCAATATATGTGCCAGCCAGTTTATAAAAGACACAATCCATTGTTGGGTGAAGTTAATCGAAAGAAAGGAGTTGAAAGCGAGTCGCAGCGTGCCGTTGAATGTTCCATGGATTGATCCGGTAACAGGCTGTAGGGAGAGGGAGGTCCGACATTTATTCCCTGGTTTGTGATGAGCCCACTCATCTCAGCCAGGGAAGGGGCTACAATTAGCCTCCGGAACCTTGCATTCCGGAGGAAAGATCAGCTGGAATTACTGCTCCCGATCTGTATTCAATGACCATTGCTGCATGTCTGTGGATGGGTCGATTGTGAGCTACATTTGGATGCTGCTGTGATGCCCCCTGCAGTCCCAACATTAACTGTCAGACATGAATAATGACAACTTAGGCAAGATACGAGCTAATGCTTTTCACAATCTGGGTAGGGAAGAAAATTGGCAAGAAAAGTTAGCTTTAACAGTGCACTTTGTGGCTTGATTCCAGAGAAGCAAATAATAAATCATGTGCCATTAAACAACATGCAAGAAGTTCGACACCATCCAGAACAAAGCGGCCCGCTCGATTGGCACCCCATCCAAACCTTCAACATTCACTCCCTTCACCACCAGCGCACCGGGGCTGCAGTGTGAAACATCTACAAGATGTACTGCAGCAACTCGCCAAGGCTTCTTCGGCAGCACCTCCCAAATATGTGACCGCTACCACCTAGAAGGACATGGGCAGCAGGCGCATGGGAGCATCATCACCTCCAAGGTCCTCTTCAAGTTTTTGATGACCACCGGACATCCCCAAGTTCTTAACAGCCAATTAAGTACTTTTTTGGAGTGTCGTCACTGTTGCAATGTGGGAAACGCAGCAACCAATTTGCACACAGCAAGCTCCCACAAACAGCAATTTGATAATGACCAGATAATCTGTTTTTGTGATGTTGACTGAGGGATAAATATTGGCCCAGGACACCGGGGAGAACTCCTCTGGTCTTCTTCAAAATAGTGCCATGGGAGTGTTTATGTCCACCTGAGGCGCAAATGGCAGCAGATGGGGCGGAGACCTTGGCAGCGTTGCTTACTGGGCCGTGCAGGACTGCCGCGTTGATAGACTCCTTCCCTCCTGTAAATGGAAGGGCCATTGCTGCAGGCTCTGCAAAAATAAAACGTACTCGCCTGGACTGTTGCGAACACGGCACCCTGTTGATTGATCACCGGGCACGATACCGCGAAAAACCCAGAACAAGCCAGTTAAGTTTTAGTTTCACTTACCTCAGCAGCCTTGCCTCTAATCATCACCCCTGGTAGTGGCCGGCCGCCTGGTCCACGCCTCATGCAGCTGCCGGTGTTTTCGCCCGGCGCTGTTGCAAGGGGCGGCAGTCAGTTTCAGCTCCGGGGCAATGCACACGGCGATGACGTCATAATCTCCGGGCGCAGGAGATCGGGGCGCCCCAAAAATCCCGCCGAATATGGCAGGTGTCGATGTCCGCTCCGCGCCCGGTCGCAAAGCCGTTTGGGGGTATCAGACGCACCCAATTTCACCCCCTCTCACTTGAAATGTACGTCCATCATTTTCATATTGATTGGGAAAATTCAGTTAGCATTCCCCTTTATTACTATGTTATAATTTATGTTGATAAAATAATGTAATGGCTTAGCAAGCTAACCAGTTATAGAAGGCCACCACCTTCTCGATGGCCATTGGGGAGGGGCAATTAATGCTGGCCTTGCCAGCGACGCCCACATCCCGTGAGTGAATGTAAAAAATGGATTAATGGATTCTTTAATTCATATGGTCCATTAAAAATGTTCTAACAGTATCGGTACGTGTGCGTCCTGTGAAGGAGGTTTGTTGTACCAGCGTCAGCCCTGGGTTATCAGGTCGTGGAAAAGTGATTGCTTGTCGGTCTCAAAATGCAGTATAGCACTCCACTCCAATCAATACACCGACCATTCCCATTCATTCACCATGTTCTTGGTGCACTGGTCACACATACATTAATCAACCTAATCCGACAACAAGTTTCAAACTACTTTCACTGATACTTGTTAACAGAAAAAAAGTCCATTTGAAGTTAAGCAGTAAACACTAGGTGGAAGATTCCTCACTGTCCTGCAGAATTTGTTGAACGTTCAAGTGCTTTTTGCTAAATTATTTGGATGGTGGCTGACGTATCTGACACATTACAAATCATCAGCCTGATGCACCAATAGGCGATGCCGTAGAGAACAAGTTCCAATCCACTACCGAGTTCCCAGACACAACCATTTCGGTGAGATTGCAAATTAGAGAGGCTTAAATCTGACCTGAGGTCCCAAACTCTTTTGTGATTGGCACAAGAGACCTGGTTTGCCTGCTCGCATTCTCTGCAGACAGACACAAATCTTATCTCCTATTCTTTCAGAAGCACTTTTGCAGCTTTATCCACAATGCAATCTATTTTGAAAATCAAAAACTGTCAATGTGTAGAAAAATTATTCCGCTGACTTGAATAACTTGTAGAAAACAACAAGGGAGTCAAGGGAGTCAAGGGTTATTTGGAGCGGGCAGGAAAGTGAGGTTGAGAACATAAGAACATAAGAACATAAGTATTAGGAACAGGAGTAGGCCATCTAGCCCCTCGAGCCTGCTCCGCCATTCAACAAGATCATGGCTGATCTGGCCGTGGACTCAGCTCCACTTACCCGCCCGCTCCCCATAACCCTTAATTCCCTTATTGGTTAAAAATCTATCTATCTGTGATTTGAATACATTCAATGAGCAAGCCTCAACTGCTTCCTTGGGCAGAGAATTCCACAGATTCACAACCCTCTGGGAGAAGAAATTCCTTCTCAACTCGGTTTTAAATTGTTCCCCCGTATTTTGAGGCTGTGCCCCCTAGTTCTACTCTCCCCGACCAGTGGAAACAAGCTCGCTGCCTCTATCTTGTCTATCCCTTTCATTATTTTAAATGTTTCTATAAGATCACCCCTCATTCTTCTGAACTCCAACGAGTAAAGACCCAGTCTACTCAATCTATCATCATAAGGTAATCCCCTCATCTCCGGAATCAGCCTAGTGAATCGTCTCTGTACCCCCTCCAAAGCTAGTATATCCTTTCTTAAGTAAGGTGACCAAAACTGCATGCAGTACTTCAGGTGCGGCCTCACCAATACCCTATACAGTTGCAGCAGGACCTCCCTGCTTTTGTACTCCATCCCTCTCGCAATGAAGGCCAACATTCCATTCGCCTTCCTGATTACCTGCTGCACTGCAAACTAACTTTTTGGAATTCATGCACAAGGACCCCCAGGTCCCTCTGTACCGCAGCATGTTGTAATTTCTCCCCATTCAAATAATATTCCCTTTTACTGTTTTTTTTTCCAAGGTGGATGACCTCACATTTTCCGACATTGTATTCCATCTGCCCATTCGCTTAACCTATCTAAATCTCTTTGCAGCCTCTCTGTGTCCTCTGCACAACCCGCTTTCCCACTAATCTTTGTTTCATCTGCAAATTTTGTTGCAGTACACTCTGTCCCCTCTTCCAAGTCATCTATGTATATTGTAAACAGTTGTGGTCCCAGCACTGATCCCTGTGGCACACCACTAACCACCGATTTTCAACCCGAAAAGCACCCATTTATCCCGACGCTCTGCTTTCTGTTAGCCAGCCAATTCTCTATCCATGCTAATACATTTCCTCTGACTCCGCGTACCTTTATCTTCTGCAGTAACTTTTGTGTGGCACCTTATCGAATGCCTTTTGGAAATCTAAATATACCACATCCATCGGTACACCTCTATCCACCATGCTCGTTAAATCCTCAAAGAATTCCAGTAAATTATTTAAACATGATTTCCCCTTCATGAATCCATGTTGCGTCTGCTTGTTTGCACTATTCCTATCTAGCTGTCCCGCTATTTCTTCCTTAATGATAGCTTCAAGCATTTTCCCCACTACAGATGTTAAACTAACTGGCCTATAGTTACTTGCCTTTTGCCTGCCCCCTTTTTTAAACAGAGGCGTTACATTAGCTGCTTTCCAATCCGCTGGTACCTCCCCAGAGTCCAGAGAATTTTGGTAGATTATAATGAATGCATCTGCTATAACTTCCGCCATCTCTTTTAATACCCTGGGATGCATTTCATCAGGACCAGGGGCCTTGTCTACTTGAGTCCCAGTCCAGCACTACCCCCCTAGTGATAGTGATTATCTCAAGGTCCTCCCTTCCCACATTCCCGTGACCAGCAATTTTTGGCATAGTTTTTGTGTCTTCCACTGTGAAGACCGAAGCAAAATAATTGTTTTAGGTCTGAGCCGTTTCCACATTTCCCATTATTAAATCCCCCTTCTCATCTTCAAAGGGACCAACATTTACTTTAGTCACTCTTTTCCGTTTTATATATTGGTAAAAGCTTTTACTATCTGTTTTTATGTTTTGCGCAAGTTTACTTTTGTAATCTATCTTTCCTTTCTTTATTGCTTTCTTAGTCATTCTTTGCTGTCGTTTAAAATTTTCCAATCTTCTAGTTTCCCACTAACCTTGGCCACCTTTTACGCATTGGTTTTTAATTTGATACTCTCCCTTATTTCCTTGGTTATCCGCGGCTGGTTATTCCTTCTCTTACCGCCCTTCTTTTTCACTGGAATATATTTTTGTTGAGCACTATGAAAGAGCTCCTTAAAGGTCCTCCACTGTTCCTCAATTGTGCCATCATTTAGTCTGTGTTTCCAATCTACTTTAGCCAACTCTTCCCTCATCCCACTGTAGTCCCCTTTGTTTAAGCATAGTACGCTCGTTTAAGACACTACTTCCTCACCCTCAATCTGTATTACAAATTCAACCATACTGTGATCACTCATTCCGAGAGGATCTTTTACTAGGAGATCGTTTATTATTCCTGTCTCATTGCACAGGACCAGAGCTAAGATAGCTTGCTCCCTTGTAGGTTCTGTAACATACTGTTCTAAGAAACAATCCCATATGCATTCTATGAATTCCTCCTTCAGGCTACCTCGTGCGATTTGATTTGACCAATCGATATGTAGGTTAAAATCTCCCATGATTACTGCTGTTCCTTTTTCACATGCCTCCATTATCCCCTTCTCTCTCTCTCTCTCTCTCTCATACCCCCTTCTCTCCCCCCTTCCCCTCCCTCACTTCTCTTCCCTCCTCCCCTCCCTCCCTCCCTTCTCTCACCCCCCTCCCCTCCCTCCCTTCTCTCACCCCCCTCCTCCTTCCCTTCTCACCCCCCTCCCCTCCCTCCCTTCTCACCCCCCCTCCCCCACTCCACCACCCCTCCTCTCCCTCCCCTCCACCCCTCCACACCCCTCCCCATCCTCCCCCTCCCCTCCACCACTCGCTGTCAGAAACTCAGACACTGACAGACAGAGAGTGAGAGACACACACAGACAGACAGACAGAGAGATAGAGGCACTGACAGAGACACACTGTGGGGGTGGGGGGCATCCCAGCACGCTGTTGGATGGCTCCCGGTGCTGCAGTCGGTAAGTAGAAAATGTTTTATTTATTGATTTAAAAAAAATATTTCTTATTAATTTTTTTTGATTGATTTATTGGTTGATTTATTGATGTTTTTATCATTTATTATTGATGATGGCTCTTTATTTGTAAAACTGAAGTGTTTAATGTTTGTAAACTTCCCTTTAAACCCCCCTCCCCCCATTCCCTACGCCTGATTTGTAACCAACACCTGATTTTCTAAAGTGTAGGCAAGGTTTTTTCGAGCGTACAAAAATCTTCACTTACTCCATTCTAAGTTAGTTTGGAGTAAGTTTTCACTGCCGAAACTTTGAAAACAGGCGTAAGTGGCCGGACACGCCCCCTTTTGAAAAATAAATTCTGTTCCAAAGAGAAACTGTTCTAACTGACTAGAACTGGAGCAAACTAAATGCCGAGAATTTGAATTTCTAAGATACTCCGTTCGACACCAGTTGCTCCAAAAAATCAGGAGCAACTGAGGCCGAAACTTGGGCCCAATGATTCAACATTTTGTTCATTAGAGCCAATATCGTCTCTCACAACTGCCCTAATATCATCCTTTGTTAACAGAGCTACCCTACCTCCTTTCCCTTCTTGTCTATCTTTCCGAATTGTCAGATACCCTTGTATGTTTAACTCCAGTCTTGGCCACCCTGCAACTACTTTTCCGTAATGGCCACCAAATCATACCCATTTGTAATGATTTGTGCCGTCAACTCATTTACTTTATTTCGAATGCTGCGTGCGTTTAGGTAGAATGTTTTAATACTAGTTTTTAAACCATGATTTTTAGTTTTGACCCCTCCTGCAGCCCCTTTATATTCATACATATTGTTCCTTCCTATCACCTTGTGGTTTACACTTACCCCAGTGCTACTCTGCTCTGTTGCCTCCTGCCTTTTGCATTCTTTCTTGGGGTCCTGTTCATCTGAGCTCTCACCCACTCTAACTAGCTCAGAGCCCTCTCCTGGGTTCCGAATACTCCTTGCACTGAGGCACTGAGCTTTCATGCTTGCCTTTTTATTACACTTTGACCCTTAAGAATTTTGCTGTACAGTGGCCCTTTTTGTTTTTTGCCTTGGGTTTCTCTGCCCTCCACTTTTACTCATCTCCTTTCTGTCTTTTGCTTTTGTCTCCATTTTGTTTCCCTCTGTCTCCCTGCATTGGTTCACATCCCCCTGCCATATTAGTTTAACTCCTCCCCAATAGCACTAGCAAACACTCCCCCAAGGACATTGGTTCCGGTCCTGCCCAGGTGCAGACCATCCGGTTTGTACTGGTCCCACCTCCCCCAGAACCGGTTCCAATGCCCCAGGAATTTGAATCCCTCCCTGCTGCACCACTGCTCAAGCCACGTATTCATCTGAGCTATCCTGCGATTCCTACTCTGACTAGCACATGGCACTGGTAGCAATCTCGAGATTACTACTTTTGAGTTCCTACATTTTAATTTAGCTCCTAGCTCCTTAAATTCGTCTCGTATGACCTCATCCCTTTTTTTACCTATATCGTTGGTACCAATGTGCACCACGACAACTGGCTGTTCACCCTCCCTTTTCAGAATGTCCTGCACCCGCTCTGAGACATCCTTGACCCTTGCACCAGGGAAGCAACATACCATCCTGAAGTCTTGGTTGCGGCCGCAGAAACGCCTATCTATTCCCCTTACAATTGAATCCCCTATCACTATCGCTCTCTCGCTCTTTTTCCTGCCCTCCTGTGCAGCAGAGCCAGCCACGGTGCCATGAACTTGGCTGCGGCTGCCCTCCTCTGATGAGTCATCCCCCTTAACAGTACTCAAAGCGGTGTATCTGTTTTGCAGGGGGATGACCGCAGGGGACCCCTGCACTACCTTCCTTGCACTGCTCTTCCTGCTGGTCTTCCATTCCCTATCTGGCTTTGGACCTTTCACCTGCGGTAAGACCAACTCGCTACACGTGCTACTCACGTCATTCTCAGCATCGTTAATGCTCCAGAGTAAATCCACCCTCAGCTCCAATTCCGCAACACGGACCGTCAGGAGCTGGAGGCGGATACACTTCCCGCACACGTAGCCATCAGGCCAAGCTCAGATCAGCCATGATCTAATTGAATGGCGGAGCAGGCTCGAGGAGCCAAATGGCCTACGTTTTGCCGCTATTTCTTTAGTTCTTATGAATGTTCTAAAAACAAAACAATATACTTTGCCCCAAATGTTCATCTCTTCTCTCACATGGCTGATTATGCAGGTGTACGGTATCTAAGAACTCTGTTGGTCTTCAGACAAATGGCCATTTTTTTGTGCAATTTAATTTACACAGTGGGGAAGATTTCCTTTGTTTGGCATTTGTTGCATGTTGTGAATGTGAGTGTAAAGAATATTTACCATTTCATTACAAATATCAAAAAAGAAGTACTCCCGGATTATGAATTTTGATTGGTCAAGTCAAGTGTTCGCTGGTGATTGCACAGTGTTCAGTTCCATTCAGGATTCCTCAGATAATGAAACAGTTTGTATCCACAACCAGCAAGACCAGGATGACATCCAGGCTTGTGCTGGTAAGTGGCAAGTTACATTCACACCACACAAGTGGCAGGCAATGACTATAAAAGAAAGACTTGCATTTATATAGCATCTTACAGCACTACCGGATGTCTCAAAGCGCTTTACAGCCAATGACATACTTTTGGAGTGTAGTCACAGGAGAGTGTCAACCCACATCCCCTTGACATTTAATGATATTATCATCGTCGAATAGCCCACCATCAATATCCTCAGAGTCACCATTGACCAGAACCGTAACTAGACCAGCCACTTAAATACTGTGACTTCTCGAGAAGGTCAGAGGCTGGGTATTCTGTGACGCGTTACTCAACTTCTGGCTTCCCAAAGCCTATCTACTATCTACAGGTCACAAGTCAGGAGTTAGGAGTCTGGATGAGTACAACTCCAACAACACTCAAGATGCTCGACACTATCCAAAACAAAGCAGCCCATTTTATCGGCACCCCATCCAGCACCTTAAGCATTCACTCCCTCCACCACCAGCGCACCATGGCTACAGTGTGTACCACCTACAGGATGCACTGCAGCAACTCGCCACAGCTTCTTTGATAGCACCTCCCAAACTCACAACCTCTACCACCTAGAAGATCAAGGGCAGCAGGCGCATAGGAACACCACCACTTCCAAGTTCCCCTCCAAGTCATCCTACTTGGAAATATATCAGCCGTTCCTTCATCGTTGGTGGGTCAAAATCCTGGAACTCCCTCCCTAACAGCTTTGTGGGAGTACCTTCACCACACAGACTGTAGCGGTTTAAGAAGGCGGCTCACCACCACCTTCTCAAGGGCAATTAGGGATGGGCAATAAATGCTGGCCTTGCTACATTCATGAATGAATACATTTTTTTTTAATTTTAAAAGAGTGGTTTTGAAAACTCAGAAATCATTGAATATAATAAGGTTTATCAAATGTACATAAGCCGCAAACATTTGAAATAAAAACTATGTAATATTTTCAGACATTTGGAATAAAATGTTGTCCTAATTTCTTGCAAAGGAAAAATAACTTATAATTCTGGAGGACTTATGCTTTCTCTTCTTTGAAGCATTTTATCCATAATAGACTGTCAGAATGATCTATAGCTTCACAGATAAGACAGCCTAAGTTGTCGAAAAGAGTGCACATCTCATTATCCTGTGAGCGTCTCCAATAATGTGCCCCATAGCCTGACTTCACCCTGGAGGAAAGAGGCCTGTCCTGGTCTTCAGGCACCTTTCGCCATCTGGCACTTACCTGGCAGTGGAAACATTTCAAGGACACCCTCAAAGCCTCCCTGAAAAAGTGCAACATCCCCACTGACACCTGGGAGTCCCTGGCCAAAGACCGCCTTAAGTGGAGGAAGTGCATCCGGGAGGGTGCTGAGCACCTCGAGTCTCATCGCCGAGAGCACGCAGAAAACAAGCGCAGGCAGCGGAAGGAGCGTGCGGCAAACCAGACTCCCCACCCACCCTTTCCTCCAACCACTATCTGTCCCACCTGTGACAGAGACTGTAATTCCTGTATTGGACTGTACAGCCACCTAAGGACTCATTTTAAGAGTGGAAGCAAGTCTTCCTCGATTCCAAGGGACTGCTTATGATGATGATGATGCTGATGATCATGATGCATGGTCAATCTTCATGTGTCAGTCTAAGCCACGAGTGGCAATAGTTTGGCATTGATGGCGAAGGGCGAGGGCAATATCACAGCCGAGCCCCATTCTGTCTTCAACGCTCAGCCATTTCCAGCAACAAGTGATATGGATAACAATCAGGATAGTTCCTCTGCCAGACTGAGATACTCGGGCCTGTTATAGCACTGTCACTGCCAACCTCTTGCAATTTATGTTGCCATTAATATTTTGTAATGAGTTACTACTTCTTGTCTAACAAATTGCAATACATCGCAAGTCATCATCATCATCGGCAGTCCCTCGGAATCCAGGAAGACTTGCTTCCACTCTAAAAGTGAGTTCTCAGATGGCTGTACAGTCCAATACAGGAATTACAGTCTCTGTCACAGGTGGGACAGACAGTGGTTGAAGGAAAGGGTGGGTGGGGAGTCTGTTTTGCCGCACGCTCCTTCCGCTGCCTGCGCTTGTTTTCTGCATGCCCTCGGCGACGAGACTCGAGGTGCTCAGCGCCCTCCCGGATGCTCTTCTTCCACTTTGGACGGTCTTTGGCCAGGGACTTCCAGGTGTCGATGGGGATGTTGCACTTTATCAAGGAGGCTTTGAGGGTGTCCTTGAATCGCCTCCTCTGCCCACCTGGGGCTCACTTGCCGTGAAAGAGTTCCGAGTAGAGCGCTTGCTTTGGGAGTCTCATGTCAGGCATGTGGAAAATGTGGCCCGCCCAGCGGAGCTGATCCAGTGTGGTCAGTGCCTCAATGTTACAAACCAATAGCATACTACTGGTTTCAAATAATGCCATCAATTACAAAAGTCATGATAGTTTATGTAGTTTGTGTTACTTGAACCCCAAAATACATTGCTACCTTGACTTACCCCAGCTTTGTTTTTGTTCTCACACTGCCAACAGGGAGTTTTGTTTTCTGGGGGCTGCTGCATAAAGGTAGCTCCACAATACCATAGCAGATTCACATAAGCTAGGCTGACACTTCAGTGAAGTACTTAGCGAATGCTGCGCTGTTTGAGGTGCCGTCTTTAGGGTGAGATGTTACCAAGGCCCCATCTGCCCCCTGAAAGTAGATGTAAAAGATCCCATGCAACTATTTATATAAGAACATAAGAACATAAGAACATAAAAATTAGGAACAGGAGTAGGCCATCTAGCCCCTCGAGCCTGCTCCGCCATTCAACAAGATCATGGCTGATCTGGCCATGGACTCAGCTCCACTTACCCGCCCGCTCCTCATAACCCTTAATTCCCTTATTGGTTAAAAATCTATATCTGTGATTTGAATACATTCAATGAGCTAGCCTCAACTGCTTCCTTGAGCAGAGAATTCCACAGATTCACAACCCTCTGGGAGAAGAAATTCCTTCTCAACTCGGTTTTAAATTGGCTCCCCCGTATTTTGAGGCTGTGCCTACTAGTTCTAGTCTACCCGACCAGTGGAAACAACCTCTCTGCCTCTATCTTGTCTATCCCTGTTTCTATAAGATCACCCCTCATCCTTCTGAACTCCAACGAGTAAAGACCCAGTCTACTCAATCTATCATCATAAGGTAACCCCCTCATCTCCGGAATCAGCCTGGTGAATCGTCTCTGCACCCCTTCCAAGGCTAGTATATCCTTCCTCAAGTAAGGTGACCAAAACTGCACGCAGTACTCAAGGTGCGGCCTCACCAATACCCTGTACAGTTGCAGCAGGACCTCCCTGCTTTTATACTCCATCCCTCTCGCAATGAAGGCCAACATTCCATTCGCCTTTCTGATTACCTGCTGCACCTGCAAACTAACTTTTTGGGTTTCATGGATAAGGACCCCCAGGTCCCTCTGCACCGCAGCATGTTGTAATTTCTCCCCATTCAAATAATATTCCCTTTTACTGTTTTTTTTTTCCAAGTTGGATGACCTCACATTTTCCGACATTGTATTCCATCTGCCAAACCTTAGCCCATTCACTTAACCTATCTAAATCTCTTTGCAGCCACTTTGTGTCCTCTACACAACCCGCTTTCCCACTAATCTTTGTGTCATCTGCAAATTTTGTTACACGACACTCTGTCCCCTCTTCCAGGTCATCGATGTATATTGTAAACAGTTGTGGTCCCAGCACCAATCCCTGTGACACACCACTAACCACCGATTTCAAACCCGAAAATGACCCATTTATCCCGACTCTCTGCTAAGAAGAGTAAGAGCGCTCTCCCCAGTGTCCTGGCCAATATTTATCCCCAAACCAACATCACTAAAAACAGATTCGCTGATCAACAGTTGTGTGCAAATAGACTGCCACGTTTCCTACATTACAACAGCGACTACACTTCAAAAATCATTTCATTGGACATTGTACTGTATGCACCTGCGAGTATGCTCACAGGCTTAACCAGTCACGTGATTTTCACAAGACTCAATAAAACCCCAGCCAGTTTCATTCAGGGGAGCCACGATGAGGCAGGTGGTTGTGAACCTGGTGGATGAAGTGGTAATGTGTAGTGTGATTGTTAAGCCTTTGCTAATAAACCAACTGGTTTATTCGCAATGTCCCAGGGGGAGTGTTTGCTAATGCTGTTGGGGAGGAGTTAAACTAATATGGCAGGGGGATGGGAACCAATGCAGGGAGACAGAGGGAAGCAAAATGGAGACAGAAGCAAAAGACAGAAAGGAGATGAGTAAAAGGGGAGGGCAGAGAAATCCAAGGCAAAAAACAAAAAGGGCCACTTTACGGCATAATTCTAAAGGGTCAAAGTGTATTAACAAGACAAGCCTGAAGGCTCTGTGCCACAATGCGAGGAGTATTCGGCATAAGGTGGACAATTTAACTGTGCAGATAGCAGTTAACAGATATGATGTGGTTGGCATCACAGAGACATCCCTCCAGGGTGACCAAGGCTGGGAACTCAACATCCAAGGGTATTCAACATTCAGGAAAGATAGACAGAAAGGAAAAGGAGGCGGGGTGGCATTGCTGGTTAAAGAGGAAATTAATGCAATTGTAAGGAAAGATATTAGGTTGAATGATGTGGAATCGGTATGGGTGCAGCTACGGAATACCAAAGGGCAGAAAACGCTAATGGGAGTTGTGTACAGACCTCCAAACAGTAGTAGTGATGTTGGGGAGGGCATCAAATAGGAAATTATGAGTGAATGCAATAAAGGTGCAGCAGTTATCATGGGTGACTTTAATATGCATATAGATTGGGCTAACCAAACTGGAAACAATACGGTGGAGGAGGATTTCCTGGAGTGCAAAAGGGATGGTTTTCTAGACCAATATGTCGAGGAACCAACTAGGGGGGAGGCCATCTTAGACTGGGTGTTGTGTAATGAGAGAGGATTAATTAGCAATCTCATTGTGCGAGGCCCCTTGGGGAAGAGTGACCATAATATGGTGGAATTCTACATTAGGATGGAGAAGGAAACAGTTAATTCAGAGACCATGGTCCAGAACTTAAAGAAGGGTAACTTTGAAGGTATGAGGCGTGAATTGGCTAGGATCGATTGGTGAATGATACTTAAGGGGTTGACAGTGGATGGGCAATGGCAGACATTTAGAGACCGCATGGATGAACTACAAAAATTGTACATCCCTGTCTGGCGTAAAAATAAAAAAGGGAAGGTGGTTCAACCATGGCTATCAAGGGAAATCAGGGATAGTATTAAAGCCAAGGAAGTGGCCAGAAATAGCAGCGAACCCGGGGACTGGGAGAAATTTAGAACTCAGCAGAGGAGGACAAAGGGTTTGATTAGGGCAGGGAAAATAGAGTACGAGAGGAAGCTTGCAGGGAACATTAAAATGGACTGCAAAAGCTTCTATAGATATGGAAAGAGAAAAAGGTTAGTAAAGACAAATGTAGGTCCGCTGCAGTCAGAATCAGGGGAAGTCATATCTAGGAACAAAGAAATGGCAGACCAATTGAACAAGTACTTTGGTTTGGTATTCACTAAGGAGGACACAAACAACCTTCCGGATATAAAAGGGGTCAGAGGATCTCGTAAGAAGGAGGAACTGAGGGAAGTCCTTATTAGTCAGGAAATTGTGTTGGGGAAATTGATGGGATTGAAGGCCGATAAATCCCTAGGGCCTGATGGTCTGCATCCCAGAGTACTTAAGGAGGTGGCCTTGGAAATAGTGGATGCATTGTCAGTCATTTTCCAACATTCCATGGACTCTGGATCAGTTCCTATGGAGTGGAGGGTAGCCAATGTAACCCCACTTTGTAAAAAAGGAGGGAGAGAGAAAATAGAGAATTATAGACCGGTCAGCCTGACATCGGTAGTGGGTAAAATGATGGAATCAATTAGTAAGGATGTCATAGCAGCGCATTTGGAAAGAGGTGACATGATAGGTCCAAGTCAGCATGGATTTGTGAAAGGGAAATCATGCTTGACAAATCTTCTGGAATTTTTTGAGGATGTTTCCAGTAGAGTGGACAAGGGAGAACCAGTTGATGTGGTGTATTTGGACTTTCAGAAGGCTTTCGACAAGGTCCCACACAAGAGATTAATGTGCAAAGTTAAAGCACATACGATTGGGGGTAGTGTGCTGACATGGACTGAGAACTGGTTGTCAGACAGGAAGCAAAGAGTAGGAGTAAATGGGTACTTTTCAGAATGGCAGGCAGTGACTAGTGGGGCACCGCAAGGTTCTGTGCTGGGGCCCCAGCTGTTTACATTGTACATTAATGATTTAGACGAGGGGATTAAATGTAGTATCTCCAAATTTGCGGATGACACTAAGTTGGGTGGCAGTGTGAGCTGCGAGGAGGATGCTATGAGGTTGCAGAGTGACTTGGATAGGTTAGGTAAGTGGGAAAATGCATGGCAGATGAAGTATAATGTGGATAAATGTGAGATTATCCACTTTGCTTGTAAAAACAGAGAGACAGACTATTATCTGAATGGTGATAGATTAGGAAAAGGGGAGGTGCAATGAGACCTGGGTGTCATGGTACATCAGTCATTGAAGGTTGGCATGCAGGTACAGCAGGTGGTTAAGAAGGCAAATGGCATGTTGGCCTTCATAGCGAGGGGATTTGAGTACAGGGGCAGGGATGTGTTACTACAGTTGTACAGAGTCTTGGTGAGGCCACACCTGGAGTATTGTGTACAGTTTTGATATCCTAACTTGAGGAAGGGCATTCTTGCTATTGATGGAGTGCAGCGAAGGTTCACCATACTGATTCCCGGGATGGCGGGACTGACATATCAAGAAAGAATGGATCAGCTGTGCTTGTATTCACTGGAGTTCAGAAGAATGAGAGGGGATCTCATAGAAACGTTTAAAATTCTGACGGGTTTAGACAGGTTAGATGCAGGAAGAATGTTCCCAATGTTGGGGAAGTCCAGAACCAGGGGTCACAGTCTAAGGATAAGGGGCAAGCCATTTAGGACCGAGATGAGGAGAAACTTCTTCACCTAGAGAGTGGTGAACCTGTGAAATTCTCTACCACAGAAAGTTGTTGAGGCCAATTCACTAAATATATTCAGAAAGGAGTTTGATGTAGTCCTTACTACTCGGGGGATCAAGGGGTATGGCGAGAAAGCAGGAATGGGGTACTGAAGTTGCATGTTCAGCCATGAACTCATTGAATGGCGGTGCAAGCTCGAAGGGCCGAATGGCCTACTGCTGCACTTATTTTCTATGTTTTCTATGTTTTTCTATGTTAACAGCAATGTGTTGCTATGCATTCTTAACAAAGAACCCATGAAGTAAATACATTACAACCGTAAAGCGCTTTGAGGTGTCCTGGTGGTTAGGAAAGATGCTACAGAAATGTAAGTCTTCCCTATTTTCTCTTTTGTTTCTCTCCCTTATCTGTCACAATTTTCATAATTAACATTCTTCAGTCAAGAGGATGTATTTTACTTCCAAATGCTCTTGTATTGTCATTTGCTGAGTGTGAAGACCAGATAGCGGTGACAGGGGCCTGAGGGAAACACAGACTGATTTTCCAATTTTCCTTTGTGAAAGATCTCAGCAGTGAAAATGAAAAATACTTGGCTCGTGACATCTTGATTGAACAAATCGTGTTCCACAAGCAAGTCTTGCAGAATCAGCTTCAGCTAGCAAATGCGTAAGTGGAATCATTAACAAGACTGTCCAAGTCGGAGCTTCTCTCCTTAATTACTGCCATATTTCTTGTGATTTTTCCTAGTAAAGCATACTGCCCTGTGTTTGATTTATAATTAGCTGGTTTCTTTCTTGAATTCGAACCACTGCTCCTCTTTTTATTGAAACAGTGGATGAGAGCAGTCCGAGACTGCTGAGTTTTTGAAACAGTTTAATTTAGTCCATTATCTCCATCTCTCTTTCTATCTTCTCATTAGATTTCTACATTTCATTGGGGAAAATATTTAACAGGGTACAAGTGTACGGTTAGTATTAGTTACTCATGTATAATTAAGGAGACCGAATCCCTTCATTAAAATTTCATGTAGCCTTGTACGTACATTGATGAAATTAGAGAGTTAGAAAAATCGAGAAATGGCCGAATGGGATGTTTTTTGAAGCTGCTGATTTGCTCCTTGCAAAACGCTTCATTGCAAAATCACAGTTCTGAGAGTCCATCAGTGTTCATTGCTGTCTCGCAAAGAATGCAACCGCTCATTATAGCACTGAAGCATATGGAAAGAAAAGAAAGTCTTGCATTTATATAGTGCCTTTCACAACCACCGGACGTTTCAAAACACTTACAGCCAATTAAGTACTTTTGAAGTGACGTCACTGCTGTAATGTGGGAAATGCGGCAGCCAACTAGCGCACATCAAACTCCCACAAACAGCAATGTGTTAATGACCGGATAACTGTTTTTATTATGTTGATTGAGGGAATAATATTGGCCAGGACATCGGGGATCACTCCACTGCTCTTCTTCAAAATAGTGCCGTGGGATCTTTTATGTCCACCTGAGAGAGCAGCCGGAGCCTCAGTTTAACATCTCATCCAAAAGACAGCAACTATGACAGCGCAGCACTCCTTCAGCACTGCACTGGAGTGTCAGCCTAGATTTATGTACTTCAGTTCCTAGTGTTCATTGCTGTCTCGCAAAGAATGCAACCATTCATTATAGCACTGAAGCATATGGAAAGAAAAGAAAGACTTGCATTTATATAATGCCTTTCACAACCACCGGATGTTTCAAAGCGCTTTACAACCAATGAAGTACTTACCAAATCCACGACTTCCAGATCCAAATGCCACAACCTCTACCACCTAGAAGGACTACGGCAGCAGGCACATGGGAACACCACCACCTCCAGGTATCCCTCCAAGTCACACACTACCCTGACTTGGAAATATATCGCCATTCCTTAGATGAGATTTGGATCTAGTGGTGGCTAGGAAAATAAATTGCTCTTTGAAAAACATCTTCTATTTGAGTGTCCAATGTACCCTGCAGGTCCGGCTAGATGTATGCAGGAGTCCAGTGGTCGCTACTGTGCAGCCTTTTCAGCATGGCACCCATAATGAAGCAGGCGCCAGGGGAGTTCCCATTAACAAAAGTTCTAAGTACAGTTGGATTATATCTTACACACGATTGGACTGCTGCAACCCACTTGGTCATTTGGAATCCTAGTGTACTGTGAGTAAATAAGCATACATCATTTAGGGTCCGGTAGCATAGTGGTTATGTTATGAGAACTAGTAATCCTGAAGTGTGGCTTTAATGAGTCAGCGAAATGAGTTCAAATCCCACCACTGCAGCTGTGAAATTAAAATTAAATTAAAAAACTAAAAAAACTAGTATCAATAACAGTGAACATGAAACAAGAGATTAATGTGCAAAGTTAAAGCACATGGGATTGGGGGTAGTGTGCTGACGTGGATTGAGAACTGGTTGGCAGACAGGAAGCAAAGAGTAGGAGTAAATGGGTACTTTTCAGAATGGCAGGCAGTGACTAGTGGGGTACCGCAAGGTTCTGTGCTGGGGCCCCAGCTGTTTACATTAATGATTTAGACGAGGGGATTAAATGTAGTATCTCCAAATTTGCGGATGACACTAAGTTGGGTGGCAGTGTGAGCTGCGAGGAGGATGCTATGAGGTTGCAGAGTGACTTGGATAGGTTAGGTAAGTGGGAAAATGCATGGCAGATGAAGTATAATGTGGATAAATGTGAGATTATCCACTTTGCTTGTAAAAACAGAGAGACAGACTATTATCTGAATGGTGACAGATTATGAAAAGGGGAGGTGCAATGAGACCTGGGTGTCATGGTACATCAGTCATTGAAGGTTGGCATGCAGGTACAGCAGGTGGTTAAGAAGGCAAATGGCATGTTGGCCTCCATAGCTAGGGGATTTGAGTACAGGGGCAGGGATGTGTTACTACAGTTGCACAGAGTCTTGGTGAGGCCACACCTGGAGTATTGTGCACAGTTTTGGTCTCCTAACTTGAGGAAGGGCATTGATGGAGTGCAGCAAAGGTTCACCAGACTGATTCCCGGGATGGCGGGACTGACATATCAAGAAAGAATGGATCAACTGGGCTTGTATTCACTGGAGTTCAGAAGAGTGAGAGGGGACCTCATAGAAACGTTTAAAATTCTGACGGGTTTAGACAGGTTAGATGCAGGAAGAATGTTCCCAATGTTGGGAAAGTCCAGAACCAGGGGTCACAGTCTAAGGATAAGGGGAAAGCAATTTAGGACCAAGATGAGGAGAAACTTCTTCACCTAGAGAGTGGTGAACCTGTGGAATTCTCTACCACAGAAAGTAGTTGAGGCCAATTCACTAAATATATTCAAAAGGGAGTTAGATGAAGTCCTTACTACTCGGGGGATCAAGGGGTATGGCGTGAAAGCAGGAAGGGGGTACTGAAGTTTCATGTTCAGCCATGAACTCATTGAATGGTGGTGCAGGCTAGAAGGGCTGAATGGCCTGCTCCTGCACCTATTTTCTATGTTTCTATGTTTCTATGAAACTACAGGTTGAATCTACCCGGTCTGGTACCCTTGGGACCTAACCGGTGCTGGAACAGAGAATTTTTCGAACCACAGGAGTTCATGCTCACCAGTGTGTGCGTGTGCGCGTGCGTTGGCAGCATGTGGGCGGCTCCCTCAGCACCCGTGCACACACCTGCTGACTGACAACTGCTCCAGCCAATCACCGAACACACTCACTGATTGGCAGCTGCTCCAGCCAATCAAAACTTTAAAAACATAAACCCACCTCTCCTTCGGCCTAGCTAATGCCGAACCCACTGATGTTTCCAGACCAGACAGTCCTGGACCAGAGAGGTCAAAGCTGTACTGGATTGTTGTAAAATCCCATCTGGTTCACTGATGTCCTTTAGTGAAGGAAATCTGCTGTCCCTACCTGGTCTGGCCTATATGTATCTATCAACTGCCCTCTATGGTTGAAGAAGGTGGCTCACCACCACATTCTCATGGGCAATAAATGGCACCCTTGCCAGCGATGCCCACATCCCGTGAACGAATAAAAAGAAATATAGCAAAGCTACCTTGGAGGTGTTGGTGCAAGGGCTTTTAAGTATGACAATAGTGGCAGGGGTAAACTGCAGCTTGAAGGAGTGCCTCTTGTCAGGTGGTCATGCATGTTATACATTCAAGGAATTGTAGAGATGTATGCATGTTGCACATTGTTGTGGAGATGTACCGGTTCAGTGGAAATCGTGTGGCTTGCATACTTGGGTCATCTACTTAAATTTGCAGCTTACTTCAAGATATCACTTCCTTCCTCATTGCGATCCATGCCCTGCAGGTGCTGTAGACTTAGCGGTGGCCTCCTCCCAGGCATTCTTCAATGGTCTCCTCTGAGAAGGGTGAGGAGGTTTTTGAATTATGAAAGGTTTTGCTAAAATAAAAGAAAAGAAGAAAGACTTGGATTTATATAGCACCTTTCATGATCACTTGATGTCTCAAAGTGCTTTACAGCCAATGAAGTACTTTTTGAAGTGTAGTCACTGTTGTAATGTAGGAAATGCGGCAGTCAATTTGCCCACATCACGCTCCCGCAAACAGCAATGTTCTAAGGACCAGATAATCAGTTTTTGTTATGTTGATTGAGGGATAAATATTGGCCAGCACACCGGGGATAACTCCCCTGATCTTCTTCAAAAACGTGCCATGGGATCTTTTACATCCACCTGAGAGAGCAGACGGGACCTCGGTTTGTCGTCTCATCTGAAAGACGGAATATGGAAAGACTATTTCTTCTGGTCAATGACAAGGGATCATCAATTTAAAATTGCCACTCAGAAAGTGGAGCGATTTTAGGAGAAACATCTTAACATAGCAAAGTTTTGGAGCACAGAATGCTTTGCTACTGCAAGTGGTTAAGGCAGAGACCATTTGCTCCTTTCAAGAGAAAACTGGGTAAATATTTGATGCAGAAGAAAAAAAGAGTGTTAGAGGGAGAACACAGGACAGTGGGGTTAGCTTTCAATTTCTCCAGCAAAACCCAGCAGAGATACAATAGGTAAAATGACCTCCTTCTGCGGTGGAAACTCCTACCATTCTATGGGAAAGTTCCCCGCATCCCAAACAGAGCCACTTTCCTTCCACACCCATATCATGCAGGAGGGTCACACCCGCTGTATTGCAGATCTTGCTATTTTTTTATTACAATGCTCCAATTGTCCCTACAACAGTTCAAAATTGGGTTGTCCCCTTGTGGATGAAATCCACCACTTTCCCAACACCAGTTTCGCTCCACTTTTAAGAGGCTACCGCAGACCTTTAAATACCTGCACCATAGGAACATAGGGACATAGGAACAGGATTGGGCCATTCAGCCCCTCGAGCCTGCACCACCATTCAATGAGATCATGGATGATCTGTGACCTAACTTTGGCCCATATTCCTTAATACCTTTGTTTAACAAAACGCGATCAATCTCTGATTAAAATTAACAGTTGATCTAGTATCAATTGCTATTTGCAGAAGAGAGTTCCAAACTTCTACCACCCTTTGTGTGTAGAAGTGGTTCCTAATTTCACTTCTGAAAGGTCTAGCTCTAATTTTTAGACTCATGCCCCCTAGTCCTAGACTCCCCAATCAGCGGGAATAGTTTCTCAATATCTACCCTATCTGTTCCCCTTAATATTTTGAAAACTTCGATCAGATCAGCCCTTAACCGCCTAAATTCTAGGGAATGCAACTTTAATTTGTGTAATCTCTCCTTGTAACTTAACCCTTGAAGTCCGGGTATCATTCTGGTAAACCTACGCTGCACTCCTTCCAAGGCCAATATATCCTTCCTCAGGTGTGGAGCCCAGAACTGCTCACAGTACTCCAGGTGTGGTCTAACCAGGGTTTTGTACAGCTGCGGCATAACTTCTATCCCGAGCTTTCTCGACCTCTAGATATAAAGGCCCATTAGCCTTTTTGATTATTTTCTGCACCTGTTTATAACATTTTAATGATCTATGTACCTGGCCCCCCCCAAGTCTCTTTGGACCTCCACTGTTTTTAGCTTTCCACCATTCAGAAATTGCTCTATCCTTTTTAGGTCCAAAGTGGATAACCTCACAATTGCCTACATTGAAATCCAGTTGCCACGATTTTGCCCAAACACTTAATCTGTCGCTATCCCTTTGTAATTTTATGCTTCCATCTACACTGCCTACAATTCCACCTATCTTTGTCTCATCAGCAAATTTGGATATATGACTTTCTATACCATCGTCTAATTGCCACCAACACTCACAACTTCTGGTCAAGTGCACATGAATGTTCAAATGGGTTCAAATCACTGAGGAAGGCAAATGGCATGTTGGCCTGTATTGTAAGAGAAGTTGGAGTACAAGAGTAAGGAAGTCTTGCTACAATTGTACAAGGCCTTGGTGAGACCACACCTGGAGCACTATGCACAGTGTTGGTCTCTTTATCCAAGGAAGGTGTCATCTATCTTACATTATTATATATAACTGTATCCTAACATGCTATACATGACTGTAATAAGATATGACCTGTAACCACCAGCATACCTTACCACCAGGGGTGCACTTACAAGAGACAGGTATATAAGGACAGGTCTCAGGCAAGTGCAGCATTCCAGAGCTGTGAAATAAAGGTGCAGGTCCAGAGTGACCTTGACTTCACTATATGCCTCGTGTGAATCTGTACTGAGGGGGCAGGACTTTACAGTGGCGACGAGTTACGGGATTACAGAATCCACAGAATGGCGAACAAAGGATCAGATGAAAAGTACAATGCGGGAGACAATTGGGAGGACATTATAGAAAGGCTCCAGAAAAGCTTTGTAACCAAAGACTGGTTAGGCGACGATAAGGCAGACGAGAGAAGAGCCCATCTCTTGACCAGCTGTGGCTCAAAAACATACGCTTTAATGAAGGGTCTGTTGGCACCCGAGAAACCAGCAAGCAAGTCATTTGAAGAATTGAGCACACTGGTAAGAGACCACCTGAAGCCAGCGAGCAGCCTACACATGGCCAGACACAGGTTCTACAACTACAGACGCTGTGTGGGCCAGAGCATACCCGACTTCGTGGCGGAACTTCGGAGGTTGGCTAGCTTATGTGAGTTCTCCGATGAACTGAGGAGAGAAATGCTGAGAGACTTTGTCATTGAAGGAATAGGCCATGCAGGCATATTCCGAAAGCTCATAGAGACCAAGAACCTGACCATAGAGGCAGCAGTAGTGGTTGCACAGACATTCTTGATAGGGGAAGAAGAAACGAGGTTGATTTACAATGCAGGTATGACAACTAACGAAATATCAGAACAAGAAGTTCATAGCACTAAACAAGCTGCTGCCCCCACACACAGACAAAATCGGGAGAACAGGCTCTCGACAGCAGGCAGAAGCCAGCAAGGGCCACAGGAACGGCCGTTCACACCTCATCAACCCACAATGCGAGCAATCAACTACAAACTGAGAGAAGCTCAAGAGAGATCAGCCAGACGCAGCTCATTCTTTGGGAACACTTTGAACAATGGAACAGGTCTGTGCTGGAGGTGTGGGGGTGGGCACTCGTCAAGGGGATGTCGATTTCAGCAGGCTGCTTGCAGAAATTGTGAAAATACAGGGCATTTGGCCTGCATGTGCAAAAAAACGGCAGCTCGGCTGGTATATGAATCGGATGGGTCGGAAAGCGGACCAGAAGATGGTGGGGACAGTACCCGGGACACTGATGTACAGCGGGTCAACACGATCAATGGCCGCTGCTCCTACAACAGGACGCCTCCTATAATGACGAGGGTCCTACTCAATGGGATATCTGTCAACATGGTGCTGGATACGGGAGCGAGTCAATCTCTCATGGGCGCTCAACAATTTGAACAACTGTGGCCGCATAAAAAAGACAGACCAAAACTCACAAGAGTCGACACCAAACTAAGGACCTATACCAAAGAAATCGTACCAGTCCTTGGCAGCGCCATGCTCTCTGCCACACACAAAGGGACAGTGAACCGACTTCCCCTGTGGATTGTCCCCGGAGACCCCCCAGCACTGTTGGGGAGAAGCTGGCTGGCAAAACTAAACTGGAATTGGGATGATGTCCATGCCATGTTATTAGAGGAACGGACCTCCTGCTCAACAGTTATAAAGCAATTTGAACATCTCTTTTAGCCAGGTGTGGGCACTTTCAAAGGGGCCAAAGTCAAAATCTACATCACACAGGATGCTAGACCGGTCCATCACAAGGCCACAGCTGTACCCTATGTGATGAGGGAAAAGATTGAACACGAACTAGACAGGCTTCTGCGGGAAGGCATTATATCACCTGTGAAATTTAGCGACTAGGCAAGTCCCATCGTCCCAGTCATGAAGGCTGATGGATCCATACGTATCTGTGGGGACTACAAATCTACCATAAACAGAGTCTCCCGACAGGACCAGTACCCACTGCCCAGAGCGGAGGACTTATTTGCCACATTGGATGGAGGTAAATTTTTCTCAAAATTAGACCTCACATCTGCGTATATGACGCAAGAATTGACCGAGGAATCCAAGCTACTCACCACCATCAACACACATCGAGGCCTTTTCATGTACAATCGATGCCCATTCGGCATCAGGTCAGCAGCTGCCATATTCCAGCGCAACATGGAGAGTCTGCTCAAGTCCATCCCGGGGACGGTTGTATTTCAAGACGACATACTTATCACGGGCAGGGACACCGACTCCCATCTCCGTAATTTGGAGGAAGTACTAAAGCGGTTGGATCGGGTAGGCCTACGAGTCAAGAAATCCAAGTGCCTGTTTCTCGCACCTGAGGTTGAATTTTTGGGCAGAAGAATTGCCGCTGATGGAATCCGCCCAACAAAGTCCAAAACGGAAGCAATTCGACTGGCACCCAGGCCCCGGAATGTCTCAGAACTGCGCGCCTTTCTCGGGTTATTCAATTACTTTGGGAACTTTATGCAGAACTTAAGCACGCTGCTGGAGCCTCTCCACATGCTACTCAGGAAGGGTTGCGATTGGTTTTGGGGGTACGCCCAGGAACGCGCCTTCAATAAGGCACGCAACCTTCTGTGTTCCAACAGTGTTTTGACTTTCTTTGACCCAGGTAAAAAGCTAGTTCTCACATGCGATGCATCAGCGTATGGGGTCGGGTATGTTTTGCAACATGTCAATAGTGCGGGCAAATTACAACCCATAGCTTATGCCTCCAGGTCACTTTCGCAGGTGGAGCGTGGGTACGGAATGGTAGAGAAGGAGATGCTCGCGTGCGTGTACAGTGTCAAAAAGATGCACCAATACCTTTTCGGAGCCAAGTTCGCGTTAGAAACTGACCACAAGCCCCTCACGTCCCTCCTATCCGAGAGCAAGGCAATAAACGCCAACGCCTCGGCGCGAATTCAACGGTGGGCACTCATGCTGGCGTCCTACGACTATACCATAAGACACAGACCAGGCACAGACAACTGTGCCGACGTGCTCAGCAGGCTACCCCTGGCGACCACGGAAGGGTCTGACGAATAGGACTGTGAGATAGTCATGGCAATCAATGCCTTTGAGTCCACAGGTTCACCCATGACAGCTCGCCAAATCAGAGCCTGGATGGCCAGCGACCCCACGTTATCCTTAGTAAAAAGATGTGTCCTAACCAGTGACTGGGCAGAGGCTCGCGATGCCTGCCCGAGGAATTAAAACCCTTTCACAGGCGCATGCATGAGCTATCACTACAAGCAGACTGCCTGATGTGCGGCAGCCGAGTAGTCATGCCTCTGCGAGGCAGAGAGGCATTTGTCTGGGAGCTCCATCGCGAGCACCCGGGGATCGTTCTCATGAAGGCCATAGCCAGATCCCACGTCTGGTGGCCTGGTATTGACGCGGACTTGGGGCTCTGCGTCCGAAGGTGCACCATTTGTGCCCAACTCAGCAAAGCCCCCAGGGAGGTTCCCCTGAGCTCCTGGTTCTGCCGTACCAAACCGTGGTCGCGGGTGCACGTAGACTATGCGGGCCCATTCATGGGCAAAATGTTCCTCGTAGTTTTAGATGCATTTTCAAAGTGGATCGAATACACCATTTTAAATTCGAGCACAACCTCCACCATTGTGGAGAGCCTCGCAATCATGTTTGCAACACACGGAATCCCTGACACATTGGTCAGTGACAATGGTCCGTGCTTCACCAGCGCAAAATTCCAAGACTTTATAATTGACCACGGCATAAATCACGTCAAGACAGCACCGTTCAAGCCGGCCTCCAACGGCCAGGCAGAGAGAGCAGTGTAAATCATTAAACAAGGCATGCTTAAAATCCAAGGTCCCACGCTGCAGGATCGCCTGTCGCAACTGCTGCTGGCATACAGATCTCGTTGACTGGGATCCTCCCCCGCGCAACTGTTGATGAAAAGGACTTTAAAAACAAGGCTCTCATTAATCCTCCCAGACATGTACGAAATTGTTGAGGCAAAGCACCATAAGCTGACTGAGTACCATGACAAAAATTCGAGGGGGAGATGAAATGAGATAGGGGACAAAGTGTTTGTACTAAACTATGGCAGGGGTCCCAAATGGCTTGCAGGGACAGTAACGGGCAAGGAAGGAAACAGGCTACTGGTAGTACAAATGGACAATGGCAAAACCTGCCGGAGGCATGTAGACCAAGTCAAAAGCAGATTTACCAACAACACTGTGGAACCAGAGGCAGACTACAATGTGGAACTTGCACCACACCTGGTGGACAGACAGAGGGAACAACCTGAGGAAATGGAAATCCCAACAGACAGCCCAGGCGAGTCAACAACAATCACACCAATCGAAACAGACAGCCCAGGCGAGATACCAGCAACCACACCCAAAGAAAAACAGACACCAAGGCAAACAACTGAACCACAACTCAGACGCTCTACGCGAGAGCGTAGACCACCTGAGAGACTGAACCTATAAAGACAATAAGACCTTGGGGGAGGGTGATGTCATGTATCTTACATTATTATATATAACTGTATCCTAACATGCTATACATGACTGTAATAAGATATGATCTGTTACCACCAGGGGTGCACTTGCAAGAGACAGGTATATAAGGACAGGTCTCAGGCAAGTGCAGCATTCCAGAGCTGTGAAATAAAGGTGCAGGTCCAGAGTGACCTTGACTTCACTACATGTCTCGTGTGAATCTGTACTGAGAGGACAGGACTTTACAGAAGGATATACTTACCTTGGAGGCAGTACAATGATGGTCCAATAGACTGATTCCTGGGGTGAGAGGGTTGTCTTATAAGAACATAAGAACATAAGAAATAGGAACAGGAGTAGGCCATATGGCTCCTCGAGCCTGTTCCGCCATTCAATAAGATCATGGCTGATCTGATCATGGATTCAGGTCCACTTCCCACCCGCTCCCCATAACCCCTTAGCCCCCTATCTTTTAAGAAATTGTCTATTTCTGTCTTAAATGTATTCAATGTCCTTGCTTCCACAGCTCTCTGAGGCAGCGGATTCCACAGATTTACAACCCTTTGAGAGAAGAAATTCCTTCTCATCTCTGTTTTAAATGGGAGGACCCTTATTCTCATCATTGTTTTCGAATCCCTCCATGGCTTTGCCACTCCCAATCTCTAATCTCCTCCAGACCTACAATCAGTGGAAACATCCTCTCTGCATCCACCTTGTGAAGCCCCCTTATAATCTTATATGTTTCGATAAGATCACCTCTCATTCTTCTGAATTCCAATGAGTAGAGGCCCAAACTACTCAACCTTTCCTCATAAGTCAACCCCCTCATCTCTGAAATCAACTTAGTGAACCTTCTCTGAACTGCCTCCAAAGCAAGTATATCCTTTAGCAAATATGGAAACCAAATCTGCACGCAGATGAGAGATTGTGTAGAATGGATCTATGCTCTCTGGATTTTAGAAGCATGAGAGGTCATCTTAATGAAACACACAAGATTCTGAAGGGGATCGACAGAATACATGCTGAGAGATTGTTTCCCCTGGCTGGAGTGTCTAGAACTAGGCGGCACAGTCTCAGCAAACGGGGTCAGCCATTTAAGACCAAGATGACGAGAAATTTCTTCACTCAGGGTTGTGAATCTTTGGAATTCTCTGCCCCAAAGAGCTGTGAATGTTTAGTATTTGAGTATATTCAAGGCTGAGATAGATAGATGTTTGGACTCCAGGGAAATCAAGGGAATATGGAGATCGGGTGGGAAAGTGGAGTTGAGGTGGAAGATCAGCCATGATATCGAATGGTGGAGCAGGCTTGAGGGGCAATATGACCTACTCCTGCTCCTAATTCTTATGTTTCTTATGCTTAGGCTGACATTGGGCACCACGACAGTTGTAAGGAAAGTAAATTCACTTTACTCAACCAATCTCTACTCCTTTTTTCCCTGGACTGTGCATCAACTGTGCTTAGGAGTGAATTGGCTTTGGGATGCCCGGTGGTCATGAAAGGCACTATATAAATGCAAGTCATGCTTTTTTTTCTTTTTTTAACAAATGAGAGCCACATTCACTCTGTTGTGATGCACTGAAAGTGATACCAAATGGTGGATCCAGCATTGATTGAATGAAGGAATAATTCTTGGTGGATCAGGATGATTAGATGAGAGGTGATCTTATCGAAACGTATAAGATTATGAGAGGGCTTGACAAGGTGGATGTGGAGAGGATGTTTCCACTGATGGGGGAGACTAGAACTAGAGGGCATGATCTTAGAATAAGGGGCCGCCCATTTAAAACAGAGATGAGGAGAAATTTCTTCTCTCAGAGGGTTGTAAATCTGTGGAATTCACAGCCTCAGAGAGCTGTGGAAGCTGGGACATTGAATGAATTTAAGACAGAAATAGACAGTTTCTTAAAAGATAAGGGGATAAGGGGTTATGGGGAGCGGGTGGGGAAGTGGACCTGAGTCCATGATCAGGATCAGATTAGCCATGATCTTATTGAATGGCGGAGCAGGCTCGAGGGGCCTTATGACCTACTCCTGCTCCTATTTCTTATGGTCTTATGAAGGATTAATCCTGCAGAATACTTTATTTTTATGGTAACTGAAGCAACAGCATTCCGTAAGATTTATTGACCAAGAAATCCAAACAAATTCTATTAAGCAACCTAAGACAATTTGTTTTATTCCGTTGGAGTCTTAGTGTATTTTATGATCCAATAAGATTTTATGAACTTATTTCAGAATGCTTTAATGGTTATTGATAAAGAGTTCTCTCCCCACAGCACAGCACAGACACAGCCTCAAAATCCAATTTGCTTCAAACCAGTTCCATTTCCTCCCACAGAATTTTTCTAATTGTTTGGATTTCTGTGTCAGTTATTTATTTTTTTGTCAAACCGGTTTCAAATCTTTCCCACCGACACATTTCAGGTTCATTGAGGTTACAATTTACAGCTTTAGGTTTAAATGGGTTAATAGGTAAGGGCTTTGAGAAGTGTTTGAAAAAAGAAATTGTACATTTTATTTTATCTATAATCTGTAAAAAAAATATATATATTGTTATTCCCCTTAAGGCCAGTTTCCTCTGCAGAGTAATTTACCCCCATGCATCTTTCATTGAATACGAGGCAAGCAGTTTTCCGCTTAATGTTCGAGTAATGTACATCCAACTAAGATTCAGTAAAGGACAATTTCTCTACCAACGTTTTGAATTAAACTGATAATAGGCCTCGAGGGGAAAAACAAACGCATTCTTAATTTCCAACATTGGCCATATTCTATTGCAGGTAGCAAAGTCTTTAAGGTGATGTTACAAATTAATGAAGGACTGTTAGTATTTTCGGTTTCTTCGCACATAAAAGAAAGACTTGGATTTATATAGAGCCTTTCATGACCATCATCATAGGCAGTCCCTCGAAACGAGGATGACTTGCTTCCACACCAAAAAAGGATGAGTTCACAGGTGTTCCAATGAAGGACCTAAAATTCCAGATCCTGAACTGCATCCTGAAGGGTGGAAGATGCCTGTGCGTGGATCTTTTTACCGTGTGGTGGCCGTTGCACACCAACCACCACACGGACTTGACAGAGCTAGGTCTTGGTCCAGTGGCAAGGATTACCCAACACGACTGGAGACCTGCTCTGCTGCACGGGTCTAGTGGGCACACATATGCTGCCCCTGGGCCCCTGGCCCCGAACTCACGCCTCTCGGCGGCCCCGATCACGTCCCTCCACAGTCTCTCACCGCTCCCATCAGTCGCTCATGACCACCAGACATCTCAAAGCTTTTTACAGCCATTGAATTACTTTTGTAGTGCAGTCACTGTTGTAATGTAGGAAACGCGGCAGCCAATTTGCATACAAGCAAGTTCCCACAAACAGCAATGTGATAATGACCAAATAATCTGTTTTTTTTGTTATGTTGATTGAGGGATAAATATTGGTTAGGACACTGGGGAAAACTCCCCTGCTCATCTTCAAAATAGTGCTGTTGGATCTTATACGTCCACTTGAGAGAGCAGGCAGAGCCTTGGTTCAACATCTCATCTGGAAAGCAGCACTGGAGTGTCTGCCTAGATTTTTATGTTCAAGTTCCTGGAGTGGCTCTTAAACCCACAACCTTCTGACTCAGAAGCAAGAATGCTACCCACTGAACTACAGCTGACACTGCAAACACTGGTCATCTTTTTCTTTAAGCATGTTATTGAATTTGACAGGCAGGGAGGAAATAAAATGAAACATAGAAACATAGAAAATAGGTGCAGGAGTAGGCCATTCGGCTCTTCTAGCCTGCACCGCCATTCAATGAGTTCATGGCTGAACATTCAACTTCAGTACCCCATTCCTGCTTTCTCGCCATACCCCTTGATCCCCCTAGTAGTAAGGACCTCATCTAACTCCTTTTTGAAGTTACCACAAGCTATATATCTCACATGAACAATTTGTATTCAGCGCAATTTTGCCCTATGTTTGAAGACCCTGGGGGTGAAATCAGCCTTTCGCGCAAAATGGGCCATAGTGAATCTAGAGCCCATGGTACAACCTACTCAATGTTTCTTTTCATGGGCTGACTATTCACTATTGCCTGCTGCACACTTTTGCTCAAAACTAATTTCATTCCCCACTGGCGATAATTACGAATTGTGGTCTAAATTATACCCTTAAAAGAAATGCAAAAGCAAAATCTGAAAGAAAAGCAGAAAATGCTGGAAATACACAGCAGATCAGGCAGCATCTGTGGAGAGAGAATCAAAGCTAAAGTTTCAGGTCTGTGACTTATCCAGTTCTGACAAAAGGATGTCGACCTGAAACGTTAACTCTGTTTTTCTTGCCACAGATGCTGCCTGTCCTGCTGAGTAGTTCCAGCTTTTACTTGCATTTATATAGCACCAGATGTGCCAAGTGCTTTGCAGCCAATGAAGTACATTTGGAGTGCAGTCACTGTTGTAATGTGGGAGACATGACAGCTAATTTGCACACAGCAAACTCCCACAGACAGAAATGTGATAATGACCATATAATTTGATTTTGTTATGTTGATTTTGGGATAAATATTGGCCAGGACACCTTTGATAACTCCCATGCTCTTCTTCGAAATAGTGCCGTGGGATCTTTTACTTCCACCTGAGCTGGAGCCTCAGTTTAACGTCTTATCTGAGAGACGTCACCTCTGACAGTGCAGCACTCTCTCAGCACTGCACGGGATTGTCAGCTTAGATTTTTGTGCTCAAGACTCTGGTGGGGACTTGAACCCACAACCTTTCTGACTCAGAGGCAAGGGAGTGGTATCAACTGATCCATGGCTGACATTTGGCAAACATTGGGCTGAATTTTCCAGGGTGGGAGTGGGCACGATCCCTGGCGGGTTATGTGGGAAAGTTAATTTTTTTTTGACAGCGGTTAGGGAACCCGCTGTCATCTCACCCCCATGTGCCTTTCACCCAGGCATGTCTGTCAGCGCGGAGCCAACCCGACCTTCAGCGATGGGGGACCCAATTGAAATCATTATGAAATACTATACAGGCACACAGGAGCCCTTTTTCTCCTACTTTTTTAATTCCCTGCAGAGATACGGGATTCACACAGCTCGGGAACCATCTGTCAACCTGAGGCAGGAGTTCAGTGGCCACTGTTCCAGCTGATTACTTGACAGCATGGAAAACAAACCAAAATAAATCATGTTTATTACATCAACTAATAGAGTGATGGAAATTCTGTTCTACTTGAAAAACTACTAGTTAATGTTAATTTTTCGCTGACCATTCTAGGCCTTTCAACTAAGCAGTAATTGCAGTGAATTGATCTGCACTATAAAAAATGACATCTACCATTTAAATAAATGTTTGTGTAATTTCTGGTCAGGGTTTTCTGACAGCATACTGTGATTGTTCAGTTACACATTAAATCAAGTCATCAAGCGTAACAATTTCATTCACATCACTCATTCCATTGGTTCAATTTGCTTTCAGTCCCTGAATATGACTCATGTAATGTTTCAGTCTGAGACTTTACGGTGAATTTTGGCAAAGATTCTCTCACTTGTCCATTGTGATCTTCAACGGAAGAGCTGCAGAAATCCCAGAAACACATTGTAGGCACTATGGTCAAGAGTCAAAGGAACCATGGAGCAAGGGAGGAACTTTCGTCACATGACCCCAGCCATCTTAGTATAGGGGAAGACATGTTGTGAATGGTGCCAGGGGACACCATCTAAGTAAAGGAAGCTAGTCAAAGGAACCATGGAGCAAGGGACGAAGGGTTCTGAGGAAGGGCCATCGATCTGAAACATTAACTCTGTTTCTCGCTCCCCAGATGGTGCCAGACCTGCTGAGTATTACCAGCATTTTCTGTTTTTATTTTGTGGAGCAAGGGAAGAGGATTTGACACATGATCCCAGCCATCTTGGTGAAGGCATAGATATGCTGTGAATAGTGCAGGGCAGGAGCCATGATAGTAAAAGAAGCGAATCAAAGGAGCAAGGGAGAAGCTTTCATCACATGACCCCAGCCATCTTAGTAAAGGGTCAGACGCATTGCGAATGGTGCCGGGGGGAGCCAACTTAATAAAGGGAGCTAGTTGAAGTAATCACAGTGAGGGAAAACCATTTTGTTAAAGGAACTGATCACACTGAGGAAATTGGCTAAATACTTGAAAAGGAAAAATGTTTGCAGGGCTATGGAGAAAGAGCAGGGGAGACTGAGACTAATCGGATAGTTCTTTCAATAAGCCGGCAGAGGCACTATGGGCTGAATGGCTTCCTTCTGTGCTGTGTCAATCTTAGTAAAGGAAGCACCAGGACTGGTTTGATGAGAAGGATCAGGAGATTCAAGAGCTAATAGATGGCAAGTGCAGGGCATTTCTGAGCCTTAAACAACAACCCAACTTGGGAGCAGCAAAGCAGCATTACAAACGGCTCAAGGCTAAGGTCCAACAAAAAAGCCGGGACCTAAAGGACAGGTAGGTGGTGGATGGAGAAAGCACAGGAGATACAGCAGCTGGCCGACAGCCATGATGTGCGAGGATTCTTCATCACAGTCAAGGCCACCTACGGTCGAAACACCCAAGGCCCCACCCCACTGCTGTCAAGAACGGGGCAGTACTCATCAAGGACATCGAGGCAGTCAGATCCGCTGGAAGGAGCACTTTGAAGATCTCCTCAATCGAGACTCTGCCTTAGACTCAAGTGTTCTTGACTCCATCCCACAGTGTGCTACCCGCCACAACCTCAGTGAGTCCCCAACATTGCACAAGGTAGAAAAAGCCATAAGACTGCGACAAAACAACAAGACTACAGGAGTGGATGGAATCCCTGCTGAGGCACTGAAATATTGCAGAGAGGCACTGCTGGCGCAAATACATGACCTCATCTCTCTCATCTGGAGGGAGGAGAGCATGCCAGGAGATTTTAGAGATGCAGTGATCATGACCATTTTTAAAAAAGGGGACAAGTCCGACTCCGGCAACTACAGAGGAATCTCCCTGATATCAGCCACTGAGAAAGTTATCGCTAGAGTCCTCCTCAACTGATTTCTCCCCGTGGCCGAGGAGCTCCTCCCGGAGTCGCAGTGCGGATTTCGTCCCCTCCAGGGCACAATGGACATGGTTTTTGCAGCACAACAACAGCAGGAAAAATGCAGGGAACAGTGCCAGCCCTTATACATGGCCTTCTTTGACCTTACAAAGGCTTTTGACACTGTCAAACGTAAGGGTCTATGGAACGTCTTCCTCCGTTTCGGATGCCCCCAAAAATACGTCAGCATCCTCCGCCTGCTCCACGACGACATACAGGCCGTGATCCTTACCAACAGGTCCATCACAGACCCAATCCACGTCCGGACCAAGGTCAAGCAGGGCTGCGTCATCGCCCCAACCCTCTTCTCAATTTTCCTCGCTGCCGTGCTCCACCTCATAGTTGACAAGCGCCCTGCTGGAGTGGAACTAAACTACAGAACCAGTGGGAAGCTGTTCAACCTTCACCGTCTCCAGGTCAGGTCCAAGACCACCCCAACCTCTGTCGTCGAGCTACAGTACGCAGACGATGCCTGCGTCTGGGCAGACACAGAGGCTGAACTGCAGGACATAGTCGACGTATTTACTGAGGTGTACGAAAGCATGGGCCTTACGCTAAACATCAGTGAGACAAAGGTCCTCCACCAGCCTGTTCTCAGCACTGCCCTCCAGTCATCAAGAACCACGGCGCAGCCCTGGACACCATGGACCACATCCCTTATCTCAGGAGCCTCCTATCAACGAGAACAGGCATTGACGACGAGATCCAACACCGCCTCCAGTGCGCCAGTGCAGCCTTCGACCGCCTGAGGAAAAGAGTGTTTGAAGATTAGGCCCTCAAATCTACAAGGGCGCAGTAATACCCGCCCTCCTGTATGGCTTAGAGATGTGGACCATGTACAGTAGATACCTCAAGTCGCTGGTGAAATATCACCAACGATGTCTCCACAAAGTCCTACACATCCCCTGGGAGGACAGATACACCAACATTAGCGTCCTCGTCCAGGCCAACATCCCCAGCATTGAAGCACTGACCACACTTGATCAGCTCCGCTGGGCAGGTCTCATAGTTCGCATGCCAGATACGAGACTCCCAAAGCAAGTGCTCTACTCAGAACTCGTACACGGCAAACGGGCCAAAGGTGGGCAGCAGAAGCATTGCAAGGACACCCTCAAAGCCTCCTTGATAAAGTGCGACATCCACACTGACACCTGGGAGTCCCTGGACAAAGACCGCCCTAAGTGGAGGAAGTGCCTCCAGATGGGCGCTGAGCTTCTCGAGTCTCAACATCGAGAGCATGCAGAAATCAAGCGCAGGCAGTGGAAGGAGCGTGCGGCAAACCAGAATCTCCGCCCACCCTTTCCTCCAACCACCATCTGTCCCACCTGTGACAGAGATTGTGGTTCTCGTATTGGACTGTACAGCCACCAAAGAACTCATGCTAAGAGTGGAAGCAAGTCTTCCTTGATTCGAGGGACTGCCTATGATGATATGATGATTAATCTATGATACACTGTTTGTCAGGGATTCCGCAGCTCTTCTGCTGAACTTGCATAAGATTGTAAATCCACCCCTTTGCAATTACATTTAAAATCTGCTTAATTTTATATATTACTTATACACACACACATCTTTTATTTGTGCCAGTTACTGACACAAAATTCTATAGATTTGTGACAAAGCACCAATGACTTCCCGATTAATGTCCTTTTTAAATTCTGTTCTTGATCGTATTTATAGATGGAGTCTGTAATGTACTTGCTTCATGGGTTCGTTGCTTAAGAATTCATACCAACACATTGCTATTAAGAACTCATTGGTTTATTAGCAAAGATTTAACAATCACACTACGCATTACCAGTTCATCCACCAGGCTCACAACCACCTGCCTCATCGTGGATCCCTTGAACCCAACTGACTGAGGTTTTATTGAGTCTTGTAAACATCACGTGACTGGCTAAGCCACTCACAACTCAACAGCTCTACAACTATTTTGTTATAATAATTTAATCAAGTCCCCCCTGATTAAAGGGGGGGGCATAATCCAAAAACTTTTCAGGTGACCCCTTGTTTTTTTTTTGAGAGCACCAAAACACAAATTATACAAGTGCCCTCTGGCTAAAAAGAGGGTGGGGGGCACTAAAATCGGCAAATTAATAAATTAACCTTTAGACACTAACGGTTCAAATTAAAATTTGGTTGCCGAGGGTGATAATGCACTCCAGTCCCTCCGGCGCCCACCTCTCGCGGAAGGCCGCGAGCATACCGGTGGACACCACGTGCTCCATCTCCAGGGAGACCCTGGCTCAGATGTAACCACAGAAGAGAGGCAGGCAGTCGGGCTGCGCCCAGGAGCAGTCCTACGAGGAGGCCTTCTGACCTGCTCGTTCCCCTCCGCACAGGGTGCCCAAAGATCAGGAGTGTGGGACTGAAGTGCAACCAGAATTTCAGGAGCAGCTCCTTCAAATATTGGAAGAGGGGCTGCAACCTCGCACATTCAATAAAAACATGGAACACGGACTCTTCCAGACCGCAGAAATTGCAGGCGGCCTGGGAGCCCGTGAACCGACTTAAAAACTTATTGCACGGACTGCTCCGTGCACCACCCTCCAGGCCAAGTCCCCAATATATAGAGGAAGGACTCACGCATAGAGTGCCCTCCATTGGAAACCCCCGCCTCCTTCAGATGGCAAGATGGTGCGCCATGGCATCTCTGGACGGCAGACAAGGATGGCAACATGGGGACAACAGCTCTCCAACTATTTTGTTGTGAAACAAATTAAACAGTTAGTCCAAGTGCCTCCTGATTAAAGGAAGGGGACACTCTAAACACTTTTCAAGTGTCCTTTTTTTTTTGTTTTTTTTTGTGGTTTTTTTTGGGGCACTAAAACCACAAATTATACAAGTGCCCCCTGGTTAAAAGGAAGGTGACACTAAAACCCGACAATAAAACAAATTAAACTTTAAAACATATAAAATCAAATTAAAATATTGTTGCCGGGGGTGATGATGCACTCCAGTCCCTCCCGTGCCAACCTCTCGCGGAGGGCCACGAGCGTACTGGTGGACACCGCGTGCTCCATCTCTAAGGACACCCTGGCCTGGATGTAAGCGCGGAAGAGAGGCAGGCAGTCGGGCTGAATGACCCCCTCGACTGCCCGCTACCTGGACCAGCTGATGGCACCCTTGGCCGTGCCCAGGAGTAGTCCTACGAAGAGGCCGTCGGACCTACCCGCTCCCCTCCACACAGGGTGCCCAAAGATCAGGAGCGTGGGACTGAAGTGCAACCAGAATTTGAGGAGCAGCCCCTTCCAATAGTGGAATAGGGGCCGCAACCTCGCACACTCCATAAAAACATGGAACACGGACTCCTCCAGACCGCAGAAATTGCAGGCGGCCTGGGAGCCCATGAACCGACTTAAAAATTTATTGCACGGGACTGCTCCGTGCACCACGCTCCAGGCCAAGTCCCCAATAAATAGAGGGAGGTCTCCCACGTAGAGTGCACTCCATTGGGGACCCCCCGCCTCCTATGAATGACAAGATGGTGCGCCATGGCGTCTCTGGACGGCAGACGAGGATGGCAACATGGGGACAACAGCTCTCCAAACCTGTGAGCATGTTCACAGGTGCATACATTACAGAGTCAAAATAGTTAATGATAATTTTATTTAAATATTTCTTTGTCATTCATTTATAACTTTTATTGTATTATTGTACAGGAAAGATTCAACACCCACTATGTGAGATTGAACTTAAAAGTTAATGTAGCCAGGGTCCCTTTTGGGATCCCGGCTAAAAACACTTTGTGAGTGATGTCACCAGACCCATCCCATCTAATGCGCTGGGCGGGATTAATCGGCCCCATTAAGGTGATTTAATTCTGTACCGTGGGATGGAGCCAGCAGCGGGGTCAGGACCCACCACCATCACCGGCCGCACCGGACTTACCAAGGGAAGGAGAATTCTGGCCATTACAAACTCTTTAGAAATAATCAACAATAAAGTCACCAATTTAACACTGACATTTAGTCATACTGTTATCTACTTTTGATATAGTTGTAAATCTTGTGGTGTCAAATGTAACCATCCAACCAGATCTGAGTCGACAAGTGCAAATGAGTCTGCTTAATGAGCTGCACATTAGCTGCACCAACCTTTTAAACAAATGGAATACTGCTTTCGCTCGCAGTATTTCATGGATAATGGAGTCCATATTTAGGAAACCTATGCTTCTTGAAGAGCATAAACCATTATTGAAATAATCTCTCAGGCCCCATTAGCCTTTACAAATCTACAATGCTGGAAGCTATTTTCATAGAAGTCTTTTTTACCAAAAAGCGCAGCGGTCTGTTTATTCTTGTTGTCTCACTTGTTGCTTATTTTCCATTCTGAACAAATGAAACAGGGTTGTTGCTGAACCAGCAGAGACCACACGCATCATCACGCAGATGAGAATGGATACACAACTCACCACCATTGGGGAACACTTTTGAGGACCTAGTTCATGACCTGCCAGATGTATTAACCATGGACAATAAGAAAGAATAATGATTCTTAAGAGGAAAAACTAAGATTTAACATCTCCAAAACCTCATGAAATGATGATATATTAGGAAGAATATAGGAACAGGAGTAGGCCATTCCATCCCTCAAGGCTGCTATACCATTCAATGAGATCATGGCTGAAGGGCACCTAAATTGCCTGCCTTTATGCCATATCCCTTGATACCTGTAATGTGAGGATGCTCACAGGTTTGTAGAGCTGTTGCATTGTGAGTGGCTTAGCCAGTCACGTGATGTTCACAAGACTCAATAAAACCCCAGTCCGTTGGGATTGGGTCTAGGTCATCCATGATGAGATATGCAGTTGTCAGTCTAGTGGATGAACTGCTAGTGTGTAGTGTGTTTGTTAAACCTTTGTTAATAAACCAACTAGTTCTTAATAGCAATGTGTTGCTATGAATTCTTAAGCAAAGAACCCATGAAGCAGATACATTACACTACCCTTACCAAACAAAAGTCTAGCGATCTCAGTCTTGAAAGCTCCTATTGTCCCAACATCCATGTCCTATTGGGGAAAGAGTTTTAGATTTATACAATCCCTTGTGTGAAAGTGTGCTTCTTGCTTTCACTCCTGAATGACCCAGCTTTCATTTTAAGGTTATGTCCGCTTGTTCTTGATTTCCCCCACCAGAGTAACTAGTTTCTCCATTTGTACCCTAACAATCCCTTTTAACATGTTAAACATTGATCAGATCACCCCTCAATCTACTCAACACTAGAGAATACAAGCCCCTTCTGCTCTATCAGGTGGACGTGAATGATCCCATGGCACTATTTCGGAGAAGAGCAGAACATCACGGCGGCCATGAACTTTTATGCGGCGGGCTCCTTCCAGGAGATATTTGCAACATCTCCCAGGTTGCCATGCACTGTTGCCTAAGAAACGTAACTGAGGCTTTATATTCCAAGAGAGCTGAAAACGTTTCCTTATCCTTGGCCAGAAACCAGCAGGTGGAGTGAACACATGGCCTCGCGAGGGCTGCGGGCTTCCCCATGGTGCAGGGTGCCATTGACTGCTCGCATGTCACTTTGCGGGCGCCGCATCTCAACCCTGAGATGTACCACAACCGGAAGGGATTCTACTCCCTCAATGTCCCGCTGGTGTGCGACCACACTCAGTTAACCATGCAGGTCAAGGCCCACTATCTTGGCAGCAGACATGATGTCTTCATTCTGCGGCAGTCCGCTGTCCTGTCTGCCTTTGGGCCACCACGGCGAGCCAGAGGATGGCTATCAGGAGACAAGAGCTATCCATTAACGACATGGATCATGATCCGGTGGTCAACTGATGCTCACGTGTGCAGCATTCGTACAACGAAAGCCATGCTGCCACACAGAACAGCACCGAGCATGCCATTGGGATGCTGAAGCAACGCTTCCGCTAACTGGACCGTGCTGGAGGAGCCCTGCAGTACTCGACAGACTGGGTGTCGAGATATCTGGTGGTTTGCTGCATGTTGCACAACCTCGCCGTCAGGAGGACACAGCCCTTGCCACCAGTCACATGTTGACCATTGAGGAGCAGCAGGAGGAGCAGAAGGAGGAGGAGGAGCAGGAGGAGGAGGAAGAGGAGGAGGGAGCGGAGCAGGAGGAGGAGGAAGAGGAGGAGGAGGAGGAAGAGCAGAAGGAAGAAGAGGAAGGAGGAGGCAACCCAGAGAGCACCTTTCGGGCTGGGCTGTGCATGACCGACTCATCTGTGATACCAGTAAACGCAACCCCAATTCCACCTTCACCAACAGTCACACACCTTACCTTTCCTCAGTTACTGACCATCACAGCGTCTTTGCCACAATGCAAAGATTAAAGCCAACACAAAATAAAAATTCCAAACCAAATTTATAAATGAAATCATGCCAAATTGCATACTAATGTAAACTAATCACCTTGTGCATTCCCTTAGCGCCTGTCTTCCGTGTGCCTTTGCCCCTCCTAGTGCTCCTATGCCGTTCTACCCCAGTGGCTGCAACATGGCTGGTGGAAGGCTGCTGATTTCAGTGGAGGACCCTGCTGATGGCCTTGCAGGACGACCTCGAGCAGCTCTGGGCCGAGAAGGCCCGGCTGTGGACTGCACCATCTAGGTACGGGCGGCAGCAGTCTGGGCTGGCTGACTGACGGGCAACATTCAGGGCACTGGCAGAATGGCATTGGTGGGAGGAAAACGCTATGCTAATGGAGTGGCCCATTATTTGCATGCTGGGCAAATCCCAGTGCTGAGCAGGTGCTGGACTCCTCCACGCTCCTTGCCATGCACTCAGGCATTGTGGCAGGCCTGCCAGAAACCAAGCATTTCATTCTACATACCCATCAGCCTTTTGCAATAATAGCTCAGTGGGTATCACTCTTGCTTCTGAGTCAGAAGGTCATGGGTTCAAGTCGTACTCCAGGAACTTAAGCACAAAACAAATCTAGACTGATATTGCAGTGCAGTGCTGAGGGAGCACTGGACAATTGGAAGTACTGTCTTTCGCTTGAGATGTTAAACCGAGGCCCTGTCTGTTCTCTCAGGTGGACGTAAAAGATCCCATGGCACTATTTCGAAGAAGAGCAGGTGAGTTATCCCCGGTGTCCTGGCCAATATTTATCCCTCACTCAACATAACCAATAAAAACAGATTATCTGATCATTATCACATTGCTGTTTGTGGGAGCTTGCTGTGCGCAAATTGGCTGCTGTATTTCTCACATTACAACAGTGACTACACTCCAAAAATCCTTCATTGGCTGTAAAGCACTTTGAGACGTTTGGTGCACTATATAAATGCAAATCTTTTTTTCTTTCTTGCCGATCACCTTCTCGTCAGCATCTGCAGAGTTTTGTTTTGTATCGGCCTTCCCCTGCAGCCTGCCACATCGAAGTGCTCTTCTGAGTCCTCTGCAGCGGAACTCGAGCGCAACCCCACCTGCGCTACCCTTGTTCCCCACGAGCGTGAGATCGAGTGATGGTCTCTCTTCTTCTCCATCACTCTCCGCTTGCTCTTCCTCCACTGGCTGGCCAGGTTGGAGTTCTTGGGTATCTGAAAGGAGAAAGGTTGTGGTGAGGGGTGGTGGGGGGGGGGGGGCGGGGTGAGGGGCAGGAGGAGAGCAAGAGGTGCATTCTTACACCATCAGCAGCTTGCAAGTGAGGAGATTGTGGGATGAGGGGGAGGTGGGATGTGAGAAGACGGATTAGGTTTGAGCATACTATCATCGTCAATGGTCTCAGCCATTCGCCACGTCCTCAGTGACGGTCTCTCCAATAATGTCGAGTAACATCTCTTCCACCGGGGAAAGGATATGCGGGCTTGCCTGGCTCCCTGCCGGTTAGCTGCTGCTCACTACCTGTGCTTATGAACCACTTTACCCTGCAAGGGAAATGGAAGTGTGTCAGTGAGTGTGGGGCAACGTGGTTGGGTGATGTTCCTGTCATGGTTGAATAGCTGGCAGGGTGTGCAAGGTTTGAGATGTGAGTGTGAGGCTTGCAGCAGTGGCAAGTGTGTGAGGGTGCGGTGAAGCTACGAGTGTGAGGTATAAGTTGTGATCGATAGAGATTGGTGGTAGGTGAGTGATGGGGGGTGTGGTGCATTGAGCAGTATATGAGGCTAGTGATGCAGATGGTGGGAGATGGCATTTGAAGATGCACTCCTTTCAGGTAGCCAAGGACTGCAACCTGGCAAGGCAGTGGTGAGGGAGCAGGGGGAAGAAGGCAGTGATGCTGAAGACACAGCAGCATCACCTGATTTCACACTCGATTTACCAGCTCAGATACTGACACTCAGCGCACATTAGAGGATAGCTTAGACATGGGATTTACACGTGGCGAGGTAACGGGCACAAGTGCACTGCAGCCAGGGCAGGGGGCAAGGATAGCGTAGATGCCAGCTCGCTGGAGGGCGAGTTCGCCCATGAGTTCTGCTGCAGAGGGCTTAGATGAGGACTTTGAGGGGGGTACTACAGAAGATGACTGTTGGGCATGCGCACAGAAATGTTTGGTACCTTGGTAGCCTGCCAGAGAGCCTGTTGTCACTGTCAAGGATCATGGAAGAGTCCGTCACCAAATTTGCACAGGGCTTTGCGCTAAGCTTGGAGCCCCTGATGTCCAGGATGGAAGTGATGGACAATTCCATTAGCACACTTGTGGACCCAACCATGATGCTGGGTGTGATGGCCAATGTCTCAGCTTCCATTGCAGTACAAGCGGAAGCCACCCAACATCTGAGTGCTGCGGTGGAAACTCAGACTTCTGACACGCAGGCTCAGCTTGATGCCACGCAAGCTCAAACTGTTGCCAGCATGGCTGCGTTTAGCCCTCCTGTATGGCTCAGAGTCGTGGACCAAATACAGTAGACACCTAAAATTGCTGGAGAAATACCACCAACAATGTCTCCGCAAGATCCTGTAAATCCCCCTGGGAGGATAGACGCATCAACGTCAGTGTTCTCGATCAGGCCAACATCCCCAGCATGGACGCACTGACCACACTCGACCAGCTCTGTTGGGCAGTCCACATTATCCTCAAGCCCGACACAAGACTCCCAAAGCAAGCGCTCTACTTGGAACTCCAACACGGCAAGTGATCCCCAGATGGGCAGAGAAAACAGTTCAAGGACACCCTCAAAGCCTCCTTGGGATAAAGTGCAATATCCCCACCGACACCTTGGAATCCCTGGCCAAAGACCGTCCTGTGTGGAGGAAGAGCATCCTGGAGGGCGCTGAGCACCTCGAGTCTTGTCACCTAGAGCATGCAGAAAACAAGCGCAGGCAGCGGAAGGAGCGTGCGGCAAATCCGACTCCCCACCCACCCTTTCCTCCAACCACTGTCTGTCCCACCTGTGACAGAGACTGTAATTCCTGTATTGGACTGTTCAGTCACCTGAGAACTCACTTTGAGAGTGGAAGCAAGTCTTCCTCGATTTCGAGGGACTGCCTATGATGATGGAAAGGGGCTTGCAGGGTGTCACAGCAGTCCAGCAATCTGTCCTCCAAAAGATTTCTAGGACTGATGAGTCGCCTCCTCGAGTGAGGGATCTTGTATCCCTCATAGCATTTCACATTGATGAATTACTTTTTGTAGCATCATGACTCTTGTTATCGAGGCAAATGTGGCTGCTATTTTGGGTCTAGCGCTATCCCAGAAATATCAGTGGAAGGAATGACAATTGGTCGAGGGAGAAATGTTGGCCTGAACACCAGGAGGATATCATGCGATCCTTCTCACCCACCAGAACAGGCAGATGAAGCATCAATGTAATATCTCAGTCAAAAAGACATATAGCATGCCCTAAGTTCTGACAGCCTAGATTATTGGAGGGGTGGGGGGAATTTCCACAGGGATTTCACCCACTCACCCTTGGTAACCTCGGTGGAAGAGTTGATAGAAACGAATGTCGATGGACAAAAGACCGGGTTGGGGTAATATATTAGCATGGATAGAGGATTGGCTAACTAACAGAAATCAGAGTTAGGATAAATGGTTCGGTTCTCTGGTTGGCAACCAGTAACTAGTGGGGTGCCGCAGGGATCAGTGCTGGGACCCCAAATATTTACAATCTATATTAACGACTTGGAAGAAGGGGCTGAGTGTAACGTAGCCAGGTTTGCTGATGATACAAAGATGGGAGAAAAGGCAATGTGTGAGGAGGACACAAAACATCTACAAAAGGGCGCAGACTAGCTAAGTGAGTGGGCAAAAATTTGGCAGATAGAGTACAATGTTGGAAAGTGTGAGGTCATGCACTTTGGCAGAAAAAAATCAAAGAGCAAGTTATTATTTAGATGGAGAAAGATTGCAAAGTGCCGCAGTACAGCGGGACCTGGGGATACTTGTGCATGAAACACAAAAGGATAGTATGCAGGTACAGCAAGTAATCAGGAAGGCCAATGGAATCTTGGCCTTTATTGCAAAGGGGATGGAGTATAAAAGCAGGGAAGTCTTGCTACAGTTAGACAGGGTATTGGTGAGGCCACACCTGGAATACTGCGTGCAGTTTTGGTTTCCATATTTACGAAAGGATATACTTGCTTTGGAGGCAGTTCAGAGAAGGTTCACTAGGTTGATTCCGGAGATGAGGGAGTTGACTTATGAGGAAAGGTTGAGTAGGTTGGGCCTCTACACATTGGAATTCAGAAGAATGGAAGGTGATCTTATCAAAACATGTAAGATTATGAGGGGGCTTGACAAGATGGATGCAGAGAGGATGTTTCCACTGATGGAGGAAACTAGAACTAGGGGGGATAATCTTAGAATAAGGGGCCGCCCATTTAAAACAGAGATGAGGAGAAATTTCTTCTCTCGGAGGGTTGAAAATCTGTGGAATTCGCTGCCTCAGAGAGCTGTGGAAGCTGGAACATTGAATAAATTTAAGACAGAAATAGACAGTTTCTTAAACGATAAGGGGATAAGGGGTTATGGGGAACGAGCGGGGAAGTGGACCTGAGTCCATGATTGGATCAGCCATGATCGTATTAAATGGCGGAGCAGGCTCGGGGGGCCGTATTGCCTACTCCTGTTGCTATTTCTTATGTTCTTATGTTCTTAAGTCAAACCCACAACTTTCTGACTTGGATGGAAAAGAATCACTGGAGCTGCCATTTTGAAAAATATTGAACATGCACCCAGTGGCAAACACATTCTTATGCCTTTACAAATACTGAAGACTGGCACCTAAAAATTTTAACCAACTCATCTTACTACAGAGCAAATTATAAACTGGTGAATCTTAAAATGTACCCAAGTTCAGTTAGGACAATTGCAGAATCACAGCAAGCTCCTGAAAGAGGGTTTAATAGTCGTAAGATATGCCCTCATGGCTAAAGGGATCAAGGGGTATGGAGAGAAAGCAGGAAAGGGGTACTGAGGTGATGATCAGCCATGATCTTATTGAATGGTGGTGCAGGCTCAAAGGGCCAAATGGCCTACTCCTACAACTATTTTCTGTTTCTATCTAACTCCTGACCATAATCCTCACTTTCCTCAGTTTGCTGAAGATATCTTGTTGATTGTGCTTCACCATTCTGATCCCAGGACAGGAAACTGTCTCAGCTGTTGCTCTGAGTCAGAAGGTTGTGGGTTCAAGACCAGCTCCAGGGATTTGAGCACATAAATGTAGGCTGACACTCCAGTGCAGTGCTGAGGGAGTTCTGCTCTGTCGGAGGTGCCATCCTTCAAATGAAATGTTAAAACCGAGGCCCCATCTGCTCTCTCAGGCAAATGTAAAAGACCCAATGGCACTATTACTAAGAAGAGCAGGGGAGTTATCCCTGGTGTCCAGTCCAATATTTATCCCTCAATCAACACAACAAAACATTATCTCGGAAGTCATGGGGAGAAGGCAGGGAAGTGGAGTTGAGGCCAAGATCACATCAGCCAATGATCTTATTGAATAGCGGAGCAGGCTTGAGGCGCCAAATTGCCTACTCCCGTTCCTAGTTCTTTTGGTTATTACCACATTGCTGTGTGTGGGAGCTTGCTGTGCGCAAATTGGCTGCAGTGTTTTCCACATTACAACAGTGACTGCATTTCAATAAGTACTTCAGTTGGAGAGGTAGAAGTTCGGGGCGTTAGTGAGGCCTATAAAGGCCCAATGGCAGAGAGAGGCGGGGGCAGTTGGAGAGGCGGGAGTTCGGGCAGTCGAGAGGCCTATAAAGGCCCAGTGGCAGAGGAGAGGCAGTGGCAGTCGGAGAGGAGGGAGTTCGGAGAGTCACAGAGGCCTATAAAGGCCCAGTGGCAGAGGAGAGGCAGTGGCAGTCGGAGAGGAGGGAGTTCGGAGAGTCACAGAGGCCTATAAAGGCTAGCTGGTGCAGCTGCAGCAGGGAGAGAAGGCAAAAAAGAAGTAGAAAAAATCGAAAGGTGACGTCACAGCCAAGGGGGTAAATGATTGGCTGATGATTGGTAAGTAGCTTTTCTTTTTTCTTTTTCTTTATCAGTAAGTAACATTTAGCATTGTTGTTGCCAAATTAAGTTTATCTAACGGTTAAGTCATGGCAGGACACGTGTTATGCCCCTCCTGTACTATGTGGGAAGTCAGGGATACCTCCGGTGTCCCTGACGACGATGTGTGCGGGAAGTGCATCCGCCTCCAGCTCCTGACGGACTGCATTGTGGCCCTGGAGCTGCGGGTGTATGAACTCTGGAGCATCCACGATGCTGGGAATGACGTGAATAGCACGTTTAGCGAGTTGGTCTTACCGCAGGTAAAGGGTACACAGCCAGATAGTAAATGGGTGACCAGCAGGAAGAGCAGTGCAAGGAAGGTAGTGCAGGAGTCCCCTGTGGACATCCCCCTGCAAAACAGATACACCGCTTTGGGTACTGTTGAGGGGGATGACTCATCACGGGAGAGCAACAGCAGCCAAGTTCATGGCACCGTGGTGGCTCTGCTGCACAGGAGGGCAGGAAAAAGAGTGGGAGAGCGATAGTGATAGGGGATTCGATTGTAAGGGGAATAGATAGACGTTTCTGCGGCTGCAACCAAGACTCCAGGATGATATGTTGCCTCCCTGGTGCAAGGGTCAAGGATGTCTTGGAGCGGGTGCCGGACATTCTGAAAAGGGAGGGTGAACAGCCAGTTGTCGTGGTTCATATAGGTACCAACAATATAGGTAAAAAACGGGATGAGGTCCTACAAGACGAATTTAGGGAGCTAGGAGCTAAATTAAAAAGTAGGACCTCAAAAGTAGTAATCTCAGGATTGCTACCAGTGCCACGTGCTAGTCAGAGTAGGAATCGCAGGATAGCTCAGCTGAATACGTGGCTTGAGCAGTGGTGCAAAAGGGAGGGATTCAAATTCCTGGGACATTGGAACCGGTTCTGGGGGAGGTGGGACCAGTACAAACCGGACAGTCTGCACCTGGGCAGGACCAGAACCAATGACCTAGGGGAAGTATTTGCTAGTGCTGTTGGGGAGGAGTTAAACTAACATGGCAGGTAGATGGGAACCTATGCAGAGAGACAGAGGGAAATAAATGGAGGCAGAAGCAAAAGATAGAAAGGAGAATAGTAAAAGTGGAGGGCAGAGAAACCCAAGGCAAAAAACAAAAAGGGCCACATTGCAGCAAAATTCTAAAGGGGCAAATGGTGTTAAAAAGACAAGCCTGAAGGCTCTGTGCCTCAATGCGAGGAGCTTTCGGAATAAGGTGGATGAATTAACTGCTCAGACAGCAATTAACAGATATGATGTAATTGGCATCACAGAGACATGGCTCCAGGGTGACCAAGGCTGGGAACTCAACATCCAGGGGTATTCAACATTTAGGAAGGATAGACAGAAAGGAAAAGGAGGCAGGGTGGCGTTGCTGGTTAAAGAGGAAATGAATGCAATAGTAAGGAAGGACATTAGCCTGAATGATGTGGAATCAGTATGGGTGGAGCTGCGGAATAACAAAGGGCCGAAAACGCTAGTGGGAGTTGTGTACAGACCACCAAACAGTAGTAGTGAGGTTGGGGACAGCATCAAACAAGAAATAAGGGATGTGTGCAATAAAGGTACAGCAGTTATCATGGGCGACTTTAATCTACATGTTGATTGGGCTAACCAAACTGGTAGCAATGCGGTGGAGGAGGATTTCCTGGAGTGTATTCGGGATGATTTTCTAGACCAATATGTCGAGGAACCAACTAGAGAGCTGGCCATCCTAGACTGGGTGATGTGTAATGAGAAGGGACTAATTAGCAACATTGTTGTGCGAGGCTCCTTGGGCAAGAGTGACCATAATATGGTAGAATTCTTTATTAAGATGGAGAGTGACACAGTGAATTCGGAAACTAGGGTCCTGAACTTAAGGAAAGGTAACTTCGACGGTATGAGGCATGAATTGGCTAGAATAGACTGGCAAAGGATCCTGACATGGTTGACGGTGGATAAGCAATGGCAAACATTTAAAGATCACATGGATGAACTTCAGCAATTGTACATCCCTGTCTGGAGTAAAAATAAAACGGGAAAGGTGGCTCAACCGTGGCTAAGAAGGGAAATTAAGGATAGTGTTAAAACCAAGGAAGAGGCATATAAATTGGTTAGAAAAACCAACAAACCTGAGGACTGGGAGAAATTTAGAATTCAACAGAGGAGGACTAAAGGTTTAATTTTTTTGAGAGTGGACAAGGGAGAACCAGTGGATGTGGTGTATTTGGACTTTCAAAAGGCTTTTGATAAGGTCCCACACAAGAGATTGGTGTGCAAAATCAAAGCGCATGGTATTGGGGATAATGTACTGACGTGGATAGAGAACTGGTTGGCAGACAGGAAGCAGAGAGTCGGGATAAACGGGTCCTTTTCAGAATGGCAGGCAGTGACTAGTGGGGTGCCGCAGGGCTCAGTGCTGGGACCCAAGCTCTTTACAATATACATTAACGATTTAGATGAAGGAATTGAGTGTAGTATCTTCAAGTTTGCAGATGACACTAAACTGGGTGACGGTGTGAGCTGTGAGGGTGACGCTAAGAGGCTGCAGGGTGACTTGAACATGTTAGGTGAGTGGGCAAATGCATGGCAGATGCAGTATAATATGGATAAATGTGAGGTTATCCATTTTGGGGCAAAAACACGAAGGCAAAATATTATCTGAATGTCGGCAGATTAGGAAAAGGGGATGTGCAACGAGACCTGGGTGTCATGGTTCATCAGTCATTGAAAGTTGGCATGCAGATACAGCAGGCGGTGAAGAAGGCAAATGGTATGTTGGCCTTCATAGCTAGGGGATTTGAGTATAGGAGCAGGGAGGTCTTACTGCAGTTGTACAGGGCCTTAGTGAGGCCTCACCTGGAATATTGTGTTCAGTTCTGGTCTCCTAACCTGAGGAAACATAGAAACATAGAAAATAGGTGCAGGAGTAGGCCATTCGGCCCTTCTAGCCTGCACCGCCATTCAATGAGTTCATGGCTGAACATTCAACTTCAGTACCCCATTCCTGCTTTCTCGCCATACCCCTTGATCCCCCTAGTAGTAAGGACCTCATCTAACTCCTTTTTGAATATATTTAGTGAATTGGCCTCAACAACCTTCTGTGGTAGAGAATTCCACAGGTTCACCACTATCTGGGTGAAGAAGTTCCTCCGCATCTCGGTCCTAAATGGCTTACCCCTTATCCTTAGACTGTGACCTCTGGTTCTGGACTTCCCCAACATTGGGAACATTCTTCCTGCATCTAACCTGTCTAACCCCGTCAGAATTTTAAATGTTTCTATGAGGTCCCCTCTCATTCTTCTGAACTCCAGTGAATACAAGCCCAGTTGATCCATCTTTCTTGATAGGTCAGTCCCGCCATCCCAGGAATCAGTCTGGTGAACCTTCGCTGCACTCCCTCAATAGCAAGAATGTCCTTCCTCAGGTTAGGAGACCAAAACTGTACACAATACTCCAGGTGTGGCCTCACCAATGCCCTGTACAACTGTAGCAACACCTCCCTGCCCCTGTACTCAAATCCCCTTGCTATGAAGGCCAACATGCCATTTGCTTTCTTAACCGCCTGCTGTACCTGCATGCCAACCTTCAATGACCGATGTACCACGACACCCAGGTCTCTTTGCACCTCCCCTTTTCCTAATCTGTCACCATTCAGATAATAGTCTGTCTTTCTGTTTTTACCACCAAAGTGGATAACCTCACATTTATCCACATTATACTTCATCTGCCATGCATTTGCCCACTCACCTAACCTATCCAAGTCGCTCTGCAGCCTCACAGCATCCTCCTCGCAGCTCACACTGCCACCCAACTTAGTGTCATCCGCAAATTTGGAGATACTACATTTAATCCCCTCATCTAAATCATTAATGTACAGTGTAAACAGCTGGGGCCCCAGCACAGAACCTTGCGGTACCCTACTAGTCACTGCCTGCCATTCTGAAAAGTACCCATTTACTCCTACTCTTTGCTTCCTGTCTGACAACCAGTTCTCAATCCATGTCAGCACACTACCCCCAATCCCATGTGCTCTAACTTTGCACATCAATCTCTTGTGTGGGACCTCTTCGAACGCCTTCTGAAAGTCCAAATATACCACATCAACTGGTTCTCCCTTGTCCACTCTACTGGAAACATCCTCAAAAAATCCCAGAAGATTTGTCAAGCATGATTTCCCTTTCACAAATCCATGCTGACTTGGACCTATCATGTCACCTCTTTCCAAATGACGTTCTTGCTATTGAGGGAGTGCAGCGAAGGTTCACCAGACTGAATCCAGGGATGGCTGGATTGTCATATGAGGAGAGACTGGATCAACTGGGCCTTTATTCACTGGTGTTTAGTAGGATCAGACAGGATCTCATAGAAACATATAAGATTCTGACGGGGCTGGACAGGTTAGATGCGTGAAGAATGTTCCCGATGTTGGGGAAGTCCAGACCAGGGGACACAGTCTTAGGATAAGTGGTAGGCCATTTAGGACTGAGATGAGGAGAAACTTCTTCACTCAGAGAGTTGTTAACCTGTGGAATTCCTTGTCGCAGAGAGTTGTTGATGCCAGTTCATTGGATATATTCAAGAGGGAGTTAGATATGGCCCTTACGGCTAAGGGGATCAAGGAGAGAAAGCAGGAAAGGGGTACTGAGGGAATGATCAGCCATGATCTTATTGAATGGTGGTGCAGGCTCGAAGGGCCGAATGGCCTACTGCTGCACCTATTTTCTATGTTTCTATGTTTCATTGGCTGTAAAGTGCTTTGAGACGTCCGGTGGTCGTGAAAGGTGCTATTTAAATGCAAGTCTTTCTTTACTGGAAGTAATGCTGAGGAAGCTGTAAGAGAAATCACTTGTCATGATATCACGCTGAGCCTGAAATCGCAGAGGTGTGAGCATTGTTTCACAAAATGTCACCAGTAATTTGGTGGTGAATATTCAGGGAATAAATTTTGAATGAAAATAAACTCACTGCTTTCAGTTTTCCTCTCCCTCAGGAGTTATTTTATTTTTTTGCTGCCTTGAGTGAATTTACACCCGGTTTGTATTTCCCATCTGTGAATAATTACTTTGCCGTGCTTTTGTGAAAGAAAATGGAAGCTGACAGTACAGCTGTTTGCATCATCATCATAGGCAATCCCTCGGAATCGAGGAAGACCTGCTTCCACTCTTAACATGAGTTCTTAGGTGGCTGAACAGTCCAATATGAGAACCACAGTCCCTGTCACAGTTGGGACAGACAGTCGTTGAGGGAAGAGGAGGGTGGGACTGGTTTGCCGCATGTTCTTTCCGCTGCCTGCGCTTGTTTTCTGCATGCTCTCGGCGATGAGACTCGAGATGCTCAGCGCCCTCCGGGTGCACTTTCTCCACTTAGGGCGATCTTTGGTCAGGTCTCCCAGGTGTCAGTGGGGATGTTGCATTTATCAGGGAGCCTTTGAGGGTGTCCTTGAAACATTTCCTCTGCCCATCTTTGGCTCGTTTGCCATGAAGGAGTTCCAAGTAAAGCGCTTGCTTTGGGAGTCTCGTGTCTGTCATGCAAACAATGTGGCCTGCCCAGCAGAGCTGATCAAGTGTGACCAGTGCTTAAATGCTGGGGATGTTGGCCTGGTTGAGGATTCTAACGTTGGTGCGTCTGTCCTCTGTAAGGGCGGGGGGGGGTGGAGGGGTGGTCTCTATGAAGGGGTCAGGTTCCCTTCTGACCAACTTGAGTGGTTCGAATCGCTCCCACTCCCTTGGGTTCTGTACTCTGGATTTATTTGGCGGGGGGGGGGGGGGGCGGGGTGACAAAAGTGCAGAGGACACTGGTTTTGATGCAAAAGAACTTTGTTTTTATTACAGTCAAGGTAATATAGGCTTATTACTCTAGTAAGAAAATACACGGCCAAACTTACAATCACTCTAATAAAGAACAATATACGGAAAGGTACAAGGTCATACTTATAATCACAAATCACTCTAATAAAGAACCAAACACTACACATTCAAAAAGAGTCACAGTAATTTATACCTCCCACCTCCCAATACCTAATCCTAGCTAGGTTAGACTCCAGGGCATGCAGGGACTATGCTTACCAACCCTTTTGATAATTAACGGTAGATCGCAGATGTTTTTCCCTTGATACCACGTTGACTGTGGTCTATCGCTGCTGCGATGGTGATGTTCTTCCTTCCTTCAGGACTTCAGGACTTCGCGGCTGGAGAAGTTAGTTTACAATTGTCGTGTTGGTTTCTCTCCTTGTCTTGATGACATGCACGCAATATAGCACCTGGTGTAGTATGGCATCTGAGGTAGTAGCAGCCTTGTAGCTACCTAGCAACCACCTAACCTTTGTTGAAAACAGGGGTCAGTTATATGATTTCAGTGTTCTAATCTTGCCGCCAAATCTGTTCAAAATCCTTTGTATAATTTTGGCGGGCTTGGTTCTTCTTTATAATATTTTGTTGGGCTCGTTAAAAGTTGATATGTCTTGGGTGGGTTGATATTCGAAAACTGTTTCCTGATGGAAATATTAGTTTGGTAATTGCAATGTCCTTTTGTGCTTTGTCTTTCGCATACAGGCTGGATTGGGCTTCTTTGTGATGTATATGCTGAAATGGTTGTCCAGACCCATGTTGATGGGTAGCTGCCTCTGGGTGATTTTGTGATGTTAATGTCTCTTGTGGAGGAAGGATTTTTGAATACTCATTCTTCCAGACAGGTTTACTCAGTCCTCACACCCAGGTAGCTTTACTTAATTAGACTGTCTCTTGCTAGTTCTGTCGGTCCGCCCACAGCCTTGAGTTTGAGTTTTAAAATCCAAAATACTATTAAAGTTCGTAGTTTCTTCCATAAGCACTTTAGAGTTCCAAACTTTTTGGCAGGTAGTCCCAAATTAAATTTCCTTTCGAATGAACCCAAACACAAGTGGAGCTTCTTGTGAATTTTGCATTCCTTCACCTCCCAGGCGATTTGTAGGCAGTGAGACAGGGAATGGTAGTAACTGAAAGGGCGTCGTTGCTCCCTGTCGCACATGCGACCCAACAAATGGCTCTCTCTGAACAGAATGGAACAAAAAATAAAAGGCGTCTGAAGTGAGATAAAGAGCGAGACCGAGTTCACAAGCTCAGTGGATCTTTGGTTCCTTGATTGTTTGACGGAAGAACAAGAACTGCAAACTCTCTCACTTTGTAATCACAAGCAGTCCATGACCTCTACATGGATCTCCTTGTCTTTTTAGTTGATTGAAACCAATGCAGAATAAAGGTCATAAGCGAACACGGGAACTGCTTGGTGACATTTTGTTGTGCAAATTGGGATCTGAGATAAGCAATGGCCAAAAATCAGCAATTAGCGGCTGAAGCTCGCGAGTTTATATTGGTAGTTAATTTTAATCATCCGCATGCTGGACTGTGCTGATAAGCTGTAATTTGACTGAGGAGGATTTAATTGTAGCTGACATTCAGAGGGAAAACTATTAAATTTAAAGGGCATTTATAATCAAAGATCTAAATTGTGTGTCGCATTTGGAAGAAAACAAGTTCTACTGAACTAGATGTCACAAGCTACTTTTTATGATTTAAGGATCGGGCAGAGTAAAATTATATCTACAGTATTTATGAAATACAGTCAGGAACTATTGAAAGTAGATATGGAGAGATAAGTTTTGGCCGGATAATAACAGAAATAAATCTAGAGTTGGTATTGTCGTGTGCTGTTAGACCAGGGAGAAATGACAAAGTAATATCAATTAGCAGGTAACTGTAACAAAGTTCATTGTAACATAAATAAACTGTAGCCTTTTTACACTAATATTAAGAGTACAAAGAATAATGGGCTGAGCTGAAGGCTGTCTCTAAAAGGAGAAAGTGATACGATTAGCTGAGGATCGGTAGAGATTATACATTACAGGAAACGTGGGTCCAATGGTCATAAAGAATGAAAGAACTTGCATTTATATAGCGCCTTTCACAATCTCAGGACATCCCCAAATCACTTTACAGCCAATGAAATACTTTTGAAGTGTAGTCACTGCTGTAATGTAGGAAATGCAGTTGGTAAAATTGCACACAGCAAGCTCCCGTGAACGGTAATGAAATAAAAGATCAGATAGTCTGTTTTGAGTGTTGTTGACCAGGATAACGTGGGAACACCCTTGCTCTTCTTCAAATACTGCCGTGGGATCTTTTACAACCTCCTGGTGATTAACAGTGCATGACATAGCTAGAGGAGCAGATGTGGGCATCACTGACAAAGCCGGAATTAATGCTCTTGAGAAGGTGTTGGTGAGCCGCCTTCTTCTTGAACCGCTGCAGTCCGTGTGCTGAAGGTGCTCTCTCAGTGCTGTTAGTGAGGGAGTTCCAGGGTTTTGACCCAGCGACGATGAACCAATGGCGATGTGTTTCCAAGTCAGGATGGTGTGTGATTTGAAGGGGAATGTGGAGGTGGTGGTGTTCTCATGTGCCTGCTGCCCTTGTGGGAGAGGTTGTGAATTTGACAGGTGCTGTCGAAGAAGCCTTGGCGCGTTGCTGCAGTGCATCTTGTAGATGGTGCACACTGCAGCCACAGTGCGCCGGTGATGGAGAGAGTGAATGTTGAAGGTGATAGATAGGGTGCCAATCATGCGGGCTGCTTTGCCCTGGATGGTGTCGAGCTTCTTGAGTGTTGATGGAGCTCAACAGGCATCCAGGCAAGTGGAGAGTATTCCATCGCACTCCTGACTTGTTCCTTGGAGAGGCTTTGAAGTGTCAAGGGGTGAATCACATGCCACAGAATAGCCAAATCTCGCACCTGCTCTCGTAGCTATGGCATTTATGTGATTGGTTCAGTTGAGTTTCTGGAATGACACCAACATGCAGATTCGGTTTCCAAGGTTCTGTGGCAACTGTGGTGTCCTGAGTCTGCAGCTCTGATCCACAGGAAAATCATGGAACTTTTTTCTTGATCGTAAGCATCAAGAGGGCATGTGGCAGCCTGACTGGAATCTACACCTTCCTTCCACCTCAAAAAGCAAGGATCAGCCAATGCCTCCTCCACTACGGAAACATAGATTACACAGCAGGGGAGAGTTGTGAATCTTTGGAATTCTCTACCCCAGAGGGCTGTGGATGCTGATTTTCTGAATATATTCAAGGCCGAGATCAATAGATTTTTGGAGTCTCGGGGAATCAAGGGATATGGCGATCATGCAGGAAAGTGGAGTTGAGGTCGATGATCAGCCATGATCTTGTTGAATGGCGGAGCAGGTTCGAGGGCCTCCTCCTATTTCTTATGTTCTTATGTTCTTATTAGACATGGTCCACCTTACTGGTTTCCAGCCCCTGGGGGCCAGGATGCAGGTTATTATTTTCCAGGGCTTTCAGGATCTGGTTATTGTCAGCCATTAGACCAGTCAGTCACTGGTCAGTAGGGCCACAAACCAAATAAAGACATCCGGAGTGAACCTGAAGACATTGCAATTCCTCACGGAAGCAGCACATGCCAAGTATCCAGACTTCCCCCTCAGTGGCACATTGGAGTTGTGTTCAGTTTTGGTCTCCTAATCTGAGGAAGGACGTTCTTGCTATTGAGGGAGTGCAGCGAAGGTTCACCAGACTGATTCCCGGGATGGTGGGACTGACATATGAGGAGAGACTGGATCGACTGGGCCTGTATTCACTGGAGTTTAGAAGAATGAGAGGGGATCTCATAGAAATACATAAAATTCTGACAGGACTGGGCAGGTTAGATGCAGGAAGAATGTTCTTGATGTTGGGGGAGTGCAGAACCAGGAGTCACAGTCTAAGGATAAGGGGTTAAGCCATTTAGGACCAAGATGAGGAGAAACTTCTTCACTCAGAGTGTTGTTAACCTGTGGAATTCTCTACCGCAGAGAGTTGTTGATCCCAGTTCGTTAGATGTATTCAAGAGGGAGTTAGATATGGCCCTTACGGCTAAAGGGATCAGGCGGTATGAGGCGAAAGCAGGAAAGGGATACTGACGTGAATGATCAGTCATGATCTTATTGAATGGTGGTGCAGGCTCGAAGGGCTGAATGGCCTACTCCTGCACCTATTTTCTATGTTTCTATGTTTCTAAGCCATAGTGGTCCCTGCTCGGGCCCCTGGCACCCACTCAATTGTCCCCTCCCCAACATTCATTTTCTAACCAGTACCAACTGTTTCCTATCCTTCAGCCAATGTTTGTGTTATCCATTCCCAAACTTTACCTTGAATTTCTGGAATGTTGTTGGAGCTGCCCCGATCCAGGCAAGTGGAGAGTATTCCATCACACTCCTGACTTGTGCCTTGTTGGTGGTGGCGATTTGAGAACTTAACTTGTAATCTTTTCTGTGGCATGCTAACAAGTGCCTTTTGGAAGTTGAAGTCCACAATATTGGGGAGTTTGCTGCAATTGGCTTTTGTCGTCACTTTTTCAAAGAAATTAAGGAGGTTGGCCAGACAGGATCTTCCCCTTCTAAAGCCATGTTGATTGGTGTTTACTAAATGGTTGCTGCACAGATAATCCTCCAGTTTACTCTTGATAATCAAATATTCTGTTCCATGAAAATGAAGTAAGACTAATGGGTCTGGCATTGGCAGTAAGTTTTGTCACTTGTTTTTTTAATATGGGCTCACAATGGCCTCTTTCCAATCTACAGTAAATGCTGGAAATCTCAGCAGGTCAGGCAGCATCTGAGGAGAGAGAAACAGTTAACATTTCAGGTCAATGACCCTGTCAGAACTGGCGAATGTTCGAAAGGAACAGATTCTTAAGGGGCACTGAAAGAGGGAGGGGAGGAAAGAAAAAAAGGGAAGGTCTGGGATAGGGTGGAAGACAGGAGAGATTTGAGAGACCAAAGGGATGATGGGCCGACTTGAGATGGTAATGGCAGAAGTTAGAAAAAGATGAGTCTAGATAGGGTGTGAATGGTGGAATCCGTAGAATTTTGCGATTGGCTTTCCAATCTATTTGTACTCCTCAGTGTCCATTGACTCCCTCAGAATTAGCAATGCCTCACATCTCCTACTTAGAGACCTGATTGGCTAGCTATGGTTATTAGTTACGGTTTGGACAAAGCATCATATACCAAGCAATTCCATATTTACGAAAGGATACACTTGCTTTGGAGGAAGTTCAGAGAAGGTTCACTAGGTTGATTCCGGAGATGAGGGGGTTGACTTATGAGGAAAGGTTAAGTAGGTTGGGCCTCTACTCATTGGAATTCAGAAGAATGAGAGGTGATCTTATCGAAATGTATAAGATTATGAGGGGGCTTGACAAGGTGGATGCAGAGAGGATGTTTCAACGAACGGGGGAGACTAGACTTAGAAGGCATGATCTTAGAATAAGGGGCTGCCCATTTAAAACAGAGATGAGGAGAAATTTCTTCTCTAAGAGGGTTGTAAATCTGTGGAATTCATTGCCTCAGAGAGCTGTGGAAGCTGGGACATTGAATAAATTTAAGACAGAAATAGACAGTTTCTTTAATGATAAGGGGATAAGGGGTTATGGGGAGCGGGCGGGGAAATGGAGCTGAGTCCATGATCAGATCAGCCATGATCTTAATTGAATGGCGGTGCAGGTTTGAGGGGCTATATGGCCTACTCCTGTTCCTATTTCTTATGTTCTTATAAATACATACCATCGTCACTATCATTATTTCAGGCTCAGTTGCCACATCCACATTCTTCAAGCCAAAAAACCTGGGACATTCATTTCACAGGGTGATTCAGTCAGGATAATTCCATAATGCTGCACTCTTAACAGGGAATACCGGAGAAAGAATTGGTTCGAAATTGTTGTCACCCTACCTTCAACCCACACTCATTCTGAGTACAGCTTCCCCACTGAGAAAGAAAATCATGGAACTGGCAAGTTACTATGGCCCTAATCCCAGAGATCTTCCTGGGGACTAAGACATACAAGTTACTGAGGGGGCTCAACAAGGTAGATACAGAGAGGATGTTTCCCCTCATGGGAGAATCTAGAACTAGGGGGCAAAGTTTCAGAATAAGAGGTCACTCATTTAGAACTGAGAAGAGGAGGAATTTCTTCTCTCAGAGTGTCGTACATCTATGGAATTCTCTCAGAGCTGTGGAGGCTGGGTCATTGAATATACTGAAGGTGGGGATAGACATATTTTTGAACGATAAGGGAGTCGAGGGTTATGGGGAGTGGGCAGGGAAGTGGAGCTGAGTCCATGATCAGATCAGCCATGATCTTATTGAATGGCGGAGCAGGCTCGAGGGGCCAAATGATCTACTCCTGCTCCTATTTCCCATGTTCTTATGTAATACTGAGAATCTGATCGTTAAGATTCTGGTGATTGAGCTGTCAACAGAAAATTGCGAATCGTTATTGCTTTCGATCAAATCTGCTGCAAGATTGGCAGACTTCCTGAATTGAAGCCATCTTGTAAGTGTGTGCTTCGGTGATGTCGAAAAAAAGATATCATAGTGATCTTGTTGAAACATACAAGATTCTGAGGGGACTTGACAGGGTAGATGTGGCGAGGATGTTTCCCCTTGTAGGGAAATCTAGAACTAGGGGGCATAGTTTCAGAATAAGGGGTCGCCCATTTAAAATGGAGATGAGGAGGAATTTCTTCTCTCAGAGGGCCATGGATCTTTGGAATTCTCTGCCCCAGGGAGTTATGGAGGCTGGGTCATTGAATATATTTAAGGTGGAGATAGACAGATTTTTGAGTGATAAGGGAATGAAGGGTTATGGAGAGCGGGCAGGGAAGTGGAGCTGGCCCAAGATCAGATCAACCATGATCTTATTGAATAGCGCAGCAGGCTCGAAGGGCCAAATTGCCTACTCCTGCTCCTATTTCTTACGTTCTTATGTTCTTATGGTCCGATAGTTGAAGGCTATATTTTCCTTGGGTGTCCTCATTATATATGAACCATTTGTATATCTCTTCCCAAATCTTTCCTCGGCTAGAGAACAACAGTTAATCAATGGATGATTCCTTCCAGAAGGTTTTGGGTTCAAGTCCCACTCCAGAGACTTGAGCACAAGATCTGGGCTGACACTTCCAGTGCAGTGCTGAGGGAGTGTTGCACTGTTGGAGGTGCCATCTTTCAGATGAGATGTTAAACCGAGTTCCCGTCTGCCCTCTCAGGTGGACGTAAAAGATCCCGTGGCACTATTTCGAAAAAGAACAGGGGAGTTAATCCCCGGTGTCCTGGACAATATTTATCCCTCAATCAACGTAACAAAAAACAAATTATCTGGTCATTATTATTCTGCTGTTTGTGGGTGCTTGCTGTGCGCAAATTGGCTGCCGCATTTCCTACATTACAACAGTGGCTACACTCCAAATGTACTTCATTGGCTGTAAAGCTCTTGGGACATGGTCGTCTTTCTTTTCTTTCTTTCCCTCCTGAAGAGTCTGCTGCTAAATATATTTACCTTCCTCCCCCCAGCTTCTGTTACTCTGAAAGCTATCAGACAATTGGCAATGTGGGTCTTTCATCTTTTTTTGTATTTTGATTTTCCAATCAGTACATCTGAATTAAAGGCAATCTGCTTCATTGGGGTCAAGTGCCTCCTCTCCTGATTTCTGAAGTGTGATAATTGTCGGTGCATGTTGAATAGATGTCTTTTCTCATCACCAGCTGCAGTTTATCAGAGATTGCCAGCCCCCTGGCTTTGCAGTGAGTGGAGGCATTTGTCACCATGTGACCTCACGCTTAGCCAGCGATGACACTATTTTTGTGTCAGCGCCTTCCAGACAGCAGATGATATGGAGTCAGCCAGCACTTGCTAAACCTGGAGAACTTCGGCACTGAGCAATTTGTGAGCTACCTCTTATTGTTACGGTGTTTCCAACAAACTCCAAAGCTGAATTTGTGAAATGTCTTTTCTTGTTACCGGATTTTACGTAATATATATTGGACAAAATCGATTTTTACCCCAAGTTGCAGAACTCTCTGTTGGTATGGATTATGATTTCTGGGATCATTATAAAGGACATTAGCTGATTACTTGAGGGAGTGAACTGTTGAGAGGGATTTGTTTTGGAGAGTGGAGAGTTGGACTGAGTCTATTCTAGTATTTTACTTCCCAGAGTTTAGAAGGATGAGGGGTGAACGCATTGAAATATACAAAATTCTTACAGGGCTTGACAGGGTAGATGCAGGGAGGGTGATTCCTCTGGCTGGGGAGTCTAGAACCAGGGGTCACAGTTTCAGAATAAGGGGTTGGCCATTTAGGACTGAGATGAGGAGATATGGGGATTGTGCAGGAAAGTGTTGAGGTAGAAGATCAGCCATGATCTTATTAATAGAAACATAGAAACATAGACAATGGTGAATGGTGGAGCAGGCTCGAGGGGCCGAATGGCCTACTCCTGCTCCTAATTCTTTTGTTCTTATGAGACAACGAGAAAGGGAATGTGTGTGTCTGAGTAAGCGATCAAAGGTCAGATATGTAGCATAGGGGTCACGTGCCTCAATGGTGTTCCCCAGGGGTCAGTACTCGGACCACTGCTTTTCTTGGTATGTATTAAAGACTTGGACGAGTGTACAGGGCATCATTTCAAAATTTAGAGATGACATAAAAGTTGGAATTATAGTGAAGTATAGGAGGATAGGGATAGACTTCAAGAAGACATAGACATGGAATGGGCGGACACGTGGCAGATGAAATTTAATGCAGAAAAGTGCGAAGTGATACATTTTGGTAGGAAGAACAAGGAGACGCAATATAAACTAAAGGGTACAATTCTAAAGGAGGTGCAGGAACAGAAAGACCCAGGGGAATATATGTGCATAAATCGTTGAAGGTGGCAGAGTAGGTTGAGAAAGCGATTAAAAAAGCTTACGGGATACTGGGCTTCATAAATACAGGCATGGAGTACAACAGCAAGGAAGTTATGATGAACCTGTATAAAACATGGGTTCGGCCTCAACTGGAGTATTGCGTCCAATTCTGGGCACCACACTTTAGGAAGGATGTGAAGGCCTTAGAGAGGGTGCAGTTAAGATTTACAAGAATGGTTCCAGGGATGAGGGACTTAAGTTACATGGATATATTGGAGAAGCTGGGGCTGTTGTCCTTAGAGCAGATAAGGTTGTGGGGAGATTTGATAGAGGGCTTCAAAATCAGGAGGAGTCTGGACAGAGTACATAGAGAGAAACAGTTCCCATTGGCGGAAGGCTCGAGAATCAGAGGACACAGATTTAAGAAGAACCAAAGGCGACATGAGGAAAAACCTTTTTATGCACTGAGTAATTAGGATCTGGAATGCACTGCCTGAGAGGGTGGTGGAGGAAGTTTCAATCATGGCTTTCAAAAGGGAATTGGATAAGTATCTGATTGAAAAAAAATTGCAGGGCTCCGGAGAAAGGGCGAGGGAGTGGGACTCACTGAAGTGCTCTTGCAGAGAGCGGGCACAAGCTCGATGGGCCAACTGGCCTCCTTCTGTGCAGCAACATAGAAACATAGGTGCAGGAGTAGGCCATTCGGCCCTTTGAGCCTGCACCACCATTCAATATGATCATGGCTGATCATTTTTGCAACTTCAGTACCCCATTCCTGCTTTCTCTCCGTACCCCTTGTTCCCTTTAGCCATAAGGGCCACATCTAACTCCCTTTTGATTATATCTAACGACCTGGCCTCAACAACTTTCTGTGATAGAGAATCCCACAGGTTCACAATTCTCTGAGTGAAGAAGTTTCTCCTCATCTCGGTTCTAAATGGCTTACCTATTCTATGAGTCTATGATTCTAGTAGATTGATTCTAATAACTAGGCTGAGTGTTAGGGTTTTAAAGTGTAGACGTTACAACTTATCACTCCTGCAGCAGAATGTCATGTGACAGAAGCACATGTTCAGAATTCTGGTGCAAAAGGTAACGCTAGCTGATAAAATTTAGCCCTGAAGCTCTTGTGAGCTTCATGTGACCTCAATCTTTATTCACCACATTTTTAATGAGGATCACACTGAGAGCACATTAACTACTGTAAGACAAAAAAGCAACAAAAGATACCCACTGAAGGACTTCCCTCATTCCGTTACTTCAATAATTAGACAAACCCAATCTCAGTTGGCCCACGATGGTACTAGTAGACTCACAAAATGGTGTTGACATAAAAAACAATGCCAAGAAAGGAGCTATTACATTATACAAATGAAGGAGCCTCCAACATTTTTTGGAAACAGTGCCAGAGCTAGAGTGCCAACTAACAATGTATCTGCAAAGAGCTCAATTAATATTTTCTGCCTAAACAAGAACTCTGAGTATAAAATGTGTTCTCATAAGCCAAGAAATCCCCAATTAAACGCTGGCCATGTCATCATCATAGGCGGTCCCTTGTATCGAGGATGACTTACTTCCATGCCAAAAAGGGATGCGTTCACAGGTCTTTCAATGAAGGACCTAATATTCCAGATCCCAAACTGCATCCTGAAGGGTGGAAGATGCCTGTGTGTGGATTTTGTTTAACGTGTGGTGGCCGTTACACACCAGCCACCACACGGCTTGACAGAGCTAGGCCTTGGTCCAGTGGCAAGGATTAACCAAGACGACCGGAGACCAGCTCTGCTGCACGGACCTAGTGCGCACACATATCGCAGTGTGGGCTGGGCCCGTGCTGCCCCTGGGCCCTCGCCTCTCCTGGGCCCCAATCATGTCACTCCATGATCTCTCGCCGCTCCTGCGCCCCGAGCTCGCTGCTCCTACTGTACCTCACTCATGGCTCCGTAACTCAGCAGCCATATCGGAATTCACCAATATGGACAAGGAGATAAACTTTAATATAAAAGCAAAATACTGCAGATGCTGGAATCTTTCAATTTAGTAACTGTATTCACTACTCACAGTCTCTCTACATTGGGGAAACCAAACGTAGATTGGGTGACCGCTTTGCAGAACACCTCCGTTCAGTCTGCAAGTGTGACCCTGTCACTTTAATTCTCTGCCCCACTCCCACTCCGACATCTCCTTCCTCGGACTCCTGCACTGTTCCAATGAAGCTTAACGCAAGCTCGAGGAACAGCACCTCATCTTTCGTTTAGGCACTTTACAGCCTTCTGGACTCAACATTGAATTCAACAATTTCAGACCTTAACCTCTGCCCATATTTTGCTCTGATGTATTTTTTTCTCTCTTTGTTTCTCATGGCAGCTGATAATTATCCTGCTATTCACACCCCATCTAAACTAATCTTTTTCTAACTTCTGCCATTACCATCTCATTTTTGCCCATCACGCCCTTTGTCTCTCAAATCTCTCCTGCCTTCCACCCTATCACAGACCTTCCCTTTTGTTCTTTCCTCCCCTCCCCCTTTCAGTGCTCCTTAAGAATTTGTTCATTTCAAACATTTGCCAGTTCTGATTACATCTATTACATCTCTAATTTTTTCTAGTTCAGAGGAAAGGCCATCGACCAGAAAGGTTAACTCTGTTTCTCTCTCCACAGATGCTGCCTGACCTGCTGAGATTTCCAGCATTTTCTGTTTTATATTATATCAGGAGATAAACTTCCTATCTAAAAATGCACATCCTTACACCCACATCAAAAAACTAAACTTACAAATGCAACATTCTACTTAGTGCAGGAGACCCGGATTTCCATCACATGACCAGGCACCATTACCACCGGGGCTGCTCTTAACAATGAACTCAGTTTCAAATGTATTTTATTTTTGGGTTTAAATTTAGTGGGTCAAGTTCGCCAAGTCTAAAATTTGAATACTTCGGTTGACTAATAACAGGGAGATAACTTTCATAAGAACATAAGAAAGTAGAGATTAGGAACAGGAGTAGACCCAATGGCCCTTCGAGCCTGTTCCGCCATTCACTAAGATCATGGCTGATCATCGACCTCAACTCCACTTTCCCGCCCGATCTCCATATTCCTTGATTCCCCTCGACTCCAAAAATCTATAAGAACTAAGTTGCAAGCGGCTCTGACAGCCTGCTCCTATCCAAAGATCAGCCACACACCCTTTGGACTCACTGGGATCAGATGAACACATCTTTCTACTGGACTGCTGAGGGTGACCAACATATAATAATATCAAAGCACCATGAAAAAGAAGGAAAATCACATCCAATTATGAAATACAGATACCCAGTCCTGTACTATCAAGTAAGAAAAGTCACAGGGCTAAACTTTTCCTTTCATTTTCGGCGGGTTCTCGGCGATTTTCTCGGCGGTACAGCTGTTATTCCGCCCGGCGAAAGTTACCCCCTTTGTTTTTCAATGGTATCGCCCAAATCTGAAAACGCCCGCCGGGACCAAACCGCCGACGTGCACCGCCGAGAAAATCGCCAGGGCGTAAGTTTTGTCTCAACGGAAGCACGTCCAGACTGCCGAGGGAACTGCCCTGTGAAAGCTGCTTAAATAAGTTAAAGATTCTTTATTTGTTTGTTTTTAATTGTAAAACAGTGATTAGGTGTAAAAGTGTTTTGGGAATGTTTTTTAACTTTTTTTTGTGAACATTTTTTTTTCAAGTTTTTCCCCCCCTCCCTCGGCCCAACCGCAGCCTCGGACTAAATTTTCTTAAAACCGCCTGTTTTACTGAGTTTCCTCTGAATCGCCAAGAAAACCGCCGAGAATAATGGTTCAAGATCCATTTTCTCGCCAGGCGATTCGTTTTAACTTAAAAGTGTAAATTTTCACCAGCGTTGCTTACCAAAAGTTAGCGTTTTTTCTGGGCAGGCAATCGGGCATTGAGGGGCTCTTGGGAAAGTCAAGCCCATAGAATCATCGAATGGTTAAAGCACAGAAGGAGGCCATGCTGCCTCTCTGCAAAAGCACTTCAGCTAGTCCTACTCCTCTTCCATTTTCGCCGAAGCACTGCAAATCTTTTTCCTTCAGGTACTTATCCATCTCACTTTTGAAAGGCACGATTGAATCTGCTTCCATCATCCTCAAAAAACAAAACAAATAAGATATATCTCGCTCGATGTTACTTCCAGGTAAACTAAAGCTCTCACTAATACAGCGTTTAACTGCCGTTGACTTATGAGGAAAGGTTGAGGAGATTGGGCCTCTACTCATTGGAATTCAGAAGAATGAGAGGTGAGCTTATCGAAAAGTATAAGATTATGAGGGGGCTTGACAAGGTGGATGCAGGGAGGATGTTTCCGCTGATAGGGGAGAATAGAACTGGGGGCATAATCTTAGAATAAGGGACCGTCCATTTAAAAGTGAGATGAGGAGAAATTTCTTCTCTCAGAGGGTTGTAAATCTGTGGAATTCGCTGCCTCAGAGAGCTGTGGAAGCCGGGGCATTGAATAAATTTAAGACAGAGATAGACAGCTTCTTAACCGATCAGGGATTACGGGGTTATGGGGAACGGGTGGGGAAGTGGAGCTGAGTCCATGATCGGATCAGCCATGATCGTATTAAATGGCGGAGCAGGCTTGAGGGGCCTTATGGCCCACTCCTGCTCCTATTTCTTGTGTTCTTATATTCTTAATCTTTCCTGCCCTTAGTCACTTTTGTTCTTTTCTCTCCTCCCCTCTTTACCTGCCCCTGCACCTGCTTAAAACCTATTACATCTCTAATTTTTTCCAGTTCAGAGGAAAGGCTATCGGCCTGAAATGTTAACTCTGTTTCTCGCTCCAGAGCTGCTGCCTGATCTGCTGAGTGTTTTCAGCAGTTTCTGTTTCTATTGAAGCTCTCACTATCTTTGCAAGAACAAGAATGATTGCAGTCCCAATAATATAAAATAAAATACCAGTAGCAAATTATCACACAGCTTGATTTCACGACATTTGTGACTTTGGATTTCCATGGACTTTTCCATCACTCAGATTTATTTGCACTTTCTATTTCCTGTGGGATTTTGCCAGACATCGAACCTTTATTTCCCTTTGATTCAGTATTCTTTTTTGAGGTCCCCATTTGATTTTGGTTCCTTTACTATGTTTATTCAAATAGAATATGAGGTATATACATAGGATTACATCGGATATACGGCACAGAAACTGGCCATTCGGCCCAACCAGTCCATGCCGGCATTTATGCTCCACTCGAGCCTCCTCCCGTCTTTCCTCATTTATCTCTATCAGCATAACCCTCTAATTCCCTTCTCCCTCATATGCTTGTCTAGCCTCACTTTAAGTGCATCGATACTATTTGCCTCAACCACTCCCTGTGGTGACGCGTTTCACATTCTCACCACTCTTTGGGTAAAGAAGTTTCTTCTAAATTCCCTATTGGATTTCTTGGTGACTATCTTATATTGATGGCCTCGAATTATACTCTTCCCCACAAGTGGAAACATTGGGCCCAAGTTTCGGGCCGCGCCGACCTGGACACACATTTTTCGCGCCACAAAGTGCACCTAAAAAAATCTTACAGATTCTCCGGCTCCCTGCTGGTCCTCTTGAGTCAGTCGCGGCGCAGCACGAGCTGTTGGGGGTGGAGCTAGGTCCCTGCGCTGAAAACAGTGCCGGGACCTCTGCACATGCGCGCTACAGTGGGCGCGCATGTGCAGTTGCTCCAGGCGCCCAAAACTGTGTGAGAGGGGCCCGAAGCATGCAGCCCCTAGCCCTGGCCGAATGGCCTCACTGGGGCTGCATGCATAAGGCTGCCTCCCTCGCCCAGCTCCTGCTTCCTCCTGACCCAACTCGACTCCAGCTTCCCCGCCCCCCCGCCCTCGGACTGGACCCGACCCCGACACCGACCCGACCCGACTCCCGCTTCCCCCTCCAACCCCCCGGACCGGACCGCACTCGACCCCCCGGACTGGACCCGACCCACACTCCCCCGCCCCCACCCCCACACCTGACCTGACCTCCCTCTCCCTCCCTCCCTCCACCCCGACCCGAACCAAACCGACTCCCCCCCCACCTGACCTCCCTCCCTCGGACCCGACCCAACCCGACCCGCGCTCCCCCCACCCCACCCGACCTGACCTCCCTCTCCCTCCCTCCGACCCGACCCGAACCGATCTCCCTCCGCCCCCCCCCCCCGACCCGACCCGCGCTCCCGACCCCGACCCGTGCTTCCCCCGACACGACCCGCGCTCCCGACCCCGGACCCCGGACCTGACCTGACCCAATGCCACCTACCTGTAAATCTGGTGCTGGGGATGGGCCCTGCCCGAAGTCTTGGGCCCGGCCGGGCCCGGCCCATTCAGCCTCTCCCCCACCCCTTCTCCTTTCCCCCCCTTCTCCTCTCCCCCCTTCCCCCCCTTCTTCTCTACCCCCTTTCCCCTTCTCCTCTCCCCCCCTTTCCCCTTCTCTTCTCCCCCCTTCCCCTTCTCCTCTCCTCCCCTTCCCCTTCCCCTCCTCCCCCCCTTCCCCTTCTCCTCTTCTCCCCCCCTTCCCCTTCTCCTCTCCTCCCCTTCCCCTTCCCCTCCTCCCCCCCTTCCCCTTCTCCTCCTCTCCCCCCCTTCCCCTTCTCCTCCTCCCCTTCCCCTTCTCCTCCTCCCCCCTTCCCCTTCTCCTCCTCCCCCCTTCCCCTTCTCCTCCTCCCCCCTTCCCCTTCTCCTCCTCCCCCCCTTCCCCTTCTCCTCCTCCACCCCCTCCTTCCCCTTCTCCTCCTCCCCCCTTCCCCTTCTCCTCCTCCCCCCCTTCCCCTTCCCCTCCTCCCCCCTTCCCCTTCACCCTTTCTCCTCCCCCCCTCTCTCCCCCTTCCTCCCCCTCCCCTTCCCTCCTTCCACTCCCCCTTCCCTCCTTTCCTTCTCCCCCTTCCCTCCCTCCCCATCCCTCCCCCTTTCCTCCCCTCCCCCCCCCACTCTCTCCCTCTACCCCCCTCCTCCTCCTCCCCTCACTGTCAGAAACACAGACACTGACAGACAGAGAGTGAGAGACACACACAGACAGACAGAGAGATAGAGACACTGACAGAGACACACTGGGGGGGGGGCGGGGGGTGGGGGGAGGGCTGGGGGCTTCCCAGCATGCTGTTGGAAGGCTCCCGGTGCTGCAGTCGGAAAGTAGAAAATGTTTTATTTATTGATTTAAAAAAAAAATTATTTCTTATTAATTTTTTTTGATTGATTTATTGGTTGATTTATTGATATTTTTATCATTTATTATTGATGATGGCTCTTTATTTATAAAATTGAAGTGTTTAATGTTTGTAAACTTCCCTTTAAACCCCACCCCCCCCCTCCCCCCCGCCATTCCCTACGCCTGATTTGTAACCTATGCCTGATTTTCTCAAGTGTAGACAAGGTTTTTTCGAGCATACAAAAATCTTCACTTACTTCATTCTAAGTTAGTTTGGAGTAAGTTTTCACTGCCGAAACTTTGAAAACAGGCATAAGTGGCTGGACACGCCCCCTTTTGAAAAAAAAAATTCTGTTCCAAGGTGAAACTGTTCAAACTGACTAGAACTGGAGCAAACTAAATGCCGAGAATTTGAATTTCTAAGATACTCCATTCTACACCAGTTGCTCCAAAAAATCAGGAGCAACTGAGGCCGAAACTTGAGCCCATTCTCTCTGTATCCGCTCTGTCAAAACATTTCATAATTTTAAAGATTGTGGGATCAAGTTTCGGTCTGGGTTGCTCCTGTTTTTTTGGAGCAATTGGTTTAGAATGGAATATCTTAGAAATTACAATTCTCGGCATTTAATTTGCTCCAGTTCTAGTCAGTTAGAACAGTTTCATTTTGGAACAGAATTTTCTTTTTCAAAAGGGGGCGTGTCCGGCCACTTACGCCTGTTTTGAAAGCTTAGGTCGTGAAAACTTACTCCAAGCTAACTTAGAATGGAGTAAGTCTAGATTTTTGTATGCTCAGAAAAACCTTGCCTACTCTTATAAATCAGGCGTAGGGAACGACGGGGGGGGGGGGGGGGGGGGGCGGGGGGGGGGGTAGGGGGGGTGGGAGAAGGGAAGTAATTAAATTCTACAAACAATCAACAGTCTTACTTATACAAATAAAGAGCCAAGGGCCATCCTGAATAAAAAATTATAAACAAAGCAAAGACAAAATATTCAATGTTCCTACCTGTGTGAAGCAGCAGCGGCCTTTGAGCTGCGGTGCTTCAGGCAGGCCTTCCTTCCATGTAGGAGACAGGGGCGGCATCAGTGGCTCGACGGCAGCCGAAGAAACAGCAAACAAGAAGCCTTTGAGCTGTGGGGGAGACTGAGGCCATTGGGCCAGGGATAGGGAGAGGCAGCCAGACAAACACTTTTAAACTTAAATTTGCAGAATGGGTGCTGCATTGTCAACACCACGGATTATGCAATGGTTCACCAGCAATTCACTGCATAGGAGAGAATTGATTAGAGCTCACCGCACCAGGAACGTCGTAGCCCGTAGGCTGATGGGCAGGAGACCTTACCCACGTCGACAATATCGAGCCAGGCGCTCGTACCTGGACATGAGCGAGGCTGATTGTGTCAAAAGGCATTTCCACAGAGAAGTTGTCGCTGAGATCTGTGATATGCTGAGAGCAGATTTTCAGCCCAGAAGCAGAAACGCCAACTGCCTTGTCTGTTGAAGTGAAGGTAACAGCTGCACTTTCTTTCTATGCCTCGGGATCGTTTCAGGCTACAACTGGAGATGTGTGTGCCATCTCTCAACGTGCAATACATGCCTACGTTTACCAGGTCACGGCTGCACTGTATGCGCAAAGGAATGACTTCATCAATTTCCCAATGACCGCACAAGCGATCCATGAGAGGGCTGTGAGCTTCTTCAGGATTGCTGGCTTCCCAAAGGTACAGGGCTGCATTGATTGCACCCACATAGCCTTGTGCGCATCCGTGGAGGAATCTGAGCAGTATCGGAATAGGAAAGGTTTCCATTCCATCAATGTGCAGCTCGTGTGTGACGACAAGCAGCGCATCATGTCAGTCGATGCGAGATACTGGCAGCACAAATGATGCGTTCATCCTACGTGACAGCGTTATATCTGACATGTTTGAGCAGCAGCCAGAAGGGCAGAGCTGGTTACTGGGAGACAAAGGGTACGGCCTGACCACCTGGCTCATGACGCCCATACGCGTGACACGGACAGAAGCTGACCGTCAATACAACATGGCGCACATTGCAATGCGCAGCATCATTGAGGACCATTGGCATATTGAAACAGCGATTCCGATGTCTGGACCATTCCGGAGGCCACTTGCAATACTCTCCTCAGATTGTCGGTCACTTCACTGTTGTGTGCTGCATGCTCCATAACTCAGCCATCATGTTGCAGCAAGAGCTGGCAGTGGAACCAGAAGACCCACGTGAGGGTCCAGTGCATGATAATAGTATTACGGAAGAGCAGGATGAGGATGATGACGACGATCAGGAAAGCATGCAAGTGCCTGAGGCCGGAGCACCAGGTCGGAGGAGGGCCGTCCATCGTGCTCCTTTAACGATTGCTCGAGACTTGCGCCAGCAGCTCATCCGTGAACGCTTCAACTACTGATGCCTGAGGGCTCTGTGACCACTGTTGCGCATGGACATGTTTATTCTTTGCAGTTGTTCCTACGTTGTGTTGTGTTAATGGAACATGAAACAGTTTTAATGAAAAAATATTTTATTGAAAAGTTAACGTCACTGTAATAAAATATTTGTTGTATCAAACTTTACTTTTTAGTATGACTCTTGAAGATCACTTAAAGACTTTAAGATCACTTATAAACTTGTAAAGTTACAAAAGTTACAAAACAGCCTCAATGTGAAAAATCTTACACTCTTAAAATCACTTAAACTTCAAGATCACTTTTTAGATGCAAAATTAAATAAGTTACAGAATGTGAGAGTATTTACACTATAAGATCACTTAAAAACCCTAAGATCACTTATAAGTTGTAAAGTTACAAAATTTACAAAACAGTTTCAATTTGAAAAATCTTACACTCTCAAGAACATTTGAACTTCAGGATCACTTTTTAGGTGCAAAATTAAATAAGATACAAAATGTGAGAGCCTTTACACTATAAGATCATTTAAAAACCCTAAGATCACTTATAAGTTGTAAAGTTACAAAACTTTAAGAACAATTTCAATTTGAAAAACGCTACTACAGCTACATCAAGAACAAGAACAAAAGCAGCAAAGAAAGGCTGCAACCATCTCTCATCCATATCTCAGTGAACGCTCACTTCTTCATGGGGGTATCATTTGATTGGCGGGGCTGTGTGCCCTTATTGCAGCAGCTACCTCCCTGATGGTCTATGCCGACACTTGCATGCCCTCCCTGACGGCCTGTGCCATCGATTGCACTCGCTCGGACATTCCCTCCCGAAGTTCCCGTGTCATTACTGCTATTTCTCCCGTCAGGACCGTCATCTCTTCACCCACTGCATTGACGCCACCGATGAGTGATCGGGTAAGTTCATTGGTCTCCATACCCAATGCTACAACCTGAGCCGCATCTGTTGCACGCTGCATCTCAGGAGAGCGTTTATCCAATCTCCTTCTCCTCTGCCTGGGTCTGCCTCGTGGCACCACTACACAGGGAGGCGCGGGCTGGGATTGTGGGACGCTCTGTGTTCCAGACGGCAGTACTAGAGAGAGAGGTGCGGGCTGGGACGGTGGGACGCTCTGTGTTCCAGACGGCAGTACTAGAGAGGGAGGCACGGGCTGGGCAGGTGGGGCGCTCAATGTTCCAGAGGACAGTACTCGAGTGTGAGCCGTGGGCTGGGATGTTGGGTGAATGGGTGTAAGCTGCTCCATGATATCACCAGCAGCACTGGGACCCGCAATGTCGGAATCAAAACCATGGAAGGTGAAACCAGAACCTATGCGAGTGGGAGGCGCAGGCTCGGATGCTAGTGCACTGACAGTAAACTGCTGCATTACACCAGCAGCACCACTGGGTCATGCAACATCGGAATCAAAACCATGGAAGGTGGAACCAAAACCTATGTTAGGGGTTGAAACTCTGATGCCCCTTGATGGGGGCTCATAAACATTAATTTAGAAGCTCTCCCCTGCAGACATTTCAGTCATCGCCGCCATCATCCAGTCTGGATCGTCCGCATCTGGTTGTACTGGTTCTTGCTCTGTATCTTCAGGATCCTCAGGGTTGGCAGCAACACCATCATCATCATCATCATCATCATCATCATCATCATCATGTTCTGCAAAATACATCGGAACAGTCAAATGTTTAACAGCAAGGGAGGGGGCAGGATGGATGGCATGAGTACTCTCACACATAGCAGGCTAGGCAGCAGGTTGATTTGAAGGGCCACGATGCATTTTCAGGACTTACCCTCTTCCTCGCGTGTGGGCCCAGTTTGTGCTGTACCGATTGCTTTTCTCCATGTACGACTCATCAGAGCAGCTACCCTCTGTTCCAAGGGTGTCAGTGGATGTAGATTGGGCGTGCTTCCTCCTGTTCGAGTTGCTTCCCTTTTGTTGTGGGCCAATTTCTTCTGCAAAGAGTAAAATATAACTTTTTACAGAGTGCATCTTTCTGTAGGGTGGGACATGCAGATAGTCACGTTACAATTACGATTATATTAAAAATGGAAAATATTACTTACTACTAGACCAAGGTCATGCCATTTCTTTTAACACTGGCTTCCAGATCTCATGGTATGCACCACTGCGCAGTAATCTTCTGCAACTTGGTTCCAGTGTTTCTTCATTTCTTTAGGTGGCACTTTTATGCGACCTCTGTTGCTGGTATCCAGCTCCTGCCATCTCTGCTCAATGATGTTGACTAATCTCTCCACTTCCTCATGCAAGAAATTCTTTGTCCTTTGTGGATGTTGTTCCATTGCTGTATTGAATTGACACTCTTATTTTTCAAAACACCCAGTCCTTAATTTGCATGCACCAATGCAGCACCTGTTCTGGACGTTTAGCAGTGAAAAGCAGCACTCACTGATTTCAGCAGGTGATTTATTCAACAGTGCTGCTAAAAGCACTCCTTCAGACACAAAAAAAATCACCAAAATTAAATCCCAAGCCTTTCCAGGGGTCCACGAGACAAATCTTCACTTTTCCTCTACTTCCTTTAAAAATGGCCGAGTGCCAATGTTTATGCGCTACTGCGCGTGCGCGCACTCCAACGCTTACGCGCAAGGCTGCCGGCACAACGTTGTCTCATTTAAATTAGCCCCGCCCCCCCCACCACTTCTAGAATCGGCACAACTCTCTTGCTCCGCCCCCCGCTGCTCTGTGCACACGCCCCAAACTCCAAAGGATCTGCAGGGACCCGGAGAATCTGCAGGTATTTCTTTGACGTACTTTCGGGCGCGAGAAACGGGCATCCAGGTCGGGACTGTGCCATTCTAGGCGCGGCCCGAAACTTCAGCCCTAAGTGTGGTCTAATCAAGATCTGATACATGGTCAGCATAATTTCCCTACTAGTCAATTCTGCCCCTCTCGAAATAAACCCAACTGCTTGTTTTTTTTTATGGCCTTGCTGACATGTGTCGCAACTTTTAGTGATGTGTGTATTTGTACTCCGAGATCCCTTTGTTCCTCGACCCCACCCAGACCCACACCCTCCAAGTAAAAAGTGACCTCCCTATTCTTCCTGCACTATGTAAAAACCTCACATTTATCTGTGTTGAACTTAATTTGTCAATTGTATGCCCATTCTGCAAATTTATTAATGTCCTTCTGTAATTTGTTGCAGTCCTCCTCAATATTGACTATCTGCCCAATTTGGTGTCATCCACAAATTTAGAAATTGTGTTTTTGATTCTAAAGTCTAAATCTAATATAAATTGTGAACAACAGTGGTCCCAGCACTGATCCTTGTGGAACACCACTACCCACCTTCTGCCACTGTGAATAGTTACCTTTACCCCTGCTCTTTGCTTTCTGTCTTGAAGCCAGCTAGCTATCCATTCTGCTGCTTGTCTCCTGACTCCGCATTCTCTGATCTTGTCTATTATGGGGTACCTTATCGAGGCCTTTCGAAAATCTAGATAAATGACATCTACTGTGTTACCATTGTCTACTCTTTCTGTTACCTCTTCAAACAATTCAATGAGGTTGGTCAAGCAAGACTTTCCCTTTTGAAAGCCATGCTGACTATTTACTATATTTTTGGTTTCTAGATGTTATTTTATTTTCTCCTTTAGGAGGGATTGCATTATTTTTTCTATCACCAATGTTAAGCTGACTGGTCTAGAAGTCATTGGAAGTCTAAATTTATAGCTAATTTGGAGATTCAGGTGAATTTCAAGTGTACTGTGCATGCAGTGAAAAAGGAGACGACTACACCTTAAAGAATATAAACACCGATACTTTCTGTTATTGACTCCTGGTCTGCAACACCTTGATTTTAAAATTCTCATCCTTGTGTTCAAATCCCTCCCAGTGGCCTTGCCCCTCCCGACCTCCATTCCTACAACCTTACGAGATCTCAACGATCCTCCATTGCGTATCCCCAATTTTCTTTGCTCCACCATTGGCGGCTGTGTCTTCAGCTATGTTGGCCCTAAGTTTTGGAACTCCCTCCCTAACCCTCTCCGCCTCGCTACCTGGCTTTCCTCCTTTAAGACGCACCTTTAAATCTACCTCAATGATCGAGCTTTTGGCCGTCTGTCCTAATATCACCTTATGTGGTTCAGCGTCAAATTTTGTTTGACAATTGCTTCTGCGAAGCACCGTGGGATGTTGCACTACATTAAAGGCGCTATATAAAGGCAAGCTGTAGTTGTTGTTGTCAGAAAGATCAGCCATTGACTGCCATTACAGGTGAACCATGCTGGGTATATTTAAAATAAGTTAGTCCCAACATGAGACATGTGGGCAACCGCAGAGTTGTACACCAGCGTCAAGCTTTTCACCACCAACTGACAGGGAGAGTCCTGCCAGTCTTGTAATGTATGCAACTGTGAGTATGTTCACTGGTGTGAAGAGCTGTTGAAACTGGTCCAGGCAGTCGAGGAGGTCGTTCAGCCCGACTGCCTGCCTCTCTTCTGCGGTTACATCCGAGCCAGGGTGTCTCTGGAGAGGGAGAACGCGGTGTCCACCAGTATGCTCACGGCCTTCCGCGAGAGGTGGGCAGCGGAGGGACTGGAGTGCATCATCACCCCAGGCAACCAAATTTCAATTTGATTTAAGTTTACTGTCTAAAGTTCAATTTGTTTAAGTCTGTCAGTTTTAGTGTCCCCCCTCCCCTTTAATCAGGGCGCACTTGTATTAAAGTTTACAACAAAATAGTTGTGGAGCTGTTGAGTTGGGAGTGGCTTAGCCAGTCATGTGATGTTCACAAGACTCAATAAAACCCCAGCCAGTTGGGTTCAGGGGATCCACGACGAGGCAAGTGGTTGTGAGCCTGGTGGATGAACTGGTAATGTGTAGTGTGATTGTTAAACCTTGCTAAAAACCAACTAGTTCTTAATAGCAATGTGTTGCTATGAATTCTTAAGCAAAGAACCCATGAAGCAAATACAGTACAAGTGGAATTATTGGTTTATTGTTTATCCCATGGTCTGAATGGCTTCTATCTCAGTCTGCACTGCGGCTTTAAGAAAGAGCATTTGTCACATTTCAGCTGATAGCCGTATATTGCATTTATTAACAGCTGTTAGAAAGATCCCAAAACAGGGATTCTTTGGCTTTCTGTCTCACTTCATTTCTGAATTTATCCATCATCAATAAAGGAACAGCTTGCTGCTGCCCTCGAGCTGTCAGGGACATCTCCAATCAGATTAACCTTCTGAGTCACTGTGGTAATACATCTTTCTTTCTGTGCAGAAGGTATTGGAACTTGGTCGATCATTCACCCCCTCACAACCAGCACTGGCTTGTCACATTGAGTGTCTCTGGAGTCTATGGCTGCAGGAAGGGAATATTAAAAGATTTTTAAAGGCTGAGATAGATAACTGTCGGGGAGTCTATAGATATGGGGATCGGGCAGCAAAATAGAGCTGAGGTCGAGGTTCAGCCATGATCTTATCGAATGGCGGAGCAGGCTCGAAGGACCGTATGGCTGACTCCTGCTCCTAATTCTTATGTTCTTATGCTCCAATGTTGTACACAGACCCTTACTACTAAAGCTCCTCTTCCGCAGCAACCCAAAAATGCCACAACGTGTTTCGCAGGGTGGTGAGATACAAGCACCCATTTACTCTGGGATGAGAGGGCTGTCTTATGATGAGAGATTGTGTAGAATGGGCCTATATTCTCTGGAGGTTAGAAGAATGAGAGGTGATCGCATTGAAATATACAAGATTCTGAGGGGGATTGACAGGGTAGATGCTGAGAGGTTGTTTCCCCCTGGCTGGAATGTCTAAAGCTAGGGGGCACAGTCTCGGGATAAGGGGTCAGCCATTTAGGACAGAGATGAGGAGGAATTTCTTCACTTAGATGGTTGTGAATCTTTGGAATTCTCTGCCCAGAGGGCTGTGGATGCTGAGTCTCTGAATATATTCAAGGCTGAGATCGATAGATTTTTGGACTCTCGGGGAATCAAGGGATATGGAGATCGGGCAGGAAAGTGGAGTTGAGGTCGATGATCAGCCATTATCTTATTGAATGGCGGAGCAGGCTCAATGGGCCATAGGGCCTACTCCTGCTCCTATTCCTTATGTTCTTATGTGCGCTCACGGTGAGCCTCTAAGTGAAAGCAATCGTACACTGGAGTTGGTGCCGGTGAGCACTTAGAAAGTCGTCAGTCTATGGCATTTGCACACAACCCTTGGTACCTGGGTATAGAGTGACATAGAGTGGCATGACTGCCCACCTTCTCAGATCTAAGTGTATGACAGGTGGGAGACAATAGGTGAAAAATAGATTGCTGGAGGAGGAGGTTTATGGGGCGATTTTGACGTGTAGAATAGACAGGGCTGGTGAGTGTTCACGGCCATTGCATTGCCAGCTAAAAGCAACAGACATAAGACAATAATTGTGCTCCCTGGTAGGTGCAAACTTGGATTGATCATCGTAGTTTGAAAAGAAGGAGAAAGAAATGAGAAGTGTTGGAGAAGGGTCTGGCAAATCCAGCCACTACTTTTTTTTTAGAAGTGCCACCAAGAAAATTGCAAAATACTGTTATACGCAACGCTCTTCAAATTGAGCATAAACACCTTGGGCATTACCTTCAACTGAGACACACATGTTCATTCGGCATGTAACGATTCATCTTCCTCCTGGGTTTTCCATTATCATGATTATGTTGTTGATATTGCAATGCAGGAAAATTGCATGCAAATGCAGAGCGCATCGGCATTTCCTATCTCCATTATTTTAGCAGAGGTGGGAACTAATATTTTGAATAAATGGGCTGAAGCCTCCACTAAATCAAGATTGAAAGAGATTTCAGATGAAAGCGTTTGTAATTTATCTTACTGGATAGGTCACAAGACCTCTCGTGACTTCCTAAGCTTCGGAAAATGGTAGAACAAACATTTGGAACAAGTACAGAACAAGTAAAAATTAGGTTCATTGATATTAATAAGCAGTCACAATCGACAATGCAGAAGATGAAAGAAGCCTACAAATCTTTACCTATGATTTCTTGGTACAAAGAAACCCAAGTTGACACTGCCCTTATGTGCTGATTCTTTCAGTAACATTATACTCTGAAGAAGAGTCCATTGCATGAAGGGGTTCGATTGGGTAGATGCTGACACGATGTTTCCACTTGGGGAGGAGCCTAAAACTATGGGTCATAATTAATCCAATCGGGAAGTCATGAGATACTTCTTTACTCAAAGAGTGGTGAGAATGTGGAAGGCACTACTCCAGGGCACAGTTGAGACAAATAACGTGGATGCATTTAAGGAGAAGCTCAATAAGCAACAACAATAGCTTGTACTTATATAGCGCCTTTAAGTAGTGAAACATCCCAAGGCGCTTCACAGGAGCATTAACAGGCAATATTTGATACCAAGCCACACAAGGAGAAATTAGGGCATGACCAAAAGCTTGGTCAAAGAGGTAGGTTTTAAGGAGTGCCTTGAAGGAGGAAAGAGAGGTAGAGAGGCAGAGAGGTTTAGGCAGGGAGTTCCAGAGCTTGGGGCCCAGGCAACAGATGGCACGGCCACCAATGGTTGAGCGATTATAATCAGGAATGCTCAAGAGGGCAGAATTAGAGGAGCGCAGATATCTCGGGGCGTTGTGGGGCTGGAGGAGATTACAGAGATAGGGAGGGGGTGGGGTCATGGAGGGATCTGGAAACAAGGATGATCATTTTGAAATCGAGGCGTTGCTTAACCGGGAATCAATGTAGCTCAGCGAGCAAATGGGTGATGGGTGAGTGGGGACATGAGGGGTGAACGGAATAGAAGGATATGTTGATAGGGTGAGAGGAAGTAAATAGAGTTGGAGAATGCTCGTAAGGAGCATAAACACCGGCATAGACTGGTTGGAGCAAATGGCCTGTTTCTGTGCTTTTAATTCTATCGGGTAGAAATTGCATTGTGTCCCATTTGGGGGCAATAACATCTGGAAGGCAGAATATTCTGCACCGGGCACGGAAGTCCCGCCCCGCTCGAAAAATTGGGGTTAGTGCCCCGGAAAGGAAGTGGAAAGCAAAATAACGCGCTCCGTTTCTGGGGCGATAGCGTGGAGGACGGAGCAGGGCGCAGCGCTACGCACTGGGCCGTGTAGCGCTGCCATGTGGGAGGGGCTCTTCCCTTCATTAAAGGGGAGGGCCCAAGCTGCAAACTGTGCAGGTAAGAACTGGGTCTCCATGGACCACTGGGGAGCGGGGGGTTGCCGTGCCAACAGTTCGAGACTCAAGCAAAGTGCTAGGCTGAACTATCGTGGCACGGATCCCGCGATCACAGTGGCAATGAGGCAGTGAAGACAAATGTCAATTTATTTTAACATGACTGCCACCTCTGTTATGTATTTAGCCCCTTGCACCCTGTTTTAAACTGCCACCAGAGAGCCTACCTGTTGGAGTCCCAAGGGTTCCCAACATTCCTTGGGAGCACTGTATAAAGGCAGGGCACCCACGAGGTATCTGCACTTTGGAGTCTTATTAAAGTAGCTAAGGTCACACTTGCTCATTGTTCACAGCATTCAGTTTCACCTTTTATTATGAGCGTATCAATTGGCGACAAGGTAACGAACAACCGCGCGAAAATGCAAAGAACAGTTGGTATCCTGGAGAAGTTCTCAGAAGGGGACGATTGGGAGGCCTTCATGGAGAGACTTGACCAATACTTTGTGGCCAATGAGCTGGAAGTGGACAAAAACGCTGAAAAATGAAGGGCGGTCCTCCTAACTGCCTGTGGGATAACAGCCTATGGTCTCATGAAGAACCTTCTGGCTCCGGTGAAATCAACAACTAAATCCTATGAAGAATTGCGTATGCTGGTCTGGGAGCACCTAAATCCTAAGGAAAGCGTTTTGATGGCGAGATATCGGTTCTACACGTGTGAACCTCCCCTTTATGTAGCGCCTCCGATACGCATCCCCAGAAACAAACTGTCGCTGGCATCGCCCAGTGCAGCTTCAGGGGCCGATACCCAATTTTTGTTCCAGGGCGAAAACGCTATGCTGCGCAAGGTGATGACGTCATCATCGCTGGCGCAGCAAAGCGGGACGGTACCGCTTACCGCTGCCGTTAAGCTCCTGTGGAATTTAACGGGAGACGTTAGCAGTGCCTAGCCTGGTCGAACCCGGGGAGTGCTAACGGAGCGCAAACGACCCAAATTTCGAGCCCAATGTAATTAAACAAAATGGCCCACAGCAGATGGAATAGCTACTTAAGAAAAATCCGTTTGTCATCGAGTTGTAAAGCCCTTTGGACGCAATGAAGCCTCCACAGAACAAAGCAAGTAAACAAGATTGCAAGTAAAATGTTAGCATATTGATGCTTCCTGACTCATAATAGATGGTTTATTTCGGTCGATCTTGGGTGCTGTTGTGTGCTCAGCCAGCCGAGCTTTGGAAGTAAACAAAAATTTAAAAGGAACAAGCCATTTCTCCAAGTTAGTTATGAGCATATGGAGACTGTTCTCAATGTGATTCACGCCCTGTTCACCAAATTTAATTCATTCTGCATTTAATTATGAACTACATTCTGATGGTATTACTGCCTGTCATAAATGACAGTCAGATAATCCGAGCTTGCAATAAATATACCATGTGTGACTTTATTAGCCCAAAACTGGCCTACTAGTCGGTATTAAATTCAGTCAAAGATTAATGCGGACAGAAAATCTCAGACTGATACAGTCCATACAGCCACAATAAATACAACAGCTAAAGCTATCTAATATAGCCAGGAGTCTTGCCATGACTGTAACTGGATAACATCAAACACAGCACATATAAGGAAATCTGTTGCAGACATGATGACATGAAACAATCTGTTTTATGTGACAATGTTCCTATTCACTTGCTCTGCTCCAAGATCAAAACTCAATAAAGATCATTGCTGTTATTTCCTTGTTTGACTGTGAGGAGCTTGAAGACGAAGATACTGAGAACAGCATGTGCTGCTGTCAAAATCCTTTGCACTGCGTTGGAGGAGTCAGACTGACAGCTTAATATTGCAGTCTGTTTATATTGATTTAAATAAAATCAGAGCCAACCGCACAGCAAGCTGATTCACTGATTTCAACTCTTCGCAATGGTCAGTCTGACAGAGTCTTCACAAGAGCAATGAGGGTCGTTTGGGGCTTTCATGGCAAAAGGAAATAAATCCTGTGACTTTCTCCCAACACCTCATCCCACCCTGCACCCCTCTATGGCCTCGCCCCTCCCCCTATCTCTGTAATCTCCTCCAGCCCCATAACCCCCGAGATGTCTGCACTCCTCCAATTCTGCCCTCTTGAACATCGCTGATTATAATCACTCAACCATTGGTGGCCATGCATTCTGTTGCCTGGGCCCCAAGCTCGGGAACTCCCTCCCTAAACCACCTCTCTAACGCTCTTTCCTCCTTTAAAATGCTCCTTAAAACATACCTCTTTGACTAAGCTTTTGGTCACCTGCGCTAATTTCTACTTATGCAGTCCGGTGTCAATTTTTTTTACCTCATAATACTCCTGTGAAGCACCTTGGGACGTTTCACTACATTAAAGGCACTATATCAATGCAAGTTATTGTTGTTGTGGCATTAATGTTGTCCTTTATGCCAGACATCCCAGCTCACACCCTCCACTCTTCTAACTCTGAGCTTCTGTGCTTCCCTCCCTATCTGCTGTGCCTGGTGGTGGGGTCACCAGCTGCCATGTGGCTGCACCCTGCACATCTCTCCCTCAATCAATCGGCTCTCAGTGCGCTCCAGCGTCACAGAACTTACTGCTTCGATTGTGTTTTCGGTGAACTGCCTTAATCTTTCATAAGATCATGAGAAATAGGAGCAGGAGTAGGCCATTCGGCCCCTCTAGCCTGCTCCGGTGTTCAATAAGATCATGGCTGGTCTTCGACCTCAACTCCATATCCCTTGATTTCCTTAATATTCAAAAATCTATCAATCCCTGTCTTGAATATACTCGACGACTGAGCCTCCACAGCCCTCTGGGGTAGAGAATTCCAGAGATTCACCACCCTCTGAGTGAAGAAGTTTCTCTTCATCTCAGTCCTAAATGGCTGACCCCTTATTGTGAGACTGTGACCCCTGGTTCTCGACTCCCCAGCCAGGGGAAGCATCCTTCTTTCATTTACCCTGTCAAGCCCTGTAAGAATTTTGTATGTTTCAATGAGATCACCTCGCATTCTTCTAAACTCGAGAGAATATAGGCCTAGTCTACTCAATCTCTCCTCATAGGACAATCCTCCCATCCCAGGAATCAGTCTGGTGAACCTTCGTTTCACTCCTTCTATGGCAAGTATATCTTTCCTTACATAAGGAAACCAAAACTGCACATAATACTCCAGGTGCGGTCTGACCAGGGCCCTATATAATTGCAGTAAGACATCTTTACTCTTACACTCAAACCATCTAGTAATAAAGGCCAACATACCATTTGCTTTTCTAATTGTTTGCTGTACCTGCATGTTAACTTTCTCTTACCTTTTGCTGGGAATCCACCGCTACCGCTATAAAGAAGCTTGGGGCATTTTATCTTAGAAGTTAGTTGTTATCTAAGGATAAGTTAATGAACTAAGCCCAAAGTTTAAAACAGCAGAATATGCTCAGTACCAATAGGGGCTTCCACTGGATCCATAGGCATTTTATTTGGTTCACTTCTGAGGGTGAAGTTTGCCCGACTACTGTTCCAGGTGCCCGTGTTGGAAGTGTATAATCAGGAATTCAATCATGCTTTCCCCATCATTTGTTAGACACATAAATGAGTGGAGAGAGTGGCCGAGAGTGATACGAGGTGTGGAGTTCATGGTGCTCCTCCAACCTCCAGCGCGAGCTGCTCCAAGTGTGCGACGTTTTTGAGATGGATGGCTGGGTGACGTCATCAAAACCCTGGTCGCCATTTTGGAGAGTGGGCAGGAATATCGGCAGGGCCCAGGTACAGAGGAGTGGGAAGGTCGGGGCGGATGAGCGGCGAGTGTTTGTGGCGAGATGCGGAGTGAATGTTTATGGTGGAGGAGCGGTGAGAGATCGTGGCGGAGGTGCGGCAGAAGAGGGTACGGGGCCCAGAAGAGTCGAGGGCCCAGGGGCAGCACGGGCCCAGCCCACACTGCGATATGTGCGCGCACTAGGCCTGTGCAGCAGAGCAGGTCTCCAGTCATCCTGGTTAATCCTTGCCACTGGATCAAGACCTAGCTCTGTCAAGCCCGTGTGGTGGCTGATGTGCAACGGTCACCCCACGTTAAAAAAATCCACGCACAGGCATCTTCCACCCCCTCAATTGGAGTTCAGGACTGGAACATCGGGTCCTTCATCGAAACTCCTGCGAACTCGTGGAAGCAAGTCATCCTCGTTCGAGGGACCGCCGATGATGATGATGAGTGGCTCATGATGCTTCTTCTTTAGACACAGCTTTGGAAACAAGATATATTGGCCCAGAAATTGCGGTCGGAGGCTTCCCGCGGGCGGCTGCCTCCAACCTGAACAATTTCTACGAAAGTACCTGCTGGCCCCGGAGGTTCGGTGACTTGTGGTTCTGGGGCTCTACGCGAAGACCAGCCCATGTGATCACTAGGATCACATGGGCTGGCCCAACCTATCAGAGTAAGGGGGATCCCCATTCATACTTATGGTAATTCCGTATGTATGGAGCTGCCATAAGTATGAATGGCAATATCCCCAAAAGAAATTAAAGAAAAAAAAACACATTGCATGTTTAAAATGAATCAAAATGCAACTTAATTAAATATATATCTTTTTTTTAATATGTTTTAACAGGGCAAAAACTAAATTTACCTTAATGGACATAGTTTTTAGTATATAAATGAGGGATAACATTTTATTTTTATATTCTTTCAAACTCTTATGCTGGTAAAAGCAGACTTTACACCTGCTTTTATCAGGCGTAAGAATTTGAAGAACATTCGCTGGGCAGGAGTTGGGCAAATAGCCCAAATCTCCGCCCACGAAAGCCCTTTTCCTTCGCACGCGTGCGATCTGTCAAAGAAGGATAGTTGACAGATCGCAAGCGCAGAGTTTAGGCGCGTGCGCTTCGCATACCTAAACCTGGAACTTACAGGGACCCCACGGGCGCGTGCGCACCTCGTACAAGCCCAGGAGGAGCGCGATTTCAGGCCCATTAGGTGGTGGCTGAAATGCAGCCCCTGAGTCCGAGCGTCCGTAGCGGACGTGTACTAGGCCCGGCTCTCTGCATCTTCGCAGGGGCCCTCGATGTGTATTCATCGAATAGAGATTTACGGCACAGTAGGAGGCCCACAAGAGCCATCCAACGTTAAACATATGGGAAATGGTTGGAGCACAGGATAGGATTCTATAGCAGCAGCAAGGCTAACGTGTCAGCTTGGCTCAGTTGGTAGAACGCTTAGGTCAGAAAGCTGTGGCTTTAAACCCCATTGCCGGGTTTTTGCGCTCCCAATCGAAGCTGACATTCTGATGCACTACAAAGAGAAGATTGAATTGTCAGAGTGTTGTTCTTCAGATGAGCTAGTCCACACTCCTCCAATTTGGCTAGGAGGGACCGTTTCTTTTGAGCAATCGAAAACGAGAGAGACCATTCAGTTCTGCTCTGCTCCCATTTGTTATAAACCGCTGTGTCCTGTAACCACTGAAGTGGTGTATAGATGTTGGAAGTTTGAAAAGCACATCAGCAAATGATGGTCAAGTGACCACCCTGCATCCCAGATTCTGTGTGAGTAAATGAACACACACCGTACAGGTAAATATTTCGATTTAGTATACTGTACTGTATTCGCTGCTCACGGTGTGGTCTCCTCTGCATTGGGGAGGCCAAACACAGATTGGGTGACCGCTTTACAGAACACCTCCGTTCAGTCCATAAGCGTGACCCCGCGCTTCCGGCCGCCTGTCACTTTAATTCCCCGCTCCATTCCGGCTCTGATCTCTCCATCCTCGGCCTCCTACACTGTTCCAATGAAGCTCAACGCAAGCTCGAGGAACAGCACCTCATCTTTCGTTTAGGCACTTTACAGCCTTCTGGACTCAACAGCGAGTTCAACAATTTCAGACCTTAACCTCTGCCCCTATTAGTTGTGTGTTGTTCTGCTTTTTTCACTTTCCCACGGCAGCTGTTGATGGTTCTGCCATCTCCATTTACATCCTAACTAGACTCAACTTTTATTTCTTAACTTGTCCCAATTACCATCTCCTTCCCTTTTGTTCTTTCCTCCTGTAAGGGGTGGTTTCTATGAGGGGGTCAGGTTCCTTTCTGACCAACTTGAGTGGTTCGAATCGCTCCCACGCCCTTGGGTTCTAGATTCTGGATTTATTTTGGGGATGTGACAAATCGCAAAGGACACTGGTTTGATGCAAAAGAACTTTGATTTTATTACAGTCAAGAAATTACAAACTTATAATTACTCTAATAAGAAAGTGCAATGTCAAAACTTATTCAAACTTATGAAAGAACAATACCTTACACACTCAGAGGGGGTTACAATAGCTTATAATGACTCTAATAGAGAACAACATATTACATATTCAAAGGGGGTTACAGTAGAATTACACCTCCCACCTCCCAATATCTAATTCTAGCTAGGTTGGACCCCAGGACAGGCAAGGGCTATGCTTACCAATCCTTTTGACAGTTAATGGTAGATCGCGGTTTTGGGGTTTGCTGGATGTGGTAGGGTCTGCTTGCCATACCCCCAACATCAGAGAAGACTTCTTGCTGCGCAATCTTCAGTTGGGTTGAGTCCGCTGATGCGGTAAGGTGCGTTTTGGATCTGTGGGGTAAGTACCCGTTTTCCTTGGTTAGAAATAGGTTTCCAGAGAAATGTAATGTTTTAATGTTTTACCCATTGGTAGGTCAGGATCAGATTATAGAATGGAAACTTTTCGATTCTTCGGTTTTTCCCGTTGGAGTTTTGTTTCGAGTTTGGTCGATCGCGGTGGTTTTCCGTTGATACCACATTGGTTGTGGTCGATTGCTGCCGCGATGGTGATGTTCTTCCTTCCTTCAGGACTTCAGGACTTCGAGGTTGGAGAAGTTAGTTTACAACTGTCGCGTTGGTTTCTCTCCTTGTCTTGATGACACCAGCATAGTGTGGTACTAGTCTGTCATCTGAGGTAGTAGCAACCTTGTAGCTACTTAGCAACCTAACCTCTGTTGAAAACAGGGGCTAGTTATATGATTTCAGCAGTTCTAATCTTGGCGCCAAATCAGTTCAGAATTCTTTGTTTAAATTTGTCGGGCTTGACTCTTCTTTGTAATATTTTGGCAGGCTTGTTAAAAGTTTATATGTTTTGGGTGGGTTGATGTTAGAAAACTCTTTCCTGATGGAAATATTGGCTTGGTAATTGCAATGTCCTTTTGTGCTTGGTTTTCTGCATACATGCTAGATTGGGCCTCTTTGTTATGTATATGCTGAAATGGTTTTCCAGTTTCAAGTTGATGGTTAGCTATCTCTGGGTCATGTTGTAATGTTAATGTCTCTTGTGGAGAAGGATTCTCAAATACCCATTTCTCCAGACAGGTTACTTTAGTCTTCACGCCCAGGTAGTCTCGCTAATCAGTTGTCTCCTGTTCGTTCTTTAGGCCCGCCCACAGCCTTGAATTTGTCTTGTAAAAGTTCAAAACTCTATTAAAGTTTGTAGTTTCTTCCATAAGCACTTTAGGGTTCCAAACTTTTCAGTAGATAGTCCCAAATTAAATTTCCTTTCGAATGAGCCCAAACACTGGGGGGGGTTCTCGTGAATTTTGCACCCCCTTCACTCCCCTCCCCCCTTTCTCTGCCCCTACTGTTATGTATGTAAACAGTGTAACTGTGTAAGACTTGCCACCAGAGGGCACAGCTATTAGAGGCCCAAGAGTCACCTGCACACATCGTGCAAGGGAATATAACAAGTTGTCTGCCATGCTGCTTAGCCACTCTGGAGTTGTATTAAAGAGACTAAGGTCACATCAGTTTAAGCTCACAGTACTCAGTCTTGAAGAGTTCTTCCATACTTAACACCTACACTTGCTTAAAACCTGTTATATCTCTAACTTTTCTCAGTTCTGACAAAGGGTCATCGACCTGAAACGTTAACTCTAATTCTCTCTCCACAGATGCTGCCTGACCTGCTGAGTAGTTCCAGCATTTTCTGTTTTTATTTCATACAGGTAGATGTATGCTTTGAGGGCTTACCTTTCAAAATGGCCATGTACTAATTTGAAACGGCAGTAATTAAGTGTGCTCTGCTGCAGTGTGGACATACACATGATGCTTGAAAAGACCTGTTTTCTCAGGTCTTTGCATATAGCCTCAGTCAGGGTGAGAGAAAACTGCATGTGCCCAGAAATACTTTGCACGGCTACTTGATATTGTGGAATGCTGGGTACCAGATTTCCAAAGGCTTTCTCCTTAGTTTCTTGCATTTTTCGACTATTTCCACCTCTGTAACATCGCCCGTCTCCACCCCTGCCTCAGCTCATCTGCTGCTGAAACCCTCATCCCTGCCTGTGTTACCTCTAGACTCGTCTACTCCCACGCACTCCTGGCTGGCCTCCCACATTCTACCCTACGTAAACTTGAGGTGATCCAAAACTCGGCTGCCCATGTCCTAACTCGCACCAAGTCCCGCTTACCCATCACCCCTGTGCTATTTCACCTACATTGGCTCCCGGGTTAAGCAACGCCTCGATTTCAAAATTCTCACCCTTGTTTACAAATCTCTCCATGACCTCGCCCCTCCCTATCTCTGTAATCTCCTTCAGCCTCACAACTCCCCGAGATGCCTGCGCTCCTCAAATTCTTCCCTCGTAAGCATCGCCGATTGTAATCGCTCAACCACTGGTGGCCTTGCCTTCTGTTGCCTGGGCCCTAAGCTCTGGAACTCCCTGCCTAAACGTCTCCACCTCTCTACCTCTCTTTCCTCCTTTAAGACGCTCCTTAAAACATACTTCTTTGACCAAGCACTGCCTTAATTTCTTCTTATCTCGTGCGGTGTCAAATGTTTTTGTTTTGTCTTAAAACACTCCTGGGAAGCACCTTGGGACGTTTTCCGATGTCAAAGGCACTATATGAAGACAAGTCATTGTTGTTGCTGTTTCTCACGGCACTGACTCTGAAATTCATCTCTTGCCTAGCAGCTCCGGGGTTTCTGGGCCCTGGGAAGCCAAAGAGGACATCCCTCCTTTGCTGCAGTTCCTCCATTAGTTGCACTGAAGCTCTGAAAATAGACATGAGCTGCACAGCAACATTAGATAACGGCCTTTAACTACGAGCAGCATATCTCAGAGCTGACGCCAGCATTCCAAAAGCAGCTGGGACAACACTCGAAATTGCTCAAAGAAGGCAATCTTCTAAAATGCTCCAAGACTGGCCCAGTGTGATATCAGTGAGTGTTAACCTTGAGCGACCGTGCCCTCGCTATATTAGTACCAATATCAGAAAAATACATCTTTACTTATTTATGTTGCAGAAGTCCATCAAAAAATATTTATTTCCACGTCTCTCACAAACTCCTTCCTGATTTTTATTAGTGGGGATTTGCAACTCTTCGTCTTCAACAGCCACACCGTCAATGTCTCGGGAATTCTGCTCATTCTGCTAAACGTCAAACCTTCATTGTGAATGATTAAAAGCAAGAAAGCGACATGGAATTATATAATGGCTGTCTCATCAAAAATATCTCAAAGCATTTTACACAAATTCCTTCTGAAATGCAGTAACTGTAACTGTGCGGATTATGGATACAAGATCGGCATGCTAATAACAGGCTTACCACAAAGCTCGACATGAAGAATTTTTTTGCATGAATCACGGGTCTTCATTTGAACCAAAAGAATGGCTGATTGTCAGCTATATTTACAGGTTGTGACGGATCAAAATTACTTTGGAACAGAGCAGAGGGGTTTGTGCTGCTCCGAGTTCAAGAATACAAGTGTGCTTTGTCACTTTGCATTTTATCATTACCCGGCAATACACACAAGAGTAATTTCCATATTCCATACAAGAGCATAAGAAATAGGAGCAGGAGTAGGCCATTCGGCCCCTCGAGCCTGCTCCGCCATTCAATGAGATCATGGCTGATCTTCTACCTCAACTACACTTTCCTGCACTATCCCCATATCCCTTGATTCCCTTAATATTCAACAATCTATCGATCTCTGCCGTGGGAAAAAAGTGGGAATATGGTGTTGAGATAGAGGATCAGCCATGATCATATTGAATGGCGGTGCAGGCTCGAAGGGCCGAATGGCCTACTACTGCTACTATTTTCCATGTTTCTATGAATGTAAACGACTGAGCCTCCACAGCCCTCTGGGGTCAAGAATTATAAAGATTCACCATCCTCCCGAGCGAAGAAATTCCTCCTCATCTCAGTCCGAAATGGCCGACCCCTTATTCTGAGACTTTGACCCCTGGTTCTAGACTCTCCAGCCAGGGGGAAACACCCTCCCTGTGTAAGAAATCTTTAAACCCAAAGGGATTGCAAGTTAGAAAAAGGATAATAAATGGTCAAGAAGTAGACCTGCCAACTCAGCAGTTGAGAACTGGCTGGAGGAATTCCAGCCACAACAGATATGCACAGAGGGCATGGTGGGCTCAGGTCACCACCAGGACTGGCCTCCTGGCAGACATATCTAAATTGATAAGAGAGACAACATGGAGCCGGTACGACAAACAAAGTGTTCTTAGAAAAACTTAACCTGATAAGGGAATACAGCACGGAGTCGTTAAGATAAGAAATGTGTCCTTAGAAATGTAATCAGACCTCTTAGCACAGAGATAAAAAAGAAGCTGACCTCAGCAAGATGGGAGGGGGCTGTTGGTGGTATCCTCTCCTTGTAATTGGACCATGGGATGGGAAAAAATGATTGGCACCAGGTATCCACGAGGTCGTCGAAATAAGGTATAAGAATGGGTGGCCAGCAGGGAAAAACAGGCAGTTAAAAGAAAAAGGACTTGCATTTCTATAGCGCCTTTCATGACTATTGGACATCTCGAAGGACTTTACAGCCAATGAAATACTTTTGGAGTGTAGTCACTGTTGTAACGTGGGAACAGTCAGTGGGGGGGGGGGGGGGGCGAAGGCTTCCCCGAGGTGGATGCATGCTAGCTGCGGCCTAACACCTTGGTCAAGGTGTAGCCTCTGAGGTGGATCGATGCTGGCCCCGGCCTCACACCTCCAACAGCTCGAGGGACGACCCAATCGAAGTGACCGGTGCCGCAGGCTGCAGGGAGCCACCCAATCCGAAAGCAGTGTCCTGCCTCACTGTCCATCTGTCCGTCTGTCTGGTCATTGCGTTCAGCTCCGGGGCCGTAGATCGCTCTCATCTGTCACGGGTTGTACGTCTGCTATGGTCGGAAAAACAGAAACATTACCAACACCTTCGAAAATATGAAAATGAGTGAGGTAGAAGAGCAAAAGAATCTACAGATACAGGTGAACTTATCATTAATACCAGCATCACAGGTCAGCAAAGCAATTAAAAATACTAACGAAGCGCTGGGGTTTATTTCTAGGGGTAAAGAATTGAAACAAATTATATGTTAACCTTGTATAGGACCCTGGTCAGGCCTACACTGAGAGTACCCCACACAGTTCTGGTCTCCATACTATAAAAAGGACATAGAAATACGGAAGATACTGCTGGAACTGAGAGATTATAGCTATCGGAAAAGATTGAACAAATTGGGACTTTTTTCTTTAGAAAAGAGAAGACGTCAAGGTGACCTGATCGAGGTCTTTAAAATTATGAACTGGTTGGTCAGGGTAGCTGTGGAGAGAATGTTTCCACTTGTGAGCGAATCTAAAATGCAGGGCCATAAATACAAGATAATCACTAATAAATTCAATAGGGCAATAGGGCATCTTTACTCAGAGAGTGATTAGAATGTGGAACTCGTTACCACAGAAAGTGGTTGAGGAAAATAGCTTAGATGCTTTCAAAAGGAAATTAGACGAGTACATGGGAGAAAAGGGAATAGAAAGATGTGCTGAAAGGCTGAGATGAGGGAGATGGAATGACAGGAGACTCGTGTGGAGCATATACACCAGCACAGACTAGTTGGGCTGAATGGCTTGTTTCTGAGTCGTATATCCTATGGAATCTCCCAGCCGCACAAGCTTTACCACTGAGAAGAACAGGAGCAGAAAGATCAAGAGAACACCATCACCTCCAAGTGACAGATCACCCTGACTTCGGCGTAAAATGCAGTTCCTTTGTTGTCGGTGGATCAAAATCCTGGAATTCCTTATCAACACTATCGTGGGAGCGCTTTCAGCACACGGACTGCAGCGGTTCATGGAGAAGGCCCACTGCCTAACCCTAACCCTAACCCACTGCCTTCTCTTGGCAACTAGGGATGGGCAATAAAAAAATGTGGTTCTGTCAGTGTCACCCACATCCGGAGAACAAATGAGAGAAACAAATGCACATTCTCTATTAATACAAGGAACCATTGCTATTTATGCAAATTGCACAAAGGCTTAAAAGAGCATAATTTTGTCAGTGAACCTCAGGTTGTTCTCCTGATTGCTATATCTCCTGGATGTGATTAATTCAAGATAAAATGACCTGTGCAATAAACTCATCTTGTCATTTTCTATCTGTCACTTGCGGCAGCAGTTTTTGCTTCAGTTGACAATGGCTCAATAATGAAGACATGTTGAAATTATGCAAGCAGCACATAACGGTACAGGTGAGCACCATTTAAAGAAACAGCGATTCTTCGAATACTGATTTATTTATATTGTGGGGGTCTGTCGCTTCTCAGAGTAGTGATGTATGTTGCATTTAATTAAACAAGACAAGATTGGTTTTCCAGCTATCATCCAAAAGTTTTTTTTTAACTTATTGCCCATATTTTTGTTTCCAATGCATTAGTATTTTGGTGGTTGCGTCTGCCCTGAAATCGGAATGAGAAGAGGGCAATGGGTAAAGGAACAACCAATGCCAGCTGATCTCTCTTTTGCAACTGCAATATTGGGCAGCACCGAAAGTCCTCACACTACCGCTGTGCACTTCAGGAGAAGGAGGTCGGGACCCAGAGCGGAGGTCGGAGGTCGGGACCCAGAGCGGAGGTCGGAGGTCGGGGCCCAGAGCGGAGGTTGGAGGTCGGGGCCCAGAGCGGAAGTCGGAGGTCGGGGCCCAGAGCAGAGGTTGGGACGCAGAGCGGAAGTCGGAGGTCGTGGCCCAGAGCAGAGGTCGGAGGTCGGGGCCCAGAGTGGAGGTCGGAGGTCGGGACCCAGAGCGGAGGTCGGGCTCAGGAGGAATCGGAGGTCGGGGCCCAGGAGGAGTCGGAGGTCGGGGCCCAGAGTGGAGGTCGGGACCCAGAGCGGAAGTCGGAGGTCGGGGCCCAGAGCAGAGATTGGGACCCAGAATGGAGGTTGGAGGTCGGGACCCAGAGCGAAGGCCAGAGGTCGGGACCCAGAGTGGGGGTCAGGGTCCAGAGCGGTCAGGACCCAGAGCGGAGGTTGGAGGTCGGGATCCAGAGCGGTGGTCGGAAGCGCAGGAGTGGCAAGGTCGAGGCCAAGGAGTGGCCCAGGAAAGGAACAGCATGGACCAACAGCGAGGTGCCTCAAAGATTACACTGAGAAGCTCAAGGAGAGAGTTCCTGTGGAAAGGAGGAAGGAGGACAGTAGGAGTATGCATGTGTGTATGAACTAGGCCCATACAGCAGAGCCTGGTCTCCAGTCGTCTTGGATCCTCTTGCCATTGGACCAAGACCTTGCTCTGTCAAGCCCGTGTGGTGGCTGGTGTGCAATGGCCACTCCACATTAAAAGAATTCACACACAGGCATCTTCCACACTTTAAGATGAAGTTTGGGACCTGGAACGTCTGGACCCTCATGGACAACCCCAACAGCGACAGACCGGAACGCCACACCGCATTTCATCACCTGTCGCTGACAAATCCACTCCTACCCTCTACACTTTGTCGAGTGTTACCCTCAATGTCAGAAATGAAGCTGTTAAATACCTTTTGTGTTACTTCAGAACACATTGGCTCAGAATTTATGGGGCCTCTGATGCGCAAAAATCTGGAACTTGCGATCTGTAAAGTTTCTCCTTGACAGATTATACCCATCCGCTGAAAATCCACTTTCGCTGGTGCAGAGTTGGGCTAGCGAATACCCACCAAACCTTTAGACCTGGTAAAAGCAAGGGTAAGGCTTTCTTTCACCAGCGTAAGGGTTAAAATGTTAAAATTACATTTTTTAAATGATTTAAACATTTACTTACACTTAAAATTAGTTACGGCTATTTTTGTCCCGTTTAAAAATGTTTACATTTACTTTTCTAAAAATGTAAATGTTTAATGAAATGGTATTTGAATTAACTTTGAACCTGTAATCATTTATTTTTATTGCAGTGAAATTGTATTTTTTAGGTGAATTCTATTATGCTTATGGGGATTCCGCAATGTAATGGAATCCCCATAAGCATGATAGGAATCCCCAGTTGTCATTGGTTGACCAGGTCCGTGTGGTCTCTGGAACGCCTGTGAACCAGCTGTGCCCCTGGGATACGTGGACTTTTACGCAGGCGACGCCCACAGGCCTAGGAGCGCCAGCACCAAGCTCCGGAGACACGAGGTAAGTATGTCTTTCTTACCTCTAGACTTGACTATTCCAACGCACTCCTGGCTGGCCTCCCACATTCTACCCTAGATGTGATCCAAAACTCGGCTGCCCGTGTCCTAACTCGCACCAAGTCCCGTTCACCCATCACCCCCTGTGCTCGCTGACCGACATTGGCTTGCGGCTAAGCCAAGCCTCGATTTCAAATTCTCATCCTTGTTTTCAAATCCCTCCACGGCCCTCGCCCCTCCCCTCCCTATCTCTGTAATCTCCTCCAGCCCCACAACACCCCCACCCACCCCCTCCCACCCCCTCCCCGAGATATCTGCGCTCCTCAAATTCTGCCCTCTTGAGCATCCCTGATTGTAATCGCTCAACCATTGGTGGCCGTGCCTTCTTTTGCCTAGGCAGCCATTTTCAGCGGCTGCTAACTCCAGTTGCCGGTGACACTGGCAACTTTCCGGGTGAACACGATTTTTCCCTCCTAGATGTAATAGAAACATAGAAATATAGAAAATAGGTGCAGGAATAGGCCATTCGGCCCTTCGAGCCTGCACCAGCATGTGGAAGACATAGAGTTGGATATGCTAGAAGAATGAGATCAAATAGGTAGAAGGGCCTTCTTCTTCTTAGTCTGTTGAGTGGCTAGACCTGGGATAACTACATGACAATGAATGGTTTGCGGAAATAAATGACTAGGAGCCGAGGTAAGCAACTCCGCTTTACTCATGTTGTACTGAGATATGCCACCCGGTCCCATGTAACATCGTTCATCCCGAGGTTACGCTTCCACAACATTGTCAAGGCTGTGGATGAAAATAGTGAGCGTACATAATGATAATGGAGATTGAATCCTGCTTTATTCAGGCTCAGAACAGGAACGTGACCCTGGAATGTACTTGTGGTAAAAAGAAAGCATAAAATCAAAGACCTGACTCTGAACTTCTGAGATAACCCTGCCTGGAAATGGCTGGAGAGTCTCTAGAATAAGGGGCATAGTCATAGGCCATAAGGGGGTCGGCCATTTGAAACTGAGATAAGAGGAATTTCTTCACTCAGAGTGTTGTGAATCTTTAGAATTCTCTACCCCAAAGGACCGTGGATGCTGACCCATGGAGTATATTCAAGGCTGAGGTCGCTAGATTTTTGAACTTGGGGAATCAAGGGATATGGGGATTGGGTGGGAAAGTGGGGTTGAGGTTGAAGGTCAGCCACGATCTTATTGAATGGCGGAGCAGGCTGAATGACCTACTCCTGCTTCTGATTCTTGTGTACTTATGTACCTCTTCTTATGTAATGGGACACTGCTGAAAGATCTGAAGACTTGTTAACCTTATATTTAGAATCTTCAAAGGAGAAAATTATATGAAATACAGAATCTGAAGAAGCATGACAATAGCATAATATATTTTTCACGGAGCAACTAGAAACAGTTCATACCCAAACATCCTACACTGGCTGGGTCATAAGGAAATGGCACAAAAAATGTAAATGTAAAGGCATCTAGCTTGCGACCCAAAATGTCGGCCAGGATGGTATCAAGGGTACGTCAACTGATCTCAGGTGAAAGGTCAATCAAGTTCCTGCTTCTGATTGCAATCGTGATCCTTGCTGAAAATTGCTGTGTATGCACATTAAGGTAGATTTTCCGATCTAAGTATAAAAATTGTCGACATATTGATAAGCTCTTGACAACGCAAGAGTAAATGACCTCGAATGGATATAAAGGTCCTGAAACACCGAGGCTATGTGACAACTCAGAAACTAACTTCAGGTGGACGAAAAGAACCCATGATACTATTTTGAAGAAGAGCAGGGGAGTTATCCCTGGTGTCTTGGCCAATATTTATCCCTCAATCAACACAACAAAAACAGATTATCTGGTCGTTATCACATTTCTGATTGTGGGAACCTGCCGTGCGCAAATTGGCTGCTGCACTTGCTACATTATCATGGAATTGGACACGGGTGTGAATCAGTCAATAATGAGCCAGAGGGCTTTTGAAAAGCTGTGGGACACTAAGGCAAAAAGACCTAAACTGAGTCCAATCAATGCAAAGCTGCGTACCTACACCAAAGAGCTCATACCAGTCATTGGCAGCGCGGCAGTAAAGGTATCGTACAATGGAGCTGTGCATGATTTATCATTGTGGATCATTCCAGGCAATGGCCCAATGCTGTTCAGCAGGAGTTGACTTGAGAAAATAAAATGGAACCAGAATGATATTAAAGCCTTATCATCAGTGAATGACGCTTCGTGTGCTCAAGTGCTGAGCAAGTTTCCCTCGTTGTTCAAACCAGGCATCTGCAACTTCACGGGAGCCAAGGTGCAGATCCACCTCGGCTCGAATGCAGGACCCATCCATCACAAGGCTCGGGCGGTTCCGTACATGATGAAGGAGAAGGTCGAGATCGAACTGGACAGACTTCAATCGGAAGGAATCATATCACCAGTCAATTTCAGCGAATGGGCCAGTCCAATTGTCGCGGTGTTAAAAAGTAATGGCACGGTCAGGATCTGCGGCGACTACAAGGTAACAATCAACCGAGTCTTGATACAGGATCAGTATCCGTTACCCAAGGCTGACGACCTGTTTGCAATGCTAGCAAGGAGGAAGTCGTTCACCAAATTGGACCTGACCTCCGCATACATGACAAAGGAGCTGGTCAAATCTTCGAAAAAACTGACATGCATCAACATGCACAAAGGACTGTTTATATACCACAGATGCCCTTTCGGAATTCGCTCAGCGGCAGCCATATTTCAGAGAAACATGGAGAGTTTGCTGAAGTCCATCCCGAGAACCATCGTGATCACTGTTTGCGTCGCCATCGAACACCTGCACAACCTGGAAGAGGTTCTACGTCGTCTGGACAGAGTGGGACTCAGGCTAAAACGCTCCAAGTGCGTTTTCATGGCACCATAAGTCGAATTCCTGGGGAGAAAGATTGCAGCAGACGGCCTCAGGCCTACGGATTCGAAGACAGAGGCCATCGACAATGCACCCAGACCCCAGAGTGTGACGGAGCTGCGTTCGTTCCTGGGTCTTCTCAACTATTTCGGTAACTTTCTACCTAGTTTTAGCACATTGCTAGAGCTCTTGCACATGTTGCTGAGAAAGGATAATGACTGGGTTTGGGGCAAATCTCATGACAGAGCCTTTGAGAAGGCCAGGAACCTGCTATGTTCCAATAAATTACTGGTACACTATGACCCATGTAAGCGGTTCGTGCTGGCCTGCGACGCCTCATCATATGGGGTCAGTTGTGTGCTCCAGCAAGCCAATGTATCAGGCAAACGCCAACCAGTTGCATACACGATCAGAAGTCTGTCTAAGGCTGAAAGAGCCTATAGTATGGTAGAGAAAGAGGCTTTAGCATGCGTATATGGGGTTAGGAAAATGCACCAATACCTGTTTGGGTTTCGGTTTGAGCTTGAAACAGACCACAAGCCGCTCATTTCATTGTTTTCTGAGAACAAAGGTATAAATACCAATGCCTCGCCTCACATCCAAAGATGGGCACTGACATTATCCACTTATGATTATGTCATCCGCCACAGATGAGGCACTGAAAACTGTGCTGATGCGCTTAGCTGGCTACCATTGCCCACAACCGGGGTGGAAATGCCGCAGCCCGCAGACTTGCTGTTGGTCATGGATATCTTCGAGAGCGAGGGGTCACCCGTTACGGCTCGCCAAATTAGAACCTGGACCAGTCAGGATCCTGTACTGTCAAGTGTAAAAAGGTATGTCCTAAATGGAAAATGGTCTGCCATTCCCAGGGAAATGCAGGATGAACTTAAGTCTTATAGCCGCCGCAAAGGTGAATTGTCTATTCAGTCTGATAGTCTGTTATGGGGTAATCATGTTGTTATGCCAAAAAAAGGCAGGAAAACTTTTGTGCGAGATTTACACAGTACCCACCCAGGCATTGTCATGATGAAGGCTATTGCCAGGTCTTACGTTTGGTGGCCTGGCATTGACTCGGACTTGGTGCATCAGTGCAACACTTGCATGCAACTGAGTAACGCACCTGTGGAGGCTCCGCTGAGTCTGTGGTCATGGCCATCCAAACCGTGGTCAAGGATCCACATAGACTTTGCCGGCCCCTTTCTCGGCAAAATGATTTTAGTGGTAGTGGACGCTTACTCCAAATGGATTGAATGCGTAATCATGTCATCTAGCATGTCCACAGCCACTATTGAAAGCCTCCGGGCCATGTTCACCACCCATGGCCTGCCCGACGTCCTTGTCAGCGACAACGGACCGTGTTTCACTAGTTCGGAGTTCCATGAGTTTATGACCCATAATGGCATCAAGCATGGCAGGTCTGCCCCTTTTAAACCCATGTCTAATGGTCAAGCGGAGCGGGCTGTCCAAACCCTTAAGCAGAGCCCAAAACACGTGACTCACGGCTCTCTACAGACCCACTTGTCCTGCATTCTGCTCAGTTACCGGACGAGATCCCACTCGCTCACCGGGGTCCCTCCTGCCGAGCTGTTAATGAAGAGAGGCCTCAAAACTAAGCTCTCCCTTGTACACCCGATCTCAAAGATCATGTCGAAACCAGAAGGCAACGGCAGCAATGGTACCACGATCGCGCGGCCGTATCACGTGACATTGCTGTTCATGACCCGGTGTTTGTCCTAAATTATGGTCATGGTCCAAAGTGGATTGTTAGCACGGTTTTGGCCAAAGAGAGGAACAGGGTGTTTGTAGTCAAACTGCTAAATGGCCAAACGTGCAAGAGGCACATCGACCAAACCAAACTGCGATTCACAGACAACCCAGAACAAATCGAAGATGACATCATCATCGACCAACCAACACACATCCAATCATCAGTTGACCCTTGTGTCATTCATGAAGACGAACCTACCATCCCCGACAGTCCTGTCAGACCGACTGCTCCGCAATGCAGCAATAGTCCTACTAACTCACCCAAGCTTGGGTTCGAACTGAGAAAATCAACCAGGGAGTGGAAGGCCCCGGACCGTCTCAACTTGTAAATACAACCTGTACCAAGGACTTTGGGGGGAATGATGTTATGTATGTTAACTGGGTTTTACCTGCCACCGGAGGGTGCGACTGTCAGAGTCCTAATGGTCACTAGCAGACACGTGCAAGCCGTGAATATGATGTTGACAGCCATGTTGAATCCTTACTTTGAGAATAAATAAACTGGAGTAAGTTCATGTCTGAACTAGCTCACCGTACTTAGCCTCGTGGAGTTATTCGATACTTAACTATGTCTTTCTTTCCTTCTTTATTTATTTATTGACTTACTTTTCTCTCTCTCATTCTCTCTCTTTCTCTCTTTCTCTCTGTCTCTCTCTCTCTTTCATGTAACAATGGTGCAACTCACGGCATGGGGCCGCTATGTTTAACGTATTTGTTAACATGGCCAGATATTTTACAAGAACAGGGCATTGACTCAAACTTAAAAGATGGTGGAGGGGGATGGCAGGTGCGGAGTGTGAAAAGATAGTTTATATTTCAATGCCTTTACCAAGAGGGTAGTGAATATATGGAACATACTGCTGAGGAAAGGCAGTGGGTCTGATTGATTTCGCAAATTCAACAGAGAGATGTGTAGGTTCCCAGAAAAAAAATTAAGAGAGGTCAAGATCAGCATCATGCAATATCTTATTTTCTGGCCAGCGGGATCAGCTAGTTATATTACAATGGTCTTTTCCAGTCATGTATATTCCTCTGCTCCTATGTTTACAGAGACTAGGGACCATGCCACTGTAGAAATCTGAATAAGGTTTCAAGTAATGTAAGCCTCACGGGAAATGAGAACTCAAGGAAATGAGTATCACTGGAAGAAAATAAAAAGGAACTCTGCTTGAGAATACTATTATTTGAAAATATGGGAGATTTCACCATACTTTATTGGAAGATCTTTCCATACTGAGACAGGTCAGAAGGCATTGATATATTTTCATTAAAATATTGACAACTTACCTCACATCTCATGTGACTTTTGTCTATGACTTCAGATGTACCAGGAAAAATCTGAAATGAGCTCTAGTGTCAGGGGTCACTGTAACCGATCAATATAATCCAAGTGGATAGAATTTTACAAAGCATCTACAGCAAATTGGTTATCGGAGATAAAGAACATGCTTCAAGAAGATAAGCTGATCATGGAAAGAAACCAGCAAGGAAGGCCAAATAAATCAAATCTAGATAGCAGACTGAATTCACAGTGTCGGGGCAAGGGAACTAATAGTTCAAATGGATTCCTTTAAAATGCTCTCGACTATTGCAACCTGCTCTGAATTCATGGAGGTCACCAAGGGATTGGAAACTGCAGAGAACCCATGAAAAACATTATCTGGTAGCCAGGCTCGAGCAAGCAGATTAACAAATGATCAACAACTCTCTGAAGTGAGTAGAGGTGAGGAAAAACCTTATGGGTCGTTCTGTTCCACCAAAGTTCCCAGAGTAGAAGGTCAAAGTATTTATTCAAGTTGATAACCAAGTTGATTATGGACCACTTCTTACCTGTTGTAGAAATCTCTGCATTAACAACACTACAAGCAGTGGTGAAGCAAATTAACAGGTCTGATTGGCCGAATGGCCACATTTGTACTACATCTTTCTATGATAAATCTAGATTTGTGGCCTATTGAATGCCAGGTAACTAATCAGATAATGGAAAACGATGATCAAACATCACCGACCTGAAACGTTAACTCTGTTGCTCTCTCCACAGATGCTGCCTGACCTGCTGAGTGCAATGTAAGTACATAAGGTCTGCTCACCACCAGGGGGCCACTACCAACGGAGGTCCTAGGGTTATAGATACACTCATATAGGGCCCGGTATATAACCTGAATTTCACCTTTGTATCTTCACTTATGGAAGCCATTATGGCTCACAGTACAGAGTTCATTGTATCATTTCATACATACACTGAGTATTTCCAGTATTTTCAATTTGTTGTAATCAGGTAATGAACGCTGGCCTGGGAAAAACACTGAAACAAAAACAATATTAAAAAAATCTTAATTTCTATTTGTAATGTATGCACCTGTGAGTATGCTCACAGGTTTGAAGAGCTGTTGAGTTATGAGTGGCTTATCCAGTCACGTGATGTTCACTGGACACAATAAAACCCCAGTCAGTTGAGTCTAGGTCATCCACGATGAGGTATGCAGTTGTGAGCCTCTTGGATGAACTGGTAATGTGTAGTGTGATTGTTAAACCGTTTGCTAATAAACCAAGTAATTTTTAATAGCAATGTGTTGCTATGAATTCTTAGCAAAGAACGCACATTACACTACTCTAAAATATTAATAAATTATGACATTGACTCTCTCCTATAGATGGTGTTGGGCTTTTGTGGAGTCACGAGTCTAGGAGTACCTCTGCCTCTTTCAAACGAGCATCGTTCATACATAAGCCTTGGCAGCTATTGAAGCCAACATAGGCAAGCGTTATCCTATCCTCACCTAATTTCCATACACACACTTCTGCCAAAAGTCAATAGTAATCAGGAGCAGGAACCCTTCCTTATTTCGTCTAATCCTCCCTAATACTGAGAGCAATAGCTGTGTCTCAACTGCTGTGGGCAACAAGGGCTGATTCGAACACCTGGCGGGAATGGTGTGGGCATGGGGTAAGATGGTGTGGGGGTGCGTGCCATATTCCCAATGTGCTCCCACCCTCACCATGTTCAATCGCCTGAATTCAGGCACGAGAATGCTGCCTGCCCTCGAGGTGCCGTATCAATGATTGAGCCAATGCAGTCAAGAGAGTGAATCAGGGAACTTTGTGCTCTGTATGCCTCAGCTATTCTCAGGTCCAACATGTTTAGCTATCAGAGAAGCATGACGTTATTTCACAAGAACATAAGAAATAGGAGCAGGAGTAGGCCATTCGGCCCCTTGAGCCTGCTCCGCCATTCAATAAGATCATGGCTGATCTTTGGCCTCAACACTGTCCCCATTTCCCTTGATACCCTTAATATCCAAAAATATAGCGATCTCTGACTTGAATATACTTAACGACTGCACTTCCACAGCCCTCTGGGGTAGAGAATTCCAAAGATTCACCACTCTCTTGGTGAAGAAGTTTCTCCTCATCTTAGTCCCAAATGGCTGACCCCTTATTCTGAGACTGTGACCCCTGGTTCTAGATTCTACAGCCAGGGGAAACATCCTCCCTGCATTTACCCTGTCAAACCCTGTAAGAATGTTGTATGTTTCAATGAGATCACCTCTCATTCTTTTAAACTCTGGAGAATATAGGCCTAGTCTACTCAATCTCTCCTCATAGGACAATTTTCCCCATCCCAGGAATCAGTCTGGTGAACCTTCGTTGCACTCCCTCTGTGCTTCTTGTTTTGCAAACTTAAATTATTTTATTGAACCACTCAGAATTTTCGATTTAACTTTCACAGACCCTTTCTCTTACTAATTCATTAAAGGAAGAAATGACATTTGCTGGAGAAATGTCGAACAATGTTGTTTCTGTAACAAAAAGCAATAACTCTATTCTGTAGCTCACGTGCACAATAATCAAATAACCTGAGCTCCCACCGGTCAGAGCCAGTAAATTCCAAGATCAATCTTTTCAACAATTGTCTTAACTTGTAGACAGAAGTTAATGTATCAGGGTTCATTGTTCCAATATGCGCTTGTCTATTTTAGGACTTGTGACTATTTAGCCTAGTAGGGATTTCAGGTATTTTGTATATGAAGTTACATTTATCTCACATGGGATTAAATCCACAGACCAGGCACGTGTTGGAAATGATGCTTAGATCCAGTCGAAGTATTTATCCACTGGGTAATTCCCACGCACCACGTCAGCCTCAGGTGCTGGACGCTCATTCAGGACATTCCTGACAGCACTCGCATGTGTGTTGGAATGGCCTTGTCCATATCAGCTCAGCATGGATTGGCTGCCGAACGGCCAGACTGAGGAGGGTAGCAACGGGAGTAACGGCAGATTGACGAGCCAATCTCTCAACAGGAAGAGCAGCAGGAATGTCAATAGGGCAAGGCTGCAGAGATCTGGGAAGGGGGTCATACAGAGGGGGGTCATTTTGACATTGGCCGATAGTTTTTTTTAAATGGCCACTGTCGGATCAGCTGCCCATTAAACATCTCTCCCGGTTCTGATTTTCATTGAAGTCTAGCACCACTTACCCCAGAGAGTGACAGCACACTGCTTAAAGCTTAGTGCGAACCAGTTCCTGAAACATTACTTGTCTGAAATCTATATTTATCCCCTTAACAGTGATCATATGATGTGCTTTGTTAATTTCTATGTCACGGGGAATGATAGGTGTAATATACTGCTCCACCTAGTGGACTACTGTGATAATGCAACTGATGCTGTATATAATAAAATGGTCAGGTCACCTGACAAATTCAGAGTTGAATCCATCTTGTGTGTATGTGCTTTAGTGATGTTGTAGAGAATATACCATATTGGCGGCATAGGATTGGATTCCTGGATTCCCTAGCTGAAATTTTTGTTGGTGGACGATTCCAGCCAAACAACAGAGAGACTAAAGAGGTCCTTTGTTTGCAGAAAAGCTAAGAATCCAAGGTAAATTACAAGCACACTTCGCTGAACTGCCAAAGTCCAGATGGCAGTGCCTATGGAAATAATAGGGTGCTTGGGTGAGTTTAAACATGACTGAGAGACTTTTGGAGCCTATGTGGAGCGGCTAGAAATGTTTTCCACTGCAAATGATATCATCGAAGTCCCTGATGATGAAACCCATAACTGGGTGGAGCTAGAAAAAAAATGGGCTATTTTTCTGACTGAAGGAGGCCCTGAGGTGTATGAAACCCTGAAAAATGTGCTTGTTCCCATCAAGCCAAAGGACACATCACTGACGGAGATTCTAAGCAAGTTAGAACAGCACTACCATCCCGAGCCCCTGGAAATTGCTGAAATTTATCGTTTTGGAATACGAAATCAGTTGAATGATGAAAATATCAGTGAGTATATTGTAGCGTTAAAAAAGCTATCCATTCACTGTCATTTTGGAAACGTTCAGGATCGAGCATTGCGTAACTGCTTTGTTTGTGGGATGAAAAATGAAGTAATCAGAAGAAAGTAACTGACGACCCCTAACTTGACTTTTGATTTAGCTTGTCAGACAGCTATGTCAATGGATATGGCCGACCAATATTCCCGAGAATTTCGTACCATTTCCAGTCATCAGACAACTGAGGTGAATTGCCTGCAGATTAAAAGAAAAGGGCAGTTGGGCCCCAAGGCCTCAGCAACTGGCCAAGATAAAAATACATTGAAGTCATGCTAGTGGTGCCTTGGACAACAAATTGCTCAAAGTTGTCCATATTTGAAAGCAGAATGTTTCTTCTGCAAGAAAACTGGGCATCTTGCAAAGGCATGCCGACTGAAGAGTAAACCAACTTTCAAGGCTATAGGTAGACATTGCCAGAGACTAAATAGCATGAAAGAAAAGCAACAGGATGAAAAGATGCACATCATCAGGAGCACAAGGGTATCTAACAGTGATTCAAAAAGTATCATCCAAGTAGATGTTGCAGGAACCAGGATACCCATGGAAATCAATACTGGCGCATCCATGAGCAAATTATCTTAATCGCTATATCTCGACAAATTGCGTGATTTCCCATTGGAGAATTCCAAGTTGCAAGGCTACTCAGGAGAGCAAATTCCTGTGGTAGGTTGTATCATCATACCGGTGAAATACAAGGATTAAGTGGCAGGAGACAAACTTACCTTACTAGGTAGAAATTGGTTGAGATCACTGAAGCTGGATTGGAGTGAGATTTTTCGTGTTGAAATGAGATTTGTATCGAAGGTTGATGTCATCAAGAAGTATCCGAAGGTGCTCTGAGAAACAGGCAGTCCGATTCAAAGCTTCAAGGCGAGTGTCATTGTACAGAAGGACGCTAGACCAGTTTACTGCAAGCCATGTACCGTACCATATGAACCCAAGGAGAGAGTTGAGAGCCAAAACTCAAAAGATTAGAGACAGAGAACATTATCTCTAATATAAATCTATGTAATTGGGCTACACCCATTGTTGTTGTACCCAAGTCACATGGTAAGATAAGGTTGTGTGGTGATTATAAAGTAACCATAAACCAGGTTCTAGAGGGTAATCTAACCAATACATTGCCGAATGTAGAAGATTTGTTCACAATGCTGACAGGTGGTCAGATCATCTCAAAGTTAGATCTCACAAATGCCTACTTACAACTTGAACTAGATGAGGAGTACAAGTCATGCTTGACTATAAATACTCATCTAGGCCTATATCAATTTAATAGGCTACCATTTAGAGTGTCTTCCATCCCTGCTATATTCCAAGGGGTGATGAACCAGATTTTACAAGGTACTGAAGGGGTAGTATGTTATTTAGATGGCATACTCATTTCAGCAGCAAACAGGCAAATTCATAATAATGTTTTGAATGAAGTCCTCAAACGGCTAGAGAAGCACAGAGTACGACTGTCTGCTCGTAAATGTGAGTTATTTAAAAACTCAGTGGAGTACTTAGGACACAGAGTAGACAAAGATGGTTTACATCCAACCAAGGGAAAGCTGGATGCAATTAGAAATGCACCCACTCCCAAGAATTTCACTGAACTTCGATCATTTTTGGGTCTTTTGAACTATTATAGGAAGTTCCCACCAAATTTGTCTACAGTGTTACATCCACTGAATGACCTGTTGAAAAACAGGTCCATTGGAAGTGGTCAGAAGAATGCGATGCAGCATTCAAGGAGTGTAGAAGCCAATTGGTAGAGAGCACCATGTTAGTTCACTGTGACGTATCGAAGGAGATCAAGCTAGCATGTGACGCCTCTCCATATGGAGTTGGGACAGTGATCTCTCATGTACTACATAGTGGAGAGGAGAGACCAATTGCTTTTGCTTCATGCACTCTCAGTACCAGTGAACGTAATTATGCGCAAATCGAAAAGGAAGCTTTGGCATTAATATTTGGGGTCAAGATGTTCCACAAATACTTGTATGGTCGTAAGTTTATCTTCGTTACAGACCATAAACCCCTGACAGCAATCCTCCATCCAAAGTCCCCAGTTCCAACCTTAGCTTCAGCCCGAATGCAGAGATGGGCTTTGATTTTGTCAGCATGTATGTATGACATTGAGTACAGACGATCAGCTGATCACAGTAAAGCTGATGCTATGTCTAGATTGTCATCCCCATCACAAGTTACATCCAATAGGGAAGAAGTGTTCTATTTTTCATACATTGATGAACTGCCAGTCACAGCTGAAGAGATTGGTAGAGCAACCAAATGTGACCCAGTTATGTCAAAGGTGTATGATTACATAGCAAATGGCTGGTCAAACCAGGTATCAGATAAAGATATTCACCCATACTTCGTATGAATTATCAGTAGATAAAGATTGTATCATGTGGGATGCAAGAGTGGTTATAACAATTAAATTCAGGTCCAAATTATTAGGAGGTCTTCATAACCAGCACCTAGGAATGTGCTTGACCAAGAGTTTTGCATGCAGTGGTGGCCAGATCTAACTAAAGATTAAGGGCCCAAACTTGGTCAAAGCCAGGTGCTGCCGAGGACCGCCGAGAGACCTGGCAGTACTTTGCCAGGGAGATTCCTCTAAAAAATCTGCCAGTACCGCCTGGCGGGAAAAAAACAACTTACGCCGTGAACCTGGGCGACAGCGGGCGGGAGCTCCCAATCTCGGCGGTAAATGCGATCCTCGCCAAAGTGCCGCTGAGGATTGAGTTGGGCCCAGGGAGCGGGGAACAGCTAAAATAACAATTTAAAAAAACAAAATAATGGAAACGCTTCAGGCGACCCCATCCACATTCATTGCTAGAAAAAAAAATTCACTAACCTTTTTTTGCAGGTATTCTTACTTACCGTCGGGGTTAGACATGCCTCCACGCACTGGTCCTTGCCCTTGCTGCTGTTGACTCCGGCCCAGAGGAATTTGCCAGCTCGGTGGGTGGGAGGCCACTTATGCGACTTGCGTGCTAGTGGTCATCAGCGGGTGGTTCCCAGCGGTACTCCCCTCTCGCCGGTGGCAGACCTACAGGAACCTGTCACCGATGGGAGACCAATGAAAAAATTCGGCAGCAGTCAGCGGCAGTGGTCGATAAGGCCACCAAGTTCGGGCCCATAGAGTACATCATCAGTCAGTGTACAACATGTTAACCGGTAAGCAAGAAACCACCATCAGTACTATTACAGCCATGGAAATGACCTCCCAAGGTGTGGCAACGGTTACATATAGATTTTGCTGAGCTAGAAGGACAGCATTTGTTCATTGTGATTGATAGCCATTCAAAGTGGGTAGAGGTGTTTCTGATGCGGAAAATAACAAGTAAAATGCTAGACAATTTGCAAAGATGATTTCCATCAGAAAAAATTGTGTCTGATAATGGGCCACAATTTGCACAGTTCACTAGCAGAATTATTGTGAAACATACCAAAGTTCCACCATACTACTCTGCTTCAAATGATGCAGCAGAGCGCACAGTACAAATTGTAAAACGTGCTCTCATAAAGCAAATTTTGGATCCAAATCCAAAGAAACTACAGTTGTCGTTGCACCACAAATTGGCAAATTTTCTAATTACTTATCATACTACTCCTCATACAACTACTGGTAGAACATCAGCAGAGTTGTTTCTTAAATGACAGCCACGAACCAGGTTCTCGTTGTGAAAGCCAATCATGATAGAGGTAGAATAAAAGAGAGACGTGTGAAATTCATCAGAAGGTTAGAGTGAAGAACCATCACCATAAATGATTAAAGTGGTTATCAGAAAGTTTGGTCAACAAGATGTTTGATCATGGATAGGTTAGGTTTGTTCACATTGATCATAATTTACCTGCAGATGTGGAAAGAGTTGAAAGTTGGAATGATTTCATTATTTCTAACTCATCAGATAGTCTTATTACAAGTACAGTACCAGTAGCATATCCTGCATCAAATGTACTAGAAACAAGCCAAGAGAAAGTCAGAATTTAAGTCTGAGTCCGAGTCAGGCAGACAAACAGTCTGAAGTTATAGAGAGTTCAAATGTAGATCAAGGGTATCCCTTGGAGGAAAACTTTCCTCAGGATCAGCCTAGAATGAGTCTAAGTTCGACATTATGTTTGGCAGGTTCTGTTCTAGAGTGAAGGTATCCTCTTCAAAACAGAAGACAAGTGGCTAAGTTTGATTTGTAAATATGGCAAAATAAGTCCTTATTTTTTGTTATGTATAACCATGCAAGTTATGTATGATGATTATTTTTTTATAATTACTTCTTTATTAAGGAGGGAGAAGTGTAATACACTGTTCTACCTAGCGGACTACTGTGGTAATGCAATTGATGCTGTATAAAATAAAAAGGTCAGGTCACTTGCCAATTTCTAGATGAAATGGAACTTTGAACATTACTTTGTTCATTCACCAATTAAATATAAAGTAAATGAGCCTGTCTGTTTGCAATTGGCCTTATCTCACATAATTAGACATTAGCATCCCTTCTGGAAGATCGAGTAATCGCACATGAGGGTAGATGTGAAATTCTATTAATGAGTTCAAACAGCGAGGGGTTTGTCTTGTTATGTTTCCTGCTCCACGCTATTGTATGACTAGGTCATGAGCAGTAAAGAGAAATTCTTGTCAGAACGGACATGGGGTTGACTAATATGACTGAGTAGATTTGGCCTATATTCTGTGTTGTTTAGAAGGATGAGAGGAGATCTCCTTGAAACAGATAAGATTCTGAAGGGGACTGACAGAGTAGATGCTGAGAGGTTGTTTCCCCCTGGCTGGAGAGTCTAGAACCAGGGGGCACAGTCTCAGGATAAGGGGTCGGCCATTTAACACTGAGATAAGGAGGAGTTTATTCACTCAGAGGGTTGTGAATCTTTGAAATTCTCTATCCCAATGGGTTGTGGATGCTGAGTCGTTGAGTATATTCAAGGCTGAGATAGATAGATTTTTGGGCTCTGAGGGAATCAAGGGATATGGGGATCGGGTGGGAAAGTGGAGTTGGTGTTGAAGATTAGCCATGATCTTATTGAATGACAGAGCCGGCTCAAGGGCCTGTATGGCCTACTCCTGCTCCTAATTCTTATGTTCATATGTTCTTATGCAGATTGGTGATGCTGAACTCAAGAAGGTATCAAGTGCTCTTCTGAAAGTTGTAACAACTGGAGGCAGCTATCTGCTGGACATGACAAAAAGGGAATTGGATAAGCACCTGAATAAAAAAGAAAATTACAGGGCTAAGGGGAAAGGGTGGGGGAGTGAGACTAGCTGAAGTGCTCTTGCAGAGAGCCGGCACAGTCTCGACGGGCTGAATGGCTTCCTTCTGTGCTGTAATCATTCTATGATAAAAATATTTTTACACACACTGATCGTTATATAACTTAAAAAAAAATCTTAAAAACATTTTTTGACAGCTGGTTCTTGCCCAATGCGTATTTCAATGAAGCTATAAAAAAATAAGATCCACTTCAGTAAGAGGTAGCTGAATTGTGCCCAACCAGTCTGAATGTATATTGCCCAGTGATGTCCAGATCTGATCCAACAACACTATCCCAGCTGTATGAAAGAATACCATGCAAATATTTGATCCAAATATAAAATGTTTTCCAACTATTACCACTTTAATTTTACAGTTTTTTCTGTCAATCCACTGTTAAATTGTTTTAATGGGCAGCAAGACATTTTGAAAAGTTACGGGGTGGAAATTCGGTTGGGGGCTAATTCGGGCGCTAATGGTGGCGGGGCGTTAAATTTTGCGCCGGGAAATGGTTTGCGTCTGCAGCCACAAAATTCACCAGCTGGGCCCCGAGTGTGGGGCGAAGCGCTAAGGGAGGCGTTACACACCTCTTTTCGGGCACTAGGCCGGCTGAGCAACTGAAAATCCTGAGCTAAGGAGCCGGCCTCAGTGTGCCCGAAGAGAGGCTTCTCTGCGAAAAAGAAATCGCAACCCCACCCCACAAAAAAAATTGCCAATCCCTTGCTTGCCCCACATAAACATAAATCGCAAAAATTAAAAAATTAAAAAACAATCACACTTACCTCAGGTAGATATTCCTTCCCTCACTGCGGCCGGTACAGCTCGGACCGCCCGCTTTCCCAGGCGGCCCCACTAGGGGGCGCTACGGGTCTCCGCACAAAACACATTTCGCAATGTTGCCGCAACCAGGGGCGTTGCACACCGGCTCGCCTCTCCCGGGCGGTACTGCTCTGCGCCCCCGCAAAACCGGTACCGAATGTCCCGGCGGGTGCTGGAAGCGGGCTGCCTGCCCGGAAACCATTTCCGCCGCCATTACCGCCCTTCCGGGGCCGAACAGAGGCGGCAACTGACCGAAAACCCAGCCCTATGTGTTTTCAAAATGTTTTTGCTCAAATTTGCTGGAGGAGTAGATGAGGCGAAAGATATTATCTGCAGACTAATAGGAATTCTAGTCCAGATATAATCTGTAATAGTAAATGATACGGTTCTCCAATCAGTAATGGTATTTATGAGGAAAGGAATGCATTTTTCTAAAGAGTATGAATGTAGAGGTGTGTGCCACTAAAATGGCCTATACATTATTGTAATAGGCTTTCCAATGATGGGTTAATGGCAGCGGAATGAGACAGTGGGAAGCAGAATTGCTTCTCATTGTAATTCCTGTCACCTCCGTGTTTAATAAAGATCATGCAACAGCTCTTCATCCTGAGCAGCAAAATGCACCGCATTAACTGCCAGATGTTAGTTACATCAGGAATCGCACACTCAACTTTTCCATGTTTAATTTAACTGAAGATATAAAAAGCATATACAAAATTTTCAACAGTGCTAAAATAACATGGACAAACAAATCCAACATAAATATGCCAGGAACAGCAAAAGAAACAGATGAAGAGTATCCAAATGTTCAGTTATATGCAATATTAAGAACAAAATGTGACTTTTTACAATTCAATTATTAAAAACTTATTAGTGTCACAAAAACAGAAGTCTGAGAAGCCACCCACGAAATAGCAATCAGAGAAGCACAATACATCAGAAATAGAAAGTGTAACGCTAAGCAAGATGTTCTGCAGCATCAAAGCACAATGAGAACATAAGAATATAAGAAATAGGAGTAGGAGTAGGCCATTCGGCCCCCCGAGCCTGCTCCGCCATTCAATGAGATCGATGAGATCCAACACCACCACCAGTGCGCCAGTGCAGCCTTCGGCCGCCTGAGGAAAAGAGTGTTTGAAGACCAGGCCCTCAAAACTGCCACCAAGCTCATGGTCTACAGGGCTATAGTAATACCCGCCCTCCTGTATGGCTCAGAGACATGGACCATGTACAGCAGACTCCTCAAGTTGCTGGAGAAATATCACCAACGATGTCTCCGCAAGATCCTACAAATCCCCTGGGAGGACAGACGCACCAACATCAGCATCCTCATTCAGGCTAACATCCCCAGCATTGAAGCACTGACCTCACTCGATCAGCTCCGCTGGGCAGGCCACATAGTTCACATGTGAGACATGAGACTCCCAAAGCAAGTGCTCTACTTGGTACTCCCTCATGGCAAACGAACCAAAGGTGGGCAGCGGAAACGCTACAAGGACACCCTCAAAGCCTCCCTGATAAAGTGCGACATCCCCACCGACACCTGGGAGTCCCTGGCCCAAGGCCGCCCTAAGTGGAGGAAGTGCACCCGAGAAGACGCTGAGCACCTCGAGTCTCAACGCCGAGAGCGCAGGCAGCGGAAAGAGCGTGCGGCAAACCAGACCCACCCACCCCTTCCTTCAACGACGATCTGTCCCACCTGTGACAGAGTCTGTGGCTCTCATATTGGACTGTTCAGTCACCAAAGAACTCACTTCAGGAGTGGAAGCAAGTCTTCCTCGATTGCGGGGGACTGCCTATGATGATGATGGCTGATCTTCTACCTCAACTCCACTTTCCTGCTCCATCCCCATATCCCTCGATTCCCTTAATATTCAAAAATCTATCGACGGTGATCTAACGCAGACATGTTAAAGTGTGAATAACATGGATCGTCAACAGTTCAGGCAATACCAAAATCAATTATGAATCCAAAGTGATCCAAATTAGTTCACTCTGGGGGCTGCTCCGACCACTAATCGATTATCTCCACTCAACTTTACCGCGGCGACAGCAATGGGAAAGCATGTTATTGATGGGAAGCTCACGGGCTTTACTGCCCTGTTTTGGGTAGGCAGGAAGGACTGAACATTCAGGTCACTGTAGTGTTTCCTTAGTGGCGACCTCCTGAATCATCGACCTACCTAATGGCCTCACATCATCTCTGCTCATGCTGATTTTCCAGAAAGAAAGAAAGACTTGCATTCATATAGCGCCTTTCATGACCACCGGATGTCTCAATGCGCTTTACAGCCAATGAAGTATTTTTTGAAGTGTAGTCACCATTGTAATGTGGGAAACGCGGAAGCCAACATTTGCGCACAGCAAGCTCCCACAAACAGCAATGTAACAATGACCAGATAATCTGGGTTTATTTTTGTCCTGTTGATTGAGGGATAGATATTGTGCCAGGTCACTGGGGATAACTCCCATGCTCTTCTTCAAATTAGTAACATGTGATCTTTTATGCCCATTTAAGAAAGCAGACAGGGCCTCGGTTTAATGTCTCATCCGAAAGACGGCACCTCCGACAGTGCAGCGCTCCCTCAGTACTGCACCGGAGTGTCAGCCTAGAATTTTTGCGTTCAAATCCCTGGAGTGGGACTTGAACCCATAACCTTTTGACCCAGACACAAGTGTGTTACCCACTGAGCCACAGCTGACACAGAGGATGCATGCTTCCATAGATTAGTTTCTTAGGGCCGGAGTCTGGTGAAACAAAAGTTCCGCCCAAATGCCATCCAAAGGAGCGCTAAGATCCTGACGGTACTTTGGCCGGAAGTTTCATGGAAAAATATAGGAAAAACCGCCCGGCGGCAAAAATGGGCCTTGCACGCTGATTCTGGGTGGCAGCGGGTGGTAGCTCCCATTCTGGGCGGCAAATGCGATCCTCGGCAAAGAACCGCCGAGGATAGAGTCGGGTCCAGGGAGGGAGGGAACTGATAAAATAAAACGTTTTCAAACCAATAAAAAAAAACACCAGAAATCCTTCAGAGGATCCCATCGACCTAATTCCCTGCAAAAGAAATAAAAGAAAACAAGTGCGGCTAACCTTTTCTTGCAGATCTTCATACTTACCGTTCAGGTAAGACCTGCCTCCATGCGGCGCTCTCTTCTGCTGCTGAAGCGGAGGGCCGCCAGGAACAAACTGGGTTGTCGCGGGCGGGAGGACTCTTGTGGGCGTTGCACATCGGCGCACACCAGCGGATGCTCCCCAGCGGTCTTCTCACCCCGCCGGTGTGAGGGCCTGACCAAACTCACTCGGAGGGGATGAGCGCCCCAAAAAACCATCGTGACCGCCGAGAAAAGTCGGCGGCAGCTGGCAGTGAGTCGACCAAACTCGAGCCCTTAGTCTTTGACTTATCGGTGAGATAGGAGCAAGGACTGTTTCCTCATTCAGTCTGCCCAATGCAACTGACGTTGACATGAAACACTAAGTTTTGTTGAAGATGATTCCTGTTGCTCACAATCAGATTTTCCAGCAATTTTCTCCACTTTGCCCAGTGTATTTCAGATCTGGTTACCCAACCAAACAGATTTTATAAACTGAGACATTACTACACTTATAAAAATGAGCAACATCATGGTCAATCTTTTGTGACAGAAATATTGACAGGCTTCTCAGCGCCAAGGATAAATCTGGGTCTGTATTTACCTGAAGTAATTCAGTTGCTGCTTTCGATCGGCTGGGACTTTTCCATGGTGTGGAACATTATTTTGATGGTAGCTATCAGACATTTTGCGATGGCGAGGGAAAAGTGGAACAAAGCCTACTTTCTTCAGGAGATGTAAACCAGGCTGCCAGCTCGCTATGACCCATTTTACACCATCAAGATCTACCCCTGTTAAGTACGTATGTAAACCTCACCAGTTTGTAAGACTTGCCACCAGGGGGCACACCTATGGGCGACTTAAGGGTCACCTGTGCACCCTGGGCAAGCAGGTATAAAAGGCAATCATGCATGCTGCTTCCTCACTCTGGAGTCACATTAAAGAGACCAAGGTCACAACAGTTTGAGCTTACAATACACAGTCTCATGGAGTTATTCTGAACATAACAACCCCAATCACGGTATGGTTTGAATCATGAGATTTAGGGTTTCACAGGTGCACTTGTTAGCTTTGAGTACAACTTGGCAAATCGAATCATAGAATCATCGGGCTCAATTTTCTCTCTCTTTCTCTCTGTGCATAGGTAATTTCCCTAAATGGCCAGAATTGGCACGGGTGGCTGGTTACGCCCCCTTTGGCTGGAAAAAAAAACTGACCTAAAAAAATCATAACGAACTGACTTACACTGGTGCAAATTGATTGGGGAAATTCTGGTTTTTCAACTTAGGCCATAAAGAGCAGCCTGCTCCAAAAAAACCTGAGCAAATCACCGGGGAAAATTGAGTCCATAGAATCAGGAAATGGCGACAGTAGTGAAGGAGGTTATTCAACCCATTGGAGGGTGTTTGTTTCCCACTCTACTTTGATTCATTGACCTCGGGAATTACAGGAAGGACTCCATGTTACGCAAAGTTTAGGCTTAAACCCAACTGTTAGTTTTTTGTACAAAAAACAACTAAACATTACAGAACAATACTTCTTAGAGATTGATCGAAGACATACAATCATCCATCCAGCCAGTTGCTGCTGTTGTTGATTGTAGGCTCGTGGAGCGAGGGAAGGTGTTGGGTCCCAGCAGCTTGCTTTGTGGTCGTTGTTCTTTTGACCTGCTGTACTGAGGTATTTCTTTGATCGGTTCCCCTGAGCTGTTCCTTCCTTCTTCCTGTTGTTCTGAGCTCTTGTTTTCAACTCTCACATATATATCCATTTGATTATACACATCTCCTACTGGGCTGCTTTCAGTTAATGCATCTGGATGAGTCTTGATGGCTGTGATGATGGGTCTGGATCTGTCTGGATGGTCACAATTCACACTTACTTCGGTGCACGGAATCGATAGGGCAAAAGATAACTCCTTATCTTTTGTGCCCCGTTATCCAAAAATGCATGCCTTGAGGGATCCTTTGTTGTCCTGGGTTTTCGCAGACTTGTAGTCTCCATTTGGAACTGGTTTTCCCCTCCGGTCAATGAATCCATGGGCTCCTTTGCTTGATTGTATCAAACCTTTTGTCTCGATGATTGACCGGGTCTCGCTCCTGACCGCAGAAATTGCATTAATCAGTTATGAGTCACCACCTGCCCCAGGCTGGCATTCTTTCTCCTGCCCAACAGTCCCACAGGTTTTTCTTTAAACTATTTTAGCTCGTGGCCTCTTGCTGTGCCTTGATCATGAAATGTGTAAACCTTACACCGTCGAGCCCATGCCGGCTCTCAGCAAGAGCATCTCAGCCAGTCCCATTCCCCCGTCCTTTCCCCGTAGTCCAACAAATATTTTTCCCTCAGGTACTTATCCAATTCCCTTTTGAAAGCCACGATTGAGTCTGCCTCCACCAACCTCTCAGGCAGCGCATTCCAGATCCTAACCACTCGCTGCGTAAAAAAGTTTTTCCTCATGTCACCTTTGGTTCTTTTGCCAATCGCCTGAAATCTGTGTCCTCTGGTTCTCGACCTTTCCGCCAATGGGAACAGTTTCTCTCTATCTACTCTGTCTGGACCACTCATGATTTTGAACACCTCTGTCAAATCTCCTCCCAACCTTCTCTGCTCTAAGGAGAACAACCCCAGCTTCTCCAGTCTATCCATGTAACTGAAGTTCCTCATCCCTGGAACCATTCTCGTAAATCTTTTCTGCACCCTCTCTAAGGCCTTCACATTTTTACTAAAGTGTGGTGCCCAGAATTGGACACAATACTCCAGTTGAGGCCGAACCAGTGTTTTATAAAGGTTCATCATAACTTCCTTGCTTTTGTACTCTATGCCTCTATTTATGAAACCCAGGATCCCGTAAGCTTTGTTAATCGCTTTCTCAACCTTCCTTGCCACCTTCAACGATTTGTGCACATATATCCCCAAATCTCTCTGTTCATGCACCCGCTTTAGGATTGTATCCTTTACTTTATATTTTCTCTCCTTGTTCTTCCTACCAATATGTATCTTTTCACACTTTTCTGCATTAAATTTCATCTGCCATGTCTCCGCCCATTCCACCAGCCTGTCTATGTCTTCCTGAACTCTATCACTCCCCTCCTCACTGTTCACTATACTTCCAAGTTTTGTGTCATCTGCCAATTTTGAAATTGTGCCCCATACGCCCACAGCCAATCAAAGCTCAGAGTCTTTCTATTGAGGTGCTGTAACATATTTTGATCTGGGGTGAATACTATAGGGGTAGAAATTCACCTCCACCGGAAACGGGTCGTAGCTAACGTTTTTCCTGTGTTTTCTCCACCGTGGTGAACGAGGGAGCCTCTGCCGCAAAATCCAGCTCCTTGTCTTTTTTTTTTCCAAGCAGAGCGGAGGTTGGTTGTAATGGGGACGGATTTGGAGGCCGGACAGAGTCTCCGCCGCTCTGCGCTGATGCCGACTTCACGCTGGTGCATCACCACGTTTCTCCCCTTCACTTAAAGGGGAGGGCCGCTGCGAACCCTGCGATTCTTTTAGTTAGGTCCACTGGGCCACCAGGGAGGGTTTTGGCCGGGCCAGCAGCCTGGCACCCTAGAGGGGGTGCCAGTATGCCTGTTGATGGCCTGGCCGAACCCGGGGGAGCATAATTGTCAGGACCGACCTGGCAGTCAGCTGACAAATAAAACATGGCAGCCGTGGCAGTGCGCCCTCCCCTTTAATGGCGGCCACACCTGCCATTGTGCACACTCTGCAAACACCGTGCACCAACAGAAAAAACTGTCGGTGGCACCTCACGGCGGCCGCAAGGTTTTTAAAGTGAATTTTACTTCAGGGCGGGAGATCGGCAGTGCGCGCTTTGATGACGCACTTAAGAGGGTTTAGCAGCAGCGGTGCGGAAGTTGGGACCACCGGAAAAACCATCAGGTAGAATTTCACAAGCGGCGGCCATTCGACAGACAATCGGGAGCCGTTCGCCACCACCGCATGGCATGGCCGCTTTCCGGCAGTAACGGGCCTTATTGGGAGGCTGAATATCGGCCTCTTGACCCTTAAGGATAAGGCATTAAAATCAGTGGCATTCGGGTCAGAAGCTTTAACTGAATCTGTATTCTCTAAAGATATGTTTCATATTTTAATGCCTGATCTTGATTCTGTTGATTGGGTTAATGCAATTCAGTGGAGCTTTCGACTCAGACTTTGAGCTTTATGTAACTTGTCACTCTGAGAATGGAGGACAGTGAGGCTGGGTTCAAAGTTGGAAACAGATTTCAATGGGATAGATCTTGAGTTTGTGCGTTGGTGTAAAACAGGTGATAGCGAATCAGCAGCCCGTTTTACATCTCTTCCCATTTTTATTTCCATTACAGTCTATCGGGCTGCGGATTGTGCGGTGTTATATGATCGGTGCTGGCCAATGTCAAGATCGAACCAATAACTTCCATCAGTCTTTGGAGCGGTCCGATCTTGAAATCGTACCTCTGGTAAGGTGATGACAGACTTAATTGTTCTCAACTTAATTGGACTTAATTGTCCCAGATCATCAGTGGTGTCTCAGTTGGTAGTGCACTTGCCTCCGAGTCAGAAGACTGTGGGTTCTAAGTCCCACTTCAGAGACTTGAGCACAAATAAAAATGTGGGCTGACACTCCAGTGCAGTGCTGAGGGAGCCGTCATTCGGATGAGAAGTTAAGTCTGCCCTCTCAGGTAGATGTAAAAGATCCCTTGAAACTCATTCATAGAAGTGCAGGGCAGTTTTCCCCGGTGTCCTGGTCAATATTTATTCCTCAAGCGACATCACTAAAAAAAAGATCGTCTGATCATGAACACATTGCTGTCTGTGGGAGCTTGCTGTGCGCATATTGGCTGCTGCGTTTCGGACATTACAACAGTGACTACACTCCAAAAGTACCCCATTTTACTATAAAGCGCTTTGGGACATCCGGTGGTCATGGAAGACGCTATATAAATGTAAGTCTGACTCCTTTCCTTTCGACGAGAACAAAAAATGACCCCTGAGTATTTTATATACTGGGGCATGTTTAATGTATAGCTGCATTGTCCCTGTACTTTTGATTATTCCCACCTACCAAAGCATTTCTGTCAATTGGTCAGTGCTAAAGTGGCTTGTTCATTAAAGCAGGCGCTGGGAGCCTTTCCAAAGTTTCTTTCCTGAGAAGTGATATGACAGCTAATAGCGCTGGGTGCAATCTGTTTCATCTTAGCTCAGATGAATATTTTGACTGCTGGATGAGATGTCAGCTAAGGATATTAATTGCCTGTTTAAAATCAATCCAATTAGCCGTGTAAAGCAGTCACACCTTGTGCTTGTCATTCTTTCGAGGTGCCACAGAAAGGCCACTTGGATGCGGAACAAATGGTGGTCGGAGGTGCCAATTGGTGCCTGGTTGAGTGGTGATGAAGAGAGCTGGTCAATGGAGATTGCTCCAGCTTTGTGTGACTGTTAGTAATTATAGAGTATAGTGGAGCCTGTTGTATTGCTACATCTTAAAATCAAGAAACCGGGTGCTTGGAATATACCGCCCAGCACGCAGATGGTCCTGGTAAAAGAGATTACAACCAGCGATGGAAATATCACGACCATTCCCATTAAGAGCTGCTCTGATAGCTATTATGTCAGGATTGTCGGAGATATCCACGGCAGCCTCAGGTGACGCACATGACACGAAGGTCATAAATGTGTGTAATGCAATGTAAATTTATGATCCATATGCATAAGGAGCAGACAGTTACAGACACATATCGCCACATGGTATTTGAAACCAGATCTAAGATCAGGCCAGCAAAAGTTTGCAATGTGGAGGTCAAAATGGTGGCAGTTACTATCTGTGTCCTTTATAACAACAAAACAACTTATATTTATACAACGCCTTTAACATGGTAAAATGTCCCACGGCGCTTCACAGGAGTGTTATAAGTCAAAAAGTAAAGTTGACATCGAGTCAGATAAGAAATAACAGCAGGTGACAAAAAGCCTGGGCAAAGTGGTCGGTTTTAAGGAACATCTTGAAAGAGACGTAGAGAGGTAGAAAGGTTTAGGGAGGGAGTTCCAGAGCCTGGGGGCCAGGCAACTGAAGGCACGGCCACCGATGGTTGAGCAATTATAATCAGGGGTGCTCAAGTGGGCAGAATTAGAGGAGCGCAGACATCTCAGGGGTTTGTGGGGCTGGAGGAGATTACAGAGATAGGGAGGGGCAAGGCCACAGAGGGATTTGTAAACAAGGATGAGAATTTTGAAGTCAAGGTGTTACTTAACCGGAAGCCAATGTAGGTCAGCAAGCACAGGGTGATGGGTGAGCGAGCTGGAACATGGGCTGCCGAGTTTTGGATAACCTCAAGTTTATGCAGGATAGAAAGTGGGAGGCCAGCCAAGATTTGGAATAGTCAAGTCTAGAGGTAACAAAGGCATGGATGAGGGTTTCAACCATTACCAGTCATCAACTGGATTTACACCGCGTGGATTAAGCATTCATACCGCAGGAATGGCAGTAATCATGGAGGATTTTAACCTACATATCGATTGGTCAAATCAAATCGCACGGGGTAGCCTGGAGGAGGAATTCATAGAATGTATATGGGATTGTTTCTTAGAACAGTATGTTACAGAATCTACAAGGGAGCAAGCTATCTTAGATCTGGTCCTATGTAATGAGACAGGAATAATAAATGATCTCCTAGTAAAAGATCCTCTCGGAATGAGTGATCACAGTATGGTTGAATTTGTAATTCAAATTGAGGGTGAGGAAGTAGTGTCTCAAACGTGCGTACTATGCTTACCAAAGCGGACTACAGTGGGATGAGGGCAGAGTTGGCTAAAGTAGACTGGGAACACAGACTAAACGGTGGCACAATTGAGGAACAGTGGAGGACTTTTAAGAAGCTCTTTCATAGTGCTCAACAAAAATATATTGCAGTGAAAAAGAAGGGCGGTAAGTGAAGGGATAACCAGCCATGGATAACCAACGAAATAAAGGATAGTATCAAATTAAAAACCAATGCGTATAAGGTGGCCAAGGTTAGTGGGAAACTAGAAGATTGGGAACATTTTAAATGACAGCAAAGAATGACTAAGAAAGCAACAAAGAAAGGAAAGATAGATTACGAAAGTAAACTTGCGCAAAACATAAAAACAGATAGTAAATGCTTTTACCGATATATAAAACGGAAAAGAGTGACTAAAGTAAATGTTGGTCCCTTAGAAGATGAGAAGGGGGATTTAATAATGGGAAATGTGGAAATGGCTGAGACCTTAAACAATTATTTTGCTTTGGTCTTCACAGTGGAAGACACAAAAACCGTGCCAAAAATTGCTGGTCACGGGAATGTGGGAAGGGAGGACCTTGAGACAATCACTATCACTAGGGAGGTAGTGCTGGACAGGCTAATGGGACACAAAGTAGACAAGTCCCCTGGTCCTGATGAAATGCATCCCAAGGTATTAAAAGAGATGGCGGAAGTTATAGCAGATGCATTCGTTATAATCTACCAAAATTCTCTGGACTCTGGGGAGGTGCCATCAGATTGGAAAGCAGCTAATATAACGCCTCTGTTTAAAAAAGGGGGCAGACAAAAGGCAGGTAACTATAGGCCGGTTAGTTTAACATCTGTAGTGGGGAAAATGCTTGAAGCTATCATTAAGGAAGAAATAGTGGGACATCTAGATAGGAATAGTGCAATCAAGCAGACACAACATGGATTCATGAAGGGGAAATCATGTTTAACTAATTTACTGGAATTCTTTGAGGATATAACGAGCATGGTGGATAGAGGTGTACCGATGGATGTGGTGTATTTGGATTTCCAAAAGGCATTCGATAAGGTGCCACACAAAAGGTTACTGCAGAAGATAAAGGTACGCAGAGTCAGAGGAAATGTATTAGCATGGATAGAGAATTGGCTAACTAACAGAAAGCAGAGAGTCGGGATAAATGGGTCCTTTTCAGGTTGGAAATCGGTGGTTATTGGTGTGCCACAGGGATCGGTGCTGGGACCACAACTGTTTACAATATACATAGATGACCTGAAAGAGGGGACAGAGTGTAGTGTAACAAAATTTGCAGATGACACAAAGATTAGTGGGAAAGCGGGTTGTGTGGAGGACACAGAGAGGCTGCAAAGAGATTTAGATAGGTTAAGTGAATGGGCTAAGGTTTGGCAGATGGAATACAATGTCCGAAAATGTGAGGTCATCCACCTGGGGAAAAAAAACAGTAAAAGGGAATATTATTTGAATGGGGAGAAATTACAACATGCTGCGGTGCAGAGGGACGTGGGGGTCATTGTGCATGAATCCCAAAAAGTGAGTTTGCAGGTGCAGCAGGTAATCAGGAAGACGAATGGAATGTTGGCCTTCATTGCGAGAGGGATGGAGTTCAAAAGCAGGGAGGTCCTGCTGCAACTGTACAGGGTATTGGTGAGGCCGCACCTGGAGTACTGCGTGTAGTTTTGGTCACCTTACTTAAGGAAGGATATATTGGCTTTGGAGGGGGTACAGAGACGATTCACGAGGCTGATTCCGGAGATGAGGGGGTTACCTTATGATGATAGATTGAGTAGACTGGGTCTTTACTCGTTGGAGTTCAGAAGGATGAGGGGTGATCTAATAGAAACATTTAAAATAATAAAAGGGATAGACAAGATAGAGGCAGAGAGGTTGTTTCCACTGGTCGGGGAGATTAGAACTAGGGGGCACAGCCTCAAAATACGGGGGAGCCAATTTAAAACCAAGTTGAGAAGGAATTTCTTCTCCCAGAGGGTTGTGAATCTGTGGAATTCTCTGCCCAAGGAAGCAGTTGAGGCTAGCTCATTGAATGTATTCAAATCACAGATGGATAGATTTTTAACCAATAAGGGAATTAAGGGTTACGGGGAGAGGGCGGGTAAGTGGAGCTGAGTCCACGGCCAGATCAGCCATGATCTTGTTGAATGGCAGAGCAGGCTCGAGGGGCTAGATGGCCTACTCCTGTTCCTAATTCTTATGTTCTTATGTTTCAAAAACCGAGCTTCACACCATCCAGAGTCATAGTCAAGCTTGTTGTGTAGATTAACTGATAATTATTCCTTTTACAACTGCAGTCAAGTAATATTTATCTTCAAGACACCATGCACAAAATAAGTAACAGAACAGAAATTTGAAAATATTCTCCTGGAAGAAAACAAGAGAAAAATCTTGACAATTCAAACATGGCTTATTAAATAACAATGCAGAAAGCAAGACCACCAAAAGGACATTGACTGAATTAAACACAATTCTTCGCAGAATTTTCCTGCAAGCCATAAAGATTTGGGCAAGAGGAGACTTCACAAGTATTGGTCAACATTTAAAACAGGTAGACGGGTCTGACATCAATATTACTGACAAGATTAGAAGCTATTTGAAAGACAAACAAATGCACCCAATAAAACAAAAAATAAACTGATGAAGATATTATTGATAAGTTTAATGACACAAAATAATAATTACTTCTACAGCCACGGTGAGTGCAATGCTGATCACAAAATGCATTATATTTGAAACAAAAATGCTAAAATACAGTGTAAGCCATGGCTCAGTTAGTAGCACACTTGCGCCTGAGTCCGAAGGTTGTGGGTTTAAGTCCCACTCCAGGGACTTGAGCACCAAAAACTAGGCTGACACTGCAGTGCAGTGCTGAGGGAGTGCTGCACTGTCAGAGATGCTGTCTTCTGGATGTGATGTTAAACTGAGGCCCCGTTTGCTCTCTCAGGTGGACGTAAAAAATTCCATGGTGCTATTTTGAAGAAGAGCAGGGGAGTTATCCCCAGTGTCCTGGCCAATTATTTATCCCTCAATCAAAATGACTAAAACAGATCATCTGGTCATTATCACATCGCTAGTTGTGGGAGTTTGCTTTGTGCAATATGGCTGCTGCATTTCCCACATTACAACAGTGACTACACTTCATAAAAGAAAGTACTTCATTGGCTGTAAAGCGCTTTTGGATGTCCGGTGGTTGTGAAAGGCACTATATAAATGCAAGTCTTTCTTCTTTTCAACAAAATGACAGAGACCCTGAGAAGCACAGAAACTGCAAACTTGAGGCAAACCAAAAAAAAAGGCAGCCAAAAGGCTGCCGTTTCCTCCACGATGCTGACTGAATTGGGCGGGAGAGCAGCGGAAGAGGGGATAAAATTAACGATGAGGTTTACCGCCACCTGAGCACTCCAACCTCAAATTTCCTCCCTCCTTCAGCCACTGAGCTGCCTTTGTTCTGTCCACCACATTCAAATACCAGTGGGGATTGGAGGTGGGGCAGGGGGGGCGGGGGGGGAACACATGATTGGGGTTCTCCGTTCGAAAACACCCTGTCCACCTCTATTCCTGTCGGTGCCGGGACCTCCACGTGAAGCTTGGCAGTAGGCCCGGGGTCGGTAGCTGGAATGTCACCACATGCAGAAAATGGAGGGAGAGGGCTGAGTGGAGGTCACCTGATTGATCATCCAGGTTCATAATCAATGGACTGTTCAGGTGGGTAGAACAGTGGCAAATGAAATTCAATCTGCAGAACTGTTAGCTAATGCATTTAGGTGGGGTAACAACGCAAGGGAATACACAATAAATGTAGAGGAACAGAGGGACCTTGGAGTGCATGTCCACCAATCCCTGAAGGTATCAAGCCAGGTAGATAAGTTGGTTAAGAAGGTATATGGGATACTTGCCTTTATTAGCCGAGGCATAGAATACAAGAGCAGGGAGGTTAAGCTTGAACTGTATAAAACACTAGTTAGGCCACAGCTAGAGTACTGTGTACAGTTCTGGTCACCACATTACAGCAAAGATGTGATTGCACTAGCGAGGGTACAGACAAGATTTATGGGGATAGTGCCTGGACTGGAGAATTTTAGCTATGAGGAAAGATTGGATAGGCTGGGGTTGTTTTCTTTGGAAGAGGAGGCTGAGGGGAGATCTTATTGAGGTGCATAAAATGATGAGGGGCCTCGGTAGAGTGGATAGGAAGGACCTATTTCCCTTTGCAGAGGGGTCAATAACCAGGGGCATAGATTTAATGTAATTGGTAGAAGGTTCAGACGGGATTTGATGAGTCATATTTTCACACAGAGGGTGGTGGGGGTCTGGCAATTCATTGCCTGAAAGGGTGGTCAAGGTGCAAAACCTCATAGCATTTCTAAAGTACTTGGATATGCACTTGAAGTGGCATAACCGACAAGGCTACGGACCAAGAGCTGGAAAATGGGATTAGGCTGGCATGGACAGGATGGGCCAAATGGCCTCCTTCTGTGCAGTAAATTTCTATGATTCTATTCCAGTCACTAGGGCCTTGTGACCAATTAATATTACGTTCCAGTTCTTCTGGTGCAACAGAAGCACGGCTTTGATTTCCCTTGTGGTTGTTGGATGACCCTTGCTGGCAGGAATTCCTGCTGAAGCCAATCATGAATACGCACTGACGTATTGCCCAGGGTCATGGCGAGGTCGGGTGGCACGTGGAACTTTTGCCCCCAACATGAAAAGGGCAGGATTAGGAAAACCTATCGCAGAGACTGTATAGATTAAAATTTAACAATCATAGAGTCGTGTATAAGGCGGCCATTTGGCCAACGTGCCTGTGCCGGCTCTTTGAAAGAGATATCCAATTAGTGCCACTCCCCTTGTTCCTTCCCCATAGCTCTGCAAATCTTTCCTTTTCAAGTATGTATCATTCCCTTTCAAAAGTTACGATTGAATCTGCTTCCACTGCCCTTTCAAGCAGCGCATTCCAGATAATAACAACTTGCTGCACAAAATAATTCTTCTCATCTCCCCTCTGGTTCCTTTGCCAATTATTTTAAATCTGCGTCCTCTGGTTCCCAACCGTCCTGCCATTGGAAAAACTTTCTCCTTATTTACACTATAAAAAACCCTTCACGATTTTGAATGTGTCCATCAAGTCTCCTCTGAAACTTCTCTGCTCTGGGGCGAATAATCTCAGCGTCTCCAGTATATCCACATAGCTGAAGTCCCTTGTCCCTGGTACCATTCTAGTAAATCTCTTTTTCCTCCTCTCCAAGGCCCTTGTCAACCTTCCAAACAATGACACAGATTACTGACAATTGTACCTTACAACAACTAACCAACAAAAACATAAGACTGGTAAAAAACTCAACCAATGATAACAAGCACCATATTGTTTCTGTTAAATAAGTTAAATGTCACAGTAGAGAATGTCACAGTAGAGAATGACAAATCATTCAGTAGATAAACATCTGATACAGTTACCCAATTCATCCATCGAACATTTGTATCATAATTAAGGCAAATAAAATAAGTCCCGTTCACCCATCACCCCTGTGTTCGCTGATGCTCCCGATTAAGCAATACCGTGATTTAAAATTCTCATCCTTGCCTTCAAATCAGTCCATGGCCTCGCCCCTCCCTATCTGTAATCTCCTCCAGCCCCACAAGCCCGCCCCCCCCAACCCCCACCCCCCTGCTCCCAAGATAACTGCACTGCTCTAATTCTGGCCTCTTAAACATCCATGATTTCAATTGTTTCACCTTACATAAGAACATAAGAACATGAACAATAGGAGCAGGAGTAGGCCATTTGACCCCTCGAGCCTCCTGCACCATTCAATAAGATCATGGTTGATCTGATCTTGGTCTCAACTCCACTTCCCTGCCTGTTCCCCATAACCCTTGACTCCCTTATCGCTCAAACATCTTCTCTGCATTAACACTGTCAAGCCCCCTCAGAATCTTATATGTTTCAATAATATCTCATACTTCTAAACTCCAATGAGTATAGACCCAACCTGCTCAACCTTTCTTCATATGACACCCCCTTCATCTCAGGAATCAACCTAGTAAACCTTCTCTGAACTGCCTCCAATTCAAATGTACCTTCCTTAAATAAGGAGACCAAAACTGTACACAATACTCTAGGTGTGGCCTCACCAACACCCCGTACAGTTGTAACAGGGCTTCCCTGCTTTTATACTCCATCCCCCTTTGCAATAAAGGCCAACATTCCATTTGCCTTCCTGATTACTTGCTGTACCTGCATACTAACTTTTTGTGTTTTATGCACAAGAACCCCCAGATCCCTCTGTACTGCTGCATTTTGTAATTTCTCCCCATTTAAATAGTAATTTGCTTTCTGCCAAATTTTTGCCCACTCGCTGAGCCTATCTGTATCCTTTTGTAGATTCTTTATGGCATCCTCACAACTTTGTTTTCCCACCTATCTTTGTATCATCAGCAAATTTGTCTACATTACACTTGGTCCCTTTATCCAATTCATTCATATAAATTATAAATAATTGAGGCCCCAGCTGGAAACTGCCAACTGGAAAATTACCCATTTATTCTGACTGTTTTCTGTTAGTTAGCCAATCCTCTATCCTCTATCTAAAATATTATCCCCAACCCCGTGGGCTCTTCTCTTGTGCAGTAACCTTTTATGTGGCACCTTATCGAATGCCTTCTGAAAATCCAAATACACCACATCTACTGGTCCACCCTTATCCACCCTGCTCATTACATCCTCAAAGAACTCCAGAAAATTTTTCAAACATGATTTCCCTTTCATAAAACCATGCCGACTCTGCTTGACTGCATGATGATTTTCCAAATGTCCTGCTACTACTTCCTTAATGATGGACTCCAGCATTTTCCCAATGACAGATGTTAGGCTAAATAGACTATTGGTTCCTGCTTTCTGTCTCCCTCCTTTCTTAAATAGGGGCATTAGATTTGCAGTTTTCCAGTCCACTGGGACCTCTCCAGAATCTAGGGAATTTTGGTAGATTACAACCAATGCATCCACTATCTCTGCAGCCACTTCTTTTAAGACCCTAGGATGCAGGCCATCAGGTGCAGGGGACTTGTCCATTTTTAGTCCCATTAGTTTGCCTAGTACTTTATCTCTAGTGACAGTGATTATTTTAAGTAACCCCCCCCCCCCCCACTAGCTCCTTGATTATCAGTTATTGGGATCTTTTTAATTTCTTCTACCATGAAGACCGATACAAAATATTTGCTCAAAGTCTCCGCCATTTCCCTCTTACCCATTATTCATTCCCCAGTTCATCCTCTAAGGGAGCAACGTTTACTTTAGCTACTCTCTTCCTTTTTATATACCTATAGAAGCTCTCACTGTCTGTTTCATATTTCTTGCTAGTTTACTCCCATGTGCTATCTGCTCTGCTTTATCATTTTTTTAATCGTCCTTTGCTGGTTTCTAAAAATTTCCCAATCCTCTGGCCTTCCACTGTCCTTCACAACATTGTATGCCTTTGTTTTCAATTTGATACCATCCTTTACTTCCTTAGTTAGCCACTGATGGTCCATTCTTCCCTTAGAGTCTTTCTTTCTCATTGGAATATATCTTTGCTGAGAGTTATGAAATATCTAATTAAATGTTTGCTACTGCTTTTCTACGGTCTTACCCTTTAATATATTTTCCCAGTCCACTTTAACCAACCCAGCCTTCATACCTTTGTAATTACCTTTATTTAAGTTCAGGACACTAGTTTGAGACCTAGCTTTCTCACCCTCAAACTGAATTTGAAATCCTTCACTACAAGATCATTAATTAATCCAGACTTGTTACATATTACCAGATCTAGAATAGTCTGCCCCCTGTTTGGTTTCACAATGTATTGTTCCAAGTAACCATCCTGCATACACTCTATGAACTCTTCCTCAAGGCTACCTTTGCCAATTTGACTTGTCCAACAATATGAAGATTAAAATCGTTCATGATTATTGACGTATCTTTCTTACAAGCCTCCATTATTTCTTGATTTATACTCTGTCCTACAGTGTGGCTACTGTTTGGGGGCCTATAGACTACTCCCACCAGTGACTTCTTTCCCTTATTATTTCTTATCTCTACCTAAACTAATTCTACATCTTGATCTTCTGAACCAATATCATTTCTCAGTACTGCACTGATCTCATCCCTTGTTAACAGAGCTACCCCGCCTCCTTTTCCTTTCAGCATATCCTTACGAAATGGCAGATACTCCTGAATATTCAGTCCCCAGTCTTGGTCACCTTGCAACCTGTCTCTGTAATGGCAATCAGATCATACCCATTTATTTCTATTTGTGCTGTCAACTCATCTATCTTATTACGAATGCTTCATGCGTTCAGATATAGAGCTTTTAATTTTATCTTATGTGTATACGCTCTGTCCCTTCCTGTCACACTCTGGTTGTCATTACCCTTATCGCTACCCTGAACTTTTGCCTTCTCCTTTCCTTTTGACTTTTTAAATTTCCACTCACCGTATTGTTCCCCCCCACTATTTAGTTTAAAACCCTACCTACAGCCCTAGTTATTCGATTCACCAGGACACTGGTCCCAGCCAGGTTCAAATGAAGTCTGTCACGACGGAACAGCTCCCTGCTATCCCAGTATTGATGGCAGCACCCCATGACTCCCACATCAATCTTTGAGCCATGCATTCATCTCTCTGATCCTATTTACCCTATGCAAATTTGCTCGTGGCTCACATAGTAATCCAGAGATTAATACCTTTGTGGGTCTGCTTTTTAATTTAATCCCTAGCTGCTCATAATCCCTCAGCAGAACCTCTTTATTTGTCCTACCTATGTCATTGGTACCTATGTGGTCTACGACAACTGGATCTTTTCCCTCCCATTCCAAGTTCCTCTCCAGCCCAGAGGAGATGTCCTTAACCCTGGCAACGGGCAGGCACCATAGCCTTTGGGACTTACGCTCTCAGCTGTAGAGAATACCATCTATCTCCCTAACTATACTGTCCCCTACCACTACAACATTTCTTTTCACTCCCCCAACTTGAAAGGCCCCCTGTACCACGGTGCTGTGGTCAGGTTGCTCATCCTCCCTGCTCTCGTCCACACAGGGAGTAAGAGCTTCGAACTTCATGGACAAGAGCAAGGGCTAAGGCTCCTCAATCACTACGTCCTGGGTCCCCATACCTGCCTCACTCATAGTCACACCCTCCTGTCCCTGACCACGGACCAAATTAGAATTATTTAACTTAAGGGGTGTGACTCGCTTCTGGAACACTGCGTCCAGGTCACTCTCCCCCTCCCTGATGTGTCGCAGTCTTTGAAGCTCGGACTCCAGCTCATCAACATGGAGCAGAAGTATCTCGAACTGCGGACACTTGCTGCGGATTTGGTTGCCGTGGACCTCAATGGTGTCCACCATCTCTCACATGATGCAGCAGTAACACATTGCCTCCCCTGGCATCTCGAATATATTTTATTTAATTAATTAAGTTTAATTACTAATGTTTCGTTTTTAATCCTGACTCTTAATTTAAACCAATGCCCAAGAAAAAGAGAGAAATACTGACCAACCAATCACTTCCCTGCTTTCCTGTGATGGCACACTTGGATTTCGTTTTACTTCTCTCACTCACAGGTCGGTTGCCGCTCTCGTGCTTGTTCATTTTGTGTCCCGCTGGGCTCTGCTCTGCCATTGGCGGCCATGTCTTCAGCTGCTTGGGCCCCATGCTCTGGCATTACCTCCCTAAATCTCTCCGCCTCTCCACCTCTCTTTCCTCCTTAAAACCTATCCCCCTTTGACTAAGCTTTTGATCATCTATTGTAATATCTCCTTCTGTGGTTCAGTGTTAAATTTTGTTTGATAATATTCCTGTGAAGCACCTCGGGATGGTTTACTATGTTAAAGGCGCTATATAAATGCAAGTCTTGCTTGAGAGGAATGGGCTTTCCCAACAGTGCAGGACACCAATTGAAATGGCATTTTAAATGTAATGATTGCAAAAGTAGATTTTTATTTGGCTTTTTCGTTCTGAATTCTAATTTATTCTTCTCCATTTCATTCCTCTTTCATTGCTGATTAACGCCAGCACCCTGTAACAAAGCGAATATAATGGAGAAGGGATATCTCAGTCACAGCTTCTGGCAAAATATCGGTCTGCATCAATGTCAGAAGCACAATCTGGTTGTCATTGGGATTTGCTCCTGTCACTGCTCTAGGAGCAAGAGCAGCAGTGTGAATAGCAGCAGATGTTTTTAGTAAGAAAGATGTCGGACGCTTTGGCAAGGGGAATTTTAAATGTGCTGTTATCTCCAATTGTTCATGGTAAGTTTGTATATTTATTCTCTGCCAATCTTGCAGCAGATTTGATCGAAAGCACCAACAAATCAAAATTTTCGGTTCAGTTGACAGCTCAATCACCAGAATCTTCATGACCAGACTCTCAGTATGACATAAAAATGTAAGAAATAGGAGCAGGAGTAGGCCATTTGGCCCCTCGAGCCTGCTCTGCCATTCAATGAGATCATGGCTGATCTGATCATGGGCTCAGCTCCACTTCCCTGCCCGCTCCCCATAACCCTTCACTCCCTTATTGTTCAAAAATCTGTCTATCCCCACCTTCAGTATATTCAATGATCCAGCCTTCACAGCTCTCTGGGGCAGAGAATTCCAAAGATTCACGACCCTCTGAGAGAAGAAATTCCTCCTCATCTCTATTTTAAATGGGCGACCCCTTATTCTGAAACTATGTCCCCACGAGCAGAAACATCCTGTCTGCATCTGCCCTGTCAAGCCCCCTCAGAATCTTATACATTTTGATAAGATCACATCTCATTCTTCCAAACTCCTTTCTTCATAAATAGGATATTTTTATTCTGCAAAAAAATGCGTCTTTAAAGATTGCTGAATTAAACACACTTCATACTTTTAAAATCTCACCGTGCTCTCATATCCACAGTCAGACAGTATCAGTCGCAAGTCTGGACTATTCGCAGGGGAACCCCTGAGAGATGAGCATGGAATTTGACTAGCAGCATGAGGTGCGATTGAAATGATCAGCGGGGATCAGCCTTGAATGTTGTTCAGGAAATCTTAGGCGATTATAGGGATAGCTTTGTGTATCAGTTCGGAAATCCCCAGCACTGCTGGCTTTGTTTGAGAAGCTTTGAGCGGCACAAACTCAGCTTATGACTTAAATCATCCAAATTCAGAAAAGCTGAATCCAATCTTTATTAAAAATAGGAAAGCGAAAAGAAAATCCCATCAATTTGTATGGCGGCACTGCAAGAATCAATAATGTGGAGTTTACTTTTCCCACAGGTTTTTATTGCAAAGGGGATGGAGTATAAAAGCAGGGAAGTCTTGCTACAGCTATATAAGGTATTGGTGAGGCTACATCTGGAATACTGCGTGCAGTTTTGGTTTCCATATTTACGAAAGGATATACTTGCTTTGGAGGCAGTTCAGAGAAGGTTCACTCGGTTGATTCTGGGGATGAGGGGGTTGACGTATGAGGAAAGGTTGAGTAAGTTGAGCCTCTACTCATTGGAATTCAGAAGAATGAGAGGTATCTAATCGAAATGTATAAGATTATGAGGGGGCTTGACAAGGTGGATGCAGAGAGGATGTTTCCACTGATGGGGGAGACTAGAACTAGAGGGCATGATCTTAGAATAAGGGGCCGTCCATTTAAAACAGAGCTGAGGAGAAATGTTATCTCTCAGAGGATTGTAAATCTGTGGAATTCGTTGCCTCAGAGAGCTGTGGAAGCTGGGACGCTGAATAAATTTAAGACAGAAATAGACAGTTTCTTAAACGATAAGGGGATAAGGGGTTATGGGGAGCGGGCAGGGAAGTGGAGCTGAGTCCATGATCAGATCAGCCATGATCTTATTGAATGGCGGAGCAGACTCGAGGGGCCGTATGGCTGACTCCTGTTCCTATTTCTTATGTTCTTATGTTCTTATAATGATATGCTTCGCTCCAGGCACCGACAAGAACAGGGACCGCTAATAATTCGGAGCCAGGAAAAGCACTGCAGCAGCAGGATTTTCGCATGGGAAACCCGCAAGTGCGGATGCCTTCCCAGCATCTGTCCGAGGCTGAACCAGACTGTCTGCAACCTAGGTGTCATATTTGACCCGGATATGAGCTACCGGCCACATATCCGCAGCATAATTAAGACCACCTATTTCCACCTCTGTAACATCGCCTGTCTCCACCCTTACCTCAGCTCACCTACTGCAGAAACCCTTCTCCATGCCTTTGTGACCACTAGACTTGACTACTCCAATGCACTCCTGGCTGGCCTCCCACTTTATACCCTACGTAAACTTGAGGTGATCAAAAGCTCGGCAGCCCATGTCCTAATTCGCACCAAGTCCCGCTCACCCATCACCCCTGTGCTCGCTGACCTACATTGGCTCCCGGTTAAGCAACGCTTCGATTTTAAAATTCTCATCCATTGTTTATAAACCCCTCCATGGTCTCGCCCCTCCCTAACTCTGAAATCTCCTTCAGCCTCACAAACCCCCCTCAAGATATCTGAGCTCCTCAAATTCTGCCCACTTGAGCATCCCTGATTATAACTGCTCAACTATTGGTGGCCGTGCCTTTTGTTGCCTAGGTCCAAAGTCTGGAACTCCCTGCCTAAACCTCTCCGCCTCTCTTTCCTCCTGCAAGGCGCTCCGTAGGACTTATCTCTTTGACCAAACTTCTGGTCACCTGCACTAATTTCTTCTTATCTGGCTCGGTGTCCATTTTTTTTTGTCTTATAACACTCTTGTGAAGCGCCTTGGGATGTTTTACTATGTTAAAGGCACTTTCAGACATCCGGTGGTTGTGAAAGGCACTATTGAAATGCAAGTCTTTCTTTCTTTCTTTCCTTCTTACGTCAAACTGTACAAGTTCAGCACAGGGCAAGCAAAGCACTGGGTAGATGGACAATCGAGAACTGTACTGGTGTCTGTCAGAGCGTAGCTCGGATTCTCCAGCTAGCTTCAATGCTGTACCAGAAATATGACCAATGGTAAGAGCTTCAGAATCCAAATCCTTTAATAATGTAGTGTGAAAGCTGTTCTTAAAGAATAAAAGACAGATCTAACATTCTTGTAACTCAACATTAACAATCAAATACAAGCAGTAATCAAGAGAAGTTACTTATCTCTTTCTGTACCTCACATATAAATACAACAATTCCAGAATAATTGGATGAGACAAAGCTACTTACATCGCTGTACTTCTGGAAAGGTTTAATACAGCAGGGGGTTTGTTTTTAATCAATAATATTACAGACAGTGTAAACTAAAATGGATGCTTGGCTGCTGCTGGTTTACTCTTTGGTTTTGCATTCTCATTGTTTTTTTCTGTCCAATCGGACAAATGCCACCCTGTGGCTGGAGTACTTCATGACACCTACTGTGTCCAGAATTAGCCTAGCTCCAACCAATGCAAGAACGGTCCAGCAAGAAGTGCAGGACCCTCATTTAAATAAAATATTGGGCCCTTTATTCATCCGGACGTGCTCTCCTGACACCAGCATTGACCACGTTGACCAATATGTGGGAGAGAGGTGCAGCGCACTTCCAGCTGGAAATGTGCACGTGCTTCCTGCCCGCCATATTGGGACCTGAGTCGGCCAGCAGGCGCCCTGGAACCAGCACTGCATGGACGAGCTTCTAGGCCTTAGTCGTTGCTGCTGGAGCTTATTTTGTCCTTTAAATGTTATGTTTAAATAAAATAGAACACTTGTTCGATTTATGTGTTGCACAGTGTGCGTCTATCTGTCGGTCGCCCTAAGACCGCCCTATGTGGAGGAAGTGCATCCGGGAGGGCGCTGAGCACCTCAAGTCTCATCGCCGAGAGCGTGCAGAAATCAAGCGCAGGCAACAGAAGGAGCGTGCAGCGAACCAGTCCCACCCACCCCTTCCCTCAACGACTATCTGTCCCACCTGTGACAGGGACTGTGGTTTTCATACTGAACTGTTCAGCCATCTAAGGACTCATTTTTAGAGTGGAAGCAATTTTTCCTTGATTCCGAGGGGCTGCCTATGATGATGATGATGGAAGTGGTGTGAGAATTGCAATGTTAAACCATTGGATGGGCAGGTAATTGTCGGAGTTTACGGGTGACAGTGTGGAACTGCATGGACCGAACGCACATATCGGAACTTCCCGGGCGATGCTGTGATGTGCACCGGTGGCATTGCCAGCAGCCAGCATGTTCATGGAAAAGTGGCCCCACATCTTGTGATGGTGCAATGATTCAAATACTGAGGTCTTGGCATGTTCACAATTGGCCTGAAACAAAAGGAAAGACTTGAATTTATACAGTGCCTATCACGACCACCGGACAACAGCAACTTGTATTTATATAGCACCTTTAACATAGTAAAACATCCCAAGGCACTTCACAGGAGTGTTATAAGCCAAAAAAATAAATTTGACACTGAGCCAGATTTAAAAAAAGACTTGGATTTATATAGCGCCTTTCATGACCACCGGGCATGTCAAGAAGAAATTATGGCAGATGGCCACAGGCTTGTACAATGCTTGAGGAGCGCAGATATCTCGGGGGGGTTGTGAGGCTGAAGGAGATTCCAGAGATAGGAAGGGGCGAGGGCCATGGAGGGATTTGTAAACACAGAGCACAGGGGTGATGGGTGAGCGGGACTTGGTGCGAGTTAGGACTTGGTGTAAGTTAGGACACGGACAGCCAAGTTTTGGATGATCTCAAGTTTATGAAGGGTAGAATGTGGGAGGCCAGCCAGGATTGCATTGGAGTAGTCAAGTCTAGACACCACAACGCGCTTTTTAAAAAAGTGTAGTCACTATTATAATGTAGCCGAATTGCGCACAGCAAGCTCCCACTAAAAGCAACATGATAATGACCAGATAACCTGTTTTAGTGATGTTGATTGAGGGATAAATATTGGCCAGGGCACTGGGGATAACTCCCCTGCTATTCTTCAGAATACTACCATGGGATCTTTACATGCACCTGGAAGACGGTTTAACATATCATCTGAAAGACAGCATCTCCTACAGTGCAGCACTCCAGTGTCAACCTAGATTTTGTGCTGATGTCTCTAGAGTGGGACTATGAACCCACAACCTTCTGACTCAGAGGCAAGTGTGTTACCCACTGGGCCACAGCTGACACTGAAATTTGCAACTGAGCACACCTCTTAGCTCGCAGTCTGTCATTTACTTGCAGTTACTGTTCAGATGAAGAAAGCTCAGAGTTTTACTTCAGCCACTGATTCCTAGGATGCACAAAATGGCATCACTCGGAAATGTGCACAGTCGAGAGCAGATTGCTGCCACAAATACTTACACGCTGGGAAAAGAATCAATAGAGGGCACTGCAGGCACATCATTAACATATAGAAAGAGAAATCGTGAAGGTTATTCCACTGAAAAGTTTACTGTGTCTTTTATTCTTCACTTTAACATTTTGACAAGACTGCAGTCATTTTCATTTTGTTTTTATGGAGTCTCGGAAAATTCAAAAGGTGTGTGAAGTAAAACTGAATGTAAAAATACTGCCGCTTCCTGCTCCTTCTTAGGATAAAAAATAAGATTATACCAAATAAATCTATTATCCTTAATGTGTTTTATATTGTGTAAATATTTCGCAGCAGTGTCGAAACAAATGAACAACCTTCATTGTGTACATTCAAACCACAAATTTTTTATTTCAAATTGGTGAAGCGGTTAAGATATAAATCTTAAATACTAGATCCTATTTGTAAGAAAGAAAGAAAGACAGACAGACAGACAGACAGACAGACAGACAGACTTGGACATCTCAACAAAGCACTTTCCAGCCAAGTTCTTTTGGAGTGTAGTCACTGTTGTACAAGAGAGAACTGCACCAGATCCACAGATGAGACACGAACTGTATTAACAAATTTCACGTGCGGAGAGCAATATGTACAGGACTAATAAAACAGCCAAACTTTTTGAAAAACGCGGTCGCAATTCAGATTTTGTGGCACCAGTTGGGTTTCCAATATATTTATAATGCAGTTGCACAGCTTGCTGGAATAGTGCAAAAGCCACACTAAATAATTCATAGAGCTTGTACAGCAATCCTCAACACTCGTGTGGTGCCGTAAACTTTAAAGAATGAACGAGCCAGATTCAGATCTATACGTATGGCCGATAGAAAGAAAGACTTGCATTTATATAGTGCCTTTCACGACAATCAGACGTCCCAAAGCACTTTACAGTCAATGAAGTACTTTTCTGAAGAGTAGTTATTGTTGTAAAGCAGGAAATGCAGCAGCCAATTTGCGCACAGCAAGCTCCCACAATCAGCAATATGATAATGACCAAGTAGGCTGCTTTAATGATGTTGATGGAGGAATAAATATTGGCCAGGACACAGGGGATAATTCACCTGCTCTTCTTCAAAATAGTGCCACATCAATTTGAGAAAGCAGACAAGGCCTTGGTTTAATGTCTTATCTGAAAGACAGTGCAGGACTCCCTCAATACTGCCTACATTTTTGTACTCAGAAATACAAACTCTGGAGTAGGACTTGAACCAATGATCTTCTGACTCAGAGGTGAGGGTGCAAGCAATTGAGCCACAGCTAACGCTTTAAGCGGCAGTATATAATAGTCATCACTAGCCATATTATCATCTCAGAGAGCAGACAGGGGCTTGGTTTAATATCTCATTCAAAACACAACACCTCTGACAGTGCAGTATTCCCTCAGTAGTGCATTGGAGTGTCAGCCTAGATTTTTGCACTCAAGTCCCTGAAGTTGGATTTGAACCCACAATCCTTCTGACACAGAATCAAGGTGCTACCCACTGAGCCACAGCTGATATACTCTTACATTGTAGGGAAAGGTAGCAACTAATCTATGCACAGCATGGTCCCACAACACGCAATGAGAAAATGACCGGATAATGGGTAAATATTGGTCAGAATACCAGGAGAACTCTCTTTCTCTTATTCAACCAGTGCCACGGGATCCTTTTGGTCGACCTGAGATGGCAGATTAAGCCTCAGTTTAATCTCATCTGAAAGACGACACATCTGACTGTGCAGCACTGCGTGGATGATGTGTCCAAGATTCTGGAGTCGAGTTTGAACCCACAACTTTTTGACTCAGAAATGAGATTGTTACCAGTGAAGCAAAGCTGGCACCATGTAAGTCACTTCATGGCTTCTCATACATGTTCATGACTAGTTGCAAGGTAGGATTGGTAAAGAACTGGAAATATGTGGTTTGATTTTCTGCACATCTGGAAAAAGGAGTATGATATGCTGACAGAGAAGGGTGGGATTTAAAAGAAAAATTAATTAAAAAAAAATAAATTAAATGTAAGTGAATTTTTTAGTTGGACTCATACCAGCTAATACATACGGTATGTATTTGAAAATCTCACCAACTTAAAACAGTCACGAACGGGAAATAAACTGTTTAACAGTCATAATTAACTTGTGGTGCATTATTGAATTTTTATTCCCTATGAGTATCATTTTGGCATTTTTACACAGCAAGTTTCCTGGTTTTATTCCAAAATCTTGCAAGACTGCAAAAGTAAAAATAATACATTGAATTTACAGCATAGAAACAGTGTTCGGCCCAACAGGTCAATACTCCATATGAGCCTCCTCTCACCCGACTTCATCGAATCCTAGTAATGTAGATTAAACTACCTGCAGTAAAACATTAGCTTCATCGGAAGTAAAAATGAAGAACTGAAAGTACATTCAAATTTTGCTCACAGGCCACAGCACTCGGATGAGATGTTAAACCGAGACCTCGTCTGCTGTCTCAGGTGGACGTAAAAGATCCCATGGTACTATTTCGAAGAAGAGCAGGGGAATTATCGCCGGTGTCCTGGCCAATGTTTATCCCTCAATCAGCATAACAAGAAACTGATTATGTGGTCAGTATCACATTTCAGTTTATGGAAGTTTGCTGTGCGCAAGTTGGCTGCTGCATTTCCCACATTGCAACAGTAACTACACTTCAAAAAGTACTTCATTGGCTGTAAAGTGCTTTGAGATGTCCAGTGGTCGTGAAAGGCGTTATATAAATGCAAGTCTTTCTTTCTTTTTCAAAGCCCAGTTTGGATTGCACGGGAATTAAGAGCAATGTCCTTCAGGTCCATGTTTGACTTGTCATCCAATCCTCATTCACAGATTGAGCAAACTCTACATAAAGTTAGCAAACTTTGTGCAGCTGTACAATACACAATTATATATGTGTGATCTGCGATAACAAGATGGCTGTTTTATAACAGCACGGTGGAACATAGGAACAGGAGTAGGCTAATCAGTCCCTTGTGTCTGTACCTCCATTCAATGAGATCTGTACCCTAACTCCATCCATTTGTCTTTGCTCCATATACTCTTATATCCTTGGCTAGCAAAAAATCTAGCAATCTCAGATTTAAAATTATTGCTTGAGCCAGCATCTACTGCTTTTTGTGGGAGAGAGTTCCACAATTCTACCATATTTTGTATGAAGAAATGTTTCCTAACTTTTCTCCTGAATGGCTCTGGTTTGAAGGTTATGTCTCCTTGTCCTAGGCTCCAGCACCAGAGGAAAGATTTCTCTCTATCTAGCCTATCAAGTCCTTTCAAAACCCTCAAAACCTCAATCAAATCACCCCTTACCCTTCCATATTCCAGGGAATACAGGACGAGTTAATGTAATCTCTCCTCATAATCTAACCCTTGTGCACTGATACATACTGCGGCATAACTAAGACCACCTATTTCCACCTCCGTAACATCGCCCATCTCTGCCCTTGCCTCAGCTCATCTGCTGCTGAAACCCTCATCCATGCTTTTGTTACCTCGAGACTTGACTATTCCGACACACTCCTGGCTGGCCTCCCACATTCTACCCTGCGTAAATGTGAGGCCATTCAAAACTTGGCAGCCCGTGTTCTAACTCGCACCGAGTCCCGTTCACCCATCACCCCCTGTGCTCGCTGACCTATATTGGCTCCCGGTTAAGCAATGCCCCGATTTTAAAATTCTCATCCTTGGTTCCAAATCCTTCCATGGCCTCGCCTCTCCCTACCTCTGTAATCTCCTCCCGCCCCACAACCCCCCCGAGATATCCGCACTCCTCTAATTCTGCCTCTTAAGCTTCCTTGATTATAATCATTCAGCCATTGGTGGCCGTGCCTTCTGTTGCCTCGGCCCTAAGCTCTGGAATTCCCTGCCCAAACCTCTCTGCCTCTCTACCTCTCTTTCCTCCTTTAAGACGCTCCTTAGAACCTATCTCCTTAACCAATCTTTTGGTCACCTGTGCCAATTTCTCCTTAGGTGGCTCGCTGTCAAATTTTCTGTCTTATAATACTCTTGTGAAGCACATTGGGACGTTGCACTACGCTAAAGCTACTTTATAAATACAAGTTGTTGTTGTTATGATACAGCACATACAATTCTGATCTAGTTTTGATCAAAGAACATAAATATTTCGGAGTGATTCCATCATCAGAGTTCCCGGTCAGATTGCGGACTCAACTTGAATTGGATTTGATTTCTTTTCCTTGTGATTATATTCGGCAGGGTGGACTAACTTTGAAAAACTCAAGAGCTGCAAAAAGAAAATTTTTCTCTGATCAAGAGCTGCGAGTGTTCGGGCACGTTTGTGTTTGTGTAACATCCCTTGAGGAAGTGAGTGTTTGAAGACCAGGACCTTAAATCTGGCACCAAGTTTATGGTCTACAGGGCTGTAGTGATACCCGCCCTTCTGTGTGGCTCAGAGACGTGGACCATGTACAGCACACACCTCAAAGCGCTGGAGAAGTACCACCAGCGCTGCTTCCGCAAGATCCTGCAAATCCACTGGGAGAGAGATGCGATTATGTTGTGCTATGTATTGGGAGTGTTTTCTTTTTCTCCCCAGGCGTCTCTTGTAGCGCTGCCGGCCCTGTTCTTTAGCTTGGGATTGTCCCATGCTAACATCCTAAAAGAAGTGTACAACGCTACCCTTAGCGCTGTGCCCCGCACTCAGGGCCCAGCTGCCCAATTTTGATGATTGAGGCGCAAACTGTTCCCGGGCACAAACTTTACCGCCCAGCCGTGATTACTGCCCCGGAGTCATCACACAATTTAAAACCAACCAACATTCCACCAAAGCCGAAAATCCAGATCCAGGTGCCTTAAATCAAAATATACAACTAGGTACAACTAGTATAGAAACTTTCAGTAATTGTTTCTGTCACTCGAGTGTTCACAACAAAATTCCAATCAACGATTACTAGTTTCCAATAAATTGAAATACTCACCTCAGCAAGAAACAAACTACAATCATTTCTGTCAGTAAATAATGAAACAACGTTGCTATCAATTGTAATACGAGTTCACTTCATGATATTCTCATTGTAATTACAATAAAAACAGAACCATAAACAGTTACAACCCAGAAAGAGGTTCTTTAGACCACCGTGTCTGTACTGAGGCTTTGCTGGAACAATTCAAAATGAATCCCTCTTCCCCGCTCTCTCCCCAAAGCCCTGCATCTTGTTCCGTTTCAAAGGTTTACTTTCTCTTCTCTGAAGAGATACAATGGTTTCTGCTAAAACTCCTCCCTGTGGCTAAGCATTTCATGCTCCAACAATTTCCTGTTTAAATACATGTTTCCAAACCTCTCTGCTCGCTCGCTTAATGACAACTTGAAGTTGATGGTTCCTCGTCACTGAATCCCCACCCAGAGAAAATAGCCTTTTCTTATTCACCTGTCAAAACTCTTCAGAATGTTAAATACCTTGATTAAATCTCTTCTCTGCTCCAATGGAAATAGTGCCAGTATCTGCAGTCTTTACTCAGAATTATAACTGCTCATTTCTGACCTTGTCCTTGTGAATCTGGTTAGTGCTCTCTGTCAGCTGTGGCTCAGTGGGTAGCACACTTGTCCCCTCAGTCTGAAGGTTGTGGGTTCATGTCCCGCTGCAGGCTGACACTCCATTGCAAATACTGAGGGAGTGCTGCACTATCAGAGGTGCTGTCTTTTGGATGAGATGTTAAATTGAGGGCCCTGTCTTCTCTCTCAAGTGGATGTAAAAGATCCCATGACACTATTTCAAAGAAGCGTAGGCGAATTATCTGTGGTGTCCTGGCTAATATTTATCCCTCAATCAACATATCAAAACAGTTTATCTCACTGCTGATTGTGGGAGCTTTCTGTGCGCACATTAACTGCTGTGTTTCCCAAATTGCTACAGTGACTACACTCCAAAAGTACTTCATTGGCGCTTTGAGATATCTAGTGGTTGTGAAAGGTGCTATATAAATGCAAGTCTTTCCTTTTAATGTATTTTCTATAATCGGTACCCAAAACTGCACAGAATCTCTAATTGTGGAATAAACACTGACTTGTACAAATCTATCATTACCTCTTATGGCCCTATTTATTTTAGCTATGAGGAAAGGTTGGAGAGGCTGAGGTAGTTTTCTTTGGAGCAGAAGAGGTTGAGGGGAGACTTAATTGAGGTGTATAAAATTATGAGGGCCTAGATAAGGTGGATGGGAAGGGCCTATTTCCCTTAGTAGAGAGGTCAATAATCAGGAGGCATAGATTTAAAGTAATTGGTAGAAGGATTAGAGGGGCTTGAGGAGAACGGGGTCTGGAACTCACTGCCTGAAAGGGTGGTAGAGGCAGAAACCCTCATTGCATTTAAATAGTACTTGGATGTGCACTTGAAGTGCCGTAACCTGCAGGGCTATGGACCAAGAGCTGGAAAGTGGGATTAGGCTGGATAGCTCTTTGTCGGCCGACACAGAAACGACGGGCCAAATGGCCTCCTCTGTGCCATAAATTTCTATGATTGTATGATTTATAAAGCTGAAACTACGATTGAATTTTTTTGTAGCTTTTATCTACTTGTACTTTCAGGGAACTATAGAGTTGCATTTCCTCATTGCAGAAGTGAAGGAACGCAGGGGTTGAAATCTGCCTGGGCAATAGTGTGTCGGCAGCCCCTCTAAAACTCTGCCCGATTTCCTTCAGTTAATCCGGGCGGAGTGTAAATTGCACTGCCGATGTGCTGTCACCTGTTTTCCGTAACTACCAACAACCAATTTCCGTCCCATTGAGCTCCCAAATGCTGAAGAGAGGGAAAAGGTGGGGTTAGAATCTGATCTCTGCCCCTACGATGCTGCCTTGAGATTTCCAGGACTTTCTGCGATGGGTGTACCAGGGGCTGCAGCTGAGATATGGTAACATAATAGGATAAACTTTGTGATTTTATGTAAAATAAATGGTTGGAAACTCTGTAGCCTCACTGAGCGCCAAGCTTAAATTCCCAACAGATGAAGCTTCACACCAAACCATATTATTGCTTCTTATGTTGCATTCATAATCAACTTTAATTACAATTAACAATTAGCAGAAGTAAATAACTTTAATGGACCAAAGTATTGCAATCATCTGTACAATTAATGATATATTTGTTTGTAGTTAACATATTGACATAATAGAACAGTAACACTGGTGATTATATTATTCTCATAGCCCCCATCTAAATTAATATGCACAATGTCATTAAGGCTTTAATTAACTATTTGCTATTACTAAGAATTCCTAATGACTATTTACATTAGCGGGCCATTATTCGAGGTCCTGCGCCCAATACAGAGTGTCGCTGGGTGGTAGCACAGAGCACTGAATCAGGCACAGAGATGTGTTGGATTTGCAACACACCAAATCTGCCACCCAAAATATCTCTATGTGTTTTAAAACCATTCAAAGCAACCCTCATTATGCCTTTTATGCAAATTACATGGTCACCAGTTGCATGCTGAATCTAATATTTTGGGAGAAGTCTCCTGTGGGTGATCTAATCTTTCAGAGTTGCATTAGAGGGCAAAATACTCTTGCACCCAATTTGGGGGCAATAATACCCGGGAGGTGGGCGTTTGGCACCAGGCGCAGAAGGCCCTCCCCACCACCGAAATTGGGGTTACCGCCCCTGAAAGGAAGTGGAGTGCAAAATAACACGCTCCACTTCCTTTCTGGGGCGGGAGCGGGGCGGAGGGGTCGGGCGTGGGGCGCTGCGCTACGCTACGCACTGGGCCGTGTAGCGCTGCCGCAGAGGAGGGGCTCTTCCCTGAATTAAAGGGGAGGGGCCCAAGCTGCAAACTCTGCAGTGAAGAACCGGGTCTCCCTAGACCACCGGGGAGCGGGGTTCCCGAGCTAACCGCCCGCCACTCAAGCAGAGTGCCGGGCTGACCGATCGCGGCACGGACCCCTCGACCAAAGTGGCAACGGGGTGCAGAAGAAATTCGGCAGTTGTTTAAAAAATGATCACCACCTCCCCTTTAACTAGCGCCCTGCGAGCCGGCCGCCCGGTACGTGCACCAACCCCCCCGGCCCCCCGCCCCCCGCCGTCGAAACTTTCGCTGGCATCGCCCGGGGCAGCTTCAGGGGGCAGCTCCTCAATGTTTGTTGCGGGGCGATAATGGGGCTCTGCGCACGTTGGTGACCTCATCGCTGTCGGCGCAGCGGAGCGGGGCACTATGGGTTACGGCCGCCGCTCAACTCCAGCAGAATTTAGCGAGAGTCATTTGCAGCGCCGCGCCCGGACGGAAGTTAATTTGCGCCCTGTTAGCGGCCTGGCAAATTACCCAATTTCTAGGCCTCAATGGTTTATGATACTTTTCAATGTTGGTTAGAAAGTTTGCATTGATTTTTATGTTTTTATATTGATTTACTTGTATTTTCATCGGCACATTACTGTTTGTTGCTCTTTTGGCCTTGATTTAGCAATGCAAGATTTTACTTACAACTCCTTTTCCGACAGTGGTTTTGGTTCCAGCTGCTAATTCACCTACAGCGGGGGGCGATTTTAACCCTACTCGCTCAGCAGAAACCTGGCGGGTAGGCAGTTAAAATCGCCCTGGCTCTTAGAACATAAGAACATAAGAACATAAGAATTAGGAACAGGAGTAGGCCATCTAGCCCCTCGAGTCTGCTCCGCCATTCAATAAGATCATGGCTGATCTGGCCGTGGACTCAGCTCCACTTACCCGCCCTCTCCCCGTAACCCTTAATTCCCTTATTGGTTAAAAATCTATCTATCTTTGACTTGAAAACATTCAATGAGCTAGCCTCAACTGCTTCCTTGGGCAGAGAATTCCACAGATTCACAACCCTCTGGGAGAAGAAATTCTTTCTCAACTCGGTTTTAAAATGGCTCCTCCGTATTTTGAGGCTGTGCCCTCTAGTTCTAGTCTCCCCGACCAGTGGAAACAACCTCTCTGCCTCTATCTTGTCTATCCCTTTCATGATTTTAAATGTTTCTATAAGATCACCCCTCATCCTTTTGAACTCCAAGGAGTAAAGACCCAGTCTACTCAATCTATCATCATAAGTTAACCCCCTCATTTCTGGAATCAGCCTAGTGAATCGTCTCTGTACCCCCTCCAAAGCTAGTATATCCTTCCTCTTACATGTCCAAAAACGACCATGATCACAATATCTGTAATTTTAACCTGTTCTCCCGAGCAGGCAGCAAGGACAGGCACCCAGAGCCAACAGGGTCCTTCTTTACATTGGCACGTTGCGGCCCGATGACATCATTGAGACCCGACTGTAATTTTAACTCAGGCCTGAGCGGGGGAATCCACCTGGAGTTAAAATCAGGCCACTTGGGAATTAGGGTCCCAACCCTCCAGGATTGTACTGGAGTCTCCAGGAATGAATGGTCAATCTTCTGGACTCTGCGGTGTGCAATACAGGCGTGAGAAATCATAGGGGCATTAAAAAAATGCTGTGTTTTTTATTCATTTTCTTTGAACACCTTTGTGCACTCATCATAAAAATATTGGAGGTGGACAAAAATGGCTGTTTGATTAGGTGGGGTGGTCGGGCATGGGGGATCAGGTGATGATACCTCCAGGAATGTGCCCAACCCAAGTTGACAACACTGATGGGAATTGATTTAAGAATTACAATGGTACTCCCAGATTTGGAGGAGGACGAGCAATTCTGGAGGAGATAGCAGGGACAAATCTGACTACTTCTCAGCCATTGTGTTGAAGGGGGCAAAATTCATGGGAAACCTCCCCCCCACCCTCCCAGTGTTTGGACTCATTGGAAAATAAATTTAATTTGGAACTATCTACCAGAAAGTTTGAAATCCTAAAGTACACATGGAAGAAACTACGAACTTTAATCAAATTTGGGATTTTACAAAACAAATTTCGCCTGTGTGGGCCGGGCTAGAGAACTAAAGGATGGCTATCCTACAAAGAAACCGGTTTGATTATCGAAGCTGTCTGGGTATTAAAACTAAAGTAAATTGTCTGGAGAATTATGGATACTTGAAAATCCTTCTCCACAGGAGACATTAACATAGCAACAATTAATCCAGAGATAGCTAACCATCAGCCTGAAACTGGAAATCCATTTCAGCATATGCATAACAAACAAAGGCCCATCCAGCCCGCATGAAAAAACCCAAGCACAAACAGACATTGCAAATACCAAGCCAATATTTCAAGAAACAGATTTAGAAGATCTGCACACCCGAGACAAGTTAACATTTTAATGAGCTCGCCAAAATATGACAAAGAATTATCGGGCCCGCCAAAATTAAACAAATAAATCTGGACTGATTTGGCGTGAAGATTAGAACAGCTCCAACAGTATAACTGGACCCTGTTTTTACAAAGGGTATGCTATGCAGTTGCTACTGCGTCAGAAGACACTGCTAGGGACACTTAGCATCAAGAAGGGAGAGAGACCACCACAGCAGTTGTAACTAACTTCTCCAGCCTCGAAGTCCTGAAATCGGAAAAGGAAGGAAGAACATCACCATCGTGGCAGCAACCGACCACAGCCAACGTGGTACCACCAAAAGCACCGCGATCGACCAATTTTGAAACAAAACGCCACAAGAAAGAAACCGAAGAATCGAAAAGTTTCCACTCTACAATCTAAATCCTGATTAGCAACAGGTGAAAACATTACCTAAATAGACTTTAAACCTATTTCTAACAAAAGAAAACGGGTACTTACCCCATAAGTCCAAAACGCGCCCTACCGCATCAGCGGACACCACCCAACTGAAGATTGCACAGTAGGAAGTCTTCTCCGACGTTCGGGATACAGCAAGCAGAACCTACAGAATCCAACCCCAAAATTGTGAACTACCGCCAACTGACCATAAAGGATTGGTAAGCATAGTCCCTGTTTGCCCTGGAGTCTAATCTAGTCAGTGTTAGGTATTGGGAGGTGGGAGGTGTATTATTCACTGTAACCCCTTTGAATGTGTGATGTATTGTTCTTTATTAGTGTAATTATAAGTTTGACATTGTATTTTCTTGCCTTTAATAAAATCAAAGTTCTTTTGCACCAAACCAGTTATCTCTTGCACTTTATCACATCCCCCAAATAAATCCAGAGTCTAGAACCCAGGGAGTGGGAACGATTCGAACCACTCAGAAAGTCAGAGGTGAACCTGAACCCGAAACCACCCCTTACAGTGTGTGCACTGTCCTTGCACCAGATCCCACATTCATACCTGTGACCAAAATCTATGTTGGACTGTTTTCTTACTCTTAAATGTTTCATTACTTTAAACATCAGATTCCACACACACTCAGTTGTAGCAATGGTAGGATCAGGTTTTTATTTGAACCTTCATACTGCACAAAAACCAGTATGAAAGTTACTGAGACATACACTTCACAAACCCAACGCATGCTCCCTGCTTGAGGAACACACTCCAAATCTAGTGTTTCTGCCTACTCTCAAGACTCACACATTCCATTTTCCAGGGTGTCTCTTAAAGCAGTGTTTGCTCACAACTCTTATACAAAATCAGCTCTTTGAACTCTGTATTCCATACATATTATCAATGGTACATCAAAATGTTAACAAACAGATGATGTAGACTAAACGACTGGCCACCCATTGTCCTGATATCAGATCTTATTGCTGCAATCAACTCGTGTCATGAATTGTATTACGATAAACACACAGGTGACCAAATTGACACATTCGAATATGGCTGAATGACTCTCACATCTTCTAGCATCTCCGTCCCTGTGGAGACGTTCGCTACTTGGATCTAAACTTCAATTTACAATCCAAGCTCATCAGAAAAGCTGCTTAAACTTTTAGGCCAACATGTGTCATCTCCGACTGTGCTGAAAGCGAGGTATTCGGAAAATACGGCTTTCGCTCCCAAAATGTACTTTTTTGTCCAGGCTGCATTTTCAAAAATTTATAGTTTGTACTGCTAGACACAGCATGTATAGGATTAACACATGCAGTGCCATTTGCTCAGAACGGCAGAGCTGTCTGGGAAAGGACTCCTGAAGGTCGGAGTTTTTTATATCCCGCACCATGGTTGTCGAAAGTAGTAATTGGGCAATCAATCTGGGGCCAATACGGTGAATCATAAACAACGTACCATTTGTTGCTCTTTAGGCCTTGATGTTGCAATGCAAGATTTTACTTACAACTCCTTTTCCTACAATGGTTTTGATTCCGGCTGCTAATTCACCCACAGCTGGGGGCGATTTTAACCTTACTCACTCAGCAGAAACCTGGCAGGTAGGCAGTTAAAATCGCCCCGGCTCTTACCTGTCCGAAAACCACCATGATCACAACATCTGTAATTTTAACCTGCTCTCCTGAGCAAGGCAGCAAGGACAGGCGGCCAGAGCCAACAGGGTCCTTCTTTACATAGGCATGTTGCGGCCCGATGACATCATTGAGACCTGACTGTAATTTTAACTCAGGCCTGAGCGGGGGAATCCACCTGGAGTTAAAATCAGGGCCACTTGGGAACTAGGGGTCCTAAGCCTCCAGGATTGTACTGGAGTCTCCAGGAATGAATGACTCATCTTCTGGACTCTGCTGTGAGCAATAAAGGAGTGAGAAATCATAGGGGCATTAAAAAAATGCTGTGTTTTTTTATTCATTTTCTTTGAACACCTTATAGAAATATTGGAGGTGGACAAAAATGGCTGTTTAATTGGGTGGGGCGGTCGGGGGTGGGGGATCAGGTGATGATTCCTCCAGGAATGTGCCCAACCCAAGTTGACAACACTAACAGGAATTGATTTAAGAATTACAATGGTACTCCGAGATTTGGAGGAGGACGAGCAGTTCTGGAGGAGATAGCAGGGACAAATCTGACTACTTCTCAGCCATTGTGTGTGCACTGTCCTTGCACCTCGTACCTGTGTCCAAAATCTATGTTGGACTGCTTTCTTACTCATTTTTGTTTCGTTACTTTAAACATCAGATTCCACACACACTCAGTTGTAGCAATGGTAGGATCAGGTTTTTATTTGAACCTTCATACTGCACAAAAACCAGTATGAAAGTTACTGAGACATACACTTCACAAACCCAACGCATGCTCCCTGCTTGAGGAATACACTCCAAATCTAGTGTTTCTGCCTGCTCTCGAGACTCACACATTCCATTTTCCAGTGTGTATCTTAAAGCTCACAACTCTTATACAAAATCAGGTCTTTGAACTCTGTATTCCATACATATTATCAATGGTATATCAAAAGTAAATACAAATGTGAACAAACAGATGATGTAGACTAAACGACCAGCTACCCATTGTCCTGATATCAGGTCTTATTGCTGCAATCAACTCTTGCCATGAATTGTATTATGATAAACACACAGGTGACCAAATTGACACATTCGAATATGGCTGAATGACTCTCACATCTTTTAGCATCTCCTTTCCTGTGGAGACGTTCGCTATTTTGATCTAAACTTCAATTTACAATCCAAGCTCATCAGAAAAGCTGCTTAAACTTTTAGCCCAGCATATGTCATCTCCGACTATGCCGAAAGCGAGGTATTTGGAAAATATGGGCTTTCGCTCCCAAAATGTACTTTTTTGTCTTGGCTGCATTTTCAAAAATTTATAGTTTGTACTGCTAGACACAGCAGGTATAGGATTAACACACACAGTCACGCAAAGTTTCTTTTCAAAAGAAAGCCATTGGCCCTGAATAGCAGAGTTGTCTGGGAAAGGACTTCTTAAGGTCCGAGTTTTTAATATCCCGCACCATGGTTGTTGACAGTAGTAATTGATTAATCAATCTGGGGCCAATATGGTGAATCATAAACAATGCACCATCTGTTGCCTTTGTTTTAGGATATATTCGGGGGAATTTGGCAAGCCAATTGATCACAGATCAATGATCAGACACCAGCCCAGGGTCGTGAGTTTGAGTGGCAAATGTTTTTCAACCTTTTGAGGTGTGGGTGGCGCTCCCAAAGCAAGCGCTCTACTCGGAACTCCTGCCCGGCAAGTGATCCCCAGGTGGGCAGAGAAATCGTTTCAAGGACAACCTCAAAGCCTCCTTGATAAAGTGCAACATCCCCACTGACACCTGGGAATCCCTGGCCCAAGACCGCCGTTAGTGGAGGAAGTGCATCCGGGAGGGCGCTGAGCACCTCGAGTCTTGTTGCCGAGCACATGCAGAAATCATGCGCAGGCAGCGGAAGGAGCGTGCGGCAAACTAGACTCCCCACCCACCCTTTCCTTCAACCACTGTCTGTCCCACCTGTGACAGAAACTGTAATTCCTGCACTGGACTGAGAACTCACTTTTAGAGTGGAAGCAAGTCTTCCTCGATTTTGAAGGACTGCCTATGCTGATGATGAGGGCCACTGTTTGGCTGGGGTTCTTGGGATAGTATTTCTTTGAGGCTTCTCTGAATCCCCTGCCATATCTTTGCCGGAAGATGAGTGGAAACCCTGGAGGAATGGCTCACCTTTCAAGGCCCTTCTCCTGCGTAATTATATTGATAGTCGACAACCAGTATTCAGTCTGAGGTCAGCTGGTGAAGCTTGTAGTCAAGAGCTGCAAGGCTATTTGATTTTGAATGTGGCACCAGCCTAGCCAGGGAAGTAAGTGCTGGGGTTTCCTCAGGTTGCCGAGGGAAAGGACCCCCCAGGAGTTTTGGGGCCAAGGGAATATTTACTCAAGGAGTGTGGATAAATGTATGTTTCGCTCTGTTATACTGCTTACTGTTTGTTAATCAATCGTGTAAAAATAAAACCCCTTATTGGTTCAAACCCTGTATCTCGATTTGGTAAGATTGTCTATGTACAATAACTTTCAAAGAGAGCAAGTGAGAGGAGTTGCAATGTGGCAGATACTGCGTTGCAATGGCTGGTGTACAGAGTGACAGTTCTCTGTTCCGATCCCTGGATCTTGCAATCATTTACCTTGATATTGTCAGAAAAGGTGCACTCCAATTGTAGAGGATGTGAGGTCCACTTACAGGAGTGGCTGGTGTCTTGGATACTGCAATGGTGTTTTTTGTAACAGCTTTCCTTATGAAGCAAGGGTGCCGTTGACAATACTCGACACTCCTGCGAAACCTGCTATCAGAAAATAGATTAGTGCCTGTCCAGCTACTGTCATTTTCTGCTTCCTCTAACCTATTGTCTCTTGCTTGGTACATCTGTGGACAGCTGACAGATTTTGATATATAGCCTCGGTAGCAGCTTGGATGGACGCAGTGGAGGGAAACACAATAAATACAATAGCTACCTTTGCACTCGGGGAAGAGCTGCCCATGTGGTATAAATTGCATGCAGTTCATCCACCAGGAGATGACAGAACTCTGTAACAGCTTTCCTTGTGAAGGAAGCGTGCTACAGTTATAAGAGGCCAAGTGCCCTGTTTTAGGAAACTGTCCCGAAGCATTTTTCCAGTGCATCATTTAATAAAGCAAATCGATCAACATTGATCCATTAGACAGGCGGTTCATTCTGGCCATTCCACACAACCACTTTGTGCACTCTTCAAAAATTGAGAGTTGGCAATTTTATTAAACTGAGACTCTTGTGCAAAGGAACAGAACCAGCCATCAGCAAGCACAGGACTGGTTGGTTAACACAGGAGTATATAAGAACATAAGAATATAAGAAATAGGAGCAGGAGTCAGCCATTTGGCACCTCGAGCCTGCTCCGCCATTCAATAAGATCCTGGCTGATCTGATCTTGGCTTCAACTCCACTTCCCTGCCCGCACCCCATAACCCTTGACTCCCTTCTCATTCAAAAATCTGTCTCACTACACCTTAAATATATTTAATGACCCAGCCTCCACAGCTCTCTGGAGTACAGGATTCACGATCCTCTGAGAGAAGCAATTCCTCCTCATCTCAGTTTTAAATGGACGACCCCTTATTCTGAAACTGTGTCCCCTAGATCTCGATTCCCCCACGAGAGGAAACATCCTCTCTCTGCATCTACCACATCCAGCCCCCTCAGAATCATATACGTTTCAATAAGATCACCTCTCATTCTTCTAAGCTCCAATGAGTATAGACCCAACCTGCTCAACCTTTCTTCATAAGACAACCCCTTCATCTCATTATATTACACGTCCATTATATTGTTCAATTACGACTATCTTGACACAGGGGACTAAGAATTTAGTTGTGTTCTTATACAAGCAGAGCATGTTTTTTAATGTGCAAGTATTGCATAGGAACCGTATGTGGAGTCTGCCTTAGTAACCAGAGATAATCCTGGTCACATAGTAAGGATCATTTTCCGATTTCAAGTTTTTGACACATTTTAGTGCATATGCAAATTTCTGGCTGTTGCAGGCAGAAGGGCCAGCCTGTTAGACGTAAAGTAGGAAAATTATTCCCGTTAGGCCTAAAGGCTCAGTTTACAAGAAATATCACATATAAAATAGGAATAGAGAGCCAATAAAAATGATTCAACAATAGTCGTATCTTGTTAGCTTGAAGCTATTCATTTATTAGGGCAGATATTCGGTGATATTCACATAGCTGCTTTATTCATCCCATCTCCTGTCTCTGGAGCAGGTCAACACATTTAACAGAATCTCATTATTGAGGGCTGCCTGCTCTGAGAGACTGGTGTCCAGAACAAGTCACACTGTTGGAGCACATGCATCTGGCCTATGAATGCATCAAGGCACAAGACAGATGACGGAACATCAGGTTCAAATCAATTAGAGTGTAAACCAATTATAGCTCCCACCAGTAGCTTTTCAGGCAGAGAAAGGCTTCAGTAAGGTAGGATCAAGGAAGATGCTGTATCTCAGCTGTCGTCATTTTCAGACGAGCAAGTGGGACAGAAAGGGAATCATCAACAAGTGCCCGAATTATTCCCCGATAAATTCCAGTGGTCTTTGGCACCAAGCTCAATCTAGCCATCGAGTTCACCTGAATCTTACATCACAGAAAAGCTTTTTGCAAAATGAAAAGCACGCATTAAGATGTCAATGTAGAATTAGTCAAAATAATCGAGACCAGTTCTATCATGTTGTTTTGTAATTATTGTCAGTTAATAATGAATTGGATAGCAGTTCATACTGGAAGTACTAAGTGATTAAAGTGGTCTTCAAACCCTTAAATAAATAAAGAGAATTGTTTTCAATGGCTGAAGGGTCAATAACAGATTCAAGGTGATTGGCAAAAAAACCAGAGGCGACGTGAGAAAAATATTTGTAAGGAGAGCTTGGGGTGTGGGTTCGAATCCACACTCCCCTTGGGTTCTGTATGTGCGATTTATGAGGATGGATGAGTAATGAGGCATCAGATATAATGGATGAGTACAAAATGGCTAATGTTGTTTATTTAGAATAGTAAACACCAAGATCGAGGGCATAGGAAGAGGTCATAAAATGGCAGTAATGGCAAAATCTCATTCAACAACCCGAAAAATCTCGCAACAGGGAAGGGGAAAATAAGAGGTTAAAACATCCCACTCACGCACAAACACACCTCCCACTCCCACCCTTCCTACCAATTCCTATCCTAAATTGAGTCTGTGAGGGGGTTTGAGCTATACACACAATCCTATCAACTCCGGGGTTCTGGGGGCACTTATTTCAGCTCGGGGTCCCTCTGGGGTGAGTTTTTCGTTGTTGTTCGGTTTTCCTCCTCGATGTTGCGTCGGTTTCTTCTATCTGCCTCTCGGTTATCGTCAGACAGGTTATTGAACCAGGTTTCCAGGCCTGCACAGCTCTGCGTGCCCCAGCCTGATGCTTCGGCTATTCTCACCCTGTCCAGTGTGTTCAGGACTAACAGCAACACCTGCTGCCACTTACTAACCAGGAGGTTAGCTCGTGGGTTTTTAGTCTCAACCAAAATCAAAGTTTGCAAAACTCTCTCAGCTCCTTTCCCCCCAGCCAGCAGCCCTTTCAAGAACTGACCCCAAACTGTTTTTCCTACTGCTCCAGCTGCATTCCCCCTCCAGCAGCCAGCAGCCTTTTCTCCACACACTTTTTCCAACCTCTGTACTGCCAGTTTTTCTCCACCCACTTCTGCAAGTCTTTTCACACAACTGTTTTTCTCCACCTTTCTGCAAGTCTTCCTCTCCACACCTTTCCTCCCCTGTGAACTCTGCCCACAACTGTTTTTCTCCACAACTGTTTTCTGGTGGTTCTGTGTCCTATATTTGTATTCAATTCAGTTCTGGTCTTTTCGCGCTCAAACCCAGTGGGTGGTCCATTGTGTAAGCTTGGGCGGGGAGATAGCTTTGAATATTTAATCAGAAGATGTCACAGGTACACGCAGGTGTGAGGACCAGGGTATTGTTACGGGGCACATTGGTGCCTGAAAGTCTGTAGGTCCTTTGTTATAGTTCTGGGAGTCAGTGGGCCATTCCTGCAGTGATTCATAGTTTTGATTCAGGGCTATTGTCCATTGTCCATATTAATTCGGTAGATGATGGCCCACATTCATCATTTGATTTGGGGGGGGGAGTCATTTTCAAACTGGGGAGTCCTTATTGGTTGAAGATTTCCCTGCTTCAGGCCCGACTCGACCCCTGATTGGCCTGCCAGAATGCACTTTTCCCCCATTGGCCAGTGCCTCGGTCTCGCTTGGTGAGCCAGACTTCACAATGTCTGTATCCGCCCACACGTTTTCCCAGCCTGCTTTTACTTGGCCAAAAATGTTCATTTAGTGTATGGAACGATCCCATGTTAGTTTTCTTGTCCTTCAGGTGTTTCAAATGCGGCCGTGGATTTTCGAACCTTACACATTTTTTACGCAACGAGTGGCGCCTGGATAGAGGAACAACAACAGCAACAACTTGCAGTTATACAGCGCCTTTAGCGTAATGTGTCTGTTACAGCAGGGGCTCTCAACCATTACACTACTGAGGCCCTCTTCACGTGTTATAAAAATTCACGGGCCTGCTGTAACACAACACAGCGACTTGAACCAGCAGCACATTCATGCACAGCAAGATCTCGCCACAGAGACAACGATGGATCTCCATGTGCAATCTGCACCCAAGCCCCAGAGTCACTCCCAAATGCAAAATGGTGTATATAAGAAAAGGTCAACTTTCATGCCCGTCTGCACCTCGCGCGAGTGATGCCCCTTGGACTTGGACCCGGGACCGAGAGTTCTGGGCTGCGGCAGCAGTACTGTCTTTGGAAATAGCACTATGATGTAAATAAGGTCTCTGGAGGCAATGAATCATAGAAAAGTACAGCACAGAAGGAGGCCATTCAGCCCATCGTTTCGGCGCAGGCTCTTGTGAAGATTAATCCAGTTAGCCCCACTCCTCTGCTCTTTCCCCATAGTCCTCAATTTTTTCTCCTTCAAGCATTTATCTAATTCTCTTTTGAAAGGCGACTATTGAATCAGTATCCACCGCCCTCTCAGGCAGCGCATTCCAAATCCTAACCACTCGTTGCATAAAAATGTTTTTCCTCACCTTGAATCTGCGCCCTCTGATTATCGACCCTTCAGCCGTTGGAAACAGTTCCTCTTTATTTACTCTATCTAAACCCTTCATGATTTTGAAGACCTCGATCAAGTCTCCTTTTAGCCTTCTCTGCTCAATGGGAACAAGCCCAGCTTCTCCAGTTCCCTTACCCCCGGAACCTCTTCTGTACCCGCTCCAAAGCCTTCACGTCCTTCCTAAAATATATTGCCCAAAATTGGACACAATCCAGCTGGGGTCGAACTAGTGTTTTATATCGGTTCAATACAACTTCCTGGCTTTTGTACTCTATGCCTCTATTTATAAAGCCCAGGATCCCATATGCTTTGTTAACCTGTCCTGCCATCTTCAAAGATTTGTGCACAAACACCCCAAGGTCTCTATGTTTCTGCACCCACTAAAATTGTAGCTTGTATTGTCTCTCCTCAATCTTCCTATCAAAATGTATCACCACACACTTTTCTGTGTTAAATTTCAGCTGCCACGTGTCTGCCCATTCCACCAGCCTGTCTATATCTGTAATGTATGCATCTGTGAGCATGCTCACAGGTTTGTAGAGCTGTTGACCCAATGGAGTGCTCTCTATGCGGGAGTCCTCTCTTTATTTATTGGGGACTTGGCTTGGAGGGTGTTGCACGGAGCAATCCCGTGCAATCGGTTTTTAAGCTGGTTCAAGGACTCCCATGCCGCCTGTAATTTCTGCGGTCTAGTGGAGTCCGTGTTCCATGTTTATGTTGAATGTGTGAGGTTGCAGCCCCTCTTCCATTATTTGAAAGGGCTGCTCCTCAAATTCTGATTGTACTTCAATCCCACGCTCCTGATCTTTGGGCACCCTGTGCAGAGGGGAGCGGGCAGGTCGGAGGGCCTCCTCGAAGGACTGCTCCTGGGCATGGCCAAGGGGGCCATCAGCCGGTCCAGGCAGCGGGCGGTCGAGGTGGTCGTTCAGCCCGACTGCCTGCCTCTCTTTCGCGGTTACATCCGAGCCAGGGTGTTCCTGGAGATGGAGCACGCAGTGTCCACCGATACGCTCGCAGCCTTCCATGAGCGGTAGGCACAGGAGGGACTGGAGTGCATCATCACCCCCGGCAACCAAATTTTAATTTGATCCATTAACATCCAAAGTTTAATTGGTTTATTTTGTCGGTTTTAGTGCCCCTCTTTAATCAGGGGGCACTTGATTTACTGTTCAACTTGAACATTGTTGTAGAGCTGTTGCATTATGAGTGGCTTAGCCAGTCACATGATGTTCACAAGACTGAATAAAACCCCAGACAGTTGGGTCCAGGTCATCCACGATGAGGTATGCAGTTGTGAGTCTAGTGGATAAATTGGGAATGTGTAGTGTGATTGTTAATTCTTTGTTAATAAACCAACTAGATTTTAATAGCAATGTGTTGCTGTGAATTCTTAAGCAAAGAACCCATGAAGCAAATACATTACAATCTCCTCTTGAAGTCTATTACTACCTTCCTCACCTTTTGTTTTACTCAACCTCAAGATTTGAGCGCCGCTGGCAAGGGTGGCATTTATTGCCCATCCCTTGGTGCTAACTGTACTCTCATTGCCTCTGCACAAACCTTCCCTCCATATCAGACAAGGTCTACAACCAGAACCCTACAGTCACAAAAAACACTTTGGAGGAACTGTACAGGTGCAAGTCTTGTGCATGTGTAATATTTCTGGTGATGGCTAATCTGCCATGTAATATAAACAGTCCAAATTCAGGACAACAGGAACTAAGCTATGTTATGGAACCAATTCCTTTGAAAGAGATTCCGCAAATAAATGGGATAGCCGTTTATTTAGAAATTGTATTTGTGGAATAAAAGTTGTTCTTTTAAAGCTCCTTTCTATCCTCCCGGGTCCTGCTATCTGAGATGCAGCTTCCTTTGATAATGACAGATTCCTTCGGTCTTTAAGGGAATCCTCTCTCCACCATTTTAATTAAAGTGCTAATCTGTAAAAGTAAATGAATTACTGCTTTTGTTAAAATAATGGAAAATATAATTTCATATCATTGCATCATTGCTAATTTAGCACAGTCCAAATTCGATCTGTAATTTCCTCAAAACATTTGAATGAATATTTCAAGCTACCCAGATCAATGTCCGTGGCTTAATCTAATTTGCTTCAGCTCCAGGTCACACAGGTTAACCCTAGATCGAAGTTTATGGAAACTGTTATCCTGGAGAAACACCCAAGAACAGAATACTGCGGATACTGGAAATCTGAAATAAAAACAAAAAGTGCTGGAAATACTCAGCAGGTCAGGCAGCATCTGAGAGAAGCAAAGCTAACGTTTCAGCTCGATGACCTTTCACCAGAATTAGGGAAGCTTAGAGATGCAATAGGTTTTCCGCAAGTGCAGAGGCAGGGAAAAGGGGGAGGGGAGGAAAGAACAAAAGGGAAGGTCTGTGATAGGGTGGAAGGCAGGAGAGATTAAATGACAAATGGGATGATGGTAATGGGACAAGTACAGAAACAAAAGATGGGTCTCGAGGAGGTGTAAATGGGAATAGCAGAATCATCAGCAAAAGCTGGCATTTGAAAAAATGGAGACAGAGGATCTGAAATTGTTGAACGCAATGTTGAGTCTGGAAGGCTGTAAAGTGCCTAATCGGAAAATGAGATGCTGTTCCTTGAGCTTACGTTGAGCTTCATTGGGACAATGTAAGAAGCCGAGTATCATATATGTATACTCTGTACATACTATGCTGGTACCACTAGAGGGTGCAACTGTGGGAGGCCCAGGCAGGAGCTGTGTTAAAGGCTGGTCACCACATTGCTGCCTCACTCTGGGTTACAATAAAGAGCTGAAGGTCACAGCAGTTCAAGCACAGCATTAGGCCTCGTGGAGTTATTCTACAGATAAGTTGAGACATATTATCGAAGACAGAGAGGTCAAAGTAGGAGTGGTCTGAAGAATAATATTGACAGGCGATCGGAAGCTTGGGGTCACGCTTGAGACCTGAATGGACATGTTCCACAAAGCGGTCATCCAATCTGCATTTGATCTCCTCAATGTAGAGGAGATCGCATCGTGAGCAGAGAATACAGTATACTAAATTGAAGAAGTATAAGTAAATCGCCATTTCATCTGGAAGGAGTGTTTCGGGCCCTGGATGGTGGGAAGGGAGGAGGTAAAAGGCTAGGTGTTGCATCTCCTGCAATGGCACGGGAAGATGCCGTGGGAAGGTGAGAGGGTGGTATGGATGATAGAGGATGGCGTCACTAGTATGGATGGCGTCATCAGAACAGATGCAACGGAGACGGAGAAACTGGGAGAATGAAATAAAGTTCTTACAGGAAGCGGGGTAGAAGGAAGTGTAGTCAAGATTACTGTGCAAGTCAGTGGGCTTATAGTGGATATTGGTCGAAAGCCTATCCCCAGAAATGGAGACAGAGAAGTCGAGGAAGGGAAGGGACGAGTCGGAGATGAACTATGTGAAGTCGAGGGTAGGGTGGAAATTGGAAGCAAAGTTGATGACATTTTCTAGTTCAGGGCAAGAGCAGGAAACGGCACCAATACAGTCATCACTGTATCAGAAAAAGAGGTGAGGGAGTGGTCCTGAGTAGGACTGGAACAAAGAACATTCCACATATCCCACAAAAAGGCAGGCATAGCTCGGACCCATGCGGGTTCCCATAGCAACACCTTTAATTTGGAGGAAGTGAGTGAAGTCAAAGGAGAAGTTGTTCAATGTGAGAATATGTTCAGCCAGGGGGATGAGGGTGGTGGTGGATGGGGATTGATTGGGCCTCCGGTTCAGGAAGAAGCGGAGCGCCCTCAGGCCATCCTGGTGGGGGATGGAAGTGTAGGGAGATTGGACATCCATAGTGGAAAGGATCTGTTTAGAGGCAGGAAGCTGGAAACAGTTAAAAGTGGCGGAGGACGTGAGATGTCGGTAGGAAGAGACTGGACAAGGGGAGAAAAAAATGGATGGGAAGAAATCAGTTCCTGAAGAAAAAGTTCAGGTTTCAAAGATACTGAGTATGTACAGCAGTAATTGTTGTTCATAGTTGCCTTTGTGATATTACCAATGGTTTCATCATCACACTGATACACTCCTAGACGATAACTAAAATTGCATGCAGTTGTGTGTGTTTATAACAGAAAATTACCAGCATAATTCTTTACTTAAAGGAACAAGACTAACCATCGAAAGACAAGCTTTTATTTTTACTTCACCTGCCTTAACGAGCCAGATTCAGGCAAACATAGATCTATACATATGACCGATAGAAAGGAAAACTTTCATTTATATAGTACCTTTCACGACAATGTGATGGCCCAAAGCGCTTTACAGCCAATGAATTACTTTTTGAAGTGTAGTCATTGTTGTAATGTAGGAAACACGGCAGCCAGTTTGCGCTCAGAGAGCTCCCGCAAACAGCAATGTGATAATGACCAGATAATCTGTTTTAGTGACGTTGATTGAGAGATAAATATTGGCCAGGACACCAGGGATAGCTCCCCTTCTCTAGAATCATAGAAATTTACAGCATGGAAGGTGGTCATTTCAGCCCATCGTGTCCGCGCCGGCCGACCAAGAGCTATCCCGCCTAATCCCACTTTCCAGCTCTTGATCCGTAGTTCTGTACGTTATGGCACTTTAAGTGCACATCCAAGTATCTTTTATATGTGATGAGGGTTTCTGCCTCTACCACCCTTTCAGGCAGCGAGTTCCAGACCCCACCACCCTCTGGGTGAAGAAAGTTCCCCTCATATCTCCTCTAAACCTCTCCACAATTACTTTAAATCTATGACTCCTGGTTGTTGAATCCCCTGCCAAGGGAAACAGGTCTTTCCTATCCACTCTATCCAGGCCCCTCATAATTTTATACACCTCGATCAGGACTCCCCTCAGCCTCCTCTGTTCCAAAGAAAACAGACCCAGCCTATCCAATCTTTCCTCATAGCTAAAATTCTCCAGTCCAGGCAACATTCTTCTAAATTTCCTCTACACCCTTTCCAGTATAATCACATCTTTCCTGTAATGTGGTGATCAGAACTGCACACAGTACTCCAGCTGTGACCTAACCAGTGTTTTATACAGTTCAAGCATAATCTCCTTGCTCTTGCATTCCATGCCTCGAATAATAAAGGCAAGTATTCCATAGGTTTTCTTAACCACCTTATCTACCTGGCCTGCTACCTTCAGGGATCTGTGGATCTGCACTTCAAGATCCCTTTGTTCCTCTACACTTTTCAGTGTTGTACCATTTAATGTGTATTCCCTTGCCTTGTTAGACCTCCCCAAATGCATTAACTCACACCTATCCGGATTGAATTCCATTTGCCACTGTTATGCCCACCTGATCAATACATTGATATCTTCCTGCAATCTGCAGCTTTCTTTTTCATCATCAACCACACAGCCTATTTTAGTGTTTTCTGCAAACTTCTTATTCATACCCTAAACATTCAAGTCCAAGTCATTGATATATACCACAAAAATCAAGGGACCCAGCACTGAGCTCTGCAGAACCCCACTGGATACAGCCTTCCAGTCACAAAAACATCCATCAACCATTACATTTTGTTTCCTGCCTCTGAACCAATTTTGGATCCAGCTTGCCACTTTGCCCTGGATACCATGGGCTTTTACTTTTGTGACCAGTCTGCCATGTGGGACCTTATCAAAAGCTTTGCAAAATCCATATACACTACATCATACGCACTGTCCTCATTGACCCTCCTGGTTACCTCCTCGAAAAATTCCTACCAGTTAGTCAGACATGACCTTCCTTTACAAATCCATGCTGACTGCCCTTGATTAATCCATGTCTTTCCAAATGAAGATTTATCCTGTCCCACCACTGAGGTTAAGCTGACTGGCCTATATTTACTCGGTCCATCTCTTTCTCCCTTTCTAAACAAAGTTACAATGTTTTCAGTCCTCCAGTCCTCCGACACCACACCTAAAGCCAGAGAGGACTGGAAAATGATGGTCAGAGCCTCTGCTATTTCCTCTTTTGCTTCTCTTAACAGCCTGGGATACATTTCATCTGGGCCTGGGGATTTATCCACTTTCAAAGCTGCTAAGCCGCTTAATGCTTCCTCTCTCACTATGTTTATCTCATCTAATATTTTACACTCATCCTCCCTCATTGCAAAGCCTGTGTCGCCCCTCTCTTTTGTGAAAACAGATGCAAAGTATTCATTAAGAATCATACCCACATCTTCTTCCTCCACACACAGATTTACTTTGTGGTCTCAAATAGGCCCTACTCTTTCTCTGGTTATCCTCTTGTTCTTAATGTATTTATAAAACATCTTTGGGTTTTCCATGATTTTACTTGCCAACATTCTTTCATGCCCTCTCTTTGCTTTCCTGATATTTTTCTTAATTGCACCCCTGCACTTCTTATACTCCTCTCAAGTCTCTGCAGTATTGAGTTCTCGGAATCCGTCATAAGCTTCCCTTTTTTTCTTTATCTTACCCTGTGTGTCCCTTATCATCCAGCAGAAGCTCTAGATTTGTTAGCCCCACCCTTTTTTTAAGGGAACATACTTGCTCTGTACCCGCAGGATCTCCCCCTTGAATGCCTCCCACTGCTCTGACACTGATTTACCATCAAGTAGCTGTTTCCAGTCCACCCTGGCCAAATCCCATCTCAGCTCAGCAAATTGGCTTTACCCCAAATACTGCCATGGGATCTTTTAAGTCCACTCGAGAGAGAGCTGACGGGGCCTTGGTTTAACGTCCCATCCGAAAGACGGCACCTCCGACAGAACAGCGCTCCCTCAGCACTGCACTGGAGTGTCAGCCTAGTTTTTTATGCTCAAGTCTCTGAAGTGGGGCTTGAACCCACAATCTTCTGACTCAGAAAGCAAGGCTATAAGAACATAAGAATATAAGAAGTAGGAGCAGGAGTAGGCCATACGGCCCCTCGAGCCTGCTCCGCCATTTAATACGATCATGGCTGATCCGATCATGGACTCAGGTCCACTTCCCCGCCCGCTCCCCATTACCCCTTACTACCAACTGAGCCACAGCTGATGCATGTGTCGAAAGAAAGGCTGATTTCACTCCTGTGGTTCGAAACTTCATCATGCAGTCACATGTGCAATAAGCTCATCAAAGTCTTTACCTGTCAGCTTTGTGGTGACTGGCATTGGTGTCAAATCATGATCCTGATTTGTGCGCTCAGATTAATTTGATATGTTGATACATATTAAACTCACAATCTAGCCAAAATTGAGATGCTAATTTGTGCAAAATAGACCAAGCATCTGCTCCCCATTCTAAAAAAAATTCATAGCATCAAAACAACAAAAACTACCGTATAAACACAAGACAACCTTACAGAATGCTTTGCTATATTTTTATTCCACTGTAGACACCAATTGTGATAGCTTGTTCTTGAAAAATTTTGAACGGCCCTGATCTTGCTCTCACTCAGAAACAAAATAGACTGCTTAAAAGCACAGCTACACAAACCAATTATACCTAATTTCTTGCTATGTAGTATTGTCAACTGTTAAGCTCTATTCTCTGAACCAGAAGGAATTAACACTTAAATGTGTTGGCATATATGCTAGCTGATAAAAATAAATTCCGACCACAGCTGCGTCGCCATGGATACGAGCCTGGCTTTAGGAGCTCAGAATCATTTATGACTTGTGAGCAACAGCTGGTTTGGGTCCAGAGGTTTGGCAGGTTTGTGGGGAAATTGCCCGTGTGTGAAGAAGTCGATAAAGAAGTCAGCTGAACCTTTGTAATGCCTGAATGGTCGTCCTGTCTTAGAAAGGCCTCCAGCACTGGCTGAGTTTATCCTGCTCGCTGATAAAGCGCATGAATTTCAATTCTTCAAATATTCCAGTGTGAGAAGGTTCGAGAACTCAAGCCACTGCCCCCATTGCTCAATTACACATTTTAATCGCTCTTCAAAGGCAGCTCTTGTGTGGTAACATTTGATGAGGCCTGGAAGAAGCAGCTGTTAAAGTTCCGCTGCCTACAATGTGACAATCGAGAAATTACAAGATATTTTGTTTGGATGCTGTTTCCCCTCATGGGACATAGTTTCAGAATAAGGGCATCGTCCATTTAAGACGGAGATGAGCAATAAATTCTTCTCTTCGAGGGTTGTGAATCTTTGGAATTCTCCACCCCAGAGAGCTGTGGAGGCTGGGTCATACAATATATTTAAGGCTGAGAGAGATAGATTCTTGAACTTTAGGGGAGTCAAGGGTTATGGGGAAAAGGCAGGTATGTGCACTTGAGACCAAGATCGGATCAGCCATGATCGTATTGAATAGCGGAGTGGGCTCAAGGGGTCACATGACCTACTCCTGCTCCTATTTCTTATGTTCTTTATGTAGTGTATGTAGGCACCTTTAGTGATGACTCCACGAGGCAGGGTATGACACTTAAACTGTGTAGACCTGTAGTCCTTTATTTGCAGCTCCTGAGTGAGGACAATAAGCTGTGAGTTCCCTTTTATACTGGGTTAGCTGCAGTGTGCAGGTAACCCTTAGGTCTCCAGCAGCAGCACCCTCTGGTGTACAGGTAAGGTGTGTACAGTGTAAGGGTACATTCAGTGTTGCATATCAGTGTTACAGACATCACACAGTAAACAGGCATGCATACACAACAATACTCCCCCCTGAGCATTTTTCATATCCTTATTGTCATGACCAGGGGAGGTGATCAGTGGTGGGCTGTGGGAGGTTGTGGTGAGGGTTGTGTGGTTGCCAGGTGTGACCCCTGTACTTGAGGCTGGCCTCGTACATATCCCCTCCCTCACACACAAACCATGTGGGTGTCACTGTTGTGAGATCCCTCGGGTGGGGGGGGCGGTGGTGTAGCCATGGCAGCAGTGGGTGGTGTGTATATCTGTGATGTGGGTAGTTGTGGGGTGGTGGGCAGGGCCACAAGATTGGGTGGGCTCCTTGTCCACCAATTAGGATGAGGGTCAGGTCATCCTAGGGTTTGCCAGGGAAGCTGGAGGGTATTAACCTCATGCTCCTATGTTGGCCCTGGTGGCCAGGGGTTGTAGGGCTGGTCTGGTGCAGGTTGCCATTGGTGGTGGCTGGGCTGCCCATTGACCACTGTCCCTGTAGTGAATCTGCTCCCACTGGCTGTGTGTGTGTCCTGCAAGGGGCATCACATTCGTTCCAAAGGTCCAGGCTACATGGTCAGGTGGCCTGCTGGACCTGGGGGTCTCCCACAGGGGATTCCATTGGCATCGGCAAGGTCCCTGTAGGACCCAATGTCCTTTGTCAGTGTCCTACTGTTTTACATGACACCTTGGCTCTGATCACACATAGTCGAGTCTGCATTATACATTCTAACATTTGCATCACTTTTGGGTGTCCTGGTTTCAACAGACATGGTTACATTCGGCATTTCACATTCTCTATCATTATTGTAAGCATAATAAACTTGTTCCTTACCTTACTGAAACCTGCATTCATCTCATTAGTCACATTAGTTAAACCAGCATTACAATTCATTGTTACATTGCATACATTTTCACACTTGCACCCTTTAATCGCATCTTTAGCTTTAAAGTCCATGTCGTCAAATAGTTGAAACTTCCCCTTTAAATTTCTTTGGTTACTGGTCTCCTTTAAGGGAGCCTTCAAATCCAATTGGCCGCTCGGTGTCACGTGATGCTCCTCTATGCTCACTCATGGCATGGCCGTGGCCATTTTGATTTGAGGTTTTTCTCCTCGTGGTGTTGGTTTTGCAGCCATTTCCTGGCTTTCCTACAGGTGGGCTGTGGTGGTCTTTTTTTCCACAGGGCCACTTCGCCTGCTGTTGACTGGGTTCATCCAATTCCTGCCCAGCAGCGTGGGACCGTCGCCGGCTACAATCCACAGGGAGAGTTTGTTCAACACGCCGCCCTGGGAGACCTGGATGTCTACGCTGCCAACGATTTGGATTTTACCTTTGGTATAGGTGAGCAGCTTTGTCTGGACAGGAGACAGTTTTGGTCGAGTGGCAGGATTCATCCAAATTTTTTCAAAGGTCATTTGGCTCATCACAGACTGGCTCGCCCCTGTGTCGATTTCCATGGAGACTGGGACACCGTCGATATCCACTTCCATCATCCACGGAGAACTTTCGGTGGAGCAGGTAAAGATTCCATACTCTTCTTCTGGGGTTTGCGAAACTTCCTCTTCACCTGTGTCGGAGCCCGGTTGATCAGCCAGCTCATCAAAGACGCGGTGAATAAAGCGTTTTCTGCACATTCTATGAAGGTGCCCTTTCTCTTTGCAGCCTTTGCATGCATAGTCTTTGTAACGGCACTGGTGGGCCCTGTGGTTTCCTCCACAGTGCCAGCATGGGGCCATCCGATTCACCCCATGTGGCGGACTCAGGGTTGCGGAACTCGGGGCAGCATTTCTGCCTTTAGAAGTGTCCATGCTGTGCACTGTGCTTGCCGGTTTAGAGTCTTAGGTCAGTATTTGCCTGGAGTTGCTGGCCGAAACCATGTAGGCCTGGCTCATTTGGATTGCTTTCAGCAGGGTGACCGTGATGTCAGCCGAGAGCAATTTGTGTAGCAGGCCTTCGTGGCCGATTCCGATGACAAATATGTCTTTTAGTGCTTCATTAAGGTGGTCACCAAAATCACACAGAGCAGTTAGTCTTCTTAAGTGTACAGCATACTTGGCAATTTCTTGGCCCTCAGGTCACCGGTAAGTGTAGAACCGGTGCCTGGCTGTGAGGATGCTTTTTTTCGGTTTTAGTTGTTCCTGTATGATTGTTACAAGTTGTTCATAGCTCTTGGTGGTTGTCTTCTCTGGGGCTAGTAAGTCTCTGACGAGACAACAGATGGTGGGCCCACAACTGCTAAGCAGGATGACCCTGCGTTTGTTCAGTAGTGTAGCTGGTGTGTCCCCGTCCAGGTTGTAGGCTATAAAGAAGTGTTCCAATCTTTCCACAAAAGTGTCCCAATCTTCTCCCTCTGTAAATTGCTGAAAGTTGCTGAGGTTAGTCATGTTGAGCGTATAGTTCGTGACCTTGTATTCCCATTGCCAGTTGTAGTGTATGTAGGCACCTTTAATAATGACTCAAAGAAGCTGGGTTGATACTTAAACTGTGTAGACCTGTAGTCCTTTATTTGCAGCTCCTGAGTGACAACAACAAGCTGTGAGTTCCTTTTTATACTGGGTTACCTGCAGTGACCCTTAGGTCTCCAGCAGCAGCACTCTCTGGTGTACAGGTAAGGTGTGTACAGTGTGGCATAACAGGTCTCAATGATGTAATCGGGCCACAATATGCCTATGTAAAGTGTTGTGTATGCATGCCTGTTTACTGTGTGATGTCTGTAACACCTGACTGTAATTTTAACTCAGGCCTGAGCGGGGGAATCCACCTGGAGTTAAAATCAGGTCCACTTGGGAATTAAGAGGTCCCAACCCTCCAGGATTGTCCTGGAATCTCCACAAATGAATGAGTAATCTCCTGGACACTGCTGTGAGCAATACAGGAGCGAGAAATCATAGGGGATTAAAAGAATGGAGTGTTTTTTACTCATTTTCTTTGAACACCTTTGTGCACTCATTATAAAAATATTGGAGATAAACAAAAATGGCTGTTTGATTGGGTGAGGTGGTCGACAGTGTGGTACTAACATTCCCAACATTGAAGCACTGACCACACTCGATCAGCTCCATTGGGCGGTTTACATTGTCCGCATGCCAGACACGAGACTCCCAAAGCAAGCGCTCTACTCGGCAAACGAGCCAAAGGTGGGCAGAGGAAACGTCACAAGTACACCCTCAAGCCTCCCTGATAAAATGCAACATCCCCACTGACACCTGGGAGTCCCTGACCCAAGACCGCCCAAAGTGGAGGAAGAGCATCCGGGAGGGCACTGAGCACCTCGAGTCTCAATGCCGAGAGCATGCAGAAATCAAGCGCAGACAGCGGAAAGAGCGTGCAGCAAACCAGTCCCACCCACCCCTTCCCTCAATGACTATCTGTCCCACCTGTGACAGAATTTGTGGCTCTCATATTGGACTGTTCAGCCACCAAAGAACTCACTTCAGGTGTGGAAGCAAGTCTTCCTTGATTCCGAGGGACTGCCTATGATGATGATGATCAGGTGATGATACCTTCAGGAATGTACCCAACCCAAGTTGATGACACTGATGGGAACTGATTTCGGAATTACAATGGCACTCCCAGATTTGGAGGAGGGTGAGCAGTTCTGGAGGAGATCTCTCTCAGTATTTAGAAACAGTAAAAGAAAACAACTTTGTTTAAAATAATGGTGTAAATTTTCATCTTCACTGAGCCAATTGTAGAGCCCAACTGGTTCCATCACCCCGGTTTCAATTGAACGTTTTCTGCAGTGGGCAGACAAGCCATAATACCAGACTACAGCCCAGGCAGTGGAAGTGAACTTTAATCCCAGGATATCTTCTACAAATATAAATTTTATGGAATCTCAAGAAAGTTATATTATAGGGAACTGGTCGCATAGTGATTATGTTACTACACTAGCAATCCAGAGGCCTGGACATAAGTTCAAATCCACCATGGGAACTGAGGAATTTAAATTCAGTTTATTAAATAAATCTGCAATAAAAAATAGCCAGTATCAGTAAAGGTGACCATGAAACTACCGGATTGTCGTAAAAATATAATTTGGTTCACTAATGTCTTTTAGGGAAGGAAATCTGCCACCCTTATCTGGTCTGGCCTACATGTGACTCCAGACCAACAGCGATGTGGTTGACTCTTAATTGACCTCTGAAATGGCCGAGCAAGCCACTCAGTCATCCACTATGAAAAACTGCAGCGGTTCAAGAAAGTGGCTCACCACCACCTTCCCAAGGGCAATTAGGGATGGGCAATAAATGCCGGCCTTGCCAGCCACACCCACATCCCATTAATGAATGAAGACCAAAGGCAGCTCAACTTGTGAAAGACACTGGTGTGCATTTTATTCAGAAGAGTCAGGTTGGCCCAGAATTCGCTGCCAAGATAACGGCAAGTTTGATGGCGTTTTCCCTTATTAATGTGTAAATTGTCCTTGTGGTGAGGAAGAGATACGCCATGAGTTGCAAATCGCCAAAATTTGCTGGACCATTCCCGGTTAGTCTCACGGAAATGGCAACTCGCCCTCAGCCTCCCCGTGAGTTTCATGAAATTGTTGCATTTGTTCATTAGTGGCCCATTAAACTCGCTGCGGAAAGCTAGGGCTGGTACTCAACAGTGTAAGTAACTTTTTAATGAGGAGATTTATGTTCCAGCAATGCCACTCAACCTCTCCGGCCCACAAAGGGAACAATTTTAACTGTGGAGTCTCATTCCTAGTAAATGGTTGTTAGAGATTTTTTTAATGTAAACGATTAAAATTGATCTCTTACTTTTCCTTTCTGTCCTTTTATACCTCTTTCTCTGGCTCAGTGGGTAGCACACTTGCCTCTGAGTCAGAAGGTTGTGAGTTCAAGTCCCACTCCAGGGACTTGAGCACATAAATCTAGGCTGACATTCCAGCACAGTGCTGAGGGAGAGCTGCACTGTCGGAGGTGCTGTCTTTCGGATGGGACGTTAAACCGAGGCCCTGTGTGCTCTCTCGGGTGGACATCAACGATCTCATGGCCACTATTTCGAAGAAGAGCAGGAGAATTTATCTCCGGCATTCTGGAAATATTTATCCCTCAATCAACATCACAAAAACAGATCATCTGGTCATTATCACATTGCTGTTTGTGGGAGCTTGCTGTGCGCAAATTGGCTGCCATGTTTCCCACATTAGAACAGTGACTACACTCCAATAGTACATCATTGGCTGTAAAGTGCTTTTAGACGTCCGGTGGTCGTGAAAGGCCCTATTTAAATCCAAGTCTTTCTTTCTTTCTATCTCGAGTCGACTGGGAACCGGCTCAAGATGACCCAAGCTCATTTCACACTAAACTCTTACAGCAGAGGAATGAGACACCCAACCAAAAACAAGCTTGTGGAAAGAACAGCATACTAACCCACAGCAATACACACCTTTTATAGCACAACCACTGTTGTGGATCTGTAAAGCATGCACTCCCATGTTCTGCCACCAGGGAGCTCATCCCCTGAAGTCCCAAGGGATCCCAACATCCCTTGGGAGCACTGTATATAAGCTGTTATGGCAACAGAAGTGGAGTTTTTGGGGAGAAAGATCGTGGCGGACGGCATTCGGCCCACAGACACCAAGACAGAGGCTATCAGGAACGCGTCCAGGCCACAGAATATCACAGAGCTGTGGTCGTTCCTGGGACTCCTCAACTATTTTGGTAACTTCCTACCGGGGTTAAGCACCCTTTTAGAGCCCCTACATGTGTTATTGCGCAAAGGTGAGAACTGGATATGGGGAAAAAAACAAGTAATTGCTTTTGAGAAAGCCAGAAACATTTTATGCTCCAACAAGCTGCTTGTATTGTATAACCTGTGTAAAAGACTTGTGCTAGCATGTGACGCGTCGTCGTACGGAGTCGAATGTGTATTGCAACAAGCTAATGTTGCGGGGAAGTTGCAACCTGTCACCTATGCTTCCAGGAGCTTGTCTAAGGCCGAGAGGGCCTACAGCATGATTGAGAAAGAGGCATTAGCATGTGTGTTCGGGGTAAAGAAAATGCATAGTACCTGTTTGGCCTCAAATTTGAGCTGGAAACCAATCACAAGCCCCTCGCATCCCTGTTCACTGAAAACAACGGGATAAATACTAATGCCTCAGCCTGCATACAAAGGTGGGCACTCACGCTATCAGTGCATAACTATACCATCCGCCACAGGCCAGGCACCGAGAACTGTGCGGGGGTGGAAATGGCGCAGCCTCCAAACTTGTTGATGGGGAACGAGCCCACATACTTGTTGATGGTCATGGAAGCGTTTGAAAATTATAAATCACCTGTCACGGCCCGCCAGATTAGGACTTGGACCAGTCAAGATCCTCTGCTGTCCCTAGTAAAAAACTGTGTACTGCATGGGAGCTGGGCCAGCATCCCCGTTGAAATGCACGAGCCAATCAAGCCGTTCCAGCGGCGAAAGGACGAGCTGTCCATTCAGGCAGACAGATGGGGTAACCACGTAGTGCTACCAAAAAAGGGCAGAGAGATGCTCATCTCGGATCTCCACAGCACACACCCGGGTATAGTAATGATGAACATGATAGTCAGATCCCACGTGTGGTGGCCCAGTATCGACTCTGACTTACGAGTACTGTGTACGTCAATGCAGCGTGTGTGCTCAGTTGAGCAATGTGCCCAGAGAGGCACCACTAAGTTTGTGGTCCTGGCCCTCCAGACCATGGTCGAGGATCCATGTCGACTATGCGGGCCCGTTTCTCGGTAAAATGTTCCTGGTGATGGTTATTGCTTTTTCAAAATGGATTGAAAATGTGAAATAATGTCAGGGAGTACCGCCACCACCACCATTGAAAGCCTGAGGGCCATGTTTGCCACCCACGGCCTGCCTGACATACTGGTCAGTGACAACGGGCCATGTTTCACCAGTGCAGAATTTAAAGAATTCATGACCCGCAATGAGATCAAACATGTCACCTCAGCCCCGTTTAAACCAGCCTCCAACGGGCAGGCAGAGCAGGCAGTACAAACAATCAAACAGAGCCTTAAACGAGTCACAGAAGGCTCACTCCAAACCCGCCTATCCCGAGTACTGCTCAGCTACCGCACGAGACCCCACTTGCTCACAGGGGTGCGCCGGGCTGAGCTACTAGTGAAAAGGACACTTAAAACCAGACTCTCGCTGGTTCACTCCTGGTTCACTGGTCAGGTAGAGAGCAGGCGGCAGCATCAAAATGTAAACGATGGTCGCGCCACTGTGTCACGGGAAATTGATCTGAATGACCCTGTGTATGTGCTAAACTATGGACATGGTCCCAAGTGGATCACAGGCACGGTGATAGCTAAAGAAGGGAGTAGGGTGTTTGTAGTCAAACTAGACAATGGACAAATTTGCAGAAAGCACCTAGACCAAACGAGGCTGTGGTTCACAGACTGCCCTGAACAACCCACAGCAGACACCACCTTTTTCGAGCCCACAACACGCACCCAAAGGATCAATGACACCACGCCGGACCAGGAAATCGAACCCATCACGCCCAACAGCCCAGCAAGGCCAGGCTCACCTAGCAGCCGTGCAGGTCCAACAACACGCAAGCCCAGAGAGGGCACAGTTAACACACCAGAACAGATATTTGTACCGAGGAGGTCCACCAGGGAAAGAAAGGCTCCCGACCGCCTCACCTTGTAAATAGTTTTTACTTTGACTTTGGCGGGGGAGTGATGTTGTGTATCTGTAAAGCATGCACTCCCATGTTCCGCCACCAGGGAGCTCATCCCCTGAAGTCCCAAGGGCTCCCAGCATCCCTTGGGAGCACTGTATATAAGCCGGCCCCCGAAGGCCTGTTCCTCACTCTGGAGTGTCTTATTAAAGACTGAGGTCACTGTTACTTTAACCTCTCTGTGTGCAGCCTCATCTGTGTTAGGAACACAATAACCACCACATCTGTCACTGCTCGCAAGTATTATTCGAACAAAGTGCTTGGGTCTGAATTTACCGATCGTCCTCTGTAACTTTGACGGACGATCGTCAGAAACATCGAAGTGTTTTGATTGGATTTGCAGGGAACTTCCACTCAAGTTACCGTAAGCAATGAGGACAGATATTCCGAGGAAGTTCAAACCCTGCGCTCGTTGTGGTAATAAAATGGAAAGAAGTTTATTTTCTGTTCCTATTCTTTTCCCCAATTTGATAAAATAATAGGGGTTATAGGCACTGGTGGAAGATGGGAAGCAGTGTTCCACAGGGATCGGTACTGGGACCACTGTTGTTCATGAGTTACATAAATGTTTTGGAGTCCGGAATCAGAAGTGCAATTTCTAAATTTGTGGATGACATGAAATTTGGGGTGGGGCGGGTGGCCCGGTTATAGTTAATACAGAGGAGGACTGTGACAACATATAAGATGTTAACAAACTTGCAGAATGGGTGTGTAATTGAAAAATTAATTTAAATAGAGATAATTATGAGATGTTACATTTTGGTGGGTGGGATAAGGAGGACACAAAATGCTTGAAAAATAAGCCTCTGAATGGGGTACAGGAGCAGAGGGATTGAGGGGTACAGATACACAAATCACTAAAAGTACCGATGCAGCTTAACAAGGCCATATAAAGCACTGGGATTCATTTCTGGAGGGATAGAATTGAACAGGGAATTTATGTCAAACTGATGATAATGATGATGATGTATACAACCCTGGTTAGGCCAAACTTGAAGTATTGTGCAGAATATGGGTCTCTATGGGCCCAATTTTGATCAAGGCCTCCGCCCACCCAACTGTCACCCAAAGGACCACCGATGGCCGCCGAGGTACCTGACGGTACTTTGGGCGGAATATTAATCGCCGCGGTCCTTCGAAGGTCGGCAGCCGGTAAATGGACGACATACGCCGCCAATCTGGGAGGCAGCGGGCGGGAGGTCCCATTCTCGACGGCAGAGGATGGAGTCGGGCCCACGGAGGGTCGAACAGCTGAAAATAAAAATCAGCAGTAAAAAATAAAAAAACTATCGGAAGACCTTCAGTGGATCCGATCCAGGTAAGTCGCTGTGGAAAAAAATATATCAAATGTTCCACTAACCTTTATTTCGGGATCTTCATGCTTACCGTTGGGGACAGACCAGCCTCCATGCAGTGGTCCACTCCCCGTTCTGGCGCCGACTCCCGCCCGCAGGAACCTGGGAGCTCGGCGGGCGGGAGCTCAGTTGCACCACTTGGCCGTCCGCTGACGTCGGCGGGCACTTCCTGGCAGCCCTCCACTCCCACCCGCTCCAGGCCACCTCGAAAGTGGCACTGGGCAGGTCTTCAGGAGGAATGTCGGTGGCAGCAGGTGGTGAGTGCATCAATTTCGGCCCCAATATCATAAAAAGGATATAGAGGCACTGAAGAAAGCACATAAAAGATTTACAAGGATGATGCGAGAACTGAGAGGTTATACCTATCAGGAAGGACTGAACAGGCTAGGTCTCTTTTCTCTATAAAAGAGAAGGCTGATGGGTGACCTAACAGAGGTCTTCAAAATGATGAAGAAGTTTGATAGGGTAGACGTCGAGAGAATGTTTCCACTTGTGGGGGTGAAGAAAACTAGGAGCCATGAATAAATAAACAGAATGTGGAACTTGCAACCACCTGAAGGAGGAATAGGTTGAGTAGTGCAGATAGGTTGAGATGAAACGGACTGGGTAGAGGCTCGTGTGGAGCAGAAACACTGCCATGGACCTGTTGGGCCAAATGGCCTTTTTCTGTGCTGTGAATTCTATGCAAGTCTTGGTTCCTCGAAGGCAAACGTGTTGATGTACAATGACAATGTGAGGCAACTTTGTGTGAAGTGAGTGGCAATTTGTTTCCGACAACTGATGCAAGATGGAATTTTACATCAGATCATTCTGAGCAGCATATGAAAGGAAGAGTGAATGCATTTCTGAAAACGTTACGTTTTGTGTTTCGAGAATCTTCTTCTTAGGCAGTCTGCCGGAGTCGAGGATTACTTCTTTCCTCGGTAATATGAGTTCAAAGGTGACTAATGAGACCAATGCAGGATCTACAGACCCTGTCACAGGTGGGGCAGACGGTGGTTGGAGGGACGGGTGGGTGGGGTGCTTGATTTGTCGTACAGTCCTTCCGCTGTTTATACTTGGCTTCCGCGTGCTCCCGGCGAAGAAACTCGAACTGTTCGGCGCCTTCCCAAAGGCCTCTCCTCCACTTTGAGCGGTCTTGGGCCAGGGATTCCCAAGAGTTGGTGGGGATGTTACATTTTTTCAAGGAGGCTTTGAGGGCGTCCATGAAGCATTTTTTCTGCCCTCCTGGGATTCGCTTGCCGTGACGGAGCTCGGAGTAGAGTGCGTGTTTCGGGAGTCTTGTATCAGGCATGTGGACAAGGACAATATGTATATATTATCTCACGTATTTAATAAATGTACATCTGTTTTTTACCTGTGGTTTTGCCATTTATATTTGTTACCTCTAGATTTTAACTATTCCAACGCACTCCTGGCCAGCTCCCCACATTATACCCTCATAAACTTGAAGTCATCCAAAAATCTGCTGCCCATGTTCTAACTCGCACCAAGTCCCATTCACCCATCACTCCTGTGCTCACTGATCTACATTGGCTTCTGGCTAAGCAATGCCTCGATTTAAAAATTCTCATCCTTGTTTATAAATCTCCCTATGGCCTCGCCCCTCCCTATCTCTGTAATCTCCTCCAGCCTCACAATCCACCGAGAAGTCTGCGTTCCTTATATTCTGGCCTCTTGAGCATCCCTGATTTTAATCGCCCAACCCTCAAAGACCGTGACTTCAACTGCCTGGGCCCTAAGCTCTGGCATTCCCTCCCTAGATGTCTCCGCCTCTCTACCTCTCTTTTCTCCTTTAAGCCGCTCCTTAAAACCTACCTCTTTGACCAAGCTTTTGGTCATCTGCCCTAATGTCTCCTTGTGCAGCCCAGTGTTAAATTTTGTTTCATAACGCTCCTGTGAAGCATCTTGGGATATTTTACGATGTTAAAGGCGCTATATAAATAAAAGCTGTTGTGGTTGTTGTTGCTGTGCTCCAATCCAGTGGATGGGATGGGGTGCAGTGAAGGACAGAAGAAGGGAAGGGTGTTCGATAATGATTTGAATTTTGATAACTGTTGAAATAAGGAATAACTGACTAAAAAAGCAAATACTAATCATGATGATTTATAACAGGAATATCATTGTTGTAAAATTTGCTATTGGTAACTGTAAACCAATTTATTACTTCATCTATCTATAATATTAAAAACTGAGTGATGGCCGCCAACGAACTGCACAGAAGCAATTTCCGCATAACTGTCAGGTCTCAAATTTAAAAAAAAATAACGTTCACCACAGATGCACATCACTAATAAAGTTTCATTACCGTTAGAAACTCCCAATCTGCCGTCCCCTACAACTGTTACAGGAATCTCCCAATGCTTCTTATCTCAGAACGGTCATTTGCAAAATATTAACAAACCCAACTAGCCGTGGGCAAATAGACGGTAATGGGGCCAAACCTTCCTCCTCCTGATAACTGCGGGCTCTGACCAAATACAATTTACTGCACAAACAACTGGCTCATACCTAAATAAATTCTACAATTCACACAATTAATAAATTAAACTAGAACTGAACAAGATTATTTTTAACCATTTCTTTATTCCTCATTTTGGAAAGTCAACAAACAAAAAAACCCTGGAACTGCGCATGCTACTTCCGGTTCGTTGGCAGTAGTCATGTCGATCTGTGTGTGCACTTCCTGTCTATAAAGCCTTACTTCCTGTTGTGATGTTTTTAATCACATTTTCTTCGCAACTATCTCTATTCTAAATTCCTATGGTCATTTAAAATGGAGACTGCCTCTGTAAACACGTCACGCTGCGATGACATCCTCCCAACAGAGAACTCAAGTTTGCATCTCCCAGTTCCTCAGCCTGCACTACAGAGATCCTCTTATACTCCAACCAACACCACGTCTCGCTTTCCCAAATTTTTGTAAATTTTGCTATTTAACTATTTTAAAAAAAAATCAGATCAAAGTATTATATAAAAACAAGGACAGAATATATGACTTTAAAATGTGGACTGGATTATGTCTGTGCATCCTGTTCCAATTATCTTCTGCTCGATAACCCCACTTCACAAGTCCACAATTGGCCTCAAACTCGTGTACAGGAGATTGAGTAGTAGTATCAATAGTGTCATTATTATGCCCACGTTGAATAATTACACACAAAATATATTTCTGATGTAGGGAAAAATTGGCAAAATCATTTATTAAATATCACTTGCTGTTTTTACAGCAGCATTGTGTTGGGAGGACATGAGTGATAATGTTCCTCACTTCATTATCAACTAGTTCAAAGACTCCTGGCAGGCACATTCAAAATGCAGGTCAGCTTATGTGGCATTCATTTGTCAGAGCCCAGGGACAGCTGCTGAGCGGAAAGAAGCTGTCATTAAAATCAAAGTCTTGGGTAACTCGGGAGTGCAAGCGGTTGAGTGCTTGATTCGCAAGCAGAAGGTGATCAGTTCAGATCCTAGGGCTGCTTGTCACCATAATTCACATGCCTTACTCTCACCACTTGACTTCGGTTTATAAACTTCTCAGCCGAGGCACGAGATGAAGCAGCTTGAGTAATGGGGCAACGCAGAGCAAAGAACGAGGTGCAGTGCCTCCTGCACTTTCACCCAGATCAATACGTTTTGTACAAGTACTTACAATGTGGTGATGGGGTGCTGAAAGGGTCCCCAGTACTGCATGTCTCAGGGCTGTATTTGACCAACCTCGGCGAGCGACGTCCGTGGCAAGTCTCCACCCGCAGCTGTGTCGATCCTGGTCTTCCACATGATTTTATGATGATGGGGCTTTGTTAAGCCCGCCCGGCGAGGTTCCCAGCCAATTAAAAGGAAGCGGGTCTGATGACGTCATTTGATGATGTGTCATCAGCCGGTCTCCTTAAAGGGACCGTGTCCACATTCATTTTGACAGTTGTGCTGTCAGTGTTCTGCAGCATTGAGGTGCTACAAACACTGGCAAGCACTGTACAGAGGTGCACAGCTGCACCCAGGCTCTCCGATGACTCCCTCCATTTGCTTATGGAGGGAGTCACAGCACGCAGGGAAGTTCTCTTCCCTTCCAATTGGTGGAAGAGACCTCCCCAGGAGACCAACACAGCCTGGTTGTACATTGCACAGGAGGGCACAAGCAGGGATGTGGTCAGGAGGACCAGGCTGCAGTGGTGCCAACCTTTCAATGATCTCAGTAGATCACGAAACATTACTGCAAAGCCACTTTCAACGTCATTCTGCTGTGCCACTCATCACATCCACATCACTCTGCCTTCCCTACCCTATTCCTGAACCTCCTTACTCACACCAACTTACCTTGCACTTCCACCCATTTCTCTCTCTAACTATCTACTTTATCACACCCCCATCTCACTAGCTGCCCCTCACACTCACCCTCCTACTCTTCTTCGAAATAGTGCCGTGGGATCTTTTATGTCCGCCTGAGAGGACAGACGGGGCCTCGGCTTAACATCTCATCTGAAAGACGGCACCTCCGACAGCCTGGATTTATGTGCTAAAGTCCCTGGGATGGCACTTGAACCCACAACATTCTGACTCAGAGACAAGTGTGCTGCCCACTGAGGCATGGCTGACAGCTCAATATAAAAAGTATAGGAAAATAGAACGATCTAAAAATTGAAGGTTTTACCAGAGGTTTTTTTTCCCCAAAGTATATTTATAAAGAAAGCAAAATACAAGCAAAAAAAAATCTAGGCTGACACTCCAGTGCAGTACTGATGGAGTGCTGCACTGTCGGTTGTGCCGTCTTTCAATGAGACGCCAAACCTAGACCCTGTCTGCCCTTAAGTGGACATAAAAGATCCCATAGCACTATTTCGAAGAAGAGCAGTGCAGTTATCCCCGGTATCCTGGGCCAATATTTATCCCTCTTTCAACTTCACTAAAAACAGATTATCTGGCTATTATCACGTTGCTGTTTGTGGGATCTTGCTGTGCACAAATTGGCTGATGCGTTTCCTACATCACAACCATGACTACACTTCATTGGCTGTAAAGCGCTTTGGCATATCCTGAGGTTGTGAAAGGAGCTATAGAAATGCAATTCTTTATTTTTCAAACATTGTTTGATGAGGTTATTTCCTGCTTTAATGGGAGAGTTTAAGATGTTACGCACCTGGGCACTAATTCGCTCATCCTAAGTCTCATTTTGCTTACGGGACATAACAGAACACAGGAAATGGTTTAATTGCCACAGGATGCTTCTTCCATGTCACTAGTCTACATTTCAAGTGGGAAGAAGTGTGACATGAATAGTGTAAATCCCTGAAGTTGCATTAATCAATTGGTTGAAGAGAAATCTTCACTTGATGCGATTACTTTCCATCTACAGATTTTCTGCTACATCACTTAGGATCTCATGAGAGCATCAATGTACCCGTGTGTCTGCCATTGTCACATGCATTAAACCTCCCAGGATATCTTAATTGAATATCTGGAAACAAAATTATCCTTGACAATTATGTAAAGATAATATTAGTATGCAATTAATCGGACAGGTTTAGAGAATACATTCAATGTGATTGCCTGTGTCTTCTGTGCCCACTTTGATGAATTTTCATGATCATCATTTCATCTCTCGCAAGTGATCAGCAAGAATGCTAAGCAAACAAAAAAACCTAATCAGACACCTGAGATACTCCAAGCGTCTAGCCTTCAATAAGCGCTCCACCTTCCCAAAGTTTTAAACAGCAAACATCCACTGAAAGACTCTGATCGGAGGAGAGGGGAGATTGAAAATTACAAAACTAAAGAAGATTCATAGCTGCAAATAAAGAGCGAAACTACTTGGATGGTCTGGATGGCTGCAATAAAAGCCAATTAATGGAGATACAAAAGAAGCTGGAAAAGTAGAGGGTATCACTTTCGGTAAATAACATTATCACACAGACACACAGGCAGACATGTAGAAATACTCACATGCACACACACTCAGACACACACACAGACACAGACACAGACACACACACAAACACGCACACAGACACACACATAGACACAAACACATGGACACAGACACGCACACATACACACACAAACCGACAGACACACAGACACACACACACAGACACACACAAACAGACACACACACACACACACACACACGCAGACAGACACATAGAAGCACACTCGCATGCACATATACATACACAGACACACACAGATAGACATGCAGAAACACACTCAGATGCACACACACTAATACACACACATGCACACACAAAGCCACATACACAAGAACACTGCATGCGCAAACACACAGACACACATTCAGAGACACACACATGCATGCACACACACATGCACAGACACACATGCACACACAAAAACACAAACACCAGCACACTGCATGCGTAAACACACAGACACACACACACACACAGACACGTATGCATGGACACACAGACATGCACATACAGTCACACACAATCTCTTCATCAGAAGCATAAATCTAACTGTTCCTTTTTACTCATTGACCAGGAGTGCTGAAGTCAGATTGGGTCAGATTGTAGACTGGTGCTCGGGTGATGCCACGCATAAATGTCAGAAACTTATGGAGTGTAGAAGGAAGGGTAGACTGACGAAGGCAGAATATTATCTGAATGGCGGCAGACCAGAAAAAGAGGAGGTGCAACGAGACCTGGGTGTCATGGTTCATCAGTCACTGAAAGTGGGCACGCAGGTACAGCAGGTGGTGAAGAAGGCAAATGGTATGTTGGCCTTCATAGCTAGGGGATTTGAATATAGGAGCAGGGAGGTCTTATTGCAGTTGTACAGGGCCTTGGTGAGGCCTCACCTGGAATATTGTGTTCAGTTTTGGTCTCCTAGTCTGAGGAAGGACGTTCTTGCTATTGAGGGAGTGCAGCGAAGGTTCACCAGACTGATTCCTGGGATGGCTGGGCTGTCATATGAGGAGAGACTGGATCAACTGGACCTTTATTCACTGGCATTTAGAAGGATGAGAGGGGATCTCATAGAAACCTATAAGATTCTGACGGGACTGGACAGGTTAGATGCGGGAAGAATGATCTCGATGTTGGGGAAGTCCAGAACCAGGGGACATAGTCTTAGGATAAGGGATAGGCCATTTAGGACTGAGATGAGGAGAAACTTTTTCACTCAGAGTTGTTAACCTGTGGAATTCCCTGCCGCAGAGAGTTGTTGATGCCAGCTCATTGGATATATTCAAGAGGGAGTTAGATATGGCCCTTACGGTTATGGGATCAAGGGATATGGAGAGAAAGCAGGAAAGGGGTACTGAAGGAATGATCAGCCATGATCTTATTGAATGGCGGTGCAGGCTCGAAGGGCTGAATGGCCAACTCCTGCACCTATTTTCTATGTTTCTATGTTTCTATGAGAAAGAGTCACAGGTTTGCAACCTGCAGCTCTGTAGGGAGCAGAGTCAGAGTGGAGACGGTGCAATGAGCTTGGAGTTAAAGATGCTGAAAGTATAGGGAGGAAGCACTTATGAGTGCGTTGGATGGCATATTCCAAGCACAAGAGGATCAAAGCAACGAGTTTAGCCCAATGGGAATGAAGTGGGTGGGTGGTTAAAATAGCAGGATTAATTACTGCTGCGTTACCAACACCCTCCCACCCATATCTTAATCAGGCAGAAAATGTAAGTTTAATAAATGTTTTTAAGTACCTGCGTGTCCACACTACTCCTGCTGGCTAGGACTAACCTCGAAATTGGCCATAATCCATTTCCATTCCTTGGTCTCCGAAAGAAGGCTTTGTCCACTTGTTTATGGCTCTGAATCTGCAGCCCCTACGGGTGGGTATGAGGTGTGCACGGACCCGTAGGGACCCCGCAGGTTCTGGGTTTAGGCATGCGAAGCGCATGCGCCTAAACCTAGAACTTGTGATCTGTCAAGAATCCAGTCAAGAATCCTTTGAACAAATATTTTGTATCGGTGGAAGACACTAAAAGCACCCCAATAATAGATAATCAAGGGGTTATAGGGAGGGGGGAACTTGAAACAATCACTATCACTAGAGATAAAGTACTGTGCAAACTAATGGGACTAAAGGTATACAGGGCCCTGGACCTGATGGCCTGCATCCTAGGGTATTAAAATAAATGGTTGCAAAGATAGTGGATGCATTGGTTGTAACCTACCAAAGTTCCCTGGATTCTGGAGAGGTCCCAGTGGATTGGAAAACCGCAACTGTAACACCCCTATTTAAGAAAGGAGGAAGACAGAAAGCAGGAAACTATAGACCAGTTAGCCTAACATCTGTCGTTGGGAAAATGCTGGAGTCCATTATTAAGGCAGCAGTAGCAGGACATTTAGAAAATCATAATACAATCAAGCAGAGTCAACATGGTTTTATGAAAGGGAAATGATGTTTGACAAATTTGTTAGAGTTCTTTGAGGATGTAACGAGCAGGGTGGATAAGGGGGAACCAGTGGATATGGTGTATTTGGATTTCCAGAAGGCATTCGATAAGGTGCCACATAAAAGGTTACTGCACAAGAGAAGAGCTCACGGGGTTGGGGATAATGTATTAGCATGGATAGAGGATTTGTTAACTAACAGAAAACAAAGAATCAGGATAAATAGGTAATTTTCCGGCTGGAAAACTCGAATGAATGGGGTGCCGCAGGGATCAGTGCTGGGGCCTCAACTATTGACAATCTATATTAATTACTTGAAAGAAGGTACCGAGTGTAATGTAACCAAATTTGCTGATGATACAAAGATAGGTGGGAAAGCAAGTTGTAAAGAGGACACAAAGAATCTGCAAAATGATATAAATAGGCTGAGTGAGTGGGCAAAAATTTGGCAGATGGAGTACAATGTGGAAAAATTCGAGGTTATCCACTTTGGTAGGAAAAATAAAAAACCAAATTATTATTTAAATGGAGATTACAAAATGCTGTGGCACAAAGGGATCTGGGTGTCCTTGTACATGAAACACAAAAAGTTAGTATGCAGGTACAAGTAATCAGGAAGGCAAATGTAATGTTGTCCATTATTGCAAGGGGGATGGAATATAAAAATAGGGAAGTCTTGCTACAACTGTACAGGGCGTTGGTGAGGCCACAACTGCATACAGTTTTGGTCTCTGTTTTTATACTTGCAGTGCAGTTCAGAGAAGGTTCACGAGGTTGAGTCCTGAGATGAAGGGCTTGTCATTTGAAGAAAGGTTGAGCAGGTTGGGCCTGTACTCATTGGAGTCTGGAAGAATGAGAGGAGATCTTATTGAAACGTATAATATTCTGAGGAGCCTCGACAGAGTAGATGCAGAGAGGATGTTTCCCCTCGTGGGGGAATCTAGAACTAGGGAGCATAGTCTCAAAATAAGGGTTCTCCCATTTAAAACGGGAATGAGGAGGAATTTCTTCTCTCAGAGGGTTGTGAATCTTTGGAATTCTCTGCCCCAGAGAACTGTGGAGGCTGGGTCATTGAATATATTTAAGGTGGAGATAGACAGATTCTTGAACAATAAGGGAGTCAAGGATTATGGAGAATGGGTGGGGAAGTGGAGTTGAAGCGAAGATCAGATCAGGCATGATCTTATTGAATGGTGGAGCAGGCTCAAGGGGCCAAATGGCCTACTCCTGCTCCTATTTCTTATGTTCTTATGTTTATAAAGATCCATCGCATCCAAAAGTAAATGGTCTCCATGGGCGAAGAGTTGAGCTAATTGTCCAAATTTTGCCCTACGAATGTCTGAAAAATTAAAGGACAGAAAAATAAATTTTTTTCAATAATTTGAACATTTAAAATTCTGTTAAATAAGATACGTTTATTTTCAGACCCTATAAAATATTTGAAAATGTTTTCCAAAGAAATTACATTTTTGTTTTTAGTAATTAAATTCTATTTTGATTAATTTTAAATATGTGAAGTATTTTTATAATTTATTTTGTATTTGGTGTGTTTTGGAGGATATTCCCATTCATACTCAATGGTGATTCCGTACATACGGAACTCACCACAAGTATGAATGGGAATATTCCTACTTTGATTGGTTGGCCCGGCCCATGTGATCCCAGGGACGAGTATGAAGTGCCTGCGTCCCGGGATACATGGGGCTCGAAGCAGGCCTTCGCGGAGAGGCTCAGAACCGCAAGTCTCCCAACCTCCCGGACCGCAAGGTAAGTTTATAGAAATTTTCAGGTCGGAGGCAGCTGCCCGCGGGAAGACTCCAACTGCAATTTCTGTGCCTATATTTACAGCCTTTAGTGAATGTTAGTCATGCTTTCACAATCTTTTGTGGGTTATTGTACAAACTTGACTTGCATTTGCCGCGTTGAGGATTATTGCCGTCTGTTTTTTCCAGGGTTTTCCACGGTAGATGAGCGGGTGAGGGGAGGGAGGGGGGAGCCGTGAAATCACTGCAGAAATTTGCCCTCATTATGTCTGCTTTTTGCTCAAATGCAACACGTAACAAAAATGAAGTTCAGGCCCTGTGTCCAGGAGTGAAATGACCTCACGCGACCTCAGACTTCATCCGTCTGCACAAAACGTCGCTTCACATAAACATTAGAGAGCACAATGTGTAACACTTTTTGGAACTTTCCTTCCAGCAATGGGCTGACCTGCTGGAGATCTCATCGAGCCCAGGGATTGCTAGGATTTGCATGCAAATATTGCCACTGGGCTATTCTGGGTCAGAAGAGAATCTGTGGTTTTGCACTCAAGTGCATTTTAATGTAAGATTTCTTTTGACAGTGTAACCTCACAGATAAGTTTCACTCTGATGCAAACAATATACACAGCGATTTGCCTCTCTACAGCAATCGTCTAAAAGTTACAATCCTTCTTTTAATTAGCATCACAGTTGAATTACATAGGATTACACAGGATATACGGCACAGAAACAGGCCATTCGGCCCAACCAGTCCATGCTCCACTTGAGCCTTCTCCTGTTTTTCTTCAACTAAATCTATCAGCATAACCCTCTATTCCCTTCTCCCACATATGCTTGTCTAGCCTCCCCATAAATGCATCGATCCTGTTCACTTCAACCATTCCCTGTGATAGCAAGTTCCACATTCTCACCACTCTCTGGCTAAAGAAGTTTCTTCTAAATTCCCTATTGGATTTCTTGGTGACTATCTTATATTGATGGCCTCTAGTTATGCCTCTTCCCCACAAGTGGAAACATTCTCTCTGTATCTACTCTATCAAAACCTTTCATCATTTTAAAGAAGCTGGGGCCGAAATTCAGGCCCACCAGAAACCTGGCGCACTTACCGTTGTTTTGACACCATTACCGCTGCTGTGTTTGCGGCGGCTGCTCGATCCATTTTCGCGATTATTTGGAAAAAGTGGCTTCCGGCAGTAATAAGCGATGGGAATGGGGAGTTTGCAGCAGTGCGGGTGGCTTGGTTGGAGCGGGATAACCACGGGGAACTTCACCCTTCTGATCATGTGCAGCCAACGAGCCAGCTGCTCCCTGGCCTTCTTAAAGGCCTGGGCTTGCAGCTCGGCCCTGAGGAGCGAAGGAGTTGTGCTGAAGGATGGCTGGTGCTGCTGGGTCAAGGAGGGGCAAGCCGATTTTCGGACGCCAAGTTGGACACCCTGATGCAGGCTGCGGAGGGAAGGAGGCGAGTCCTGTACCCAGACGCGGGGGGACCAACTCGCGAGGTGTTCTAAAATTCCTGGAGGGAGATTGCTGTGGAGGTCTCAGGAACCTCCATTCATAACCGCACCACCACGCACTGCAGAAAACGGCTGGAGGACATCATCTGTCTGATGAAAGTGAGTACCTTCCACCAACTGCTGACCTTGCAACTGTGAGCCTCTCCTTCGTCCTTCTCTTATTTCCCACCTTCACTGTACAGTCACTGAAGCAGCATCTCATTGCTGAGGTCTTTATATATATATATGTGCGTGTTCTCGCAGTGGAGGCTCCCTTTCATCTCACTGTTACAGCTGCATTTCAGGGACACACTTGTGCACTCATTTCTGATGTGTCAGCACAGTGCTACTCACCAACCATTCTATGTTTTGCAGGCCAAAATTGCACACAACAGGATAATAACTTAAAATAATAACTTTTATTTATATAGCGCCTTTAATGTAGTAAAACATTCCAAGGTGCTTCACAGCAGTGTTACAGACAAACAGATAAAGTTGACACTGAGCCACAGAAGAAATTAAGGCAGATGATCAAAAGCTTGTTTAAAGAAGTAGGTTTTAACGAGCGTCTAAAAGCAGGAAAGAGAGGTAGAGAGGCGGAGAGGTTTAGGGAGGGAATTCCAGAGCTTAGGGCCCAGGCAGCTGAAGGCACAGCCACTGATGGTTGAGCAGTTATAATCAGGGATGCCCAAGAGGACAGAATTTGAGGAGTGCAGACATCTTGTGGGATTGTGAGGCTGAAAAAGATTACAGAGATAGGGAGGGGCAAGTCCATGGAGTGATTTGTAAACAAGGATGAGAATTTTGAAATCGGGACATTGTTTAACTAGGAGCCAGTGTAGGTCAGAAAGCACAGGGGTGATGGGTGATCTTGACTTGGTGCGGGTTAATACACGGGCTGCTGAGTTTTGGATGACTTCAAGTTTACGTAGTGTAGAATGTGGGAGGCCGGCCAGGAGTGAGTTGGAGTTGTCAAGTCTAGAGGTAACAAAGGCGTGGATGAGGGTTTCAGCATTAGATGAGCTGAGGCAGGGGCGGAGGCGGGCGATGTTACGGAGGTGGAAAAAGGCGGTTTTAGTTATGCCGCGGATATGTGGCCGGAAACACATTTCGGGATCAAATATGACACTCAGGTTGCGAACAGTCTTGATGCCAGGGAAAGGGATGGAGTCAGTGGTCAGGGAACGCAGTTTGTGGCAGGGACCAAAATAATGGCTTTGGTCTTCCCAATATTTAATTGGCTGGAGCAATGGAGGACTGGTGGTGGCAAGCTCGACATCCAATTCCTCACACCATTGAAGAAGAGGATCGAGGAGTTCGTTGGCTGACTTGGTGCCCTCCCTGTGGCGATGTTGGTGAGTGAAGGCCCTCCTTTAATGATATCTCTCTCTGAATGCTCCAGCATCTACAGTGCCTTTCCCTCTGAAAGTCGGCTAGTTGTAGCCTCCATGCGGCAATCCCCCACCTCCCCCTCAAGGCAGCCCTTCGCCCATTTATGCTTGTGGATGAGCCCGTCCTGTGGCCTCCAATACTGGCAATGCTGATGTGGGCAGCATGGGTAAGTGAAGCTCTCCTTTTTCGCTCTCCATCTCTGAATCATCACAGGCAGTCCCTTGGAATCGAGGAAGACTGGCTTCCACTCCTGAAGTGAGTTCTCTGGTGGCTGAACAGTCCAATACGAGAGCCACAGACTCTGTCACAGGTGGGACAGATAGTCGTTGAGGGAAGGGGTGGGTGGGACAGGTTTGCCGCACGCTCTTTCCGCTGCCTGCGCTTGATTTCTGCATGCTCTCGGCGATGAGACTCGAGGTGCTCAGTGCCCTCCCGGATGCACTTCCTCTACTTAGAGCAGTCTTGGGCCAGGGTCTCCCAGGTGTCAGTGGGGATGTTGCACTTTATCAGGAAGGCTTTGAGGCTCTGAAAGTGGGTAAATGAAGGCCCTGCTTTAATGATCTCTCTCCCTGAATGCGCAAGCACATACTGTGCCTTTCCTTTAAAAAATGTGCTAGTTGCAGCCTCCATGTGTCGATCCCCTACCTCCTCCTCACGGCAGCCCTCCGCCCATGTATGCTTGTAGAGGAGAGGCTGAGTGGCAGCCGAGGACATGGAGAGGCACCACCTGTCAGACCAGGGCCAGGTCTGCAGACAACCCCAGGACCGAGCGGCAGCCGAGGACAGAGCGAGCCAGCACCTGTCAGCCCAGTGCCAGGCCTCGAGGACACCCTTGAGGACATCAGTTCCGATATGCCTAATGACCGCGTAGAGGACATTGAGGGCTCCAGCCTTGCTGACACCCTGGAGCACACTCTATCTCTTGGGGACCTCAGTGATGAGGAAGAGGAGGTCACTGCTGGCAGCACCGCACACCCGCACTCGCCAGCTCAGATACTGGGATTGCGTGGGTCTGGTCTAGTTCAGATACCACAGGGGTCTGCACTGGGTGTTGCACCGGGGCCTAGTGGGCTGCAGCATGGTGATGGGGCTAGGCAACTTCAGGTGCCATCTCTCCGGGCGACGAGTCCGCACCAGAGGTCTGCCGAGGAGGACTCAGACGAGCCCATCGATGTAGAGGCTTATGAGAGAAGGGTGGAGGCCATGCATTCCCAGATGTTGGGGGCACTAACAAGGGTTGCCAGAGAGGCTGTCGGAAGTGGTGAGGAGCGTGGAGGAGTCCACCTCCTGCATAGTCGACAGCTCTGCGCACTCCATGGAGCCCATCACTGCCAGTGTGCAGGTGATGGTGGACTCCCAGAGTGGCCGTGTGGATCCAGCTGTGAGGCCGCAACCTGCAGGTGATGTGGCAGCTGCCATTGCAGCACAGGCGTGAGGGAACGAGCGTATCAGTGCTGCTTTGGACAAAATGGCTGCGGCCCTGGAAGCTCAGAATGCTCTTGTGCTCTCTGGGAAATAGGCCACGGAGCGTCTTACTGCTGCCATGGAGCATCAAACTGCTGCCATGTCTGCTGGCTTTGAGACTCTGGCTGCTCTCGTGCAGTCTCAGCTCGATGCCACCCGACACCTCAGTGTTGCCTTCCCGACTGGGTCCACCACGGGCCACGAGGGACCTTCCGGTCTTGCGCCACAGCCCCGACCTGAGCTCCCTCAGATTGGTGGTGATGGTGTTGTGCCACCCCCCCGGTGAGTGACTCCGGCTCCTCGGGCCAGGATACGGATGATGCGCTCCCTCAGGATCACAGCATTCCTGGCCCCAGACCTCCCACTCTGCCAGTGCCTCCAAGTATGACCTCGCCTGAGCCAAGCCAGACTGAACCCTCCCAGGAAGGTGTTGACCAGTCTGCAGCCGGCCCTTCCAGGCCCAAAGCTGGTCGAGGGCATCCTAGAAGGACATCTGTAGCTTCCACAGCAAATTTCCCAGACCCATGAGGCAGCCACAGGGGAGACACTGAAATGCTGTCATAGGATAGGCAAGTGTAAGAGGGATTATAAGATACACAAGGGTAAGAAATTATGTTTTTGTCTAAGTTTTTTGGATTGTTTTTTGTTTTGTTAGTTTTTTTGTACTGATTTGGATGGTATCATAAATCTTTATTTTATGCACCTATATCTGGGCAGGTGTATCATTTGAGAGTGGGCAATTATGTGTGAAGGCACTCACTGGGATGGCCATGGAAAGTAGAAGCTGAAGGGTCATGTGCGGCTGAAATTATCTGAATCGAGCAGCAATCAGACGTCTCTGCACCTCCCTTGCTGGGTTGGGATGGTGATGACGTGTCCTGGATGGGTGGCGATGGGGATCCTCCTGCTCCTCCTCCTCCTCCTCTTCCTCCTCCTCCTCTTCCTCCTCCTCCCCTCCCCCTCCTCCTCCTCTTCCTCCTCCTCCCCTCCCCCTCCTCCTCCCCTCCCCCTCCTCCTCCTGCTCCTCTTCCTCCTCCTCCCCTCTACTACTTCTCCTCCTCTTCCTCCTCCTCCCCTCCTCCTCCTGTTCCTCCTCCTCCTCCTCCTCCTCCTCGTCCTCCTCCTCCTCCTCCTCCTGCCCTCCTCCTGTTCCTCCTCCTCCTCCTCCTCCTGTTCCTCCTCCTCCTCCTCCTCCTGCTCTCCTCCTCCTGTTCCACCTCCTGCTGCTGCGCTTCCTCCTGCGGTGGTACTGCTGGATCAACCTCCAGCGGCTGGCCCCTCATGACAGCCAGGTTGTGCAGCATGCAGCAGACGACCAGAAAGATGGAGACCCGTATAAGAGCTGGAATGCCAGGCCCCTGCAACATCATGGGCCACCCCGACCTGTGAGAGGACACCACCGCAGGTCAGCAGTATAAGAGCTGGAGCTTGCCACTGCAGCTTCCAGCGCGAGCCGACATAAATGTGCGACGGCTTCGAGGTGGGCGACTGGGTGATGTCATCAGGACTCAGGTCGCCAGTTGGAGCGTGGGCAGGAGCATCGGCGGGGCCCTGGTACAGCGGAGGAGCGGGAAGGTCGTGGTGGACTTGCGACAAGAGATTGGGGTGGAGGAGCGGCGAGAGTTCATGGCGGCGGTGCGGCGAGAGGTCGCGGCGGAGATGCGGCAAATATTTGTGGCGGAGGAGCAGCGAGAGATCATGGCGCAGAGGCGGCGAATGAGGGTACGGGACCCAGAAGAGCCGAGGGCCCAGGGGCAGCACGGGCCCAGCCCACACTGCGATATGTGTGCGCACTAGGTCCGTGCAGCAGAGCAGGTCTCCAGTCGTCCTGCTTAACCCTTGCCACTGGATAAAGGCCTAGCTCTGTCGAGCCCTGGTGGTGGCTGATGTGCAACGGTCACCACGCGTTAGAAAAGTCAACGCACAGGCATCTTCCACCCCCTCAATTGGAGTTCAGTACTGGAACTTCGGGTCCTTCATTGAAACATCTGTGAACTCATCTGGAAGCAAGTCATCCTCGTTCGAGGGACCGCCTATGATGATGATTGCGCAGGATATAAAGCTCAGTGGATTATTCCACCTGGAATCCTTCTTTTTATGTTCAGTTCTTGCAACTATCTCTCAAGCTACGAAACAAGAACTGGAAGAAAGTTTAATTCACTGCAGCAGGCATAAACGTTTTTTATCCCCTTATTGCACTAGGCCATTCCAGCCATGATCTACTGGGAACATTAGAATACTTTGGGGGTGAAATCTGGGAGAGCCCCACCAGGTGCTAATGGTTTCTAACTTTTAAAATAATTTGGCGCTGGCACTGCAGGTAGGAAGTGGAGTGCTAAATCAAGAGGCAGCACACTGGGCCATGCAGCACTGCCACGTTGGAAGGCTCCTTCCCTCCCTTAAAGGGACGGGTCTTCGCTGCAGGCTCTGCAAAAGAACTTAACTGGACACCAAAGGGAGCAGCAGAGTGTCAGGCTGATCAATCGCGGGGGGGAAAGATGGAACAAATATCAAAGACAGAACTGGCAAATTTTTATTGACTTACCTCAGCCAGCTCGTCATTAACCTTCACCTCCCAAAGCGCCTGGCCTCCCGATCAACGCCTTCTGCAACTGCCGGAGATGTCGCTAGGCGATGTGCAGGGGGCGGAACGCAATTTTGAGTCCGGGGCGTTACCGGGGCGATGCGCACGGCGATGACGTCACAAACTCCAGGCGAAGGAGATCGGGGTGCAACACCAAGTATGGCGGGGGTCGATATTCTTGCCGCGCCCGGTCGGTAAGTTGTTAGTCGCTTCCCCCCCCAACCCCACCCCCCCCGGAAGCAATAACGGGAGGTGCTAAGGAAGCCAATTTCTCGGCCTTAATAAACAGGGGCTGAAAACACCTAGCTGTTGGCATCCTTATCCTTACAGTGTTATTTCATTCTAAATATGACAACCAGGATAAGCTAACTGCAGCATGAAAAGATATAATGAAAGGTGGCTTCGAGAGTGGACACTTGTTGGCGAGAGTACCACATGCTTTTGTGTCAATCTGTCACGACTTGTACTGGACTAGGAAGATGAAAAATCTGGCAGACATCAGCGATTGTCCAGCAACCTCTGCTGAAAGTGCTGAAAAGTTCCTTTAAAGAGCTGGTCTGGATTTCCCTCAGATTGGCGGGTGAGCAATGAGACAGGAATTTCACCCGCCCACATCATAGCACCAGGAACATATCACCTTTAACGTAGTAAAACATCACAAGGCGCTTCACAGGAGTGCCATCAAACAAAATTTGACACCGAGCCACACAAGGAGATATTATAACAGCTGACCAAAAGCTTGGTCAAAGAAGTAGGTTTTAAGGAGCATCTTAAAGGAGGAAAGAGAGGTAGAGAGGCGGAGAGGTTTAGCCAGGGAGTTATTGAGCTTGGGGCCCAGGCAGCTGAAGGCATGGCCACCAATGGTTGAGCGATTATAATCAGGGATGCTCAGGAGGGCAGAATTAGAGGAGTGCAGACATCTCGGGGGGGTTGTGAGGTTGAAGGAGATTACAGAGATAGGGAGGGGCGAGGCTATGGAGGGATTTGAAAACAAAGATGAGAATTTTGAAATCGAGGCATTGCTTAACCAGGAACCAATGTAGTTCAGCGGGCACAGGGATGATGGGTGAGCGGGATTTGGTGCGAGTTAGAAAACGGGCAGCCAAGTTTTGGATGACCTCAAGTTTACGTAGAAACATAGAAACATAGAACATAGAAAATAGGTGCTGGAGTAGGCCATTCGGCCCTTCGAGCCTGCAATATGATCATGGCTGATCATGCAACTTTAGTACCCCATTCCTGCTTTCTCTCTATACCCCTTGATCCCTTTAGTCGTAAGGGCCACATCTAACTCCCTTTTGAATATATCTAGTGAACTGGCCTCAACAACTTTCTGTGGTAGAGAATTCCACAGGTTCACAATTCTCTGAGTGAAGAAGTTTCTCCTCATCTCGGTCCTAAATGGCTTACCCCTTATCCTTAGACTGTGACCCCTGGTTCTGGACTTCCCCAACATCGGGAACATTCTTCCTGCATCTAACCTGTCCAATCCCATCAGAATTTTATATGTTTCTATGAGATCCCCTCTCATTCTTCTAAATTCCAGTGAATATAAGCCTAGTCGATCCTGACTTTCTTCATATATCAGTCCTGCCATTCCGGGCATCAGTCTGATGAACCTTCGCTGCACAGGGTAGAATGTGGGAGGCCAGACAGGGGTGTGCTAGAATAGTCAAATCTAAAGGTAACAAAGACATGGATGAGAGTTTCAGCAGTGGATGAGCATTATGAAATAGGGAGCATTTACATACAGCATTTTTGCTGGGACTCGACTCATTTCATTGACAGATTTCCAGCAGCAATGCCTGCTCCTGACTGATATGCTGTCTCTGAGAGGGAGAGCAACACATTTCAGCAGCAGCATTTAAAATGCTACAATTGCTGAAAAGCCTGGAAGCATTGGAGCTGGATGAAGAGAGACAGCAAGTGTGAGAGCATAAACTATTTTGCAATAGCAGAAAGAGAAGCAGTGCCGGGGGTGTCTGTTGTGGCTTGGCACCGGCAGATTGTCAGGCACATCAGTGGATGTGTGATTGGCAGAGACAAGGACAAGGATGGCGAAGCTCTTGGGCAGCATAACAGGGTGGCGAAAGCAGGGTGGAGGGTGGTGGCATGGGCAGTCCGTGTCACCCAAACACCGGCGGAAATCAGGTCATTGAACAGATTGCTGCACATGCACAACCATAGGGGCCTTGTCCTCGTCAAATCCAGTCCAAAAATTATCATCCTTTCAGACAGTGCTGCAGCTCATGCGCTGCTGAAGCCCTCATCCATGCCTTTGTTACCTCGAGACTTGACTATTCCAACGCATTCCTGGCTGGCCTCCCACATTCTACCCTGTTGTGTTCATATTCTTGTTTGTTTGTTACAGGACACTGGACAGGCATTAGGACCCTGCGGGAGCTATTCACATACTGTTGTAAACACGCTGGTTTGGGACATCATTTTAGGGGTTGCTATGAAGGACACAGTAAGTTACATTACTCCTGTTTCGGTTAGTCTGTTTATTTAAGTACACAACATACTCTACACTGCAGTCACGGTGCGCTGGTGGCGGAGGGAGTGAATGATTAAGGTGGTGGATGGGGTGTCAATCAAGCGGGCAGCCCTGTCCTGGATGGTGTCGAGCTTCTTGAGAGTTGTGCTCAGCCACGCAAGTGAAGAGTATTCCATCACACTCCTGACTTGTGTCTTGTAGATGGTGGAAAGGCTTTGGGGATACCTGGCCTCTGACCCGCTCTTGTTGCCACGGTATATATGAGGCTGGTCCAATTAAGTTTCTTATCTCAAGCTCCTTCTCTGCATCCTGGCTAACCTGCACATGATCAGTGTTGTGTCCTTAGATGCTCTAACAATGACTCCACGAGGCAGTGTGTTGTACTTGAACTGTAGTGACCTTAGTCCTTTATCAGTTAACTCCAGAGTGAGGATCACACCTGGTGGCCCGCCTTTTATACTAGGCCAGGCACACCTGTACAGGTTAACCTACAAGTCTCCCACTGCTGTGCCCTCTGGTGGCACACCTTGTGATAGTACCAACAGTGGCCATGTAAGATACATGACAATCGGGTGACGGAGGAACCCTTCCGTCACCTTCTTCCTTATTCTCCTCAGCACCTGGAAGTTCTGAATGTACAACATGCGATGGGCTGAATGGTCTCCTTCTGTGCTGTCCTATTCTATGATTATATGATTCTATGCAACAGGCAGCAATTATTTTTGAAACGCTTGCCAGACTCGACTGCAAGAACATATCGAGGCAGCTGAAGTGGGATTTTAACATGCCGCTAGTTTGTGTTTTAACATATTGGGTGGATCCAGGAACTCATTATACCCGTTCAGTTCCAGAGCTCGGATGCTGGAAAGGTAGCATCAACCAGAGCTGAAGAGGCTCCTCTGATACCAAGTTCTAAAAAAAAACAAAGACTGGCATTTATATAGCGCCTTTCAGGTCCACCGGACGTCCCAAAGCACTTTAGAACCCATGAAGTACTTTTGGAGTGTCGTCACTGTTGTAATGTAAGAAGCACAGCAGTCAGTTTGCACACAGCAAGCTCCCACACACAGCAATGTGACAATGACCAGATAATCTGTTTTTGTTATGTTGATATTGGCCAAGACACCAGTGGAGAACTCCCTTTGGAGTGGGTATCTACATGTTAGAAGCAAAAATCTTCTGCAATGCCTTAGTCAAAGGGGTAGTTATAACCTAACCAATTTTGGGGGAAACTGACAGGATTCAATCACCGCCCGTTTTACAAGTAAAGTTGGCTCCACAACCCCCCGAGATGTCTGTGCTCCTCTAATTCTGCCCTCTTGAGCAGCCCTGATTATAATCGCTCAACCATTAGTGGCCATGCCTTCAGCTGCTTTGGCCCCAAGTTCTGGAACTCCCTGCCTAAACCTCTTTGCCTCTCTACCTCTCTTCTCTCCTTTAAGATGCTCCTTAAAATCTATCTCTTTGACCAAGCTTTTAGTCAACTGCCCTGGGAGACAACCTGGGAGCACCCATGATGATTTCAACCTATGCGAGAGCGCTGTATCTACCATGTTTCAGCAGTAGCCAGAAGGGCAGAGCTGGCTGCTGGGAGACAAAGGGTACGGCCTCGCCACCTGGCTCATGACGCCCCTACGCGTAACTCGGACGGAAGCTGAGCAGGAATATAATATGTCTCACATTGCGACGCGCAGCCTAATAGAGAGGACCATTGGCATCTGGAAACAGCGTTTCCGATGCCTGGATCATTCCGGAGGCTACTTGCAATACTCTCCTGAGATTGTCGTTCAGTTCACTGTTGTGTGTTGCATGCTGCACAACTTAGCCATCATGAGGCAACAGCAGCTGGCAGTAGAAGACCCACCTGAGGATGAGGAGGAAGATGCAGATGACAACGAGGAGGAGGACGAAGAAGCCATGCATCTACGGAGGAGGGCGGGCCGTCTTGCCCCTTTAACGATTGCTCGAGCCTTGCACCAGCAGCTCATCCATGAACTCTTTGCTGCCTGAAGGCTCAGCGGCAACTATTCCACATGGACCCTGTTTACTGTTTGGACCAGTTCCGTAATGTTGTGTTGTGTTAATCGAACAAAGAATGGAAATGATTCAGTTATAATTTAAAATATATATTTTATTCAAAATTTTAACTCTTGTTTGTACTTAACTTAAATTTAATAAAAATATTCTTGTATCAAATTTTAAACTATTCAGTTAAGATCACTTACAAACGTTAAGATCACTTGCCAACTTTTAAACTTGTAAATTTACATAACTTACAAAAGTCTTTTAATTTGAGAACAGTCACAACAGTAACAACAATAATAACAACACCAACAGCAGCAAAGAAAGGCTGCACGCATCTCTCCTCCAGCTTATTCTAAGACCGCTCGCGGCGCTTGGTTTTGTTGACTCCACCCCTGCCTGATGCGGTGACGCAGCATTTCTCAGGTTGGAACCAAGCTTATTCTTTCGAGCATCTCGGGTAATGCGCACTTCTTGTTGGGGGGGCATGGGCAGGCAGTAATGTGGAAGGCCCGGCTTGGCCCTCTTCAGAAGTTGGTCTGGGGATTGGAATGGGTGTGGCAGTTGATTCTGTCAATGGCCGCGTGGTCTGGGCATGTTCCCTTATTGCAGCAGCTAACTCCGACATTCCCTCCCTATTGTGCTCCGACAGCGTTCATACGACCTCCGACTTTCCCTCCCTCCTGTGCACCGACAGTGTTCCCATTTCTCATGAGAGTGTTGTTACTTCTCCCGACAGTCCCGATACCTCATTGCCCACCCCACTGATGGTATCCAGGAGTGATCACGTAAGGATGCTCTCCACACTCATTGCCATCATCTGAACCACATCTGTTAGATCATGCACGTCAGAAGTGCGCTGTTTAGCTCTCCTTCCCCTCCTCACCCTGGGTGTGGCTCGCTGCACCCCACTGGGACCCGCAGCCTTGGAAATCATGAAGTGTCCCAACACTTGCACTACTCAGGCAAGGGGCTGGCTCCGAATAAAAGTTCTCTCACACAACTGGCTCTTTAACAATGGCCGAATGCAGACCGGGAGGTGTACTGGGCACGCATGCCCATCATCATCATCATAGGCAGTCCCTCAAAATCGAGGAAGACTTGCTTCCACTCTAAAAGTGAGTTCTCAGGTGACTGACCAATCCAATATGGAATTACAGTCTCTGTCACAGGTGGAACAGACAGTGGTTGAAGGAAAGGGAGGGTGGGACAGGTTCTCCTTCCGCTGCCTGCGCTTGTTTTCTGCATGCTCTCAGCGACGAGACTCAAGGTGCTCAGTGCCCTCCCGGATATGCTTCCTCCACTTAGGGCGGTCTTTGGCCAGGGACCTCCCAGGTGGGGATGTTGTATTTTATCAAGGAAGCTTTGAGGGTGTCCTTGAAATGTTTCCTCTGCCCACCTTGGGCCGGATAGGAGTTCCAAGTAGAGCGCTTGCTTTGTGAGTCTTATGTCAGGCATGCGAACAATGTGGCCTGCCCAACGGAGCTGGTTGAGTGTGGTCAATGCTGCGATGCTGGGGATGTTGGCCTGATTGAGGACGCTAACGTTGGTGTGTCTGTCCTTCCAGGGGATTTGCAGGATCTTGCAGAGATATCGTTGGTGGTATTTCTCCAGCGATTTAAGGTGTCTAATGTATATGGTCCATGTCTCTGAGCCATACAGGAGGGCGGGTATCACTACAGCCCTGTAGACCATGAGCTTGGTGATTGATTTGAGGGCCTGATCTTCGAACACTTTTTTCCTCAGGCGGCCGAAGGCTGCGCTGGCGCACTGGAGGCGGTATTGAACCTCGTCGTCAATGTCTGCCCTTGCTGATAATAGACTCCTGAGGTTTGGGAAAGTGGTCCACATTGTCCAGGGCCACGCCGTGGATCTTGATGACTGGGGGGCAGTGCTGTGTGGCGGGGTCAGGTTGGTGGAGGACCTTTGTCACACGGATGTTTAGTGTAAGGCCCATGCTTTCTTACACCTCAGTGAAGATGTTGACTATGACTTGGAGTTCAGTCTCTGAATATGCGCAGACTTAAGCATCGTCTGCCTACTGTATTTCGACAACAGAGGTTGGGATGGTCTTGGACCTGGCCTGGAGACACAAAAGGTTAAACAGGTTCCCACTGGTTCTGTAGTTTAGTTCCACTCCTGCGGGGAGCTTGTTGAGCGTGAGATGGAGCATTGCAGCGAGGAAGATCGAAAAGATCGATGACGCAGCCCTGCTTGATCCCGATCCGGACGTGGATTAGGTCTGTGATTGATCCGTTGGTCAGGATCACAGATTGTATGTCGACATGGAGCAGGCTTAAATTATAGATAAACCACAGGAGATTCAGCAGCTGGCCAACAGCCATGATTCTTCTCCGCACCCAAGACCCCACCCCACTGCTGGCCAAGAACGGGGAGACACTCATCAAGGACACCGAGGCAGTCAGGACCCATTGGAAGGAGCACTTTAAAGATCTCCTTAACCGAGACGCTGCCTTTGACTTGAGCGGCCTCGACTCCATCCCACAGCATGCTGTCCGCCACCATCTCAGCAAAATCCCAGCCCTGCACAAGGTAGAAAAGGCCATCCGTCAGCTCAAGAATAACAAGGCAATGGGAGCAGATAGAATCCCTGCTGAGGCACTAAAGTATGGCGGAGAGGCACTACTGGCATGAATGTAAGACCTCATCTCTCTCATCTGGAAGGAAGAGAGCATGCCGGGAGATCTCAGAGATGCAGTAATCGTGACCATCTTTAAAAAAGGGGACAAGTCCGACTGCGACAACTACAGAGGAATCTCCCTGTTATCGGTCACTGGGAAAGTCGGCGCTAGAGTCCTCCTCAACTGTCTTCTCCCTGTGGCTGAGGAGCTCCTCCCGGAGTCACAGTGCGGATTCCATCCTCTATGGGGTACAATGGACATGACTTTTATGGTGCGACAGCTGCAAGAAAAATGCAGAGAACAGCAACAACCCTTCTTTGACCTTACAAAAGCCTTTGACACTGTCAACCGTGAGGGACTATGGAGCATCTTCCTCCGTTTCAGCTGCCCCCAAAAGTTCATCACCATCTTCCGCCTGCTCCACGACGACATGCGCGCCCATACCTGTCACGTAAAAAACATCATTTTTTTATCGCGCATGCACAGGAAGGGTGGACCTCCTTTATTCGGCGCAAACCTTAGGTTCCACCCACCAAAGCTAAAGGACGGGCTGTGTGGCGCCAATTTCAAAAGTTAGAACGGGGAAACTTTAACTTTTTTTTGGCACAGTCGGGCCCCAAAAAATGGGCGTAACTCTGCAAATATGCCAAAAAAACGGCATTGGGGGAAAATTGAGCCCTATACGTGTCAGCTGTGGCTCAGTGGGCAGCATTCTCACCTCTGAGTCAGGAAGGTGTGGGTTCAAGTCCCACTCCAGAGACTTGAGAGCAAAATCTGGGCTGACTCTCCCGTGCAGTACTGAGGGAGGTGCTGTCTTTCAGATGAGAAATAAAACCAAGGCTCATCGGTCCTGTCAGGTCGATGTAAAATATTCCACGGCACTTTTCGAAGCGAGCAGGGGAGTTCTCCCCAGTCTCCTGGCCAATAGGTATCCCTCAACCAACATCATTAAAATATATTATCTGATCATTTATCACATTGCAGCTTGCTGTGGACAAATTGGCTCCCACCTTTGCCTATATTACAACAGTTCAAAAGTGCTACGTTGGCTATGGACTGCTTTGGGATGTCCTGAGGATGTGAATGGCGCTACATCCATGCAAATTCTCCTAAAATTGGGTCAATCAATAAAAACAAAATCAACTTTACAGCCTGCAGAAGTCTTTTTTTTTTGTTTCTTCGAAGTAGTAATTATTTTGTCTGTTTATCAACTGGGTATTCAACGGCAGCTGAAATCTCGACACCATGTTCCAAAAACTCAGATTTTTCCACTCAATGTTTACTCAACAATTACATGCGAGACAATGAAGCGGCAAATAGAATCTTATCAGGCACAGCGCAAAGGATCCTAGATTTTTATATCTCAGTGAAGTAATTTGCAAAGGAAAAAAATACTGTTGCTTGCATTTTAAGTGGGAGGTATAATGTTGCCTTAAAGCATAAGTCAGAGGTAACCACTCGAAATATTATGAAAACGTCTAGAAATCCAGCTCGTTGCATCTGCCGCGATGTTGCTCTAGCTGATCTGCTGATACAGTTCCCCAATCCACTTTGCAATCTGCTTTTCTGTGACCTGCCAGCTCTGACACTAACACCTGTAGAACGGTAACCTTTGCTGAGGTTAATGTAAATTGCCTGATCACTCATTCACTCAACCCCACAAACGTCAGCTGTTGTAACATGCCCTTTTTTTTATTAAACTGCAGGATATTAGTAATCTAACATATTGGATCATTAAGGTATTAATTTGAGTCCATTTTAAGTCCCCACAGGAGGCTGGAGGCTTCAAATCAAGCTGCTTTGCAAATGATCAGCTGTAATTGTTTTTTCTTTCCAGAAAACTTTGACAGCTTGTTATTCAAGTCACACAGACGATGGGTTTGTTGCTGCACTGATAATAATGCCTTAAACATTAACGGGATGTACATTCTTCATTAAGCTGGGAGACTGCTTAGAAAGAGAACATATTATTAAGCTTTAAGCGGTAGAAGTTTCGGTCAAGGGCACTTCTGATTTAATTTTACACGTGGTTTTGGAGCTTATGATCCAAATTTCTAAAGAAGAAGCTCCTAACAGTAAGAGATGACATTTCTTCTTAAGTGCGTAACATTTATACAGGCGTTGCGTCCATTGTACCATCATTTGGTTATCGAGATTCATTGGAGCAGCTTTTCATCAGGATGGTTTTGATGCTAAAGATGGTTGCGTAATAGTGAGACTGTATTTTCTCTATTATTTCACTAACATTGACCGATAAATCCTTATTTCATTGCAGTCCTACATCTATATCCATCTGTAAGTTCAAAAGCATTGAGTTGTCTGTCCTGTTTATCTGGGATTCACATGTCTGCAAGTTCTCATTTCGCGCAGCTCCATGGTAACCTTTGTCATTGGTTCCTGGTGGTTGCCGGATAACATCATCATCATAGGCACTCCCTCGAAATCGAAGAAGACTTGCTTCCACTCTAAAATTGAGTTCTCAGGTGGCTGTACAGTGCAATATGAGAATTACAGTCTCTGACTCAGGCGGGACAGACAGTCGTTGAAGGAAAGGGTGGGTGGGACTGCTTTACCGCATGTTCCTTCTGCTGCCTGCGCTTGCTTTCTGAATGCTCTCGGCGACGAGATTCGAGGTGCTCAGCGCCCTCCCTTCCTCCACTTAGGGCAGTGGGGATGTTGCATTTTATCAAGGAGGCTTTGAGGGTATCCTTGATATGTTTCCCCTGCCCACCTTGGGCTCGCTTGCTGTGTAGGAGTTCCGGGTAGAGCGCTTGCTTTGGGAGTCTTGTGTCAGCCATGCGAACAATTTAACAATCGTAGAAATATTGAAACATAGAAAATAGGTGCAGGAGTAGGCCATTCGGCCCTTCGAGCCTGCCATTCAATATGATCAAGGCTGATCATTCACCTCAGTACCCTTTTCCTGCTTTCTCTCCATACCGCTTGATCCCTTTAGCCGTCAGGGCCACATGTAACTCCCTCTTGAATATATCTAATGAACTGGCATCAACAACTCTCTGTGGTAGAGAATTCCACAGGTTAACAACTCGCTGAGTGAAGAAGTTTCTCCTCATCTCGGTCCTAAATGGCTTACCCCTTATCCTTAGACTGTGTCTCCTGGTTCTGGACCTCCTCAATATCAGGAACATTCTTCCTGCATCTAACCTGTCCAATCCCATCTGAATTTTATATGTTTCTATGAGATCCCCTCTCATAGAATCGGCATGCTCTCACACCTAACTTTGGAGAATTTTCTCGTGTGTGTGCGCGATCTGCTATTTTAAGAGCAATAAGCAAACAGTGCCTCAATCCTTGCCTGTCACATGGCCTCCAGCCCTGGCTCCGCCCAATGCCCTGGCCCACCAATTGGCTGCTGAATGTTGGCGGTGCCATCCTTTAAAACAAGATCCCATCTGCTCGTTCCTGCGATTCAGGTAGCCATAAAAGATGATTTGGCACAATTTATAAGAAGAGCAAAAAGCTCTCCCAATAATATTGGTCAACATTCATTTCTCAACCAAAATGAAGTTTTCAAGGATATTTATGAAATTGCTCATGGCACATATCTGAGCCTATGCTATCCTGTGTGCAGGCGTAAACTACTCTCCCGGGATGGCGGGACTGACATATCAAGAAAGACTGGATCAACTGGGCTTGTATTCACTGGAGTTCAGAAGAGTGAGAGGGGATCTCATAGAAATGTTTAAAATTCTGATGGGTTTAGACAGGTTAGATGCAGGAAGAATGTTCCCGATGTTGGGGAAGTCCAGAACCAGGGGTCACAGTCTAAGGATAAGGGGTAAGCCATTTAAGACTGAGATGAGGAGAAACTTCTTCACCCAGAGAGTGGTGAACCTGTGGAATTCTCTACCACAGATAGTTGTTGCGGCCAATTCACTTAATATATTCAAAAAGGAGTTAGATGTAGTCCTTACTACTAGGGGGATCAAGGGGTATGGCGAGAAAGCAGGAATGGGGTACTGAAGTTGCATGTTCAGCCATGAACTCATTGAATGGCGGTGCAGGCTCGAAGGGCCGAATGGCCTACTCCTGCACCTATTTTCTATGTTTCTATGTTACTCTTGGTGATAATACATGCAAACCACATGTAATGGTAGAGTTCCTCAGTGTGCAATGTTTAACTAAATCCATTTATAAAGAACTAGTTCTCGGTTTAGTTCCACATGAACACAGTCATCCCAGTTACCACACAACTGCAATACTGGTGTTTTTTTTTCCTTCTACGCATGATAATTTTCTACTTGTGTCAGTTGTGGCTCAGTTGGTAGTAACCTCGCCTCTGAGTCAGAAGGTTGTGGGTTGGATTCCCAATCCAGGGACTTGGGCACATAAATCTAGGCTGACCCTCCAGTGCTGAGCATATACAGTAGATACCTCAAATCACTGGAGAAATACCACCAACGATGTCTCCACAAGATCCTACAAATCCCCTGGGAGGATAGACGCACCAACGTCAGTGTTCCAGATTGGGCCAACATCCCGAGCATCGAAGCACTGACCACATTAGATCAGCTCCGTTGGGTGGGCCACATTGCCCGCATGCCCGACACAAGACTCCCAAAGCAAGAGCTCTACTAGGAACTCCTACACGGCAAGTGAGCCCCAGGTGGGCAGAGGAAACATTTCAAGGATACCCTCAAATCGTCCTTGATATAGTGCAACATCCCCACCGACACCTGGTTGTCACTGCCAAAGTGGAGGAGGAGCATCTGGGAGGGGGCTGAGCACCTCGAGTCTCGTTGCCGAGAGCATGCAGAAAGCAAGCGCAGACAGCGGAAAGTGCATGCGGCAAACCAGACTCCCCACCAACCCTTTCCTTCAACGACTGTCTGTCCCACCTGTGACAGAGACTGTAATTCCCATATTGGACTGTTCAGTCACCTGAGAACTCACTTTTGGAGTGGAAGCAAGTCTTCTTCGATTTCGAGGAACTGCCTATGATGATGATGAGGGAGTGCTGCACTGTTGGAGCTGCCGTCTTTCGGATGAGACGTTAAACCGACTGAGTGACTATTTGTCCTAGCTCTCACTTTTGCGCATGTGTCGAAGCATGAGTTAGGACAAATAGTCACCGACTCCAACCCCCCACCCCCTACCCCTCAGCGCAACTTCCACAAACCCTTTTCTCCGCTCCCCCCACGCCCGGAACAGGAACTGGCCCCAAACACCACATTGCCTCCACTGTGAAGACATCTGCAGCACCGATCCTCCGATCCATCAGGTCCGCCCCGAGCTCTGGGCAGCCCCAAGTCGCCGAACGCATCTCAGACTGTGCTGAGAGGGGGGTTGCAGAACTGGTGGGCAGCCTGGGGAGGGGGTGGTGGGGAGATAGAGAGAGGACATGGGGGTGCGCGGGGATGGAGGGGGGGAGGAGAAAGAGAGTCTGTGGGGGGAGAGAGCATGCGGGGGTGGGGGGGGTGGCAGGGCGGGGGGAGGAGAGAGAGAGTCTGTGGGGGGGAAAGAGAGAGCCTGGGGCGGGGGGGGGGCAGAGTGAGAAAGAGCTTGTGGGGGGGAGAGAAAGAGCCTGGGGTGGGGGGGGGGGAGGAAAAGTGAGAGAGAGCCTGTGGGGGTGAGAGAGAGAGCCTGAGTTGGGGGGGAGCGGGGTGAGAGAGAGTGAGAGCCTGTGGGGGGGAGAGAGCCTGCGGGGGCGGGGGAGGAGAGAGAGAGTCTGTGGGCGGGAGAGGGAGCCTGTGGGGGTGAGAGAGAGAGCCTGGGGCGGGGGGGGAGGTGGTGGGCAGAGTGAGAGAGAGCGAGAGAGAGCCTGGGAACGGAGGGGGTGGGGTAAGAGAGAAATAGCCTGGGGGGTGAGAGAGAGAGAGAGAGAGAGCCTGTTGGGGTAGAGAGTCCGGGGGGGGCGGTGCCGTGAGAGAGAATGCCAGTGGGGGGAGAGAGCCTGGGGGATAGAGAGAGAGCCTGGGGGATCAGAAAGAGAGAGCCTGGGGGGTGCAAGGGGAGAGCCTTGCAGGAGGAAAGAGAGGGAGCCTGGGGTGGGGGCGAGAGAGAACCTTTGAGAGCGAGAGAGAGAGAGAGCCTGAGGGTGGGAGGGGAGAGAGAGCCTTTGGGGGGGGGAGGGAGAGAGAGAGAGAGAGCCATGGAGTGGGAAGAGAGAGACACACATGGTTTGTGTGGGGGGAGTGGTGGGGGGAATCGGAGGGGAGAGAGGGAACTCAGGGAAGTCGGATCATGCTCTTGCAACCCCCTGGTGCGTGCAAGCTCGGTGTGTGTGTTACAAGGGACAGTGTTGAGGTGGATGAAATCCAGAAGGCACGACACTTGTCACTATTCATTTCATACCCAATAAACCTGTTAACAATCCGCACATCGTGCCTCATCTATGGTGGGGGGGGTGGGTGGAGGGGGGAGTAAGGGACTTCAGCTGGTGGAGGCAGCTGGGGTAAGGGCTTTTGGGGAGGTCTATCCTCTGTGGCTTCTGATGTCAAAATGGATCGAATTACAAATTGGAAAGTGAGTCAGAACTTGGGCTGGGCGGTTCCAGGTACACATTCCAGAGGAACTTCAGGGTGTAGCTTATCCTTCAAGAGGACCAATCAGAAATAAGTCATGTTATAATGGAGAGCCAATCAGAGAAATGGCTGCCATTTATTAGTAAAAGTAAACGCATCCTTAAACCGAGGCCCGGTCTGCTCTCTGAGGTGAAGATCCCATGGCACTATTTCGAAAAAGAGCAGGGGTGTCCTGGCCAGTGTTTAACCCTCAATCAAAATCACTAAAACAGATTATCTGGCCATATGTTTGTGGGAGCTTGCTATGCACAAATAGCTGCCGCGTTTCCTACGCAACAACAGTTACTACACTCCCAAAAGTACTTCATTGGCTATAAAGCGCTTTGAGATGTCCGGTGGTCGTGATAGGCGCTATATAAATGCAAATCTTTCTTTTTTTTCTTTTAGGTCTTATAAGTTCATGCTGTTTGTATGGAATTATGGATGCTGGACAGTTTATCAGTAATTCAAGGCAGGGCTCAGCAGGATTGTCAAAGTGAAAACGAGTGTGACTGACAGCGTCGCTTCACCGGGAATGCTGTTACAAAGCTCTCTCACCCGCTACAGCAAGCAACAGCTATGGCTCCAGCACCAAATCACACCCTTCATCGCCTGTGACCCTGAATCTCAATGTCTCAGGGTCATTCCAGGCTACAACAGGTGACACGAGCCATTTTCGTTAATTTGCAGTGCATGCCTGCATCAAACCGGTTACTGATGCACTCCTTGCAAAGAAATTCCACTCTTTCCCTGTAGGGGCAGCAAAGCAGGATAACAGGGCTCTGGGTTTGGCCAGGATTACAGGCTTTCTCCAAGTGCAAGGCACAATTGACCGCGGTCGCATTGCCTTTCATACTCAATCATAGAATCATAGACGTTTACGGCACAGAAGGAAGGCCATGGGGACCATTGTGTCTGTGTCAGCCGACAAAGAGCCTAATCCCACTTTCCTGCTCTTGGTCCGTAGTCCTGTAGGTTACGGCACTTCAGGTGCACATCCAAGTACTTTTTAAATGTGGTGAGGGTTTCTTCCTCGACCACCCTTTTAGGCAGTGAGTTCCAGCCCCCCACCACCCTCTGGGTGAAAAAGGTTCCCCTCAACTCCCCTCTAAACCTCCTACCAATTACTTTAAATCTATGCCCTGTAAAGGGGTGGTCTCTATGATGGGGTCAGGTTACCTTCTGACCAACTTGAGCAGTTCGAATCGCTCCCACTCCCTTGGGTTCTGGATTTATTTGGGGAGTGTGACAAAAGTGCAAAGGACACTGGTTTGATGCAAAGAACTTTGTTTTTATTACAGTCAGGATAATACAGGCTTATTACTCTAGTAAGAAAATACAAGGCCAAACTTACAATCATTCTAATAAAGGACAATACAAGGAAAGGTACAAGATCAAACTTAAAATCACTCTAATAAAGAACCATGCACTACACATTCAAAGGGGGTCACAGTAAATTATACCTCCCACCTCCCAATACCTAATTCTAGATAGCTTAGAATCCAGCGCAGGTAGGGACTATGCTTACAAATCCTTTTGATATTTAACGGTAGATTGCGGTTGTTTTTCCCTTGATACCACGTTGACTGTGGTTGGTCTCTGCTGCGATGGTGATGATCTTCCTTCCTTCAGGACTTCAGGACTTCGAGGCTGGAGAATTTAGTTTACAACTGTTGCGTTGGTTTCTCTCCTTGTCTTGATGACATACACGCAGTATAGCACCTGGTGTAGTATAGCACCTGAGGTAGTAGTATAGCACCTTGTAGCTACCTAGCAACCACCTAACCTTTGTTAAAAACAGGGGCCAGTTATACGATTTCAGTGTTCTAATCTTGCCGCCAAATCTGTTCAAAACCTTTGTATAATTTTGACGGGTTTGGTTCTTCTTTGTAATATTTTGGTGGGCTCGTTAAAAGTTGATATGTTTTGGGTGAGTTGATGTTCGAAAACTGTTTCCTGATGGAAAAATTAGTTTGGTAATTGCAATGTCCTTTTGTGCTTAGTCTTTCGCATATAGGCTGGATTGGGCCTCTTTGTGATGTATATGCTGAAGTAGTTGTCCAGACTCATGTTGATGGGTAGCTACCCCTGGGTGATTTTGTGATGTTAACGTCTCTTGTGGAGAAGATTTTCCAATACTCATTCTTCCAGACAGTTAACTTAGTCCTCACACCCAGGTAGCTTCACTTAATTAGACTGTCTCTTGCGAGTTCTGTCGGTCCACCCACAGCCTTGAGTTTGTCTTTTAAAATCCAAAATTCTATTAAAGTTCGTAGTTTCTTCCATAAGCACTTTAGAGTTCCAAAATTTTCGGTAGATAACCCCAAATTAAATTTCCTTTCGAATGAGCCCAAACACAGGGGGGGTTTCTTGTGAATTTTGCATTCCTTCAGCCCCCTGGTTATTGACCCCTCTGCTAAGGGAAATAGGTCCTTCCTATCCACTCTATCTAGGCCCCTCATAATTTTACACATCTCAATTAAATCTCCTCTCAGCCTCCTCTGTTCCAAAGAAAACAATTCCAGCCTTTCCTCTCGGCTAAAATTCGCAACATCCTCGTAAACCTCCTCTGTACCCTGTCTAGTGCAATCACATATTTCCTGTAATGTGGTGAGCAGAACTGTACACACTACTCCAGCTGTGGCCTAACTAGTGTTTTATACAGTTCAGGCATAACCTCTTATATTCTATGGCTAATAAAGGAAAGTATCCCATTTGCCTTCTTCATGGATCTGTGGACCTGCACTCCAAGTCCCTCTGTTCCTCTACACTTCCCAGTGCCTGCCATTTATTGCGTATTCCCCAAATGTGTTACCTCACGCTTTTCTAGATTGAATTACATTTGCCACTTTTATGACCACCTGACCAGTTGATTGATATCATCCTGCAGTCTACACCTTTCCTCCTCACTATCAACCACACGGTCAAATATTTGTAGCATCTGCAAACTTCTTAATCATGCCCCCTACATTGAAGTCTAAATGGTTGATATATACCACAAAAAGCAGGGGACCCAGCACTGAGCCCTGCGGAACCCCACTGGAAACAGCCTTCCAGTCACAAAAACATCCATCGACCATTGCCCTTTGCTTCCTGCCACTGAGCCAATTTTGGCTCCAACTTGCCACTTTCGCTTTCAGGTATTCAAAAACGAAATAGACAGATTCTTGGCTCACTATGGTATCAGGGAATAATTTGGGCTGGATTTTCGGTTGTCTAATGACTCAGTTAGCGGCCAGAGGGGGTGTTAATGGGAACGTAAGAGGTTACCCACCAGGAGTGCAGCGTTTAGCGCCCCGACCGAAAATTCAGTTGAGGCTCATCGGGGCGTAAACCAATCGCGCCCGGCTGCTGACGATCGCTCCGATCATGACGTATTCCTGGTGCAACGCGCACGGTTGCGCGTCGGTAAATTAAGTGCGGCTGCCTCATTGAGCGCCCACCAAGAACAAGGTCTGGAAAAACAGTGAGTGTAGGCTTGCAGAGTCGTTAACTGGTGGCTACTTAAAGGGATGAGGAAGTGTTTCCCTCGGAGGTCACAGTCAGTGCAACGTTTACACACAGCACGGTGCGTGAGCCTCCCAGTTTGCAGCGGCAGACTGACATAACAGTACAGCTTGAAAACAAGTGATTTTGTAAACTTTAATGGGTGCATTACTATGCCATGCCTTTAAGACTCGGCTTTTCCCGGGATCTGAATCGGAGTTCCGCACAAGCGCAATGGGTCCGCCAAATTTACCAACCAAACTTTCGTCATCGCTCCTCGCAGCTGTAGTGTGCAACGGTTGATTTAGCGCCCCTGTCAGCTCCTCGACCAATTCTGACGAATTTCTGGGTGGGAGGCGCAAACTTTTTCAAGATGCTAAAATTACCGCTCCGCCTGGATTAACGCCACAAATGAGGTGCGACCGAATTTCTCCACCTACATCTTTACCTCAGATTTCTTGCACTTAGTTTTTACTTTTGACTCTGAAGAGGACTACAAGTTTGAAGCCAATAAAAGAGAAAGATGAAAGTGGTCTGATTGCGTTTTGTACATAACTCTAAACAAGAGTGCAGCATGAATTCAGCAAGCTTTTCTTCTTGATATCTTCTTAGCTTTCAATTCCTGATATCAGCTTGATGCCAATGTTTAATTAAAAGAAGCAATTTCTTATCTGCAAAGCCCTATGTTACCAACATTAAAGTGCAATCTCATGTTAATTGTATCAGTGTGAGGCATGAAACCTGCAGTTACAGTGTAAATACCTAACCGACGAGGGGGTGTCAGTACACGGAGAGGCGAGTGTCACTACACGGAGGGGGAAGTGTCACTACATGGAGGGGCGAGTGTCACTACATGGAGGGGGAAGTGTCAGTACACGGAGGGTGGAGTGTCATTACACGGAGGGGGGAGTGTCACTACACGGAGGGGGGAGTGTCAGTACACGGAGGGTGGAGTGTCAGTACACGGAGAAGGGGGTGTCATTACACGGAGGGTGGAGTGTCAGTACACGGAGGGTGGAGTGTCATTACACGGAGGGGGGAGTGTCACTACACGGAGGGGGGAGTGTCAGTACACGGAGGGTGGAGTGTCACTACACGGAGGGTGGAGTGTCAGTACACGGAGGGTGGAGTGTCAGTACACGGAGAAGGGGGTGTCACTACACGGAGAAGGGAGTGCCACAACGCGGAGGGGGGAGTGTCACTACATGGAGGGGGGAGTGTCAGTACACGGAGAAGTGGGTGTCACTACATGGAGAAGGGAGTGCCACAACGCGGAGGGGGGAGTGTCACTACACAGAGGGGGAAGTGTCAGTACACGGAGGGTGGAGTGTCACTACACGGAGGGGGGAGTGTCACTACACGGAGGGTGGAGTGTCACTACACGGAGAGGGGAGTGTCAGTACACGGAGAAGGGGGTGTCATGACACGGAGGGTGGAGTGTCAGTACACGGAGAAGGGGGTGTCACTACATGGAGAAGGGAGTGCCACTACGCGGAGGGGGAGTGTCACTACACGGAGGGGGGAGTGTCAGTACACGGAGTGGAAGTGTCAGTACACGGAGGGGGGAGTGTCACTACACGGAGGGTGGAGTGTCACTACATGGAGTGGGAGTGTCAGTACACGGAGGGGGGAGTGTCAGTACACGGAGTGGGAGTGTCACTACACGGAGGGGGAAGTGTCACTACACGGAGGGTGGAGTGTCACTACACGGAGGGGGGAGTGTCAGTACACGGAGGGGCGAGTGTCACTACACGGAGAGGGGAGTGTCAGTACTCAGAGGGGGAAGTGTCACTACACGGGGGAGACAGTGTTGTGAGGATAGTTACAATCCTCGCCCTTTGGGGCTATACTGGATCAGGCAAACTCCTCAAGTGTTCACCGTCAACCTAAGATTGAGATAGCCAAATCCTAAAGACGGTAACTGGTCTAAAGTTCAGGTCTGTCTCTGCCTAAAGGAAAGGAATTACCCGAGAATGTTACCGTCCTCCAGATAGCACTTTTTAGTAAGTTTTCGCCAGATTGTAATTGTCCCAGATATTGTAAGGGTCTGGGGGGTCTCTCCTCAGTAATGAAGCTCTTCACCAGAAGAGTGTACAGAGACGTGGTCCGTGAGTTATTGATATCGAAGACAGTGAGAGACAGTTCTAAAATATATATATATAGATTTATTTAAAGAATTGATATGCAATTTACAGTTGGTGTGTCAGTCAATCGCAACGTTAACAGTTCTAAAAAAGGTGAAAAATACAAACTTAATTCTAGAAGAGAATCTTAATTTTAAATCTAAACTTTGTTACAGTATTACAGTTCTTAAAATTGTTTAAGCAGGATATCCATCAGTTCTCAAGGTAGCAGGTGTTAGATATGTAAACTTGTATTTACCCTGTACTGTCACCAGAGGGCTCATCCCCTGGAGTCCCAAGGGATCCCATAATCCATTGGAAGCACAGGTACTTAAGGAGGCCTCACAGGTTGGAGAGGCACTCTGCAGACCTGCAGTAAAAGACTAAGGTCACGCCTTACTTTGAGCTCACAGTATCCAGTCAGACCCTTTCTTCATACATAACAACTGGTGACGAGATACAGATAACGAACCCAACGATGCAGAGAACAGTGGGAATCCTGGAGAAATTCTTGGAGGGAGATAATTGGGAAACCTTTGTGGAGCCACTCGACCAATACTTCATGGCCAACAAGCTGGAAGGAGAAGCGAACGCTGCCAAATGAAGGGCGATTCTCCTCATCGTCTGCGGAGCACCAACGTATAGCCTCATGAAAAATCTGATTGCTCCAGCGAAACCCATGGAGAAATCATACGATGATTTGTGCACACTGGTCTGAGAGCATTTTAACCCGAAGGAAAGCGTTCTGATGGCGAGGTACCAGTTCTACATTTACAAAAGGTCTGAAGGCCAGGAAGTGGCGAGTTAGGTCGCCGAGCTAAGACGCCTTGCAGGACATAGCGAATTTGAAGGACATTTGAAGAACATGCTCAGAGACTTTTTCGTACTTGGCATTGGCCATGAAATGATACTTCGCAAACTTTTGACTGTCGAGACCCCAACCTTGAGTAAGGCCATTGCGATAGCCCAGGCGTTCATTGTCACCAGTGACAATACTAAGCAAATCTCTCAGGGCACGAGTGCTGCTACTAGTACTGTGAACAAAGTGATGTTGTTTTCAAATTGCAACGTACAGGGCAGGCCCAACATCCTGCAGCTGCACATCCGCACATATCTCAGAGTCCACCGTCAAGGGTGATGAATGCAAGGCGATTAACACCTTGTTGGCGCTGCGCGGGAGATCATCGTTTCCATTCATGCTGCTTCAAAGGATACGTTTGCAAGGGCTGTGGAACAATGGGACACCTCCAAAGTATGTGCAGGCGAGCTGCTAATCCTGTTAATCCTGCAAACCACTATATTGCAGAGGAGGACAGATCCATGGTGGATCACGACAAACCAGAGCCTCAGACCGAGGAGGCAGAGGTATATGGGATGCATACGTTTACCACTAAGTGTTCCCTGATAATGCTGAAGGTTGAACTAAATGGACTCCTGGTGTCAAGGAGTTGGACATGGGCGCGAGCCAGTCCATTATGAGCAAAAAGACTTTCAAAAAATTGTGGTGCAGCAAGCCCTCAAGGCCAGTCTTGACTCCAATTCGCACAAAACTGAGAACTTACACAAAGGAACTGATTCCCGTAATCAGCAGTGTTACTGTAAAAGTCTCCTACGATGGAGTGGTGCACAAGCTACCACTCTGGGTGGTACCGGGCGATGATCCCATGCTGCTCGGCAGGAGCTGGCTGGGAAAGATACGTTGTAACTGGGACGATGTCCGAGTGTTCTCGTCCGCTGATGACACTTCATGTGCCCAGGTCCTAAACAACTTCCCTTCGCTGTTCGAACCAGGCATCGGGAAGTTCCAAGGAGCAAAAGTGCAGATCCACCTAATTCCAGGGGCGCGACTCTTCCATCACAAGGCGAGAGCAGTACCGTACATGATGAGAGAGAGGGTAGAGATCGAGCTAGACTGACTGCAATGAGAGGGCATCATTTCGCCGATCGAATTCAATGAGTGGGCCAGTCCGATCATTCCTGTCCTCAAGGGAGATGGCAACGTCAGAATCTGATTTCAAAGTAACTATCAATCGTTTCTCCCTGCAGGATCAATACCCACTACCAAAGGCCGATGACCTATTTGCTACGCTGGCGGGAGAAAAGACGTTCACGAAGCTGGACTTGACCTCGGCCTACATGATACAGGAGCTGGAGGAATCATTGAAGGCCCTCACCTGCATCAACACGCACAAAGGTCTCTTCATTTATAAAAGATGCCCATTTGGAATTCGATCAGCGGCAGCAATATTCCAGAGAAACATGGAAAGCTTACTGAAGTTTGTTCCGCACACCTTGGTCTTCCAGGACGACATCTTCGTTACAGGTCGGGACACCATCGAGCATCTGCAGAACTAGGAGGAGATATTTAGTCGACTCAACCGCGTGGGGCTCAGGTTAAAAAGCTCAAAGTTCATTTTCCTGGCACCTGAAGTGGAGTTCCTGGGGAGAAGAATTGCCGCAGACGGCATCAGGCTCACCGATTCGAAGACGGAGGCAATCAAGAACGTACCGAGGCCACAGAACGTGATGGAACTGCGGTCATTTCTAGGACTCCTGAACAATTTTGGTAACTTCTTACTGGGTCTCAGCACACTGTTAAAACCACTTCATGCCTTACTGCGTAAAGGAGATGAATGGGTTTAGGGCAAAAGCAAAGAAAATGCCTTTGTAAAAACTGGAAAATTGTTATGTTCAAACAAATTGCTTGTGTTGTATGATCCATGTAAGCGTTTGGTACTAGCATGTGATGGGTCGTCATATGGCGTCGGGTATGTATTGCAACAAGCTAATGATTTGGGGAAATTGCAACCGGTTGCTTATGCATCCAGGAGTTTGTCTAAGGCTGAGAGAGCCTACAGCATGATTGAAAAAGAAGCATTAGCGTGTATCTATGGGGTAAAGAAAATGCATCAATATCTGTTTGGGCTAAAATTTGAATTGGAAACTGACCATAAGCCACTGATATCCCTGTTTTCTGAGAGTAAAGGGATAAATATGAATGCATTGGCCCGCATCCATAGATGGGCGCTCATGTTGTCCACATACAACTACACCATCCGCCACAGCCCAAGCACAGAAAACTGTGCGGATGCTCTCAGTAGGCTGCCATTGTCCATCACGGGGGTGGAAATGGCGCAGCCCGCAGATTTAGTCATAGTTATGAAAGCATTTGAGAGTGAGCAATCACCCGTCACAGCCCGACAGATTAGAACCTGGACGAGCCAGGACCCCTTACTGTCCCTAATTAAAAACTTTATGTCTCACGGGAGCTGGTCCAGTGTCGCGGTGGAAATGCAGGAAGAGATGAAGCTGTTCCAGTGGCGCAAAGATGAAATATCTACACAGGCAGACTGCCTTCTGTGGGGAAATCGGGTAGTGGTTCCCAAGAATAACAGGGATACCTTCATCAGTGACCTCCACAGTACCCACCCAGGCATCGTAATGATGAAAGCAATAGCCAGATCCCACGTGTGGTGGCCCGTATCGATGCGGACCTAGAGTCCTGCGTGCACAGATGTAACACATGCTCGCAGTTAAGTAATGCACCCAGGGAGGCATCACTAAGTTTATGGTCTTGGCCATCAAAACCATGGTCTAGGGCCCATGTCGATTATGCAGGCCTGTTCTTGGGTAAAATGTTCCTTGTGGTTGTAGATGCATACTCCAAATGGATTGATTGTGAGATAATGTCGGCAAACACGTCCGCTGCCACCACTGCGGGCCATGTACGGACTACCCGATGTCCTGGTAAGCCACAATGGGCCATGTTTTACTAGTGCCGACTTCAAAGAATTCATGACCCACAACGGGATCAAACATGTCACATCTGCTCCTTTCAAACCAGCGTCCAATGGTCAGACAGAAAGAGCAGTGCAAACTATCAAGCAGGGCTTGAAGAGGGTAACTGAAGGCTCACTGCAGACTCGCCTCTCCCGAGTCCTGCTTAGCTACCGCACAAGACCACACTCGCTCACTGGGAACCCACGTGCGGAACTGCTCGTGAAAAGGGCACTTAAGACAAGGCTATCATTAGTTCACCCTGATCTACATGAACAGGTAGTGAGCAGGTGGCTTCAACAAAGTACATTCCATGATAGTGCAAATGTGTCATGCGAGATTGAAATCAATTATCCTGTATTTCTATTAAATTATGGACAAGGTCCCAAGTGGCTTCCTGGCACTGTCATGGCCAAAGAGGGGAGCAGGGTGTTTCGTGTCAAATTTTCAAATGGACTCATTCACCGGAAACTTGGACCAAATCAAATTCAGATTCACGGACTATCCTGAGCAACCCCCTCTGGACCCTACCCTCTTTGATCCCCCAACATACACACCAGTGGAAACCGACACCGCGGTTGGCCACGAAGCAGAACCCATCATCCACAGCAGCCCTGCAGGGCCCAACACACCAGGCAGCCCAGCAAGGCCAGTTGCACAGCAAGGGCCCAACAGACGATTCACCAACACCAGCATTTGCCCCGAGGCGATCAACCAGGGCAAGAAGAGCCCCAGATCGGTTCACCTTGTAAATAGTTACACTGTTGACTTTGGAGGGGGGAGTGTTGTTATATATGTAAACTTGTAGTTACACTGTACAGCCACCAGAGGGCTCATTCCCTGGAGTCCCAAGGGATCCCATAATCCCTTGGGAGCATAGGTACTTAAGGAAGCCTCATAGGTTGGAGAGGCACTCTAGAGACCTGCAATAAAAGACTAAGGTCACACCTTACTTTGAGCTCACAGTAGCCAGTCAGACTCTTTCTTCATACATAACAGCGGGTACCTTCAATCCCTGAGAAGTGGAAGACCACAGAGCTGACCCATTGCCTTCTACCTTGCTCTGAAGTTGAGAAACGCTTTTGCCCGTTTAAAGCGAGTCTAACTTTCTCATCCGAGCCTTCAATATTTGTCACTACATGGAGGAGGGAGACTCACTCCACTTTGCTTCTGTGCTGCTGCACCTGATTTACACTCTCGGAGTAGATCTTGATGTTGTGCAATAGTGTGAAACAGGTGATATCGAGTAAGCAGCCCATTTGATATCTCTCCCCATTTTTATGTCCGTTGACGTCACAGGAACAATGGGCTGCCGACTCGCTCTCACCAGTTCTACGCTATCCCCGCACAACGTCAAGATCACAAAATTTGGTGTCAATGCAAAGCTGAAACGATCTTGCAGCAATATTAAACCTGCAATGGGAAGGCACCATGACATACAATAGCATTTGGAATTCGAGACATATCCCAGTTATGGGGAGGAATGGCTGCTTTGATGTCCTTTGCCATAACCTTTAGCTCTGATGCTGAACACAAGCATTGTCAGATTTCAGAGTTTAACGTGAATCTGGAAGCCAATCCGATGACAAAGCGACAGCACATTAATATAAACCAAAAAGGTCCAGTTATGGTAAGGGAATGACACAGCTGAGAGGGAAAGGGTTTAAATGTGAAATCAACAGAGGAAATGAAGAACATAAGAAATAGGAGCAGGTGTAGGCCATACGGCCCCTCAAGCCTGCTCCGCCATTTAATACGATCATGGCTGATCCGATCATGGACTCAGGTCCACTTCCCTGCTCACTCCCCATAACCCCTTATCCCCTTATCGGTTAAGAAACTGTCGATCTGTTTTAAATTTATTCAATGTCCCAGCTTCCACAGCTCTCTGAGGCAGTGAATTCCACAGAGTTACAACCCTCTGAGAGAAGAAATTTCTCCTCATCTCTGTTTTAAATGGGCGGCCCCTTATTCTAAGATGATGCCCTCTAGTTCTAGTCTTCCCCATCAATGGAAACATCCTCTCTGCATCCACCTTTTCAAGCCCTCTAATAATCTTATACGTTTCTAGCACATAAGTACATAGGAATATAAGAAATAGGAACAGGAGTAGGCCATACGGCCCCTCGAGTCTGCTCCGTCATTCAATAAGATCATGGCTGATCTGATCATGGACTCACCTCCACTTTCCCGCCCGCTCCCCATAACCCCTTATCATTTAAGAAACTGTCTATTTCTGTCTTAAATTTAGTCAACGTCCCAGTTGCCACAGCTCTCTGAGGCAGTAAATTCCACAGATTTACAACCCTCTGAGAGAAGAAATTTCTCTTCATCTCTGTTTTAAATCGGCGGCCCTTTATTCTAAGATCATGCCCTCCAGTTTTAGTCTCCCCCATCAGTGGAAACATCCTCTCTGCATTCACCTTGTCAAGGCCTCTCATAATCTTATACGTTTCGATAAGATCACCTCTCAATCTTCTGAATTCCAATGCATAGAGGCCCAACCTACTCAACCTTTCCTCATAAGTCAATCACCTCATCCCTGGAATCAACCTAGTGAACCTTCTCTGAACTGCCTCCAAAGTAAGTTTATCCTTTCGTAAATATGGAAACCAAAACTGCACACAGTATTCCAGGTGTGGCCTCACCAATACCTTGTATAACTGTAGCAAGACTTCCCTGCTTTTATACTCCATCCCCTTTGCAATAAAGGCCAAGATTCCATTGGCCTTCCTGATTACTTGCTGTACCTGCATACTATCCTTTTGTGTTTCATGCACCAGTAAGAAAGAAGGGAACCAAGTCAAAGAGTGAAAGGAAAGAGATTGGAGCATAGAGAGAGAAAGAATGAGTGCAAGAAGAACAAGCGCGAGCGTGCGAGAGAGAAAGAGATCGCGAGAGAGGGAGCGAGAAGGAGCGAGAGAGAGAGTGTGTTAGAGAGGGAGCGAGAGAGAAAGGGAGCGAGAGAGAGGGAGCGAGGGAGAGGGAGTGAGAGAGAGAGAGAGGGAGTGAGAGAGAGAGAGGGAGAGAGAGGGAGCGCGGGAGTGAGAGAAAGAGAGAGAGGCTGCGAGGGACATGAAATAGAATGAACATTTTTTTAACAATCAGAGCCAGAAAAAAAGAAAGACTTGCATTTATATAGCGCCTTTCACAACCACCGGCTGTCCAAAGTGCTTTATAGCCAATGAAGTACTTTTGGAGTATAGTCACTGTTGTAACGTGAGAAATGTGGCATCCAATTTGTGCACAGCTAGCTCCCACAAACAACAATGTTAAAATGACCAGATAATCTGTTTTGTTATGTTGATTGAGGGATAAATATTGGCCCCAGGACACCAGGGATAGTGTTGTTACATAAATAACAGACTAACTGAACCAGAAGTAAAGTAACTTAACTGTGTCCTTTATAGCAACTCCAAAAATGGTGTCTCAAAACCAGCATGAAGCAGAATGTTTACAGTAGCGTGTGAATAGCTCCTGCAGTGTCCTAATCCCTGTCCAGTGAGAGTTTGTGCAACGAACAAACAGAGTGTGAACACAACAGATAACTTCCCTGCTCTTCTTCGAAATAGTCCCATGGGATCTTTTACGTCCACCTGAGATAGCAGCCGGGGCTTCGGTTTAACATCTCATCCGAAAGACGGCACCTCCGACAGTGCAGCACTGGAGAGATTTTTGAGCTTGTAGTTTGAAGATATGGCTGAGATCTGCCTAATTAGGAAGTGGACTTTGAGATATAATAATAGAGAAACACAACAAAACATTGCCTTTTTTCTGAAAATGGACATCCAATGAAAAAGAAAAAATCAAATTTGTTATAACCCACTCTGACTTTGCCGTTTAATAATAATTGCCAAATGAAGATAGCACAGGGGTGCATCAAAACGGAGGTCCAAAGCAACTCTGCAAACGACTGTTAAAGAGGTTACCTGGCAAGTGCTGGAGTGACTGACTGTCCCTACTCCCCTCCCTATCTATTGGCAATGGCCTGGCACATTTCACTGACTGCCCCACCCGTGATTGAGAACTCATCGCTTGGGGAATTGCAGCTACAGACCGGTGTCCCATTTCTCTTCAGCACAGTGGGTTCATTACTCAGCACCAACACGCTGTAACAGCTTCAATCCTGGAATCACATCTTTCACGTTTTTGTTTCTTCGGTCATGGGAGGTGGGCATCGCTGGCAAGGCCGGCATTTATTGCCCATCCCTAATTGCCCTCGAGAAGATGGTGGTGAGCCGCCTTTTTGAACACAACTGAGTGGCTTGCTAGGCCATTTCAGAGGGTAGTTAAGAGTCAGCCACATGACTATGTGTCTGCACTCATGTCTCTGGGTCATTGGTCCAGGCCTCTGGATTACTGGTTCAGTAGCATAACCAGTACGTTACCACACCCTTCACATCTTATATATTACATCTGTGGGTCTGCTTAAATAGGACCTATGGATATCCTGATGCAGTCTGGGTGGTGACAAATTGAGATGGTTCAATATTTCCTTGTTCAGCAGAATTCTTCTCATTAAAAAGATACAGACAGATCTATTCATGTGCGTCACATGTTCAAATCTGCGGAATGATTGAATACCTTTTAAATGTTAGATGATGAAAAGCAAGGCTGCATTCTGCAAAGTGCTGTCGTAATCCAGCTTTCAGGGGGGAGAAATAACAATAATTGCTTAAAACCTACATGCTTGAAATGTAACTTGCTGGATAAAGCTAAAATGCGAGAGGAATGACTTACAATAATGAAGTTCATCAAGCATTTGTGGGAGTTGTGAATGGACAAGTGAGGCAATCTAATTCTGAACATTAATTGTACACATCAAGCTCTCTCATTGTAGCACAGTGATTCTGTTTTACTAATGTTCATCTTCTTGGTGACCACATAAAAGGAAATGGGCCATTATTTCTGGCACGTACGAGATGCACACATGACATTAGGGGCCACGCAAGTTCTGCGTTTAGGCGTGCACTGCATAAGCTCTGAAACCAGGAACTTGCAATCTGTCAAGAATTCTCTTGACAGACTGCTGGAACTTGCTTTGTGTAAGGTCAATCATCATATCTCTAGGCCTTTAGAAACATAGAAACATTGAAAATAGGTGCAGGAGTAGGCCATTCGGTCCTTCAAGCCTGCACCACTATTCAATAAGATCATGGCTGATCATTCCCTCAGCACCCCTTTCCTGCTTTCTCTCCATACCCATTGATCCCCTTAGCCGTAAGGGCCATATCTAACTCCCTCTTGAATATATCCAATGAACTGGCATCAACAACTCTCTGCGGCAGGGAATTCCACAGGTTAACAACTCTCTGAGTGAAGAAGTATCTCCTCATCTCAGTCCTAAATGGCCTACCCCTTATCCTAAGTATATGTCCCTGGTTCTGGACATCCCCAACATCGGGAACATTCTGCCCGCATCTAACCTGTACAGTCCCGTCAGAATCTTATACATTTCTATGAGATCCCCTCTCATCCTTCTAAACTCTCATGAATAAAGGCCCAGTTGATCCAGTCTTCTCATATGACAGTCCAGCCATCCCTGGAATCAGTCTGGTGAACCTTCGCTGCACTCCCTCAATAGCAAGAACGTCCTTCCTCAGATTAGGAGACCAAAACTGTACACAATACTCCAGGTGAGGCCTCACTAAGGCCATGTACAACTGCAGTAAGTCCTCCCTGCTCCAATACTCAAATCCCCTAGCTATGAAGGCCAACATACCATTTGCCTTTTTCACCGCCTGCTGTACCCTGCATGCCCACTTTTAGTGACTGATGAACTATGACACCCAGTTCTCGTTGCACCTCTCCTTTTCCTAATCTGCCGCCATCCAGATAATATTCTGCCTTCGTGTTTTTGCCCCCAAAATGGATAACCTCACATTTATCCACATTATACAGCATCTGCCATGCATTTGCCCACTCACCTAACCTGTCCAAGTCACACTGCAGCCTCTTAGCGTCCTCCTCACAGCTCATACCGCCACCCAGTTTAGTATCATCCGCAAACTTGGAGATATTACACTCAATTCCTTCATCTAAATCGTTAATGTATATTGTAAAGAGCTGCGGTCCCAGCACTGAGCCCTGCGGCACCCCACCAGTCACTGCCTGCCATTCTGAAAAGGACCCGTTTATCCCGACTCTCTGCTTCCTGTCTGCCAACCAATTCTCTATCCACGTCAGTACATTACCCCCAATACCATGCACTTTAATTTGGCACACTAATCTCTTGTGTGGGACCTTGTCAAAAGCCTTTTGAAAGTCCAAATACACCACATTCACTGGGTCTCCCTTGTCCACTCTACCAGTTACATCCTCAAAAATTCCAGAAGATTCGTCAAGCATGATTTCCTTTTCATAAATCCATGCTGACTTGGTCCGATCCTATCACTGCTTTCCAAATGCGCTGCTATTTCATTCTTAATGATTGATTCCAACATTTTCCCCACTACTGATGTCAGGCGAACCGGTCTATAATTACCCGTTTTCTCTCTCCCTCATTTTTTAAAAAGTGGTGTTACATTAGCTACCCTCCAGTCCATAGGAACTGATCCAGAGTCAATTGACTGTTTAAAAATGATCACCAATGCATCCAGTATTTCTAGGGCCACTTCCTTAAGTACTCTGGAATGCAGACAATCAGGCCCCTGGAATTTATCGGCCTTCAATCCCATCAATTTCCCTAACACAATTTCCCACCTAATAAGGATATCCTTCAGTTCCTCCTTCTCACTAGACCTACTGTCCCCTAGTACAATCGGAAGGTTACATTTGTCTTCCTTTGTGAAGGCAGAACCGAAGTATTTATTCAATTGGTCTGCCATTTCTTTATTCCCCATTATAATTTCACCTGAATCCAACTGCAAGGGACCTACGTTTGTCTTCACTAATCTTTTTCTCTTCACATATTTATAAAACATTTTGCAGTCAGTTTTTATGTTCTCTGCAAGCTTCCTCTCATACTCTATTTTCCCCCTCTTAATTAAACCCTTAGTCTTCCTCTGTTGAATTCTAAATTTCTCCCAGTCCTCAGGTTTGTTGCTTTTTCTAGCCAAATTACATGCCTCGTCCTTGGCTTTAACACTATCCTTAATTTTCCTTGTTAGCTATGAAGGCCAACATACCATTTGCCATCTTCACCGCCTGCTGTACCTGTACGCCAACTTTCAAAGACTGATGAACCATGGCTCCCAGGTCTCATTGCACCTCCCCTTTTCCTAATCTGCCAGCATTCAGATAATATTCTGTCTTCGTGTTTTTGCCCCCGAAGTGCATAACCTCACATTTATCCACATATACTGCATCTGCCATGCATTTTCCCACTCACCTAACCTGTCAAAGTCACCCTGCAGCCTATTAGCGTCCTCCTCACAGCTCACACCACCACCCAGTTTAGTGTCATCTGCAAACTTGGAGATTTTACACTCAATTCCTTCATCTAAATCATTGATGTATATTGTAAAGAGCTGGGGTCCCAGCACTGAGCCCTGTGGTACTCCACTAGTCACTGCCTGCCATTCTGAAAAGGACCCGTTTATCCCGACTCTCTACTTCCTGTCTGCCAACCAGTTCTCTATCCACGTCAGTATATTACCCCCAATACCATGTGCTTTGATTTTGCACACCAATCTCTTGTGCGGGATCTTGTCAAAAGCCTTTTGAAAGTCCAAATACACCACATCCACTGGTTCTCCCATGTCCACTCTACTAGTTACATCCTCAAAAAATTCCAGAAGATTTGCCAAGCATGTTTTCCCCTTCATAAATCCATGCTGACTTGGACTGATCCTGTCACTGCTTTCCAAATGCACTGCTATTTCATCCTTACTAATTTATTCCAACATTTTCACCACCACTGATGTCAAGCTAACCGGTCTATAATTACCCGTTTTCTCTCTCCCTCCCTTTTTAAAAAGTGGTGTCACATTAGCTACTCTCCAGTCCATAGGAACTGATCCAGAGTCGATAGACTGTTGGAAAATGATCCCCAATGCATCCACTATTTCTAGGGCCACTTCCTTAAGTACTCTGGGATGCAGACTATCAGGCCCCTGGGGTTTATCGGCCTTCAATCCCATCAATTTTCCGAACACAATTTCCCGCCTAATAAGGATATCCTTCAGTTTCTCCTTCTCACTAGACTCTCGGTCCCCTAGTACTTCCCGAAGGTTATTTGTGTCTTCCTTCGTGAAGACAGAACCAAAGTACTTGTTCAATTGATCTGCCATTTCTTTGTTCCCCATTATAAATTCACCTGAATCTGACTGCAAGGGACTTACGTTTGTCTTCACTAATCTTTTTCTCTTCACCTATCTGTAGAAGCTTTTGCAGTCAGTTTTTATGTTCCCGGCAAGCTTCTTCTCGTACTCAATTTCCCCCTCTTAATTAAACCCTTTGTCCTCCTCTGCTGAATTCTAAATTTCTCCCAGTCCTCAGGTTTGCTGCTTTTTCTGGCCAATTTATATGCCTCTTCCTTGGATTTAACACGATACTTAATTTCCCTTGTTAGCCACGGTTGAGCCACCTTCCCCATTTTATTTTTACTCCAGACAGGGATGTACAATTGCTGAAGTTCATCCATGTGATCTTTAAATGTTTGCCATTGCTTATCCACCATCAATCCTTTAAGTATCATTTGCCAGTCTATTCCAGCCAATTCACGCCTCCAACCATCGAAGTTATCTTTCCTTAAGTTCAGGACCCTAGTTTCTGAATTAACTGTGTCACTCTCCATCTTAATAAAGAATTCTACCATGTTATGTTCACTCTTCCCCAAGGGGCCTCGCACAACAAGTTTGCTAATTAGTCCTTTCTCATTATACATCACCCAGTCTAGGATGGCCAGCTCCCTAGTTGGTTCCTCGACATATTGGTCTAGAAAACCATCCCTATTACACTCCAGGAAATCCTCCTTCACCACATTGCTACCAGTTTGGTTAGCCCAGTCAATATGTAGATTAAAGTCACCCATGATAACTGCTGTATCTTTATTGCACGCATCCCTAATTTCTTGTTTGGTGCTGTCCCCAACCTCACTACTACTGTTTGGTGGCCTGTACACAACTCCCACTCGTGTTTTCTGCCCTTTGGTATTCCGTAGCTCCACCCATACCGATTCCACATCACCCAAGCTAATGTCCTTTCTTACTATTGCATTAATTTCCTCTTTAAGCAGCAATGCCACCCCGCCTCCTTTTCCTTTCTGTCTATCCTTTCTAAATGTTGAATACCCCTGGATGTTGAGTTCCCAGCCTTGGTCATCTTGGAGCCATGTCTCCGTGATGCCAATTACATCATAATCGTTAACTGCTATCTGCGCAGTTAATTCGTCCACCTTATTCCGAATATTCGCATTGAGGCACAGAATCTTCAGCCTTGTCTTTCTAACAGACTTTGCCGCGTTAGAATTTTGCTGTAAAGTGTCCCTTTTCGCTTTTTGCCTCAGGTTTCTCTGCCCTCCACTTTTACTTTTTTTCTTTCTATCTTTTGCTTCTGCCCCCATTCTACTTCCCTATGTCTCCCTGCATTGGTTTCCATCCCCCTGCAATATTAGTTTAACTCCTCCCCAACAGCACTAGCAAACACTCCCCTAGGATATTGGTTCCAGTCCTGCCCAGGTGCAGACCGTCCGGTTTGTACTGGTCCCACCTCTCCCAGAACCGGTTCCAATGTCCCATGAATTTGAATCGCTCCCTTCTGCACCACTCCTCAAGCCACAAATTCATTTGAGCTATCCTGCAATTCCTACTCTTACTAGCACATGGCATTGGTAGCAATCCTGAGATTACTACTTTTGAGGTCCTACTTTTTAGTTTAGCTTCTAGATCCCTAAATTTGTCTCGTAGGACCTCATCCCATTAGGTACCTATATGCACCATGACAACTAGCTGTTCACCTTCCCTTTTCAGAATGTCCTACACCCGCTACGAGACATCCTTGACCCTTGCACCAGTGAGGCAACATACCATCCTGGAGTCTCGGTTGCGACCGCAGAAACGTCTATCTATTCCCCTTACAATTGAATCCCCTATCACTATAGCTCTCCCACTCTTTTTCCTTCCCTCCTGTGCAGCAGAGCCACCCACGGTGCCATGAACTTGGCTGCTGCTGCCCTCCCCTGATGAGTCATCCCCCCCCAACAGTACCCAAAGTGGTGTATCTGTTTTGCAGGGGGATGACCACAGGGGACCCCTGCACTATCTTCCTTGCACTGCTCTTCCTGTTGGTCACCCATTCCCTATCTGGCTGTGTACCCTTTACCTGTGGAAAGACCAACTCACTAAACATGCTATTCATGTCAACCTCAGCATTGTGGATGCTCCAGAGTGAATCCACCCGCCGTTCCAGTGCCATAATGCGGCCTGTTAGGAGCTGCAGGCAGATGCACTTCCCGCTCACGTAGTCATCAGGGACACCGGAAGTATCCCTGACTTTCCACATAGTACGGGAGGAGCATAACATGTGTCCAAGCTGTCCTGCCATGACTTAACCCTTAGATTAACTTAACTTGGCAACAACAATGCTAAAAGGTTACTTACTGATAAAGAAAAGAAATAGAAAAACTACTCACCAATCACCAGCCAATCACTTACCCCCTTGGCTGTGACGTCACCTTTCGATTTCTTTCTACTTCTTTGGGATGTGCTAATATTGGAGATTAGGAAGGACAATGGGAGTAGAAGAAAGTGGACAGGTTGGCTACATTCCATGTGAGGTACTAGTTTCAGGAATTGGCCAGAACAGTGGAAACCCCCAAGCAGTATTACATTAACTAGCTGGGATTGTATTTGTTATCCTGTTCCTTTTGTAATGTTAAGGCAGGATGTCAGGGTAAATTGCTTAACAGGTAAAACCATCAAGAGGGCTATAATGTCAGGTTTGGAGGTTTGATGAGGTTGGCTTCAATATATATTCTGGGCATCATGTGATATGATTCACATTCAGGGGGAACATACGTTAAAGATTGCGGGAAGATTTATAAACTGCTGACAAAGTACAGGTAGCATTCTTCTTCCAAAGGCCAAGATTGGTCACCTTGGGTCTGCAGGAAACCAGGTTGTACGAGTGTATTGTATAACTGTAATAGTCATTATACTATTGGTGTCTGAGTAATAAACTTGTATTTGGATAAAACACTTGAGCCTGAATCACGTGGAATCATTTAATTGAGTTGAAGAGATTGCCTTGCATGCATCCCTGGGAAAAGGGCCTCCGTGGTGGAGAGTCGGCTATTTGCCCAACTTCTTCCCAGCGAAAGCCTGTGAAATTCGTACGCCTGGTAAAAGTAAGCGTAAGGTCTGCTTTTACCAGTGTAAGAGTTTAAAAATCATAAAAATAAAATGTTAACAATTAAAAAATGTCATCTCTTTAAAATAAATTAATTGAATTTTTGTTTTGAATATAAGAACATAAGAACAAAATAAATAAGAGCAGGAATAAGCCACTTGGCCCCTCGAACCTGCTCCACCATTTAATAATATCATGGCTGATCTGATCATGGACTCAGCTCCACTTCCCCGCCCGCTCTCCATAACCCTTTATTCCCTTATCGCGCAAAAATCTGTCTATCACCACCTTAAATATATTGAAAGACCCAGCCTCCACAGCTCTCTGGGGCAGAGAATTCCAGAGATTTACAAACCTTCTGAGAGAAGAAATTCCGCTTATCTCAGTTTTAAATGGGTGGCCCCTTATTCTGAGACTATGTCCCCTAGTTTTAGTTTCCCCTATGAGTGGAAATATCCTCTCTGCATCCATCTTGTCGAGGCCCCTCATTATCTCATATGTTTCAATAAGATCACCTCTCATTCTTCTGAACACCAATGAGTATAGGCCCAACCTACACAACCTATCTTCATAAGTCAACCCCCTCATCTCTGGAATCAAACTCGTGAACCTTCTCTGAACAGCCTCCAATGCAAGTATATCCTTTCTTAAATATGGAGACCAGAACAGTACGCAGTACTCCAGGTGTGGCCTCACCAATACCCTGTACAGTTGTAGCAGGACTTCTCTGCTTTTATACTCTATCCCCCTTGCAATAAAGGCCAACATTCCATTTGCCTTCCTGATTACTTGCTGTACCTGCATACTAACTTTTTGTGTTTCATGCACAAGGGCCCCAAGTCCCTCTCTACTGCAGCACTTTGCTATTTTTCTCCATTTAAATTATAATTTGCTTTTCTATTTTTTCTGCCAAAGTGGATAACCTCACACTTTACCACATTATACTCCATCTGCCAAATGTTTGCCCACTCACTTAGCCTGTCTATAATCTGTTCGCAGATTTTTTGTGTCCTCCTCACAATTTGCATTCCCATCCATCTTTGTATCATCAGCAAACATGGCTACATTACACTTGGTCCCTTCATCCAAGTCATTAATATAGATGTAAATAATTGAGGACCCAGCACCGATCCCTGCGGCACCCCACTAGTCACTGTTTGCTCACCGGAAAATGACCCATTTATCCCAACTCTGTTTTCCGTTAGTTAGCCAATCCTCTATCCATGCTAATATATTACCCTCAACTTTTATCTTGTGTATAAATGCCATTTTAGTTAATTTTAGATGTGATGTTTTTGTTATTTATTTGGAGTGCCGGTGTGTTGTTGGAGTATTCCCATTCATACTGATAGGGTTCCGGTATTTATGTAATCCCCAGAAGCACGAATGGGGATTCCCTTCTTTTATTGGTTGGGACGGCCCATGTGATCTCTGGGGTGTTTGTGAACGGAGAGGCCCAGGACCGCGAGTCTCCGTAACTCCCAGACCACCAGGTACGCGGGCATTTTATTTGCGGATCGGAGGCATTTCCCCGCAGGAAGCCTCTGACCACACATCCTGGGTCAATGTGTTTGGTCTCTGAATGAGGTGCCGGCCGCCTGTTTTAGGCTGCCTCCATGAAGTTGGATAGTGATGAGGTGGGAAGGAGCTGGGATGCATGCTCAGGATTCTTCAGCAGCTACTGCGGCCTAGTCCTGCTCTGCCCACTCTATCATGTGGAGCTGCATCTGTGATGTTCAGAAAAAAAAGGAAGAAAGACTTGCATTTATATAGTGCCTTTCACCACCACCGGACATCCCAAAGCACTTGCTCCAATATCACTCAAGAAGTTCGACACCATCAAGAATAAAGCAGCCCACTTGATTGTCATCCCATCCACCACCTTCAACATTCACTCCCACTACCACCGGCGCGCCGTGGCTGCAGTGTGTACCATCTACAAGATGTACTGCAGCAACTCACCACACCTTCTTCGGCAGCACCTCCCAAACCCGTGACATCTACTACCTCGAAAGACAAGGGCAGCAGGCACATGGAAACACCATCACCTCCACATTCCCCTCCAGGCCACACTTCATCCTGAATTGGAAATTTTTGCTGCTCTTTCATCATTGCTGGGTCACAATCCTGGAACTCTCTCCCTGACAGCACTGTCGGGGGTACCTTCACAACATGTACTGCAGCGGTTCAAGGGACTGGCTCACCACCACCTTCTCAAGGGCAATTAGGGATGGGCAATAAATGCTGGCCTTGCCAGTGATGCCCACATCCCAGGAACTAATTAAAAAAAATATTCCCCAGTATGTTCCCCTGTTCCACAGATATCTCAAATTCTGGAGCACTGAGTGCCAGTGCGATGCTGATTGCAGCAAGCACCAATAGGTGGTAAGAACCTTTAATTACCATTATTAAGCAGCTGATGTTACCATTTACAGCATAACGTTATTGTTAAAAATGTATATTTTTGCACAATGGTGGAAAATTCGGAGCGCCAGTGAAATTACCTGTCAACTCCGCTGGTGCTGTCTGTCCAATCTTCATCTCTTGCAACATAACCATCCTGGAAACGAGCAGTGAACAGCGACCTGTGCTTAACAAAAGTGCCAAGTTACTTAACAACCAGATAATCGATTAAATTAAAAAGTTGACAATTACTATTTTAACTGAGCTAATCTTTCATCTCACTTACTTGCAGAAAGTCCCATATTGACATGGGATATATACTTAGAGAGAATAAGGCAGCAGGTAAATTCTGTTTCCTTTCTCATGCTTCTGTCTTCTGCACTAATATTAGCAAGAAGTCATTTAAAAAGAGACTTGTGCATTCAAGACTGGGTCTGTGTCACACATTTCGGGAAAAAGTCAAGGCAGGCACTCCACTGCAGTGCTGAGGGAGTGCTGCACTGTCGGAGGTGCCGTCTTTCACGAGGCCCTGTCTGCTATCTCAAGTGGGCACAAAAGATCACACTGCACTATATCGACGATGAGCAGGGGCGTTCTCCCTGGTGTCCAGGCCAATATTAATTCCTGAATCAACATCACTAAAACACAGATTATCTGGTCGTTATCACATTGCTGTGTGTGGGAGCTTGCTTGTGCGCAAATTGGCTGCTGCGTTTCCCACATTACAACAGTGACTATACTCCAAAAGTACTTCATTGGCTGTAAAAGCGCTTTGGGATGTCTGGTGGTCTATCTTTCCTTTTTTTCTTAATTCTAGACTTGGATTGCTAAGGCCCAGGGAAAGGAAGGCTGCAACGAGAGTATAATGTTGAGAAAGTGCAATTTCCATTTTTCTGAATCTACAAGAGTCAACTTTCAGCCAGGTTCATTGCTAAAAGTAAGTAAAGAAAAGTAAATTGCTGAATTGTAGAATCAGTTCAAATAGCTGAGATGCTCAGGTTCAGAGTGAAATGGGCTGTGGTACTTCCAGCAGAAAACTGCCTTCAGTTTTAGCAGCACAATACATAATTCAACAGTTTTGAAAGAGAGATGTGGATTGAAATATCACACTGGTGCAGTAGTGAAGGCTGTACTGAACCCATGCCACACATGACCCAGGTGTGATTGATACCGATATTAAGTGTACAGTGAAAGCAAAAATCCCATTTCCTTGCACTGTCATATCTCACATTGAAAAGTCCACATAAACCAGAAAGTAACTGTAACATAAACAGAAATGTTTCTCCTCTGTATGTGCAATGCATTCCTCTATATGGAATATCAGAGATTGCCTGCCCACAAGAATAAAGGCAAGATTCTATTGATTGTGGAATAATTAAAGTAGAATTTGTTTTTTCTGGAAGTGATTGAGGACAACGGACCATCCAAACTATGCTACCCTGGGAAACAACCCTTCAAGCGGCCATGCACTAATGAGCTCCCTTTCTTCCTGCAGCCAGGCACAGGAAAATGGCCGCCGTCAACCCACGAGCCCACACCAATGGAAGAGGCTGACAAGACTGAAGTGGACAGAGGGTGGGATAGAGCATGGAAGATGGTGAAGCTGCAGGATATATGCCACTGCGTGTTTGTCCAGCCTATCCGCCTTTTCACTTCTCACTGAACTCTCTCAACCTGGTGCCATATAGAGCTGGTCGTCTATTGCTGCCACTAACTGCTAACTTGTGTCCCTCGCTCCTCTTGCATTGCATGTTAGGGAACTATCCAGAGCAGAAGAAGAGGGACTCAGTCCTTTGAAAGGTGCATTGTATCTTGTTCTTACCCTTAAAACACCAGGTTAGACACCCCCATCCCCTGCAATATTATAGAGAGTCCGTTAAAAGGGCCTCCACTGGCTGAATTACAAATGATGAGGAATAAGGGCATGAAAAGAACGAAAGACTTGCATTTATATAGCACCTTTTACCACCACCAGGCATCTCAAAGCGCTTTACAACCAATGAAGTACTTTTGGAGTGTAGCCACTGTTGTAATGTGGGAAACGCAGCAGCCAATTTGCACACAGCAAACTCCCACAAACAGCAATGTGATAATGACCAGATAATCTGTTTTAGTGAGGTTGATTGAGGGATAAATATTGGCCAGGACAGTGGGGATAACTCCCCTGCTCTTCTTCGAAATACTGCCATGGGATCTTTTACATCCACCTGAGAGAGCAGACGGGGCCTCGGTTTAACGTCTCATCCAAAAGACGGCACCTCCCACAATGCAGCGCTCCCTCGGCACTGCACTGGAGTGTCGGCCTAGATTTTTGTGCTCAAGTCCCTGGAGTGGGACTTGAACCCACAAAAGGACAACTGAGGAAGCAGCTCTCTCCGTGGCGAGCTTACGTGCTAGCCCTGCTGTAGAGGGTGGAGGTCAAGACTGCCAGGGCCCAGGCTATGAAGAAAGACTGATAGCCGAGCGCCAGCACTGTGCGATGCATTGGACTGCCTGCCGGGAAACCTGTGCGTAAAGTCGCACAGTGTGGAGGAATCCACCCCCAACCTGTGCAGGGCCCTCACACATGGTTTCCAAGCACCAGGAGCCCTGTAGTCACCTCTGTGCACACAGCGGCAGATGCTTCAGTTACAGAGCCTGTAGCGAGAGCTCTGTCAGCTTCAGTGGCTGCTCAGACTGCTGCCACTCGGGCTTTGGGATTCACCATCTCCTGCACCTTGCTAAGCTTGAAGGAAAGCAGGTTCGCGAGTTTCCACAGTTTCTCGTGCAGGGCAGTGGGAGTACTGACGTGCAGCCATCTGCAAGTGGCAGTGTGACCATGGGAGAGGCATGTGGAATCGTAGAGCTTTACGGCACAGAAGGAGGCCTTTTGGCCCATTGTGTCCGTGCCGGGTGACAAAGAGCTATCCAGCCTAGTCCCACTTCCCAGCTTTAGATCCATAGCCTTGTAGGTTACGGCATTTCAAGTGCACATCCAAGTACTTTAAAATATGATGAGGGTTTCTGCCATCCTTTCAGGCAGTGAGTTCCAGACCCCCACCATTCTCTGGGTGAAAACATTTATCTTCAACTCCCCTCTAATCTTTCTACCAATTACTCTAACCCCATACCCCCTGGATATTGAACTCTCTGCTAAGGAAAATAGGCTCTTCCTAGCCACTCTATCTAGGACACTCAAAATTTTATACACCTCAATTAAATCTGCCCTCAATCTCTCTCTCAAGACAACAGCATCTCTGTTCTCTCACCACACCCTCAAGTAGTACCAATTCTGGTACCAGAAAGCTGGCAGTCCTGGTCAGAGTGGGATACTGCAGTGCGCTGCCAAGCTCCAAGTTCCACAGGGTCGCCCACGATGGCCATCTCAAGTGATGCCATTGGATGCACAGCAGCCTTCCATCTCTCATTTTGTAACCACTCCTGTAAGCATTTAGTAGGAGCAGGAGAATAGGTAGAAGAGCACCTGAGACAGACACGAGGGGCTAGAACCTTCATTTTTTTTTACATGCTTACCGCCCACTTAATACCCATTTTACCGTTGAAATGACGTATAGCGCCCATATAGCGCCAATTTTGGCACAAAATGGAAACTGACGGGCTTTTTAGGAGAGCGATATTTTCCCAATCGGCTTAACGCCAGAAAAAAAATGCCCATAATATCGCCCAGTGTTACTTTCCGCATGGAATTAACACCGAGATTCAATATGATCGCCCGCCCACTTTCCGCACAGAATTAACACCGAGATTCAATATGAACGCCCGCCCACTGTTTTTTGTCATAAAGAGCATATATACCCAAACTAGCAGTCACGGAGATCGGCCATCATCAATTTCACCACCTCGCACACATATCGCCCACAATATCGCTCGCTCAAAAAACCGTTCACAAAAAGTGGAATGAACCGGAACTGGCATTTGTTATATCCCACTCTTTCGTGAGTTGCTGCTATCGGAAAGATTTGCCTGAAAGAGCACTGATGTGAGTGACAATGCAGACACACTGCTGTGTGTGTGCAGCTCAAGCATCAATGGTGCCCATTACCTTGGTGCCAGTTAAAGTTTACGTTGATTGATATTAAGTTGTATTCAACCCTTTCATGGTTAGGAATCACCAGTGTGTAACGGTCCAGCTATCTGAGACAAGGTTATGTTCAATAACAAAAGTTTAATACCAACATTGATTTGAAATCATAAGTATCACAGCCAATAACACCCAACCCCCGCCCACACCCCACTTTTTCCACAAAATCACATGTTCAACATGTCCAGCAACAAAGAATACAAAGGCAAAGCAGGAACATGATCCCCAGCCTCCATACATTGCAACAAATTGCAAACACCCAGATGGAGATATAACACAGCCATCACCTGCACACATGCAACTCACTTTCCTTCCTCCCTCTCCTTCTTCTCCCCACCTCTACCCCTTCCCCTCCTCGCTCCATGGCGCCTAGATGAGGAGCTCCTCAAGCGGTGCCTCATTGGGGGGGGATGAAGGCAGATGTGGTGGTTGCCCGGGTACGGGAGTGGGGGGTGCCGAGGGGGCAACGTTCTCTAATGCAGAAGCAGGATCTTGGTCCTTGCTCTGGTTTGCAGTGGTGGTGCAGAACCTCGGGGTGGAGTGCCTCGCTCTGGGACCACTGGGAGGCCTGTGCCAGCAGTGTTCCTGGCTATCGCATCCAGGGACTCTGCCATGCATGGAATGTACTCGGTCATAGTGGCCAGGTGTCGGGATATGCCCTCCAATGCTTCGATGAGCTGGTCACCAATGTCTACAGTCCTCCTGCACAACTGTACCATCTCTCCGCTGTTATGTCGCGCTCATGGAACAGACCTGCCATGATCACGAGGCCTCTGCGGGGTCGGCGCCGTTCTGGGGATAAATGGGGTGCCCTGTGGAGAGGTGCTTGCGGCCGATACCTCCAGAGTGGAGGCGGAAATGACCGGAGGACCAATAGATGGCTTTGGGGTGGAATGGCTTCTGGAGTGTGGCGATGCAGGTTCTTCGAAGTCCGCGCTCTCATCCGTCAAGAACAGACCCAGTGGATTGATGTGCGACAATCGGAGCTCCTCGGCACCAGATGTAGTAGGATTGTCCGCTGTCTCTTTCCCTGTGCCCCCAACTTCTGGCCTCTGTGGCCTTGCCTGGGGCCGCGCTGTTGGCTGAGCTGCAAAACACAAACGAGGTTATTAGAGGAAAAGGGGGTGCTAGGGTGGCAAGATGAGTCCAGCACTACACACAGCATATGCACAACAAAAGCACCACCGCTCTCAAAATCATTGCAGACGTCACATTTCTTGACCATCAACACATTGTGCATTGCAATGATTTTCATTAGGCCAGCATTATTTCTATGACACTTTTAGAAATCATCTATCATATATGATTGTTCGGATATGAGTTGGTGTGGCATCTATAGACTTTACATCACGCAATAGTGTAAGCTTTACTCACGTGGCATCACTTCAGGGTCTGCAGATGCATCCGTGGCTGTCCAGGGGTGCTTCCCCACGAGTGCGAGCACCCACCCCTCTTTCTCAGTGATGTCACTGGGGACTGGTGACCCCCCACACGTTCGCCTCTGCATGGACCTCATCGTCGATAGCTTCTTCTGTAAAAGGTGACACATGGCATGAGATCATTGTGTGATATCATTGCTAGGTACTGTCACAGAGACTGATACAACAAATAACCGACAGATGTAATCATGATTATTATGATTATTACCATTCTTTACCTAAAGACGTACACCGTGACCGCAGGCTTTGAGCAAAATATTCCCGACAAAAGTGCAAGACCTCACATCTGCTGATAGTCACTCATGACTGTTACAAATCAAATTATATAAATACATAAGTACATGTAAATCAATGTAATACTTACTCTTACGGTTCCCACAAGGTCGTTCCATCATTTGCGGCACTGGTTGCCCTCACGCAACTCGTTGATCGTCGACGAGACTACCTCTGCTATCTTGATCCATATCCTCTGGTAGGCCTTTGGGGTGGGCTTCCCACGCCCTCCCTGTGTCAAATCACCCCAGCGTAACTCGATCTCCTGCAGGAGGGAGGCATTTTCCTCATCCGAGAACCTCCTGGCTCTTTTGCGCCCTCCAATGTGCTCCTCTCCCACCTCACTGCTCTCTTCAGCGTCAGTCTCCACAGTGTGCTGCGATGCCTCCTCCTCTCTTTCCATTATAGGCCAAATTCAGTCAAATATGTGGCTGGTAACAACTAATTTTTGTTTGCCTACCTGTTGTGAAGCTCTAAAGTCTCCCTCCATCCTCGCAAAGCAGCCACACCACACCCAGCCACACCTTCAGTCTCTCTGAGCTCCCCCTCTCTCTGTCTCCTCTTCTGCACATGTGATGGTGACCCTTGACCTCCAGAATCGCGGGAACTGAGCATTGCCATGCCTTTGCTAAGGACGGCCACACTTTACGGCAGAAAGTCAAAAAGATTTAACGCTACCGCCCATTTCCTATCGCTCGCGGCAACGCCAATTTTCAAAAATGTTAACTAGGTGTTTTGAGAATGAACGAGAAGCCGGCGATCTGAAAACCCTTTTTTACCGCCCACGCCAGAAATAACGCCCATTTTTGGGCGATAAGCACAAAAGTGGAGGTTCTAGCCTTAGGGGTTTGCAGTAGGGTAATGTTTGCTGGCAACTTGAAATCACAGTTTTTGAATGGAATATTGTGGTGCAGATCTCCTCTTGGATGGCTATTGGTTGACCACATCAGGAGATGTGATAAAAATACTCAGGTTGGCATTTGAGTTGAGGGTATTCGTATCGAGGGCGTGAGGACTTGGTCTGTTGGTAGGAGGGACTGTAGGTTCGGGGGCAGGGATGGAATGATTGTGCCAAAGCCTAACTTGATGTTCCACTGGTGTACAGCTCTGACATCTAGCAGGACAGGTGGCCCTTGTTGTTCCTGAGCATCCTCGATGACTTGTTGTTCCTCCTGCTCTTGCGGCTTCACATCTTCCTCCACAGGTGACTGCAAGGGTTTACCCCTTTGCAGGGCAAAGTTATGGAGCATGTAGGTAACGCTTGCATTTCTGTAGGCCCTCCCAGGATTTAAAAAAAATTTGTTCATGGGATGTGGGCGTCGTGGTAAGGCCAGCATTTATTGCCCATCCCTAAATGCCCTTGAGAATGTGGTGGTGAGCAGCCTTCTTGAATCGCTGCAGTCCGTGTGATGAAGGAACTCCCACAGTGCTGACCCAGTGACGATGAAGGAACGGCGATATATTTCCAAGTCAGGATGGTGCCTAACTTGGAGGGGAACTTGCAAGTGATGGTCTTCCCACGCGCCTTCTGCCCTTGTCCTTCTCGGCAGTAGAGGTCGCGGATTTGGGAGGTGCTGCCGATGAGGCCTTGGTGAGTTGCTGCAGTGCATCTTGGAGATGGTACACACTGCAGCCACGGTGCACCGGTGGTGGAGGGAGTGAATGTTTAAGGTGGTGGATGGGATACCAATGAAGTGGGCTGCTTTGTCCTAGATAGTGTCGAATTCTTGAGTGTTGTTGGAGTTGCACTCATCCAGGCAAGTGGAGAGTATTCCATCACACTCCTGACTTGTGCCTTATAGATGGTGGAAAGGCTTTGGGGAGTCAGGAGGTGAGACACTCGCTGCAGAATACCCAGTCTCTGACTTGCTCTTGATGGCATATTATTTATGTAGCTGTTCCAGGTAAGTTTCTAGTCAATGGTAACCCCCAGGATGTTGGTGGTGGGGGATTCGGTGACAGTCACGCCATTGAATGTCAAGGGGCGGGTACAGCATTGGAACCTCCAGTTCAGGATGCTGAAGGTGTGCCCAATCAGAGCTCTGGTAGAGCTGTGGTTATGATTCTATTACTGGACTGTGACTGTGCAGGGGTTCCGGACAGGTGTCACAAGCCATGTCCTATGGGGGTAGCCCTTTCCGACAAGCAGCCAGCCCGATACCAAATGGTTAGGGATGGCAGATTCAGTTCTAACCTCATTCCTGTGTCACCTCATTCTCTGCTCTCTGCTGAAGAGGTCCGTGAGGTTCATTTCTCAAATAAAGTTTTTTTTTTAAATCTTTGACTCATGTTCAAAAGTTGCTGAGGATAACTAAAGTCCCCAGAACGTTGTTTTAGAGTGGATTTAATGGTTTCCGAACTTAGTCAGGCTGTGATCCACTAAGAAACACCCGTCTTTTCAGACCACTTCAGCTAAATCTTCTGGAAAATCTGCAAAAAAAAAGTATTTTTCCTCTTTGCTCTCTATTTCTGTAACAGTGACCCGGATTTTGCATTAAGAATAATGGTGAAGCGATCAGTGCTCACTGTTATTTTGGAATAAATCGGACGGCAACTTCCGGAGTCCGCAGTTAAAGGTGCAAGTCCGGAAGTTGCTGTCCAAGTTACCCTGCTCCTCCACAGGCTGCGTATAACAGAACCTCACCGATAGACCCGGCATTGAAATCAACGTAAGGGCGTGAAGTTGCTGTACTTACCCGCTAGTTACCCACGAAACCCACCTTAAAAAGTTAGGGCTGGTGGATTCACAAGTGAGTGAATTTTTAATGGCATGATAAATGCTAATTACTGCCGAACAACCTCTCATGCCCTGAAAATTTAATTTTACAAGTGTAAAGTCTCATTCCTTCAGAAGTTAATTAAAAAAAAAATTCTCTCTGTACCTTTTATCTTTCTCTCTTCATCCCATCTTTCTTTCCCAATCTTTATTTTGTTTTCTGTACGTGATTTCAATCTAATTTATACTTCCTGGTTTGGATTCTGTGGGGCTGATTTTCATTGAGGTCGTCGCCCGCCCACATTGCCGCCGAGGGCCGCCGAGGTACCGGACGGTACTTTGGGCGGGATATTCGTGGCCGAGGTCCCTCGAAGGTCGGCGGGCGGCAAATGGACGACGTACGCCGCCAATCTGGGCGGCGGCGGGCGGGAGGTCTCATTCTCGGCGGCAGAGGCGCTTGCCGCCCCAGTGCTGCCGAGGATGGAGTCGGGCCCACGGAGGGTCGAAGACCTGAAAATAAAATCATGAGGAAAAAAAAAAACTATTGTAAGGCCTTCAGGGGAGTCGCTGTGGAAAAAAAATAGATAAAATGTTCACTAATCTTTTCTTCATACTCACCGTCGGGGACAGACCAGCCCCCAGCCAGCGGTGCACCCCCGTTCTGCCGCCGACTCCCGCCCGCATCAATCTGGGAGCTCGGCGGGCGGGAGCTCAGTTGCGCCACTCAGCCGTCCGCTGATGTCAGCGGGCAGTTCCCGATGACTCTCCCCTCCCGCCCGCTCCAGGCCACCTCGAAAGTAGCACTGGGCGGATCTTGCAGAGAGGAATGTCGGCGGCAGTGGGCAGTGAGTTGATCAATGTAGCCCCTGTGTGTCTAAGTGAGGATTCTTCAGTTGGATTAGTTGAAGCGACGTGCTGTTGCTTGTGCTGCTCACAGCCAGCACCAGATCCCTGGTCGAGGGTTCCACACCGGATCAGATGCCGGATTAAAACAAGTCTCCGCTCTAATGCCTGCAAAAACTCTGTGGGCAGCTGTCAGCGAGATGAATGGCAACCACCATTCCTTTGCTGACCACAAAATCCGGGCCATTACTTTTGTGTTGTTTTGCTTTTGTTCCTATCTCCTCCTTCACTGATTTGCTATCTTCTCAGCTTTGGAATGTCACTCTTCCCCTTCACTTCACTGAGGAGAGATTGAGCAGACTGGGCCTATATTCTCTCGAGTTTAGAAGAATGAGAGGTGATCTTATTGAAACATACAACATTCTTACAGGGATTGACAGGGTAGATGCAGGGAGGATGTTTCCCCAGCCGGAGAGTCTGGAACCAGGGGTCACAGTCTCAGAATAAGGGTTTGGCCATTTAGGACTGAGATGAGGAACAATGCCTTCACTCAGAGGGTGGTGAATGTTTGGAATTCTCTATCCCAGAGGACGGTAGAGGCTCAGTCTTTGTATATTCAAGACAGAGATTGATAGATTTTTGAATATGAAGGGAATCAAGGGATATGGGAACAGTGCAGGAAAGTGGAGTTGAGGTAGAAGATCAGCCGTGATCTCATTGAATGGCGGAGCAGCCTCGAGGGGCCGAATGGCGAACTCCTGGTCCTAATTCTTATCTCCTAAGTTCTTGTGTTCTCCCTTTCTCCTCCAATGACTTCCTCTCTTTCCTCCTCCACCACAGTTTCTCTTACTGTATAGATAGAGATTGACCATGACCTGATTGAATGGCAGAACAGGCTTAAGGAGCTGAATGGCCTTCTCCTGTTCCTATGTTCTATTATTCACTTCTGGTTCACGCTATTTGCAGCACTTTCGTCGCTCGTCTCCACTCCTGTCTCTCACCAGCCGCTTTCTCTCTGACTTCGCTTTCGCGGTTTTCCCCTCTTTTAATCTCTTTCTTCTTTTGGTCCTATCAGCAGGTTTTATTTCATTCATCACCGTAGGCGGTCCTTCGAACGAGGATGACTTGCTTCCACAAGAGTTCACAAATGTTTCAATGCAGGACCCGATGTTCCGGTCCTGAACTCCTATTGAAGGGGATGGAAGATGCCTGAGCGTGGATTTTTTTTAACGTGTGGTGACCGTTGCACATCAGCCACCACACGGGCTCGACAGAGCTCGGCCTTTATCCAGTGGCAAGGGTTAACCAGGACGACTGGAAACCTGCTCTGCTGCACGGACCGAGTGCGCACACATTTCACCAACTCCTACATCGGAGCAGCCAGCTAGTGGGAAGCAGCACAGGGCAAATGAGCAAGCCCGTTGGAACCCCCACTCCCCCAAGGAGCGTAACCTCACAGGAAGAGCAGGTGGGCTCGGGCTTTCGACAAGCAGAGGGAGCCAGAATTAGAGAATAACGGAGAGTGAGATTTTGTAAAAGTTAGAGCAGCAGAGCTTTGGATAAAAACAAGGAAAGCAGAAGCGTTGAAAACATGCAGTGGGAGTTTGTGGAAGAAGGCAGGTTGTCGGGGGGAGGGGGTGCGGGGGGCAAGGTGGCCAGTCTCAGAAGTCTCGCCTCCCATGAGAAATTGGGGTTACCACCCTCGACAGGCAGTAGAATGCTACATCAAGTGCACCACTTCCTTTCTGGGGCGGACGGATCGAGAGCGGGGTGAACAGATCGGGAGCGGGGTGGACAGATCGGGAGAGGGGCGGACGGACCGGAAGTGGGGCGGACTGATCGGTGGCGGGGCGCAGCGCTGCCACGTAGGACGGGCTCTTCCCTCAATTAAAGAGAAGGGCCCAATTTGCATACTCTGCATCATAAAAATGGTCCTAACTGGACCAGCGGGGGAGCAGGGGAGCCATGCCAACAGCCCGGCACTCGCTGATGGGTTGCGGCACACATCCCGCGATCAAAGCGGCATCAAAACGCACAAAAAAAAATCGGCAATTTGTTTGAGGCGCAGCCGGCCACTTTTCCTCTAACTTTCCCCTCTTTGGCTGCTGGACGGCAGGTACGCGCCCCCTGAGGCTATCGCTGTCACCGCCCGGCACAGCTTCAGGGGGCGTTTCCCAATTTAGGGTCCGGGGCGCTAACAGGGCGCTGCGCATGCTGATGATGTCAGCATCGCCGGCACAGCACAGCTACGTGTTACCGCCGCCGCTACATTCCCGCCGAATTTAACGGGAGCCGTTCGTGGCGTCACGCCCGGTTGCAAAGTCATTTGCGCCCCATTAGCGCCCCCTAGGGGCAATAACGAGAGGCGCAAATGACTCGAATTTCTCCCCCTTAATCTCTTAAACTAATCTCTCATAAATGCTCAGGTATTCCCCATATTAGTTGTGTCGAAACATTTTTAGCCATTAATCCCTAGCAGAGAAGGATAATGGACATAAATCTGCAGTCACAGAGCACTAAGCACAGCAATTTGAAAATACTCAACCACATGCTGCTTATTATCTCTGAAAATTAATCGCAATTTGACATAAAGCTATCCTGGTCAATTGTTGACATTAGATTACCTTGTTATTACATTTTAAAATCATTTATAAGTTGCTCATATCAAAACTATAAAACAAGCATTTTTTTTTGCAGCAATTAATACTGTTTTAATTAACTGGAGCTAGGACAATGGACATCATAATGCTAAATATTGTAAATTTTATAGCAATCTATATTTTTCTTTTTTATCTTTTGAGACATAAATTTTAAACTTAAAAATGATTTGTGAAGTGTCAATGCTGGAAGAGTTCAATTGTGGAAGCAGTTAACATAAAGCTCAGAAATAAAAGCAGAAAAAAGAAAGAAAAGAAAGACTTGCATTTATATAGTGCCTCAGGACATCCTAAAACGCTTTTCAGCCAATGAAATAATTTTTGAAGTATAGTAATGTGGGAAATGCGGCAGTCAATTTGTGCTCAGCAAGCCCCCACAAACAGCAATGCGATAATGACCAGATAATCTGATTTTTAGTGATGTTCGTTGAGGGATTAATATTTGCCAGGTCACCGGGGATAACTCATCTGCTCTTCTTCGAAATAGTGCCGTGGGATCTTTTACGTCCACCTGAGAGGGAAGACGGGGCCTCGGTTTAACGTCTGATCTGAAAGACCGCACCTCTGACAGTGCAGCGCTCCCTCAGCACTGCACTGGAGTGTCAGTCTGAATTATGTGCTCAAGTCTCAAGTTTTAAGTCAAGAAAGAGACCTCAAGAGATTTCACAGTATAGCCAAAGTCTATTGTGCATTTTTCCCTTTTCCCCGTAATGTTCTGCAAAGTGAAGAGAGTGGGACAGCTTACATTGGAAGTAAATTCTTCATGGCCTGATCCTCCCAAGAACCACACAAGAATAATAAAGAATTGAAATTAGCACCAACTTCCAGTCACCTTTTCCTCTGTCTCCATCCAGGTGAGGAGGAGCTGTCTGCCTCGACCAATCCATTCAGTTCAGACCATAACCTTTGCCCCCTTTTTTCACATGGCAACTGGTGGTGATTCTGCTACTCCCATTTACACCTCTTCTCATCCCATCTTTTGTTTCTTAACTTGTCCCGTTGCCATCTCCTTTTGTTTCGCACCATCATCCCTTTTGTCTCTCTAATCTCTCCTGCCTTCCAACCTATCACTGACCTTCCCTTTTGTTCTTTCCTCCCCTCCCCCCCTTTCTCTGCCCCTGCACTTGCTTATACCTCTAACTTTTTCCAGTTCTGACGAAAGGTCATCGACCTGAAACGTTAAATCTGTATCTCGCTCCACAGATGCTGCCTGACCTGCTGAGTATTTCCAGCATTTTCTGTTTTTATTTCAGAATTCTAGCATCCGCAGAATTTTATTTTTGAAATCAGTTCAGATTGCGTATCAATAGTGAATTCCTTGTGGACGTCTCTTGTGACTTGCCTGACTAAGTTTGTACGTTAGCAAGCAAAATGAACTGTCAGCTGTATGTGTTTTGCTGCATTATCTTTCATAGGTCTCTAATGCTTATTTCTACTGATGTGACAGAATTATTCCACCGGAAGGCAAGACAGGAAAATTCTGCTGGTGCATTGTCCCATCCCTACCTGTTCCAGCCTCCTCTGCTGACTGTGGTATGAATTTGGAAACTTTGAACCCATTCCAGTGGGTCTGTGGCTAAGCACAATAGCGTCCATAGTTTGTAATTGGTAATGTCACGCAGAGAGAAAACAAAGATGGCTGGAGACAGAAAAGGACTGAGAGGTTGTTCGATTCTCAGAGATGTCATCTTTTGAATGAGATGTTTAAGCTTAAGTCCAATGGTTATGGTAATAGGGTGAGATGACGTAAGCTGGGAGGCAATGTTCCCTCTTGTTTTACACCCCACTCGTTATACACCTGCCTGTTATACACCGGCCCATTATGCAAAGGCAGGTGTATAATGGACAGGTATATAACAGACGGGGGTATAAAAGGCAGAGTGTCTAACGGGCGGGTGTATAATGGGCTGGTTGTATAACGGGTGGGTGTATAATGGACAGGTGTATAACGGACGGTGTATAACAGGTGGTGTATAACAGGCGGGGTGTATAGTGGGTGGAGTGTATAAGGGGCGGGGTGTATAACGGACGGGTGTACAACGAGCAGGGTGTATAATGGGCGAGATGTGTAAAGGGCGGGTGCATAATGGGTGGGATGTATAACAGACGGGGTGTATAACGGGCGGGTGTATAACTGTGGGTGTATAACGGTCAGGGAGGATAATGGGCATATATAAAATGGGCGTATATAAAATGGGCAGGGTGTATAACAGGCAATGTATAACGGGCGGGTGTATAACAAGTGGGGTGTATAACAGGCGGGGTGATTACAGGCGGGTATATAACGGGCAGGTTTATAATGAGCGGGATGTATAACAGGTGGTGTATAACAGGCAGGGTGTATAACGGGGTGGGTGTATAACAGATGGGGTGTATAACAGGCGAGATGTATAACGGGGTGGGTGTACAACAGGCGGGTGTAAAACGGGCGGGTGTATAATGGGGTGGGTATATAACGGGCGGGTATATAATGGGGGGGGTGTATAATGGGCGGGTGTATAACGGGGTGGGTGTATTATGGGCGGGTGTATAACGGGGTGGGTGTATAATGGGTGGGTGTATAACGGGGTGGGTGTATAATAGGCGGGTGTATAATGGGGTGGGTGTATAACGGGCAGGTGTATAACGGGCGGGTGTATAACGGGGTGAGTGTATAACGGGCGAGATGTATAAAGGGGGGGTGTATAACGGGCAGGTGTATAACGGGCGAGATGTATAACGGGGTGGGTGTATAACGGGCGGGTGTATAATGGGGGGGTGTATAATGGGCGGGTGTATAACGGGGTGGGTGTATAATGGGCGGGTGTATAACGGGGTGGGTGTATAACGGGCGGGTGTATAACGGGCGGGGTGTATAATGGCCGGGGTGTATCACAGTCGGGGTATATAACAGGCGGGGTGTACAACGGGTGAGTGTATAACTGGCGGGTGTATAATGGGCTGGGTGTATAACAGGCGATGTATAACGGGCAAGTGTATAAGAAGTAGGAGGTATAACAGGTGGGGTGTATACCAGGCGGGTTTATAACGGGCGGGTTTATAATGAGCAGGATGTATAACGGGTGGTGTATAACAGGCAGAGTGTATAACGGGTGGGTGTATAACAGACGGTGCGTATAATGAGCGGGGTGTATAACGGCTGGGGTGTATAATGGCGGGTGTATAACGGGCAGGTGTATAACGGGTGGGGTGTGTAACAGGCGGGTGTATAACGGGCAGGTGTATAATGGGCAGGGTGTTTAACGGGCAGGGTGTATAACGGGTGGGGTGTATAACAGGCGGGTGTATAACGGGCGGGTGTATAATGGACAGGGTATTTAACTGGCGGGTGCATAATGGACGGGCTGTATAACGGGCGGGGGTATAACGGGCAGGTGTATAACGGGTGGGGTGTATAACAGGCAGGTGTATAACGGGTGGGTGTATAATGGGCGGGTGTAGAATGGGCAGGTGTATAACGGGTGGGGTATGTAACAGGCGGGTGTATAACGGGCGGGTGCATAATGGGTAGGGTGTATAACAGGCAGGGTGTATAACAGGCGGGTGCTTAATGGGCAGAGTGTATAACGGGCGGGGTATATAATGGGCGGGTGTATATAACGGGTGGGCTGTAAAACGGGCGGGTGTATAATGGGGGCCGATCGGCTAACGCCCATTTTGTGGTTACAACAACGCTGTATTTCACCCCCTCAACGTGTAGACACAGTCCCTGTTAAGATTTAATTGATGACATGAACCTATTTGGACTTTGAATTCAGTACACTTGTGCTAAGAGAAGGCAGTTTAATGATGCATATATTGAAAAGGCATAATGAGACTCGAGAGTCGCTGTGTGGTGGGAGGCAGTTGCTTTTGTGGGTGTTCTGGGAAAAACAGCTTCCTTCGTATTTTTATTATTCTCTTCAGATTACTCAAGTGGAAAAAAAGCCCTCATCATTCTATTTGCAGTAATGTGTTTTCTTGTTGCCTCTGCGCTGTTTATTTGTGCTGTCACAATTGCATTTACCTCTTTTTTTTCCCTCGGCATCTTATGGATGCCATTTGAATTGATGCTGGTGCAAGATAAGAATTCCAGAACTGAACTTCCCTCCTTCGGTCTGTGAGAGAAGTTGAACGCATTCCTCATGTTGATTTGCTGGCCTTGTTTTACTCTGCGCTGCCAGGGCCACTCTCTTTATGTTAGGATGATTTTGTTGCCGATCTGTGGAAGCAGAAAATGAGAATCAGCCACACAAAGACTTTGTATTAAATCTGACATTTTGAGAGAATCATACTCATTTTATATGCAAAGATGCATTAGTCATAGCTCATCTATTTCTAAGGAAAAATGGCATTCCTTTGTATTTATTAAGGGCATGACACAAGCAGAACGCCTGTGAAGCTACGGAAAGAGTGAGTAATGAGTTTACCTTTACAATTTTGAAATGTTGCTATTTTTATGCAAACACTTTTATTGCTATTAATTATATTGTACTTTAAAACTGTTTGCATTAATTTTTCAGAGCATTTATCTCCGTTCTTTTAATACTGAAGTTGCATCTTTTTTTTTGCCAGAAACTCGCAGTCTAGTATGATAACTCATCCATTAATCTTTTGCTGTTGAGCAACAGCCATGGCTCAGTGGGCAGGACACTTGCCTCTGAGTCACACAGTTGTGAGTTCAAATCCGGGGACTTGAGTACATAAATCTATGCTGACACTCCAGTGCAGTGCTGAGGGAGGGCTGCACTGTTGGAGGTGCCGTCTTTCGGCTGAGACCTTAAATTGAGGTCCCTCAGGTGGATGTAAAAGATCCCATGGCACGATTTCGAAGAAGACCAGTGGAGTGAGTTATCCCTGGTGTCCTAGCCAATGTTTATCTCTCAACCAACATCACTAAAAAAAAAACAGATTATCTGGTCATTATCACATTGTTATTTATGGGAGCTTGCTGTGCACAAATTGGCTGCTGTGTTTCCCACATTACAACAGTGACTACACGTCAAAGAAGTATTTCATTGGCTGTAAAGTGCTTTGGGACGTCCGGTGGTCATGAAAGGTGCTATATAAATGTATGTGTAACTTCCAATATAGTAAATTTTATGATATTTTGTCAGTGACATGATGTGTAGACTTGGTGAAGGCAGACATAGGGAGCAAAATTAAACTCCTGCAACTAATGTTCAGTTGTGCTATTTTCAGGGTGGGGGGGCGTGCTACAGCCTCATTTAAATAGAAATCCCAGTTTTCCAAATCCAGCACAAATGGGCTTATACTGGCTCAAATCATAGTTATAGCCCGGGCTTTCATGGGAAATGGGGTTATGTTGACTAAGTTAAAGAGGAGTTTGGCCTGTTGTACACTCGGTTGACGGTGGGAAAATTAGGCACAGGAGCAGCTCTTAAAGGGCCGCAACTTGGCATAAAAGTGGGAGTTGTGCTCGTTTAGAAAAGTTGTCTCATTGTTCAGTATGGGACAGGAGAGACATGTGCGAAGGACTGCTCTTTGATATTTAAGGTTTGGGGTTCTGCTGCAGAAGTTACACCCAAAGAGAGAGGTCCCATGTGGGGTTCTGAATTACCCTGTAGTAAAAACATAGATGGAAATCTGCACCCTAGCCAATGCGACCATGTATCTGCCCTGTGCTCAGGAGAAAGGTGCAGTTGAATTTGTTCTTTTCTATGTTCCTTGGAAGGTCCAAGAAAACTGCCACAAACCTAATGGAATCTCACCAATCCATCATGAGAGGGCCATCACCAGCAGGCTACATCAATTCAAGCAGGAGGGCCATGACCACGTTGGTGCCACCCACATGCCAAGAACAAATAAAAGAAACCCCTCTGGGAAATGCCAATTTAAGCATTGTGCACGTTAAGCTCTCAATATTGTATTCTATAAAATAAAATTTAAAACAGAGATGAGGAGGAATTTCTTCTCTCAGAGGGTTGTAAATCTGTGGAATTCTCTGCCCCAGAGAGCTGTGGAGGCTGGGTCATTGAATATATTTAAGGTGGAGATAGACAGATTTTTGAGTGATAAGGGAGTGAAGGGTTATGGAGAGCGGCAGGGAAGTGGAGCTGAGTCCATAATCAGAATGCTCTTATTAAATGGCGGAGCAGGCTCGAGGGGCCAGGTGGCCTACTCCTGCTCCTATTTCTAATGTTCTTACGTTCTTATCTTATTCTATTTAATAATGTATACATGCCTATCATTACAGGTAGCCCGCTCGCCTCTGAGTCATGAGGTTGTAGGTCCATGGACTTGAGCACATAATCCAGGCTGACACTCCCAGTGCAATGCTGAGGGAGTGCTGCACAGTCAGAGGTGCCGTCTTTCAGATTAGATGTTAAACCGAGGCCCCATCTGCTCTCTCAGGTGGACATAAAAGATCTCATGACACTATTCGAAGAATAGCAAGGGAGTTCTCCCCGCTATCCTGGTTAATATTTGTCACTCAACCCACATCACTTCGAAAAAAAACATTATCTGGTCATTATCAGGTTGCTGTTTGTGGTATTTTGTTGTGCATAAGTTGGCTGCCGCGTTTCATACACTACAACAAAAACGATACTTCAAAAGTACTTCTTTGGCTGTAAAGCGCTTTGTGACATCTTGAAGTTATGAAAGGCGCTATAGAAATGCAAGCCTTTCTTACCTTACTTTCATTGTTTGGTCCCTCGTAAACTTCTCCTCAAATTGATAATAATGAGAGCTCTGTTTGTACGGGCTCCGATTACTATCAATGAGAAAAAAAACCCTAAAACAAGAAACACAGCACAATAAATTAAAAAAACACCTCACATATTTAAAAGTAATTGAAATTAAATGTTTTAGAAAACAAATACTTGTTGAAATTTAAAAAAAATGTGTTTTAATAGGGTTAAAAATAAATTTACCTTAATGGACAGAGTTTTTAATATAAAAATAAATGATTACATTTAATTTTTCTATGTTTTAGAAGTGTTACACGAGTAAAAGTAAGCTATGCATCACAGGTGTAAGAGTTTGAAGGACATTCTCTGGGCATGAGTTGGGCAAAGAGCCCAATCTCTGCCCCTCGGATGTCCTTCCTGTGGGATGCCTAAAATCTGTCTATAGAAAATTGACAGATCGGAAAAGCCAGTTCTCGGTGCATGCGCATTGTGGCTTTTGTCCGCACCCGGCAAGGCGACAATTTTAGGCCCATTGTGAGAAGGAGTCGACAAAGAACAAGCTGGTGCTCTTTTCTCAATAGAGTATAGATCCAATCTGCTCAACTCTCCTCATAGGACAAGCGAAAGCAGAGGGGTGACTTGATAAAGGTCTTTGAAATTATGCCACGGTTTGATCGGCTAGATGCAGAGAAGATGTTTCCCCCAACGGGGAGTCCAAAACTAGGGGTCATTAATCTAACATTATCTCCAATAAATCCAACAGGGAATTCAGAAGAAACTTATTGACCCAGAGAGTGGTTAGAATGTGGAATTCACGACCACATGGAGTGGTTGAGGCGACTGCATAGATGTATTTAAGGGGATATTGGATAAGCCAACGAGGGAGAAAGGAATAGAAGCATATGCTGACTGACAGGGAGATGAAGTAGGGTGGGAGGAGGCTTGTGTGGAGCATAAACCAGTTGGTCGACTGGCCTGTTTCTGTGCAGTAAATACTATGTAGATGGTCTTTGCAAGGTGTAGGAGAAATACATTTCAACTGGAGCCAAGGTTTCAATGAGCAAAGAGGGTTACACTTACGTTGTATACAAAGAGGGTTACACTTACATTGGTACCTCTCCTGATACCAGAAGACCATGTTCTCATTTGCTCCCAGGTAAAAGTAACATGGCCACCTCCTTCCAGGTTGCCTGCACTTCCGATTTCGCAGGATGGTGGCATTCTACTTCAAGTATAGCCGCTCTCCTTTGCTGCTGCATCGCTTGCGGCAGGAACCCCGAGGCAGTGCCTGGGGATGTGATCGTTTGGCCCACATTCCTCCTTGCAGCCATTTGTTTCCACAGTAAAGTATTTCTTCGGCCCAATAAAACTGGTCACCCAGCAGGACACATTTAAGAATTGCTGCCGTGTTGGATTACGCCACATGTAGTCAATAGTTTTCCGAGCCCTGTCTATGTGCACATTTACAACGCCTTGAGAAACAATTCAAATGGACGGAGGGCTTTCCCCACAAAATCTGATGAAGCTGGCCATTTGCCAGCAAATGTGCACTTGTGCATGTCAGCCGTGGCTCAGTGGGTAGCACTCTCGCCTCTGAGTTAGAAGGTTGTAGGTTCAAGTCCCACTCCAGAGATGAGAGCACAAAAATATGGGCTGACACTCTGGGAGTGCCGAAGTGTCAGATGTGCCGTCTTTTGGGTGAGATGTTAAATCGAGGCCCCGTCTGCTCTCTCAGGTGGACGCAAAAGATCCCATGGCACTGTTTTGAAGAACAGCAGGGGAGTTATCCCTGGTGTCCTGGCCAATATTTATCCCTCAATTAATATAACACAAACAGATTATCCGCTCATTTTTGTTATATATGTAAACTTTTATTTACTCTGTACAGCCACCAGATGGGCTCATCCCCTGGAGTCCCAAGTGATCCCATAATCCCTTGGGAGCACAGACATTGAAGGAGGCCTCACAGGTTGGAGAGGCCCTCTGGAGACCTGCAATAAAAGAATAAGGTCACTCTTTACTTTGAGCTCACAGTGTTCAGTCTGACTCTTTCTCCATACATAACAACTGGCGATGAGACACAGATAGCGAACCCAAAGATGCAGAGAACAGTGGGCATCCTGGAGAAATTCTTAGAGGGAGATGATTGGGAAACTTTTGTGGAGCGACTCGACCAATACTTCGTGGCCAACGAGCTAGATGGGGAAGAGAGCGCTGCCAAACAAAGGGTGATCCTCCTCACCGTCTGTGGGGCACCAACGTATGGCCTCATGAAGAATCTGCTCACTCCAGCGAAACCCACGGAGAAATCGTACGACGATTTGTGCACACTGGTCCGAGAGCATTTGAACCTGAAGGAAAGTGTTCTGATGGCGAGGTACCGGTTCTATACCAACAAGATTTCTGAAGACCAGGAAGTGGCGAGTTATCTTGCCGAGTTAAGACGCCTTGCAAGACATTGCGAATTTGAAGGACATTGGAAGCACATGCTCAGAGACTTTTTCGTACTTGGCATTGGCCACGAAACCATACTTCGCAAACTTTTGTCTGTAGAGACCCCAATCTTGAGTAAGGCCATAGCGATAGCCCAGGTGTTCATTGCCACCAGTGACAATATGAAGCAAATCTCTCAGCACACAAGTGCTGCTACAAGTACTATGAACAAAGTGATGTTGTTTTCGAATCGTAACGTACAGGGCAGGTCACACATGCCTGTAGCTACACGTCCGCAGATGTCTCAGAGTCCACCATAAAGGGTGATGAATGCAAGGCCATTAACACCTTGTTGGCGCTGCGGGGGTGTTCATCGTTTCCATTCATGCCGAAGCAAAGAATACGTTTGCAAGGGCTGTGGAACAATGGGACACCTTCAACAAGTGTGCAAGCGAGCTGCAAATCCTGTTAAACCTGCAAACCACCATGTTGCAGAGGAGGACAGATCCACGGAGGATCACGACAAACCAGAGCCTCAGATAGAGGAGGCAGAGGTACATGGGGTGCACACATTCACCACGAATTGTCCCCCGATAATGCTGAATGTTGAACTAAATGGACTCCCGTTATCAATGGAGCTGGACACGGGCGCGAGCCAGTCCACCATGGGCAAAAAGACTTTCAAAAGGTTGTGGTGCAACAAGGCCTCAAGGCCAGTCTTAACTCTAATTCACACAAAACTAAAAAATTACACAAAAGAACTGATTCCTGTAATCAGCAGTGCTACTGTAAAGGTCTCCTATGATGGAGCAGTGCAGAAGCTACCACTCTGGGTGGTACCGGGTGATGGTCCCACACTGCTCGGCAGGAGCTGGCTGGGACAGATACGCTGGAACTGGGACAACGTCCGAGCGCTATCGCCCACTGACGACACTTCGTGTGCCCAGCTCTTAAACAAATTTCCTTCGCTGTTCGAACCAGGCATCGGGAAATTCCAAGGAGCAAAAGTGCACATCCACCTAATTCCGGGGGCACAACCCATCCATCACAAGGCGAGAGCAGTACCGTACATGATGAGAGAAAGGGTAGAGATCGAGCTAGACTGGCTGCAAAGAGAGGGCATCATTTCACCGATCGAGTTCAGCGAGTGTGCCAGTCCTATTGTCCCAGTCCTCAAGGGAGACGGCACCGTCAGAATCTGTCGCGATTACAAAGTAACTATCAATCGTTTCTCCCTGCAGGATCAATACCCACTACCAAAGGCTGACGACCTCTTTGCAACGCTGGCGGGAGGAAAGACGTTCACGAAGCTGGATCTGACTTCAACCTACATGATGCAGGAACTGGAGGAATCATCGAAGGCCCTCACCTGCATCAACAGGCACAAAGGTCTTTTTGTTTATAACAGCTGCCCGTTTGGAATCCGATCAGCGGCGTTGATATTCCAGAGAAATATGGAAAGTTTATTGAAGTCGGTCCCGCACACCGTGGTCTTCCAGGACAACATCTTGGTCACAGGTCGGAACACAGTCGAGCACTGCAGAACCTGGAGGAGGTTCTGCGTCGACTCAACCACGCGGGGCTTAGGCTAAAACACTTGAAGTGCGTTTTCCTGGTGCCTGAAGTGGAGTTCTTGGGAAGGAGAATTGTGGCAGATGGCATCAGGCCCACCAACGCGAAGACGGAGGCAATCGAGAACACACCGAGGCCACAGAACATGACGGAGCTGCGGTCATTTCTGGGACTCTTGAACTACTTTGGTAACTTCTTACCGGGTCTCAGCACACTGCTTGAACCACTGCACATCTTACTACGAAAAGGGGGCAAATGGGTTTGGGGCAAAAGCCAAGAAAATGCCTTTGTAAAAGTGAGAAAATTGTTGTCATGTATGTGGCACACAAATCACTGACTCTACACGGTCTGGTTTTGATCTAAGTGCTGTGACCTTAGTCCTTTATTGAACAGCTCCAGAGTGCTCCACAGGTGTGGTGGGCAGCCTTTTATACTGCCTCATGGAGGTACTTTCAGGTCTCTCACCACAGCGCCCTCTGTGGTGCACCATTGTACTTATCATACATTTAATGTACCAGAGCAATACAAACATCACTGCCCGCACCCCCCCAGTTCAAAAAGCCGTTGCTTGAATCCCCTAAATCGAAAAACGCATTAGCCCATTGGTAATGTTGGTCACGGATCCACGTCCCTGAATTTAAACAGAGTGACCATTCAGCATTGAAATATTAACTCTTGTCGTAATTCACAATTCATGTCCATTATTTTAAACACAGTGACCACCCTTCATTAAAATATTATTTCTTGTCATAAATCCATCATCCTACATTCACGTAGCACACTTAGACTCACTCTAGCCTTACAAAAGTCTAAAAGTCTTTATGTGGGGACCGCAGTGGTGTGAGGCCCTTTTAAGACTCCCGGGAGCATTTCCCTTTTAAGACGCCATCTTGTGGCTCCCACGAGGCTTCCGTTGGGCGCCGCCATCTTAGGTGTTCTGCTGGCCTAGAAAGGAGAAGAAGAAGCAAGGGAGGAGGGAAAGGGAATTTTGCAGTGTTTTTAGGAAGGTTTCAGGGCACCCGATGCCAGAATCGATTAGTTCCAGGTCACAGGGCACAAAGTTCTCCCCATTTGTTCACGATCATCTTCCTCAGGTGCTGCTGCCACTGCCCGACTGCTCTGCTGCGTGGGCCCCCCCCCCGATCCGCCGGCCGTCGATGGGCCTCCCACTTCTCGCCCGCAGCGCCCCGCCGGCCCACACCCCAGCAATGGGCCCGCACCTGTGACTTTGAGTGGAGGCTGAGGCTGCTTGGGGCCAGGGGTTCTGGACTGCTGCTGCAGCTCCAGCTCGGTTGGCGCTGCTCTTTGGAAACCCGGGGAGCAGCAGTCTGTGGGGGAGTGAAGAAGTCTTCCCAGCTCCCACGGACCTTTCCCATCCACCTTCTGCCGAGGAGCGTCGACCCATCGCCTGCAATGACCCATAAGGGTAAACCGTGCGTCTCGCCTCCGTGAGATACCTGCACATCCGCTCTGCCGATAACAGGTATCAGTTCCCTGGTGTAGGTACGCAGCTTTGCCGTGACCGGGACCAGCTTGGGTCGTGCGGCCGGGTTACCCCACAGTTTATCAAAAGTTCTCTGACTCATCAACGCCGGACCCGATTCCGTTTCCACTGCCATACTCACTGGGACTCTGTCAATTTTTACTTCCATTATCACTGGGGGCGAATCGTCGGTGCACGTATACAGTCCCAACACCTCATCTTCTTCTGTCTGCTCCTCGCTGAACAGTGGATCATCCCCCATCTCCTCAGCCACATGGTGAGTCTGATTCCTTTTACACATACGCTGAAGGTGGCCTTTCTGGTGGCAGGTATTGCATGTATACTCCGCAAACCTGCACCGGTGAGCCCCATGGCTTCCTCCACAGCGCCAGCATGGTGCTGCTTGATTAGCCCCCCTCAGCGGACTCTGAGTTCCAAGACCCCGAGGTCCGTGCTCTCTGCCCCGGGCAGAGCCACGTTCTGCAGTTTTGTCCGTGGTGGGCGCTATCCTGTCAACAGTGCCTGCCGGGTTCGAGACTGTGTGGATCATCTGCTTGGTGCTGTATGTCGAGATCATATATGCCCGGCTGATGGCGACCCTGGCCTTTGTCAGAGTGACTGTGGGTTCCATGGCCAGCAGCTTGTGAAGGAGGCCCTCGAGGCCAATCCCCATAATGAAAACGTCCCGCAGTGCCTCGTCAAGGTGTGCGCCAAAATCACACGGCGCCGCGAGTCTCCTGAGGTCCGCAGCATATTTGGTGACATCCTGGCCCTCGGGTCTGCAGTGATGATAAAATTTGTATCTGGCCGTGAGGATGCTCTCCTTCGGTTTCAACTGGTCACGAATGAGTTCAGTCAGCTCCTCGTATGACTTGTCCCTGGCGCTCCCGGGTGCCAGCAGATCCCTGACGAGACAGTAAACCTCATCGCCACAACTGGAAAGCAATATCGCTTTACGCTTCTCTCTCAATGTGTTCGTGTCCTCCGTCAGGTCGTTTACTGTGAAGTAGTACTCGAGCCTTTCCGTAAAGGCCTCCCAATCATTGCCCACGGTAAAATCCTTTAGCGAGCCCAGAGTAGCCATGGTTGCATGGAGTTCGTCCACTTCCTCGTCGCCAATGTCGTGTATGTGGCACAAAAATCACTGACTCCACACGTTTTGATCTAACTGCTGTGACCTTAGTCCTTTATTGAACAGCTCCAGAGTGTGGTGGGCAGCCTTTTATACTGCCTCGTGCAGGTACTTTCAGGTCTCCCACCACAGCGCCCTCTGTGGCGCACCATTGTACTTATCATACATTTAATGTACCAGAGCAATACACAACAATTGTTATGCTCAAACAAATTGCTTGTGTTGTATGATCCATGTCAGTATTTGGTACTAGCATGTGATGCGTCGTCATATGGTGTCGGGTGTGTATTGCAACAAGCTAATGATTTCGGGAAACTGCAACTGGTTGCTTATGCATCCAGAGTCTATCTAAGGCTGAGAGAGCCTACAGCATGATTGAGAAAGAAACGGTTGTGTGTGTCTATGGGGTAAAGAAAATGCATCAATATCTGTTTGGGCTAAAATTCGAATTGGAATCTGACCATAAGTCACTTATATCCCTGTTTTCCGAGAGTAAAGGGATAAATACCAACACATCGGCCTGCATCCAGAGATGGGCGCTCATGTTGTCCGCATACAACTATGCCATTCGCCACAGGCCAGGCACAGAAAACTGCGCCAATGCTCTCAGTAAACTGCCATTGCCATCACGAGGGTGGAAATTACCCGTCACTGCCTGGCAGATCAAAACCTGGACAAGCCAGGACCCCTTATTATCTCGAGTCAAAAGCTGTGTGCTTCACGTGACTGGTCCAGTGTCCCAGTGGAAATGCAGAAAGAGATAAAGCCGTTCCAGTGGCGCAAAGATGAAATGTCTATACAGGCAGACTGCCTTCTGTGGAGCAATCGAGTAATGGTCCCCAAGAAGGGCATAGACACCTTCATCAATGACCTCCACAATACTCACCCAGGCATCGTAATGATGAAAGCGACAGCCAGATCCCACATGTGGTGGCCCGGTATTGATGCGGACTTAGAGTCCTGAATTCACAGATGTAATACATGGTCGCAGATAAGCAACGTACCCAGGGAGGCGCCGCTAAGTTTATGTTCTTGGCCCTCCAAACCGTGGTCTAGGGTATACGTCGACTATACAGGCCTGTTCTTGGGTAAAATGTTCCTTGTGGTTGTAGACATGTACTCCAAGTGGATTGAATGTGAGATAATGTCAGCTAGCACATCCGCTGCAACTACTGAAAGCTTGCAGGCCATGTTTACCACTCACAGCTTACCCGATGTCCTGGTGAGCGACAAAAGGGCATGTTTTACCAGTGCTGAGTTCAAAGAATTCATGACCCGTAATGGGATCAAACATGTCACATCTGCCCCGTTGAAACCAGCGTCCAATGGTCAGGCAGAGAGAGCAGTGCAAACCATCAAGCAAGGCTTGAAGAGGGTAACTGAAGGCTCACCGATCCTGAGTCCTGCTTAGCTACCGCACGAGACCCCACTCACTCACTGGGATCCCACCTGCTGAACTGCTCATGAAAAGAGCACTTAAGTCAAGGGTCTCGTTAGTTCACCCTGATCTATATGAACAGGTAGAGAGCAGCGGCTTCAACAAAGTGCATACCATGATAACGCAAATGTGTCACGTGAGATTGAAATCAATGATCCTGTATTTGTATTAAATTATGGCCAAGGTCCCAAGTGGCTTCCCGGCACTGTCGTGGCCAAGAGGGGAGCAGAGTGTTTCGGGTCAAACTTTCAAATGGACTCATTCACCGGAAACACTTGGACCAAATCAAACTTAGATTCACTGACTATCCTGAGCAACCCACCTTGGACCCTACCTTTTTTGATCCCCCAACATACACACCTGTGGCAACCGGTACCACGGTTGACCACGAAGCAGAACCCATCATCCACAGCAGCCCAGCAGGGCCCAACACACCAGGCAGCCCAGCAAGGCCAGCTGCACAGCAGCCCAGCGAGGGTCCAACAAATGATTCAACAACACCAGCTTTCACACCGAGACAATCAACCAGGGCAAGAAGGGTCCCAGATCGACTCAGATTGCAAATAGTTACATTTTTGACTTTGGGGGTGGGAGGGGGGTGGGGGGAGTGTTGTTATATATGTGGACTTGTATTTACTCTGTACAGCCACCAGAGGGCTCATTCTCTGGATTCCATAATCCCTTGGGAGCACAGGTATTTAAGGATGCTTTACAGGTTGGAGAGGCACTCTGGAGACCTGCAATAAAAGACTACGGTCACACTTTACTTTGAGCTCACAGTGTTCAGTCTGACTCTTTTTCCATACATAACAATTATCACATTGCTGTTTATGGGAGCTTGCTGTACACAAATTAGCTGCCGCGCTTCCTACATTACAACAGTGACTACACTTCAAAAAGTACTTAATTGGCTGTAAAGCGGTTTGGGATGTTTGGTGGTCGTGAAAGGCGCTATATAAATGCAAGTCTTTCTTCTTTCTTTTTCTTTCTGAAGAAGCAGCTCTAATGACCCCAGACTCACATAATTGGAGCACTTACATTACTCATATCCACTTTATATGTTGCTACAATGGACATCTTCCTGACTTCAAGGACTGCGGTACGAATTATCGTAAATGGCGTATTTTGAGGAGAATGAATTCCTTTGAAACCCAAGGCCACTAACACTTCCCTCCACAGGTAACCACTTATAATAAGGGCCATTCAGCCATATAAATGAAGGTAGCATGAAATGGCAGATCCTGCAAAAAAAATGAACTGATATTTAATGCTCTACTTAAATGGAAAGTTGCAAAATACTGTAATTGTATTTGTCAGTGGATGCAGCAGGAATGATCAGCGTAACCAGCATCAAGCAGATTCACATGGGTTGTAGGAACAGGGACAGTTTGGATAATCTGCGTTGGCCATTCGCTGCGACTCTGCAAGGAGCCTGGTGGAACCTGTTACTACAGATACGGCCCTTATCTGATTTTTACACTATGCCTTGTGTGGGCTCGAAGCTCCACCTGCCCTGCTTCAGTGTTCCCACTTTCCTCGCTCACTCATGCCCCCGACTGAGGGGGATGACTTGTTCTGGTCTCCAGGCTGGCAGGTAGGCCCACTCCAGGGTAGAGGGGGTTCTCCAGATGTGCGGAGTGGTCCATTCCAGAGTGGGGCGGGGGGGCTGTCTCCAGGCTAGTGGAGTGGCCCACTCCAGAGTGGAGGGGGGTTCTCCAGGCTAGTCGAGTGCCCCACTCCAGGGTGGCGGGGCGGGGGGGGGGGGGGGGTTTCCAGGTGTGCAGAATGGCCCACTCCAGGGTCGGGGATGGTTCTCCAGGCTAGTGGTACAAACCGTGGTAGAGAAAGAAAGACTTACATTGCTATGGCGCCTTTCACGACCACCAGGCATCGCAAAGCTCTTTACAACCAGTGAATTACTTTTGAAGTGTAGTCACTGTTGTAATGTGGGGAACGTGGCAGCCAATTTGCGCACAGCAAGCTCCCACAAACAGCAATGTGATAATGACCAGATAATCTATTTTTGTTATGTTGATTGAGGGATAAATATTGGCCAGGACACTGGTGATAACTCCCCTGCTCTTCTTCAAAATAGTGCCATGGGATCTTTTACGTGCACCCGAGACCTCGGTTTAACATCTGATCTGACAGATGGCACCATCAACAGCACAGCGCTCCCTCAGCACTGCATTGGAGTGTCAGCCTAGATTGATGTGCTCAAGTCCCTGGAGTGGGACTTGAACCCACAACCTTCTGACTCAGAGGCGAGTGTGCTACTCACTGAGCCACGGCTGACACTAAAAGGGATAACTGCACGCAATATGGTCCTTAGAATGATACAGCACAAAAGGAGACCATTTGGCCCATCATGCCTGTGGCCGGATCTTTGACAGACCAATTCAATGCATCCCACTCCTGTGCTCTTTACCCGTAGCCCTGTAATTGTTCTCCCTTTAAGTATTTATCCAATTCTCTTTTGAAAGTTACTGTTGCATCTTCTTCCACTGCCCTCTCAGGCATTGTATTCCAGATAACAACCATGTAAAGAAATGTTTCCTCATGTCACCTCTGGTTCTTTTGCCAATCACCTTAAATCTCTGTCAATGTAACCTTTCTGCCACTGGAAACAGTTTCTCCTGATTTACTCCATCCAAACCCTTTATGATTTTGAAAACCTCTTTCAAATCTCCTCTTAACCTTCTCTGCTCAAAGGAAAACAATCCCAGCTTATCTGTAATCTTCCAAAATTCACAAGATTCTGGAAAGGGCCCAGCAGATTGGAAACCCACAAATATAACGCCCCTATTCAAGAAAGGAGGGAGACATAAAGCAGGAAACTATAGGCTAGTTAGCCTAACATCTGTCATTGGGAAAATGCTGGAGTCCTTTATTAAGGAAGTAGTAGCTGGACATTTAGAAAATCATAATACAGTCAAGCAGAGTCAACATGGTTTTTTTGAAAGGTAAATCGTATTTGACAAATTTATTAGAGTTCTTTGAGGATGTAATGAGCAGGGTGGATAAAGGATAAACCAGTAGATGTCATGTAATTGGCTTTCCAAAAGGCATTTGATAAGGAGCAACATAAAAGGTTACTGCACAAGGTAAGAGCTCACGAGGTTGGGGGTAATATGAATAGAGGATTGACTAACTAACAGAAAACAGAGAGTAGTGATAAATGGGTCATTTTCAGGTTGGCAAACTGTAACTGGTGCCACAGGGATCAGTGCTGGGGCCTCATCTATTTATAATCTGCATTAATGACTTGGACGAAGGGACCGAATGTATTCCTGGCTTTTGAGGCAACCGCAGGAGAATTTGCAATTTACATTTCATGCCTAGATTGCTGAGGTCACAGACGCCCTGTTCCGACATGTTGGTGACTACACTGGGCCAAATATTGTGGCCTCGCTGGGTGCGTACGATGTCGGTTCTTGGTGCACGATGCACATGCACCGAGAACCAGCTTTTGCTATCTGTCAAAATGTCTTTCGACAGATCGCACGCATCCCTGCAGGAAGGACATTCGCGGGGCAGAGATTGGGCTAGTTGCCCAACTCCTCCCCAGTCAATGTCTTTCCAACTCTTACACCTGGTAAAGGCAAGCATATAGCCTACTTTTACCAGTGTAAAAGTTTAAAAACATAGAAAAATTAAATTAAACCATTCATTTTTACATTAAAAACCCTGTCCATTAAGGTAAGTTTATTTTTCACCCTATTAAAACACATTAAAAAAAGTCAAAGAAATGTTTTTTTTTCTAAAACATTCAATTTTTATTCATTTTAAATATGCAAGGTGCTTTTTTAATTTATTGTGTTGCGTTTCTTGTTTTGGGGAATATTCTCATTGATAGTAATGGGAGCCCGTACAAACGGAGTTCCCTTTATTAGCAATGAGAATTCTAGATGTTCATTGGTGGTCCAGGCCCACATATTCTCAGGATATGAATATGTACCTGGAAGACATGTTCTCATACGCTGGCCTGCGAAACTAGGCCTCCGACCACAATCTTATGTTCCTCCGGGACCACCAGGTATTTTCGTAAAAAAGGTTACGGTCGGTGGCGTTCGTCCAAAGTAAGCCTCCAACCGCAATTTTCCTCCAATTAAGTTCAGGTTTGGGCTGCAGTAGGAGAGGCTTTATAAAAAAGATGTCATTTTCAAAGTACAGTTCCCCCGTCTGGCTATTTAACCACCCATCTCACATCTCATTCTGTTCATCTATGTGAGGTGCCATAACCAGCAAAGAAAGCTACATTTAAATGTATGGTTTTCAGAGCATGCCCATTGAGCCCATATCTGAAAGGAATCATGGTTCTTATAGAAACATATAAAATTCTGACGGAATTGGACAGGTCAGATGCAGGAAGAATGTTCCCAATGTTGGGACAGGGGACATAGTCTAAGGATAAGGGGTAAGCCATTTAGGACCAAGATGAGGAGAAACTTCTTCACTCAGAGAATTCTGAATCTGTGGAATTCTCTACCACAGAAAGTTGTTGATGCAAGTTCATTGGAAATATTCAAAAGGGAGTTAGATGTGGCCCTTACGGCTAAAGGGATCAAGGGGTATGGAGAGAAAGCAGGAATGGAGTACTGAAGTTGCATGATCAGCCACGATCATATTGAATGGTGGTGCAGGCTCGAAGGGCCGAATGGCCTACTCCTGCACCTATTTTCTATGTTTCTATGTTTCCCTTCAGACTGATTGGTGGACGCCTCATTGACATTGATCACTAATTGGTAAAAGTGCTCCTTATGCCGCGATGCTTTGCTATATCCTTTGATAAGGGCCGAAACTGAAGCATAGTTGAAAGGCAGACACTTTACTGTGAAGGCATCTGACAATGTTTAAGTGATGGCTTTGCGGTTCGGGAAACAGTGACAGAAAGAACGAAAGAAAGACTTGCATTTATATAGCGCCTTTCATGACAAGCAGACGTCTCAAAGCACTTTGCAGCCAATGAAGTACTTTGCAACATATTGCGATGAGGTGTTGACAGAATGATAATGGTGAGCTGCAGAACAGAGCTGCGTAAAGAAGAATATGTTTCATTTGAGATGAAACAATGGTTGATTTTAGATGACAATAAACAGCATTCGATGTCGTCACCAATGTGATATCTGCTTTACGTCATCACAAACAGACACATTATGCAAGGTGGCCCTACAGGAAGTTGTCATCATGTAACTTGTCACATGACTCTTTTCATCATCATCATCATCATCATCATATGCAGTCCCTCAAAATGAGGATGACTTGCTTCCACGCCAAAAAAGGATGAGTTCACAGGTGTTTCAATGAAAGAACAAATATTCCAGGACCGGAACTAAATCCTGAAGGGTGGAAAATGCCTGTGCGTGGATTTTTTTTAATGTGTGGTGACCATTGCACACCAGCCACCACACGGGCTTGACAGAGCTAGGCCTTTATCCAGTGGCAAGGGTTATCCAAGGCGACTGGCGACCTGCTCTGCTGCACAGACCTAGTGCGCGCACATATCACAGTGTGGGCTGGCCTGTGCTGCCCCTGGGCCCCTGGCCCCGAACTCATGCCTCTCTTGGGCCCCGATCACATCCCTCCACAGTCTCTCAATGTATTTGCTCATGCTCCAATCACCGACCTAGACCTTGATGACGTCGCTCTTCGCTGCCGTCGCCCTCCTGCACCAGCTCGCGCTGCTCCCTGAAATGGCCTCCTTGCTGCTCTCGAGCCGCCGCACCTCATGACCCTTTTATTGCATTGACATCAGCAGTTGCATTATCACAGTAGTCCACTAGGGGGACTACTGTGGTAATATTATCTGAATGGTGACAGATTAGGAAAAGGGGAGGCGCAACAAAACCTGGGTGTCATGGTACATCAGTCATTGAAAGTTAGCATGCAGGTACAGCAGGCGGTGAAGAAGGCAAATGGCATGTTGGTCTTTGTAGGGTTGCAAAATTCGTGGGAAACCCCACCCCCCAGTGTTTGGACTCATTGGAAAGGAAAGTTAATTTGGAACTATCAACCAGAAAGTTTGAGATCCTAAAGTGCACATGGAAGAAACTACGAGTTTTAATCGAATTTGGGATTTTTACAAGGTAGATTGGGTCTGTGTGGGAAGGGCTGAAAACTAAAGGATAACTATCCCTCAAAGAAACAAGTTTTGGGTATTGAAACTATCTGGGGTATTGAAGCTAAATAAATAGTCTTGGAATTGTGTAAACTCGAAAACCCTTTTCCCCAGGAGACATTAACATAGTAACAATCAACCCAGAGATAGCCAGCCATCACCCTGAGCAAGAAACCCATCCAACATACACATAATGACAATGGCACATCCTGCCCGCATGGAAAACCCAGGTCTAGGCAGACATTGCAAATACAAAAGCTAATTTTTCCCGATCAAGAAACAAATTTAAAAGATCGACACATCCGATACAGGTTTATATTAATGGGTCCACCAAAATATGATAAAGAGATATCAAGCCCGCCAAAAATTGAACAAAGAATCGGGGCTGATTTGGCACGAAGGTTAGAACTTCTCCGAAAGTATAACTGAGGTCCTGTTTTAATGAGGAATACAGCAATATAGCATTAGGTGCATAGCATCGTAGAGCATCAAGAAGGGAGAAAGGAGAGAGACCACCGCAACAGTTTTAACAAGCCTCTCCAGCCTCGACGACACTCCCGGGGCCACACTGCCCTACTATCAAAGAAGAAGGAAGAACATCACCACAGCAGAGAAAGCAGCCCCAGTAACTCTGGACATCACCAGCGCGGCAGCAACCAACCACAGCCAACGTGGTACCATCGAAAACACCGCGATCGACCAACTCCGAAACAAAACTCCTCAAAGAAGAAACCGAAGATTTGAAGGTTTCCACTCGACACTCTAGTCCTGTCTACCAACAGGTGAAACATTACCTAAAGAGACTTTTGAAACCTATTGCTAATGAAAGAAAGTGGGTACTCACCGCCTAAGTCCAATACGCGCCCTACTGCATCAGCGGACACCACCCAACTGAAGGCTACGCAGTAAGAAGTCTTCCACGACTTTCGGGGTATGGCAAGCAGAACATACAGAGTCCAGTGAACCCTGAAATTGTGAACCACCGCCAACTGACAATAAAGAATTGGTGAGCATAGTCCCTGTTTGCCCTGGAGTTTAACCTAGTCAGAGTTAGGCATTGAGAGGTGGGAGGTGTATAATTTTCTGTAACCCCTTTGAATGTGTGATATAGTGTTCTTTATTCGAGTGATTATGAGTTTGACATTGTATTTTCTTGTCCTTAATAAAATCGAAGTTCTTTGCACCAAACCAGTTGTCTCTTGCACTTTGTCACATCCCCCAAATAAATCCAAAGTCTAGAACCCAGGGAGTGGGAGCGATTCGAACCGCTCTGAAGGTCAGAGGTGAACCTGATCCCCAGACCACCCCCTACACCTTCATAGCGAGAGGATTTGAGTATAGGAACAGGGAGGTCTTACTGCAGTTGTACAGGGCCTTGGTGAGGCCACACCTTGAATATTGTGTACAGTTTTGGTCTCCCAATCTGAGGAAGGATATTCTTGCTATTGAGGGAGTGCAGCGAAGATTCACCAGACTGATTCCCGGGATGGCAGGTCTGACATATGAAGAAAGACTGCATCGACTAGGCTTATATTCACTGGAATTTAGAAGAATGAGAGGGGATCTCATAGAAACATGTAACATTCTGACGGGATTGGACAGGTTAGATGCAGGAAGAATGTTCCCGATGTTGGGGAAGTCCAAAACCAGGGGACACAGTCTAAGGATAAGGGATAAGCCATTTCGGACTGAGATGAGGAGAAACTTCTTCACTCAGAGAATTGTGAACCTGTGGAATTCTCTCCCACAGAAAGTTGTTGAGGCCAGTTCATTAGATGTATTCAAAAGGAGTTAGATGTGGCCCTTACGGCTAAAGGGATCGGGGATATGGAGAGAAAGCAGGAATGGGGTACTGAAGTTGCATGATCAGCCATGATCATATTGAATGGTGGTGCAGGCTCGAAGGGCTGAATAGCCTACTCCTGCACCTATTATCTATGTTTCTATACATTACACAGAGGATGAGGAAGACGATAAGTGTGAGGAGAGGCAGAGCAGGCACTGCAGGGAGCAGCATTGTTCTGCCACTCGCTGCTTTAATATTTCCTTTGTGTCTTATTTTTGTTTCATTGGACATTCTCTCCTATGATCTTTAACCCAGCTTCTGTTAACACTGCTGCTTTACTGGCAAAGATCAATGGGTTGTGTGTGCTTTTTACTGTGACACACAATGTGCTGATCTTATGTATTGATGCTACAATGACTACAATGTTTTACAAAGTCTCAGAGTGGAGAGGCTCCTATAATATTTCTCCAGTATGGGACTTTTATAATAGCATCAATGCCCACAAAGCATTCATTTAGAAACTTACCAGCAAAGCATATCGAATGATTCTGCCTGTTTCACTGATGATTAGATACAGGAAAAAGAGAGTAGTGGTGAACTGTTGTTTTTCAGTATGGAGGAAGGGGGAAGGTGTCCCCCAGGGGTCGATACTAAGACCACTGCTTTTCTTAATATATATATTAATGACTTGGACTTGGGTGTACAGGGCACAATTCCAAAATTTGCAGATGACACAAAACCTGGAAGTATAGTGAACATCATCATCATCATCATAGGCACTCCCTCAGAATCGAGGAAGGCTTGCTTCCACTCCTGAAGTGGGTCCTTTGGTGGCTGAACAGTCCAATACGAGAGCCACAGACTCTGTCACAGGTGGGACAGACATTCGTCCAGGGAAGGGGTGGATGGGACCTCTTGAACTCTTCGCGCTCTCGGCGTTGAATACGGAGGAGGATAAGGAACAGGGAGGAGGATAGTGATAGACTTCAGCAAGACTTGGACAGGCTGGTGAAATGGGAGGACACATTGCAGATGAAATTTAACACAGAAAAGTGCAAAATGATACATTTTGATAGGAAGAATGAAGAGAGGTAATGTAAACTAAAGGATACAACTCTAAAGAGGGTGCATGAACAGATTGACCTGGGGGTATATGTGCATATATTTTTGAAGGTGGCAGGGCAGGTTGAGAAAGCGGTTAATAAAGAATGTAAGAATCCTGGGCTTCACAAATATTGGCAGAGAGTACAAAGGCAAGGAAGTAATGATGAACATTTATAGAACACTGGTTCAGCTTCAACTGGAGTATTGTGTCCAATTCTGGGCACCGCACTTTAGGAAGGATGTGAAGGCCTTAGAGAGGGTGCAGAAAAGATTTACGAGAACGGTTACAAGGATGAGGGACTTCAGCTACATGGATAGACTGGACTTGCTGGGGTTGTTCTCCTTAGAGCAGAGAAGGTTGAGAGGAGATTTGATAGAGGTGTTCAAAATCATGAGTGGTCGAGACAGAGTAGATAGAGAGAAACTGTTCTCATTGGAGGAAGGGTCAAAAACCAGAGGACACAGATTTAAGGCAATTGGCAAAAGAACCAAAGGTGACATGAGAAAAGACTTTTTTATGCAGCGAGTGGTTAGGATCTGGAATGCACTGCCTGAGAGGGTGGTGGAGGCAGACTCAATCGTGGCTTTCAAAAGGGAATTGGATAAGGACCTGAAGGAAAAAAAATTGCAGGGCTACACGGAAACATCAACAACAACAAAATATATAGCGCCTTTAATGTACTAAAACGTCCCAAGGCGCTTGATATTAGCATTATCAGACAAATAATTTGACACTAAGCCAAATAGGAGAAATTAGGGCAGGTGACCAAAAGCTTGGTCAAAGAGGTAGGTTTTAAGGAGTGTCTTAAAGGAGGCAAGAGATGTAGATAAGCAGAAAGGTTTAGGGAGGGATTTCCAGAGCTTAGGGCCTAGGCAACAGAAGGCACGGCTACCAATAGTTGAGCGATTATAATCAGGGATGCTTAAGAGGGCAGAAATAAAAGAGCGCAGATATCTTGGGAGGTGGGGTGGGGGGGAGGTGTTGTAGGGCTGAAGGAGATTACAAAAGATAGAGAGGGGCGAGACGGAGGGATCTGAAAACAAGGATGAGATGTACAGAGATGATGGGTGAATGGGACTTGGTGCGAGTTAGGACATGGGCAGCCGAGTTTTGCAAGATCTCAGCTTTACGTAGGGTAGAATGTGGGAGACCAGCCAGGAGTGCATTGGAATAGTCAAGTCTAGAGGTAACAAAGGCATACATGAGGGTTTCAGCAGCGGAAGAGCTGAGGCAAGGGCGGAGACGGGCGATATTGTGGAGGTGGAGCTGCCTTAGTTATGCTGCGGATATGTGGTCGAAAGCTCATTTCAAGGTCAAATATGACACCAAGGTTATGAACAGTGTGGTTCAGCCTCAGACAGGAGTTGGGAAGAGGGAAGGAGTTACTGGCTGGGAATGGAGTTTGTGGCGGGGACCAAAAACCATGGCTTCGGTCTTCCCAATATTCAACTGGAGAAAATTTCTGCTCATCCAGAACTGGATGTCAGACAAGCAGTCTGACAATTTAGAGACCGTGGATGGGGCGAGAGAAGTGGTGGTGAGGTAGAGCTGGGTGTCATCAACGTACATGTGGAAACTGATGGTGCGTTTTCAGATGATGTCGCTGAGGGGCAGCATGTTGATGAGAAATAGGAGGGGGCCAAGGATAGATCCTTGGGGGACACCAAAGGTAATGATGGAAGTGAGGGCGGGCAGGAAGAGAAACCATGCTCTTGTAGAGAGCCAACACGACTCAGGGATGAACGTTCTATGATTTGCTGTTGTGTCCTCGGAGAAATCAATTTACAATTTCACAAATTAATCTTTTCCAGTGACTGCTCTAGCTTCTCATAACAAAGCGTTTAGCCCACTGATTGTTGCCGTAAGTGCATTCGCCATTTCAGAATTACAAATGACTCAATATTGTGTTATTAATTACTGAACATATCAATTCAGTTTTCTAAACCAGTCTGGGTTTTCCTGTAAGGTGGACTGTGTTACCATACTGATGTTTGCAAATAAATAACCTTTTCAGTGCCGTTTTTCAGAAGGTGCGTTGTGAGTCTTTGGAATTCTCTGCCCCAATTGGCTGTGAATGCTGAATGGTTGAGTATATTCAAGGGTGAGATCGATAGATTTTTGAACACTAGGGGAATCAAGGGATATGGGGTTCAGGCGAGAAAGTGGAGTTGAGGTTGAAGATCAGCCATCATATTGAATGGCGGAGCAGGCTCGAGGGGCCGTATGACCTACTCCTGCTCCTATTTCTTATGTTCTTCAGCAAATTTTTGGCACACAACCGACACATGCTTTGGGTTACATGTTCACCACTTCTGCCTGGTGCAAAAGTGGTGAACATTGATAGCAATCAAAAAATGCTGGGGGGAGGGGCAGGGGTGGTGGTGTGGCGGGGGGGGGGGGGTGCGGCAAATGGCCTCCCGGCTGTTTGTATTGCGGCTGTGCCAAAGTTCTCCCACTGCTGGTTAGGTGGTAGGAAATCAGGATCCTACGGCATCAATAGGATGGCAAGTGTCATCTTTAGCCTCACCTAGCTGGAGTGTGCGCCTTACAAGCTCTGAAAATGAGATCCTCCTAGCCCCACAAATCCTCCTGTCCTTTGTAGATTGTGTGCCTGTGTACCCCAATGCCCCAAGCAACCTTCCTTCCTCCGGCTCATGGACCGACTCGCTCCACCTTGCACTAGCCTGTAGCTGCTCCATTACATTTGGCTACCTTCCCATCTAACTTTGTATCATCAGCAAACCTGGATACATTACACTCGGTCCCTTCATCAAAGTCATTAATATAGATTGTAAATAGCTGAGGCCCCAGCACTGATCCCTGCAGCACCCCACTGGCCTTCCAACTTAAAAATTACCCGTTTATCCCTACTCTCTGTTTTCTGTCCGTTAACCAATCCTTTTTACATGCTAATCTATAACCCCCATGACCATGAGCCCTCATCTTGCATAACAACATTTTATGTGGCACCTTAACAAATGCCTTTTAGAAATCCAAATATACTAGATCCACTGGTTCCCCTTTATCTGCATTGCTCGTTACATCCTTAAAAATCTCTGATAGATTTGTCAAACATGATTTCCCTTTCGTAAAACCATGTTGACTCTGCCTAATCATATAATGATTTTCTAAGTGCCCTGTTACCACATAATGGGTTCCAACATTTTCCCAACGACCGATGTCAGACTAACTGGCCTGTACTTCCCTGTTTTCTCTCTCCCTCCTTTCTTGAATAGCGCTGTTACATTTGCTACCTTCCAATCCGCTGGGACAGTTCTAGGATCTAGGGAATTTTGGAAGATCACAACCAGTGCATCCATCATCATCATCATCATAGGCAGTCCCTCGAACAAGAATGACTTGCTTCCACACCAAAAGGTGTAAGGGGTGGTCTGGGGGGGGGGGTCAGGTTCAACTTTTGACCTTCTGAGCGATTCGAATCGCTCCCACTCCCTGGGTTCTAGACTTTGGATTTATTTGGGGATGGACAAAGTGCAGCAGACAACTGGTTTTGGTGCAAGAAACTTTGATTTTATTCAGGAAATAACTTACAATCTCTAAAATAAGAAACACTTTATTACACATACAAAAGGGGTTACAGAAAATAATACACCTCCCACCTCCCAATGCCTAAATCTGAATAGGTTAAATTCTAGGGCAACAGGGATAATGCTCACCAATCCTCTTATTGACAGTTAGCGATGGTTCGCGGTTTTGGGGTTCGCTGGACTCTGTAGGTTCTGCTTGCCATACCCCGAACGTCATGGAAGACTTCTTGCTGCGTAGTCTGGGTTGAGTCCGCTGATGTGGCAAGGCGCGGTTTGGATTTGTCATGTATTCAACCAGCATTGTAACCCATATATAATCTGACCTAAGTTGTGCACTGTGAGAACAATGACCACTAGGTGGGAGACACTCCTAACCTGGACCTTCAGGTATAAAAGGGGAAGCTCCACCCACCTTCATCACTTGAGTGCTAAGGAATAAAGGACAGGTCACAGACTGACCTTCTCTCAAGCATGGGCCTCGTGTGCATTTATACTGTATAGTAAGGACGTATCAATGGCGACGAGAAACTGGGATTTAAACCACGCGAGCATGGCCACTAGCAGAACAGACGAGAGGTACTGTGTTAAGGAATGGTTGGGACAGAGATTCAACATTGTTAAATCAGCACACAGTTCTCCAGACAGACAAGGGCAGTCGGGCATGCCCCAACATGTAATTAAACTCAGAGGGGGAGTTCGACAGAGACAATGGCAAGCTGAACGGTGAGTCATGCCATTGCAAGGGACAATGCGGCCAATAATGGGGCCATCAACACCTGTTAATGGCGCATTCAAGGACAGTCACAGGGGCAGTCAGGGACGATTGACTGGCAAGGGACCTTTTGTTTCAAACAACAGCTCATATTAGAGGTGTGGAGGCACACACTCAGCCGGAATTTACAGAGATGAGCAAAATACCTGCAGAAATTGCAGAAGTGAACGCTGGAGGAAATCGCTGGAAGCTGAAGTTCAGCGAGTTCATGTGGAGCACGTATACAGTTCATACACCAGGACGCCACCGATAATGATGAAAGTGCTCCTCAATGGCATCCCAGTATCAATGGAGTTAGACACGGGGGCCAGCCAGTCTCTGATGGGTATCAACCAGTTTGAAAAGTTGTGGGCATCCAAGGCCAGGAGGCCAAAATTATCGCCGATTGACGCACAGCTACGAACTTACGCAAAGCAGATCATTCCGGTGCTAGGCAGCGCCACGGTAGTCATGACCCACAAAGATTCAGAGAACAGGTTGCCACTCTGGATTGTCCCAGGGGACGGTCCCGCACTACTGGGGAGGAGTTGGCTTGCTGTCATGAACTGGAAATGGGGTGATGTCAATGCAATTTCCTCTGTGGAGCGAGTATCATGCTCACAGATCCTGGACAAATTTGACTCATTATTTCAACCCGGCATCAGCACTTTCATGGGGGCCAAGGTAGTGATTCACATAAACCCGGACGCCAAGCCAATACACCACAAGGCCAGAGCGATGCTATACGTGATGCGGGAAAAGATAGAATGCTGAGGGAAGTCATCATCTCGCCAGTCGAATTCAGTGACTGGGCGAGCCCGATTGTGCCGGTGCTCAAGGCGGATGGGTCAGTCAGGATATGTGGTGATTACAAGGCCACCATCAATCGGGTGTCACTCCAAGACCAGTACCCATGACCGAGAGCGGAGGACCTCTTTGCGACGTTATCCGGTGGCAAACTTTTTCAACATTGGACCTGACCTCAGCTTACATGACCCAGGAGCTGGCGAGTGAGTCGAAGAAGCTGACCACCATTACGACACACAAGGGGTTGTTTGAGTACAACAGATGTCTGTTCGGGATTCGCTCGGCCACCGCGATCTTCCAACGAAATATGAAAAGTTCTCCTCAAGTCGATTCCAGGGACGGTGGTTTTTCAGGACGACATCCTCATCACGGGTTACGAGACTGACGAACACCTCCACAACCTGGAGAAGATGCTACGCAGACTGGACCGGGTAGGGCTGCGACTGAAAAAGGCGAAGTGTGTCTTCCTAGCTCCAGAGGTAGAATTCCTGGGGATGAGGATAGCAGCAGACGGGATCAGCCCTACTGCGTCCAAAACGGAAGCAATCCAGAGAGCACTCAGACCCCGTAACACGATGGAGCTGCGTTCGTTCCTGGGGCTCCTGAACTATTTTGGTAACTTTCTTCCCAAATTGAGCACACTGCTAGAGCCGCTACACATGCTCCTACGCAAAGGTCGCGAATGGGTCTGGGGGAACAGCCAGGAAAGGGCTTTTAATAGAGCACGCAATTTGTTATGTTCCAACACTCTGTTAACACTATACGACCCATGTAAAAAATTTGTGTTAACGTGCGATGCGTCGTCCTATGGTGTCGGGTGTGTGTTGCAGCATGTCAATGTCAAGGGTCAGTTACAGCCAGTAGCTTATGCCTCCAGGAGTCTGTCCCAGGCAGAAAGGGGTTACAGGATGGTAGAAAAGGAGGCGCTCGCATGTGTCTATGCGGTAAAGAAAATGCACCAGTACCTGTTTGGCAGGAAATTTGAGCTTGAGACAGATCACAAACCCCTAACGTCCCTTTTGGCCGACAACAAGGCCATAAATGCAAACGCATTGGCCCGCATACAGAGGTGGGCACTCACGTTAGCCGCCTATGACTATACAATTCGGCACAGACCGGGCACCGAAAACTGCGCCGATGCACTCAGCAGGCTCCCACTAGCCACCACTGAGGGGAGTAACGAGCATGCTGCTGAGATGGTCATGGCTGTTGAAGCTTTCAGAAGTGAAGGCTCACCCGTGACAGCCCGTCAGATTAAAGTCTGGACAAATAGAGACCCGCTATTGTCTCTAGTCAAGAAATGTGTCCTGAATGAGGACTGGGCAACCATGTACAGGGCATGCCCTGAGGAATTTAAACCATTTCACAGGCGCAGGGATGAACTCTCGATTCAGGCCGATTGCCTACTGTGGGGAAACTGCGTAGTCATGCCCCAGATGGGCAGAGAGGTGTTCATCAGAGAATTCCACAATGAGCACCCGGGCGTTGTCATGAAGAAGGCAATTGCCAGGTGACACGTTTGATGGCCAGGGATAGACACAGATCTGGAACTTTGTGTTCGCAGGTGCAACACGTGTGCCCAGCTGGGCAATGCGCCCAGGAAAGCCCCCCTTAGCCCCTGGCCATGGCCCGCCAAGCCTTGGTCACGCATCCATGTGGACTACGCAGGTCCTTTCATGGGAAAAATGTTTTTGGTAGTAGTAGACACCTACTCCAAATGGATCGAGTGTGTCATATTAAATTCAAGCACAGCCTCTGCCACTGTAGAAAGTCTACGGGCAATGTTCGCCGCCCACGGTCTACCGGATGTCTTGGTCAGCGACAATGGCCCGTGCTTCACAAGCACTGAATTCCAGGACTTCATGGCAGGCAATGGAATTAACCATGTCAGAACGGCACCGTTCAAGCCGGCCTCAAACGGCCAGACAGAATGAACAGTGCAGATAATCAAACAGGGGATGCTCAGAATCCAAGGGGGTTCCCTACAAACCCGCTTATCACGCCCCCTGTTGGCCTATAGATCCCGACCGCACTCGCTCACAGGGATTCCACCCACAGAGCTGCAAATGAAAAGGACGCTCAAAACCCGGCTATCCCTTATACACCCTACCATGAAAGAAATTGTCGAGAGCAGGCGCCAGCCACAATATGACTACCATGACAGGAATGTGAGGGCGCGATGTATTGATGTAAATGATCCTGTTTTTGTCCTCAACTACGCTGCAGGGTCCAAATGGCTCGCAGGCACTGTGATTGCCAAAGAGGGAAATAGGATTCTGGTAGTTAAACTTACCAATGGACAAATCTGCCGCAAACATGTGGATCAAACAAAAAGGAGGTTCAGCAACCCCATAGAAGAAGCAGAGGAAGAACACGATGTCGAGTTTACTCCACCACAGGTGACCGAACACCGGAACCAAGTGGAGGAGAGCCCAGTCACTGTGGGCAGTCCGGACAGGCCTGAGGCACCGCCAACAGCAGACACTCAGGCCAGCGCCCAACAACCGGAGCCCCAACTCAGGTGCTCTACAAGGGAGCGTAAACCACCAGAGAGACTCAACATGTGATCCCAATAAGACTTTGGGGAGGAGGTGATGTCATGTATTCAACCAGCATTGTAACCCATGTATAATCTGACCTAAGTTGTACACCGTGAGAACACTGACCACTAGGTGGGAGACACTCCTAACCTGGACCTTCAGGTATAAAAGGGGAAGCTCCACCCACCTTCATCACTTGAGTGCTAAGGAATAAAGGACAGGTCACAGACTGACCTTCTCTCAAGCATGGCCCTCATGTGCATTTATACTGTATAGTTCAGGACGTATCAGGATTTATGGGGTGAGCACCCACCTTCTTCTTGTCGGAGTAGGGCTTTGGATTACTTTAGGTAATGTTTCACCCGTTGTAAGCCAGGAATAGATTGCAGAGCGGAAAACTTTTGAATCCTCGGTTCCTTCTGAAGTAGTTTCTTTCTTAGGATTCGTCGATCGCGGTGGTTCGATGTTACCACATTGGCTGTGGTCAGTTGGTGCCGCGATGAGTTAGCGATGGCCATAGTCACTGGGAACTGCTTTTCTCAGCCCTTTTGATGATGTTCTTCCTTCTTCTTCGGTAGCAGTGTAACCCAGGAGTGCCGTCAAGGCTGAAGACGTGGATGGAGCGGTGGTCGCTCAAAAGCTGATAGTGCAGTGAAGGTTCCAGTTGCTCAGAAGGCTGATTACCCCGTAAAACAGGGCCTTAGTTATACTTTGAGAGCATTTCTAATCTGCGCACCAAATCAAACCCTCATCTTAGTTTTGGTGGGCTTGATAATTCTTTGTTAAATTTTGGCAGGCTCGTTAACGATAACTCGTTTAGGATGTGTCGATCTGTTGGATTCGAGTTGCGATTGTAAAAATTATTTTTGGTGTTTACGTTGTCTGCCTAGGCCTGGGTTTTCCATGCAGGCTGGAAAAGTGATTAACATTATGCATGTGCTGGATGGGTTTCATGCTTAGAGCTTTAGCTGGCTATCTCTGGGTCAATTGTTGAAATGTTAAAGTCTCCTAGGGAGCAGAGTTCTTGAGTTTACACAGTTCCCCAGACAATTTGTTTAGCTCTAATATCCCAGACAGCTCCAATATCCAAAGACTGGCTTTTTCAGAGGTTAGTAGTCCCCTGGTTTTGCAGCCCTTTTCCCTTGCAGACCCATGCATCTTTTAAAATCCCAAAGTTCATTTTAAGCGAGTCCAAAATGACCCTTCCTTAGGGTTTCTTCACACAGAGGGGGAATCTTTGAATTTTGAGAAACCTTTGAGTTTTACAAAGGGATGAGTTCACAGATGTTTCAAAGGAGGACCCGATATTCCAGTCCTGAACTCCAGGGGTGGAAGATGTCTCTGCGTGGATTTTTTTTAACGTGTGGTGACCTTTGCACATCAGCCACCACACGGGCTTGACAGAGCTCGGGCTTTATCCAGTGGCAAGGGTTATCCAAGGCGACTGGAGACCAGCTCTGCTGCACGGACCTAGTGCGCACACATATCGCAGTGTGGGCTGGCCCGTGCTGCCCCTGGGCCCTCGCCTCTTCTGGGTGTTGCACCCTCATTTGCCGCACCTCCGCCACCATCACTCGCTGCTCCTCCGCTATAAACATTCTCCGCACCTCTACCATGATCGCTCACCAATGCATCCACTATCTCTGCAACCACCTCCTTTAAAACCCTAGGTTGTTGACCATCAGGTCCAGGTGATTTGTTTGCTTTTCGTCCTATTAGTTGCTCAAGTACCTTTTATCTACCGATATTAATTACTTTATGTTCCTCAATCTCATTAGCCCTTTGGTTCCCCAGTATTTTTGCTATGCCATTTGTGTCATCTTCTGTGAAGACATATTAAAAATATGTGTTTAAAGTCTTTGCCAGCTCCTTATTCCCATTAAAATTTCTCCTGTCTCAGCCTCTAATGGACCCACGCTCATTTTTGCTACTCTCTTCCTGTTTGTCAAAACATTTACAATCTGTTTTTATATTTCTTGCTGGTTTGGGCGCATAGTCTATTTTCTCCCATTTTATCAATAGTTTGGTCATCCTTTGCTGTTTTCTGAAGCTTTCCCACTCCTTCGGCTTACTACTATTATTGGAAAGTCTATCTAGTAAGTTATTCTTCAATAATTTTAGCTAAAAATTATAGAATCATAGAAATTTACAGTACGGAAGGAGGCCATTTTGGCCCACCGTGTCCATGCCGACCGACAAAGAGCATTAAATATTAAAAGAAAATGCTGTAACAATGTACCAACAATGTTTCTGCAGCATGTGTTTTGCTGTTTTGTACCTTTGGAGATTAGATATGGCAGCTATGCAACAAGCCTTGGGCTTCTGTTGATTGTTTCTGTGTTCTTAATATTCTGGGACTGAAACTTTTCAGAATAAAAGCAATTCAAGGTCTCTTGTCAAAGCTACACTTCACATTCTGCATTTATAAGAACTTTCTGTCCTTGATAATGCTCGTTATGTGTCAGTGAAGTAGATGCCGTTGAAATTAAACTTTGCTGCCTATATTAGCCATGGAGTTTGGCACGTGTACTGGCATAAATTAACATTTCCGTATGGATATCACCCATGTTTTAGAACCAGAGAACAAATAACTGTTTATCTGTATGTAATGTTCTTTCTGCTTAACAAATCATTTTCATTTTTAAACTAAACCCCTGTGCTAACTGACCTTAATTGACTCCCCATCCGGCAATGCCTTCATTTAAAAAAATCTCATCCTTGTTTGCACTCCTCAAATTCTGTCCTCTTGAGCATCCCTGATTATAACTGCTCAACTATTGGTGGCTGTGTCTTCTGTTGCCTCGGCCCCAAGCTCTGGAACTCCCACCCTAAACCTCTCCGCCTCTCTTTCCTCCTTTAAGACCCTCCTTAAAACCTACCTCTTTGACCCAAGCTTTGGTCATCTGCTGTCATTTCTTCTTATGTGGCTTGGTGTCAATTTTTTTTGTCTTATAATACTCCTGTTGTAATATATATATATATATAGCTCCACCTGTGGACTCCTGTGGCACTACAGCCAGTGCTGTTTATAATAAAGAGGGAACAAATCACCTGACTAGAGTTCGGGAGTGTTCTGCCATCTTAAGGCTGTGTGTGTGTTTGTGAGTTGTGCTGAAGATATAACACCTGTGAAGCGCCTTGGGATGTTTTACTATGTTGAAGGCGCTATATAGATACAAGTTGTTGTTGTTTTCAAATCCCTCCGTGGCATTACCTCTCCCTATCTCTGTGACCTTCTCCAGTCCTACTACCCTTCGAGATGTCTGCTCTTTTCCAATTCTGGCCTCTTGTGCAGCCCCGATTTAATCGGCCTACGATTGGCTTCATTTGACTGGGCCCTAAACTCTGAAGTTCCCCCCCCTAAATCTCTCTGTCTCGCTATCTTTCTCTCCTCCTTTACGTTGCTCTTTAAAACCTATTTCTTTGACCAAGCTTTTGGTCATCTGTCCTAATATCTCCTTACATACCTCGGTGTCAATACTTTTGTCTTAGAATGCTCCTGTGAAGTACCTTGGGAAGTTTTACTATATTAAAGGCGCTTATAGAATTGCAATTTGTTGTTGTTGTATACCTTTTGTTATATCTGCCCAAGTTTCTGTGCATAAGGTTAACCTTTTGTTGACATACAACTGGGGATCTATATGAGTAATCCAATGTAAATGCAACTTCATCTATTCGCTTTAAACTACTTGACAGGGATGTATTCGAGACGTTATTAATTTAGTTAAAAGTTAGAATTTTAAGAGCTTACTTACTCCCTTGTTCGCAGTCTGAGAAAAATGCCTTTTGATTGGCTGTTTAGGCAGCCTGTTGATGTCACAGCAGCTCTTCGCACAAGGGGATCCCCATTAACGTGCATTGATTTGAATTGAAGATTGGAAAACCCAAAGTTCTCGACACAGACACCGCGGGTTCCTTGTGCGAAGCGTACTTTGGGGTCAGCAGCAAACAACTTGGCTTCACCGCTGACCGCAGATTCTGGGTCTCTGAGAATAGGATCAAGCATTCCTGTGTAATTCACATGATGAACAGGATGCTCGACCCCATTTATGCTTTAACATTGACTTCAAGACGCACACCCACACTGCCCCTGTGACACCCACACTGCCCCTGTGACACCCACACTGCCCCTGTGACACCCACACTGCCCCTGTGACACCCATACTGCCCCTGTGATACCCATCCTGCCCCTGTGATACCCACACTGCCCCTGTGATACCCACACTGCCGCAGTGATACCCACACTGCCCCTGTGATACCCACACTGCGCCAGTGATACCCACACTTCCCCTGTGACACCCATACTGCCCCACTGATACCCACACTGCCCCTGTGATACCCACACTGCCCCTGTGACACCCACACTGCCCCACTGATACCCACACTGCCCTGTGATACCCACCCTGCCCCTGTGATACCCACACTGCCCCAGTGATACCCACATTGCCCCTGTGATACCCACTCTGCCCCAGTGACACCCACATTGCCGCAGTGATACCCACACTGCCCCAGTGATACCCACCCTGCCCCTGTGATACCCACACTGTCCCTGTGATAACCATCCTGCCCCTGTGATACCCACACTGCCCCAGTGACACCCACACTGCCGCAGTGATACCCACACTGCCCCAGTGATACCCACCCTGCCCCTGTGATACCCACACTGCCCCAGTGATACCCACATTGCCCCTGTGATACCCACACTGTCCCTGTGATACCCATCCTACCCCTGTGATACCCACACTGCCGCAGTGATACCCACACTGCCCCTGTGATACCCACACTGCCCCAGTGACACCCACACTGCCGCAGTGATACCCACCCTGCCCCTGTGATACCCATCCTGCCCCTGTGATACCCACACTGCCCCTGTGATACCCATCCTGCCCCTGTGATACCCACACTGCCCCTGTGATACCCACACTGCCGCAGTGATACCCAGCCTGCCCCTGTGATACCCACACTGCCCCCATGATACCCACACTGCCCCCGTGATACCCACACTGCCCCTGTGATACTCACACTGTCCCTGTGATACCCATCCTGCCCCTGTGATACCCGCACTGCCCCAGTGATACCCACACTGCCCCAGTGATACCCACACTGCCCCACTGATACCCACACTGCTCCTGTGATACCCACACTGCCCCTGTGACACCCACACTGCCCCACTGATACCCACACTGCTCCTGTGATACCCACACTGCCCATGTGACACCCACACTGCCCCACTGATACCCACACTGCCCTGTGATACCCACCCTGCCCCTGTGATACCCACACTGCCCCAGTGATACCCACATTGCCCCTGTGATACCCACACTGTCCCTGTGATACCCATCCTACCCCTGTGATACCCACACTGCCCCAGTGATACCCACACTGCCCCTGTGATACCCACACTGTTCCTGTGATACCCATCCTGCCCCTGTGATACCCACACTCCCCTGTGATACCCATGCTGCCCCTGTGATACCCACGCTGCCCCTGTGATACCCAGCCTGCCCCTGTGATACCCACGCTGCCCCTGTGATACCCACACTGCCCCTGTGATACCCACGCTTCCCCTGTGATACCCACACTGCCCCTGTGATACCCACACTACCCCGTGATACCCATCCTGCCCCTGTGATACCCATCCTGCCCCTGTGATACCCACACTGCCCCTGTGATACCCACCCTGCCCTTGTGATACCCACACTGGCCCTGTGATACAAACACTGCCCCTGTGATACCCACACTGCCCCAGGCTCTTTCGTCACACCACTCACTCAATGCTAAGAGATAGCCAATTTAGTGCTATGGACTTGTGTCAGCAAATAATTGGTTTAAAACTTTTCTACTTGATTTCAGTTAGGTACTTAATAGCTGAAAGAGAGAGAGAGGAAAAAGATCATCGTCCCAATCAATCTGTATTGGATTTGAATTCATCAGTTCCCAGAAGTGAAAGAATGTAGGCCTATTTCTTTGGAGCTATCACAAAGAATAGATGAGCCATTATGTGACTGCAATATTATTTCAAAGGCCTAATTGTCTTCGTATAAGAAATATTAATTCTGAAGGAAAAGATGAGTGAACGCACAGAAAGTGCTGGATAATTTGCTGCTGGGTGTGTATTCTAACAGAACCTTGCTCTATTTCCTGTCAATCAGCGCAGGTACCTGGAAAACATTAATTCTCCGAGTCATTCGTTCTGATTGCGAGCAGCACAGGGGATTAAATTGCAGTTATTAGCAACATTAAGGCATACTATTACATGATGGAGGTTTGATAAGATTTCATTCCACCGCTGACCAATTAAGTAAATATGCAGCAATCCGTCTACTATTAGTGGAGGCTGACAAGACAAATTACAATGATGTTTTCCCTGCTATCTCATTTAATGCTCAGCGGAGAAATGGAATCTCTGAGTTCATGATCATGCTGCTAAAGTACTCAATAACTCCCAAGAAGATTAATGCTGCTCTTTCGAAGATGAGCCGCTGTATCGTGAGCGGACATTCTGCGCCAGGCAACGGGATGGAAGGGACAGGTTTGGAGGCAATATTTATCCTGACAACCAATTAAAACGAGATGAAGGAGAAAACAAAGCAAAGGGCAATGTCTTTACACTACCGAGCGCTTAACTGAATCCCCACACTGTGAAGGCAATTCAAAGAAGTGATCAATGGCCCAGAAATCTCGACCAATCTTCTTTCTTAAATGCCCTACGCCTCACTTCCTCACGAGTGGTTATAGAAAAACAGCTACTCTGATCATTGAAGGTGAAATAGGAAAACCGAAACACAGAACTACACGGCAAATATTTACAACATTATTTTTCACTTGCATGTGCTGTTCACTGCGCCTTTTTATAGTTTTCTTTTTAAAATCAAAGACACTGCACTCTGCCTGAGATTTCGCTAGGATAACCCAACAGAACGAAGGTAGAGGTCGGAAGAGGCCATGTGTAGAATTCTTTTGTTAAATCTCTGCATCTTCCTAAATAAGTCAAGACGGGGGGGGGAGAAATTGGTCTCCTTTGCGCCTCCCGTTAGCGCCTCCAGGGGGCGATAATGGGGCGCTAAGGGCTTACTGACCGGGCATGGCGGAATTACCGATGTCCGTGAACTTCCATGGCGGCTTAGCACTGACGCTACCGCTTACCGTCCCGATCTCCTGCGTCCCGGGGATCGTGACAAATTCCAGTGCGCAGTGCCCCATTACCGCCCCAGATGTGATATTCGCTCCCGTCCTTGCAGCATCGCATGGGCGCCAACAACGGCAGCTGCAGGCGGCGTGGTCATCTCGGTTGGCCACTTGGGGAGCGCTAATTAAAGGCAGTGGTGGTCAGGCAGGCCAAAATGTAATAATGTCCTCAGCATGTTGTGTTTTGAGTTTCTTCCAGCCCACGGTTGCTCAGTCCTGCACTCTCTCAGAGAGCTTGGGGGGCTGCTCTGTGCTTATTGCGGGTGCCGTCGACGACCATTCCTAACCTTAGCCTCAAATGCCTTCAGCATTGACCCTTCCCTTTAAGGGAGGGAAGGAGCCTGTAAAACCGGCAATGCTGCACTGAACATTGCTCAGTGCTCTGCTGCTACAGCCCCTCTCGCTTCCTTTAGCGCTCTAAGGGAAGTGATAGCGCTTGATTTGGAGAGGGTACAGAGACGATTCACTAGGCTGATTCCGGAGATGAGAGGGTTACCTTATGATGATAGATTGAGCAGACTGGGTCTTTACTCGTTGGAGTTCAGAAGGATGAGGGGTGATCTTATAGAAACATTTAAAATAATGAAAGGGATAGACAAGGTAGAGGCAGAGAGGTTGTTTCCACTGGTCGGGGAGACTAGAACTAGGGGGCACAGCCTCAAAATACGGGGGAGCCAATTTAAAACCGAGTTGAGAAGGAATTTCTTCTCCCAGAGAGTTGTGAATCTGTGGAATTCTCTGCCCAAGGAAGCAGTTGAGGCTAGCTCATTGAATGTATTCAAATCACAGATAGATAGATTTTTAACCAATAAGGGAATTAAGGGTTACAGGGAGCGGGCGGGTAAGTGGAGCTGAGTCCACGGCCAGATCAGCCATGATCTTGTTGAATGGCGGAGCAGGCTCGAGGGGCTAGATGGCCTACTCCTCTTCCTAATTCTTATGTTCTTATGTTCTTATTTAGCACTCCACTTCCCTCTTGGAGTGCTAAAGTGGAAGTTCCCATCGGAATCAATTGTGTAGCCCCTCGGCGATACTTCCACGCTGCCACAAAAGTTATCGCCCCAGACAGGGCGCCACGCATTTTCTCGCCCAAGGAGCCTTAATATTTCCTCCCTCGTCTCAGGTCCAAGCCAAGAAGCAATCATCAGACACGTGTCCTGCTCCACAGGCCTCTCATTCGTTATACCTCCATCATATGAAGAAACATCCATTAGTTCGCCAATGGCCCCTACCTGGAACTCACGTGTAGCGTTTTTAAAAATCCTTTTTATTTTTATTTGGGTAAGAGAAGAAGCTAAGTAAATAAACGAATGATCACTGAGAGAAAGACCGTTGGAAGGTAGCGGAACGGTTGGTGACAGCCATGAGTTTCACCGCTGTAGCCGTTTCCCTTCCTGTTTGGGAAACAGACCCTATCACACAGTGGAATTGTATGAAAAACAAACTAAAAGGAAGAGTTGCATTTCTATAGCGCCTTTCATTACCAACAGATGTCCAACGCACTTTACAGCCAAGTAAATACTTTTCTGAAATGTAGTCACTGTTGTAATGTAGGAAACGTGGCAGCCAATTTGCGCACAGCAAGCTCCCACAAACAGCAATGTGGCAATGACCAGATAATCTGTTTTTTTATGTTGATTGAGGGATAACTATTGGCCAGGACATTGGGGATAACTCTCTTGCTCCTCTTCAAAATAGTGACATGGGATCTTTTACGTCCACCTGAGAGAGCAGACGGGGCTTTGGTTTAACGTCTCATTTGAAGGACGGCACCTCCGACAGTGCAACGCTCCCTCAGCACTGCACTGGAGTGTCAGCCTAGATTTTTGTGCTCAAGTCTCTAGAGTGGGACTTGAACCCACAACCTTCTGACAACTAAGCCACTGAGTATTGTGTCAGGGAAATGTTAAGATGGATTCTTGTTGCAGCTCTGAGCATCAGTCAGGTACAATGTTTAGTTATGGCTAATTGTCTCCTGAATCTCACCCCAGTAGCCACTCACAGCACAAGAAGAGCTAATTTTAGATGAGATTCCTCATTTGGTATCAGCAACCGAGTTTAATTAGTGCAAGAAAAACAGGGGCTAGAAAGAGTAACATTAGCCTGTTGTTGGGGTTACATTCTTTGAATAATTAGTTACTTTGCTGATTTAAATATAATTACACTAGCTATCAGTGTAGTTGGAGCTGTCCTGCCCTCTCATGATGGCATTAGATGTTATTAATTAATATGTTAAAAAAATTTATTGATAATTAGTAAAAGCTGCATTATTAATTCATGTATTTACCGGGGGTGCATGAACAGAGGAGACCGAGGTGTATATGTGCACAAATTGCTGAAGCAGTTAAAAAGGCTTAAGGGATCCTGGGCTTCATGAATAGAGGTATAGAGTACTAAAACAAGGAAGTTATGATGAACCTGTAATAAACACTGGTTCGGCCTCAACTGGAGTATTGATTCTGGGCATCGCACTTTAGGAAGGATGTGAAGGCCTTAGAGAGGGCGCAGAAAAGATTTGCAAGAATGATTCCAGGGATGAGGGACTTCAGTTACATGCATAGACTGGAGAAGCTGGGGTTGTTCTCCTCCGAGCAGAAAAGAGTGAGAGCAGAATTGATAGAGGTGTTCAAAATCACGAGGGGTCTGGACAGAGTAGATAGAGAGAAACTGTTCCCATTGGGAGAAGGGTCGAGAACCAGAGGACACAGATTTAAGGTGATTGGCAAAAGAACCAAAGGCGACATGAGGGAAAATGTTTTTATGCAGTGCGTGCACTCTGGAAAGCACTGCCTGAAATGGTGGTGGAGGCAGACTCAGTCGTGGCTTTCAAAAGGAAATTGAAAAAGTACCAGAAGGAAAAATAAATTGCAGAGCTACGTGGAGAGTGCAGGAGAATGGGACTCAGTAAAGTGCTCTTGCAGAGAGCCGGCGCGGGCTCGACGCGTTGAATGACCTTCTTCCGGGTTGTAACCATACTATGGGCCCAAGTTTCCACATGATTTGCGCCTGATTTTTAGGAGCAACTGGTGGAGAACGGACTATCTTAGAAATCGCAATTCTCCACATTTTTTTTTCTGCAGTTCTAGTCAGGTAGAACAGTTCTACTTTGGAACAGAATTTTTTCTTCAAAAGGGGGCGTGTCCGGCCACTGACGCCTGATTTGAAAGTTTCCACAGTGAAAACGTACTCCAAACTAAAGTAGAATGGAGCAAGTGAAGATTTTTGTAGAACTGAAAAAACCCGTTCTACACATTAAAAAATCAGGCGCAGGTTACAAATCACGCGTCCAGAACGAGGTGGGGGGAGGGGGGGGGAATGCATTAAATTCTACAATAAATCCTTATTTATACTTCTACAAATATTATACAAATAAATCCAACCTGAATAAACATTTATAAGCAAAGAAAAGATTAAATAAACCATCTTCCTACCTGTGTGAAAGTGCTTCAGGCACAGAGAATGCTGCAGCCGTTTGTTCCCGCGGGGGGGGGGGGGAGAAGGGAACAGCCCCTTCGTTCCCGTGGGGGAGGGGGGAAGGAGACAGTGAGAAGGCTGCAAGTGCTAATGTGCTTTTATTTAAAAAAAATTCAAAAATTAAACAGCTACAAAGAACTACAAAAATGGCCGAGTGCCAATGTTTTTTTCACACTGAGCATGCGCGAACGCTCCAACGCGCACGCGCAGCGTTGCCGGCAGGAAAAAAAATGAATTTAAATAGTACCCGCCCCCTCCCACTTACAAAATCGGCGCGAGTGTAGGCTCTGCCCCCCTGGGCGCCGCGCCAGGCAGACAAGGAGCTGCAGAACACTCCAGAATTGCGAGTTTTTTTTTAGGCACTGTTTTAGGCACGAAAAACGGGCACCCAGCTCGGAGGGGCACCCGTTTTTTATCCTGTGGAAACTTGGGCCCTATGATTCTATAATAATTAGTATATATGAATATTGCTGATTGCAGATAATTGCCTGCTGTGAATAATTATATCTTTAATTAAATTGACATTCTTTTGTAGAACTGCTTGCGAAATATTATTAGTAAATTCACCTTTTTGTAAATGAGCATTTGTATTATTATTTCTATCCTTTATGCCATAATAAACTTTCATCTGGAGTCTTGGGCAAATTCACACACCGACTTTGAGGGTGCAGCAAAGCAGGGTCTTTGTTATACTGAACTCGCCGTGTAATTGAGGACTGTCACCGGTGATAGCAGAACACATCATGCTGGAGATACATGTCTCCGATCCCCAGCACACTGGAGGAACATGGTTCCAACCTCCAGCACACTGGAGGAACATGGTTCCGACCCATAGCACACTGGAGGGTCATGGCTCCGACCCCCAGCACACTGGAGGGACATGGCTCCGACCCCCAGCACACTGGAGGGACATGGTTCCAACCTCCAGCCAATGTGTCTACACCCTGCATCATGGGTGCTTTACTCACTGTAATAATGCGTATCATCACAAACCCTCAAGCAAGAAGAGATACATTACTCTTACATCCCACAAAGCACTATATGCTACAAATGAGTTTGTCAACTATTACCAAATTATGGGCATTTTTGAGTTGACAACTTGACTGAACAAGACTGAAAATGAGTCTAGAATTCTCTCAGAATCGTCGATCACAGGAAATAGTCCAAAATAAAAGCTCAGAGATTAGCCAGCAGCCAAAAATAGGGCAAGCCTGTTATGGAGCTCCACCTAGTGAACTACTTATGTAATGCCACTACTGATATAATAATAAAGGATCATGTGGCAAAGTCACATGATGACAGTTTCTGTTAAGGAGCCATCGTGTATAGTGTGTGCTGATAGTAGTCTCTATAAAGATGTCACAGATGGCAATGAGGCTGCGATATTTGGTTTCCCTAGCTCATTTTTTGTTGGTGGATAATCCTGACAACCGACAGAGAGACTTTGAGAGGCCTTTCTTTCGCAGAACAGCTAAAAATCTGAGGTAAATTTCAACTTGGCTGAACTGCCGACATTGGGAGAGACCAGATGGCTGCACTTATGGGAATAATAGGGCGCTTGGATAAGTTCCATCGCAATCGAGAGACTTAACTACCGCGAATAGTATCATCAAAGTCCCCGATGATGAAAACGGTAACCGGGTAGGTTTAGAAAGGAAACCGGCTATTTTCTTGACTGAAGCAGACCCCGAGGTGTATGAAACCCTGAAATATTTTATTGTTCCTGTCAAGCCAAAGGACACACCACTTATGGAGATTCTAGCAGTACTACAGTCCTGAGCCCCCAGAAATTGTGAATGTTATCATTTTGGAACACAAAATCAATTAAATGATGAGGGTATCAGTGAGTACATTGTAGCTTTTAAAAAGCTTCCATTCACTGTCATTTCGGAAACTTTCAGAACCGAGCATTGCGTGACTACTTTGTTTGTGCATTGAAAAATGTACAACGCAGAGGTAGTTGTTGACAATCCCCAACTTAACTTTTTATTTAGCTTATCAAACATCCATCTCGATGGATATGGCCAACCTTGCCATAGTCATGCTTGGCTATAAATACTCATCTAGGCCGATATCAATTTAATAGGCTACCATTTGGAGTGTCTTCCACCCCTGCCATAATATTGCAAGGGGTGATGAACCAATTTCTGCAAGGCATTGAAGGGGTAGTATGTTACTTGGATGACATACTCGTTTCAGCACCAAACAGGAAAATCCATAATGTTGAATGAAGTGCTCAAACGGCTAGAGAAACACAGAGTATGAGTGACTGCTCACAAGTGTGAATTATTTCAAAACCCAGTGGAATACTTAGGGTACAGAGTAGAGAAAGGTGGCTTAAATCCAACCAAGGGAAAGCTGGATGCCATCAGAAATGCACCCACTCAAGAATGTCACTGAACTTCGATCATGTTTGGGTCTTTTGAACTATTATGGGAAGTTCCTACCAAATTTAGTTAAATTGTTACATCCACTGAATGACCTGTTGAAACAAACAAGTCCATTGGAAGTGGTCAGAAGAATGTGATACAGCATTCAAGGAGTGTAAAAGCCACTTGGTAGAGATTATCATAGTTCAGTATGATGTATCTGAGCAGATCAAGCTAGCATGTGGTGCCTCTCCATATGGAGTAGGGGCAGTGACCTTTCATGTACTAGATAGTGGGGAGGAGAGACCAATTGCTATTGCTTCACGCACTCTCAGTACCAGTGAGTGGAATTATGCGCAAATCAAAAGGGAAGCTTTGGCATTAATTTTTGGGGTCAAGAAGTTCCACAAATACTTGTATGGACATAAGTTTACCATCATTACAGACCATAAACCCCTGACAGTAATCCTCCATCCAAAGTCCCCAGTTCTAATCTTAGCTGCAGCCCGAATGCAGAGATGGGCTTTGATTTTGCCAGCAGATATTGAGTACAGATGATCAGCTGATCACAATAATGCTGATGCAATGTCTAGATTGCCATTCCCATCACAAGATACACCCGATAGGGAAGAAGTGTTCTATTTTTCATACATTAATGAGCTGTCAGTCACAGCTGAAGACATTGATAGAGCAACCAAACGTGACCCAGTTATGTTAAAGGTATATGATTACATAGCAAATGGCTAGCCAAACCAGGTATCAGTGGAAGATATTCATCCATACTTCATTCGTAGGAATGAATTATCAATGGATAAAGATTGTATCATGTGGGGTGCGAGAGGAATTATCCCAAATAAGTTCACATCCAAATTATTAGGAGATCTTCATGACCAGCACCTGGGAATGTGCTTGACCAAGAGTTTTGCACAAAGTTATTTATGGTGGCCAGGTTTAGATAAAGATATAGAGTACATCGTGAGTCAGTGTACGACATGTCAATCGGTAAGCAAGCAACCACCATCAGTACCATTACAACTATGGAAATGGCCTCCCAGGGTGTGGCAAAGGCTACATGTATATTTTGCTGAGCTAGAAGGACAGCAATTGTACATTGTGATTGATAGCCATTCTAAGTGGGTAGAGGTATTTCTGATGCGGAAAATAACATCAAGTAAAACACTAGACAATTTGTGAAGATCATTTTCTTCATAAGGTCTGTCAGAAGAAATTGTGTCTGATGCATGGCAGATGAAGTATAATGTGGATAAATGTGAGGTTATCCACTTTGGTGGTAAAAACAGAGAGACGGACTATTATCTGAATGGTGACAGATTAGGAAAAGGGGAGGTGCAATGAGACCTGGGTGTCATAGTACATCAGTCATTGAAGGTTGGCATGCAGGTACAGCAGGCGGTTAAGAAAGCAAATGGCATGTTGGCCTTCATAGCGAGGGGATTTGAGTACAGGGACAGGGAGGTGTTACTACAGTTGTACAGGGCCTTGGTGAGGCCACACCTGGAGTATTGTGTACACTTTTGGTCTCCTAACTTGAGGAAGGACATTCTTGCTATTGAGGGAGCGCAACAAAGGTTCACCAGACTGATTCCCGGGGTGGCGGAACTGACATATCAAGAAAGACTGGATCAACTGGGCTTGTATTCACTGGAGTTCAGAAGAATGAAAGGGGATCTCATAGAAATGTTTAAAATTCTGATGGGTTTTGACAGGTTAGATGCAGCAAGAATGTTCCCAATGTTGGGGAAGTCCAGAACCAGGGATCACAGTCTAAGGATAAGGGGTAAGCCATTTCGGACCGAGATGAGGAGAAACTTCTTCACCCAGAGAGTGGTGAACCTGTGGAATTCTCTACCACAGAAAGTTGTTGAGACCAATTCACTAAAAATATTCAAAAAGGAGTTAGATGTAATTCTTACTACAAGGGGAATCAAGGGGTATGGCGAGAAAGCAGGAATGGGGTACTGAAGTTGCATGTTCAACCATGAACTCATTGAATGGCGGTGCAGGCTCGAAGAGCTGAATGGCCTACTCCTGCACCTATTTTCTATGTTTCTATGTTTCTATAGTGCGCTGTAATTTTTTTCAGAAGACTTTGCACAGTTCATGAGTAAAAATGGTGTGAAACATACCAAAGTTCCACCATACCATCCTACTTCAAATGTTGTATCAGAGCACACTGTACAAATTGTAAAACGTGCCCTCATCAATCAAATGTTGGATCCAAATCCAAGGAAACGGCAGTTGTCATTGGACCACAAACTAACAAATTTTCGGATTACTTATTGTAATGCTCCTCATACGACTACTGGTAGGACATTTAATAAATTTAAGACAGAAATAAAGAGTTTCTTAAACGATAAGGGGATAAGGGTTATGGGGAGGGAGCAGGGAAGTGGAGCTGAGTCCATGATCAGATCAGCCATGATCTTATTGAATGGCGGAGCAGGCTCGAGGGGCCATATGGCCTACTCCTGCTCCTACTTCTTATGTTCTTATGTTTCTCAATGACAGCCATAAGCCAGGTTCTCATAGTTAAAGTCAAATTTGGCACAGTTAGTAGAAGAGAAAATATTAAGACAGAGAGCCATGATAGAGGTAGAATCAAAGAGAGAAGTGTGAAATTGAATCAGAAGGTTAGAGTGAAGAAGCATCAGCATAAATGGTTAAAGTGATTACCAGAAAGAATAGTGAAGATATGCGGCCCTCGCACATATTTGTTCAAGATGTTTAATCATGGAAAGGTTAGGTTTGTTCACACTGATCATATTTTAGGTACAGATGTGGAAGGAGTTGAAAGTTGGAATGATTCAATTATTTCTGATGAGTCAGATAGTCTTGTTGCAAGTAGAGTATCAGATGTACTCGAAACATATAAGATTATGACAAGATGGATGCAGAGAGGATGTTTCCACTGATGGGGGAGACTAGAACTAGGGAGCATCATCTTAGAATAAGGGGCTATCCATTTAAAGCTGAGATGAAGAGAAATTTCTTCTCTCAGAGGGCTGTAAATCTGTGGAATTTGCTGCCTCAGAGAGCTGTGGAAGCTGGGACATTGAATAAATTTAAGACAGAGATAGACAGTTTCTTAGACTTTAAGGGGACAAGGGTTATGGGGAGCAGGTGGGGAAGTGGATCTGAGTCCATGATCAGATCAGCCATGATCGTATTAAATGGCGGAGCAGGCTCGAGAGGCCTGGCTTTGGATGTACTGAACGGAGGAAGGCAAGGCGAAATTCATTGGTCACGTGGTTAACGGTCATAAGACACAGCATTGGTGGGCAATGCATTCATTCCTTTGCCTGGTGGGCAACTAAGTTACAGCAAGAAAACCCTGAACCCATTTCTCCCGAGCCTCTCATATTTTTTTAGACCTACTCTGCTCCTATTTCTTATGTTCTTCTGTTAAACAAGTCCAAGAGAAAATCAGAATTTAAGTCTGACTCCCAGTCAGGCAGACAAACATTCTGAAGTTGTAGAGAGTCCAAATGTAGATCAAGGGTTGTCCTTGGAGAGAAACTTTCCTCAGGATCAGCGTAGAATGAGTCTAAGTTCTGCAACAAGTTTGGAAAGTTCTGTTCGTTGAAACAGAAAACCAGTGGTTAAGTTTGATGTTTAAATATGGAAAATAAGTTCATATATTTTATTGTGCATACCATGCAAGTTATGTATCATTATTATTTTGCTATGATTACTTCTTCAATAAGGAGGGAGAAGTGTTATAGATCTCCAACTAATAGACTACTGATGTAATGCAACTACTGATACATTAATAATAAATTCACATGATGACAGTTTCTGTTAAGGAGCCATCGTATGTAGTGTGTGCTGTTAGTGGTCCCTATAAAGATATCACAAACCGAACACAACTAACCTGTGTGTAGTGGATGAGCCTTTCAGGAGCGCTCCTGCAGGGTTCTTGCTGTCTGTTAGCGCCATGTTTAGCTGGTCGGGTTCACCACGTGATGCATCAAGCACTGAGTGGGGCATGCTAATTTCACAATAAGGGTCCTAAAACAATCGTAGGAACCTTATTAAAATAATATGAGCATTTTTAATACCTCTGACATTCGCCCTGGACACCTACTGAGCAGCCTGATGCAATATGATGCACTTCCAGTGTGGCACAAGCGCACACAGGCTGCCTGCCATATTAACGTTTAGGGGTCCATTTTACACCTGTAAAACGGGCGCAGCACCATTGAATTTCTAGGCCACTGGCCCAGACTCTCCTTGGACTTTTTGCCGCCATAACTTAGTTCATCATCATCATAGGCAGTGCCTCAAAATGAGGATGACTTGATTCCACGCCAAAAAGGGATGAATTCACAGCTGTTTCAATGAAGAACCTAATATTCCGGATCCCAAACTATATGTTGAAGGGTGGAAGATGCCGGTGCGTGCATTTTTTTAACGTAGGGTGACCGTTGCACACCAGCCACCACACGGGCTTGACAGAGCTAGGTCTTGGTCCAGTGGCAAGGATTGCCCAAGACGACTGGAGACCCGCTCTGCTGCACGGACCTAGTGCGCACACATATCGCAGTGTGGGCAGGCCCATGCTGCCCCTGGGCCCTCGCCTCTTCTGGCCCCGAACTCACGCCTCTCCTGGACCCCGATCACATCCCTCTACATTCTCTCATCGCTCCTTCGCCACGACGCGCATGCGTACATGCAAATTACTTGCAAATATGGGTTTTTCACTGCTCTTCCTTTAAAGTTGCGGCCAGTGTTATGTCTGACTTCACCACCCTCAGTTTCTAAGTTGACGTTTTAAAAAGCTAAAATATGTAAATAATCTGTATAATTATCACGGTATTTTATCTGTTCATTACTGGACTGAATTAAAATGTGAAAATAAGAAGTACAATGGTCTCTAATTCATATTAAAATGTAGACCCAATCAATGCATATTAATGAGGTAATCAACCGATTAATGTGTCATCATATTCATCTATAGATCTTATAAATGGCTAGAAAATGGATTTTCAGAGTATAGGTACAAGGATTAAATGCCTACTTGCTGAGAATTAGTCTTTCCATATTTAATTCTATACATAGCGTTAACATGAGGTTATTTGCATATAATTAAATACTGGTTTATTTTCCAATTGAGCATGTTGAGAACATGTGCATAGAATATCCTCAAGCATAGCAATTGTGATGAGGGCTAGACATCAATAATACTTTGCTACATTCACAGTCTCTTATGCAGTGGTCATGGTCACTGGAGCAAAGTGATACTACATGTGTCTGATTAAGTTTTTCACTTTTCTTTCACATTGTCACAGCACAATCCACCATTAGGTTAATGTTTGCCTGAACCTGTCATCTGGGTTAATCCCTATGTTAAAAGGGACCGGATAAGAACACGTTAAGGGTTCGTGCAATAACATGGCTACAGAAGTTTATTTTTTTACAGTTCACTTTTTTAAACCGAACTGTGTGTATCTCACTCCAAATGGATGTGATTTGATAACTCTAATGAATAATGTCCCCAACCCTTGTCCATCTGTGGCAGTCAGAGAGTCACTGATGGTTAGTTAAAGGGAAGCTAGATAAGCACATAAAGCAGAAAGGAATAGAAGGATGTTGTAATGTATTTGCTTCATGGGTTCTTTGCTTAGGAATTCATAGCAAAACATTGCTGTTAAACTAGTTGGTTTTATAAGATGTCTGCTGTAAATATAAAATTAGGAAACTGTAAGTTGAGCTAAGCCTTACAAAAAGTGCTTAGGAAAGCAAATGATAAGAGCCTTGCAAAACCAAAGGCATAAAATCTAAACGAGATAATGCAAAGCCACAACACCCCTGACAACTGCGGTGGGCAGGAAGGCTGATTAATTGAGAGTTCTGTAAAACAAATAAGCAGTCTTTAGCCGAGGGACCACTGATCAAGCAAGATTAGACTATTTGGTTGCAGTCATGGTAATTTAACACATAAATATTGTCATGTATCTAACCTCTATGTAACACCACTGCAATACTGTATATACTTAAGCAATGCACACCTTGACCACAGGGGTGAACTTGTGGGAGACACTCCTTACCGGGTCATCCAGGTATATAAAGGAAGGTCCCACGGGGGGTCATCACTTCTTGGTACTGTGAATAAAGGTTCAGGTCATAGAATGACCTTGTCCATAGAATGTGCCTCATGTGGGTTTTGTGCCATTGAGTAAGGACATTACATTGGCGACAAGAAACGGGAATCAACGAGACCCACGAGAATAGCCACCGGTAGCACAGAGGAACGGTACTGTGTTGGTGAGGACTGGGACGATTTCGTTGAGAGGCTCCAGCAGAGCTTTGTCACGAAAGAATGGCTGGGAGATGCAGCGACCGACAAGCGAAGGGCACATCTGCTGACCAGCTGCAGACCGAAGACTTACGCGCTCATGAAGGATCTACTAGCACCCGAAAAGCCGGCGGAATAAACCTTTGAAGAGCTCAACAAACTAATCGGTGAGCACCTCAAACTGGCGAGCAGCATACACATGGCCCGACACAGATTCTATACACACCGACATCGTGAAGGACAGAGCATACCGGACTTCGTTGCGGACCTCTGGCGCTTGGCCAGCCTCTGTAAGTTCACAGATACCTGCAGGGGGGAGATGTTAAGGGATTTCTTTATTGAGGGCATCGGTCATGTGGGGATTCTCCGAAAGTTAATTGAGACCAAGGACTTGACTTTGGAAGTGGCGACGTTGATGGCTCAGACTTTCATGGCGGGGGAGAAAGGAAATCAAAATAATATACACGCGCAATTCTGCCTTCAACGCGGTGGGGGATCAGGGAGTCTATATCATAAATCCGACTCAGAGCCCCGCAGGCAGGCAAGGGCAGTTCGACACACCCCAGGCAGCAATAGACCCTAGAGCAGGTTTTCAACAGAGACAATGGCAGGCTGAACGGACATTGACGCTATCACAGTGGACAATGCGGTCCGGGATGGGGCCATTGACACCCACTAACAGGGTATTCAAGGGCAGTCAAAGGGACAATCAGCGAGGAATGCTGGGTCATAGCTCCTTTGTTCACAACAATGGGAATCTCAGCTCATGCTGGAGGTGTGGGGGCAAACACTCTGCCAGGACTTGCAGGTTTCACCAATTTGTCTGCAGAAATTGCAACGTCAGTGGCCATTTAGCTCGAATGTGCAGGAAGCCTGTAACCAGGCTAATTTATGAGGCGGATGGACCAGAAGAGGGGTCTGTGATGCAGGATGACTCTTGGGGCAAACCAATGGATGCTGAAATTAAGCGGGTTCACGTGGCAAACATTCACAGCTCATATACCAAAACGCCACCAATGATGATGAAGGTTTTATTAAACGGCATCCCTGTACGTATGGAGCTGGACACGGGGACAGCCAGTCACTCATGAGCATTCAACAATTCGAAAAGCTATGGCCACACAAAGCCAGTAGACCCAAACTTGAGTGCATTGAGACACAACTACGGACGTATACCAAATAAATCATTCCAGTACTAGGCAGTGTAATGTTGGCGGTCACACACAATGGATCAGTGAACCGGCTGCTGCTCTGGATTGTCCCGGGCAATGGTCCCGCACTGTTGGGAAGGAGTTGGTTAGCTGAGATGAACTGGAAATGGGGGGATGTGCACGCAATGTCATCTGCGGAGCGAAGCTCGTGCTTACAAGTCCTACAACAATTTGAGTCACTATTCCAACCTGGCGTCGGGACATTCAAAGGTACCAAAGTAGTGATACACATCACCCCGGACGCCAGACCAATGCACCACAAAGCCAGAGCGGTGCCATATGTGATGCGGGAGAAAATTGAGAGCAAATTGGACCGTTTGCTGAGTGAGGGCATCATCTCGCCCGTTGAATTCAGCGACTGGGCGAGCCCCATCGTTCCTGTCCTAAAAGCGGATGGTTCTGTCAGGATCTGTGGCGACTGCAAGGCCACTATCAATCGGGTGTCCCTACAAGACCAATACCCACTCCCAAGAGTGGAGGATCTTTTCGCCACGCTGGCAGGCGGCAAGCTGTTTACCAAGTTGGATCTCACTTCAGCCTACATGACCCAAGAACTGACCGACGAATCTAAGCTACTGACCACCATCACTATGCACAAGGGATTGTTTGTTTACAACAGGTGCCCGTTTAGTATTCGATCAGCGGTCGCAATTTTTCAAAGAAACATGGAAAGCCTGCTTAAATCCATTCCTGGCACAATCGTATTTCAGGACGATATCCTCATCACAGATCGTGACACCTAGGAACATCTCCACAACCTGGAGGAGGTGCTACGCCGACTGGACCGGGTAGACCTGCAACTCAAGAAGTCTAAATGTGTGTTTTTGGCTCCTGAGGTTGAGTTCCTGGGCAGGAGGGTTGCTGCAGATGATATTCGGCCCACCGAATCCAAAACAGAGGCGTTTCGACGAGCGCCCAGGCCCGACAATACATCGGAGTTGCGTTAATTTCTGGGACTCCTGAACTATTTCGTGAACTTTCTGCTGAACTTAAGCACGTTGTTGGAGCCGCTTCACGTGCTCCTGCGTAAGGGTTGTGATTGGTTTTGTGGGGACTGTCAAGAATGTGCTTTCAATCGGGCGCGGAACCTACTTTGTTCAAATAAATTATTGATCCTGTACGACCCCTGTAAGAAATTGGTTCTGACATGTGATGCATCGTCCTATGGGGTCGGGTGCATGTTGCAGCAGAGTAATGCTGAGGGCCAACTACAACCTGGGGTTTATGCTTCCAGGTCGCTCTCTCAAGCAGAACGGGGATATGGGATGGTTGAGAAGGAGGCACTCGCGTGTGTCTATGGTGTAAAAAAAATGCATCAGTACCTTTTTGGCAGGAGGTTCAAATTAGAGACGGACCACAAGCCATTAACTCCCTGTTGTCAAACAGCAAGGCTGTCAATGCCAACGCGTCAGCCTGCATACAGCGATGGGCTCTAACGCTGGCTGCTTATGACTACTCCATCCGGCACTGGCCTGGCACCAAAAATTGCGCTGACGCACTCAGCAGGCTTCCACTGGCCACCACCGAGGGGGCAGCGGAACAAAGCCCTGAGATGGTCATGGCCATTGATGCCTTTGACAGCGCAGGCTCCCCCATCACAGCCCGCCAGATCAAAATCTGGACAAACAGAGATCCCCTCCTATCTCTGATTAAGAAATGTGTCCTGACTGTGGATTGGACGCCCGCACATAGAGCATGACCTGAGGAGGTCAGACCGTTTCACAGGCGGATGGATGAGCTCTCCATCCAAGCTGACTGCCTACTATGGGGCAGCTGGGTAGTCATGCCCCAGATGAGCAGGGAGGCATTCATCAGGGAACTCCACAGTGAGCACCCAGGCATCGTTCTGATGAAGGCCATTGCCCGGTCACATGTTTGGTGGCCGGGAATTGATTCAGACCTGGAACACTGTATTCGCAGGTGCACGACGTGTGCCCAGCTGGGTAATGCCCCCAGGGAGGCCCCACTCAGCCCGTGGCCCTAGCTCACCAGGCCATGGTCATGTATTCATGTAGACTACGCGGGCCCGTTCATGGGAAAAATGTTACTCATTGTGGTAGATGCGTACTCGAAATGGATCGAGTGCATCATTTTGAATTTGTGCACTTCATCCACCACTGTGGAAAGTCTACGTGTGGTCTTTGCAATCCACGGCTTGCCGGACATCCTTGTTAGCGATAATGGCCCATGTTTCACGAGCTACGAATTCTGGGAGTTCACGTCAGGCTATGACATCAACCATGTCAGGACAGCACCGTTCAAGCCGGCCTCCAATGGCCAGGCGGAACGTGCGGTCCAAATCATTAAACAAGGCATGCTCAGGATTCAAGGACCCTCCCTTCAATGCCACCTATCGCGCCTCCTGCTGGCCTATAGGTCCCGACCGCACTCGCTCATGGGGGTCCCGCCCACTGAGCTACTTATGAAACGAACACTCAAAACTCGGTTGTCCCTCATTCACCCAGTCCTGACCGACATAGAAACATAGAAAATAGGTGCAGGAGCAGGCCATCTAGCCCCTCGAGCCTGCTCCGCCATTCAACAAGATCATAGTTGAGGGCAAGCGCCAGTCCCAAAACGAGTACCATAACCGAAACTCAAGGGGGAGATGTATAGAAATAAATGACCCCGTATTTGTCCTTAATCACGTCGTGGGGCCCAAATGGCTTGAGGGTACTGTAATAGACAAAGAGGGGAATAGGGTCATCATGGTTAAACTTAACAATGGGCAGATCTGCCGTCAGCATCTGGACCAAGTAAAAAAAAGGTTCAGCATAGACACTGAGGAACCCGAGGAAGATCATGAGATGGTGCTCACACCACCACCAGTGAACGAGCAACAAGAACATTCAGCAGCATGCACAGTCCCGGCGGTCAGCCTGGACAGGCCGGAATCACCACAGATGACAGACACTCACGCCAAGGCTCAATAACCAGAGCCCCAACTGCGGCACTCCACGAGAGAGCGTCGACCACCTGAAAGACTTAACCTATGATCCCAATAAGACTTTGCAGGGGGGAGGTGATGCCATGTATGTAACCCCTATGTAACACCACTGCAATGCTGTATATACTTAAGCAATGCACACCTTGACCACAGGGGGTGAACTTGTGGGAGACACTTCTTACCGGGTCATCCAGGTATATAAAGGGAGGTCCCTTGCAGGGTCATCACTTCTTGGTCCTGTGAATAAAGGTTCAGGTCATAGAGTGATCTTGTCCATAGAATGTGCCTCGTGTGGGTTTTGTGCCATTGAGTAAGGACATTACAAATATGACAGTAGGAAGAGATAACTCTTAACTGTAGTCACAAACGAGCCATTAGTTTGGTCACTAAGATGGAGGCACTCAGAATAAGGTAAGCCCGACCAGCACTTGGGTCTGGGTCGCATAAAAAGAAGCCCTTTAGCAATTTACTTTGCATATGTTGTGCAAAGTATAATCATTGCCTCTATGTGAGATTTAACTTTGGTTATATAAATTAATGTCATCATAGTTAATCCAACATTGTGTGCATATGTCTATATGTGTATGTGTATGAGAGTAAGTTTGCAGGGATCATAAAAACTGACTGCAAAAGCTTCTATAGGTATGTCAAGAGAAAAAGATTAGTGAAGACAAATGTAGGTCCCTTACAGTCAGAATCAGGTGAATTTATAATGGGGAACAAAGAAATGGCAGACCAATTGAACAAATACTTTAGTTCTGTCTTCCCTAAGGAAGACACAAGTAACCTTGCGGTAATACTAGGGGACTGAGGGTCTCGCAAGAAAGAGGAACTGAAGGAAATCCTTATTAGTCAGTGTAATGTCTGTTAGCTTGTAATGTTTTTAGCTCCACATTGTGGATGTGGACGTATTGTATACTGCAAGTGCAGGGTTAATAATAAACAGAACTAGGCAGATTTCCGGAGACTTCTGAGAGAGCTGCCTGCCATGTTAGGAAGCTATGTGTGCTGTGCTTTGTGAAGATATCACATTTGGCGATTGAGATGGGATTTTTTGGATGATTTAAAGCTGAAATTCTGTTGGTGAAGGATTCAGCCAGCCGACAGAGAGACTTTCGAAGTTTCTGTCTTTGAAAAAAGCTACAAAAATCCAAGGTAAAATATAGCACATAGTGTGAACAGCTAGAGATTAAAATGGCAGGTATATTGGGACATTTGGGTGAATATCGACACGACCGGGAACATTTTAAAGTGTATGTGAATCGACTAGAAATGCATTTCACTGCAAATAACATAATCGAAGTTCCAGATAATGCAGTCCAGAACCGGGCTGTGTTGGAATGTAAGAGAGCGATCTTCTTATCGGAGGCGGGTCCGGCATTATATGACACTGTTGTAAATCTGCTTGTGCATAACGAGCCAAAAGACACAATGCTTAAAGAGATTTTAACAAAGCTGGAGCAGCACTATAACCCCAAACCGTTAGAAATTGCTGAAAGTTATCGTTTTGGGATTCAGAATCAAAAGGCTGATGTAAGTATCAGTGATTACATCATAGCATTAAAAAAGCTATCGATGCACTGTAATTTTGGAAACTGTCAAAACCGAGCATTACGGGATCGTTTTGTTTGTGGGGTGAAAAATGATGCGATCAGAAGGAAGTTATTGACAACGGATGACTTGACGTTTGAGATTGCTTGTCAGACAGCGAGGTCAATGGGCATGGCTGACGAATATTCCCGAGAATTAAATAGTGATTACGGTCGTCAGTCAACCGAGGTAAATCACCTGCAGGTTCAAAGTAAAAGACGGGCATGGCCGAAAGTCTCAGAAACTGGAAATTCTACCAGAGCGTCGAAGTCGTGCTATAGCTGCCTGGGACAACACATTGCTCAAAGTTGTCCATACGTGAAGGCAGAGTGTTTCTTCTGCAAAAAGACTGGGCATTGGGCATATTGCGAAGGCATGCCGACTGAAGGGTAAACCAGGAAAACAAAGAGCCTGAAGTTAGAGGGAGTTCAAATGAAAATCAAAAAAATTCTGTGGAGGAAAACATTCCTCAGGATGAACTTCGAATGAGTGTGAAGTCGACACCATGTTTGGAAGATTCTGTTTGAGAGCGAAGGTATCCTCTTCGAAACAGAAAACAAGTGGTAAATTTAAATTTGTAAATATGGAAAAAAAGTTTATATCCTGTGTTATGTATAAACATGAAAGTTATGTATGATGTTTTTTATAATAACTTCTTCATTAAGGAGGGGAAAGTGTAATGTCTGCAAGCTTGTAATGTTTGTAGATCCACACTGTGGATGTGGACGTATTGTGCACTGCAAGTGCAGGGTTAATAATAAAGAAAACTCGGAGGATTTCCGGAGACTTCCGAGGGAGCTGCCTGCCATGTTAGGAAGCTGTGTGTGCTGTGCTCTGTGAAGATATCACAGTCATGAAATTGTGTTAGGGAAATTGATGGGATAAAAGGCTGATAAATCCCCAGGGCCTTATAGTCTGCATTCCAGAGTACTTAAGGATGTGGTCCTAGAAATAGTGGATGCATTGGTGGTCATTTTCCAACATTCTATAGACTTTGCATCAGTTCCTATGGATTGGAGGGTAGCTAATGTAACCCCACATTTTAAAAAAGGAGTGAGAGAGAAAAAGGGGAATTGTAGACCAGTTAGCCTGACATCGGTAGTGGGAAAAATGTTGGAATCAATTATTAAAGATGTAATAGCAGCGCATTTGTAAAGCAGTGACAGGACCAGTCCAAGTCAGCATGGATTTATGAAAGGGAAATCATGCTTAACAAATCTTCTAGAATATTTTGAGGATGTAACTAGTAGAGTGGACAAGGGAAGACCAGTGGATGTGGTGTATTTGGACTTTCAAAAGGCTTTTGACAAGGTACCACACAAGAGATTAGTGTGCAAAATTAAAGCACATGGTATTGGGGGTAATGTATTGACGTGGATAGAGAACTGGTTGACAGACAGGAAGCAAAAAGTAGGAATAAATGGATCCTTTTCAGAATGGCAGGCAGTGACTAGTGGGGTACCACAAGGTTCAGTGCTGGGACCCCAGCTATTTACAATATACATTCATGATTTAGACAAAGGAATTGAATGTAATATCTCCAAATTTGCAGATGACACTAAGCTGGGTGGCATTGTGAGCTGTGACGAGGATGCAGGTTGACTTGGACAGGTTAGGTGAGTGGGCAAATGCATGGTAGATACAGTATAATGTAAATAAATGTGAGGTTATCCACTTTGGTGGCAAAAATAGGAAGGCAGAATATTATCTGAATGGTGACAATTTAAGAAAAGGGAAGATGCAACGCGACCTCGGTGTCATGGTACATCAGTCATTGAAAGTTGATATGCACGTACAGCAGGCGGTGAAGAAAGCAAATGGCATGTTGGCCTTCATAGCGAGAGGATTTGAGTACAGGAGCAGGGAGGTCTTACTGCAGTTGTACAGGGCCTTTGTGAGGCCACACCTGGAATATTGTGTACAGTTTTGGTCTTCTAATCTGAAGAAGGACATTCTTGCTCTTGAGGGAGTGCAGCGAAGGTTCACCAGACTGATTCCCGGGATGGCAGGACTGACATATGAAGAAAGACTGGATCGACTAGGCTTATATCCACTGGAATTTAGAAGAATGAGAGGGGATCTCATAGAACATATAAAATTCTGATGGGATTGGACAGGTTAGATGCAGGAAGAATGTTCCCGATGTTGAGGAAGTCCAGAACCAGAGATCACAGTCTAAGGATAAGGGGTAAGCCATTTAGGATCGAGATGAGGAGAAACTTCTTCACTCAGAGAATTGTGAACCTGTGGAATTCTCTACCACAGAAAGTTGTTGAGGCCAGTTCGTTAGATATATTCAAAAGGGAGTTAGATGTGGCCCTTACGGCTAAAGGGATCAAGGGTTATGGAGCGAAAGCAGGAATGGGGTACTAAAGTTGCATGATCAGCCATGATCACATTGAATGGTGGTGCAGGCTCGAAGGGCCTATTTTCTATGCTTCTATGTTTCCGTGTTTCTATAATTCCCAGAGTCATGAACACTATAATGTAAGGTAAAGGCACATTCCTTTTTACCTACAGTTTATTAGCAAAGGTTTAACAATCACACTACATGTTACCAGTTCATCCACTAGGCTCACAACTGCATACCTCATCAAGGATGAGCTAGACCCAACTGTCTGGGGTTTTATTGAGTCTTGTGAACATCACATGGCTGGCTAAGCCACTCACAATGCAACAGCTCTTCAAACCTGTGAGCATACTCACAGGTGCATACATTACAGATATGGGGTTAGCAGAGGGAGCAGATTGGGAGGAGACTTTGTGGACCATAAACACTGGCATGGACATGTCGGGCCTGTTTCTGTGTTGTAAATACTATATGTAAGCTAAATAATGGCCCAGATTTTGTGGTTAGCGGTAAACGAACAGCACTCACCATTCATTACACTAACACGTGCCCACAGATTTTCTCTGGGCTTTTGCAGTGGAACTTGCAGTGATTAAAAATTCCCCCCAAAAGGGTGGCTCCCTCTACAGTGAGCAGGGAAAGCAACCTTGTGCCTCCTTTACCAATCATATTGAAGAATTGTTACTGAGATGCTCCGCCTCCGATATTGACTGGAGTGGCTTTCGTAAGCCGGGCATGGGAGGATTTTTAGACGGGATAATTCCACAGCATTCCTGATTGACAGCCTTGCTCCCTGAGGGTCGGAGAACATTCTGGAGCAGGACATAGCTGCAGGAGCAGGAGAGGAGCCTGAGGCTGCATTAGTGGAGAAGCTGAAGTGTGGGGAAGGTGGAGGGGGTGTCTTGGTAGGGTCCTATCCCTGATCGCAGGATGTTTCCAATTCCGGGAGAGGTGAGTCTTTGGATAGGAGTGGAGGTCTACGATGGCAGGGAAGCTGTTAGCTGAGGAGACAGGTGTTCTCCTGCTCATCCAGGCCCAGAAGCAATGCCGTAAAGGCATTGATCTTCTCCCCAGCAACTGAATTTTGCTGTTCCCGTCGCAAAAAGTTTTCCGGCGCTAAATGTACCGACCACGTGACATTAGTGCTTTAAAAGCCCTCCAACTGAATTTCTCGTGCTAAAGCATTGGAAATGTTCAAAATGTATTTGATGTTAGAATGGGAGAGTTATGCTACTGGGGAGATTGCTTGTGATTGTGTGAATGACCTCTCCATATTCTTAACTTATCTTATTGTTGTGTATGCATGTCTGTAACACTGTTATGCCACATTGAATGTACCCTTATACTGTACACACCTTACCTGTACACCAGAGGGTGCTGCTGCTGGAGACCTAAGGGTTACCTGCACAAGGCAGATAATCCAGTATAAAAAGGAACTCACAGCTTGTTGTCCTCACTCAGGAGCTGCAAATAAAGGACAGGTCTACACAGTTTAAGTATCGTACCCTGCCTCATGGAGTCATTACTAAAGGTGCCTACATATATTTTACAACTGGCGAGGTTACGAACCACATGCTCAGCATGTCGAATCTCAGCATCTTTCAACAATTTACCGATGGAGAAGATTGGGACGCTTTTGTCGAAAGATTGGAACACTTAAGGAGACTGGCTGCACCGTGCGACTTTGGCGACCAACTAAATGAAGCACTGAGGGACTCTAAACCGACGAGAGCAGTGCACCGCATGGATACTTCTAAAGGCAGAAACACTGCCTCGAGTCCCGCAACCCTGAGTCCGCCACATGGGGAAAACCGGATGGCCCCGTGCTGGCGCTGTGGAAGAAACCACAGGGCCCACCAGTGCCGCTACAAAGACTATGCATGCAAAGAGAAAAGGCACCTTCAAAGGCTGTGCAGAAAAAGCTGTACTCACCGTGTCTCTGATGAGTTGGCTGATCACCGGGGCACCGACACAGATGAAGGTGAAGTTGCTCAACTCCTGGAAGAAGAGCATGGAACTCACACCTGCTCCACCGAAAGTTCTCCGTGGACGATGAAAGTAGACGTCGACGGGGTCCCAGTTTCTATGGAGAGCAACACAGGGGCGAGCCAGTCTGCGATGAGCCAAACGACCTTTGAGAAAATTTGGGTAAATCCTGCACACTCGACCAAAACTGTCTCCTGTCCAGCAAAGCTGCTCACCTATACCAAAGGTAAAATCCAAATTGTTGACAGCGTAGACGTCCAGGTCTCCCAGGGCGGCGTGTTGAACAAACTCCCACTGTGGATTGTAGCCGGCGACGGTCCCACACTGCTGGGCAGGAATTGGGTGAACCGGGTCCACATCAGGTGAAGTGGCCCTGTGGAAGAAAAGACCACCACAGCCCACCTGCAGGAAATGGCTGCAAAACCAGCACTATGAGGAGAAAAACTTGTAATCAAAATGGCCGCCGCCATGCCACGAGTGAGCATGGAGGAGCATCACGTGACACCGAGCGACCAATCGGATTTGAAGGCTCCCTTAAAGGAGACCCGTAACCAAAGAAATTTAAAGGGGAAGTTTCAACTATTTGAGTACACGGACTTTAAAGCTAAAGATGCAATTAAAGGGTGCAAGTATGAAAATGTATGCAATGTAACAATGAATTGTGATGCTGGTTTAACTAATGTGACTAATGCGATGAATGCAGGTGTCAGTAAGGTTAAGAACACTTTTATTATGCTTAACAATAATGATAGAAAATGTGAAATGACTAATGTAACTATGTTTTTTGAAATCAGGACACCCAAAAGTGATGCAAATGCTAGAATGTATAATGCAGGCCCGACTATGTGTGATCAGAGCCAAGGTGTTATGTATACCAGTAGGACACTGCCAAAGGACATTGGGTCCTACAGGGACCATGCTGATGCCAATGGAATCCCCCTGCGGGAGACCCCCAGGTCCAGCAGGCTACCTGACCATGTAGCCTGGACCTTTGGAACAAATGTGATGCCCCTTGCAGGACACACACACAGCCAGTGGAAGCAGACACACTATAGGGACAGTGGTCAATGGGCAGCCCAGCCACCACCAATGGCAACCTGCACCAGACCAGCCCCACAACCCCTGGCTACCATTGGTGGACAAGGAGCCCACCCAGTCTTGTGACCCTGCCCACCACCCCACAACAGTGACACCCACATGGTCTGTGTGTGAGGGAGGGAAACGTACGAGGCCAGCCTCAAGCACAGAGGTCACACCTGGCAACCACACAACCCTCACCACAGCCTCCCATAGCCCACCACTGATCACCTCCCCTGGTCATGACAAGAAGGATATGAAAGATGCTTAGGGGGGAGTATTGTTGTGTATGCATGCCTGTTTACTGTGTGATGTCTGTAACACTGTTATGCCACACTGAATGTACCCTTATACTGTATACACCTTACCTGTACACCAGAGGGTGCTGCTGCTGGAGACCTAAGGGTTACCTGCACATGGCAGGTAACCCAGTATAAAAAGGAACTCACAGCTTGTTGTCCTCACTCAGGATCTGCAAATAAAGGACTACAAGGATCATACCCTGCCTCGTGGAGTCATTACTAAAGGTGCCTACATACACTACACTTATTTTGTTACGTTCTTGTAAATGCAGTATATTTAAATACACATCTTTTTCTTACATTACACCATTGATTCCACTTCAAAATAAGTCATTGTATGTGAAACGCTTTGCGATGCTTCTGAGCGATCTGACAAAGCACTTCATAAATTCACGTTCTTACTGTTATCCGCGGCTGTTTTATTAATAGATCTCCATCGCTTTATGCTCACAAAGAATGTATATACGCATGAAGATTCTTGCCAGATGGTGCATCCCAGCTGACATGAGTTATGCTACTTTAGAGGCTGGAGTAGAATATTTATTGCTTAAACACACAGATCCAAACTGAGCTTTGTCAACGTAATTTAAATTCAAATGCACTAAAGACGCCATTCCCGCAGAGCAAGCTTGTAAAACTAGCCTTTAGCAGTCCAGTGAGAAAAAATAAAGACTTTTAAATGACTGCTGAGGTCCATGCATGCTACAGGGTTACAGTATAAAATCTCACTCGTGTATCTTTTGACATATTTACAAATAAAAGTTAAATGTTTAAAATGAGGTGAAAGAAAGACTTACATTTATACAATCCTTTCATGACTATCGGATGCCTCAAAGCGCTTTACAGCCAATGAAGTACTTTTGGAGTGTAGTCACTGTTGTAATGTGGGAAATGCGGCAGCCAATTTGCGCACAGCAAGCTCCCACAAACACCAATGTGATAATGACCAGATAATCTGTTTTTTTTATGTTGGTTGAGAGATAAATATTGGCCAGGACACCGGGGATAACTCCCCTGTTCTTCTTTGAAATCGTGCCATGGGATCTTTTACGTCCACCTGAGAGAGCAGTCGGTGCCTCGGTTTAATGTCGGATTCAAAAGACGTCACCTCCAACAGTGCAGCACTCCCTCAGCATTGCACTGGAGTGTCAGCTTAGATTTTAGAGGTAGGTGCCATATTAATTAATAATTATCCGTTACATAGGCTGGCTTTGAGAAGTTATAGTCAATGCTATCAGGAAAACAATTAGCTTTTCTATAATGTAATCATTTAAAAGCTATGCCGGTTCATAATAACACATTTTAAATGTTCATATATCAATAGTTTACAAAGTTCAGTTGGAAAAATCATTTTAGATGTTTAAGATCAAAGCGGCACACATATTTGAGTTTACAGATGATATTGTGATTGGAATATTAATCTGCATTGATTAGTGTTGCAAATTGTATGATCAATATGTATGGCATTGAGGAGCAGCTCGAACAATTTTATATTATGGACTGAAATTTAGTCAAATACTGCAACCACCGTTTTGTCGGTGGTATTCCGGTGGTAATTGCACATCGCATTTTATTTTTACGCCGAAATACTGCTATGACTGAAGGCTGCTAGTTTGGTTAAAAGTTGACCGGCGGTAATGGCAGCGGTATTTTTAGTCATGCAACACTGTTTTTTTGGGCGCCGAAAAAAAAACGGATCTTCTGCGCATGCGCAATTTTTTTTCCGATTTACTTAATTTCCCGCGATTCAGGTCGTGTGTCAGAGTCAGGGGTCGCCCGCGCATGCGCAGAAGAGAGAGAGTGAGAGAGAGAGAGAGGAGAGAATCGGAAAGAATATGGAGAGCTTGCAAAAGGTGATAGGAGACATACGACAGCATATAATAGCAAATTGAGAGAGAGAGAGAGAGAGTTAAAAGCACATATAAGCAGATAATAGGATAAAATAGTATAACAAAAAGGATAAAAATGCAGCAACCAGAGGTAGGGAGGCAGAGGGCACGTAAATTCAGCCTGGATGCCCAAGAGGCATTGGTTGCAGAAGTGGAGGCTAGATGGGAACAATTGTTCAGGGGTGAGCATGAAAAATCCCCCCTGCCTGCGGGAGTGTCCTCAGTCAATCACATACAGTGGGGAACCCAGCACAGCAGGAAGAGGTGGAATGACCTAGTTGCGTCCGCAAGAGTAAATAATATTTTCATTCATGCACTCCTCAACATGTGTTGATGTCGGCAGGCTTATTTGCCATGAATGATCTTATTAAGATGGCTTTTGGAGATCTTAAAAGATGTTTCTGCACTTCGATGTCTTCCTCATGAATCACATGCAGCTTAACAGGATATTAATGGGACATTAAACAAAGGACTGTATTAAATGCACACAGTATGTTACTAGTGCTTTGATGGCTATCTGTGTGTGCCACAAGGGCAGAATTGCAATTTGGTTAAGCATTGCTATTGCCATTTTTGAAAGGAAACTGTCAAATAATTGCGCTGAGCAGTGACACACAGGGGGTGGTCCAAACAAAATCCAGCAATTAACAGAGGTTGAGGAATGTGCAGCAGCCCTGGTGGGTGCCCACAATAGAACGGCTACCCATGGTGGTGCTGATCCGTTGAGGTCAGCTGAGGGTAAGTCCTGCAAAATCCCTGGACTGTGTTGGGGTCATATACTGTAATGTTGGGGTTATGTACTGTAATGTTGGGTTCATGTACTGTAATGTCATGTAGTGTCTGTGGACTTGGATTTGGGTAATTTCATGTAGTGTCTCTCGATGACATATAATGCAGTAGTGGTGGTCCTTCGAATAAGCCTGCGATACGTGACCATACTCATGTCACCCTGCCCCCTCCCCTGCTGCTGACCAGTTGTATGTTGTTTTCTATTTCCAGATGAGGAGCCACATGTGCGCCATCCCATCAGGGGGAGCCTCATTCCGCCATACATGGGTCGACGAGGATGCGGATGATGAGGAAGAAGTCAAAGACAGGTGCCTAGAAGACCCTATGGAAACAGCTGTTGCGGGGGGCTCGATGTTAGAGTCAGTGGGAGGTGGGGGGGGAGATGGCGGAGGAGTTGTTGGTGGAGGGAGAGGTAGTGATGGTGGGTTCGGACGAATCAGCAAATATTTTATCTGCATCTACCACTCCCTCGGTGGGATCCACTTTTCACACGTTCCCCGCCTCCGAGGCAGCGGGACCAAGTGGTGTGCAGCAACGCACCCTGTGGTTGAGTCATCAAAGGGGGCGTGCTCAGAGACAGGCAGATGCAGACCTGGACATGGTGGGACGAGGGAGTGACTGCGCCTCTGCCTGAGGTACCGGGCGACATCCCAATGATTAGCTGACAGAAATAGTGGACACCGTAACGATAAGCATGGGATGTGATGGGATAACATCAGTGTTTCCATGGCAGGATTGTCAAGGGCGAGTGTCGATGTAGGTCGAGAGTTCCTCCAGGCCCTGGGTGCAATTCCCGGCAACACTGCCGCACAATCGGCCTGTCAATCGGCGGACATGTCACAGCACATTGAGGTGGTGGGGGAAAACACCGGGTCTGTCAATGCCCTGCGGCAATTGATGGTCTCGGCTTTTGGCACTGCAGCCCCCCCCCCCCCCCAGTGTCGTATCACCCAGACTGACAGCACCTGTGGGTGGGGCTGTCGAACAGTCTTCCTGCTCAGAAGCAAGGTCCCCCACACCCCGAGCGTCTCCAGTGGATCCACGCATGACGTCTCCATTGTCTATCCCCCAACAACAGCAGTGTCTAGATTCCTTGCTGCACAATGTCCTGGTCCTAATGCGAGTAGGGTTAGGGGTAACGGGAGGAAGCAATTGTGGGTAAGGGTCGGGGGGTGGCGGGGGGGTGGGGGGGGGAGTGTGGGAGTGGTGACTGCAGTTAAAATTGGTGCTGGGTGGGGGGTATTGGTTGCTTGCTTGGTTGTTCTAGCTGCTGTTGCTACTATTATTGTTGTGTTGTGTTGTGTTGTTATATTGTTACTTTTTTTGTTATTGTTATTTTATTCTACCACCAAGCTCACGGTCTACAAGGCTGTCGTAATACCCGCCCTCCTGTATGGATCAGAGGCATGGACGATGTACAGAAGACACCTCAAGTCGCTGGTGATATATTACCAATGATGTCTCCACGAGATCCTGCAAATCCCCTGGGAGGACAGGCGCACCAACATCAGTGTCCTCGCCCAGGCTAACATCATTGAAGCACTGACCACACTCAATCAGCTCCGCTGGGCAGGCCACATAGTTCGCAAACCAGATACGAGATTCTCTAAGCAATTGCTCTCTGTGGAGCTCCTTCACGGCAAATGAGCCAAAGGTGGGCAGTGGAAACGTTACAAGGACACCCTCAAAGCCTCCCTGGTAAAGTGCGACATCACCACTGACACCTGGGAGTCCCTGGCTGAAGACCGCCCGAGGTGGAGAAAGTGCATCCGGGAGGGTGTTGAGCTCTCCGAATCTCAACGTCGCAAGCGTGAAGAGGTCAGGCGCAGGCAACGGAAGGAGCGTGCGGCAAATTAGTCCCACCCCGGCCCCTTCCCCCGACAAATGTCTGTCCCACCTGTGACAGGGTCTGTGGCTCTCACATTGGATTGTTCAGCCACCAAAGGACACACTTCAGGAGTGGAAGCAAGTCTTCCTTGATTCCGAGGGATTGCCTATGATGATGATGGTTGCTTGGTTGTTGTTCTGGATGCTATTGTTGTTGTGTTGTGTTGTTATATTGTTACTTTTCTTGTGCTTTGTTATTTTATTGTTCTTTCAAAAAATTTACTATTTACAGATTTGTTGAGCTCAAGATTATTTATTTGCTAGTTTTCAAAGTTTTCCAGAAATTAACATGTTATATCAATCTTTTTGTTCAACTTAACCATTCTTGTACCGTGTCTCACTTTTAGAAAATGAGGAGTAATACTCAACATGGTTCTATATAGCGCGCAGGTAAAGGTGAAACATAACTCTCACTGTTCAATCAAAACGTTGATTTTTGAGCTATGTGACACTTTTGCAGTTGCGAAAGCTCCAAGAGGCCTCCCCTGTGGCATTGGGGAGGGGGGTGGTGGCATGGGTTCATCGCCAGGCCCCTCGTTCTCTTCCTCCTCTTCCTCCTCCTCCTCCTCCTCCGCTCTCTCCTCAGGTGGTCCTGCAGCCTCCTGTGGCAATTCCTGTCCCCTCATGATGGCTAAATTGTGTAGCATGCAGCAAAGTATTATTTAAAGTGAGAAAAGTTGCAAAGTGCTGCAGTACAGAGGGACCTGGGGGTCCTTGTGCATGAAACACAAACATTTAGTATGCAGGTGCAGCAAGTAATCAGGAAGGCAAATGGAATGTTGGCCTTTATTGCGAGGGGGATAGAGTATAAAAGCAGAGAAGTCCTGCTACAACTGTACAGGCATTAATGAGGCCACACCTGGAGTACTGCGTACAGTTTTGGTCTCCGTATTTAAGGAAGGATATAGTGGCATTGGAGGCTATTCAGAGAAAGTTCACTAGGTTAATTCTGGAGATGAGGGGATTGACTTATGAAGATAGGTTGAGTAGGTTGGGCCTATACTCATTGGAGTTCAGAAGAATGAGAGCTGATCTTATCGAAACATATAAGATAATGAGGAGGCTGCAGAGAGGATATTTCCACTCATCGGGGAAACTAAAACTAGGGAGCATAGTCTCAGAATAAGGGGTTTCCCATTTAAAACTGAGATGAGAAGGAATTTCTTCTCTCAGAGGGTTGTAAATCTGTGGAATTTTCTACCCCAGAGAGCTGTGGATGCTGGGTCATTGAATATATTTAAGGCGGAGATAGACAGATTTTTGAGCGATACGGGAGTGAAGGGTTATGGGGAACGGGCAGGGAAGTGGAGCTGATTCCATGATCAGATCAGCCATGATCTTATTGAATGGCAGAGCAGGCTCGAGTGGCCAAATGGCCTACTCCTGCTCCTATTTCTTATGTTCTTATTGCAGGACAGTTAAAGGAATGGGGCTTATAATATCTCTCCTAATATTGCTGACTACTTATCTTATGCAGAAAGAGCTGGGAGAAGGTTTATTGAAGAGCATTATGAGCTTAATCAAAGACCTCACCAAGTTATGGGGAGGAGGAGGTCTTATCCCTAACGACTTTTCAGGGAGAAGCGCTCATACCTGCACCTATCTGAGGCACAGTGCATTAGAAGACTGCGCTTTTGAAAAGAGGTGGTCACAGAGATATGTCAGCTCATAAAGGCAGACCTACAGCCACCAGCAACAACAGGACTGTACTGCCTGTCGAGGTGAAGGTGACTGCGGCACTTGCCTTCTATGCCTCCAGCTCCTCACAGGCATCAACAGGGGACATCTGCTCCATCTCGCAGTTCGCGACACATCGCTGCATTCGCCAGGTGACTGCTGCACTGTACACACACAGGATGGACTTTATAAACTTCCCAATGACCAAGGGGGCACAGAGTGAGAGGGTTGTGCGTTTTGCATGAATTGCTGGCTTCCCCAAGGTTCAGGGTGCCACTGACTGTACACACATCGCTCTGCGAGTACCTTTACAGGAGCCAGAGGTTTACCGAAACCAAAAGAGATTCCACTCCCTGAACATACAGGTCGGCTGCAACCATACTCAGCGCATCATGGCAGAAAATGCCCAGTTTCCAGGGAGCATCCATGATGCTTTGATCTTGTGTGAGAGCACTGTCTTTGACCTGTTTAAGTGTCAGCCACAAGGTCACGGCTAGATGCTGGGGGACAAAGGTTACGGCCTCGCCACCTGGCTCATGACCCCCCCTCCAGAACCTTCAGACAGAAGCCAAGCATAGCTACAATGAGAGCCATGCAGCCACACAAAATATCGTCAAAAGGACAATTGGAGTGCTCAAGCAGCGATTCCGATGCCTGGACCACTCTGGAGGCAACCTACAATACCACCCTGAGCAGGTCGTTGAGTTCATTGTCGTGTGCTGCATGCTACACAAAGGATGATCTTTTACTAGAAGATCATTTATTAATCCTGTCTCATTGCACAGTATCGGATCTAAGTTAGCCTGCTCCCTGGCTGGTTCCGCAACATACTGTTCAAGGAAACTATCCCGGATACAGTCCATGAACTCTTGCTCAAGGCTACCCTGGCCAATTTGCTTTGTCCAATCAATATGAAGGTCAAAATCGTCCATGGTTATTGCCGTTTCTTTTTTACAAGCCTCCACTATTTCTTTATTTATACTCCGTCCAACAGTGTAGCTACTGTTAGGGGGCCTATAGACTACGCCCACCTTTTTCCCCTTATTATTCCTTATCTCCACCCAAATATCCTCAAATTTCCTAAAATATCCTCAAAAGTCCTCAAATGTCCTCCAATGTTCTCAAGTAGTCTCAAATAGCATCAAATACCCTTACAAACGAACTCTGAACTCACATAAACTCACTGTGTAAAACTCAGCCTTCTCACAAGTGAAATGAATTGCATCTCCGTTCGTTAAAATGGCGTCATTCCTGCTGGGCCCAAGCAGGTAAGACGACAGTTTTCACAGTGGTATTTTAGTCTGGTGGTAAAAATGGTGGATTGATGAATTTTCCGCCAGCAGTAATTTTAGATGGTATTTCAAAGTTGCACACCAATTTGACGTCATAAAAACGGTTAAAAAATAAGACCGGCGATATTTTTTACTGCTGATGGATAACCACTGATGAATTTAATGCCGGCAATATTTCAGTGGTAAATTATTAAATTGGCGGTATATCGGTGGTAATCAGTGATGAATTTACCACCGGCAGTAAATAGGCGGAAAGATGTTGAAATTCCAGCCCCATGTCTTTATTCGCATTCAGAAACTAAATCTATCTTTTCTGTCAAGGCTGATAACCCTGACATTCACAGTTACTTTTCAGTGCACCATATCGATCTCTCGATCTATCTATTTAGTATCCAGATACGTATCAATTAGCTGCCGTGTTTAACAACAAAGGAACAGCGACTACACGTCAAAAGTAATTCATTGAATGTGAAGCATCCCAAAGAGTTGAGAAGGCACTTTGGGGCCGAAATTCGCTTGAGAACACCGTCCGTTAACGGCAGCGATGGGCGGCGTCCACGCCTCCTTAGAAATTGATTTGGGCATTGGTGGAGGCGCCCCTAATGCCACCCACGTGGTGACGTCAACGAGCATGTAATGCCCGTTTGGCATCGCTGCCACAATATTTGGCTTCTACGGTGGCCTTACCGGCAGGTGTTCGTACAGCCAGGAAAAAGCAGTCGGAACATCGGGGATCCCGGGCGGCATCGCCCAGAACGCAAACTAAATTTGTTTCTTTATTTATTTCAGCATTTATTTATTAGTTATACCAGTGGGGAAGTGGGGTGTGGGTCGGAGAAGTTTTTTTTCCTTCCCTTTTTTCCAGCTCGCGTGCCGGCAGCCTTCAGGCGTGAAATTCAGTCAGCCTCCCGAGCTCCTGCCCCGTTGGCGCCCGAGGATGAGTGTGCAGTGACACTTTTAGAGATGCTCTCTCATCTTTGGGCGTAAAAACTCAATTTGGCAGTTTGAGGCGGCACCTAATGCCTGGCGCTAAAACCAGCACTCAGGCAGTGATACCGCCTCAAAAACGGCGGTACCGAATTTCGACCCCTGTGTGCGCGCGTGTGGTAGCTGTGACTGTCTGTCTGTCTGTCTGTCTATCCATCTCTCTATCTACCTATCCATCTCTCTGTCTACCTATCCATCTCTCTATCTATCCATCTCTCTATCTACCTATCCATCTCTCTATCTACCTATCCATCTCTCTGTCTACCTATCCATCTCTCTATCTATCTATCCATCTCTCTATCTACCTATCCATCTCTCTATCTATCCATCTCTCTGTCTACCTATCCATCTCTCTGTCTACCTATCCATCTCTCTGTCTACCTATCCATCTCTCTGTCTACCTATCCATCTCTCTATCTATCTATCCATCTCTCTATCTACCTATCCATCTCTCTATCTACCTATCCATCTCTCTATCTATCTATCCATCTCTCTATCTACCTATCCATCTCTCTATCTATCTATCCATCTCTCTATCTACCTATCCATCTCTCTATCTACCTATCCATCTCTCTATCTATCTATCCATCTCCCTATCTACCTATCCATCTCTCTATCTATCTATCCATCTCTCTATCCTCTGTAGGGCCAAAGATCTGTACAAAGTCCTGCCCTGAATGATACTATCAATCTGTATAGAAGGAGAATAGTCCACAGATGTGCAAAGGTATTGAGAAAGCCAAATGCAAATTCTGTTTCATAAACCACACAATGTTCAAATAAAGGCAGTTAAAATAATGGCCTGAAGCAAATAAATATAACATTAGTGGGAGTGATATTGGGCAATCATTGCAAGATTTTCTCAGTCCCATAGATCAGCTTTCACCTTTCACACCAAAGAAAGGCACAATTGATATGATGTTTCATGCACATCCAACGTAAGACCAATGAGAACTGAGGACGGACATGTTGGCAGTCTTTATCAACTTGACAGTCAGCCTGAATTGTGTGAACTGCTGCCCAGAATGTTCAGAAAGTAGTGTTCGTGTTGTTTGGATGACATGTGGGCAGTGTAGATGATGGTGCCCTTTCCAAACCACTTACCAGCTCAAGCTGGTCTTTATTTAAGTACCAAGCCTCGATGCTTTCATCTTTGCAACAGTGATTAATGATGCCACAAATCATTGCAGGCATGCACTTCACATTACGCCTGACAAGCTCTTCAACTTGAGTAGATTGCATGTCTTCAGCATGGCTAGTAAGGAGCTGATTTGTGAACTCCATGGCCCTGAATTTGTGGTCGGAAGCTACTTGCGGGGAAAGGCCTCGGGGTAATAAATAAACGTATCTTATTTCACAGATTTTTAAACGTGAAAATTATTGGTAATATTTAATTTTTTCGTTTTTTTAAAACTCTTAGGACTAGAAATTAGCCTGCCTAACACACGTTTTAACGCGATTTTTTTCATGTTAAAATTGCTTTTTTGTCGTTAAAAGAAAACTAACAAAATTGCCCAAAGATTAAGAATGGCGGTTTCGAAATATTGCCAAAAAGCGGATCGCCAAGGTGCAACGCCAAAAAAAAAACTGCACAGCTTAAATGTGGCTGTTCAGCGAACCCGTACTCAGGTGAAAAAACATCGCACAAGAAAAGCAGGCCTTGCAGCCACAGAAACATCGGCAATTAAGAACACCTGCAAAAAAGGTAAGTTGAAGTTTTTATTTTTTAAGTTTTTTTCAGGGATACATTATTTAAGTGTATTGTGAATGTTAAGTGACTTTTTATTTTTTAATGTTTTAATTTTTGCCATTTTTATTTTTGTGTTTTCTCCCCTCCCAGGGCCTGTATTTTTGGCGTTGATTGGCCTCGGGCTAAAGTTGGCGAGATCGTGTTTCCACCGTGAATCCTCGTGCAATGACGTTTTTATCGACAGGCGTATTTTTGTGCCAATTTTACCCCCTTAAAAAAATGGCGAAATTTAAATTATTTTTTTTTCCCAAAAAATGACGTTAAAAATCAAATAACGACAAAAACTGAATTTCTAGCCCTGATGATGGTAAAAGCAGACCTTATGCCTGCTTTTACAAGGCGTAAGAATTTTATGGGCATTCGCTGGGCAGAAGTGGGGCAAATAGCCCGACTCTCCTCCCACGGATGCCCTTTTCCCCAGAATTCATGCGATCTGTCAAGTTCCGGGTTTAGGCACATGCGCAGCGCATTCTTAAACCCGTAGTTTGCGCTGCCCCGACGGGCACGTGTGCACCTCGTACGCGCCTGTAGGGGCAGCAAATTATGGCCCCATGTGTTCTGATGACCACGTTCTTGCAGGAGAATCGCCATCTGATAGTGGAACTATTTACAGCAGTAGTGAAAAATAAGGGCTTACTATTGATCTAATGAATACAAGGTTACGTATCAACCTGAAAACTGGTTTACACTCATCAGGGCATCTATCACCATAGATGAACTGAACCGGGAGCCACAACAGATTTCGCTTGCCTTGAAACATAGAAACATAGGGCCCAAGTTTCGAGCCGCGCCTAGAACGGCGCAGTCCCGACCTGGACGCCCGTTTATCGTGCCACAAAGTGCGCCTAAAAAAACCCTCCAGATTCTCCACCTCCCTGCAGGTCCTTTGGCCCTCGGCGCAGCGCAACAGGAGCTGTAGGGGGCGGAGCCAGGCCCCTGCGCCAAAAACAGTGCCGGGACCTCTGCACATGCGCGCTACAGTGGGCGCGCAAGTGCAGTAGCTCCAGGCGCCCGAAACTGTGTGGGAGGGGCCAAAACACGCAGCCCCTAGCCCTGGCCGAATGGCCTCACTGGGGCTGCGTGAATAAGGCTCCTCCCACGGCCAGCTCCTGCTTCCTCCCGACCCGACACGACTCCCGCTTCCCGCCTCCGGACCGGACCCGACACCCGCTCCCCCCACCCCCCGCCCCCGGACCGGACCCAAGACCCGCTCCGCTCCCCCCGCCCCCGGACTGGATCCAACCTGACCTCCCTCCCCCCGACCTGACCTCCCTCTCCCTCCCTCCCTCCCTCCCCCCGACCCGAACCGAACTGACCTCCCTCCCTCCCATCACCCCCCCGACCCGACCCAACGCCACCTACCTATAAATCTGGTGTTGGGGACGGGCCCTGCCCGAAGTCTCGGGCCCGGCCCGTTCAGCCTCCCTCCCCCTTCTCCTTCCCCCCCACCACCCCCAATCTCCTTCCCCCCCCAATCTCCTTCACCCCCCCAAGGACATTCTTGCTATTGAGGGAGTGCAGCGAAGGTTCACCAGACTGATTCCCGGGATGGCGGGACTGACCTATCAAGAAAGACTGGATCAACTGGGCTTGTATTCACTGGAGTTCAGAAGAATGAGAGGGGACCTCATAGAAACATTTAAAATTCTGACGGGGTTAGACAGGTTAGATGCAGGAAGAATGTTCCCAATGTTGGGGAAGTCCAGAACCAGAGGTCACAGTCTAAGGATAAGGGGTAAGCCATTTAGGACCGAGATGCGGAGGAACTTCTTCACCCAGAGAGTGGTGAACCTGTGGAATTCTCTACCACAGAAAGTTGTTGAGGCCAATTCACTAAATATATTCAAAAAGGAGTTAGATGAGGTCCTTACTACTAGGGGGATCAAGGGGTATGGCGAGAAAGCAGGAATGGGGTACTGAAGTTGAATGTTCAGTCATGAACTCATTGAATGGCGGTGCAGGCTAGAAGGGCCAAATGGCGTACTCCTGCACCTATTTTCTATGTTTCTATGTTTCTAATCTCCTTCCCCCCCAATCTCCTTCCCCCCCGCAATCTCCTTCCCTCCCCCAATCTCCTTCGCCCCCCCCCAAAATCCTTCCCCCCCCAATCTCCTTCTCCCCCCATCTCCTTTCCCCATCTCCTTTCTCCCCTTCTCCCCTTTATCCCATTCTCCCCCCTCCCCCCTTCTTCCCCCCCCTCCCCCCTTCTCCCCCATCCCTCCCCCTGGAGCAAACTAAATGACGAGAATTCCAATTTCCAAGATACTCCATTCTACACCAGTTGCTCCTAAAAATCAGGAGCAAATCATGTGGAAACTTGGGGCCATAGAAACAAAGAAACATAGAAAATAGGTGCATTCGGCCCTTCAAACCTGCACCACCATTCAATAAGATCATGGCTAATCATTCACCTCAGTACCCCTTTCCTGCTTTCTCTCCACACCCCTTGATCCCTTTAGCCGTAAGGGCCATATCTAACTCCCTCTTGAATGTATTCAATGAACTGGCCTCAACAACTCTTTGCGGTAGGAAATTCCATAGGTTAACAACTCTCTGAGTGAAGACGTTTCTCCTCATCTCAGTCCTAAATGGCCTACCCCTTAGCCTAAGACGGTGTCCCCTGGTTCTGGACTTCCCCAACATCCGGAACATCCTTTCTGCATCTAACCTGTCCAGTCTCGTCAGAATTTTATATGTTTCTATGAGATCTCCTCTCATCCTTCTAAACTCCAGTGAATACAGGCCCAGTCGATCCAGTCTCTCCTCATATGTCAGTCCTGCCATCCTGGGAATCAGTCTGGTGAACCTTCGCTGCACTCCCTCAATAGCAAGAACGTCCTTCCTCAGATTAGGAGACCAAAACTGAACACAAAATTCCAGGTGAGGCCTCACTAAGGCCCTGTACAACTTCAGTAAGACCTCCCTGCTCCTATACTCAAATTTCCTGGAGAGAAAGCGAGAAAGACTTGCATTAATATAGCCACTTTCATGACCTCAGGACGCTTTACAGCTGATGAAGTATTTTTGAAGTGTAGTCACTGTTGTAATGTAGGAATCGTGCTGTCAAGTATTCTCTTGTTTGTGAAGAACTGATTGTTCATATCGGAAAGGCCAGATTGGAAGACTGAAAGCACGAATATGGTTTCAACACATCAAACTCAAAAGTCTTATCATGCAATTGTGATCTCAGATCCCTATGGCTGTAAATCCTGGTCATATTACTGCCATCAAGAGGTGAACAGTTTTCATGAGCTTGATTTCTTATCAATCGTGTATATCAAATGGCAGTACTGATTCTAAGGTGCTGAAATGTCCAAAGTGAATTAATAACATTCACCTTCATAATCAAAGGATAATGGAAAGGATACAAGAGAAAAACGGAGAGTAGATGAAAACACACATAGAGGGAGACATTTGCAAGGTTAGCATCTCCAGCATCAGTGGAGTTGCAAGACCGGGAGACCCCTGCTCCTGCCGATAGTGCCCTGGGCTGCTACACCCGCGATAATGATGTTATTGCCGTGCGCAGCGCCCCGTTTTCGACCCGCGCGGCCTGCTTTTGTCCTGTGGTGGGAATTGGGCAGTGCCCCCCGTGAGTCTGCCACGGGCGATGTCAGCGCCAGCCTCGCGGGTCGCGAACCGGGTCACACTCCGCACGCGGGCGAAATTTAAAGGGGAGATTGTGTGCCGCCATTTTGTCCTCTCGTCCGGCCTTCCGTTTTTTTGTGGGCCACGCCGGTGCCGTGACGGTGCAGCCTGGCATGCCATTACTGTGCCGGGCTGTGGCCACGGCACCCTGCATTGCCCGGTGGCCTAGTGGTGGCCCCCTCGCCCCACTGCAGAGTTCGCAGTGCGCCCTCCCCTTTAATGGAAGGGGAGGGGCCTGTGCTTGCATCAGCGCTATGCGGAGAGTCAGCGTAGCGCTGCAATATTCGCGCGCTTACCGCCCCAGCACCCGAGAGGAAGTGGAATGCCCCACATTGTGCTGCACTTCCTCTCGGGGTGGTGGCGGTGACCCCAGGTTTGCTGCGGGGGCGCGACCTCCGCGTCTAGCACAGGAAGTCCTGCCTTGCCAAAGTTACCTCCCGCAAATGGGGCAATCCACAATTTTGGCCCCTTAATGTATACCTCATCACTAGAGACTAACAAAGGAGTTTTATTAGGGTTGGTTGTCTTTTAAGATTTGAGATTCCATGACAACTGATGTGAGATTTAGCTTCAATTCTTTAGCTGGTCCAGTGGGGGAATACATTGCTCCGAGTAGCTTTATACTTTGCAGACTTCAAGCCCCAGTGGCAATTGCAGTGCTGATTTAGCTGATCGCAGCGAAGGCTGCTACTGTGATAAGACTCAGTTCCTCAAAGTTCAGGCGGGAAAAATATCAGTCAGTGCTTCTGCTTCTATTCAGTGATCCTTATTGATATGTGCATATGTGTGGATATAGGGAATGGGCTCGGCTTTGGTGTTCTTCACACTTTGATCCTCACTATGTGGGTTTGCACAGCAAGAGCATCAGACAAGTTGGGGATTAAAGACATAGAAACATAGAAAATAGATGCAGGAGTAGGCCAGTCGGCCCCTCGAGCCTGCACCACCATTCAATAAGATCATGGCTGATCATTCCCTCAGTACCCCTTTTCTGCTTTCTCTCCATACCCATTGATTTCTTTAGCCGTAAGAGCCATATCTAACTCCCTCTAGAATATATCCAATGAACTGGCATCAACAGCTCTCTGCAGCAGGGAATTCCACAGGTTAACAACTCTCTGAGTGAAGAAGTTTCTCCTCATCTCAGTCCTAAATGGCCTACCCCTTATACCAAGACTGTGTCCCCTGGTTCTGGACTTCCCCAACATCGGGAACATTCTACCCGCATCTAACCTCTCCCGTCCTGTCAGAATCTTATATGTTTCTCTGAGATCCCTTCTCAACCTTCTAAACTCCAATGTATAAAGATCCAGTTGATCCAGACTCTCCTCATATGTCAGTCCAGCCATCCCGGGAATCAGTCTGGTGAACCTTCGCTGCACTCCCTCAATAGCAAGAACGTCCTTCCTCAGATTAGAAGACCAAAACTGAACACAATATTCCAGGTGTGGCCTCACCAAGGCCCTGTACAACTGCAGTAAGACCTCCCTGCTCCTATTCTCAAATCCCCGAGCTATGAAGGTCAACATACCATTTGCCTTCTTCACCGCTTGCTGTACCTGTACGCCAACGTTCAATGACTGATGAACTATGACACTCAGGTCTCGTTGCACCTCCCCTTTTCCTAATCTGCCACCATTCAGATAATATTCTGTCTTCATGTTTTTGCCCCCAAAGTGGATAACCTCACATTTATCCACATTATTCTGCATCTGCCATGCATTTGCCCATTCACCTAACCTGTCCAAGTCACCCTGCAGCCTCTTAGCATCCCCTCACAGCTCACACCGCCACCCAGTTTAGTGTCATCTGCAAACTTGGAGATATTACAATCTAAATCATTGTAAAGAGCTGGGGTCCCAGCATTGAGCCCTGCGGCACTCCACTAGTCACTGCCTGCCATTCTGAAAAGGACCCATTTATCCCGACTCTCTGTTTCCTGTCTGCCAACCAATTCTCTATCCACATCAGAATATTACCCCCAATACCATGTGCTTTGATTTTGCACACCAATCTCTTGTGTGGGACCTTGTCAAAAGCCTTTTGAAAGTCCAAATACACCACATTCACTGTTTCTCTCTTGTCCACTATACTAGTTACATCCTCAAAAATTTCCAGAAGATTTGTCAAGCATGATTTCCCCTTCATAAATCCATGTTGACTTGGTCCGATCCTGTCACTGCTTTCCAAATGCGCTGCTATTTCATCCTTAATAATTGGTTCCAACATTTTCCCCACTACTGATGTCAGATTAACCGGTCTATGATTAACCGCTTTGTCTCTCCCTCCCTTTTTAAAAAGTGGTCTTACATTAGCTACCCTCCAGTCTGTGATGTCTGTAAATTTGTAATGCTTGTAACTCCATACTGTGCATGTGGACGTATTGTGTACTGCAGCTGCAGAGTTATAATAAACAGACAGGCAGCTTCCGGACAGAGCAGCCTCCAAATTAAGAAGCTGTGTGTGTGCTGTGCTCTGTAAAGATATCACAGTTGGCGACTGAGGATGGAGATTTTTCAGATATTTAAAGCTTAAATTTTGTTGGTGAAGGATTTAGCCAGCCGACAGAAGATTTTGGAAGTTTCTGTTTTTGAAAAAAAAGCTACAAAATCCGAGGTAAACTACAGCACACGGTGAGAACAGCTAGAGATTAAACATGGCAGGAGTAATCGGATATTTGGGTGAATATAGACATGACCAGGAATGTTTTAAATCAGATGTGGATTGGCTAGAAATGTATTTCACTGCAAATAACATAATTGAAGTTCCAGACAATGCAGTCCAGAACCAGGCTGTATTGGAATGGAAGAACGATCATTTTAACAGTGGCGGGTCCGGCATTATACGAAACCCTTGTAAATCTGCTTGTGCCTGACGAGCCAAGGGACACAACGCTTCAAGAGATTTTAATGAAGGTGGAGCAGCACTATAACCCCAAACTCTTAGAAATTGCTAAAAGCTATCGTTTTGGGATTCGGAATCAAAAGATTGATGAAGGTATCAATGATTATATCATAGCATTAAAAAAACTATCGATGCACTGTAATTTTGGAAACTGTCAAAACCGAGCATTATGGGATGGTTTTGTTTGTGGGGTGAAAAATGATGCGATCAGAAGGAAGTTATTGACGACGGATGACTTGACTTTTGAGATTGCTTGTCAGACAGCGAGGTCGATGAGCATGGCTGAACAATATTCCCGAGAATTAAATAATGATTACGGTCGTCAGTCAACCGAGGTAAATCACCTGCAGGTTCAAAGTAAAAGACGGGCATGGCTGAAAGTCTCAGAAACTGGAAATTCTAACAGAGCGTCGAAGTCGTGCTATAGGTGCCTGGGACAACACATTGCTCAAAATTGTCCATACGTGAAGGCAGAGTGTTTCTTCTGCAGAAAGACTAGGCATCTTGCGAAGACATGCCGACTGAAGGGTGAACCAGCTTTTAAAGCTATGAGTCCAGCGTTCAAAGCTATGAGTAGAAATCCCAAGAGACTACATAGCATGGAAGAACAACAACAGGACAAGGAGATGTTACAGTTACACGTCATCAGGAGCATGAGGTTAACGGACAGCGATTCAGAAAGCATCAAAATCCACATAGATGTTGCGGGATTCAAGATACCAATGGAAATTGACACGGGTGCCTCCGTGAGTGTAGTACCGGAGTCACGGTACTGCGATAAATTGCATAATTTCCAACTGGAGAAATCTAAGATAGAGCTGCGAGGCTACTCGGGAGAGAAAATTCCTGTATTAGGCCGTATCACCGTACCGGTGAAGTATAAAGATCAATTTCAGAACTTGCCTCCAGTAATAGTGAAAGGAGACAAGACTGCTTTACTAGGAAGAAATTGGTTAAGCTCACTGAAACTGGATTGGAGTGAGATCTTCTGTGTGGAAGCGAGATTTTCATCAATGGATGAGGTTATCAAGCAGTATCCAAAGGTGTTCTGCGAAACGGACAATCCGATTCAAGGCTTCAAGGCGAGTGTCAGGGTACAGAAGGACGCTAGATCGGTTTACTACAAGCCACGTTCCATTCCATATGCACTCGAGGAGAAAGTTGAGCAAGAACTAAAAAGACTAGAGACTGAGAACATTATTTGTAAGATAGATCGATGTGATTGGGCTACACCCATTGTTGTTGCACATTTGTCTGATGGTAAAGTAAGATTGTGTGGTGATTATAAGGTAACCGTAAACCAGGTTCTTGAGGGTAATGTCCCAAATACATTGCCGAATATAGAAGACTTGTTCACAACACTGACAGATGGTCAGATCTTCTCAAAACTGGATCTTACGAATGCCTACTTACAGCTTGAACTAGATGAGGAGTCCAAGTCATGTTTGACTATAAATACTTATCTAGGCCTACATCAATTTAATAGGCTACCATTTGGAGTGTCTTCTGCCCCTGCTATATTCCAAGAGGTGATGACCCAGATTTTGCAAGGTATTGAAGGGGTAGTGTGTTATTTGGATGAGATACTAATTTCAGCACCAAATAGGCAAATTCATAATAAAATATTGAATGAAGTCCTCAAACGGCTAGAGAAGCACAGAGTACGAGTGTCTGCTCGTAAGTGTGACTTATTTAAAAACTCAGTGGAGGACTTAGGGTACAGAGTAGATAAAGATGCTTTACATCCGACCAAGGAAAAATTGGATGCAATTAGAAATGCACCCACTCCCAGGAATGTCACTGAATTTCGTTCATTCTTGGGTCTTTTGAACTATTATGGGAAGTTCCTACCAAATTTGGCTACAGTATTACATCCACTGAATGAACTTTTGAAAAAACAGGTCCAGTGGAAGTGGTCAAAAGAATGCGATACAGCATTCAAGGAGTGTAAAAACAAATTGGTAGAGAGCACCATGTTAGTTCACTATGACATATCTAAGGAGATTAAACTAGCATGTGATGCCTCTCCATATTGAGTTGGGGCAGTAATCTCTCATGTATTAAGTAGTGGGGAGGAGAGACCAATTGCTTTTGCTTCACGCACTCTCAGTGTCAGTGAGAGAAATTTTGCGCAAATTGAAAGGGAAGCTTTGGCATTAATTTTTGGGGTCAAGAAGTTTCACAAATACTTGTATGGTTGTAAGTTTACCATCGTTACAGACCATAAGCCCCTAACAGCAATCCTCCATCCAAAGTGCCCAGTTCCAACTTTAGCTGCAGCCTGAATGCAGAGATGGGCTTTGATTTTGTCAGCATATACATACGCTATTGAATACAGACGATCAGCTGATCACAGTAATGCTGATGCAATGTCTAGATTGCCTTCCCCATCACAGGGTACACCCAATAGGGAAGAAGTGTTTTATTTTTCATACATTGATGAACTGCCAGTCACTGCTGGGGAGATTGGTAGAGCAACCAAACGTTACCCAGTGATGTCAAAGGTGTATGAGTATATTGCAACTGGATGGCCAAATCAGGTAACAGACAAAGATACACATCCATTCTTCATTTGTAGGAATGAATTATCAGTGGATAAAGATTGTATCATGTGGGGTGCAAGAGTGGTTATAACAAATAAATTCAGGTCCAAATTATTAGGAGACCTCCATGACCAGCACCTGGGAATGTGCTTGACCAAGAGTTTTGCACACAGTTATTTATGGTGGCCAGGTCTTGATAAAGATATAGAGTACATTGTGAGTCAGTGGACGACATGTCAATTGGTAAGCAAGCAACCACCACCAGTACCATTACAGCCATGGAAATGGCCTCCCAGGGTGTGGCAAAGGCTACATATTAATTTTGCTGAGTTAAATGGACAACAATTGTTCATTGTAATTGATAGCCATTCAAAGTGGGTTGCGGTGTTTCCAATGTGGAAAATAACAACAAGTAAAACATTGGACATTTTGCGAAAATTATTTTCTTCATTTGGCCTCCCTGAAGAAATTGTTTCAGATAATGGACCACAATTTCGTTCAGAAGAATTTGCACAATTCACGAGCAAAAATGGTGTGAAACATACCAAGGTTCCACCATACCACCCTGCTTCGAATGGTGCAGCAGAGCGCACTTTACAAATTGTCAAACGTGCCCTCATAAAACAAATGTTAGATCCAAATCCAAGAAAACGACAGTTGTCATTGGATCACAAATTGGCTAATTTTTTGATCACATATCAAAATACTCCTCATACAACTACTGGTAGAATGCCAGCAGAGTTGTTTCTCAAACGACAGCCACGAACCAGATTCTCATTGTTAAAGCCAAATTTAGCACAGTCTGTAGAAGAGACACAATTAAGACAGAAAGAGAATCATGATTGAGGTAGAGTAAATAGAGAAGTGTGAAATTAAACCAGAAGGTGAGAGTGACGAACCATCACCATAAAAGGTTAAATTGGTTACCAGGAAGAGTGGTGAAGATATGTGGTAAAGATGTTTGAGAATGGACAGGTTAGGTTTGTCCATATTGATCAAATTTTACCTACAGACATGGAAGGAGTTGAAGGTGGGAATGATTCAATTATTTCTGACTCATCAGATAGTTTTGATACACCAGTAGCAAATCCTAAATCCAATGTACTGCAAACAAATCCAGGAGAGAATCAGAATGAAAGTCTGAGTCCAAGTCAGGGAAACAAAGAGCCTGAAGTTAGAGTGAGTGCAAATGAAAATCAAGGAAATTCCGTGGAGGAAAATGTTCCTCAGGATGAGTCTCAAATGAGTGTGAAATCAACACCATGTTTGGAAGGTTCTGTTCGAGAGCGAAGGTATTCTCTTCGAAACAGAAAACAAGTGGTAAAGTTAAATTTGTAAATATGTATAAAAATGAAGTTGTTTATGATGTTTGTTATGATAGCTTTTTCATTAAGGCGGGAGAAGTGTGATGTCTGTAAGCTTGCAATGCTTGTAGCACCACACTGTGGATGTGGACGTATTGTGTACTGCAGCTGCAGAGTTATAGTAAACAGACAGGCAGCTTCCGGCAGCTTCCGGACAGAGCAGCCCCCATGTTAGGAGCTGTGTGTGTGTGCTCTGTAAAGATATCACACAGTCCATAGGAACTGATCCAGAGTCGATAGACTGTTGGAAAATGATCACCAATGCAACTGGTGCACACGGAATTATTTTTCGATAGGAGTCAACGTCTTCAGGAGAATTATTTTTAGAATGAGAAGTTAGTAATAAGGCCTGTTATGAAGAACTTTGATTGAGGCTGACACTCCAGTACAGTGCTGAGGGAGTGCTGCACTGTCTGAGGTGATGTCTTTCAGATGAGATGTTAAACCGAGGCCCCGTCTGCTCTCTCAAGTGGACGTAAAAGATTCCATGGCCCTATTTTGAAGATGAGCAGTGGAGTTATCACCAGTATCCCTGGCCAATATTTATAGTTCAATCAACATCACTGAAAACAGATTATCTGGTCATAATCACATTGTGGGAGCTTGCTTGTGTACAAATTGGCTGCTGCGTTTCCCACATTACAACACTCCAAAATGTACTTCATTGGCTGCAAAGTGCTTTGAGACATCCGGTGGTCTTGAAAGGTGTTATATAAATGCAAGTCGTTCTTTTTTTCTTTAAAGATGTGTCTATTTGAATACATCAATAAAAATTGGAATAAATTATAGGAAAACACTGGTTTCAAATGTGTGTCATGCAAGAGATATTGAAAATTTGCTGCTTTTTTATGCTTCATTTTTGTGAAGATTTTCAATTTTGGTTATTTGAATAGACCAGTTGTAATGGATTTAGTTTGCGTTGGATTTCAAAATAGCATAACCAATGCTAGAAATAGTATCAGATCGGGTCCTGATAAAAGAAAGATGTGAAAGAGCACCATTTGCTCCATATTAAAAACTTATCGAAGGAGTTAATGCCAAGAGATGGCGGTTTGCGATAAACCAAACATTGGTTCGGCCACACCGAGATTTAGGGCGTCCAATTTTTTACAACGAAAGATCTCGATTTCCATATTAAACATGGTCCTATGGCCTGAATCAGGTGGGCGCTTTGGCCAGCCAGAGACAGCTGCATCGCCGGAGTTAATGGGACATGATTTGAGGTTGTTACCATCCTGTTAATGCCACATAAAGACAGTGAGGTTCAACCCAAATTCGATATATTTTTAAAGTACCATGCCTGTTATTAGATAGTCAAACATGGCAGTCATTTTGTGCCTATAACATCCCAGAACCTGTGATAGGATAATAACCAGTTAATCTGTGTTTTGATGATATTGTTAACATAAGAATATAATAGCATAAGAAATAGGAGCAGGAGTAGGCCATACGGCCCCTCGAGCCTGCTCCGCCATTCAATGAGATCCTGGCTGATCATTGAACTCAACTCCACTTTCCCACCCGATCTCCATTTCCCTTGATTCCCCTAGAGTCCAAAAATCTATATATCTCAGCATTGAATATACTCAGAGACTCAGCATCCCAGCCCTCTGAGATAGAGAATTCTAAAGATTCACAACCCTCTGAGTGAAGAAATTCCTCCTCATCTCTGTCTTAATTGGCCTACCCCTTATCCTGAGACTATGCCCCTAGTTCGACACACTCCAGCCAGGGGACACAACCTCTTACCATCTACCTTGTCAATCCCCTTCAGAATCTTCTAAGTTTCAATTCGATCACCTCTCATTCTTCCAAACTCCAGAGATTATAGGCCCATTCTACACAATCTCGCATCATAAGACAGCCCTCTCATCCCAGGAATCAATCTAGTGAATCTTTGTTGCACCGCCTCCAAGGCAAATATATCCTTCCTCAGATTAGGGGCCAGATTTTTGGCTTTCAGGGTTTTTCAGTGAAAATGGTAGCTGTTGTGTATGGAGAAAGAGTCAGACTGAACACTGCGAGCTCAAAGTAAAGTCTGACCTTAGTCTTTTATTGCAGGTCTCCAGAGTGCCTCTCCAACCTGTGAAGCCTCCTTAAATATCTGCGCTCCCAAGGGATTATGGGATCCCTCAGGACTCCAAGGGATGAGCCCTCTGGTGGCTGTACAGAGTAAATACAAGTCCACATATATAACAACACTCCCCCGCCGCACCCCCCCCCCCCAAAGTCAATAGTGTAACTATTTACAATGTAAGTTGATCTGGGGCCCTACTTGCCCTGGTTGATCGTCTCGGTGTGAAGGCTGGTGTTGTTGAATCATTTGTTGGGCTCTCGCTGGCTGCTGTGCAACTGGTCTTGCTGGGCTGCCTGGTGTGTTGGGCCCTGCAGGGCTGCTGTGGATGATGGGTTCTGCTTCATGGTCAACCGTGGTGTTGGTTGCCACTGGTGTGTATGTTGGTGGATCAAAAAAGGTAGGGTCCAAGGTCGGTTGTTCAGGATAGTCCGTGAATCTGAGTTTGATTTGGTCCAAGTGTTTCCAGTGAATGAGTCCATTTGAAAGTTTGACCTGAAACACCCTGCTCCCCACTTTGGCCATGACAGTGCCGGGAAGCCACTTGGGACCTTGTCCATAATTTAATACAAATACAGGATCATTGATTTCAATCTCATGTGACACATTTGCGCTAACATGGTATGCACTTTGCTGAAGCCACCTGCTCTCTACCTGTTCATGTAGATCAGGGTGAACTAACGAGAGCCTTGTCTTAAGTACTCTTTTCATGAGCTGTTCAGCAGGTGGGATCCCAGTGAGTGAGTGGGGTCTCGTGCAGTAGCTAAGCAGGACTCAGGATCGGTGAGCCTTTAGTTACCCTCTTCAAGTCTTGCTTGATGGTTTGCACTGCTCTCTCTGTCTGACCATTGGACGCTGGTTTGAACGGGGCAGATGTGACATGTTTGATCCCGTTACGGGTCATGAATTCTTTGAACTCAGCACTGGTAAAACATGGACCATTGTCGCTCACCAGGACATCGGGTAAGCCGTGTGTGGCAAACATGGCCCGCAGGCTTTCCGTAGTGGCAGCAGACGTGCTAACCGACATTATCTCACATTCAATCCACTTGGAGTAATCATCTACAATCACAAAGAACATTTTACCCAAGAATGGGCCTGCATAGTTGATGTGTACCCTAGACCACGGTTTGGAGGGTCAAGAACATAAACTTAGCGGCGCCTCCCTGGGTACATTGCTTAACTTTGAGCATGTATTACATCTGTGAACGCAGGACTCTAAGTCCGCATTGATACCGGGCCACCACATGTGGGATCTGGTTATCGCTTTCATCATTACGATGCCTGGGTGGGTACTGTGAAGGTAATTGATGAAAGTGTCACTGCCCTTCTTGGGGACCACTACTCGATTGCCCCACAGAAGGCAGTCTGCCTGTATAGACATTTCATCTTTGCGCCGCTGGAACGGCTTTATCTCTTCCTGCATTTCCACTGGGACACTGGACCAGCTCCCGTGAAGCACACAGCTTTTGACTAGAGATAATAAGGGGTCCTGGCTTGTCGAGGTTTTGATCTGCCGGGCAGTGACGGGTGATTTCTCACTCTCAAATGCTTCCATAAGCATGGCTAGATCTGTGGGCTGCGCCATTTCCACCCCCGTGGTGGGCAATGGCAGCCTACTGAGAGCATCGACGCAGTTTTCTGTGCCTGGCCAGTGGCGGATGGTGTAGTTGTATGCGGACAACGTGAGCGCCCATCTCTGGATGCGGGCCGATGCATTGGTATTTATCCCTTTACTCTCGGAAAACAGGGATATAAGTGGCTTATGGTCAGTTTTCAATTCGAATTTTAGCCCAAACAGATATTGATGCATTCTCTTTACTCCATAGACACACGCTAACGCTTCTTTTTCAATCATGCTGTAGGCTCTCTCGGCCTTAGACAGACTCTTGGATGCATAAGCAATCGGTTGCAGTTTCCCAAAATCATTAGCTTGTTGCAATACACAGCCGACGCCATATGACGACGCATCACATGCTAGTACCAAATGCTTACTTAGATCATACAACACAAGCAGTTTTTTCGAGCATAACAATTTTCTCGCTTTTACAAAGGCATTTTCTTGGCCTTTGCCCCAAACCTATTCGCCCCCTTTTTGTAGTAAGACATGTAGTGGTTCTAGAAGTGTGCTGAGACCCGGTAAGAAGTTACCAAAGTAGCAAAGTAGTTCAGGAGTCCCAGAAACGACCGCAGCTCCATCACGTCCTTTGGCCTCGGTGCATTCTCAATTGCCTCTGTCTTCATGTTGATGGGCCTGGTGCCATCCGCCGCAATCCTCCGTCCCAAGAACTCCACTTCAGGCGCCAGGAAAATGTACTTCGAGCATATTAATCTGAGCCCCACGTGATTGATTCGACTAAGAACCTCCTCCAGGTTCTGCAGGTGCTCGATTTTGTTCCGAACTGTGACCAAGATGTCGTCCTGGAAGACCACGGTGTGCGGGACCGACTTCAGTAAACTTTCCATGTTTCTCTGGAATATCACCAACGCTGTTCGGATTCCAAATGGGCATCTGTTATAAACAAAAAAACCTTTGTGCGTGTTAATGCAGGTGACGGCCTTCGATGATTCCTCCAGTTCCTGCGTCAATTAGGCTGAAGTCAGATCAAGCATCGTGAATGTCTTTCCTCCCGCCAGCGTTGCAAAGAGGTCGTCGGTCTTTGGTAGTGGGTATTGGTCCTGCAGGGAGAAACGATTGATAGTTACTTTGTAATCGCCACAGATTCTGATGGTGCCGTCTCCCTTCAGCACCAGGACAATAGGACTGGCCCACTTGCTGCACTCGAGTGATGAAATGATGCCCTCTCTTTGCAGCCAGTCTGGCTCGATCTCTACCCTTTCTCTCATCATGTACAGTACTGCTCTCACCTTGTGATGGATGGGTCGTGCCCCCGGAATTAGGTGGATGTGCACTTTTGCTCCTTGGAATTTCCCGATGCCTGGTTCGAACAGCGAAGGAAATTTGTTTAAGACCTGGGCACACGAAGTGTCGTCAGCGGGCGATAGCGCTCGGACGTTGTCCCAGTTCCAGCGTAACTTTCCCAGCCAGCTCCTGCCAAGCAGCGTGGGACCATTGCCCGGTACCACCCAGAGTGCTAGCTTGTGCACCGCTCCATTGTAGGAAACCTTTATGGTAGCACTGCCGATTACAGGAATCAGTTCTTTCGTGTAAGTTCTTAGTTTCATGCGAACTGGAGTTAAGACTGGCCTTGAGGCCTTGTTGCACCACAACCTTTCGAAAGCCTTTTTGCCCATGATGGACTGACTCGCGCCCGTGTCCAGCTCCATTGGCACTGAGAATCCATTTAGTTCAACATTCAGCATTATCGGGGGACAATTCGTGGTGAATGTGTGCACCCCATGAACCTCTGCCTCCTCTATCTGAGGCTCTGGTTCATCGTGATCCTTCGTGTATCTGTCCTCTTCTGCAACATGGTGCTTTGCAGGTTTAACAGGCCTTGCAGCTCGCCTGCACACTCGTTGGAGATGTCCCATTGTTCCACAGCCCTTGCAAACGTACTCTTTGAATCGGCATGAATGGAAACGAAGATCACTTCCGCAGCGCCAACTAGGTGTTAATGGCCTTGCATTCATCACCCTTGATAGTGGACTCTGAGACATCTGCAGACGTGCAGCTGCAAGTATGTGTGACCTGCCCTGTACATTACAATTTGAAAACAACATCACTTTGTTCATAGTACTTGTAGCAGCACTTGTGTGTTGCGAGTTTTGCTTTGTATTGTCACTGGTGGCAATGAACGCCTGGGCTATTGCTTTGTGCTTACACAAGGTTGGGGACTCCACTGTCAAAAGTTTGCGAAGTATGGTTTCATGGCCAATGCTAAGTACGAAAAAGTCTCTGGGCATGTGCTCCAAATGTCCTACAAATTCGCAATGTCCTGCAAAGCGTCTTAGCTCGACGACATAACTCACCACTTCCTGGCCTTCAGACCTTTTGCGGGTGAAGAACCAGTACCTTGCAATCAGAACGCTTTCCTTCGGGTTGAAATGCTCTCAGACTAGTGTGCACAAATCGTCGTACAATTTCTCCGTGGGTTTCGCTGGAGTGAGCAGATTCTTCATGAGGACATACGTTGGTGCCCCACAGACGGTGAAGAGGAACGCCCTTCGTTTGCAGCGCTCTCTTCCCCATCTAGCTCGTTGGCCACAAAGTATTGGTCGAGTCGCTCCAAAAAATTTTCTGAATCATCTCCCTCTGAGAATTTCTCCAGGGTTCGCTATCTGTATCTCGTCGCCAGTTGTTGTGTATGGAGAGTCAGACTGAACACTGTGAGCTCAAAGTAAAGTGTGACCTTAGTCTTTTATTGCAGGTCTCCAGAGTGCCTCTCCAACCAGTGAAGCCTCCTTAAATACCTGTGCTCCCAAGGGATTATGGGATCTCTTGGGACTCGAGGGGATGAGCCCTCTGCTGGCTGCACAGAGTAAATACAAGTCCACATGTATAACAGTAGCGATACGTGAAACTTACCATTTTTGCTGCGCTACCATTTTTAGCCCGAACTTTCGGCCTTTACGTGTCGGTAAGCGAGGTGTTGCACAAGTATTCGTGGTGCAAACCACGAGTTTCGGCAACTTTAGTCCGGGGCCGGGAGCACTGCGAGAGAAGCCTTGGGAAGGGGGAAAAAAATTCCCCAAACCTTTCCAAAAACATTATACAAGTTCCTTATCTATCGAATCGCTGGGAAAAAAAAACTTTAACTTACCTTTTTTGCAGGTATCCACACTTACCACTACTGGCAGGGCTGCACCAACAGATTTGACCTGTTGCTATTCTGCGCGGAGTATGGGTCGGGAGAGAGCCGAAAGTCCAACGCAAAATGCAATCCGCGTCGTTACACGTCGGCGCACCGCTTCCCGGCGGTACTTGGAAGCCCCGCCGCAAACAGGTACCCGTGGATCATGCCCGGGCTTTGCGACCGGGTTTTTGCCGCGGAGCGTCAAATCACTGCGAAAACCCGGTCGCAAACCTCTCAAAAATCCTGCCCAAGGAGACCAAAACGGTGCACAATACTCCCGCTATGGTCTCGCCAAAGCCCTGTACAATTGTAGCAAGACTTCCTTCCTCTTGTGCTGCAACACCCCCTTACTTTCTGTGTTTCTTGCACAAGGACACTTAAATCTCTCTGAACACCAACATTTAAAAAGTTTCTCACCATTTAAAAATTATTCTGTTTTTCTAATCTTCCTACCAAAGTGAAAAGCATGATATTTCCCGACGTTATACTCCATCTGTCATCTTACGGCCCACTCACGTAGTCTATCTATAACACTTCGCAGACTCTCTGGGCCTGAGTTTGGTGAAATATAAGTTCCGCTCAAGTACCATCCAAAGGACCACTGAGCCCCTGATGGTACTTTGGGCAGAAGTCTCGTGAAAAAATGTAGAAAAAAAACGCCCGGTGACAAAAATGGGCCTTGCACGCTGATTCTGGCCAGCAGCGGGCGCTAGGTCCTATTCTGGGTGGCAAATACGATCCTCGGCAAAGTAACGCTGAGGATTGAGTCGGGCCCAGGGAGGGGGGGAATGGGTAAATTAAAACATTTTCAAGACAGAAAAAGCCCAACAGAAATCCTTCAGAGGACCCCATCGACCTAAATCCCTGCAAAATAAATAAAGAAAACAATTAACGCTAACCTTTTTTTGCAGGTCTTCATACTTACCGTTCAGGTAAGACCTGCCTCCACACGGCAGTCTCTTCTGCTGCTGGAGCGGAGGGCCACTCAGACTAAACTGGAGAGGGAGCGGGCGGGAGGACTCTTGTGGGCGTTGCACACCGGTGCACGCCAGCAGATGCTCCCCAGTGGTCTTCTCTCCCCGCCGGTGTGAGGGCCTGACCAAGCTCGCTCGGAGGGGAGAAAACTCGGCGGTGATTCGACCAAAGTTGGGCCCATTGTGTTGTCCTCACAGCTTACTATCCCACCTAGCTTTGTATCGTCAGAAAACTTGGATACATGACACTTAAGGAAGGTGTGTTGACCAGAACACCTTATCATTCTTCCAACAATGCTTCAGGGACACGATATCATTGACCTGAGCCGGTCAAACTCATTTTAACATCCCATCAAAATATGCAATCATCAGCAGATGCCAGAGATTAAATTGTTTCTTAGCCATTTTGCTGTCCTTAAGTGTATTTTAGCCTGAAGGATTTCACTGGTGCTGGATTGAAAGTTTTGGATTTGGGAGCTTACCGAAACATGCTTCGAGTTCACTCACCTCTCTCCCACATTACATTGCTCCAACTTTTCAGCGTGGTCTATATGCCTGCAGCAGAAAAGAGGTAAAAGAGAGAAAAAAGAAACGCTTTCACTTTCCTAACACGTAGAAAGACTTACATTTATATAGCACCTTTCACGACCGCCAGAAGTCCCAAAGCGCTTTATAGCCAATGAAGTACTTTTGAAGTGTAATCATTGGTGTAAAGGCAAAAAGGTAAATGTAAAGTGATATCTGGAAGCTGGTTGCAAGCTATAATTCTACTTCTCCAATGTTTTAATCCATCTCAAAGCCCTATTGGCATTCCTAAACTGTTAATCTTTCCTTCTGAGATTTATGAGATTGTTACAGCTCTCTGATTGAATTATAAGCTTATATTTCATTCTCAAGTATTTATTATTCTAAACTGAATTCACAGTAACATTAATAACTGACATTATATGATTACATTATGAGAGCTTTTAAGTGTACACTTACTCAAAACATTCTGTTAAAAATTGTGATGTCAATGGACAGTTGTTGACTTAGTTATAGACTTGGTCTGTGTCTGACAAATGCTGTAAAAGATATTGTATAAATTTAACATGGCTAATATTCACTGAATTCACTTGTAACATATGTTTTTCTACGACATTTATCAAACATATTTCAAATGTAAGGCCATAATTATACTCAAACGAATATACTGCAATATATAGAGGATCAATCATTTCTATATCGATAATACATTAAAATAGATGCTAACTGAAGTTGGGGCAAATAGCAGAAAGCTACTGATTTGAGTTTTACAAGAATGACAGATGTGCGCTGTAGTGTTCAGCAGAATTTGTTTCCTTTCAATTGATTTGTGTGAACATTACTGCAGCTTGATGATGCGGAGGGCTGGATGTGTGGATACCATCCAACACTGACTGCATGATCAGCAGGAAAAGGATTAAAGTCGCAAGTTCCCACAACATCTCGAGAGTTATATTTATCAACGATAAAGCAGCAGATACCCAGGAGTGATTTCAATGTTGTCATCAATGTGAAAGGCTGAGGTCAACAGCATATTCTTTACTTGTCATCATAGGCAGTCCCTCGAAATCGAGGAAGACTTGCTTCCACTCTAAAAGTGAGTTCTTCGGTGACTGAACAGTCCAATACGGGAATTACAGTCTCTGTCACAGGGGGCAGACAGTCATTGGAAGAAAGGTTGGTTTGGAAATCTGGTTTGCCGCACGCTCCTTCCGCTGCCTGCGCTTGCTTTCTGCATGCTCGCGATGACGAGAATCGAGGTGCTCAACGCCCTCCCAGATGCACTTCCTCCACTTTGGCCAGGGACTCCCAGGTGACATTGGGGATGTTGCACTTTATCAAGGAGGCTTTGAGGGTGTCCCTGTAATGTTTCCTCTACCTACATGGGTGTGATATATTCACAGAGCACAAGCACAAAACACAGCTTTCTAACATGGCAGGCAGCTCTCGGAAGTCTCCGGAACCTCTTGCTTCTTTTTATTATTAACTCTATAGTTGCAGTACATAATACGTCCACATCCACAGTGTGGAGCTACAAACATTACAAGCTTACAGACGTTACACTGGGGCTCCCTTGCCGTGCAGGTGTATAGTTTCTCTGAATCACTTAATTAGATTACTGTCTGCTATGAGGCCCCATCTGCTCTCTCAGGTGGATGTAAAAGATCCCAAGGCACTATTTCGAAGAAGAGCAGGGGAGTTATCCCCCGGTGTCCTGTATTTATCTGTCAATCAACAGAACAAAAACAGATTATCTGGTCATTATCACATTGCTGTTTGTGGGAGCTTGCTGTGCACCAATTTGACTGCTGTGTTTCTTGCATTACAACAGTGACTACACTCCAAAAATTACTTCATTGGCTGTAAAGCACTTTGAAATGTCCTGTGGTCGTGAAAGGCGCTATATAAATGCAAGTCTTTCTTTATACTCTCAGATATCCGTTACTCTGTATGCCATTTCTCTAGGCAAAAATTGAGGCCATTGTTACACAGTTAAGATCACTTTTGTTTTGAAAGGGTGCATTAGTTCACACTTGCAAAATATGGAGGCAAGATGTGGTTTATAATGCATCTTGACGTTGTTATTTCGCAGCTAATAACCTTTGCTCTGCTGCTTGCTGACATTACTGACTGAAGTGTATCGATTGATGATATTTATAATGGGGAACAAAGAAATGGCAGACCAGCTGAACAAATACTTTGGTTCTGTCTTCACGAAGGAAATTGATGGGATTGAAGGCCGATAAATCCCCGGGGCCCGATAGTCTGCATTCCAGAGTACTTAAGGAAGTGGCCCGAGAAATAGTGGATGCATTGGTGATCATTTTCCAACAGTCTATCGACTCTGGATCAGTTTCTATGGACTGGAGGGTAGCTAATGTAACATCACTTTTTAAAAAAGGAAGGAGAGAGAAAACGGGTAATTATAGACTGGTTAGCCTGACATCAGTAGTGTGGAAAATGTTGGAATCAATTATTAAAGATGAAATAGCATTTGGAAAGCAGTGACAGGATCGGTCCAAGTCAGCATGGATTTATGAAAGGGAAATCATGCTTGACAAATCTTCTGGAATTTTTTGAGGATGTAACTAGTGGACAAGGAGAACCAGTGGATGTGGTGTATTTGGACTTTCAAAAGGCTTTTGAAAAGGTCCCACACAAGAGATTGGTGTGCAAAATTAAAGCACATGGTATTGGGGGTAATACGTGGATAAACTGGTTGGCTGACAGGAAGCAGAGAGTCGGGATAAATGGGTCCTTTTCAGAATGGCAGGCAGTGACTAGTGGGGTGCCGCAGGGCTCAGTGCTGGGACCCCAGCCCTTTACAATATACATTAATGATTTGGATGAGTGAATTGAGTGTAATATCTCCAAGTTTGCAATGACACTAAACTGGGTGGCGGTGTGAGCTGTGAGGGGTAGGCTGAAAGGCTGCAGGGTGACTTGGACAGGTTAGGTGCGTGGGCAAATGCATGGCAGATACAGTATAATGTGGATAAATGTGAGGTTATCCACTTTGGAGGCAAAAACAGGAAGGCAGAATATTATCTGAATGGCGGCAGATTAGGAAAAGGGGAGGTGCAACGAGACCTGGGTGTCATGGTACATCAGTCATTGAAAGTTGGCATGCAGGTACAGCAGGCGGTGAAGAAGGCAAATGGTATGTTGGCTTTCATAGTTAGGGGATTTGAATATAGGAGCAGGGAGGTCTTACTGCAGTTGTACAGGGCCTTGGTGAGGCCTCACCTGGAATATTGTGTTCAGTTTTGGTCTCCTTATCTGAGGAAAGACATTCTTGCTATTGAGGAGTGCAGCGAAAGTTCACCAGACTGATTCCCGGGATGGCAGGACTGACATATGAGGAGAGACTGGATCGACTGGGCCTGTATTCACTGGAGTTTAGAAGGATGAGAGGGGATCTCATAGAAACATATAAAATTCTGACGGGACTGGACAGGTTAGATGCAAGAAGAATGTTCCCGATGTTGGGGAAGTCCAAAACCAGGGGTCACAGTCTAAGGATAAGAGCTAAGCCATTTAGGACTGAGATGAGGAGAAACTTCTTCATTCAGAGAGTTGTTAACCTGTGGAATTCCCTACCGCAGAGAATTGTTGATGTCAGTTCATTGGATATATTCAAAAGGGAGTTAGATGTGGCCCTTACGGCTAAATGGATCAAGGGGTATGGAGAGAAAGCAGGAAAGGGGTACTGAGGGAATGATCAGCCATGAACTTATTGAATGGTGGTGCAGGCTCGAAGGGCCGAATGGCCGACTCCTGCATCTATTTTCTATGTTTCTATGATATCAGTTTATGGCCATTAATGAAACCTATTGTCTAATACATACTGGCCCGTCTTCTGTCAGTTCAAGGGCATGATACTGAAGTGCACTGTCAACCACCAGAAATGCATTCTAATACCACGTACTATATATGCCATTAGAGGAAATAGATGAGTGCAGAGTGTAATGAAGTAGATTGGAATGTCTTAAACCAGGGATTCTCAACCACTTTGTTTCTTGGGTCTCCCTCCCATGTTAAAATAATTCCATGAATCCCCTGTAACACAGCACAGGTATATTTTAGGCATAACATTAGATGTACAATTAAACATCTATAGTTATTATTATTTTTGTTTTATTTACTTAATTATCACGTCCAGTTCTGGGCCCCGCACCTTGGGAAGGATGTGAAGGCCTCAGAGAGGGTGCAGAAAAGATTTATAAGAATGGTTCCAGGGATAAGAGACTTCAGTTAGGTGGATAGAGTGGAGAAGCTGGGGTTGATCTTCTTGGAGCAGAGAAGGTTGAGAGGAGATTTGATCGGGGTGTTCAAAATCATAAGGGGTCTGGACAGAGTAGAGAGAGAGAAACTGCTGCCATTGGTGGAAAGTTCGAGAACCAGAGGACACAGATTTAAGGCGATTGGCAAAAGAACCAAAGTCGACATGAGGAAAAACTTTTTTACGCAGCGAGTGGTTAGGATCTGGAATGCGCTGCCCACGAGGGTGGTGGAGGCAGAATCAATCGTGGCTTTCAAAAGGGAATAGGATGAGCACAAGAGAGAGGTGAGGGACTGGGACTAGCTGAAGTGCTCTTGCAGAGAGCTGTTACGGGCTCGACGGGCCAACTGGCCTCCTTCTTTGCTGTAACCATTCTATGATTCTATGATTCCATCATGAAGTTGGGACTGTCACCAAGATTAGTACAGTTCTGCTTCAGTTAGTAAATTGTCACTAAGATTGCTAAAGTGTCACTACAGTTGAAGGGGATTGACAGGGTAGATGCTGAGATGTTGTTTCCCCAGTTGGAAAGTCTACAAATAGAGGACACAGTCTCAGGATAAGGGGTCGACCATTTAAGACTGAGATGAGGATGAATTTCTTCACTCAGACAGTTGTGAGTCTTTGGAATTCTCTTCCCCAAAGGACTGCGAATGCTGAGTCATTGAGTATATTCAAGGTTGAGATCGATAGATTTTTGAACTCTCGGGGAATGAAGGGATATGGAGATCAGGCGGGAAAGTGGAATTGAGGTCAATTATCAGCCATGATCTTATTGAACGGTGGAGCAGGCTCGAGGGGCTCTATGGCCTGCTCCTGCTCCTAATTCTGATGTTCTTAAGAAGCTGGAGCTGATAGAGTGCTGATGAGAGTGATGGTGTTTACGGTCGTGCCAGCTCTCACTTCTCCTCTTGTCCGTTACTCACGAGCGGAGCGGAGCGCGCCCACTGAGATGGGACGCCGTCTCCTTGACAACACCGGCGGACTGATGACCATGAGCCTCTGGGGCCAAGTGAGGTTTTTCAGTTCCTCACATCCTGTGTGGGACAAGGGCCGGGGACTAAAGTGCTCCTGTTGTGGTGTTGATCGGTGACTCATAGGTGGAAGGCAAAAGTCTGCCTTGGATACTGTAACCTTCGGGGATCGGCATTAAATCGACTTTACGTTGTCTGCGCGGTGGAGACTGGGAGCCATTGGCAGACCCCTTGAAACATTCCCACGGACATGAAGGAGGACCCCTTGTCTTGAACAACAGCTGGAAGAAACAAAAACAGTTTGGAGCTGTTGCACTGTCCTCTGGACATATTGAACTAAACTCGTATGCTGATAGAATATTTTTAAAACACCCTGCGGCTCTTTTATACTGATTACACTTTGGAATAATTGGCATAATATAAAATGATGAATGCCTGATTACATGTTAAATAATTATCTACCATAATTTTGCAGGTCTAAAACCAAGTCTCATATGAAAAAACAACATATTTCAAAGCCATTCCTCAGGCACATGTCTTCCCATGTGAAAAATTCATTACTGCTAATATCTTGGCCCTGAATTTGTGGCCCCGAGGGCCATGCACAAGGTGCAAAGCGCATGCGCCTAAACCCACAACTTGTGATCTGTCCAGAATCCTCTCGACAGTTCGCCCCGCATCCAATACTAAAGGGCCTCCGCGTGCGGAGATTTGGGCTATTTGCCCAGCTCCTGCCCAACGAATGCCCATGAAATTCTTACGACTGATAACAGTCGGCATAAGGCCTGCTTTTATCAGCGTAAGACTTTTAAAGTACAAAAAAAGACAGTTTTTTCAATAATTTAAACATTTAAAATCCTGTTAAATAAGATAAGTTTATTTTTAGACCCTTTAAAATATGTAATTTATTTTTCAAAAAAATAAATTTTTGTTTTAAATAATTAATTAAATTCCATTTTGGTTAAATTTAAATATGTAATTTAAAAATATATATATATTTTAAGTGTTTGTGTGTGATTTTGAAGGTGTTTCCATTCATACTTATGGTGATTCTGTGCAAGTATGGGAATACTTCTACTTTGATTGGTTGGGCCAGCCCATGTGGTCCCAGGGACGCGTGCGAAGCACTTACGTCCCTGAGATACGTGGGCCTCTATGCAGGCCTTCAGCTAGTCTCCGAGTTGGTAGAAATCTTTCAGGTAGAAATCCGCCCGCGAGAAGCCTCCGACCGCAATTTCTGGGCCATTATATACCAATTAAAAGGAATATAGTTAAGAGTTACATCAAAATAAATGCCTGTGGTAATGTCCATTGCTGGAATGTGGTGCAAGAGGTAAAGACTTGTCGTACACATGGACATAAGGTCTCTTCGCCACAGTGAGATTCCATTTGCCAATTCTTTGGCGAACTTGGAGCTTGGAACAGAAAGGAAGTCTCAACCTGAGCCATGTTTCTCGATCTCACTGTAAATTGAACTGTTTGTTATAGTGACCTCACAAGGAGAGGCCAGATCTACAACCTCCCACAGAAGCACAATAATGGCAATGTGTTTTATAACCTGTCAACCATGTGATCGTGGCGGAGGTGCGGCGAATGTTTGGTGCGGAGGTGTGGTGAGAGATTGGGGCGGAGGTGTGGCAAATGAGGGTACGGGGCCCAGAAGAGCAGAGGGCCCAGGGGCAGCGCGGGCCAGCCCACACTGCAATGTGTGTGTGCACTAGGTCCGTGCAGAAGAGCAGGTCTCCAGTCATCCTGGTTCACCCTTGCCACTGGATAAAGGCCGAGCTCTGTCAAGCCCGTGTGCTGGCTGATGTGCAACGGTCACTACATGTTAAAAAATCCATGCACAGGCATCTTCACCCCTGGAGTTCAGGACTGGAACATCGGGCCCTCCATTGAAACATCTATGAACTCATTCCTTTTGGTGTGGAAGCAAGTTATCCTCGTTCGAGGGACCACCTATGATGAAGTCTTCTCTTCTTAGGCCGTCCTTCTGTCAAGTCAAGGATGACTTGCCTACACACTAAAAATGAGTTCTCATGTGACTGATGAGTTCAATGCAGGACCTACAGTCTCTGTCACAGCTGGGGGCAGACGGTGTTTGAAGGAAAGGGTGGGTGGGGGCGCTGGGATGCTGCAAGCTCCTTCCGCTGTTTACACTTGGCTTCAGCTTGCTCTCGGCGATGAGCCTCGAGGTGTTCGGCACCTTCCCGGATGCTTTTCCTCCACTTTGTGCAGTCTTGGGCCAGGGATTCCCAGGTGTCGGTGGGGATGTTGCACTTTTTCAAGGAGGCTTTGAGGGTGTCCTTGATGCGTTTCCTCTGCTCACCTGGGGCTCGCTTGCCATGTCGTATGTGTTGTACAATGTATGAATAAATAGTTTCTGTGTTAATATCAATATTCTGCCTTCTGTTCCTATAACTGCATTCTTTGAGCCTGGGGAAACATTTACATTAAACATAACCATGTAATATTACCTCGCTAACAATCGCCCCTTACAATTCTATAATATTGGATACGGTAGCATAGTGGTTATGTTACTGGACTAGTAATCCTGAGTCCTGAACTAATAATCCAGAGACAGGAGTTCAAATCCCACCAGGACAGCTACTATGGTTAATTAATCAGTTAATTAAATACATTTGGAATTAAAAAGCGAGCATCAGTAACAGTGACCATAAAATTCCCGGATTGTCGGAAAAACCCAACTGGTTCACGAATGTACTTTAGGGAAGGAAATCTGCCGTCCTTACCCGATCTGGCCTATATATGATTCCAGACCCACAGCAATGGGGTTGACTATTAGCTGCCCTTTGAAATGGCCCAGCGAGACACTCTGTTGTACCAAACCCTTGCGACAAAGTCAGCACTATGGGAGTACCTTCACCACGCGGACTGCAGCGGTTCAAGAAGGCGGCTCACCACCCCCTTCTTGAGGGCAGTTAGGGATGGGCAATAAATGTCAGCCTTGCCAGTAAAGCCCATATCCCAAGAGCTAATAATTTAAAAATTATTTCCTCTATAAAAATAAATGGAGAAAGGAAAGACAACCAGCAGAGCAGCTAACAGACTAACACGCTACGGTTGTATTTATTGGGATCGAGCAGAACAATCTAACATTACAGACCGGTGCATTCTACACACCCAAGTTTGGAATTTGGAATTAAAATTGTCCAGTGAAAGCTTACAAGTACCCGTGGTACAAGCTGAATGAAGTCAACGGCTATTGGGTAACTCCATTCATAGACTGAGTAATGCTTCTGTGAAACAGGACAAAACTGATCTCAAAGCACAACATCGACTCACATCAACATAATGCTTACTGCAGCCTGACAGCTCATTGCTTTAATCACATATGACTCCCCCTCCTCTCCTGAATGCATCTCAGTCCCAAGTGGCCGACCCCTTATCCTGAGACTGTACCCCCACTAGTTCTAGACTCTCCAACCAGGGGAAACAATTTCTCAGCAGCTACTTTATCAATCAGCTGTGGCTCAGTGGAGAGCAGGGAGGTCCTGCTGCAACTGTGCGGGGTATTGGTGGGGCCGCACCTGGAGTGCTGCGTGCAGTTTTGGTCACCTTGCTTAAGGAGGGATATACTGGCTTTGGAGGGGGTGCGGAGACGATTCACTTGGCTGATTCCGGAGATGAGGGGGTTACCTTATGATGATAGATTGAGTAGACTGGGTCTTTGCTTGCTGGAGTTCAGAGGGATGAGGGGTGATCTTATAGAAACATTTAGAATAATGAAGGGGATAGACAGAATAGAGGCAGAGAGATTGTTTCCACTGATCGGGAGACTAGAGCTAGGGGGCACAACCTCAAAATACGGGGGAGCCAATTTGGAACCGAGTTGAGAGGGAATTTCTTCTCCCAGGGGGTTGTGAATCTGTGGAATTCTCTGCCCAGGGAAGCAGTTGAGGCTAGCTCATTGAATGTATTCAAATCATAGATAGATAGATTTTTAACCGATAGGGGAATTAAGGGTTATGGGGAGCGGGCGGGTAAGTGGAGCTGAGTCAATGGCCAGATCAGCCATGATCTTGTTGAGTGGCGGAGTAGGCTCGAGGGGCTAGATGGCCTACTCCTGTTCCTAATTCTTATGTTCTTATACCATGCACGTCTCTGACTCAGAAGGTTGTGGGTTCAAGTCTCACTCCTGGGCTTGAGCACAAAAAATCTAAGCTGATGCTTCAGTGCAGTGCTGAGGGAGCCCTGCATTGTTGGAGGTGCTGTCTTTTGGATGAGATGTTAAACCAATGCCCCATCTGCCCTCTCAAGTGGACATAAAAGAACCCATGGCAATATTTTGAAGAAGAGCAGGAGAGTTATCCCCAGTGTCCTGGCCAATATTTATCCCTCAATCCACCTCACTAAAACAGGTTATCTGGTCATTATCATATTGCTGTTTGTGGGAGCTTGCTGTGCACAAATTGGCTGCCATGCATTTCCTACTTTACAACAGTGACTGCACTCCAAAAGTACTTCATTGGCTGTCGAGCGCTTTGGGACGTCCGGTGGTCATGATAGGCGCTATATAAATGCAAGTCTTTCTTTATTTCTTTCTATCCTTGTTGGGACTGTGTGTGCACCGATTACCCATGTTGAATGCCTTACCAGTGAGTGTTGGCAGCTGTTTGAACGGAGTAGACTTCACAGTCGGACTTCAGAGAGAAAAGGGGCAAATGTTTGTTTACAGCTTTGTGTCATTTCTATATGGGTGCTGCTGATCTCCTGTCAGTACTCTGGGAGAAGCCAGGGGAAGTTCCAAAGGAATGTCTTCACCTGGGATGCACATATGACAGGGATTATTGGATCGTCATCAGGGATAGCAACTTTGCCGTTTTCTCTTCTCTCAGCATTAAGATAACATAAGAACATAAGAATTAGGAGTAGGAGTAGGCCATATAGCCCCTCGAGCCTGCTCTGCCATTCAATAAGATCATGGCTGATCTTCTACCTCAACTCCACTTTCCTGCACTATCCCCATATCCCTTGATTTGCTTTATACCCAAAAATGTATCTATCTCAGCCTTGATTATACTCAGCGACTGAGCATCCATAGCCCTCTGGGTTAGAATGCATATCCAAGTACTTCTTAACTGCAATGTGAGTTTCTGCCTCTACCATCCTTTCAGGCAGTGAGTTCCAGACCCCCACCACCCTCTGGGTGACAAATGTTCTCCTCATCTCCCCTCTAATCCTACTACCAATTACTTTAAATCTATGCCCCTTGGTTATTGATCCCTCCGCTAAGGGAAATGGGTCCTTGCTGTCCCCTCATAATTTTATTCACCTCAATGAAATCTCCCTGCAGCCTCCTCTGTTCCAAGGAAAACAACCCCAGCCTATCCAATCTTTCATCATAGTAAAGTTTCCCAGTCTTGGTAACATCCTCGTAAATATGCCCAGCTTGTAAATATACTGCTTCAGCTCAGCACAAACATATTGCAATTGTTTCAAATGCCGAATTACAAAAGAATAATTTACTTAAGTCACAGTGAAACTACTACCAAAACGTCATTTGTTAAGTTATTCATAAAACTTGTGTGATTCTTAAAGTAGATTCATATTTTCAAAGCATTGAAGGAAAGGGTTTCTGTCAGACTAATGCCAATACCAGCATGATCTTGGCTTACACAGAAAGAATGAGTATTAAAAGGTATCATGCAATCAACTAGTGGCAGTGATATGCTTCAAAACAAGCCATCTATTGGGCAATCAGTCATAATTCTAGTGCAGTCATTTGTTTAATAACAACCAAATTGCACTCTCCCGATGTGCTGTGGGCTGTAAATCTACATACAGCTTTCGGCAGTATGATTGTCTCATACGCTGTTAATCTCTAATTATATCTATCGGGAGACTGCACAAAATAAATATCGTAGTGGCATGCTGATCATATACCAAATGCTGCCGTATGACACTGAAGATCAGATAATAGACAATGAAATTTGGTTTATGTGCAATCGTGAGATACTAAACAGTTGCTAATAACTAGATATAGAACATAAGAACATAAGAAATAGGAGCAGGAGTTAGCCATACGGCCCCTCGAGCCTGCTCTGCCATTTAGTACGATCATGGCTGATCTGATCATGGACTAAGGTCCACTTCTCTGCTCGCTCCCCATAACCCCTTATCCCTTATCGGTGAAGAAACTGTCTATCTCTATCTTAAATTTATTCAATGAACCAGCTTCCACAGCTCTCTGAGGTAGCGAATTCGACAGATTTACAACCCTCTGAGAGAAGAAATTCCTCCTCATCTCAGTTTTAAATGGGCGGCCCCTTATTCTAAGATTATGCCCCCTAGTTCAAGTCTCCCCCATCAGTGGAAACATCCTCTCTGCATCCACCTTGTCAAGCCCCCTCATAATCTTATACATTTCGATAAAATAATATAATTACAGCCCACACTGCGATATGTGTGCACACTAGGTCCGTGCAGTAGAGCAGGTCTTCAGTCGTCCTGGTTAACCCTTGCCACTGGATAAAGTCTGTGTGGTGGCTGATGTGCAACAGTCACCACACGTTAACAAAATCCACGCACAGCCATCTTCCACCCCCCTCAATTGGAGTTCAGGACTGGAACATCGGGTCCTTCATTGAAACATCTGTGAACCCATGTGAAAGCAAGCCATCCTCGTTCGAGGGACCGCCAATGATATGATATATATGATAGTTATGACAGGAGCAGCTCATTTTGTGTCATTGCACTATGTTTTTCCAAAATTATTTGTCGGTATGGGTTCAATTAAAATATAAAAATAGTAGATTGATGTGGAAATGTTGATTGGTGCCTGTACATGATATTAGAATGCAAGTGTGCATCAGCAAATTAGCATTTCTGTCCTATTCTTAATTCGACCACTTCCCAGAGGACTAAATTTCTGAAGCTTCCAAATTGCTGCTACTTACCACCGATAGTATTGCACACAATTGGATTCACACTCACAGCATAAGAACAGGAGGAGGCCATTTGGACCCCTCGAGTCTGTTCTGCCATTCAATGAGATCATGGCTGATATTTCATCATTATCATCATAGGCAGTCCCTCGGAATTGAGGAAGACTTGCTTCCACTCTTAACATGAGTCCTTAGGTGGCTGAACAGTGCAATACAAGAGCCACAGTCTCTGTCACAGGTGTGACAGATAGTCGTTGATGGTAACGGAGGGTGGGACTGGTTTGCCGCACGCTCTTTCCGCTGTCTGCGCTTGTTTTCTGTATGCACTCGGCGATGAGACTTGAGGTGCTCCCAGATGCACTTCCTCCACTTAAGGCGGTCTTTGGCCAGGGACTCCCAGGTGTCGGTGGGGATGTTGTACTTTATTAGGGAGGCTTTGAGGGTGTCCTTGTAACGTTTCCTCTGTCCACCTTTGGCTCGTTTGCCATGAAGGAATTCTGAGTAGAGCGCTATTTCATAGGATTACATAGGCTATACGGCACATTCAATGAATCATAGAATCATCTAAGTTCATGGCACAGAAGGAGGCCATTCGGCCCATCGTGTCTGTGCCGCATTGATATTTCGCTGAAGATCCAGAGACAATTGCAGTTGTAGTGTCTGGTACCTCCAGTTTAGAATATTCGTTATTATAAAGGGTTATTATTCAAGGCCAATAAAATGAAGAATTTTATAATATTTAACAAAATTTAAACAGATAACGTTTCTTTCCACAAAAGAAATAATATAAACCAAACCAAAAGAAACTAGCTCAATAAAATATTTCACATGAGCTGCAAATGGTGATATAAATGGTTTATGTTACAGATCTTTACTAGTTGTCTTGTAAGAAAAGGCGAAGTTTCAGTAAAATCCTAGAAAACAAAGTTTATTCGATGCACACTGTGAATATAAGAGACATAGGGGTACAAATTGACTCCCGCCCGTCCTGTTTTGGTTTACCGCATCTGCGGTTCAGGTTGACTCTTTCGTGAAATTCCGCTCTTTGGTTTTTTTTGGTTTTGTTCCAGAAGTCAGTGTAATTATCATAGTCGGTCCCTCGAACGAGGGTGACTTGCTTCCACATGAGTTCACAGATGTTTCAATGAAGGACCCGATGTTCCAGTCCTGAACTCCAATTGAGTGGGTGGAAGATGCCTGTGCGTGGATTTTTTAACGTGTGGTGACCTTTGCACACCAGCCACCACACGGGCTTGACAGAGCTAGGCCTTTATCCAGTGACAAGAGTTAACCAGGACGACTGGAGACCTGCTCTGCTGCACGGGCCTAGTGCACACACATATCGCAGTGTGGACTGGCCCGTGCTGCCCATGGGCCTTCACCTTTTCTGGGTCCCCACCTCACGCCTCTCCAGGCCCTGGGCCCCGATCACATCTCTCTATGATCTCTTGCCGCTCCTCTGCCCCGACCTTGCTGCTCCTGTTGTACCTGCCCGCACTGCAATCAGCGACCCGGATTTGGGTGACGTCCAATCCAGTCACCCTCTTCGCAGCCGTCGCCCTCCTGCAGCAGCATGTGCTGCTCCCTGCAGTGGCACGCCGCCAAGCATTGCTCCCTCTAATGGCCCCGGCCCGCCGATGGTCTTGCAACGTGCGATAGCCCGACTCGGAAATCGGCGCAGTCCCGGCCTGTTTATTACAGCCTTCTTTGCAAACCTTGTGATGACTAGTCCCGTGTGCAGACAACTGTCCCGGCTCTTTCGCAGGTCATCTTGTGCCACTGGGTTTTGTGGACTGTCTCACGCCCATTCTATGGCCAGGCCTCTTTGCACGGAAAAGTTGTACATGTCACAGCAGGCAACAACTGGACAACTTTGGAGGGCCTTGCTGCATGTCTCTCCTGAGCGTACCATTCTTCGTTTTGACCCAGGAGAATGAGCAATCCCATCAGGATATCCATAGGTTCTATTTAAGCTGAACCACAGAGATAATATATACGAACATACGATCATACGAAAAATGACGGGCAGGTAAAGACCATCTGGTCCATCAAACCTGTCCAAACACATTGGGATATCTTCTGCATTACAAAATATACACTCCACCCCACCCAAAACCATGTAATCTCCTGGGAGAGGAAAAAAAAACATTAAAAACCCAGTCTAATTTGAGAAAAAAGAAATCTGGGAAATTCCTCTCCAACCCATGTAGGCAATCGAAACTAGTCCAGGAGATCACTCTGGCCATTAAATTCCCTGCAGTACCTATCTTCTGTAAGAGTTAATCTCCGCTGCAGCCAGAAACAAACCCAGCTTTTGCTTGAAGGACTTCAGTGAATCTGCATCCACCACATGAAACGGCAGCTTGTTCCAGAGGACTACTATTCTCGAGGAAAAGAACCACGTCCTGACATCCAACCTAGATCTAGCCTTATACAACTTAAATTTGTGCCCCTGGTCCTGCCTAAGCTGTTTAATTGAAATAAACTGTCAGCTGGAACACCATCTATTCCCTTCATTATCTTATAAAACTCAATCCCATCCCCCCTAATTCTACACTGCTCTAAGGTAAAGAGTCCCAACTCTTTTAGCCTCTCTTGATAACTAAGATGCTTTGGACTTGGAATTATTCTAGTGGCCCTCTTCTGCACCCTTTCCAGAGCCTCAATACCACTCACCATGTGAGGAGACCAAACCTGGACATAGTATTCCAAGTGCGGCCTGACTAAGGTCTTGTACAAGTTCAAAACAGTACGTCTCGTCTTATACTCAATTGTCCTATGGATACCCCGCAACACCCTATTTGCTCCAGCTATCGCTGCACAGCATTGCTCGTGTACCTTTAAGGATGTATGCACTAGAATGCCCAAATCTCTTTCTATCTCCACCATCTTTAATGCCTTTCTCTGGAGGATGTATGAATGTTGAGCATTTGCCCTGCCCACATACATTACACTGCACTTATCTAAGTTATATATCATTTTCCAGTCTTGGGCCCAATTTCCCAACACATTAAGATCTGGCTGAATCAGATGAGCCTCTTCTACAGTTCTAGCACCCACACAGATCTTGGTATCATCTGAAAATTTGCAAATCGTGCCTCCAACATTTGTGAATCCAAAATATTAATAAAAATAGTAAAAAGCAACAGTCCCAACACTGAACCCTGCAGGACACCACTGGTGTCTCCAAACAGATCCAAATCCATCTATAACTACTCTTTGCCTGTGTCCTGCCAGCCAGTTCTGTATCCAGCTCAATATATTTCCACTGATACCAGAGGCTCCGATCTCATAGAGAAGACTTGTGTGGTAACTTATCAAAAGTTTTTGGGAAATCTAAGTAGATAATGTCTGCTGGGCTTCCCTCATCCACCAACTTTGTAACTTTTTCAGAAAATACAATTAGATTTGTGAGACATGACCTCTTTTTTATGACACCATGTTGGGTGTCCTTAATATGCCCCTCCCTATCCAAGTGTTCATATATTGCATCCCTTATGATTCTTTCAAGCATCTTCCCTATTACTGATGTTGAACTGATAGGCCTATAGTTATCAGGGTCTGCCTTGTCACCTTTTTTAAAAATGGGGACTCCATTAGTCTCCTTCCAATCTGTAGGAACCATTCCAGAGTGCAGTGTAAGGGGTATGGTGGGGTATGGTCACGTAGTGGTTATGCTATTGAACTAGTAATCCAGAGGCCTGGGCTAATGCTCCAGAGGCATGAGTTCAAATCCCACCATGACAGCTGGGGAATTTAAATTTAATTAAACAAATCTGGAATAAAAAGCTAGTATCAGTGGTGACCATGATACTACCAGCTAGTTGTAAAAAGCCATCTGCTACACTACTGTCCTTTAGGGAAAGAAATCTGCTGTCTATATGTGACTCCAGACACACAACAATGTGGGTGACTCTTAAATGGCCTAGCAAGCCACTTGGTTGTATTCAAAAAGGAAAAAGGTGGCTCACCACATCTTCTGGGCAATCAATAAATGCTGGCCTTGCCCACATCCTGTGAATGAATGAATAAAAAACAGATGCAAATGGGATTCAGGTTCAATAAAATTCAGTTAGCTCTAATATTGAAATCCAAAGACACTGTGGGCCCGAATATGGTCAAACCTTAGTTCCGCCCGTTTTTTGGCGGTACCCGGACGGAGTGTGATTTTCTTACCACCGCTGGGGCCGACTGGGTGCGAGTTTCATCCCGATTTTGTTGACGGGAGCGGCAGGCAGCAGGAGGCATGGGCCGGTAGCGGCCGGCAGCAGAAGTTGGCGTTAGGTGCAGGCTTGTCGACCTGGGAAACGTAGGAGGCCCTGTATGGTGCATGCACGAGATTTGGAATTTTTCTTTTGTAGTTTTTTTTGCCTGATGACCTCACTTTTCCCGTGATTAGGGCTGAGGGCTCAGCTGCGCACGCACGTAAAATCTGGTAACTGACATGCACCTGACAGTTACAGAGGGAAGTGATCTAGGGAGAGAGGCATCATCATCATCATAGGCAGTCCCTCGAAGCAAGGATGACTTGCTTCCACGCCAAAAAGATATGAGTTCACAGGTGTTTCAATGAAGGACCTAATATTCCAGATCCCGAACTACATCGTGAAGGGTGGAAGATGCCTGCGCGTGGATTTTTTTAACATTGCACACCAGCCACCACACGGGCTTGACAGAGCTAGGTCTTGGTCCAGTGGCAAGGATTAACCAAGACCAATTGGAGACCAGTACTGCTGCACAGACCGAGCGTGCACACCTACCGCAGTGTGGGCTGGCCCGTGCTGCCCCTGGGCCCTCGCCTCTTCTGGGCCGCAGATTCACGCCTCTCCTGGGCCCCGGTCGTTTCCCTCCACGGACTCTTGCCACTCCTTCGCCCCTCCTGCTGTGCCTGCCCGCACTGCAATCAGCGACCTGGCTTCGTAGCCGTCGCCCTCTTGCCGCTGCAGGGTCTTGCATGCCGGGACCGCGCTGATTTCCAGGCTGGGCTGCCGCACACTGCTCCCTCCAATGGCCCTGGCCACTAATGCAGCCTCTCAGTGGCGGGGAGAGAGACAAGAGAATCATCAGCCATCCACCTTGTAAACCTCTCAGTAATGGTGGGAGGCTCAGAGCTCCCTGGTTTACGAGGATGAGCTGGAGGCACTTGTCTCTTAGTTGGAGCGCCGTTACAGAGAGCTCACCCGGGATTGTCGTGGCAAGCCAGGCCCGCCCCCAATATAAACGTATTTGGCGGGAGATTGGGGAGGCCGTGTCCGCAGTGGGCACCGTGGGTCACGATGGACACCAGTGCAGGAAGAGATGGAACAATGTGGTAGTTCTCTTTCTGTCTTAATTGTGTCTCTTCTACGGACTGTGCCAAATTTGGCTTTAACAACGAGAATCTGGTTCGTGGCTGTCGTTTGAAAAACAGCTCTGCTGGTGTTCTACCAGTAGTATTATGAGGTGTATTTCGATATGTAATCAAAAAATTAGCCAATTTGTGATCCAATGACAACTGGCGTTTCCTTGGATTAGAATTTAACATTTGTTTTATGAGGGCACGTTTTATAATTTGTACAGTGCGCTCTGCTGCACCATTCGAAGCAGGATGGCATGGTGGAATCTTGGTATGTTTCACACCATTTTTGCTCGTGAATTGTGCAAATTCTTCTGAACGAAATTGTGGTCCATTATCCAAAACAATTTCTTCAGGGAGGCCAAATGCAGAAAATAATTTTTGCAAAATGTCCAATGTTTTAATTGTTGTTATTTTCCACATTGGAAACACCTCAACCCACTTCGAATGGCTATCAATCAATCAACAAAGAACAATTGTTGTCTTTCTAACTCAGCAAAATCAATATGTAGTCTTTGCCACACCCTGGGAGGCCATTTCCATGGCTGTAATGGTAGTGGTGGTGGTTGCTTGCTTACCTTACCATCGGACTTAGGCACAACAACAATGGGTGTAGCCCAATTACATCGATCTATCTTACAACTAATGTTCTCAATCTCTCGTCTTTTGAGTTCTTGCTCAACTTTCTCCTTGAGTGCATATGGTATGGAACGTGGCTTGTAGTAAACCGATCTAGCGTCCTTATGTACCCTGACACTCGCCTTGAAGCCTTGCATCGAGCTGTCTGTTTCGTAGACCATCTTCGGATACTGCTTGATAACCTCATCCGTTGATAAAAATCTCGCTTCCACACAGAAAATCTTACTCCAATCCAGCTTCAGTGAGCTCAACCAATTTTTTCCTAGTAAGGCAGGCTTGTCTCCTTTCACTACTATTAGAGGCAAGTTCTGAAATTGATCTTTATATTTCACCGGTACGGTGATACGACCTATCACAGGAATTTTCTCTCCCGAGTAGCCTCGCAGCTCTATCTTGGATTTCTCCAGTTGGAAATCACACAATTTGTCGAGGTACAGTGACTCTGGTACTACACTCACGGATGCACCCGTGTCAATTTCCATTGGTATCTTGAAACCCGCAACATCTATGTGGATTTTGATGCTTTCCGAATCGCTGTCCATTAACCTCGTGCTCCTGATGATGTGTAACTCTAACATCTCCTTGTCCTGTTGTTGTTCTTCCATGCTATGTAGTCTCCTGGGATTTCTACTCATAGCTTTGAACGCTGGACTCATAGCTTTAAAAGCTGGTTTACCCTTCAGTCGGCATGTCTTCGCCAAATGCCTAGTCTTTCTGCAGAAGAAACACTCTGCCTTCACGTATGACAACTTTGAGCAATGTGTTATCCCAGGCACCTATAGCATGACTTCGACGCTCTGTTAGAATTTCCACTTTCTGAGACTGAAAGCCATGCTCGTCTTTTACTTTGAACCTGCAGGTGATTCACCTCAGTTGACTGACGACCGTAATCATTATTTAATTCTCGGGAATATTGTTCGGCCATGCTCATCGACCTCGCTGTCTGACAAGCAATCTCAAAAGTCAAGTCATCCCTCGTCAATAACTTCCTTCTGATCGCATCATTTTTCACCCCACAAACAAAACGATCCCGTAATGCTCGGTTTTGAAAGTTTCCAAAATTGCAGTGCATCGATAGCTTTTTTAATGCTATGATGTAATCACCGATACTTTCATCAGCCTTTTGATTCCGAATCCCAAAATGATAGCTTTCAGCAATTTCTAATGGTTTGGGGTTATAGTGCTGCTCCAGCTTCATTAAAATGTCTTTAAGCATTGTGTCCTATGGCTCGTCAGGCACAAGCAGATTTATAAGAGTGTCATATAATGCTGGACCTGCCTCCGATAAGAAGAGACTTTGGTCTTGTTCTGGACTGCATTGTCTGGAACTTCGATTATGTTATTTGCAATGAAATACATTTCTACCTGACCCACATACGCTTTAAAACATTCCCGGTTGTTTCTATATTCATCCAAATCTCCCAATCAACCTGCCATTTTAATCTCCAGCTGTTCACACCGTGCGCTGTATTTTACCTCAGATTTTGTAGCTTTTTTCCAAAATCAGAAACTTCCAAAGTCTCTCTGTCGGCTGGCTGAGTCCTTCACCAACAAAATTGTAGCTTTAAATCATCCGTAAAATCCCATCTCGTCGCCAACTGTGATATATTCACAGAGCACAAGCACACACAGCTCCTAACATGGAGGCAGCTCTCTCGGAAGTCTCCGGAAACTGCCTCATTCTGTTTAATGATTAACTGTGCACTTGCAGTACACAATACAGCCACATCGACAGTGTGGAGCTACAAACATTACAAGCTTACAGACATTACAGAAGTGGCAGCAAGAGTAAGTAAAGATCTTATTGTTGCACTCCCATACTACTGAAAAAGTATGCATGGCCGTTGTCGAGTGTGTGTGTGTGTGTGTGTTGCATCTGCAAACCGGTTAAAGCTTCCAACTTTTATTTTTCTGCAGAGGAAAAGAACAGCCAATGCCTCAAAGCAGTGTGGCATGGGAAGGGGCCCACCAGAGGTCATCGAAGTGACTGACATCGAGGAGCATGCCTTGGCATTGGTGCGTGACCACATGGTGGTGCCGATCCCGTGCTACAGCATAGTAAGTTGATCATAATCTCTGGTCTGTGTTATGCTCATGTGATGCAAGGTCATGTAATGTGATGTCAAATGCATTTTAATGTTCAGTCTGTCGGCCATTTAGGGTGTGGTGATGCAGCGATGGTAGTACTTGACATAAGACTGTGACATGTCACAGTACCCATGTCAGCATTACCAACCCCCACCGCCCTCAACACTGAATTATTGTCTTGTACTTGCAATTGACGAATCGGAGAGCGCCGACTTAGGCATCCCATCCACCGCTGGCACGCAAAGGCCATGTGCAACACCAACACCGTCCACCTCGACGTCATCAGGAGCCCGTCCGAGCAGCTCCTTGTGCCCCCTCCTCACCCTCAACATCCCCCCTAGCCCCCGCATCCAACTCCGCCATCCACAGAGTCGAAGACCAGGAGGAAGAGCAGGGAGAAGGCCCAGTGTTTGTCCCACTTGAGCTCGAGGAGTTGCAAGAGGAGGGGCCCGAACTTGGTGGCCTTACCACCCGCTGCCGCCGGGTTTTCTGGGCGGTCTCCCCCTCGGTGCCATTTTTGTGGAGGTCTCCCGCTGACGGCCGCTGGCAAGCAAGGCGCAGAAGTGTCCTCCCGCCCGCCGAGCTGCCAGTTTGGTGCGGGCGGGAGTCGGCGGCAGCAGGGGCAAGGACTGCGTGTGGAGGCAGGTCTAACCCCAACGGTAAGTAAGAAGACCTGCAAAAAAAGCTAATGAACATTTTTATTCGGTTGTTTTTCAGCGATGTATGTGTATGGGGTCCCTTTGAAGGTGTTTCAGATTCATTTTTATGTGCTCCCCCCTCCCTGCGCCCGACTCAATCCTCGGCGGCACTTTGGCGAGGATTGCATTTGCCATCGAGATTGGGCGCTCCCGCCCGCTGCCGCCCACATTCACGGCGTAAGTTGTTTTTTTTTGCTGCCGGGCGGTCTTTCAAGGACTTTTTCACGAAACTCCCGCCCAAAGTACCATCAGGTATTTCGGCGATTCTTTGGGCGAAACCTGGGCAGAACTTGGTTTCCACCAAGTTCGGGCCTGAGGACTCCATCCTCTTGACACGTCTGCCACCTGTGCACCCAATGTCGGTATCGGGGTCCGAGGATTTGGGCTTCGAGTCAGAAGAAGCAGTACCAAGCATTGTGAGGCTCAGTACACGTTTCAGTAAAGCCACCATACTGCCTTGACCCAGGATGATGCAGCAAGGAGCTTATAATGCAGGACGAGTGGAAGCAATGCAGGAAATGGTTCAGCTGTCGAGGACGAACATCGACCTAGATCGAGACCTCCTCCAGGCCATGGCTGGGATAGCTGCCAACATGGCCGTGTTTGCAGAGCAGCATACCAACATTATGTTGCTGCTGATCACCGCGAACCGTCGACTCTGTCGATGCAATGCGGCAATCGATGGTCTCGGGCTACGGCATGGAACCCCTTTGATGCCATACCAGTCAGGCCGACAGAACCAGAGGGTCTAGAGATGCCAGCGTCTTCCATCTCACCGCCTCCATTCTCTCCCCAACGAACACGACAGCAGCGCTCTGGGTGCACTGCTGCACAACGTGCTGGTACCGACGTGGTGAGGGTAGGGGTGCGGGTCGATGTAGGGATGGGCAACCCATCAACAGGAGAATGGGCCTCACTTGGAGGTTGGGGGGGGGTGAAGAGAGGTGGTGGGAGTGGGTAGAGGGTTGGGTGTTGGTGTTGGTGATGTTTGTAGATATTGTTCATGTTGTTGGTGTTTAAGATGTTTCCTTTTGATGCTGAATGTACTGTTTTTTGAAATACTGTTAAATATTTTGCTTGACATGTTTGAATATTCTGCCACTTTTGAATGTTGTACAATTCAATACAGAGAGATTTTTTAACCACTCTTGGTCAGTGTCAGATAATGAAGGGTATGTGCTGAGAAACATACAAATGTCCGTTAAATGTAGTGCAGCCTGATAAATATTTTGCCTTACAGTCATGATGCGACTTTTTAATGGGTTCTGACATCACGTCATTGAGCTAAGACTATTAAGGGTCACCAATCCAGGACAGGTGGCTTTGAATGACAGATAGTTCCTGTAAGTAGTTTTGCCCTTGGTGGTTTCGAATCACCCCTCTTACAACAGTTCTAGACACCGGAACTTTAGTAGTAAACAGAAATACACAGTTACAGCCAGATCTTTCGGTCTCAACTGTCACAATGTTTTTATTCAAGTTAAAGCACACACCTGCACCCAGTAAAACATACCCTGGTCATGTAAAACAAACAGACACAGTACAACACATAACCCTGGCCTGTCTGAACAGGCCCCTAACGCGAAGTACCCACATCTAAAACACCCCGGCTAAGAATCAAAAGTTCACCACCGAATCTGTCTAACAGAATGTGCGTAGGCTTATGATCCATGCAAAAACCTCTCCACTAAAACTCCTAAGGCTTGATTGGGACACACAACACCCTTTCACACTACGTGGTGGTCTTAAAGATGTGTGGGCTGGGATAAATGCTCACCAATTATCCCTCTGGCTTACTCGCTGCTTCTGCTGATGAAGCGTATCTTCTGGTTCTGTCCCAATCTGTGGTATTCAAGTCCAGTCTCAAGGTCAGCTTCCCAGTCGAAATAGCAAGGTTCTCTTTGTTTGTAGATGGTGTTCCTTCTCTCCGTCCCAGAAGGAGTGCTCAGTCCTTGTGCGTTGAATGATGCAAGCAGGCACAGAAGAGGGGAGAGAGAGAGAGAGATGGCTGCAAACTGCCACTCTTATACCTGCAAAATGCTTCTTCTCGCGCCAAAAGTTCAACTATTCTTTCGTCTGAGGCAGTACAACTGAAAGAGCAAAATCAATGTCCTCAGTCTGTTCCTTTGTTACTGGCTGTTTCCTCGATAAGCCTCCAACCAGTCTGTGTCCCTTTGTGTACTGAGCACCGACCAATCGCTTGATCTCTCACTGATTACATGACAAAGGACCTGTCCATCAACCATTCCTGCCATTTTCAGCCATTGATTTATTCCTGTCCACCTGATGTGTATTCCTGTGGAACATGTTTGAACCTGTCTCAAGTCAGGCTGCTCTGCTCTTCTGCAATAACAGAAAATGTGTCCAAGCAATGAACAAAACTTAAGTCCAAAAGTATGCTTTCGCTGAATTTTTACATTCCAGAACTTGGAGGCCAGACATTATGCTTGGCACTTGAGTGTACAGTTTTTTTAGGTAACAGATCGCCACCCCTAACAATACATGTTATTCAGTCAAATTATAATACTCGAAAAAATATATATATTTGCACCTTTTGTATTTGAACAAATGTTCTTGTCAGGATCTTATCCTGGCACTTAAGAGAAACTTACAGGATTTTATTATTGGCGAGATACTTTCACATGAGCTCATTACATGGTATGACTAAATCTCTACTGTATGCACTTGTGTCAAGACCCTGATCCAACAAGTCCATGTAGCCTTTACTGTGATTGGGAGCTCATGTCCGCTTTCTACCCTACACATGCCCTTCAACGGAGCATTTTCCCCTCAATATAGCATCTTTTGCTGAGGGTCAAATATTACTGCAGCGATGTAATTCTGAACTGGGATCTACCGATCTGGACCGATCTGCGGTATTGTCCCCACCATCTGCTTAAGACCATCTTTTTCACAACGGCCTTTCTGGTGGACGATAACAGGATCTTACAGGATCCCAAAGACCAAACTTGCGGTTTTCCCGATTTTTGCACTACCACTGGCGGTACTTCTCTGATGAATTTCACGGCAGGCGGTAGTCGGGCGGTAGGTCCCTGAGTTTTTTCTCCAAAAAATTGCATTTTGGGGCAGCAGCTCAGTTGCTCAGGGCGGCCTTGGGCAGTAGGTTGACCAAACTCGGGCCCAATGAAACAAACTGTCAACATGCAACCTCTTCATGGAACTACTCAGCAGATTCCCCTTCAGGAAACATAATTAACATAGCTGAATGTGTCAACCATCCAACACTCAGTATATGGACTCTGAGCTCTGGCACTGCTGTTCACATGCTAGGACAGCATTATTAACACGAGGCCTGAATGAAACTGGGCCGTGTTTGATTCGCAGGCCAGCACAGCTATAAGCACTTCTCCATTGCAGTATACTGGGCGAGCGCAACAGCCATACAGATTTCAAGTCATATTCAAACTGTGCCAGCCCTGGCTTAGTGGGTAGCATTCTCACCTCTGAGTCAGAAGGTTGTTGGTTCAAGGCCCACCCTAGGGACTTGAACAGGGAAAAAAAAATCTACACTGACATGCTAGTCTTTCATGTTATACTGATGCCCTGTCTGCTTTTTCAAGTAAATGTAAAAGAACCCATGGCAATATTTTGAAGAAGAGCAGTGAACTTATCCCCAGTGTCCTGGCCAATACTTATTCCTCAATCAACAGAAGAAAAAAAACAGATTATCTGGTCATTATCACATTGCTGTTTGTGGGAGCTTGCTTGTGCGCAAATTGGCTGCCGCGTTTCCTACATTACAACAGTGACTACACTCCAAAAGAACTTCATTGGCTGTAAAGCTCTTTGGGATGTCCCGTGGTTGTGAAAGGCACTATATAAATTAAAATCTTTCTTTTTTCTTTTCGTGTACTCAAGATTCATCAGCACTTACGTGCAGCAAGTGATCGTTATCATCATAGGCAGTCCCTCAGAATCGAGGAAGACTTGCTTCCACTCTTAACATGAGTTCTCAGGTGACTGAACAGTCCAATACGAGAACCACAGTCCCTATCACAAGTGCGACAGATAGTCGCTGAGGGAAGGGGTGGGTGGGACTGGTTTGCCGCATGCTCTGTCCGCTGCCTGCATTTGATTTCTGCATGCTCTCGGCGACGAGACTCGAGGTGCTCAGCACCCTCCCAGATGCACTTCCTCCACTTAGGGCGGTCTTGGGCCAGGGACTCCCAGGTGGGGATGTTGCACTTTATCAGGGAAGCTTTGAGGGTGTCCTTGTAACATTTCTGCTGCCCACCTTTGGCTCGTTTGCCGTGAAGGAGTTCCGAGGAGAGCGCTTGCTTTGAGAGTCTCATGTCTGGCATGCGAACAATGTGGCCCACCCAGCGGATCGAGTGTGGTCAGTGCTTCAATGCTGGGGATGTTGGCCTGGTCAAGGACGCTAATTTTGGTATGTCTGTCCTCCCAGGGGATTTGTAGGATCTTGCAGAGACATCGTTGGTGGTATTTCTCCAATGACTTGAGGTGTCTACAGTACATGGTCCATGTCTCTGAACCATACAGGAGGGCAGGTATTACTATAGCCCTGTAGACCATGAGCTTTACATATCCAATAATTGCCCCTATGGCTTAGTTCCTCCAAAACAAATGAAGGAATGTCAAAGTAAATGTTACGAGGCCCTTTCTCTTGCCATGTGCATCTGATTCACTGCAACTTTACGGCCCCAAGTTTCCACATGATTTGCTCCTGATTTTTAAGAGCAACTGGTGTAGAACGGAGTATCTTAGAAATCAGAATTCTCGTCATTTAGTTTGCTCCAGTTCTAGTCAGTTAGAACAGTTTCACTTTGGAACAGAATTTGTTTTTCAAAAGGGGGCGTGTCCGGCCACTTACGCCTGTTTTCAAAGTTTCGTCAGTAAAAACTTACTCCAAACTAACTAAGTGAAGATTTTTGTACGCTCGAAAAAACCTTGTCTACACTTTAGAAAATCAGGTGTAGGTTACAAATCAGGCGTAGGGAATGGTGGGGGGTTGTTTAAAGGGAAGTTTACAAACATTAAACACTTCAGTTTTACAAATAAAGAGCCATCATCAATAATAAATGATAAATACATCAATAAATCAACCAATAAATCAATCAAAAAAAATTAATAAGAAATAATTTTTTTTGAAAAAAATCAATAAATAAAATATTTTCTACTTACCGACTGCAGCACCGGGAGCCCTCCAACAGCGTGCTGGGATGCCCCCCCCCCCCCCCCCAGTGTGTCTCTGCCAGTGTCTCTATCTCTCTGTCTGTCTGTGTGTCTCTCATTCTCTGTCTGTCAGTGTCTGTGTTTCTGACAGCGAGGGGAGGGGGAGGAGGGGGGTAGAGGGAGAGAGAGGGGGAGCAGAGGGAGGGAAGTGGGAGGGATGGGGAGAAGGGGGAGGGGGGAGAAGGGGGAGGGATGGGGGAGAAGGGGGAGGGGGGGAGAAGAGGGAGGGGGTGAAGGGGGGAGGGGGGAGAAGGGGATAAAAGGGAGAAGGGGGAGAAAGGAGATGGGGGAAGGAGATTGGGGGGGAAGGAGATTGGTGGGGAAGGAGATTGGGAGGGGGGGAAGGAGATTGGGGGGATGGGGGGAAGGAGATTGCGGGGGGTGGGGGGGAAGGAGAAGGGGGAGGGAGGCTGAACGGGCCGGGCCCGAGGCTTCGGGCAGGGCCAGTCCCCAGCACCAGATTTACAGGTAGGTGGCGTTGGGTCAGGTCGGAGGGGTGATGGGAGGGAGGTCGGTTCGGGTCTGGGGGAGGGAGGGAGGGAGGGGGAGGTCAGGTCGGGGGGAGGAAGGTCAGGTCGGGTCCGGTCCGGGGGCGGGGGGGGGCGGAGCGGGTGTCGGGTCCGGTCCGGAGGCGGGGCAGCGGGTGTCGGGTCCGGTCCGGGGGCAGTGGGGGGGGGGGGGAGCGGGTGTCGGGTCCGGTCCGGAGGCGGGGCAGCGGGTGTCGGGTCCGGTCCGGGGGCAGTGGGGGGGGGGCGGAGCGGGTGTCGGGTCCGGTCCGGAGGCGGGGCAGCGGGTGTCGGGTCCGGTCCGGGGTCAAGGGGGGGGGAAGCGGGTGTCGGGTCCAGTCCGGAGGCGGGGGGGGGGGGGGGGGAGTGGGAGTCGGGTCGGTGTCGGGGGCGGTGGGGGGGTGGGGGGGGGGGCGGGAGTCAGGTTGGGTCGGGTCGGGTCCGGAGGCGGGAAGCGGGAGTCGAGTCGGGTCGGGAGGAAGCAGGAGCTGGCCGTGGGAGGAGCCTTATTCACGCAGCCCCAGTGAGGCCATTCGGCCAGGGCTAGGGGCTGCGTGTTTTGGCCCCTCCCACACAGTTTCGGGCGCCTGGAGCTACTGCACTTGCGCACCCACTGTAGCGCGCATGTGCAGAGGTCCCGGCACTGTTTTCGGCGCAGGGACCTGGCTCCGCCCCCTACAGCTCCTGCTGCGCTGCGCCGAGGGCCAGAGGACATGCAGGGAGGTGGAGAATCTGAAGGTTTTTTTTAGGCGCACTTTGTGGCACGAAAAACGGGCGTCCAGGTCAGGACTGCGCCGTTCTAGGCCCGGCTCGAAACTTGGGCCCATAATTTCTGGTTGTTATAATGAATAATAACCTACGGTGCTGTGAAGCATGTGTCCAAGCTGTGAGCAGAGCTTCACAAAATGTTCCCTCCTGAGTCGACCTGTAACTTCCATTGGAAGTTCATGTCCCACTGCACTTTCAGTGTTTCTGGGCCATATTTGAATTTCTGGGTTACGCAGGATTTGCTGAGGTTGAAAGGTGTTTTGTTTACCAACTGGGCACGTATGCTCTTTGCAAGTATACTGGACTTACCCTAGATGCACAAATTAATTATACATGAATAGATAAGCATATTTGAAATTTCTATGCCGTTATTATAAGCTGCAATCGCTTTGTGCATGGCCATATGCAGAGAGTGAAACAATTTAAAGTGGCAGCTAAACTTCCAATATCTGACTGAATGCACCGGCATCGTCAGTCGTACGTGTGTTGTGACAGGCTGTCATCAATCTTTCTCACCTGCATACTTATAGGTGTCCCTTTTTAGCCCACTCTAATATTTCTTCATTAGCTTCCCAGTTTTGCATTTCCAGCAGGTTGCAGGATCAATCTGGTTTAACTCTGAAACTCACACAAACATTTTGAGCACCTGAAATTTGCTCCCATATATATGGTATCCTTGGATTGTTATCGCATTCAGCCTCATTGCTCTCCTTTGCATTTTTCTTCGGGTCAGCCATTGCTTTCCAGATATTCTCTTCACGTGCGATCATCATCATAGGCAGTCCCTCGGAATCGAGGAAGACTTGCTTCCACTCTAAAAGTGAGTTCTCAGGTGGCTGAACAGTCCAATACGGGACTTCCAGTCTCTGTCACAGGTGGGACAGGCAGTGGTTGAAGGAAAGGGTGGGTGGGACAGGTTTGCCGCACGCTCCTTCCCGCTACCTGCGCTTGTTTTCTGCATGCTCTCGGCGACGAGACTCGAGGTGCTCCCGGATGCTCTTCCTCCAAGTGCGATAGCTGCCTGTAGTGCTCTCCTACACCCGCTGTACCCATCCGTTGTTGCTGAGTTGCCCCTTGACCCTGATGAGAACACTTTACTTCCAGCCTCTCTCCATCATTTATGAGTTGTGTGCCTTCTTCTGTGAAGCTGGCTTTACATGTTCAGTGCTGTCGCTCCATTTCCCCACCAGTTGGCACATTTCGCACCCGACTGACTCATATTTAAACGTGTTCAGCCAGTTATCAAGTGCCTCAGCGCTATTATTGCAGGTATATTTTGACTGACTTCACGTCTCCCATAGTTGTACTAAGCCTGATCCCACGCAAAGTGAACAGAGTAAGTAACCATGTGCATTCCTGAAAACACAAGAAAAGTATTACTAGTTCACTGCACCAGCAACAGTTCCACCTCCTGCATTGTAGGAAACTGTAAACTCCCATCGATGAACCAAAAAAAAAGAAAGACTTGCATTCATATAGCGCCTTTCACAACTACCGGACGTCCCAGAGTGCTTTACTGCCAATGAAGTATTTTTTGGAGTGTAGTCATTGTTGTAATGCAGGAAACGCAGCAGCCAATTTGCGCACAGCAAGCTTCCACAAACAGCAATGTGTTAATGACCAGATAATCTGTTTTTTGAAATTGAGGAATAAATATTGGCCCCAGGACATCAGGGAGAACTCCCCTGCTCTTCTTCGAAATAGTGCCATGGGATCTTTTACGTCCACCTGAGAGAGCAGTCAGGGCCTCGGTTTAACATCGCATCTAAAAGGCGGCACCTCCGACAGTGCAGCACTCCCTCAGCACTGCACTGGAGTATCAGCCTAGATTTTTGTACACTGGAGTGGGTCGTGAAGCCACAGCTTTTGACTCAGAGGCGAAGGTACTACCAACTGAGCCACAACCGACACTAAAGGACAAATATATTTCTTTGAATGGGCCATATCTGTTTCGGATGATGGTAATCTTGACTGTTGTTAACTAGGGGAGTGGGATATTCATTCAAAGTTACGTACACTACACCACGAACAAATAAAGCATAGAAGGCTAAGTATTATGAGCCTCTATTGCTGACATAACGCTGCAAAACCAGTATCCTACAGTGTAATGTTCGATTCATTTAGGCCATGACCTTGGAGCTTGAACCAGCAGTTGGCTTAGACTGCCATGTAAATGTATAAAGTATTCCCAATACTCAGAGCATTTCAGAAACAGTGAGGGTGAAACGAGATCTGTTTGTAAAATCATCTGTATGTGATAATGGGGCTAGATTTTCCACTTCTTTTGCATGCTTAACGCCCACTTTACCGCTGAAATGATGTACAATGCACATATATCGCCCATTTAGCCACAAAATGGAAACTGACGGGCATTTTACGGACACTTATCGGCGAGCGTTACTTTCCCCATGTGCGTAACAGCGGGAAAAAATAATACCGCCCGCCCACTTTTTTTGGGCGGAATCATCAGAATGGGCGAAATCAACACCCATAATATCGGCCAGCGGTAGTAGTTTCCGCACGGAATTAACGACGAGATTCAATAATGCCCATTTTTTTTTGTCGTAAAGATCACATTTGCCGAAACTAATGCCCAGGAGATCGGCCAGCGTCATTTTCACCATATCGCACACATCTCGCCGAAAATATGGTTCGCCCAAAACACCGCTCAGAAAAAGTGGAACTGTTCTGAACGAATCACAGCGGTGTGAGCGACATTTTTTTTTAAATCGCAGGTCGCTTCATTCAAAAGGCTGCTTCAACTTCGGGGGAGTTTGTATTGACTCTGGAGTTCTTCTCAGGTAAAGTGACGATCTCAACAGACATCTTTTCAGACTCTGGATTATTGGGGGTTTACTGTAGGTGTATGATAGTGAGGAAGTTATTGCTTCTGATCAATCGCTATTATACTTTCACTGCAATGGGGCCAGCCATTTCTCAGCCTGCATCGATTAATACGCAGATGCTGCAGAGTGCAAATGGCTCAATGTGTGGTGCACATCTTTATGTGCCCAATTTAAGACATGCAAGAATGAGGAGGAGGTCCAGACCATACACACCCCGAAAAGAGGGCTCACCTCGATGTGTCCGTGCAGACCTGCCTTTGAAGACTGAGCTTCCACAAGGTGGTGATCAATTAAATATATGAGCTCATCAGGCCACATATGCAGCCTGCCATCAGGACATCAGTGTCGGTCGAGGTCAAGGTCACCGCGGCACTGTCTTTCTATGTGTCGATTCCTTTCGGGCCTCTGCAGTCGAGATTTCCCCTCTGTCTAACCATGCCACCCATTGCTGTATTAGACAGGTCACAGAGGCCTGTACGCGTGAAGGATGGACTTTATCAGCTTCTCCATGACTATGGAGGCTCAGACTGCAGGACTGGAACATTCTACTTCATTGCTAAGTTCCCCAGGGTGCAGGGAGCAACACGTGCACTCATATCGCCATGCGGGCACCTTCTCAGGACCCAGAGCTTTTTCGTAACGAAAAGGATTTCACTCGCTGAAGGTCCAACTACTTGTTGACCACTACCAGATCGTAATGGCAGTGAATGCCAAATGTCCGGGCAGCTTCAATGAGGCTCACATCCTGCGTGAGAGCGCTGTCTATGACATGTTTAAGAATCAGCCACAAGGACATTGCTGGATGCTTGGTGACAACCGGTATAGCCTAGCCACCTGGCTGATGACCGCCCCCTGCGTGACAACCACACCAAGGCCATCATAAGATACAACCAGAGCCACAGAGACACACGCAATGTGGTCCAGAAAACAATAACTGTGCTTAAGCAGCACTTCAGATGCCTGGAGCACTCAGGAAGGGAGCTACAGTACAACCCTTAGCAAGTAGCTAAATCCGTGGTCGTGTGCACCATGCTGCACAACCTGGCTATCAGGAGGGGCCAAGAATTGCCAGAAGGAACTGATGCTCCACCTCAGGAGAGAGAGAAAGAGGAGGATGAGGGGTTGGATGCTGACCTAGAGCCAGACAATCAGGCTGGCTATGCAACCATGCCCCGATCCCCTCCAGATCGCAGGAAAGGGCTCGTGGTGGCTACTTAGCAGCAAGACTCTTACGTGAGGAGCTGATATCTGAACGATTTGCCTGAGAGAACATTGCTTTGAGTGACAATGCTGACACACTGCTGTGTGTGTGCAGCTCAGACATCAATGGTGCCCATCCCCTTGATGCCAGTTAAAGTTTACGTTGATTGAAATTAAGTTTTATTTAACCCTTTCATGTTAAGGAATCATCAGTGTGTAATGGTACAGTATCTGAGACAATGCACAACAAGGTTATGTTCAATAAAAACATTTTTATACCAACATTGTTCTGAAATCATAAGTATCACAGGTAAAAGCACCCAACCCCCACTTTTTCCACCATTGGCATAAATCACATGTTCAACATGTCCAGCAACACAGAATACAAAGGCAAAGCAGGAGCATGGTCCTCAGCCCCCATACATTACAACAAATTGCATACACCCAGATGGAGATATGACACAGCCATCACCTGCGGACATGCACCTCACTTTCTTTCCCCCCTCCCCTTCTTCTCCACACCTCTACCCCTTCCCCTCCTCACTCCACGCCGCCTGGCCGAGGAGCTCCTCGGGCGGTGCCTCATTGGGGGGGGGATGAAGGCAGAGGCGATGGTTGCACTGGTATGGGAGCGGGGGGGTGCCGAGGGGGCAACATTCTCTGATCCAGAAGGAGGATCATGGTCCTGCCTCTCGTTTGTCGTTCGCAGTGATGGTGCGGAACCTAAGGGTGGAGTGCCACGCTCTGGGACCACTGGGAGACCTGTGCCAGCAGTGTTCCTGGCTATCACATCCAGGGCCTCTGCCATCCGCGGAATGTACTCGGTCATGGTGGCCAGCTGTCGAGTTATGCCCCGCAGAGCATCGAGGAGCTGGTCACCAATGTCTACAGTCCTCCTGGACAAGTCTACTATCTCTCCGCTCTTATGTCGTGCTCTTGGAGCAGACCTGCCACGTCCACGAAACCTCCTCGGGGCCGGCGTCATCCTGGGGACAAATGGAGTGCCCTGTGGCGAGGTGCTTGCGGCCAGTACCTCCAGAGTGAAAGCGGGAATGACCGGAGGAGCACTAGATGGCCTTGGGTGGAATGGCTTCTGGAGCATGGCGATGCAGGTTCCTTGAAGTCCACGCTCTCATCCGAAGAGAAGAGACCGAGCAGATTGACAGGCGAGAATCGGACCTCCTCAGCAGATATAGGATCATCCGGAGAATCAGGCCCCATGCCCCCAACTTCTGGCCTCTGTGGCCTTGCCTGGGGCCTCACTGCTGGCTGAGCTGCAAAACACAAATTAGGTTATTAGAGGAGAAGTGGGTGCTAGGGTGACAAGGTGAGTCCAGCGCTACACACAGCATATGCACGACAAAAGCACCACCGCTCTCAAAATCTTTGCAGACATCACATTTCACGACCATCAACACATTCTGCATTGCAATGATTTTCATTGGGCAGCATTATTTCGAGGACAATTTTAGAAATCATCTATCATATATGAATGTTCGGATATGAGTGAGTGTGGCATCTATTGACTTTACATCACGCAATGCTGTATACTTTACTCACGTTGCAGCACTTCAGGATCTGCAGCTCCTTGCGTGGCCATCGGGGGTGCTTCCCCACGAGTGCGAGCACCCGCTCCTCCGTCTCAGTGATTTCGCTGGGGACTGGTGGCTCCCCACCCGTTCGCCTCTGCACAGACCTCATCGTCGAGAGCTTCTTCTGTAAAAGATGACGGGATGACATGGCATGAGATCATTGCGTGATATCATTGCTAGATACTGTCACAGAGACTAATACAACACATAACCGACAGATGTAATCATGATTATTATGAAAATTATCATTCTTTACTTAAAGACGTGCACCGTGACCGCAGACTTTGACTACAACATTCACGGTAAAAGTGAAAGATCTCACACCTGCTGATAGTCACTCATGACTGTTACAAATCAAATTATATAAATACATAAGTACATGTAAATCAATGTAATACTTACTCTTGCGGATCCGACAATGTCGTTCCATCGTTTGCGGCATTGGTTGCCCTCACGCACCTCGTTGGTCGCCGACAAGACTACCTCTGCTATCTTGGCCCATATCTTCTGGTAGGCCTTTGGGGTGGGCTTCCCACGCCCTCCCTGGGTCAAATCACCCCAGCGTAACTCGACCTCCTGCAGGAGGGAGGCATTTGCCTCGTCCGAGAACCTCCTCATTCTTTTGCGCCCTCCAATGTGCTCCTCTCCCAGCTCACTGCTCTCGCCAGCATCAGTCTCCACAGCGTGCTGTGTCACCTCCTCCTCTCCCTCCATTAGAGGCCAAATTCGGGCAAATATCTGGCTGGTAACAGCTAATTTTTGTTTCCCTATTTGCTCTAAAGCTTTAAACTCTCCCTCCTTCCTCCCAAAGCAGCCACACCACACTAACACACGCCTTCAGTCCCTCTGAGCTCCCTCTCCCTCTGTCTTCTCTTCTGTGCATGTCATGATGACCCTTGACCTCCTGAATCGCGGGAATCGAGCGTTGCCATGCCGTTGCTAAGGACGGCGACACTTTACAGCTGAAGGTCAGAGAGATTTAATGCTACCACCCATTTCATATCGCTCGTGGTAATGCCCAATTTCAAAAATGGAGACTCGGGGCTTTGTAAATGGGCGACAAGCCGGCGATCTGAAAACCCATTTTTACCGCCCACCCCGGAAATAATGCCCATTTTTGTCGATCTGCACAAAAGTGTAAAATCCAGCCCCATGTCTCAAACCTGTAACCCATGAAGACAAATTATGTTGCTGCTTTTTGAGTAATACAAAAAATATTCACATTATTGTATTTAGCACCATTACCTCCTGAGTATACGCAACATCCATGCAAATGTTGGGGATGATTTAGCAAGTGCATGCTAATGGAAAAATGGGTCAGCTGTGGAAATTGCGGGGGAGAAATTGGCCTCCTTTGCACCTCTCGTTAGCGCCTCCAGTGGCAATAGTGGGGCGCTAACGGCTTACCAACCGGGCACGGCGAGCATACCAATGCCCACGAACTTCCCTGCAGGGTTTGTGCTGGCGCTACACCTTGCCGCCTCGATCTCCTGCACCCTGGTGATCGTGGTGTCATCCCGTGCGCAGCGCCCCCGTTATCGCCCCGGATCTTAAATTCGCTCCTGTCCCCTGCAGCATCGTTGGGCACCAACAACGGCAGCTGCCAGAGGCGTTGTCACCTCGGCTGGCCGCTTGGGGAGCGATACTTAAATGCAGTGGTGGTCAGGTAGGCAAAAATCTTAACCTCACCCCTGTTTTGCTGTTCAACTTTTCACATCCCGCAACTGAGCGGCCCTGCACTCTCTCCGAGTGCTTGGGACTGCTCCTCGTGAACCCAGATGCCATCGCCCACCATTCCCAGCCTTACCTTGAAATGACCTCAGCATTGACCCCTCCTTCAAGGGAGGGAAGGAGCCTGTGAATTCGGCTGTGCTGCACGGGACATTTGTGCAGTGTTCCGTCGCTACCGACCCTTTTGCTCCGGTTAGCGCTCCGAAGGGCTAGTGCTTGATTTAATGCTCCACTTCCCTCCTGGAGCACGAAACCGGAAGTTCACATCTGATTGAATTGTGTAGCGCCCGGCGATGCGTTTACGCTCCTGCAAAAGTCTTAGCCCCAAACCGGGGCGCCACGCAATTTGCAGTCTTGGAAATTTGGCCGTGTATCTCAATTTCCAGTTTACACTGGCGGTAGAAGATGCTTCCCACCAGCCACAGGGACTTGTGAAATTACCCCCATTACTTATACATAGGAACAGGAGGAGGTCATTCTGCCCTCAAGGCTGTTCTGCCATTTGATTAGATCATGGCTGATCTGTACCTCAACTCCATTGATCCAAATCCCTTGAAACCATTGCCGAAAGAAAATATGTTGATCTCAGTTCTGAAATTTTCAAATGCCCCCTGGTATCCACAAGCTTCTGGAGAAGCAGTTCCAGGTTTACATTTACCTGTGATAAAGTGCTTCCTTATTTCACTCACCCACCAGGGAAATAGTTTCACTGTATCTACCCTGTGGAATCCTTTGATCATTTTATATTGCATTTAATATAAGTCAAAAAACTGGTGCTTTTCGCACCATCTATAATGTCATTTCTTCTTATTTGCTAAGTGTGCATGTAATCTCTCTCTGGTGACAGCCAATGGCTCAGATGGTAACAACCTTGTCTTTGAAAAAACAGAAGGTTGTGGGTTCAAGTCCCATTGTGAACTTGTTCACAAAAAAATCTAGGCTGAAACTTCAAGGGAGTGCTGCACTGTCGGAGGTGCTGCCTTTTAGATGAGACATTGAACCAAGGTCCTGTCTGCTCTCTCAGGAAAATGTAAAAAATGGCATGGCACTGTTTTGGTGATGAGCAGAGGGGGCTGAAATTTCCCTCCACCTGAATCAGGGTAGCCATGATCATATTGAATGGTGGTGTAGGCTTGAAGGGTCGAATGGCCTGCTCCTGCACCTATTTTCTATATTTCTATGTTTCTATGTCACACCAGTGTTGGCTGTCTCTTACCACCAATATGATTGCGGTGGTAATAAGATCGAAATTGCACTTTTTTTGGTCATAAACGGAGCAGAGTCTTAATTCGCAGTGATAATGGCTGTTTTCAGTGGTGTGGTGTTTGCACTGAGAAATTCCCCTTATCCATTTGATGCACAATCATCATGCTTACAATGTAGCTGCTCCTTGGCCTTCTTAAAGGGCTGGTTTTGCAGCTGTGTCTTCAGTTCGTCTTGACTTTTCTTTGCACAGGCTGGCCGCTGCCCCGGTAGCTCAGAATGCTCTCCCGCACTCTGGGCAACAGGACACAGAGTCTCTGGTGGCTTCTAGAGTGTGGCTGCTGCCATGCAGTGCCAGCTGCAGGCTGGTGCTGCCCAGCACCCGACTCCGCTGCAGGCTGCCTCCCGGGCTGCTCGCCCATTACCTGATGGAGGTGGGGGTCGGCGAACCTGACTCTCCTCCTTGGGGGAGACCCTTGCTGAGGAGTTTCGTGTGCCAGCTCTCTTGCTCGCCCTTTGTGGCCATCTCCCGGGCCCTCGCCATCGTGCGCCCTAATGATGCCTGCAGCCCATGCCCGCTGCCTCTGCATCCCTTGCCCCCGGTGTCGCCTTGCCCTCCGTACCTCGGCAGCACACACGATGCACAGGAGGCGTTGGCCCCATCTCAAGACCCTCCACAAGCGCAGCCTCCTCAGAGTGGCCTCCCTCTCTTACAGCTGGAAGGCTCCTCCAGTACTCCGCAAGCAGTGAACACTGAAGACAGCGGTGCAAATTTATTGAAAACAACGGGTTTTCAAAGGGGTGGGGAAAAAGCTCCTCAGGCTGATTAATAATTCGACGTAGAGAGATACTTAAAAAATATATATAAAATTGTGAACCCACTCCTGTGGTCTTTCCTCCCCAGCCGGACCGACCTTCTGTTCCATCAACAAGCCTTGAAGAGGCTCCAGCGCTGAGCGTCTGCAACGATGCAACACTGGAAAAACTCAACCCTTGGGACCGCCAAGCGGCTGTGCGACTTCGGAAGGGGAATCCCACTTCCGTCCCGGGACCTCGGCGGTGCGCGGAGTGATGACGCACCGAGTGCTGTCAATCACCGCCCGGGAATGAAGTGGGAAAATATGCAGAGCTGCAGGCCGCTGCAAGACCACTTCAGGGGAATTGTGAGGTCGGTAGCCATTTGACGGGAACTCGGTGGCCGCTGGACTCCGCAGCGTGGCCGCCGGGTTGAGGTGGTAAGGGGCACTTTTTAGTGGGGCAATTTCGGCCCCAGGGAGTTCTCCCCGGTGTCCTGGCCAATATTTATCCCTCAATCAACATCACTAAAACAGATTATCTGGTCATTATCACATTGCTGTTTGCGGGAGCTTGCTGTGCGCAAGTTGGCCATCCTGTTTTCTACATTACAACGGTGACTACTCTTCAAAAAGTACGGCATTGGATGTAAAGCACTTTTGAGACATCTAGTGGTCATGAAAGTCGCTATATAAACCCAAATCTTTCTTCCTTGAAGCCCTTCTCTTAGGCCTGCCTGAGCGATGCACAGCTGGAGTCGATCGAGTGCGAAGGTGACATATTCCAGGTCCCTATGGTCACACAGGGGTAAATGTCTGTCATTGGCATCCCTGAAGCACAGCTTCATGTGCTGGGAACACATATTGGGAACTTGAGTCTAATATTTAATTCATTCATTTTATTCGATGCAGCTGATACGCGCTCCTTTAAAAAAAAATTGTTCCTGGGTTGTAGGTGTCGTTGATAAGGTCAGCATTTATTGTCTATTCCGAATCGCCCTTGAGAAGGTGGTTGTGAACTGCCTTCTTGAACCCCTGCAGTCCGTGTGGTGAAGGTGCTCCCACAGTGCTATTAAGGAGGGAGTTCCAGGATTGTGACCCAGCGATGATGAAGGAATGGCGATATATTTCCAAGTCAGGATGGTGTGTGACTTAGAGGGGAGCTTGCAGGTGATGGTGCTCCCATGCACCTGCTGCCCCTTGTCCTTCTAGCTGGTCTAGAGGTCACATTTTTGGGTGGTGCTGTATAAGGAGCCGTGGCGAGTTGCTGCAGTGTATCTTGTAGATGGTACACACCGCAGCACGGTGCGCCGGTGGTGGAGGGAGTGAATGTTTAAGGTGGTGGATGGGGTGCCAGTCAAGCGGGCTGCTTTGTCCTGGATGGTGTCAAGCTTCTTGAGTGTTGTTGGAGCTGCACTCATCCAGGCAAGTAGAGAGTATTCCATCGCCCTCCTGACTTGTGCCTTGTAGATGATGGAAAGGCTTTGGAGTGTCTGGAGGCAATACACTGGAGTGCTACAGACAGAAATTGACTTCATAGGAGTTGCCAAGACACCACTCTCACTTTTGAGTTTCCCTCTTTGTAGGGAAGTGCTTGACCCGCCCAATGTCACCCAAGTTCAACAATATGGTAGCATCTATTCTACACTGCTAAGCTGCCTCACATTGCTGCTCCAATGCAAAAGCTACTTAATGATTTGCTGTGTACCATTTAGAACAGAACTGTTCTGTCACATTGTTTCTTTCATTGTTTACTTATGAATATCTTTAAATGTAACGACTGCAATAGTTCACTAGAAGCAGGTACTTTTGCTGGTTTCTACACCATTGAGCAAAGTGACATCTATTGCCTTCGGTTTGGAATATCCATCGGGGGGGAAATGAATCAGTCTTGTTTGGACTTGGACAACTTCACGCATGAGCTCAGAACATTGATTCAACCAAAAAAATAACCCAGAGAAGATTCATCCATCAGGACAATCTTGTAGAGTCAATCTGGAAAACCTACTGATGGGTAACACTTGGTGCCCAATTCGTGTTACTTATCATCATCATCATAGGCAGTCCCACGGAATCGAGGAAGATTTGCTTCCACTCCCAAAGTGAGTTCTCTGGTGGCTAAACAGTCCAATGCGAGAGCCATAGACTCTGTCACAGGTGGGACAGACATTCATCGAGGGAAGGGGTGGGTGGGGCTGGTTTGCCACGCACTCCTTCCGCTGTCTGCGCTTGACCTCTTCATGCTCTTTGCGTTGAGACTCGAAGAACTCAACGCCCACCTCGGGCGGTCTGCGGCCAGGATCTCCCAGGTGTCAGTGGTGATGTCGCACTTTACCAGGGAGGATTTGAGGGTGTCCTTGTAAAGTTTCCGCTATCCTCTTTTGGTTTGTTTAACATGAAGGAGCTCCACATAAAGCATTTGCTTAGAGAGTCTCGAATCTGGCATGCAAACTATGTGGCTTGCCCAGCGAAGCTGATCGAGTGTGGTCAGTGCTTCAATACTGAGGATGTTAGTATGGACGAGGACACTGATGTTGATGTGCCTGTCCTCCCAGGGGATTTGCAGGATCTTACGGAGACATTACTACTGATATACCGTCAGCATCAAGTTGATTGTCTTTTGAAGTAAGCTAACCTTTTCAAAACCAATACCTCTATAGCGTCAACTAGGGATAACATAGTGCTTTCATGTGTCAGCTGTGGCTCAGTGGGTAGCACCCTCATCTCTAGGTCAGAAGGTTGTGGGTTCAAGTCCCACACCAAGTACTTGAGCACATAAATCTAGGCTGAGGGAGTGCTGCACCGTCAGAGGTGCTGTCTTTTGGATGAGACGTTAAACTGAGGCCTCGTCTGCTCCCCGAGTTGGATGTAAAAGATCCCGCGGCACTATTTCGAAGAAGAGCATGGGAATTATCCCCGATGTCCTGGCCAATATTTTTATCCCTCAATCAACATAACAAAAACACATATTATCTGGTGATTATCACATTGATGTTTGTGGGAGCTTGCTTGTGCGCAAATTGACTGCCGCATTTCATACATTACAACAGTGACTACACTTCAAAAGAACTTCATTGGCTATAAAGTGCTTTGAGACCTCTGGTGGTCATGAAAGGGGCTATATAAATCCAAGTCTTTCTTTCTTTCTCAGAAACTGGTGCATGTCATGACATCAGAAAACATACATAAGAACATAAAAAGTAGGAGCAGGAGTAGGCTATTGGCCCCTCGAGCCTGCTCCGCCATTTAATACGACCATGGCTGATCTGATCTTGGGCTCAACTCCACTTCCCCGCCCACAGCCCATAATCCTTCACTCCCTTATCATTCAATAATCTGTCTATCTCCACCTTAAATATATTCAATGACCCAGCCTCCACAGCTCTCTGGGGCAGAGAATTGCACAGATTTATGACCTCTGAGAGAAGAAATTCCTCCTCATCTCAGTTCTAAATGGGCGACCCGTTATTCTTAAACTAGTTCTAGATTCCCCCACGAGAAGAAACATATTCTCTCCATCTACCTCGTCGAGCCCCCTCTATATCTTATACCTTTTCAATAAGATCACCTCTCATTCATGGAAATCGAGTTGCTGACATAAATCCTGCCTCTTGAGCTGGTGGACTTGCCCTTAAACAGATCACACTGCATTCACTGGACTGCCGGAAATGGCTGTATTCCATCGCGATTCCAAAGCCCTTTAAAATCTGCAACGTGTCTGAGCATGGCATGCATATTGTCAGTATCTCACGCTGCCATTAAGTTAGAAGGATAAGATAATAAATGAAATGTGATGTAATTTGGATTACTGAAGGACATAAATCCACGTGCATTAACATGGTGATCCTACACTTTATTTACAATGGATAATATCTACACCAATGAAACTGCTGTAAAATGAGAATTACAAGTCTGTAGCAGTATGTAACAAATAACACTCATCATGGTTCATGTGCTAATGATCCCTTCCACAAAAAACTACTAAGAGGAGCATCATTCAATTTGCAGATAATTAAATGGCTATTGTGACTTTCAAATTCCTTTATTTGCAAGTGATGCTTCCATAGTTACCATTTATGTATGCACTTATGTGGGAGATTTTTATTCCTGCTGTTGACAGGATTTATCTGCATCTATATGTTGCTTCGACAACACATTTAAATTCAGCAGCTGCTAATCTTCCTTTGCAGTCTCATTTGCTCCTTTCAAAAAGGCATCTTAAAGGACTTAATATTCAATGCGGCATCTTTATTTACCACAACATGCAATTAGAACCATTCTTTTTAATAGACACTTTAGCTTTAACAAACTCGACAATATTATACATGATTGACTTTTCTTTTAGTTATTCATTCAAGGGATGTGGGCATCGCTGGCAAGTCCAGCATTTATTGCCCATCCCTATTTGCCCTTGTGAAGGTGGCCTTCTTGAACCAAGCAGTCCGTGTGGTGAAGGTGTGCCCACAGTGCTGTTCGGGAGGGAGTTCGAGAATTTTGACCCAGTGACATTGAAGGAATGGCAATATATTTCCAAGTCAAGATGGTGTGTGACTTTGAGGGGACCTTGCAGGCGATGATGCTCCCATGCGCCTGCTGCCCTTGCCATTCTAGGTCGTAGAGGTCGCGGGTTTGGGAGGTGCTACAGAACAAACCTTGCGTGAGTTACTGCTGTTTATCCCTGTGGATAGTACACACTGCAGCCATGGTGCGCTGGTGGTGGAGAGAGCCAATGTTAAAGGTGTTGGATGTGGTGGGGGGCCGATCAAGCAGGCTGCTTTGCCCTGGAAAGTGTCGAGCTCCTTGAGTGCTGTTGGAGCTGCACTCATTCAGGCAAGTGAAGAGTATTCCATCACACTCCTGACTCGTGCCTTGTGTGTGCTCAGCCCTGCACTCTCTCAGAGTGCTTGGGGCTACTATGGTCGCAGCGTAGGTTCCGTGGGCCAACACAGGCAGCAGGAGAAGTCACTCCCCCAGGATTGACTCTTCCCTTTACGCGAGGGAAGGATCCTGTACAGACGGCAGCGCTGCACGGAACATTGTGCCACTACCTCCCCTCCTTTAGTGCTCTAAATGAGGTGATAGCCCTTGATTTAACACTCAACTTCCCTCTCGAGTCACTACAGTGCATGTTTCCGTCAGCTGGAAATCTTTTTCGCCCAGCGATACCTTTGAGCTCCCGCAAAAGCTATCGCCCCAAATGGGATGCTACGCAAATTCTCACCCAATAATTTTCCACTGGGATGGATGCACAGGTGTGATTGGGGCTGCGTGGATATGGTTCCAAGGTTGACAAATTGGAAGTGCAGTAATGGAGAAGGTAACTCACCTTTTGCATCCAACTCAGAGGAGGCTCCCTGCCATAGCAAAGAAACATAGAAACATAGAAACATAGAAACATAGAAACATAGAAAATAGGTGCAGGAGCAGGCCATTCAGCCCTTCTAGCCTGCACCGCCATTCAACGAGTTCATGGCTGAACATGAAACTTCAGTACCCACTTCCTGCTTTCACGCCATACCCCTTGATCCCCCGAGTAGTAAGGACTTCATCTAACTCCCTTTTGAATATATTTAGTGAATTGGCCTCAACTACTTCCCGTGGTAGAGAATTCCACAGGTTCACCACTCTCTGGGTGAAGAAGTTTCTCCTTATCTCGGTCCTAAATGGCTTACCCCTTATCCTTAGACTGTGACCCCTGGTTCTGGACTTCCCCAACATTGGGAACATTCTTCCTGCATCCAACCTGTCCAAACCCGTCAGAATTTTAAACGTTTCTATGAGGTCCCCTCTCACTCTTCTGAACTCCAGTGAATACAAGCCCAGTTGATTCAGTCTTTCTTGATAGGTCAGTCCCACCATCCCGGGAATCAGTCTAGTGAATCTTCGCTGCACTCCCTCAACAGCAAGTATGTCCTTCCTCAAGTTAGGAGACCAAAACTGTACACAATACTCCAGGTATGGCCTCACCAAGGCCCTGTACAACTGTAGCAACACCTCCCTGCCCCTGTACTCAAATCCCCTCGCTATGAAGGCCAACATGCCATTTGCTTTCTTAACCGCCTGCTGTACCTGCATGCCAACCTTCAATGACTGATGTACCATGACACCCAGGTCTCGTTGCACCTTCCCTTTTCCTAATCTGTCACCATTCAGATAATAGTCTGTCTCTCTGTTTTTACCACCAAAGTGGATAACCTCACATTTATCCACATTATACTTCATCTGCCACGCATTTGCCCACTCACCTAACCTATCTAAGTCACTCTGTAGCCTCATAGCATCCTCCTCGCAGCTCACACTGCCACCCAACTTAGTGTCATCCGCAAATTTGGAGATACTACATTTAATCCCCTCGTCTAAATCATTAATGTATAATGTAAACAGCTGGGGCCCCAGCACAGAACCCTGCGGTACCCCACTAGTCACTGCCTGCCATTCCGAAAAGTACCCATTTACTCCTACTCTTTGCTTCCTGTCTGACAACCAGTTCTCAATCCACGTCAGCACACTACCCCCAATCCCATGTGCTTTAACTTTGCACATTAATCTCCTGTGTGGGACCTTGTCGAAACATAGAAAATAGGAGCAGTAGTAGGCGATTAGGCCCTTCGAGTCTGCACCGCCATTCAATATGATCATGGCTGATCCTCTATCTCAACACCATATTCCCGCTTTCTCTCTATACCCGTTAATGCCTTTTATTTCTAGAAATCTATCTATCACCCTCTTAAATATATTCAGTGACTTGGCCTCCACGGCCTTCTGTGGTCGAGAATTCAACAGGTTCACCACCCGCTGAATGAAAAAATTTCTTCTTATCTCGGTCCTAAATTTCCTACCCCGTATCCTGAGACTGTGACCCCTTGTTCTAGACTATCAGATCAGTACAAAATAAAGTGCATTCCTCATTTGGCCTGAAGATTAATCATTCCAAAAGTTTCATTATGTATCAACTCCTGTTTGATTGTTACTTTCAAGAAGCAGCATTTTGTTTCTCACCAAAGTGAAGCAAGAAGATAAGAATTAGGAGCAGGCATAGGCCATATGGCCCTTCGAGCCTGCTGAGCAATGGAGGACTCTTCATTTTTGTTATGTATTTTACCCCTTGTAACCTGCATCACACCTGACCACCAGAGGGCCTACCTGTTGGAGTTCCAAGCGATCCCAGCATCCCTTGGGAGCACAATATATAAGCAGGCCACCCACGAGGTGCCTGCGCTCTGGAACCTTAATAAAGGAGCTAAGGTCACACTTGCTCATTACACACAGTACTCAGTCTATGAATATATTTAATTTGAGTGTAACAATTGGTGACGAGATAACGAACAACCACACGAAAATGCAAAGAACAGTCGTCATCTTGGAGAAGTTCTCAGAGGGGGACGATCGGGAGGCCTTTGTGGAGAGACTCGACCAATACTTCGTGGCCAACGAGCTGGAAGGGGACGAGAACGCGACCAAATGAAGGGCAATCCTCCTAACTGTCTGTGGGGAAACAACCTATGGCCTCATGTAGAATCTCCTGGCCCGGCAAAACCAACAGAGAAATCCTACAAAGAACTGTGTACGCTGGTCCGGGAGCACCTAAATCCTAAGGAAAGCGTTTTTATGGCAAGATATCGGTTCTACACGTGTCAACGATCGGAGGGCCAGGAAGTGGCGAGCTACATCGCCGAACTAAGGCGCCTTGCAGGACACTGTGAGTTTGAGGGATTTCTAGAACAAATGCTCAGAGACTTTTTCTACTGGGCATCGGACATGAGACAATCCTTCGCAAACTGTTGACTGTAGAAACTCCGAATCTGAGTAAAACCATAACGATAGCCCAGGCATTTATGTCCACCAGCGACAACACCAAACAGATTTCGGAGCACAAAGAAGTTTCGGCCAGTACTGTGCATAAAGTAATGTCGGTTTTGAGAAGAAATATACAGGGCAGAACATACATGCTGGCTGCTGTGCAATTGACCCAGAGTCTGCCATCATCTGTTAATGCGAGGCAGTTAACACCCTGTTGGCGCTGTGGAGGTGATCATCGGCCCCATCAATGCTGCTTTAAGCACTTTATGTGTGTAATGGCTGCAGAACAATGGGACACGTCCAACGAATGTGCAGGTGAGCTACAAACCCTGCAAACCACCACGTTGTAGAGGAAGATCAGTCCACAGTGGGTCAGACGGAATTGGAAACTCGTACGGAGGAGGCAGAAGTGTACGGGGTACACACGTTTATGACGAAATGCCCACCAATAATGTTGAAAGTTGAACTGAACGGTATTCCAGTGTCTATGGAGCTGGACACGGAGGCCATAATGAGTAAAAAGGCCTTCGACAGGCTGTGGGGAAAGAAGGCACACAAGTCAAAGCTCAGCCCCATTCACACCAAACTAAGGACTTACACAAAGGAACTAATCCCTGTAATTGGCAGTGCTGAAGTCAAAGTCTCCTATGATGGAGCAGTATATAAACTCCCTGGATTGTGCCAGGGGATGGCCCCACGTTGTTTGGCAGAAGCTGGCTGGGGAAAATCCGCTGGAACTGGGACGACATCCGAGCGCTTTCGTCTGTCGACGACACCACATGTACCCAGCTTCTAAGCAAGCTCCCTTCGTTATTCGAGCCAGGCATTGGAAGCTTCTCGGGGGTGAAAGTGCAGATCCATTTGGTTCCCGGTACGTGACCAATTCACTGCAAGGCTCAGCGGGTACCGTACATGATGCGTGAAAAAGTGGAAATCGAGCTGGACTGGCTGCAATGTGAAGGCTTCATCATGCCGGTGAAATTCAATGACTGGGCCAGTCCGATTGTTCCGGTACTCAAGGAGGACGGTACAGTTAGAATTTGCGGGGACTATAAAGTAACGATTAACCTTTTTTTGCTGCAGGACCAGTACCCGCTACCCAAGGCAGACGACCTATTCGCGACCCTGGCTGGAGGGAAGACGTTCACCAAGCTGGACCTGAGCTCGGCCTACATGACGCAGGAGCTGGAAGAGTCTTCGAAAGGCATCAACGCGCACAAACGCCTGTTTATCTACAACCGGTGCCCGTCCGGGATTCGGTCGGCCACAGCGATCTTCCAGCAGAACATGGAGAGCCTGCTCAAGTCGATTCCTTTCACAGTAGTCTTCCAGGACGACATATCGGTTACAGGTCGGGATACCATGGAGCACTTGAAGAATCTGGAGGAAGTTCTTAGTCGGTTGGATCGCATGGGGCTCAGGTTGAAACGCTCGAAGTGTGTTTTCCTGGCATAGGACGTCGAATCCTTAGGAAGGAGAATTGCAGCAGACGGCATCAGACCCACTGACGGCAAGACGGAGGCCATCAAGAATGCGCCGTGCCCACAGAACATGACGGAGCTGCAGTCATTCCTGGGTCTCCTGCACTACTTCGATAATTTCCTACCTGGGTTAAGCACCCTGCTCGAACCCCTACATGCGCTACTGCGCAAGAGAGACGACTGGGTATGGGGGAATTCACAAGAGGCTGCCTTTAAGAAAGCCAGAAACTTATTGTGTTCTAACAAATTGCTTGTCCTGTATAACCCATGTAAATGATTGGTGTTAGCTTGCGATGCGTCGTCCTATGGTGTGTGTTACAACAGGTTAATGAATTGGGAATTTTGCAACCAGTTGCGTATGCATCCAGGAGTTTGTCCAAGGCCGAAAGGGCCTACAACATGGTTGAAAAAGAGACTCTGGCGTGCGTTTACGGGGTAAAAAAAATACACCAGTACTTATTTGACCCCAAGTTCGAGCTTGAAACTGACCACAAGCCGCTCATATTGATATTCTTGGAGAGCAAAGGGATTAAAACCAATGCCTCTGGCTGCATTCAAAGATGGGTGCACACGCTGTTGGCCTACAACTATGTAATCCGTCATAGACCAGGCACAGAGAACTGCGCAGATGCTCTCAGTCAGCTACCATTGTCCACCACCGGGGTAGAAATGGCACAGCCAGCGGACTTGCTCATGGTCATGGAGGCATTTGAGGACGAGAAATCCCCCGTTACGGCCCGCCAGATCAGGACCTGGACCAGCCAGGATCCTTTACTGTCCCCGGTAAAAAAACTGTGTCCTCCATGGGAGCTGGTCCAGTATCCCAGTGGAAGTGTAGGAAACGATTAAGCCATTCCACAGATGCAAAGATGAGCTGTCCCTGCAGGCGGACTGTCTTTTGTGGGGCAATCGCGTAGTCTTGTCCAAGAAAGGCAGAGACACATTCTTTTGTGAACTGCACAACACCTACCCAGGCATTATAATGATGAAAGCCATAGCCAGATCCCACGTGTGGTGGCCTGGCATTGACTCAGATTTAGAGTCATGTGTGCGCCAGTACAACATTTGCTCTCAGTTGAGCAATGCATCCAGAGAGGCATCGCTAAGTTTCTGGTCCTGGCCATCCAAACCGTGGTCAAGGATCCATGTAGACTATGTGGGTCCATTCCGAGGCAAAATGTTTTTGGTTGTCGTGGACGCTTACTCAAAGTGGATTGAATGTGCAATAATGTCTGTAAGCACATCTACGGCCACCATTGAAAGTCTACAAGCTATGTTTGCCACGCACGGCTTGCCTGATGTCCTAGTCAGCGACAATGGGCCCTGCTTCACCAGTGCTGAATTGAAAGAATTCATGACCCGCAATGGGATCAAGCATGTCAAATCTGCCCGTTCAAGCCCGCATCCAATGGCCAGGCAGAATGGGCAGTTCAGGCCATCAAGCAAAGTTTGAAACGTGTGTCAGAAGGCTCCCTGCAGACTCGGTTATCCCGAGTACTGCTCAGCTACCGCCCCAGACCCCACTCACTCACCAGGATTCCCCCAGCTGAGCTGCTCATGAAAAGGGCGCTTAAAACAAGGCTCTCTCTGGTCCACTCTGATCTACATGATCATTTGGAGGACAAGCAGCATCAACAAAGTGTGTACCATGACTGCGCAAATTTGTCACGCGATATTGGGATCCTGTGTTTATGCTCAATTATGGACATGATTCCAAATGGCTCGCTGGCACGGTCACAGCCAAAGAGGGGAGTAGGGTATTTCAGATCAAACTGACCAATGGACAAATGCACAGAAAACACTTGGACCAAATCAAATTGCGGTTCACCAACAGCTACGAACAACCTGAATAGGACACCACCAACTTTGGCCTTCCAACACACACACAAGTGGCAACTGACATCATAGTTGACCACGAAACCAAACTCATAATCCTCAGCAGCCCGGCAAGGCCGGCTGCCCAACAGCCCAATGAAGAACTGACCAACCCACCCACGCCAGCATTTGTACTGAGACGATCGACAAGGGAGCGCAAAGCCCCAGATTGTCTCACCTTGTAAATAAGTGTACTGTTGACTTCACGGGGGAGTGATGTTATGTATTTAACCCTTTTTAACCTGCATCACACCTGACCACCAGAGGGCCTACCTGTTGGAGTCCCAAGGGATCCCAGCATCCCTTGGGAGCACAGTATATAAGCAGGCCACCCACGAGGTGCCTGCACTCTGGAACCTTAATAAAGGAGCTAAGATCACTCTTGCTCATTACACACAATACTCAGTCTGACCATTTATTATGAGTGTAACAATTTTAATTCTGGTTTCAACAGCATCAAGCACACTGGGGGCAAAGCTACCACCAGCCAATATTCTCTCCAACCAATGTACCCTACCTCCAACCTCATGAGAGCTTTGCACCAGTGTAAACCTTGTACTTCCTCCTGTTAAAATGCTTTGGGATGTTGCACTACATTGACGGCACTAGATGAAAGTTCCTTCACTACAACCATCCTTTGTCTTTAAATAATGCAGCAATCTGATGGCCATCAGTGCTGAATTATAAGCTTTTTTTTTAACATGCTATCCTGCTCCCTCGGAAATACATCACTTGTGTCACCAAAATGATTTTAATTTTCATGCTTTTCTTTGTAGCCAAACTGAAATTAATGTTAGCAATTACAAGATTGAAATCTATGCAGACGGAACATCATTGCTTTTGGTTGATAGCATCTATAGGGACCAGTGCAAATCCTAATGATTTGTGTAGTGCAGCCCTTCGCTGTTTATGGGCAAAACAGTGATAAAATGGTGCTTGGATGTGCAGTACTTGCAGGCAGCGATTTCATTGTAAGAGGAACAGCATTTCATTTAACTGCCATTCCATTCAGTTACAGGTACCTGCACTGGGACTCAAACATTACTCACCACAAACAGAGTTGTACTTTGTACAAAAACCGTTGCAAGCTGCTGTTTCGCAGATAAGGGAGTAACAGATCTTGAGCAGGAATGAACTGTTGAGCCATCACGAAAAGCAGGAACATCTGTAGACAGTGGCCAGCCTTGAGGCCACTGATGATTGACTGATGGTTGATAAGAAGAAGCAAAGAAAACAACTACTGGCATTACTAATATAGTTTGGGACACATACGCAGTGGGCTTGTTACCAGGTTTTGGGGTATAAAAGTGCTGTTTGATAGACACTTGAGACTGCTGCAGTCGGGGGGGCAACTTGGTCAGTTGCCAGTTAAAGTCGTACATCTAGTCATCACCGAACCGACCACTCATTGGTTATAGTATGTATGTAGTGCTTGCTTATCAAAGTAAGAGAATAAACTTGCGTTTGCTTAAATATAATCAACAAAGTGTTATACATAACAGTTTTGTGTGAATTTACTTGTAATCTCTTGCTGATTTTAAGTAAAACAATGTTTTTCATAGATGCATTGGTTTTTGAGTTGTTCTGCTCCACGGGTCCGAACTCTATAAACTGTTGGACGGGGCAAGGGGTAATTCCACATGTCTTACAATGCAAAAATCCGGAAGTTGCTGTCGGATTTGTCCTGCTCTTCCACAAGCTTCATCGCAGCTCGCCGCGAAATGGGGCATTAAAGCACATGGAGGAGGTAAAGTTATGGTACTTAGCCATTACTTACTCACTAAACCCGCCAGAAAAAGTTATGTGGCTCAGTGTCAATATTATAATACTCCTGCAAAACACTTTGGGATGGTTTATTGCATTAAAGGCACGATATAAATACAAGTTGCAAGTTGTTGTTGTTATATATTTCAGATTTCCAGAATCCGTAGTATTTTGCTTTTGTTGATTAGATCTGAGTCCACAATAAGTAGCTTTACTGTAGCAAGGATATTTAAAATATTTAACAAAATATAATCTGCATAATGGGAATCATTTACAGTTAGGATGTAGAGTCCTAATATTCTGATTTAGATGTACTGGCGCAAAGTCAAATCATCAAGTGAAAAAAAAATGTGCACTGCACACTTTGAAAGCCAAATGTGGAGGAAAATGTTTTCATGTTTGCCTGTCACCTCAAAGGGCTTTTATTCAACATTAATTTCCCTGTGCGGTCCTTATCAGTGTCTGTCACTTCCCTGTGACTATCCTTCACATGGGAAGGAAGGTAATCAAGTTCCCTGACTTCCAACTGCGACCTTTTCCGTGAAGCATTGCCCACAGAGGGAAAGAAGCTTTCATTGTATGGGAGCAAACATTATTAAAACGGCCAGGCAACTGATCATTCGCTCAGCTGATAAACAAAAAGAGCTCTTTGAACGAGTGCATTGAAAAGCTGTGCGATGATTTCATCTTTATATGTTTTTTTATGAATCCACAGAGAAAGTAAATTGCCTCTTTGACAATGGTAAAATGTAAATATGCAATCACTATCACTCGGCAATGACTATCGCCCTCAAGCGAGAGTCTAACCACCGCCCCTTGACACTCAAAGGCATTACCATCGCTGAATCCCCCACCATCAACATCCTGAAGGTCACCATTGACCAGAAGTTTAACTGGACCAGCCACATAAATACTATGGCAACAAGAGCAGGTCAGAGGCTGGGTATTCTGTGGCGAGTGTCTCACCTCTTGACTCTCCAAAGCCTTTGCACCATCTACAAGGCACAAGTCAGGAGTGTGATGGAATACTCTCCACTTGCCTGGATAAGTGCTGCTCCAATAACACTCAAGAAGCTCGACACCATCCAGGACAGAGCAGCCTACTTGATTGTCACCCCACCTTCAACATTCACTCCCTCCACCACCGGCGCACCGTGGTTGCAGTGTGTACCATCTACAAGGTGCACTGCAGCAACTCGCCAAGGCTTGTTCAACAACACCTCACAAACCTGTGACCTCTACCACCTAGAAGGACAAGGGCAGCAGGCGCATGGGAACACCAGCACCTCTACGTTCCCCTGTAAGTCATACACCATCCTGATGTGGAACTATATTGGCCGTTCCTTCATCATCGCTGGGTCAAAATCCTGGAACACCCTCCCTAACAGCATTGTGGGAGTACCTTCACCACACGGACTGCAGCGGTTCAAGAAGGCGGCTCACCACCACTTCTCGAGGGCAATTAGGGGATGGGCAATAAATGCTGACCTTGCCAGCGACGCCCACATCCCATGAACGAATAAAAAGTAACTCACTCATAACAATGATCTGAATAGCCTTGGGTTTTGCATCTCTCTCATGCATTCACCGGCGTGACATCCCAGCCTAGCAATTCAATCGCGTCTGAAAACAGGCGAGCAGTGGGCTGGGCTCTCTCTGCATCCACCTCATCATGTGTTTGCAGGAACCTGCTCATTATCATAACTCAGGCTTGCAGCCAGCACTACCCTGCTGTTCATTGGCTGTGTGCCTATTTGGGCAGGAAATGCGGGTATGACTGATACCATTTAAAGGCGGTCAGCACCTCCTAAAGGGGATGTGTACTCTAGCTCCAGACAGGTGAGAATGCTTCTGAAGAAAGAAATGATTGCAAGACCTGTAGATCGTGCCCCCAGGCTCTCTGATGCCAATTTGGAGTCCCTGGTCCAAGCGGTGGATGAGGGAGAGCCTGTTCCTCCGAGGGGCAGAACATCCTCCAGGAAACACCTCTGTTGCCAATGGGAAGAGTTTTCAGAGGAGGTCAGCTCCCAGGACATGGCTGCAATGCAGCAAAATGTTCACTGACCTCATCAGGGTTGTCAAGATAAGAATCTTAACTCACAGCTCGCTGCTAACCACTCCACCACCTGCAGCCTCAATAATCACAACTCTCCCCAGCCACTTCCCTTCACTCACCTACAATCACTGCATCACACTTCAACCCACCTCCTTCTTCTCCAGTCACGCACTCTGCAATAACACTCAAGAAGCTCAACGCCATCCAGGACAAAGCAACCCACTTGATTGTCACCCCATTGAAGTCAATGGGAATCAGGGAGAAAAATCTCCACTGGCTGGAGTCATACCCAGCACAAAGGAAGATGTTTGCGGTGATTGGAGGTCAATCATCTCAGCCTCAGGACATCGCTGCAGGGAGTTCCTCAGGGCAGTGTCCTAGGCCCAACCATCTTCAACTGCCTCATCAATGACCTTCCCTCCACCATAAGGTCAGAAGTGGGGATGTTCGCTGATGACTGCACTGTGTTCAGTGCCATTCGCAGCTCCTTAGATAATGAAGCAGCCCGTGCCCGCATGCAGCAAGTCCTGGATGACATTCAGGCTTGGACTTATAAGTGGCAAGCAACATTCACGCCACACAAGTGCCAGGCAATGACTGTCTCCAACAAGAGAGAGTCTAACCACGGTCCCTTGACATTCAACGGCATTGCCATCACTGAATCCCCCAACCAGGGTTCACCATTAACCAGAAATGTAACTGGACCAGCCACATGAATACCGTGGCAACAAGAGCAGGTCAGAGGCTGAGTATTCTGTAGCAAGTGTCTCACCTCCTGACTCCCCAAAGCCTTTATACAAGGCACTAGTCAGGAGTGTGATGGAATACTCTCCACTTGCCTGGATGAGTGTAGCTCCAACAACACTCAAGAAACTCAACACCATCCAGGACCAAGCAACCTGCTTGATTGGCACCCTATCCACCACCATCAACATTCACTTCCTCTACCACCGGCGCACCGTGGCTGCAGTGTGCACCATCTACAAGATGCACTGCAGCAACTTGCCAAGGCTTCTTCACCTCCCTGGTTTCCTGACTGCCTTGGAGCCGCCCGCCCCGCCCACCATTATCCCGTCCTCCTCCTAAAATTCAGCCCATGGTGAATCATTGAATCATAGACTATTATAGCACAGAAGGAGGCCATTCGGCCCATCAAGTCTGCTTCGGCACTTTCAAAGAGCAATCCAGTTGGTCGCATTCCTCCACTCTTTCCTCATATCCCTGCAATTTTTATCTCCTTCAAGTTTTAATCCATTTCCCTTTTGAAGGTTATCATTGAATCTGTGTCCACCACCCTATAAGCTCCTTGATTGTTTCTCAACTCCAACCAAATAGATTCTGCCTTGAGCCCTCAAGGACATCCTCTCTTTCTAGCACTGTAATATTTTCCCTAATTAAAACTGTTAGCTACCTCCATTTTTTGCTTACCTATCTTTCCTGAACACCTTGTACCTAGGAATACTATGCATCCAATCTTACCACTAAGACAAATCTCAGTTATCACCACTACATCATATTCCCACATACCTATTTGCACCTGCAACTCACTGACCTTATATAGAAACATAGAAACATAGAAAATAGATGCAGGAGTAGGCCATTCGGTCCTTCGAGCCTGCACCACCATTCAATAAGATCATGGCTGATCATTCCCTCAGTACCCCTTTCCTGCTTTCTCTCCATACCCCTTGATCCCTTTAGCCATAGGACCATATCTAATTCCTTCTCGAATCTATCCAATGAACTGACATCAACAATTCTCTGAGGCAGGGAATTCCACAGGTTAACAACTCTGAGTGAAGAAGTTTCTCCTCATCTCAGTCCTGAATGGCCTACCCCTTATCCAAAGACTGTGTCCCCTGGTTCTGGACTTCCCCAACAACGGGAACAATCTACCCGCATCTAACCTGTCCAGTCCTGTCAGAATCTTGTATGTGTCTATGAGATCCCCTCTCATCCTTCTAAACTCCAAAGTATAAAGGCCCAGTTGATCCAGTCTCTCCTCGTATGTCAGTCCGGCTATCCCGGGAATCAGTCTGGTGAACCTTCGCTGCACTCCCTCAATAGCAAGAACGTCCTTCCTCAGATTAGGAGACCAAACTTGAACACAATATTCCAGGTGAGGCCTCATCAAGGCCCTTTACAACTGCAGTAAGACCTCCCTGCTCCTATACTCAAAACCCCTAGCTATGAAGGCCAACATACCATTTGCCTTCTTTACCGCCTGCTGTGCCAACTTTTAATGACTGATGAACCATGACACCCAGGTCTCGTTGCACCTCCCCTTTTCCTAATCTGCCACCATTCAGATAATATTCTGTCTTCGCGTTTTTACCCCCAAAGTGGATAACCTCACATTTATCCACATATGTGCATCACACTATGTGCATTTACACACATGCACTCCAAACCTAAGTGTAACAATATAATGTATTGCATCCTCTAGCTTGGAGAAAATTGAGATTATTTTGAACCTCTGGGAAGAGCACTGTAAATGTAAAACCAACATCATCTATGAACGATAGCAGTTTAAAACTGTGTACAAGGGGACAAGCAGTTTGACAGGTAGCTTGTGAAAGTGAGGGATCATCATGTGATTTCGGCAATTTGAGGGATGATTTCATCAGAGACCACATAGTCTGCGGAATATCTGATAACACTCTGCATAAGAGGCTGTTGCAAGAATCAAGCCTAACACGCGATAAATATGTGATGCTCTGTAAAGCTGCAGAGGTCACAGTTGTGCAAATGAAATCCATGAAGCTCACTAAAACAGATTTAGATTCTGAAGATGTCAAAGCTGTCAGATAGAAACACCGACCCACGAAGAAAGAAATCACAGACAAAAAGTTCATGAATAACTGTAGATATTGTGGCAAAAGACATGAGTTATCAAAAACCAAATACCCAGCATATAGGAAGACCTGCACAAGTTGCAGCAAACAAAACGACTTTTCTCAAAAGTGCAGTCGGAATGGATCGAAGCAGAAGTCTACACATAAGCATAAATATAAGGGCAAGTCAAATGGTCATGCACTATATGAAGACAGTAAAGATTCCGATTCTGAAGTCATGACTGTAAAGGTGCTTGGGAAAGTTGATCGCACAATCAAGGACAAAGCTCTCAGAAAGTATCCTAACAAGATTATGGCTACCTTCTCCATTAAAGATCAAATGGTGAAAATGCAAATAGATTGTGGGGCCACATGCAATGTGTTACTTCTTAGATACTTCCCAAAGGCTTAAAGGTAAAAGAATCTAAGACAACACTGTCACTATATGACAACCATTCAGTGGTAGGGACTTGTAATGTGCCACTGGAAAATACAAAGAACAAGCAAAAGTACATTGTGCCCTTTGTGATCATTGAGGGCCAAAGTGCACCACTGTTTGGCTCACGCGCTGCTCAACAGCTACACTGATAAAAGTGCAGCATCAGAATATTGCGGTGATAAATGAACCATGCGAATCGCAAACTACGAACAAGGCAAACATCTCACTAGCGTCAAAAACTGATGTCAACAATGCACATCTGGATGTGTTTAGGGGAATTGGACACATGCCAGGGACAGTTCACCTTGAACTTAATGAATCAGCGACACTAGCGGCAATGTCACCCAGACGGGTGCCAATAGCGATTAAACAAATGCTGAAGGAGGAATTTGATCGTTTGGAAGAACGACAAATCATCACAAACGTTTCGAAATGACAGACTGGCTATCCAGTTCAGTGACTGTACAAAAGCCAAATGTAAAGACATGAGTATATATTGACCCTCAACATCTGAACAATGCCCTGAAACGAGGACACTCTCCACTTCCTGTGATCGATGACATCTGTTCAAGATATCAAATGTAAAGGTCTTCATTAAAGCAGACTGCAAGGAGGGTTTCTTGCAATGTGAACTAGACACAGAATCCTCCTACCTCACGACCTTCCAGACACCATGGGGATGATATCGATATAATAGAATGCCATTTGGCATCAGTGCTGCCCCGGAATTCTTCCAGCAGAAACTAGACCAGAACCTCGAGGGTGTAGATGGAGTCTACAAGATTGCAGATGATATCTTGATCACCGGACGTGGTGAGACAGTTAAAGAGGCCAATCACGATCATCACTCAAACTTACGCAAATTCATGCAGAGAAACAGAGAGCAAAACATCAAACAAAACTTCGATAAGTTTGAATACAAGAGCTCCCAAGTGAAATACAATGGACATATTCTGTCTAGTGATGGATTCAAAGCCGACCCAAGCAAAGTAGTCGCAATCAACGAAATGCAGAAACCGCAGGATGTCACAGGTGTACAATGATTTGTTGACTTGACAAAGTACCTCACAAAACTCTTGCCAGATCTTTCAGACCTCAGCGAGCCTCTGGGATGGTTTACTCATAAAGACATGGTCTGGAAGTGGACTGAAGAACAAAACAAAGCATTTGAAGCTATCAAACAATGCGTGACAGGTTCTCCGGTGCTCAGGTACTTTGACCACAAACTTGCAACTGAAGGTCAAGGAGATGCTTCGAGCAAGGGTTTGGGTTCATCGTTCTGCAACAGGGACAACCAATCGCACACGCGAGCCGGGAGCTCACTCCAGCAGAAACGCGTTACTCTCAAATCGAAAAGGAACTTCTCGCTCAAGGCTGCAGAATGGAACAAAACCATCAATATGTATACGGTCGCAAGATCAGGCTATGGACAGACCATAAGCCTTTGGTTGCTATACGACACAAGCCGTTATCTGCAGCACCCAAGCGGCTACAACGTCTGCTCATTCGGCTCAACCAATGTGACATCAAAATAAAGTATCAATCAGGAAAAGCAATACACCATGCACATACTTCAAAAACGTGGAGCGATCACCAACTGAAATTGCAGTGGAATGCATCCACATGGTGGACTTTCTCCCACTGTCCAAACAAGGACTGACTAACATACAAGGCGCAACTGCAAGCGACTCCACACTACAACTGGTCATATAACAAATCACAACGGGCTGGCCAGAAACGACACATGACTGCCCGTCTGGAACACATGCATACGTCAAAGTTCGTGATGAACTCACAACACAGGATGGCATAGACTTCAAAGGCTATCGCTGTGTCATACCAAAAAGCCTGAGATCCGACATTCGTCAGTGACTTCATGCTGCTCACACTGGCGTCAAGCGTGCTCTTCGACATGCCAGAGAATCAGTTTACTGGCCAGGACTGAACAGTGACATAAAAGACTCTGGGCCCAAAATTGATGGCCTTACCGCCCACTGCCGCCGGCTGCTGCGAATTTTTTTGGCAGACTCCCCTCGATGTCAGATCCCTCCAGGTCTGCTGCCGGCGGGAGGGGAGTACCGCTGGGAACCGCCAGCTGACGGCCAGGATCACATTTGCCGCTGAGGGTGGGAGCTCCCACCCGCTGCTGCCCAGATTGACGGTGTAAGCCGTTATTTTGCTGCTGGGCAGTACTGCCACCTCTTTTAGAGGAATCTTCCTGGCGAAGTACCGCCCGATCTCTCGGCGGCCATCGGCGGTTCTTTGGGCGGCCCTTGGGCAGGCCTTGGCTTTGACCAATTTCGGGTCCAAATTGTTTCAGAGTGTGAAACATGCAACACTTGGACAAAGAATCAATAAGACAAGGTTTTGTTGTTTGTTAAACTTGTAGTTGTTTACTACATGTATTAATAAGAAGTTAATTACCACTTTATATTGAAGCTCATTTTAATTCATTTTGTTTCTTAAGAAAGGAAAGGTGTAACGATATAATGTATAGTGCCCTCTAGCTAGGAGGTCTCGAGTCCTGGATCTGTACTTAAGAAAGCAGCTTCTCTAAGGAGGAAATCCATTTTAAGCTGCACATGGCTGTTTGAGATCTCCCAAACAAATAGAGTTAATTTGAACTAAGAGTGTTCAAGAGACGATAAAATACATTAATTTAGACTATGTATTTTCTATGATCCCACCTAATTATGTATTATTTCTAACTCTAACTGTCCTCTACGCACCATGTTTCTACTTGTTAATATTACATCTTGGTGCCTAAGCCCCTGCCCAACTCTTTGCGCATCCCCCTGCCCAACGCTTGCCCAACCCTTGCCCAACCCCCTGCCCAATTAGTCCCTTGTGGAAGAAAGTGTGTGGGGCATCACGGGCAGGGGAAGAGTTAAGGCCACGGAGCGTGGTAATGCTGGAGGAGAGGTCTGGCAGGGTTGCTTCAGGCCTTATCCTCTATTTCTATTCTTGATTCGATCTCCCCCGACACACTGCGTGACAAGGTGCAGAAGCTTTCAGCAGACACTTCTTCCTCTGCTCTCTCTTCACACTAAAAGCTGAGCTGGGTCCCTCCCTATCTTTTAGGCACTGAAAATGTCAACCACCCTGATCACATCAGGATGAGGCGGCCAGCCTCCCTGAAGACTCGGCGTCACTCGATTGAACCCTCTTAAGAACCAGCTAAGAGGCTGGCATCATGCGGACTTTAGAGGGTGGGTTAGAGGAGGAGTCGTCATGTGTTAAATCAATGGCCATGTGTGCAGGAGTGAGCGGCTCGATTTTCTAACATTCAGTGCACCCAAGTGATCCAATGCAAATCGGTAGCAGACCCAAGAAAATGTCCCCTACTGATTGCGGCTCAGCCGACACCAAATGGCTCGTGAACAGAAGCAGAAAAGCTTAAAATGCGGAGATTAGCTTTGTTTTTCTACCCTGGTATCGAATAGAAACAGAGACATTTAGGTGAACTCATACAGAAACACTGGTAAAGCAAGCAATTAGGAAGGCAAATGGCATTTTGGCCTTTATTGCAAGGGGGTTGGAGTCCAATGATATCTTACTACAATTGTACAGGACTTTGGTCAGACCACACCTGGAGTACTCGGCACAGTTTTGGATTCCTTCTCTGAGGAAGGACATACTTGCCTTAGAGCCAGTGCAACCATTGACCCCTGGGATGAGAGGGATGTCCTATGAGGAGAAATTGAGTAGATTGGACCTATACTCTCTGGAGTTTAGAAGAATGAGAGGAGATCTCATTGAAACATTTAGGCCTAGAAATTCGGTCCATTTGCATCTCCCGTTAGTGACCGGGCATGGCGCCGCTAACGACTCCCTACAAAACTCGGCGGGAGTTTAGCAGCAGTGGTAACACGCAGCGCCCCGCTCCGCAGCGCACCGTTAGCGCCCCGGACCCTAAATTGCGTATCGCCCCCTGAAGCTGTGCCGAATGATGACAGCGACAGGTTCAGGGGATGCCTATCGGGATAGCTAAAGGTGAGGTGTAGTGCTTTGCAAAAAAAAAATCCGATATTTTGGTGCCCCCTGTTGGCGCTTTGAATGCGGGGTCCATGTTGCAATCGATCAGCCCGGCACTCTGCTGGACTGCCGGGCTGTTGGCACGGCAACCATCGCTCCTCGGTGGTCCAGGTAGCACAATTTTTTATAATGAAGGAAAGAGCCCCTCCTACGTGGCAGCGTTACGCGGCCCAGATCATAGCGCTGTGCCCCGCTCCCGGTGTGTCGGCCCCACTACCATCCCAGAAAGGAAGTGGAGTGCGTTATTTTGCGCTCCACTTCCTTTTAGGGCCAGTAACCCCAATTTCTCACGAGAGGCGAGACCTCCTGCGCCTGAAGCAAAGTCTCGTGCCTTGCGAGTATTACTGCCACCAAACGGGTCCGTACCTAATTTTTCCACCTTAAGATTCTGAGGGGAATTGACAGGGGTAGATGCTGAGAGGTGGTTTCCCCAGGCTGGAGAGTTCAGAACTAGGGGGCACAGTCTCAGGATAAGTGGTCGCCCATTTAAGACTGAGATGAGGAGGAATGTCTTCAATCAGAGGGTTGTGAATCTTTGGAATTCTCTGTCCCAAAGGGCTGTGGATGCTGAATCATTGAGTATATTCAAGGCTGAGATAAATAGATTTTGGACTCTTAGGGAATCCAGGGATATGGGGATCGGGTGGAAAAGTGGCGTTGAGGTTGAAGATCAGTCATGACCTTATTGAATGGAGGAACAGGTGGAGTATAGCATACTCCTGCTCCTAATTCTTATGGTTTTATGTTCTTATTCATTCAGAACCTAATACCAGCCTGGAGCCGCTGAATAATCGGTGAGCGGGGCAGCTCAATGCCCGACTCCCTCACTGGTGACTCATTATATACAGTGGTCCTTCAACAGGCGTTAGGTCCTCATTAACATATTCAAGGAGCTTAACACCTGCCTGCCACGGACGCCTAAAAAATGCGCTCACAAATTTGGCAGTGGAAACAATGCCTGCACAGTGTGTGTACAGGGCATCCCACGGCCAAATTGGGAATGCCATTTTACACCTGATAAACATACCAAATTCTACCCCTTTATTTCCACCCAAGTAGACAGATGGGTCCTTGGTTTTAACGGTTCACTCCCAAGACGGAATTTCTGTCAACGCCCTGGTCACCTGGTCTGAAGTGTATACTAAGTGGTCGGGTTATGGGGTATGGCTCAGCACACACCCTCCTGGCTCAGAGTCTAGAGTGCTACCTACCACTGAGCAAAGGCTGTTTTAATTCATTTGTGCAGAAAAAAAAAAGCAATCATGAAAATAGAATGAGGATGTCTGCTGCTTTACTAGATCCGTCCTTTTGAGACCGGAAAGAAATACTTGCATTTATATTCTGCCCTTCACAACCTCAATACACATTGTAAAGCAGTACAATCATGTTGGAATGCAACTAATTTGCACACAGCAAGCTTGCACAAACAGAATTGTGATAATGACCAGATCATTTTCTTTTAAGCAATGTTGATTTGAGGGACATATATTGGCCAGGACATCAGGAACAACTCTGCTGTTTTTCCTCACACAGTGCCATAGGATCTTTAACACCAACTGAAAGAGCAAACAAGGCCTCAATTTAACATCTCACTCAAAGGACAGCACCTCCAACAGTGCAGCACTCCCTCAGCAATGCACTGGAATGTCAGCCTACTTTTTTGTGCTGAAGTCAGACTTGAACTCACAACCTTCAGGTCTAACAGAGACAAGAGTGCTATCCACTGAGCCACAGCTGACACTGTGGTCAAAAGGGAAGTCTAATTGTATGTTCTTTCTCCATCCGATGATGGTCAATTTTCATCTCTGACAAACTAACAAAATGTTGGATAGACTTTCTCAAAATTCTGCTTCATATTAAACTTAAGAAAAAATTGAAACAATTCCGTGGTTAAACTAATGATAAGTAGACATTATTATTAACAGAAAGTTGTGCACTATTTTTAAGAACCATTAACTACATATTAAGATATAGTTAGCGTTGAATAATATAGTTCACAAAAGGCTCATTTTAATGGCGAGATATGACATAAAAACACAGGCTAAGATGCACTGAACCTTGTATACTGACAGGCACAGAACAAATAACCATCTTAAATGGCCACCATAAAATGCGTAGCATAGAAAAAAATCCCAAATTTCTCTTCCCACACGAACGCCGCTCTTTCAATTTAATGTTCTAAAACTCAATCAGTAAGTTAACCTTCAATTGTCTCCCCAGTGGTTTAATTCAAAGTCTTAAGGAGGAGTATAAAGTCTTTTCAACCAAGTCTGATTGCTTCTTCTTTTAATTGAACATATCTATCATACATAATTGAAAATAATTTAAAAAAATTAAAAAGTAATAAACTTATCGTCTGTACTTCCATTACGTTTCGCTGTTTTCAATTAAAATCTGTTCTTTAAGATTATTACCTGCTTCACAATTCACCTCGAGGTACGTGTGATATCTGCCACAGAATGTTAAACAGCGGGACCTCCTAATTGCATCCTTCACTCTTCATTTACACTTGCCGGTTCCATAGCATTTAAAGTCTCTGATATTATCATCTGAGTAAAATATTGGCAAGGCATCACAGTGCTCCTTGACTTTAAACAAATTCAGCGAGCAAAATAACAGGCACTGCTCTTCAAAAAGTCTTTCATTGTGTAAAAGGCGCTCTGAGATACTTGTGATGATTAAAGAAAGACTTGAATTTATAGAGCGCCCTTCACGACCACCAGACGTCTCAAAGTGCTTTGCAGCCAGTGAAGTACTTTTGGAGTGTAGTCACTGTTGTAAAGTAGGAAATGCGGCTCCCACAAACAGCAGTGTGATAATGACCAGATGATCTGTTTTTTGTGATGCTGATTGATGGATAAATATTGGCAAGGGCACCGGGGATAATTCCCCTGCTCTTCTTCAAAATAGTGCCATGGAATCTTTTACGTCCACTTGAGAGAGTAGATGGGGCCTCGGTTTAAGGTTTCATCCGAAAGACGGCACCTGCGACAGCACAGCACTCCCTCAGCACTGCACTTGGTGAGGCCTCACCTGGAATATTGTGTTCAGTTTTGGTCTCCTAATCTGAGGAAGGATATTCTTGCTATTGAGGGAGTGCAGCGAAGGTTCACCAGACTGATTCCCGGGATGGCTGGACTGATATATGAGGAGAGACTGGATCAACTGGGTCTTTATACATTGGAGTTTAGAAGGATGAGAGGGGATCTCATAGAAACATATAAGATTATGACGGGATGGGACAGGTTAGATGCGGGTAGAATGTTTCCAATGTTGGGGAAGTCCAGAACCAGGGGACACAGTCTAAGGATAAGGGGGTAAGCCATTTAGGACCGAGATGAGGAGAAACGTCTTCACTCAGAGAGTTGTTAACCTGTGGAATTCTCTACCGCAGAGAGTTGTTGATGCCAGCTCGTTGGATATATTCAAGAGGGAGTTAGATATGGCCCTTACAGCTAAAGAGATCAAGGGGTATGGAGAGAAAGCAGTAAAGGGGTACTGAGGGAATGATCAGCCATGAACTCATTGAATGGTGGTGCAGGCTCGAACGGCTGAATGGCCTACTCCTGCACCTATTTTCTATGTTTCTATGTTTCTATCCACTGGAGTGTCAGCCTAGATTTTGCGCTCAAGTCCCTGGTGCATTGAAGTAGTAGTCTACTTGCCTATTAATAACAACAACTTAAATGTATACAGCACCTTTAGCATAGAAAAACATCCCAAGTCACTTCACATGGACATCATGTAAAATGAGTCACCACAGTATTAGGAGGGTTAAATTAAAGCTTAGTCAAAGAGGTGGGTTTCATGGAGGGTCTCAAAGAAGGAGAAGGTGGTGGAGAGACAGAGGGATTTAGGGAGCCAATTTGAGTGTACAGTCCAGGGGTGTGTAGTCAAACTCCACAAAACACAAGGGTTTGGTTAGAAATCTGAAATCGGAACCCAACCGACCTCCAACCAACCCATTTGCAATTCCAATGGAGGCGGGATGAGGGGCAGGCGACCAATCCGCTCTCACCAGGCGGCATAGTCATTTGAATATTTTAATCAGGCTACGTGACTTGATTTTAAACAGTGCTTCTATCTTTAACCACTGGTGGTCATGTTTCCCAGGCCTCGGGAAGCCCGGCAGGTGAACAGAGGCGAGAAGGGCTGTTTTCATGAGGTAAGCACGTTTACGGCGATGTGAGGAGTGTTTGCTCCAGGCCCAGCAAGCTTACCAGTAAACTGCGACCCCCCCCACCCTGCTGACACTGCGATCTCTCCCTGCCTGACACTGCGGTTTCTCCTCCCATCCCCCGACACTGCGGTTTCTCCTCCCATCCCCCGACACTGCGGTTTCTCCTCCCATCCCCCGACACTGCGATTTCTCCTCCCATCCCCCGACACTGCGATTTCTCCCCCATCCCCCGACACTGTGATCTCTCCCCCCCGACACAGCGATCTCTCCCCTCCCCCGACACTGCCCCCCGACACTGCGATCTCAACCCCCCCCCCCGACTCTGCGATCACCCCTTCCCGACACTGCTCCCCCGACTCTGACCACCCTCCCGACACTGCAATCTCCCCCCTCCCGCCAACACTGCGATCTCCCCCGCCCCCTCCCCCCCCACACCCCAGTGCGATTGGAACCCTCAGAAATGGACCCCACGATCCCCTTGACCAACCTCCCCCAAGATCACTCCCGCTAGACCTACATGCTCTCAGCTCAGCTGCAGCCGTGTGCTGTTGGATTTCCCGCCCGACAGGCCTCCTGTCAGTCAGGCTGTCAGTCAGGCTGGCTGTGGGCGGGAAACCTACAGAAACAAAATGAAAAGACGTCCTGCTCTTTAAAAACTGCAAAGTGTTTGGGGAGAACCGTCCTTCCGGGTGTCCTGTTCCTAACTTCGCAATTGCCTCTCCCCCGCCCACCCCCGCATGGAACGCGCCTTGGAGGTGAGATCGGGGCCTGGGTGTCTTAAGGCATATCTGCCAATGGTGGGGTGAAGGGAGGGAGGGATACACAAGAGTCAGAGGAGGTAAGAATCTGGGAGTTGTACGGCGGTGGGGATAGAGGAGGTTACCAAAAAAGCCAGAGCCGGTAAGGCAATGAGCAATTCAAACACAAGGATGAGGATTATAAATCACAGGCATTGGGGTGACCAGGATTAGGGTGAGTGAGTACAGGTGTGATGGGTGATCAAGACTTGGTGCAGGTCAGAGGCACCAGCGTTTTGGATAGACTGAAGTTTACCAGGGGAGTGGTGAGGGGGGAGGGGCGTAGAGGAAGGGAGGTTGACCAGGAGAGCATTGGAATTATCTGAAAAGAAAAAGACTTGCATTCATATAGCGCCTTTCATGACCACCGGATGTCTCAAAGCACTTTACAGCCAATGAAGTACTTTTAGAATGTAGTCACTGTTGTAATGTGGCAGCCAATTTTCTCACAGCAAGCTCCCACAAACAGCAATGTGATAAAGACCATATAGCTGTTTTTGTTTTGGTGATTGAGGGATAAATATTGCCCAGGACACCAGGGATAACTCCCCTGCTCTTCTTTGAAATAGTGCCGTGGGATCTTTTGCAACCACCTGAGAGAGCAGATGGGGCGTTGGTTTAACATCTCATCCAAAAGACGGCACCTCCGACAGTGCGGCGCTCCCTCAGCATTGCACTGGAGTGTCAGCCTAGACTTTTGTGCTCAAGTCTCTGGAATGGGACTTGAACCCACAACCTTCTAGACTCAGAGGCAACTGTGCTACCCACTGAGCCATGGCTGAAGGTGATAAAGGTGTGGATGAGGGTTTCAGCAGCAGATGGGCTGAGGTCAGGGCGATGGCGGACGATATTACAGAAGCTGAAGTAGGCAGTTTTTATGATGTGCGAGGAAATAGGGTCGTAAGCCAAGCTCGAAGTCAAAGAGGACACCAGGGTTACAAACAGAATGGTTCGTCCTCAGATAATGATTAGATAGAGTGATGGAAGCAGTGGCAAGGGTACCGAGTTTGAGATGGCGGAGAAATATCGGTCCTGCCAATGTTTAACTGGAGGAAATTGTAACTCATCAAAGACTGGCTGTTGGACAAGTGTGCGACAGTATAGACGCAGTGGAGGGGTCTGGGAAAATGGTGGAGAGGATGAGCTGAGTGCCGTCAGTGAACATGTGGAATCTGACTATGGATGGAATTTTGATTGGCAGTGGAAGCCACTGTGGCTGAACAGTCCAGAGGCTTATCACTGGGAGAAGAGGCCCCTCAAGGTAAGTGTATGTTTTTTCCTTAGTGAATCCCGTCTGAGCTAGAATGCTCCTGAGAGCCCCACAAGGCAAGCGCAGGCTTCCCCTGCCCCCAAGTTACCTCCCACTCCCAAACCACTGGTTGCCCAGGACATCCTGTCCCCGCGGTTACCCTGTGCCTGGCCGGCAGTCTCTGAGCGGCAAGAATTTATCAGCTGGGCAAATACTTCCTGCCGACTTCACGACGACTTGGTAAAGTTAATGTGGCCTGGCGTCAAATACAGCTGGGGCCTCCCAGCAGTGCTTCTGGACTGGCCTGCCACTTGCTGGACTGATATTCCACCCGGGAGTTCAAATTAACCCCCGCATACCCCCCCCGCCCACTCACCCCAGCACCCCCGCATCCCTCCATGTCTGGGAATGATGGTGCCAAGAGCTGGCACGTGGATGAGGAAGAGGAGGGGGCCATGAATGGATTCACGGGGCACGCGGGAGGTAACGGTGCGGGGGAAGGAAGAGAAGCCATTGCTGGAGATACTCTGGCTACAACTGGAGAGGCAAGAGTGGAACCACGCGAGCACAGTCCCACCGGATAACGGAGGAGAGGGGGTAAAGGAGCAACATGCCCAAGGCTGCTGAATAGAGAAGGAGAAATAATGCACCGGAGTCATAGGGGATGTCATTTGTGACCTTGGGTCATTTCAGCGATGTAGACGGGTGAGGAACTTGGTTGGAGAATTCAAAAATGGAGGTGCGGGAAAGATGACCGGGGTTTCGGAGATGACAATCCGTTCAACAAATTTGAAGAGGAAAGGAAAGTTGGAAATGGGAAGGTAATATTCAAGGTCAGAGAGGTTGAAGATGGGTTCTTTTTCTAAGGTGGGGCTGATGATGATATTTTCAAATGGAAGGGGACAGGGAAGTGGAACTGAGTCCATGATCGGATCAGCCATGATCGTATTAAATGATGGAGCAGGCCTGAGGGGCTGTATGGCCTATTCCTGCTCCAATTTCTTATGTTATGTTCTTATGACAGTACCTGAGGAGAGGGAGCCATTTGCAATGTTTAGCAGCATGTAGGTGTTATGCATTTATGCTTGGGGTCACCAGACAAAAGAGGTCATTGGGCTGGACGCGCGCGTGTGTGGTAACTGGTATATAAGCACGGTTACCATGTCATGCGGGTTACTTTGGGCACGAATAAAGTTGGATCAGGTTTACACCTGAGGCAGTTTACAGTAACAAGTCTTTTGAGTCATTACATTCATTACAGTAGGGCAGGAAAGGAAGTTATGTAGTCAACAGTTTATCTGGATCACAGGGTCAAGGGAGCAGGAGGTGGGTGTCCTGGAATAGATGAGCTCAGAGAGGACATGTGCGGGGGGAGGACATTGGAGAGAAAGTCGAGTGAGGTGTGGATTCAGGGCTAGGCCACAAGTGGGACTCCCAACAGGTTCTGCTGACCTATTCATTTATTTTGTAATTTGTGAGGCTGCTCCAAGTCCAGTAAGCTGATATATAAGCCGCTGCAGACAGCTATCTCTCATAATATTTGGGAACAACATTGGACCCAGAAGGCTGCGGAACTACAGGGGATTAGAAGCAGACACACACACACCAGACAAATCAGTGCTGCCGACACTGCTAGCTAAAATACATGCAACTTCCTCTCAATTCGCCGAGCAGGAAAATCAGTATAAACTCTGTCATGTCCGCACACCCCAGTCCTGTGCTAGACTGCCAAGAATCTTAAGCCTTCAATACATCTTCATTTCTTAAAATGCAACAACTACAGACACGACTTTTTTGTGATTACTTTCAAAGGACATTAAGACTGGGTGATGTGCAATGAGAAAGGATTAATTAGCAATCTTGTTGTGTGAGGCCCCTTGGGGAAGAGTGACCATAATAAGGTAGAATTCTTTATTAAGGTGGAGAGTGACACAGTTAATTCAGAGACTAGGGTCCTGAAGTTAAGGAAAGGTAACTTTGATGGTATGAGACGTGAATTGGCTAGGATAGACTGGCGAGTGATACTTAAAGGGTTGACGGTGGAAAGGCAATGGCAAACATTTAAAGATCACATGGATGAACTTCAACAATTTTACATCCCTGTCTGGAGTAAAAAATAAAATGGGGAAGATGGCTCAACCGTGGCTAACAAGGGAAATTAAGGATAGTGTTAATTCCAAGTAAGATGCATAAAAATTGGCCAGTGAAAGCAGCAAACCTGAGGATTGGAAGACATTTAGAATTCAGCAGAGGAGGACAAAGGGTTTTATTCGGAGGGGAAAATAGCGTATGAGAGGAAACTTGCTGGGAACATAAAAACTGACTGCAAAAGCTTCTACAGATATGTAAAGAGAAAAAGACTAGTGAAAACAAACGTAGGTCCCTTGCAGTCCGAATCAGGTGAATTTATAATGGGGAACAAAGAAATGGCAGATCAGTTGAACAAATACTTTGGTTCTGTCTTCACTAAGGAAGATACGAATAAGCTTCCGGAAATACTAGGGGACTGAGGGTCGAGCGAGAAGGAGGAACAGAAGGAAATCCTTATTAGGCAGGAAATTGTGTTAAGGAAATTGATGGGATTGAAGGCCGATAAATCCCCAGGGCCTGATAGTCTGCATCCCAGAGTACTTAAGGAAGTGGCCCTAGAAATAGTGGATGCATTGGCAATCATTTTACAACAGTCTACTAACTCTGGATCAGTTCCCATGGACTGGAGGGTAGCTAATTTAACACCAATTTTAAAAAAGGAGGGAGAGAGAAAACAGGGAATTATAGACTGGTTAGCCTGACATCAGATGTGGGGAAAATGTTGGAATCAATTATTAAAGATGAAATAGCAGCGCATTTAGAAAGCAGTGACAGGATCAGTTCAAGTCAGCATGGATTTATGAAAGGGAAATCATGCTTGATAAATCTTATAGAATTTTTTGAGGATGTAACTTGTAGAGTGGACAAGGGAAAACCAGTGGATGTGGTGTATTTGGACTTTCAAAAGGCTTTTGACAAGGTCCCACACAAGAGATTGATGTGCAAAATTAAAGCACATGGTATTGGGGGTAATTTACTGACATGGATAGAGAACTGGTTAGCAGACAGGAAGCAGAGAGTCAGGATAAACGGGTCCTTTTCAGAATGGCAGGCAGTGACTAGTGGGGTGCCACAGGGCTCAGTGCTGGAACCCCAGCTATTTACAATATACATCAATAATTTAGATGAAGGAATTGAGTGTAATATCTCCAAGTCTGCAGATGACATTAAGCTGGGTGACGGTGTGAGCTGTGAGGAGGATGCTAAGAGGCTGCAGGGTGACTTGGACAGGTTAGGTAAGTGTGCAAATGCATGGCAGATGCAGTATAATGTGGATAAATGTGAAGTTATCCACTTTGGTGGCAAAAACAGGAAGGCAGAATATTATCTGAATGGTGGCAGATTAGGAAAAGGGGAGGTCCAACGAGACCTGGGTGTCATGGTACATCAATCATTGAAAGTTGGCATGCAGGTACAGCAGGCGGTGAAGAAGGCAAATGGTATGTTTGCCTTCATAGCTAGGGGATTTGAGTATAGGAGCAGGGCGGTCATACTGCAGTTGTACAGGGCCTTGGTGAGGCCTCAGCTGAAATATCGTGTTCCGTTTTGGTCTCCTAATCTGAGGAAGGATATTCTTGCTATTGAGTGGGTGCAGCGAAGGTTCATCAGACTGATTCCCGGGGTGGCAGGACTGACATATGAGAGACTGGATCGTCTGGGCCTGTATTCACTGCAGTTTAGAAGGATGCGAGGGGATCTCATAGGAACATATCAAATTCTGATGGGACTGGACAGGTTAGATGCAGGAAGAATGTGCCCGATGTTGGGGAAGTCCAGAACCAAGGGACACAGTCAAAGGATAAGGGGTAGGCCATTTAGGACTGAGATGAGGAGAAACTTCTTCACTCAAAGAGTTGTTAACTTGTGGAATTATCTACCACAGAGAGTTGTTGATGCCAGTTCATTGGATATATTCAAGAGGGAGTTAGATATAGCCCTTATGGCTAAAGGAATCAAGGGGTATGGAGAAAAAGCAGGAAAGGGATACTGAGGTGAATGATCATCCATGATCTTATTGAATGGTGGTGCAGGCTCAAAGGGCCGAATGGCCTACTCCTGCACTTATTTTCTATGTTTCTATGTTTCTGTGTAAGGATAAAGTGGCAGTGCACACACAGGGGCGTTCTTGCTGCTCTGCACATGTCTCAGGGTGAGCTATTTTTTCCGACAGTTGAAAGAGCTTATAAAGGCATTAGCAATGTACAGAAAGGACCTCATTGCACAATGCACATCAACCAAACATGTGCTTGACTAGAGGTGAAATGTTTCCCAATTTATGTCGATTGTGGGGGAGAAATTCGGTCATTTGCACCACCCGTTAGTGCCCCCAAGGGGCGCTAACGGGGCACAATAGACTTTGCGACCGGGCGTGGCACCGTTAATGACTCCGCTAAAAGCGGCGGCGGTAACACGTAGCGCCCGCTCCACTGCGCCCGGCGATGCTGACGTCATCACCGTGTGCAGCGCCCCTGACCCTAAATTGGGGATCGCCTCCTAAAGCTGCACCAGGAGATGACAGTGACAGCTTCAGGGGATGCCTAACAGACGGTTGGTCACTAGCTAGAAGCTAGAGGGGACGTGGCCAGCTATTCATAAATTAAAAATGTCCACTTTTCTTTTGCGCTTTGGACACGGGGTCGGGACGGTGATCGGTCAGCCTTGCACTCTGCCTGGGTGCCGGGCTGTTGGCACGGTACCCCTGCTCCCCGGTGGTCCAGCGAGGACCCTTTCATTAATGTAATGTATACAGCTTAGGCCTTCCCCTTTAATTCCGGGAAGAGCCCCTCCTATGCGGCAGCACTACTCCTGACTCCTGAGCCGTCTGCCCAGCTACCGCCCCAGAAAGGAAGTGGAGCACTTGATTTAAAGCTCCACTTCCTTTCGGGGTGGTAATCCCAATTTCTCGCGAGAGGCAAGACCTGTGCGCCTGGTGCAAAGTCCCATGTCTCATGAGCGCTACCGCCCCAGAATCGTAATCTGCAGCCTGCACTCAATAGTGACGCATTTGTTAAAGCAAACTTGCACTTTCAAAGTGTGATAGGGAAATTGAATTCAAATGTTCCTAAATTTAAATTATGACCTTGTATTAAGTAGCAGTTGATTTAATAAAATTGAACTTAACCTAGAAATTTGCTGGAGTTCTTTGAGGATGTAACGGACAGGGTGGATCAAGGGTAACCAGTGGATGTGGTGTATTTGGGTTTCCAGAAGGCATTTGACAAGGTGCCACATAAAAGGTTACTGCACAAGGTAAAGGTTCACGGGGTTGGGGGTAATATATTAGCATGGATAGAGGATTGGTTAATTAACAGAGAACAGAGTGTCGGGATAAATGGTTAATTCTCTGGTTGGCAACCAGTAACTAGTGGGATGCCGCAGGGATCAGTGCTGGGACCCCAACTATTTACAATCTATATTAATGACTTGAAAGAAGGGACTGAGTGTAACATAGCCAAGTTTGCTGACGATACAAAGATGGGAGGAAAAGCAATGTGTGAGGAGGACACAAAAAATCTGCAAAAGGACATAGACAGGCTAAGTGAGTGAGCAAAAATTTAGCAGATGGAGTATAATGTTGGAAAGTGTGAGGTCATGCACTTTGGCAGAAAAAAATCAAAGAGCAAGTTATTATTGAAATGGAAAAAAATTGCAAAGTGCCACAGTACAGCAGGACCTGGGGGTACTTGTCCATGAAACACAAAAGTACAGTGTGCTAGTGTGCAGGTACAGCAAGTGATCAGGAAGGCCAATGGTATCTTGGCCTTTATTGCAAAGGGGATGGAGTATAAAAGCAGGGAAGTCTTACTACAGCTATATAAGGTATTAGTGAGGCCACACCTGGAATACTGTGTGCAGTTTTGGTTTCCATATTTACAAAAGGATATACTTGCTTTGGAGGCAGTTCAGAGAAGGCTCACTAGGTTGATCCCAGGGATGAGGGAAGGTTTAGTAGGTTGGGCCTCTACTCATTGGAATTCAGAAGAATGAGAGGTGATCTTATTGAAATGTATAAGATTATGAAGGGGCTTGACAGAGTGGATGCAGAGAGGATGTTTCCACTGGTGGGAGAGACTCAAACTAGAGGGCATGATCTTAGAATAAGGGGCTGTGCATTTTAAAGAGATAAGGAGAAATTTCTTCTCTCAGAGGGTTGTAAATCTGTGGAATTCGCTGCCTTAGAGAGCTGTGGAAGCTGGGACATTGAATAAATTTAAGACAGAAATAGACAGTTTCTTAACCGATAAGGGGATAAGGGGTTATGGTGAACAGGCAAGGAAGTGGACCTGAGTCCATGATCAGATCAGCCATGATCTAATTGAATGGCGGAGCGGGCTCGAGGGGCCGTATGGCCTACTCCTGTTCTTTTTCTTATGTTCTTATTCAAGTATCATGGATGGAAGTAGAACTGTACACGAAAGAGTGCAATATGAACGTAACATTTGTCAAAAATAGATTTTATTGTATTGAAACGAATGATACCATAAAAATCTAACCTACACTATTGAACAGGTGATGAAGTAATTCTTTTACTGCCATATATCTAGAGGATTATGTATCTGCACATGAAGAGTTGGGTTTAAAGGCAAAAATAAATTCTACATATATGTGTTCATTAGGCTAGTTTGTTCAACTATAATTTTACAGCACAAGAGTATATTAGCATCAGTATTTAGTGCATGTAATATAATCATTTATCTTTATTACCATCGATGGGATGATTAGAAACGCTTTGCTGGGCGCCGCATTAAAATCCAAATGTACAATTTCTATTCAAGGGTTTTAACATAAAAAGTCATGATGGCAAGCACGCAATTTCTTGTTAAATTAGTTCTCCATTTATCAAGATACAACTTTATATATGCTGATGAATGGCTCACAGTGACTCTTACTGACATACTGACAAGCTGAGATCCTGCTGTGCATTCACTTCTGAATAAGATCAGACTGAATACTAACACAGCAGTTCAAACTGCTTTATTGTGGCTGGAACATTGGCACCAGTTAATCACTCCTGGAGTACTGTGTACAGTTTTGGCAAAAACAGTAAGGCAGAATATTATCTGAATGGTGACAGATTAGGAAAAGGGGAGGTGCAACGAGACCTGGGTGTCATGGTACATCAGTCATTGAAAGTTGGCATGCAGGTACAGCAGGCGGTGAAGAAGGCAAATGGCATGTTGGCTTTCATAGCGAGAGGATTTGAGTATAAGAGCAGGGAGGTCTTAATGCAGTTGTACAGGGCCTTGGTGAGGCCACACCTTGAATATTGTGTTCATTTTTGGTCTCTTAATCTGAGGAAGGACGTTCTTGCTATTGAGGGAGTGCAGCGAAGGTTCACCAGACTGATTCCCGGGATGGCAGGACTGACATATGAAGAAAGACTGGATCGACTAGGCTTATATTCACTGGAATTTAGAAGAATGAGAGAGCATCTCATAGAAACATATAAAATTCTGATGGGATTGGACAGGTTAGATGCAGGAAGAATGTTCCCGATGTTGGGGAAGTCCAGAACCAGGGGTCACAGTCTAAGGATAAGGAGTAAGGCATTTAGGACCGAGATGAGGAGAAACTTCTTCACTCAGAGAATTGTGAACCTGTGGAATTCTTTAGTTGTTGAGGCCAGTTCGCTAGATATATTCAAAAGGAATTAGATGTGGCCCTTATGGCTAAAGGGATCAAGAGGTATGGAGAGAAAGCAGGAATGGGGTACTGAATCATGATCATATTGAATGGCGGTGCAGGCTCGAAGGGCCGAATGGCCTGCTCCTGCACCTATTTTCTATGTTTCTATGTTTATTCGTTTAAAGCTGTAAATGTATTATTTTCTGTACCTTCTCCTGTAGAATCCTTGAGACAAGACAAACTGCCTTTGACTTGCCCCCTTCCCTCCTTTGCATCTCAACACCTTTTCAAGGATTCTACAACGAGCTGACCGGAAACACTAAAAGAAAGAATTCCATTTTCAATTCAATGAGATCGTAAAGTAGCACTGTGATTGAAACAATGTTAGACAATGAGTGGTTCAATGTTACAGCAACTTGCGCCAATAGTGGAGGTGAATGCTTCATATCAATGATTTAGACTTCAATAAGGGGGGGATGATTACGAATTTTGCAGCTGATCCAAAAATTGGCTGTGTGGTATTATAGTGAGGAAGAAAGCTGTAGTCTGCAGGAAGATAGTAATGGGTTGATCAGGTGGGCAGAAAAGTGGCAAATGGATTTCAATCCGGAGAAGTGTGAGATAATGCATTTGGGGAGGGTTAACAAGGCAAGGGAATACATGATAAATGGTAGGATACTGAGAAGTGTAGAGGAACAGATGGACCTTGAAGTGCATGTTCGCAGATCCCTGAAGGCAGCAGGACAGGTAGACAAAGTAGTTAAGAATCTCCTCTATATCCTCTCTAAAGCAATCACATCTTCTGTATTTTTCTCTTTCCCACGGCAGCTGTTGCTGATTCTGCCATTTCCATTTACACCCTATCTAGACGCATCTTTTGTTTCTTAACTTGTCCCATTGCCATCTCCTTTTGCCTTGCACCATCATCCCTTTTGTCGCTGAATCTCTCCTGCCCTCCACCCGATCATAGAACTTCCCTTTGGTTCTTTCCTCCCCTCCCCCCTTTCCCTGCCCCTACACTTGTTCAAAAACCTGTTACATCTCTAACTTTTTCCAGTTCTGACGAAGGCACCTGAAACATTAACTCTGTTTCTCTCTCCACAGATGCTGCCTGACCTGCTGAGTATTTACAGCATTTTTTGTTTTTATTTCAGATTTCTAGCATCCGCAGTATTTTGCTTTTGTAGTTAAGAAGACATATGAGATACTTTCCTTTCTTAGCCGAGGCATAAAATATTAGAGCAGGAAGATTATGCTTCAGTGGTATAAAACACTAAATAGGCCACAGCTATAGAGTACTGTGTACAGTTCTGGCCACTACATTACTGGAAAGATGGAATTGCACTAGAGAGGGTACAGAGGAGATTTATGAGGATGTTGGCAGGGCAGGAACATTTTAGCTATGAGGAAAGATTAGATTGTTTTCTTTGGAACAGAGGAGGTTGAAGTAAAACTTGATTGAGGTGCATAACATTATGAGGGGCCTAGATAGAATAGATAGGATGAACCTGTTTCCCTTAGCAGAGAGATACATAACCAGGGGGTATAGCTTTAAAGCAATTGTTAGTAGGATTAGAGAGGATTTGAGAACTGTTTTCACCAGAGGGTGGTGGTGATCTGGAACTCAGTGCCTGAATGGATGGTAGAGGCAGAAACCCTCATCGCATTTAGAAAGTACTCAGATGTGCACTTGAGGTGCCGTAACCTACAGGGCAATGGACCTAGAGCTGGAAAATGGGATTAGGCTGGGTAGCTCTTTTCCGGTCGGCAAAGACATGATGGGCCGAATGGCCTCCTTCCATGCCGTAAATTTCTTAGGGCCCGAGTTTGGTCAAACCTAAGTTCTGCCCATGTACCGTTGAACGAACCGCTAAGATCCTGATGGTACTTTGGGCAGAAGTTTGGTGGAAAAATGGGGGAAAAAAAAAACGCCCAGCAGAAAAAATGGGCCTTATTCTGGGCGGTAGCGGGCGGTAGTTCGGATTCTTGGCGGCAAATGCGATCCTCGGCAAAGTAACGGCGAGGATAGAGTCGGGCCCAGGGAGGTGGGGGAACAGAAAAAATAAAAATGTCAACAAATGAAAAAAAAAATGATTCCAACTCCTTCAGAGGACCTACCCATCAAAATCATTGCAAAGGAAATGAAGAAAACAAGTGCGCTAACCATTTCTTGCAGCTCTTCATAATTACCGTTCAGGTAAGACCTGCCTCCACGTGGCTGTCTCTTCTGCTGCTGGAGTGGAGGGCCGGCCGGATCAAACTGGGGAGAGAGCGGGCAGGAGGACTCTTGTGGGCGCACGCCAGCGGGCACTCCCCAGGGGCCTTCTCTCCCCGCCTCACCAAACTTGCTCGGAGGGGAGGGCATCCAAAAAACAGGGAGAACGACAAGAAAACGCGTACGTCCACCAAATTCCAGCCCAATGATTCTATGATATATATTCAACCCATCAAAAACGGGAACAATACTAAAACAGACAGTTTTGCCATTGAAGGTTCACAAGTCAATACTGACATCAGTTCCCTCTCTACCTGACCTCTTATATTACAACATTACAAGTGACTACACTCCAAAATGTACTAAAGTGCTTTGAGACGTCAGGTGCTATATAAATCCAAGTCTTTTTTTCTTTATATATTTTTTGCGCACTCCATTGCAGTCAGTTTGGGTGCGGAGCGACTGAACTGAATATGTTTTCCTGAGGGTTTATGCAGAGTGAGAAATCGTGAATCAGGAGCTATTAAATCACCCACCCAGTGTTGACATTTGCCGAGATTACATCTGTACAGGCATTTGGTACAACTTGGTTATGTTTGCAATACAGGGGTACCCAACAGTGCAACAACGATTCACACTCTCTCAACTTCGATCAGCACAAGCCACAAATTCACAACAAATGCAGAGTTGTGGCTATAATAGAGACGAAATGTTGCAGCAGGGGCAGTAAATGCCGCTGTTTGCTGTTGTTTTACTGAGGTCCGGAGGTGAGCCAGTCATGCAAATTGCATGGCTTGAAATTTTCGGAAAGTCGCACACAAACAGTAGGTAATTTCATGATGTTGATTTATACCAGGTTAAGGGTTTGATTTTCCCAAGGATCTAAGCCTCCCTTGAGATTGAATAGCTGCCCATTTGACCCTCTGTTTGTTTTCCTCATATTGCTGTCAGTGTGTGTTTGGACACCCAGGACTTGATGCGCTAGGCTATGAAAGTGAAAGATTTCAGCTGACTTCAAGTGACAATGGAGAGCATAGCTCCCTTGTGCATTGTATTATAGTCTAGGGGAGAGAAACAACCTTAACTGGAATTTTATGCTGGCAATTCGGAGGCTATAATAAGAAGAATGAAGCCAGTATTGTTGCTGGAGCTTTCTTACTTTTGACATCATTAATTTGCAAACTCATATCCGCGCTGTACACTTCCAATTTTCACTACCCTCTCCTCCAGGCCCTGACTCCTGCTGATAGCAGCTATATCACTCACTTTATTACAGATTGGGAATCAAATCTGACACATTTCTGATCTGAATGCTTGAGCTGACCGCTGAGCAGTCATGTATTACTGACCAAACCTTCACTTATGGCTTCCTAAATTCATCACTTGATTGTTCCATTGCCCTGCTAGGGTGCCTTCTTCTGGTTGAATACGTTTACAGCTTTGCCGGTGGCCGCGCTAAGACGAATACATTCGTCCTGCTCATCTCTTCGAAAGAGAATTCGGACAGGTGGAAAATGGAGGTATTCGAGATAGGAAAAAAAATAGCAGGATAAAAATAAAATAAAAGGGGAAAATGGCTGGGTTTTTTTTTCAAGCGATAAGCTATCGGTGATTGATACCTGCCTGTGTGTATGTGTGTGTGTATGTGTTTCTTATCCTGTTGTAGAATTATTAAATTGTTTTAAAATGAAGAATAAAAAAGCAATTGCCAGAAAGTGTAACCTTATGCCAGGGGAAAAAAAAGACAAATGAATTCACAGCGTGCATGGTATGTTTCAATTACTGAAGGCCATCTGCATCGCTGAGCAGGCCAGCAAAAACAGTATAAAGTGATGTGGCATCATACAGAGAAGACTGAGTGACAACCTGCAGTGCGGATTTGAAGATTGGGAAGCAGCAGGCAGTATTAAACGTAAGGCCTATTTAGCCCAGTGCACATTATATACTGACACTTCATATTACCTTAATATTCTATGTATGAAGAACAAACAAATCACGTTCTGACGATAGGTCATCGATCTGAAACACTAACTCAGTCTTCTAGCTCCACAGAGGTTGCCTGACCTGTTGAATATCCCCAGCATTTTCTGTTTTTTTAACATTTTAAACAAATCATTTATGCAGCTTTATGCATCCCAGGTGACATGAGCATGCTCATGGGCAGTGTATCTCATTGTAATTAATTCTGGTTTGAAAGATTAAGAACAGAAGAAATAGGAGCAGGAGCAGGCCATTCGGCCCCTCGAGCCTGCTCCGCCATTCAATAAGATCATGGCTGATCTTCTACCTCAGCTCCACTTTCCTGCACTGTCCCCATATCCCTTTGATCCCCTTAATATCCAAAAATCTATCGATCTCGGTCTTGAATATACTCAACGACTGAGCATCCACAGCTCTCTGGGGTAGAGAATTCCACAGATTCACCACCTGCTAAGTGAAGAAATTTCCCCTCATCTCAGTCCTAAATGGCTGACCCCTTATTCTGAGACTGTGACCCCTGGTTCTAGACTCCCCAGTCAGGGGAAACATCCTCCCTGCATCCACCCTGTCAAGCCCTGTAAGAATTTTGTATGTTTCAATGAGATCACCTCTCGTTCTTTTAAACTCTAGAGAATATAGGCCCAGTCTATTGTAGCCATGTTGATTTTCCAAATTCATTTGTTTGCACAGTTTGGTCACTGCAGAATATGAGACTGCATCAATTGGTTAGGAGCCTTCCAATCTATTAGCAGCTATAGGAAGTTGTTGATTCAAATAAATAAATCATACCTGTTCCAAATTACAACAACTTGCATTTCTACAATGCCTTTAACGTAGTAACATGTCCCGAGCCTGTTCCGCCATTCAATTAAATCAGGGCCGATCTGTTCCTCTTACCCACCTTGGTTCTGTAAACCTTAATTCCCCTGTCGAACAAAATCAATCAATCTCAGTTTTGAAATTTCCAATTAAGCCCCAGCCTCAACAGATTTTTGGGGGAGCGAGTTCCACATTCCCGCCAACATTTGTGTGAAGAAACACTTCTTGACATCACCCCTGAATGGCCTAGCTCTGTTTTAAGTTAATTCCCTTTGTACTGGACACCCCAACGAGAGGAAATGGTTTCTCTCCATCTGCCCTATCAAATCCTTTAATCTTCTTAAGCACCTCAATTAGATCAGCCCCTTAATCTTCTGCACTCAAGGGAATACAAACCTAGGGCTACAACCTTTACTTTTGTGCTTATCGCCCAAAAATGGACATTATTTCCGGCGTGGGCAGTAAAAAAAAGGGTTTTCAGATCGTCGGTTTCTCGCCCATTCTCAAAACCCCTAGTCTCCATTTTTGAAAATGGGCGTTACCGCGAGCGATATCAAATGGGCGGTAGCATTAAATTTTTTTGACCTTAAGCCGCAAAGTGTGGCCATCCTTAGCAATGGCATGGCAGCGCTTGATTCCCGCGATCAGGACGCCAAGGGTCATCATGACATGCGCAGAAGAGGAGACGGTGAGAGAGGGAGCTCAGAGGCACTGAAAGCATGTGTGACTGTGGTGTGTGCTGGTCTGGCTGTTATGGGAGGCACGAGGGAGATTCACCAGCAGCACAAAGCCTATTAAGCACCAAAAACATAGTTGGCACCGAATCTTTGTCCAACAACTAAGATATAACATGGAAGGGATGGAGGAGGCCCTGGAGATGGTAGCCAGGAACACTGGTGGCAAAGGGCTCCCAGTGGTCCCAGAGCACCGCACTGCACCACAAGGTAATGCACCCCCATTGCCAACCACACATGAGAGCCAGCAGCAACATCTTGCTTCTGGCTTGGAGTACGTTCCCAACTCGGGACCGTCCTCTCCCGTATCCGTCCAAGCAGCACTTCGGCCGTCAAACCCCCCACCCCAATGAAGCATCGCCTGAGGACCTACTCGGGCAGGCAGCTTGAAGTCAGAAGGGGAAGGGATAGAGGTGGGGAAGAGAAGCGGGGAGCGGGGGGTGGGGGGGGTGGGGGGAGGGAGGGAAAGGGTTGGTTTGTACAGAAACACTGATGATTTCAGACAAATGTTCGGTTTAAATGTTTTTTATTCAACAAAACCTCATAGCACATTGGCTCAGATAGCTGCATCATTACACGCTGGTGATTCCTTAACATCAAAGGGCACAATCACACTTAACTTCAATCAACTTAAACTTTAACTGCCACCAAAGTGATTGCCACCATTGATGCATGACCTGCACACCCAGCAGTGTGTCAACCTTGTAAATAACAGCATCGTTCTTTCAGGCAAAGCGATCGTTGATAAGCTCCTGACGTAAGGCTCTTGCAGCTGTCATGCCACCATGGGCCCTTTTATGCGGTCTGCAGGGGGGCCGGGGGCAGTGGCTTCAGCGTCAGCCTGATTGTCTGAGCCGATGTCAGCGTCCGCCTCCTCGTCCTCCTCTTCCTCTCTCTGGTGAGGTGGACTGTCAGACACATCAGGCAATTCTTGTCCCTCCTGATAGCCAAGTTGTGCAGCATGGAGCACACCACCACGAATTGAGCTACCTGCTCAGGATGTTATTGGAGGTCGCCTGCTGAGTGGTCCAGGCATCTAAAGCGCTGCTTCAGCACTACAACGGTTTTCTCCACGATATTGCGAGTTGCTCTGTGGCTCTCATTGTATCGCCTCTTGGCCTCGGTGTGGGTGTCATGCAGGAGGATCATCATCCAGGTGGCGAGGCCATATCCTTTGTCACCAACATCCAGCATTGACCTTGTGGCTCATTGTTAAACAAGTCTGATACAGTGCTCTCATGCAGGATGTGAGCATCATGGATGCTGCCCGGAAATTGAGCATTCACTGTCAGTATAATTTTCTGGTGATCAACAACCAGTTGGACATTCAGGGAGTGGAATCCCTTGCGGTTCCTGAAAACCTCAGCATCCTGAAAAGGTGCCCGCATCGCGTTGTGCGTACAGTCTATTGCTCCCTGCAACTTGGGGAGGTTTGCAATTCTGGAGAATCCTAGAGCCTTCTCACTCTGTGCCTCCCTGGTGATAGGAAAGCTGATCAAGTCCCTCCTGTGTGCGTAACAGGGCTTCAGTGACCTGTCTAATGCAGCGATGTGTGGCATGTTGAGAAAGTCCGCAAATGTCTCCAGCTGTGGCCTGAAAGGAACCTGAGGCGCAGAACAACAGTGCCATGGTGACTTTGACCTTGACGGACAATGCAGTACTGATGGTGCTGGCAGGCTGCAGATCTGCCCTTATCAGCTAGCATACCTCAGTAATAACCTCTTTTTGGAAGCGCAGTCTCCGAAGGCAGATAATGTTGGGCAAGTCAAGATAAGAATGCTTCTCCTTGTACTTGCTGGGGGTGTAACGTCTGGTCCTCCTCATCTGTCTGTCTGAGACCGAGACTCCAGGATGATATGTTGCCTCCCTGGTGCAAGGGTAAAGGATGTCTCGGAGCGGGTGTAGGACATTCTGGAAAGGGAGGATGAACAGCCAGTTGTCGTGGTGCACATTGGTACCAACGATATAGGTAAAAAACGGAATGAGATCCTACGAGACGAATTTAAGGAGCTAGGAGCTAAATTAAAAAGTAGGACCTCAAAAGTAGTAATCTCAGGATTGCTACCTGTGCCACGTGTTAGTCAGAGTAGGAATCGCAGGATAGCTCAGATGAATACGTGGCTTGAGCAGTGGTGCAGCAAGGAGGGATTCAAATTCCTGGGGCACTGGAACCGGTTCTGGGGGAGGTGGGACCAGTACAAACCGGATGGTCTGCACCTAGGCAGGACTGGAACCAATGTCCGAGGGGGAGTGTTTGCAAGTGCTGTCGGGGAGGAGTTAAACTAATATGGCAGGGGGATGGGAACCAATGCAGGGAGACAGAGGGAAACAAAATGGAGACAGAAGCAAAAGACAGAAAGGAGATGAGTAAAAGTGGAGGGCAGAGAAACCCAAGGCAAAAAACAAAAAGGACCACTTTGCAGCAAAATTCTAAAGGGTCAAAGTGTGTTAAAAAGGCAAGCCTGAAGGCTCTGTGCCTCAATGCGAGGAGTATTCGGAAAAAGGTCGACGAATTAACTGTGCAGATAGCACTTAACAGATACGATGTGGTTGGCATCATGGAGACATGGCTCCAGGGTGACCAAGGCTGGGAACGACACATCCAGGGATATTCAACATTTAGGAAGGATAGACAGAAAGGAAAAGGAGGCGGGGTGGCATTGCTGGTTAAAGAGGAAATTAACGCAATTGTAAGGAAAGACATTAGCTTGGAATCGGTATGGGTGGAGCTACGGAATACCAAAGGGCAGAAAACGCTAGTTGGAGTTGTGTACAGACCTCCAAACAGTAGTCGTGATGTTGGGGAGGGCATCAAACAGGAAATTAAGGGTGCATGCAGTAAAGCTGCAGCAGTTATAATGGGTGACTTTAATATGCATATAGATTGGGCTAACCAAACTGGAAACAATACGGTGGAGGAGGATTTCCTGGAGTGCATAAGGGATGGTTTTCTAGACCAATATGTCGAGGAAGCAACTAGTGGGGAGGCCATCTTAGACTGGGTGTTGTGCAATGAGAGAGGATTAATTAGCAATCTCATTGTGCGAGGCCCGTTGGGGAAGAGTGACCATAATATGGTGGAATTCTACATTAGGATGGAGAAGGAAACAGTTAATTCAGAGACCATGGTCCAGAACTTAAAGAAGGGTAACTTTGAAGGTATGAGGCGTGAATTGGCTAGGATAGATTGGCGAATGATATTTAAGGGGTTGACAGTGGATGGGCAATGGCAGACATTTAGAGACCGCATGGATGAACAACAACAATTGTACATCCCTGTCTGGCATAAAAATAAAAAAGGGAAGGTGGCTCAACCGTGGCTATCAAGGGAAATCAGGGATAGTATTAAAGCCAAGGAAGTGGCATACAAATTGGCCAGAAATAGCAGCGAACCCGGGGACTGGGAGAAATTTAGAACTCAGCAGAGGAGGACAAAGAGTTTGATTAGGGCAGGGAAAATAGAGTATGAGAGGAAGCTTGCAGGGAACATTAAGACGGACTGCAAAAGATTCGATAGATATGTAAAGAGAAAAAGGTTAATAAAGACAAATGTAGGTCTCCTGCAGTCAGAATCAGGGGAAGTCATAACTGGGAACAAAGAAATGGCAGACTAATTGAACAAGTACTTTGGTTTGGTATTCACTAAGGAGGACACAAACAACCTTCCGGATATAAAAGGGGTCAGAGGGTCTACTAAGAAGGAGAAACTGAGGGAAATCCTTATTAGTCGGGAAGTTGTGTTGGGGAGATTGATGGGATTGAAGGCCAATAAATCCCCAGGGCCTGATGGTCTGCATCCCAGAGTACTTAAGGAGGTGGCCTTGGAAATAACGGATGCATTGACAGTCATTTTCCAACATTCCATAGACTCTGGATCAGTTCCTATGGAGTGGTGGGTAGCCAATGTAACTCCACTTTTTAAAAAAGGAGGGAGAGAGAAAACAGGGAATTATAGACCGGTCAGCCTGACATCGGTAGTGAGTAAAATGATGGAATCAATTATTAAGGATGTCATAGCAGCACATTTGGAAAGAGGTGACATGATAGGTCCAAGTCAGCATGGATTTATAAAAGGGAAATCATGCTTGACAAATCTTCTGGAATTTTTTGAGGATGTTTCCAGTAGCGTGGACAAGGGAGAACCAGTTGATGTAGTGTATTTGGACTTTCAGAAGGCTTTCGACAAGGTCCCACACAAGAGATTAATGTGCAAAGTTAAAGCACATGGGATTGGGGGTAGTGTGCTGACGTGGATTGAGAACTGGTTGGCAGACAGGAAGCAAAGAGTGGGAGTAAATGGGGACTTTTCAGAATGGCAGGCAGTGACTAGTGGGGTACCGCAAGGTTCTGTGCTGGGGCACCAGCTGTTTACATTGTACATTAATGATTTAGATGAGGGGATTAAATGTAGTATCCAAATTTTCAGATGACACTAAGTTGGGTGGCAGTGTGAGCTGTGAGGAGGATGCTATGAAGCTGTAGAGTGACTTGGATAGGTTAGGTGAATGGGCAAATGCATGGCAGATGAAGTTTAATGTGGATAAATGTGAGGTTATCCACTTTGGTGGTAAAAACAGAGAGACAGACTATTATCTGAATGGTGACAGATTAGAAAAAGGGGAGGTGCAATGAGACCTGGGTGTCATGGTACATCAGTCATTGAAGGTTGGCATGCAGGTACAACAGGCGGTTAAGAAAGCAAATGGCATGTTGGCCTTCATAGTGCGGGGATTTGAGTACAGGGGCAGGGAGGTGTTACTACAGTTGTACAGGGCCTTGGTGAGGCCACACCTGGAGAATTGTGTACAGTTTTGGTCTCCTAACTTTAGGAAGGACATTCTTGCTATTGAGGGAGTGCAGCGAAGCTTCACTAGCCTGATTCCTGGGATGGCTGGACTGACATATCAAGAAAGACTGGATCAACTGGGCTTGTATTCACTGGAGTTCCGAAGAATGAGAGGGGATCTCATAGAAACGTTTAAAATTCTGAGGGGTTTAGACAGGTTGGATGCAGCAAGAATGTTTCCAATGTTGGGGAAGTCCAGAACCAGTGGTCACAGTCTAAGGATAAGGGGTAAGCCATTTAGGACCGAGATGAGGAGAAACTTCTTCACCCAGAGAGTGGTGAACCTGTGGAATTCTCTACCACAGAAAGTTGTTGAGGCCAATTCACTAAATATATTCAAAAAGGAGTTAGATGTAGTCCTTACTGATAGGGGGATCAAGGGGTATGGCGAGAAAGCAGGAATGGGGTTCTGAAGTTGCATGTTCAGCCATGAACTCATTGAATTGCGGTGCAGGCTAGAAGGGCCAAATGGCCTACTCCTGCACCTATTTTCTATGTTTCTATGTTTCTCTGTCTGTCACTTCTTACATTGGGCACATAATGCAGTGGAGCGTTCCTTCGGGGATGTCGAGCCTCCTGCATGTAATTGATAACCAAGAGAGGGTGAGAATCGACAGGGCCCAATGCAGTAGCTTTCTGTTTTCCACCGTTTGGTCACAAACAAAGAATATCCCGATGAAGACACCTTTTCAATTCCAATCGGTCACAGTATGGTCAAGATGTTTTTACAGATGTTCACATTAACTCCAACGACCTGCAGAGGACATCCAAACTCTGCCGAGGTTGAAGCACAGCAGCCTTTTAAAGGACGCTGTGATTAGTTCCAGTTAGTTCCACTTTTTGTGGGTGTTTTTTTGGGCGAGCGATATTGTGGCCGATATGTGTGCGAGGTGGTGAAATTGACACTCGGCGTTCACATGGCTGCTAATTTCGGTAAATATGCTCTTCACAACAAAAAAAAGTGGGCGAGCGTTAATATTGAATTTCGGCATTAAATCCGTCCGGAAAGTAATGCTGGGCGACATTATGGCTGTTAAATTCACCCATTCTGCTGATTCCGCCCAAAAATGTGGGCGGGCGGTCATATTTTTTCTGGCGTTAAGCACATGGGGAAAGTAAAGCTCGGCGATAAGTTTCCGAAAAATGCCCGCCAGTTTCCATTTTGTGCCAAAAAGGGCGATATGTGTTAGGGAAATTGATGGGGTTGAAGGCCGATAAATCCCCATGGCCTGATAGTCTGGATCCCAGAGTAATTAAGCAAGTTTCCCTAGAAATAGTGGATGCATTGGTGGTCATTTTCCTACATTCTATAGACTCTGGTTCAGTTCCTATGGATTGGAGGGTAGCTAATGTAACCACACTTTTTAAAAAAAGGAGGGAGAGAGAAAACAGGGAATTATGGACCGGTAAGCCTAACATCGGTAGTGGGGAAAATGTTGGAATCAGTTATTAAAGACGTAATAGCAGCGCATTTGGAAAGCAGTGACAGGATCGGTCCAAGTCAGCATGGATTTATGAAAGGAAAATCATGCTTGACAAACCTTACAGAATTTTTTGAGGATGTAACTAGTAGAGTGGACAAGGGAGAACCAGTGGATGTGGTGTATTTGGACTTTCAAAAGGCTTTTGACAAGGTCCCTGACAAGAGATTTGTTATATATGTATAATGTATGTACTGTAACATGAGACCACTGAATGTATCTTCACACTATATACACTATAACTGTACCACCAGAGGGTGCTACTGGTGGAGATCTAAGGGTCACCTGCACACTGCAGCTAACCAAGTATAAAAGGGAGCTCACCTCATTGTGTCCTCACTCAGGGAGCTACAATAAATGGACTAAGGTCACAACAGTTCAAATACAATACCCTTACCTTGTGTAGTCATTGTTAGAGTGCTTGCATATACAACAACTGGCGACAAGATTACGAATTTCCACGCACAACATGGCTAACCTAAGCAACTTTCAACAATTCGCTGATGGAGAAGATTGGGATGCCTTTGTGGAATGGCTCGAACACTTCTTCATCGCGAATGACCTGGCTGGAGACACCCCGACCTCGCTGGCTGATAAGTGCAGAGCCATCCTGCTCAGTAGTTGTGGGCCCACGATCCATGGCCTCGTCAGCGACCTGCTAGCCCCAGCGAAGATGACAACCAAAACCTACTCGGAGCTCGTAACATTAATACAGAAACAGCTCAAGCCTAAAGAGAGCATCCTCACAGCCAGACACCGGTTCTACACCCACCGGCGGCCGGAAGGCCAAGAAATTGCAAAATATGCTGCAGACCTGAGATGATTGGCTGCACCGTGTGATTTTGGTGACCACCTCACTGAAGCACTAAAGGACATCTTTGTTATTGGGATCGACCACTAGGGCCTCCTCCATAAGCTGTTCTCTGCGGAGACTCAGGTCACCCTGCAGAAGGCAATCAAAGTGAGCCAGGCATTCATGATTTCGGCCTGCAATTCCAAGAGGATGATGACTCACCCCCAGGACTCTAACCCGACAAGTACAGTGAACCAAATGGCACCTTTCAGAGGCAGGGCTGCTGCTCCGAGTCCCGCAACCCTGAGTCCGCCACATGGGGCCAACTGGCTAGCTCTGTGCTGGCGCTGTGCAGAAAAGCACAGAGCCTACCAATGCCGATACAGAGACTATACTTGCAAAGGCTGCAACATTAAAGGTCATCTCCAGCGAATGTGTAGAAGAAATTTTACTCACCGAGTCGCTGAAGAATTGGCCGATCACCCGGACTCCAGCGCTGATGAAGACGAAGAGAGAGTCTATGAAGCAGCTCAGCCCCTGGAAGAGGTATATGGAGTGTATACCTGCTCCACCGAGAGTTCCCTGTGGAAAACGCAAGTAGAAATCAATGGTGTTCCCGTCTTGATGGAGGTCGACACAGGAACGAGCCAATCGTTGATGAATCAGACGGCCTTCGAGAAACTCTGGGACAATCCCGCCAAACGACCCAAAATGTTCCCAATCCAGGCGAAGTTGTTCACCTACACAAAAGACACCATCCCAGTCTTGACAGCGTGGATGTTCAGGTGTTCCATGACGCCGCGATGCGCAAGATACCGTTGTGGATCGTTGCTGGTGATGGTCCAACGCTGCTGGGAAGAAGATGGATGAAGCAAATCCAAATCTGTTGGAGCTGGGAAAGTCTCCAGGCACCGGCAATCGACGTCCTATGTGACCCCAATCTTGGATCCATCACAGCACCTGGAAATCCTACCATCCAACTCGACTGCGTGGCGACGACTCAGACTGCACAACTCAATGGTGAGATGATCCACCCTGAATGACCAGACCTCACCAGAATCAATTATTAAGGATGTCATAGCAGCGCATTTGGAAAATGGTGACATGATAGGTCCAAGTCAGCATGGATTTGTGAAAGGGAGATCATGCTTGACAAATCTTCTGGAATTTTTTGAGGATGTTTCCAATAAAGTGGACAAAGGAGTACCAGTTGATGTGGTATATTTGGACTTTCAGAAGGCTTTCGACAAGGTCCCACACAGGAGATTAATGTGCAAAGTTAAAGCACATGGGATTGGGGGTAGTGTGCTGATGTGGATTGAGAACTGGTTGTCAGACAGGAAGCAAAGAGTAGGAGTAAATGGGTACTTTTCAGAATGGCAGGCAGTGACTAGTGGGGTACCGCAGGGTTCTGTGCTGGGGCCCCAGCTGTTTACATTGTACATTAATGTTTTAGACGAGGGGATTAAATGTAGTATCTCCAAATTTGCGGATGACACTAAGTTGGGTGGCAGTGTGAGCTGCGAGGAGGATGCTATGAGGCTGCAGAGTGACTTGGGTAGGTTAGGTGAGTGGGCAAATGCGTGGCAGATGAAGTATAATGTGGATAAATGTGAGATTATCCACTTTGGTGGTAAAAACAGAAAGACAGACTATTATCTGAATGGTGACAGATTAGGAAAAGGGAAGGTGCAACGAGACCTGGGTGTCATGGTACATCAGACATTGAAGGTTGGCATGCAGGTACAGCAGGCGGTTAAGAAAGCAAATGGCATGTTGGCCTTCATAGCGAGGGGATTTGAGTACAGGGGCAGGGAGGTGTTGCTACAGTTGTACAGGGCCTTGGTGAGGCCACACCTGGAGTATTGTGTACAGTTTTGGTCTCCTAACTTGAGGAAGGACATTCTTGCTATTGAGGGAGTGCAGCGAAGATTCACCAGACTGATTCCCGGGATGGTGAGACTGACCTATCAAGAAAGACTGGATCAACTGGGCTTGTATTCACTGGAGTTCAGAAGAGTGAGAGGGGACCTCATAGAAACGTTTAAAATTCTGACGGGTTTGGACAGGTTGGATGCAGGAAGAATGTTCCCAATATTGGGGAAGTCCAGAACCAGGGGTCACAGTCTAAGGATAAGGGGTAAGCCATTTAGGACAGAGATGAGGAGAAACTTTTTAATAGAGAATTGTGAACTTGTGGTATTCTCTACCACAGAAAGTTGTTGAAGCCAGTTCGTTAGATATATTCAAAAGGGAGTTCGATGTGGCCCTAATGGCTAAAGGGGTATGGAGAGAAAGCAGGAATGGGGTACTGAAGTTGCATGATCAGCCATGATCTTATTGAATGGTGATGCAGGCTCGAAGGGCCGAATGACCTACTCCTGCACCTATTTTCTATATTTCTATATTTCTATATCTGGGAATTATATATCATTTCAGTGGTAAAATGGGTATTAAGTCGGTGTTAAACATGTAAAAAAAAGTGGAGGTTCTAGCCCCTAGTCTATACTTGGTGGATGCAGACTCGCTGAATTCCTTCAAGCGAAAGCTGGATTTGTTTCTGGCTGCGGTGGAGATCACCTCTTACAGAAGGTAGGTACTGCAGGGAATTCAAGGCTCGAGTGATCTCCTGAACTAGTTTCCATCGCCTAGATGGGTTGGAGAGGAATTTCCCAGATTTTTTTTCCCCCATATTTGCCTGGGTTTTTATGTTTTTGTGCCTCTCCCAGGGGATCACATGGTTTCGGGTGAGGTAAGGTGTATATGTTGTGATACACAAGGTATTGCAATTCTGTGAGACAGGCTCGATGGACCAGAGGGTCTTTACCTGTCCGTCATTGTTCGTATGTTTGTAACCTGTCATCATAAATTAACCATTTTAGGCCGAGTATCATTCTGGTGAATTTGCACTGCACCTCCTCTAAGGCCAATGTATTCCTGCTCAGGTGCAGTATCCAGAACGGAATGCAGTTACTCCAGATGGGGCCTAACCACAGATTTATATAATTTCATAACTTCTATCCCTTTGTATTCCTGCCTCCTTCAGATAATGAGAGGGGATCTCATTGAAAATTCTGACGGGGTTGGACAGACTGGATGCGGGTAGGATGTTTCCCCTGGCTGGGAAGTCTAGAACAAGGGGTCACAGTCTCAGGATACGAGGTAGGAAATTTAGGACTGAGAAGAGGAGAGATTTCTTCACTCAGAGGGTGATGAATCTGTGGAATTCTCTACCACAGAAGGCTGTGGAGACCAAGTCACTGAATATATTTAAGAGGGGGATAGATAGATTTCTAGGCACAAAAGGCATCAAGGGGTATGGAGGAAAAGCGGGGATATGGTGTTGAGATAGAGGATCAGCCATGATCATATTGAATGGCGGTGCAGGCTCAAAGGGCCGAATGGCCTACTACTGCTCCTATTTTCTATGTTTCTATAAAAGCCAACATCCCATTATCCTTTAAAATTATTTTTTGTACCTGTGCACCTGCTGTTAGTGATATCTGTACTTGGACCCCAGAGTCCCGAGCTTCTCACCAATGTTCCCTTTAAGTTTTTTTGAGGGCTGCGCGGCCCCTTTAAGGGGCTGCTTAGCCCATTCAAAATTCCGCGCATGCGTGGTTTTTCCATGTAAAAGCCAGTAAGCCGGCTGCACGGGACCTCCAGAGCCATGTGGCCATGCAGCCTACAGGGAAGAATGCTTCTCACCATTTAGAAAATACTCTGATCTATCTTTATTAGGTTCAAAGTGGATGCGCTCACACTTATTATTTAAATGGAGAAAGATTGCAAAGTGCCGCAGTACAGTGGGACCTGGGGGTACTTGTGCATGAAAAGGATAGTATGCAGGTGCAGCAAGTGATCTCCAAGGCCAGTGGTATATTGGCCTTTATTGCAAAGGCGATGGAGTATAAAAGCAGGGAAATCTTGCTACAGCTATATAAGGTATTGGTGAGGTCACACCTGGAATACTGTGTGCAGTTTTGGTTTCCATACTTACGAAAGGATATACTTGCTTTGGAGGCAGTTCAGAGAAGGTTCACTTGGTTGATTCCGGGATGAGGGGGTTGGCTTATGAGAAAAGGTTGAGTAGGTTTGGCCTCTACTCATTGGAATTCAGAAGAATGAGAGGTGATCTTATCGAAACGTGTAAGATTATGAGGGGGCTTGACAAGGTGGATGCAGAGAGGATGTTTCCACTGATGGGGGAGACTAGAACTAGAGGGCACAATCTTAGAATAAGGGGCCGCCCATTTTAAACAGAGATGACGAGAAATTTCTTTTCTCAGAGGGTTTAAATCTGTGGAATTCACTGCCTCAGAGAGCTGTGGAAGCTGGGACATTCAATAAATTTAAGACAGAAATAGTTTCTTAAACGATAAGGGGATAAGGGGTTATGGGGAGCGGGAAATGGAGCTGAGTCAATGATCAGATCAGCCATGATCTTATTAAATGGCGGAGCAGGCTTGAGGAGCAGTATGGCCTACTCCTGTTCCTATTTCTTATGTTCTTATGTTCTTCTGTTCTCCACATTAAACTCCATCTGCCACAGTTTTGCCCACTCACATAATCTGTCAATGTCCTTTTGCAGCTTCCGGCTCCCGCCTTCTCTGTCCTGTCCCACCTAACTAGGTGTCATCAACAAACATGGATATACAGCTCTTTATCCAAGTCCTTTATAAAAGGAAGAGACAGGAATTCGAAGTGTGGGACAAGAACGGTAAGGCATTTGGCTCCAAGAAGCCATAAAAGAAAGAAAGACTTGGGTCTAGAAATTCGCCGACTTTGCGACTGGGTTTTTGGTGATATTTCACCATATTTGGCGAAAACCCGGTCGGCGGGAAATTGGGTGATGTTTTGAAGCGGAGCTTTCCACTGGAGAGGGGAGCGCCATCGTGCAAGACCCGAAATAGCGCTTTCACCAAAAATTTGGCTCTCTTCGCAGCTGTAATCTACGCTCAGAATACCACCAGGGAAAAGCCTGTCGTAGTAGCCCTGCCAGCAGCGGTAAGTATGAAGACCCGCAAAAAGGTAAGTTGAAGTTTTTATTTTTAAATTCTTTTTCAGCGATTCGATAGATAAGTGTCTTGTAAATGTTTTGTGAATTTTTGTTTTTGTTTTTCCCAATGTATTTTCAGGTGTTTTTCCAGCCATCCCAATGCCCAACTTGTAGTGGTAATCGGCCTCGGACTAAAGTTGGCGAGGATCGCGGTTTGTGCCGCGAATCCTCATGCAATGCCGATTTTTACCGCTGCGCAAATTACAGGGTGAATTTCTGGCCCGATAGCGATAGTGAAGCGATAATGGTAATTTTGGCGAAAAAATACTGTTTTCGCTGAGAACCGAATTTCTCGACCCGGGATTTATATAGGTCTTTTCACCACCACCGGACGTCTCCAGGGGCTTTACAGCCAATTAAGTACTTTTTGGAGTGCAGCCACTGTTGTAATATGGGAAACACGGCAGCCAATTTGCACGCAGCAAGGTCCTCCAGACAACAATGAGATAATGACCAGATAATCTTTTTTTTTGTTATGTTGATTGAGGGATAAATATTGGCCAGTACACCAGGGATAACTGCCCTGCTCTTCTTTGAAAGAGTGCCATGAGATCTTTTACGTCCACCTGAGAGGGCAGATGGAGCCTCGGTTTAACGTCTCATCAGAATGACGGCACCTCCGACAGTGCATCACTCCCACACTACTGCACTGAATTGCCAGCCTAGATTTTTTTGTGCTGAAGTCCTTGGAATCTCATGTATAATCCCATGTATTATAAAGAATTAGTAGAGGACACCTGAAACTTGTTAACAGTCACAATCCTTTCGCAATGATTGAATATCTTACCACATGATATACGGGAAGATGTTGACCTTTTTATATTGGAAGGTGAAAGGCTGGATTTGAACTCTGGCGAGAGTGGTGTGGCCTAGCACGGCTGAGGCAAACGAGAAGCCTTCCGGCCTCCCACAGTGGGAGGCCCGGGAGATTTGAACTACTGGGTTTCATCACGGCTCACCTCGGTTTCCCACCTGAACCGGGCAGGAAACCCCAATTGGCAGGAATCCGGGTGGCAGGGGGCCATTGTTGGGGACCCAACTGAATGATCCCTGTCAGTCAGGTAAGTGATGAGGAGGAGGGTCAGAAGGGAATCATGTTTAGGGGAGAGGAGGGATGCCCAGGGCTTAGGGGAAGGGGTGCAAGGATTCCTTGTGGCGCTCGGAGGAGCACTCCTGTTCATCCTGGCCAATAAGAAAGCCAAAACAAAATTAAATTTGCTCACATTTCTGGGTCTTCTCTGGTCCTGGTCCTGTCTGCCACTAGGTTGGGGTGGGGCATGGCAGTGGGGGGGGGGGGAGTCATGATGGCTTCCCTACATATGCCTCGGGTTAAAATAGTCTTCTTTGTTGAAGCAATGCCAGCATTGATTAGCAAAGTACAAATGATGGCTTTGTGCATCACAGTTAACCACACTGGTTCGATAGTTTAGTTCCACTCCAGCGGGGAGCTTGTTGAGCGTGAGATGGAGCATTGCAGCGAGGAAGATTGAGAAGAGGATTGGCGCGATGACGCAGCCCTGCTTGACCACGGTCCGGGCGTGGATTGGGTCTGTGGTGGATCCATTGGTCAGGATCACGGCTTGCATGTCGTCGTGGAGCAGGTGGAGGATGGTGACAAACATTTAGGGAGAATGAAACGGAGGAGGACGCTCCATAGTCCCTCGCGGTTAACAGTGTCAAAGGCCTTTGTGAGGTCAAAGAAGGCCATGTACAGTTTTCACACCATGAAGATCATGTCCCTTGATAAAGTGCAACATCCCCACCGACACCTGGGAATCCTTGGCCAAAGACCGCCCTAAGTGAAGGAAGAGCATCCGGGAGGGCGCTGAGCACCTCGAGTCTCGTCGCCGAGAGCATGCAGAAAACAAGCGCAGGCAGCGGAAGGAGCGTGCGGCAAACCAGACTCCCCACCCACCCTTCCCTTCAACCACTGTCTGTCCCACCTGTGACAGAGACTGTAATTCCCGTATTGGGCTGTACAGTCACCTGAGAACTCACTTTTAGAGCGGAAGCAAGTCTTCCTTGATTTCGAGGGACTGCCTATGATGATAATGATGTTAACCACAGCCCTGTTTATGTAAACAGGTGCAAATCGATACTTCATTCGAAGTAAGTGCACAGTTTTAACAATGTTGGAAAAATACCATGGAAGAATTGGAACTTGTACATTTTTTTACATAGGATTACATAGGATACATGACACAGAAACAGGCCATTCGGCCCAATCAGTCCATGCCAGTATTTATGCTCCACTCGAGCCTCATCTAAATCTATCAGCATAACCCTCTATTCCCTTCTCCCTCATCTGCTTGTCGAGCCTTCCCTTAAATGCATTAATACTATTTGCTTCAACCATTCCCTGCGGTAGCGAGTTCCACGTTTTAAAACCACAAATTGCTGAGCTTGTATTACCAGATGTGAAACTTGGCTAACAGTTTACTTTTTTATATCTCTTGCATGATATATTTATTATACATAAAAAATATGTTATATAGTGTACTCTATATGCTGTCCATTATCTTCACTGACAAGTATTTCTAACCATTCCAAAAATGATCGTCAATCATACAGTTCTCATCACTTTATGGACTATAATATATGTCTAAGCTGCAAGTACAAATGATTTGGTGATAATGATGCCCTGAGTCATTCACATTGACTTCATTGACAAATGAGGACGTCATCGTCATTTTATGAAAAGTTCACAGCAAATGCAATTGACTAAAATGTACTATTTTCTCCTGTGAAGATGCAGCTGTGACATTACTCAGAATTAACTAAAGTCTGAGTGAAAAACGACAAATCAGACGTGAGAGAAATTAAGAAAATTAGAAATTAAAAATAAATGAGCGGCAGTATAAACTAGTTAATTATTTTCAGGAGCAGGAGTAGGCCATTCGGCCCCTCGAGCCTGCTCCGCCACTCAGTGAGATCATGGCTGATCTTCTACCTCAACTCCACTTTCTTGCACTATCCCCGTATCCCTTGATTCCTTTAATATCCCAAAATCTATCGATCCCTGTCTTGAATATACTCAATGACTGAGCTTCCACAGCCCTCTGGTGTAGAGAATGCCAAAGACTCACAGCCCTCTGAATTAAGAAGTTCCTCCTCATCTCAGTGTTAAATGGCCAGCCCCTTATTCTGAGATTGTGACCCCTAGTTCTAGACTCCCCAGTCAGGGTAAACATCCTCCCTGCATCTACCCTGTCAAACCCTATAAGAATTTTGAATGTTTCTTCTAAACTCCAGACAATATATGCCCACTCTATTCAATCTCTCCTCATAGGACAATCCCACCATCCCAGGAATCAGTCTGGTGAATCCTCTATGGCAAGTATATCCTTCCTTAGGTAAGGAGAACAAAACTGTACACAATACTCCAGGTGTGGTCTCACCAGGGCCCGATATAATTGCAGTAAGATGTCTTTACTCCTATACTCAAATCCTCTTGTAATAAAGGCCATTATACCATTTGCTTTTTTAATTTATTGCTGTACCTGCATGTTAACTTTCAGTGATTTGTGTTCAAGGACACCCAGATCCCTCTGAACACCAACATTTCCCAATCTCTCACCATTTAAAAAATACTTTGCTTTTCTATTTTTCGGACGAAAGTAAATAACATCACATTTCTCCATATTATATTCCCACTCACTTAGCCTGTCTATATTCCCTTGAAGCCTCTTTGCATCATCCTCACAACTTACATCCCCACCTAGCTTTGTTTCATCAACAAACTTGGATATATTACATTTGGTCCCCTCATCCAAATCATTGTTGTAGATTGTGAATAGCTGAGGCCCAAGCACTTATCCTTACGATACCCTACTAGTTACTGCCTGCCAATCCGAAAATGACCCATTTATTCCTACTCTCTGTTTTCTTTCCATTAACCAATCCTAGTATATTACCCTCAATCCCATGAACCCTAATTTTGATGAATAGCCTCTTGTGCGGCATCTTATCGAATGGCTTCTGAAAATCTAAATACACCACATCCACTAGTTCCCCCTTATCTATTCTGTTAGTTATAACCACAAAAAGCTTAAACATGATTTCCCTTTCATAAATCCATGCTGACTCTGCCTAATATTATTATTTTCTACGTGCCCTATTACCACGTCCTTAATAATAGATTCTACCATTTTCCGTACTACTGATGTCAGGTCTGTAGTTCCCAGTTTTCACTCTTCCTCCTTTCTTAAATAGTGGTTTTACATTTGCTACCTTCCAATCTGCGCGGGAACCATTTTGGAATCTCGGAATTTTGGAAGATTACAATCAATGCATCCATGATCTCTATCGCCACCTCTTTCATAACCCTAGGATGTAGACCATCAGGTCCAGGGGATTTATTGGGTTTCAGTCCCATTCATTTCTCCAGTACCATTTTTTTTTAATTAATACTAATTTCTTTCAGTTCCTCATTCTCGCTAGACCATTATTTCTGGCAGGTTTTTTTGCGTCTTCTTCCGTGAAGACAGACACAAAGTATTTGTTTAATTTCTCTGCCATTCCCTTATTCCCCATTATAATTTCTCCTGTCTCGGTCTGTGTGGGACCCACATTTACTTTCACTTTTTACATACCTATAGAAGTTTTTACAGCCTGCTTTTATGTCTCTCGCTAGTTTACTCTCATTCTATTTTCCATTTCTTTATCAATTGCTTGGTCCTCCGTTGCTGAATTCTAAAATCCTCCCAACCATCAGGCTTACTGTTCTTTTTGGCAACTTTATAAGCCTCTTCCTTTGATCAAATACAATCTTTAACTTCTCTTTTTCGCCACGGTTGGGCCACTTTTGCTGTGGGGTTTTGTGCCTTAAAGGAATGTCTATTTGTTTTAGATTATGTATTAATCCTTTAAATGCTATCCATTGCTTGTCTACCATCATACCTTTTAAGGCAGTTTCCCAAACTACCTTAGCCAACTCACCCCTCATACCTACATAGTTCGCTTTGTTTAGATTTAAGACCCTAGTTTTGGATTCAACCAAATCATTTTTAAACTCAATGTAAAATTCTATCATATTATGCCCATCCCTAGTTGCGCTTGAGGAGGTGGTGAGCTCATTAATAACTGAGTGACTTGCTGGGCCATTTCAGAGGGCAGTTAAGAGTTAAACTACATTGCTGTAGGTCTCGAGTCACATATAGGCTCGGGGTACGGTAACAATGGTTATGTTACTGGACTGATAATCCAAAGGTCTGGACTAATGATCCGGAGTCACGAGTTCACAATCCCACCACGGCAGCTGGGGAATTTAAATTCAGTTAAGTAAACTAATCTGGAATAAAAAGCTCGTATCAGTAATGGTGAGCGTGAAGCTAACAGATTGTTGTAAAACCTCATCTGGTTCACTAATGTCCTTTGGGGAGGTAAATCTGCTGTCCTTACCTGTTCTGGCCTTTATGTGATTCCAGACCCACAGCAATGTGGTTGATTCTTTACCCTCTGAAATGGCCTAGCAAGCTACTCAGTTGTAACAAACCCCGACAAAGAAATATCAGTCCTTTCACTGCAGCGGTTCAAGAAGGCAGCTCACCACCACCTTCTTAAGGGCATTTCAGGATGGGCAAAGCCCCCTGTGAACAATTTTTAAAAATAAGACCGGGTAAGAACAACATATTTCCTTCCCTAAAGGCCAGTGAACCAGATAGATTTTTATAACAATCGGGCAGTTATATGGTCACGATCATTGGTATTAGTTTTTCATTCCAGATTAATTTAAATTCCCCAGCTACTGTGGTGGGATTTGAACACAGGTATTCCAGAGCAATAGTCCAGGCCTTTAGATTACTAGTCCCATAACATAACCACTATGCTACTGTTCCAAAATTGATGGAGACTGACCAATATATACAGATGCAACATCCGAAATCCGGAATTCTCGGGATTGAATCCGTGCCGGTTTTTTTTCCGGATTTCAGAAAAGAAAATCATTAGACTGAAATCCGGAATCCTCCACCGAATCTGTGCCGGATTTTGAGTTTTGCCTCAAAAATATCGTGTTTTCGGACAATAATTCCAGATTCCGGATGACTCCATCAGCTATGCGCAAAATGTCCATTTTCTGTCCGGTTGTCAGAGTCAACATCTTCACTGAGGCATACGAAAGCATGGGCCTTACACTAAACAACCGTAAGACAAAGGTCCTCCACCAACCTGACACCGCCACACAGCACTGCCCCGCCAGTCATCAAGATCCACAGCGTGGCCCTGGACAACGTGCACCACTTTCCCATACCTCGGGAGCCTATTATCAGCAAGGGCAGATATTGGTGACGAGGTTCAATACCACCTCCAGTGTGCCAGCGCAGCCTTCAGCTGCCTGAGGAAAAGAGTGTTCGAAGATCAGGCCCTCAAATCTGGCATGAAGCTTATGGTCTACAGGGCTGTAGTGATATCTGCCCTCCTGTATGGGTCAGAGACGTGGACCAGTAGACACCTCAAATCGCAGGAGAAATACCACCAATGATATCTCCGCAAGATCCTGCAAATTCCCTGGGAGGAAAGACGCACCAACATTAACTTCGTTGATCAGGCCAACATCCCCAGGATCGAAGCACTGACCACACTCGATCAGCTCCATTGGGCGGGCCACTTGCCTGACACAAGACTCCCAAAGCAACGCTCTACTCGGAACTCCTACATGGCAAGCGAGCCCAAGGCGGGCAGGGGAAACATTTCAAGGACACCCTCATAGCCTCCTTGATAAAATGCAACATCCCCACCGACAGCTGAGAGTCCCTGGCCAAAGATCGCCCTAGGTGGAGGAGTGCATTTGGGATGGCGCAGAGCACCTCGAGTATCGTCGCCAAGAGCATGCAGAAAACAAGCTCAGGCAGCGGAAGGAGCGTGCGGCAAACCAGCCCCACCCACCCTTTCCCTCAACGACTATCTGTCTCACTTGTGACAGAGACTGTAATTCCCGTATTGGACTGTACAGTCACCCGAGAACTCACTTTTAGAGTGGAAGCAAGTCTTCCTCGATTTCGAGGGACTGCCTATGATGATGATGACTTTTCCCTATTGGGTACTTTATTTTCTGTACACAACAATTAAAACATTGTAGATAGAAATGTAATGCAACATTTTTATTGTTTAAATAAACAAAAATCTAAATGGCAGTCTCCAGATCAATTAGTATCAAAATTAATGGCTTTATGAGCATATGTCATGGGATAGCCCTCCAACTCTTAGTCAAGCAATGACTATACCGTTGCATTGTTTGGTTTGTTGTTTGGTTCTGCTCCCTGATTTCTCATCGAGTAAGCTTGGCCAGTCTCATAATCCGGAATTGCAGCCAAAATATTTAAGCCATGTGAAGAAGATAGATTCAGAAAATGCCTCATAAATCAGTTGCTGATTTCCCGCTATCACCCGCTCCTCTCCTTGCTGAGCCTGGGGCAGTGCTGCTCAACTCCACTTGATGGGGTTGGGGGGCGGTAATTTTGACATTGGATGATATTATAAAACGCACAATATCGACCCGGCCAGGGATTAAACATCTCTCCTGATTTCTGTTTCCATTGCAGTTGAGTGTCAGATGTGGCTCAGTGGGAAGTGCATTTGCTAGTGCGTCAGACAGTTGGGGGTTCAGGGACTTGAGCACATAAATTTAGACTTTAAAAATTTTCCTCAAATTACACCTTCAGTCACCTTCTCAACTCTCTCCCACATCCTTCTTCCAGGTTTAGTTTCTAGTTTAAGTTTCAACTTTTTCTAATTGAGATCTCAAAGGAATTTTCAAGAGAAAAGCTGTGTACATGTACATGCAGTTATTTTGGATTGTGTTTATAGCTCAGTTCAGGTCAGAGAGAAAGAAAGAAAGACTTGCATTGGATATATTCAAGAGGGAGTTAGATATGGCCCTTACGGCTAAGGGGATCAAGGGGTATGAAGAGAAAGCAGGAAAAGGGTACTGAGGGAATGATCAGCCATGATCATATTGTATGGTGGTGCAGGCTCGAAGGGCCGAATAGCCTACTCCTGCACCTATTTTCTATGTTTCGATGTTTCTATATTATATAACACCATTCACGACCACCGGACGTCCCAAAGCACTTTACAGCCAATTACATACTTTTGAAGTTTAGTCATGCAGGAAACACGGCAGCCAATTTGCGCACAGCAAGCTCCCACAAAAAGCAATGTGATAATGACCAGATAATCTGTTTTAGTGATGTTGATTAAGGGATAAATATTGGCGAGGTTACTGGGGATAAATCCCCTGCTCTTCTTCGAAATGGTGCCATGGGATCTTTTACATCCACCTGAGAGAGCAGACTGGGCCTCAGTTTAACTTTTCATCCAAAAGGCGGCACCTCCGACAGTGCAGCACTCCCTCAGTACTGCACGGGAGTGTCAGCCTAGATCTTTCTGACTCAGCAGTGGGTGCTACCCACTGAGCTACGGCTGATACTCAGGCAGGGCCTGAGAAAGAGCAGAGCAAGACTCAAAGTGATAATGGACACATATGGGCATTATGGTGTCAATAAATACCCAGGTCGAGTACATAGAGACAAATTGGACAGGACAGATTGACCACCCATAAATAAACCCAGCCAATTTTCTGTACATTAAATTAAACGGATGGAAAATTGGTTGAGCTCCATTATGGGCACATGTTCTCTTTTCTGCCCCGCGCCCCCTGCACACCACCACCACCCTTCCCCCACCACCACAATTCTCATCGATACTCTTGGCCTAGATGATTATTTACATCCAGATGCTAAGCGGCAACATCTGCCCTGAAGCCTCCTATCACTGTCAGTTGGTCTCATTCACCTGTTCGCTTATACGCATCTTTTGATAACACTAACTCTTTGAAGAAAAATATAGCTCGAAGCCTCCTGGAAATTGAGAAAGTTTCTCAATTATCACCTTGTGAGAAGCTGAATGTTGGATACTGCAGCGTGATGGATGCAGGAGATTGCCGGCAAAGCTCCTATTATTGAAAGTATCAATTGAGGCAGCTTTAGATATTGTGAGAGAAATAAGGCTGAGTTTGATGGTCTCGGGTCCTTTTGAGTTGCCTTATTGAAAAATAATCTTTGCAGGGAATCAATTTTGTCCATTCTTACTACCCCATTCCGAATACCAATTTCCTTTTTTAAGAAAGTAATACTTAGATGTGCTCAAATACACATCTTGACAGCTCAGTAATTATTTTCAGGAAGATTGTGGATTAGAAACTTCTGCCGGTAAAAGTGCACGAGTCACACAAGTTATAAAAGTCATGTCTCCTTACCCGCTTTGTGCAAGACTCCTGACCTAGATATCTGCTCACACTGTTGTCCTCTCTCAAAGAATAAATGGGCAAGACGTTCAGGTAAATCTAATTCCGATCAGGCCTGATATAGCTCAGAATTTCCATATTCTCCGAGCCAATTTTCAGAAAATGCAAAACTCACTTATTTTTTTTAAGTATGAAGGCAAGCAAGGAGCAGTAATATATATATATATTTAATTCGGCCATCCCATTGCAAGATATGGGGATTGATTTCAATGTTCCTGATTTACAGAATTTATCCAAGAGGGTGAAAACTTTTGCCTGGAGTTTCCACTCACTTGTGTTTTTTTTCGGACCAGCGCAAAAGATTGCGGAATTTTAAGCACAAATTGCATTCAGCGCAACTCATGTCTCAGCGATCCTTTGTGCTAGTTTTAAAAACATTGCGCTAGAGTGACTGCCCTTGACATCAAGGCAGCATTTGACCGAGTGTGGCATCAAGAAGCCCCAGTAAAACTAAAGTCAATGGGAATCAGGGGGAAAATTCTCTACTGGCTGGAGTCATACCGAGCACAAAGGAAGATGATTGTGGTTGTTGGAGGTCAATCATCTCAGCCCCAGGGCATCGCTGCAGGGAGTTCCTCAGAGCAGTGACCTAGGCTCAACCATCTTCAGCTGCTTCATCAATGACCTTCCCTCCATCATAAGGTCAGAAGTGGGGATGATCTCTGATGACTGCACAGTGTTCAGTGCCACATGCAATTCCTCAGATAATGAAGCAGTCCATGCTCGCATGGAACAAGGCCTGGACAACTCTCAGGCTTCAGCTGATAAGTGGCAAGTAACATTCACAAAAACACAAGAACACAACAAATAGGAGCAGGAGTAGGCCATTTGACCCCTCAAGCCTGCTCCGCCATTTAATAAGATCATGGCTCATGGATTCAGTTCCACTTTCCTGCCCACTCCCCATAACCCTTTACTCCCTTATCGCGCAAAAATCTGTCCATCTCCACCTTAAATATAGTCAATGACCCAGCTGCCATGGCAGAGAATTCCATAGATTTACAACCCTCTGAGAGAAGAAATTCCTCCTCATCTCAGTTTTAAATGGGCGGCCCCTTATTCTGTGACTATGTCCTCTAGTTTTAGTTTCCCCTATGAGTGGAAATATACTCTCTGCATTCAACTTGTTGAGCCCTCTCATTATCTTATATGTTTCGATAAGATCACTTCTCATTTTTCAGAACTCCAATGAGTAGAGGCCCAACCTACTCAACTTATCTTCATGTCAACCACCTCATCTCCGGAATCAACCTCGTGAACCTTCTCTGAACAGCCTCCAATGCAAGTATAGCCTTCCTTAAATACAGAGACCAAAGCTGCAGCCAGTACTCCAGGTGTGGCCTCACCAATACCTGTACAGTTGTAGCAGGATTTCTCTGCTTTTATACTCTATCCCTCTTGCAATAAAGGCCAACATTCTATTTGCTTTCCCGATTACTTGCTGTATCTGCATACTAACTTTTTGTGTTTCATGCACAAGGACCCCCAGGTCCCTCTGTACTGAAGCACTTTCCAATTTTTCACCATTTAAATTATAATTTGCTTTTCTATTTTTTCTGCCAAAGTGGATAACCTCACATTTTCCCACATTATACTCCAGCTGACAAATTTTTGTCTACACACTTAGCCTGTCTATATCCCTTTGCAGATTTTTTGTGTCCTCCTCACAATTTGCTTTCCCCTCCATCTTTGTATCATCAGCAAACTTCACTACATTATACTCGGTCCCTTCATCCAAATCATTAATGTAGATTGTAAATAGTTGAGGCCCCAGCACTGATCCCTGCAGAACCCCACTAGTTACAGTTTGCCAACCGGAAAATTACCCGTTTATCCCAACACTCTGATTTCTGTTAGTTAGCCAATCCTCTATCCATGCTAATATATTACCCTGAACTGTGAGCTTTTATCTTGTGCAGCAATCTTTTGTATGGTACCTTATCGACTGCCTTCTGGAAATCCAAATACACCATATCCACTGGTTCCCTTAATGCACCCTGCTCATGACATCCTCAAAGAACTCCAGCAAATTTGTCAAACAAGATTTCCCTTTCATCAACCATGCTGACTCTACTTGACTGAATTTTGCTTTTCCAAATGTACTGCTACTGCTTCTTTAATAATGGACTCCAGCATTTTCCCAATGACAGATGTTAGACTAACCGATCTACAGTTTCCTGCTTTCTGTCTGCCTTTTTTGTTAAATAGGGGCGTTACATTTGCAGTTTTCCAATCTGCTGGAACCTCCCTAGAATCCAGGGAATTTTGGTAGATTACAACCAAAGTATCCATTATCTCTATTCATGCCAAACAAGTGCCAGACAATGGCTGTATCCAACAAGAGAGAGCCTATCCACCGGCCCTTGACATTCAACGGCATTACAATCACTGAATCCCCTATCATCAACATTCTGGGGGTCACCATTGACCAGAAACATAACTGGACCAACCACACAAATACTGTAGCAACAAGAGCAGGTCAGAGGCTGGGTATTCTGTGGCAAGTGTCTCACCTCCTGACTCTCCAAAGCCTTTCCACCATCTACAAGGCACAAGTCAGGAGTGTGATGGAATACTCTACAGTTGCCCAAACGAGTGCAGCTCCAACAGCACTCAATAAGCTTGACACCATCCAGAACAAAGCAGCCCTTTTGATTGGCACCCTGATCCACCACCTTAAACCATGGCTGCAGTGTGTGCCATCTACAAGATGCACTGCAGCAACTCGCTAAGTCTTCTTCGGCAGCACCTCCCACACCCACGACCTCTACCGCCTAGAAGGATAAGGGCAGCAGGGGCATGAGAACACCATCACCTGCAAGTTCCCTTCCAAGTTACACAACATCGTGACTTGGAAATTGTAATGTCTGTAAGCTTGTAATGTTTGTAGCTCTACACTGTGGATGCGGACAAATTGTGTACTGCAAGTGCAGGGTTAATTATAAACAACCCAGGCAGATTTCCGGAGACTTCCGAGAGAGCTGCCTGCCATGTTAGGAAGCTGTGTACTGTGCTCTGTGAATATATCACATTTGGTGAAGGAAGATGGGATTTTTCGGATGATTTAAAGCTTAAATTTTGTTGGCGAAGGATTCAGCCAGCCGACAGAGAGACTGTGGAAGTTTCTGTCTTTGGAAAAAAGCTACAAAATCCGAGGTAAAATACAGCACATGGTGTGAACAGCTAGAGATTAAAATGGCAGGTGTAATCGGATATTTGGGCGGATATAGACACGACCGGGAACATTTTAAAGCATATGTGGATCGGCCAGAATTGTATTTCATTGCAAATAACATAATCGAAGTTCCAGACAATGCAGTCCAGAACCGGGCTGTGTTGGAACGTAAGAGAGTGATCTTCTTACCGGAGGCGGGTCCGACATTATACGAAACCCTTGTAAATCTGCTTGTGCCTGACGAGCCAAAAGACACAATGCTTAAAGAGATTTTAACGAAGCTGGAGCAGCACTATAACCCCAAACCGTTAGAAATTGCTGAAAGCTATCGTTTTGGGATTCGGAATCAAAAGGCTGATGCATGTATCAGTGATTACATCGTAGCATTAAAAAAGCTATCGATGCACTGTAATTTTGGAAACTTTCAAAACCGAGCATTACGGGATCGTTTTGTTTGTGGGGTGAAAAATGATGCGATCAGAAGGAAGTTAGTGACGACGGATGACTTGACTTTTGAGATTGCTTGTCAGACAGCGAGGTCGATGGGCATGGCCAAACAATATTCCCGAGAATTAATTAATGATTACGATCGTCAGTCAACTGAGGTAAATCACCAGCAGGTTCAAAGTAAAAGACGGCCATGGCCGAAAGTCTCAGAAACTGGAAATTCTAACGGAGCGTCGAAGTCATGCTATAGGTGCCTGGGACAACACATTGCTCAAAGTTGTCCATACGTGAAGGCAGAGTGTTTCTTCTGCAGGAAGACTGGGCATCTTGCGAAGGCATACCGACTGAAGGGTGAACCAGCTTTAAAAGCTATAAATCCAGCGTTCAAAGCTATGAGTAGAAATCCCAAGAGACTACATAGCATGGAAGCACAACAACAGGACGAGGAGATGTTAGAGTTACACGTCATCAGGAGCACGAGGTTAATGGACAGCGATTCGGAAAGCATTAAAATCCACATAGATGTTGCGGGATTCAAAATACCAATGGAAATTGACACGGGTGCATCCATGAGTGTAGTACCGGAGTCACTGTACCGCGACAAATTGCGTGATTTCCAACTGGAGAAATCCAAGATAGAGCTGCGAGGCTACTCGGGAGAGAAAATTCCAGTGGTAGGTCGTATCACCGTACCGGTGAAATATAAAGATCAATTTCAGAACTTGCCTCTAATAGTAGTGAAAGGAGACAAGTCTGCCTTAAAGGAAGAAATTGGTTGAGCTCACTGAAGCTGGATTGGAGTAAGATTTTCATCACCGTGTGGAAGCAAGATTTTCATCAACGGATGAGGTTATCAAGGAGTATCCGAAGGTATTCTGTAAATCGGGCAGTCCGATCCAGGGCTTCAAGGCGAGTGTCAGGATACAGAAGGATGCTAGATTGGTTTACTACAAGCCACGTTCCATACCATATGCACTCAAGGAGAAAGTTGAGCAAGAACTCAAAAAACTAGAGACTGAGAACATTGTTTGTAAGATAGATCGATGTAATTGGGCTACACCCATTGTTGTTATACCTAAGTCCGATGGTAAGGTAAGATTGGGCCCAAGTTTCGGGCCGCGCCTAGAACGGCACAGCCCCGACCTGGACGTCTGTTATTCGCGCCCGAAAGTGTGCCTCAAAAATACCTGCAGATTCTCTGGCTCCCTGCAGGTCCTTTGGAGCTTAGTGCGGAGCAGCACGAGCTGTGGGGGGCGGAGCCAGGTCCCTGCGTTGAAATCAGTGCAGGGACCTCTGCACAGACGCGCTACAGTGGCCGCGCATGTGCAGTAGCTCCAGGCGCCCGAAACTGTGTGGGAGGGGCCCAAAGCACGCAGCACCTAGTCCTGGCCGAATGGGCTCACTGGGGCTGCGAGGATCAGGCTGCACCTCGCTGGTCCAGCTCCTGCTCTGGCTCCAGCTTCCTCCCCTGTTCAGCTGGCTCTCTCAACCCCCCACCGCCCCCCCCGTCAGCTCCTGCTCCGAGCCCCACCCCCAGCTCCCGCTCAGACCCCCCCCCCCAGCTCCCGCTCGGAACCCCCCAGCTCCCGCTCCGACACTCCCCCACAACTCCCGCTCCACTCCCCCCGGACCCCACACCCCAGCTCCCGCTCCGACCCCCCCCCAGCTCCCGCTCCGCTCCCCCCCGGAACCCCTCCCCCCCCAGATCCTGCTCCAACGACCCCCCCCAGCAGCTCCCGCTCCGACTCCCCCACCACCCCCCCATCCAGCTCCTGCTCCGACGACCCCCTCCAGCATCCGCATCCAGCTCCGACTCTGTCGACCCCATCCCCCGCCAGCTCCGGCTTCACCCGGCCATCTACCTTTAACTCCGGTCCGCTCCGCTCCCTCTCCCTCTTCCTTCAGCGGGGCCCGCCCACCCGGCATCTTGCTGGGGGCGGGCCCCGTCCGAAGTCTTGGGCCCGGCTTCTTCATGTCCGCTGGGCCTGTTCAGCCTCCTCCCTCTCCTCTCCCCCTCCCTCCCTCCCTTCCTCTCCTCTCCCTCCCTTCCTCTCCTCTCCCCCCTCCCTCTCCTCTCCCCCTCCCTCCCTCTCCTCCATCCCTCTTCTCTCCTCCCCCTCCCTCCCTTTCCTCTCCATCCCACTCACTCCCTCTCCTCTCCCCCCTCCCTCCCTCTCCTCTCCTCCTCCTCCTCCATCCCTCTCCTCTCCCCCCCTCCACTCCCCCCTCTCTCCCTCTCCTCTCCACCCCACTCCCTCCCTCTCCTCTACCCCCTCCCTCCCTCTCCTCTCCCCCTCCCTCCTCCCTCCCTCTCCTCTCTCCCTTCCTTCCTCTCCCTCCCTTCCCTCCCTCCCTCTCCCTTCCCTCCCTCTCCCCACTCCTCCCTCTCCCTCCCCACCCCTCCCTCTCACCACCCCTCCTCCTCCTCCTCCCCCCCATCTCCTCCTCCCCTCCCCTCCTCCTAAATCAGTTTAATAGGCTACCGTTTGGAGTGTCTTCCACCCCTGCCATATTCCAAGGGGTGATGAACCAGATTTTGCAAGGTATTGAAGGGGTAGTGTGTTATTTGGATGACATACTAATTTCAGCACCAAATAGGCACGTTCATAATAACATATTGACTGAAGTCTTCAAACGGCTAGAGAAGCATAGAGTACAAGTGTCTGCTTGTAAGTGTGAGTTATTTAAAAACTCAGTGGAGTACTTCGGGTACAGAGTAGACAAAGATGGTTTACATCCCCAACCATGGAAAAATTGGATGCAATTTGAAATGCACCCATTCCCAGGAATGTCACTGAACTTTGTTCATTCTTGGGTCTTTTGAACTATTATGGGAAACTCCTACCAAATTTGGCTACAGTATTACATCCACTGAATGAACTTTTGAAAAAACAGGTCCATTGGAAGTGGTCAAAAGAATGCGATACAGCATTCAAGGAGTGTAAAAGCAAATTGGTAGTGAGCACCATGTTAGTTCACTGTGACATATCTAAGGAGATTAAGCTAGCATGTGATGCCTCTCCATATGGAGTTGGGGCAGTGATCTCTCATGTATTAAGTAGTGGGGAGGAGAGACCAATTGCTTTTGCTTCACGCACTCTCAGTGCCAGTGAGTGTAATTATGTGCAAATTGAAAGGGAAGCTTTGGCATTAATTTTTGGGGTCAAGAAGTTTCACAAATACTTGTATGGTCGTAAGTTTGTGGTAGGTTGTGGCAAAGGCTACATATTGATTTTGCTGAGTTAGTAGCACAACAATTGTTCATTGTGATTGATAGCCATTCGAAGTGGGTTGAGGTGTTTCCAATGTGGAAAATAACAACAAGTAAAACATTGGACATTTTACGAAAATTATTTTCTTCATTTGGCCTCCCTGAAGAAATTGTTTCGGATAATGGACCACAATTTCATTCAGAAGAATTTGCACAGTTCACGAGCAAAAATGGTGTGAAACATACCAAGGTTCCACCATACCAACTTGCTTCGAATGGTGCAGCAGAGCGCACTGTACAAATTGTAAAACGTACCCTCATAAAACAAATGTTAGATCCAAATCCAAGGAAACAACAGTTGTCATTGGATCACAAATTGGCTAATTTTTTGATTACATATCGAAATACTCCTCACACAACTACTGGTAGAACAACAGCAGAGTTGTTTCTCAAACGACAGCCACAAACCAGATTCTCGTTGTTGAAGCCAAATTTGACACAGTCCGTAGAAGAGACACAATTAAGACAGAAAGAGAATCATGATTGAGGTAGAGTAAAAGAGAGAAGTGTGAAATTAAACCAGAAGGTGAGAGTGAAGAACCATCACCATAAATGGTTAAAGTGGTTACCAGGAAGAGTGGTGAAGATATGTGGTCCTCGCACATATCTGATCAAGATGTTTGATAATGGACAGGTTAGGTTTGTTCATATTGATCATATTTTACCTGCAGACATGGAAGGAGTTGAAGGTGGGAATGATTCAATTATTTCTGACTCATCAGATAGTTTTGATATACCAGTAACAAATCCTAAATCCAATGTCCTGGAAACAAATCAATGAGAGAACCAGAATGAAAGTCTGAGTCCGAGTCAGGAAAACAAAGAGCCTGAAGTTAGAGTGAGTTCAAATGAAAATCAAGGAAATTCTGTGGAGGAAAACTTTCCTCAGGATGAGCCTCGAATGAGTGTGAAATCGACACCATGTTTGGAAGGTTCTGTTCGAGAGCGAAGGTATCCTCTTCGAAACAGAAAACAAGTGGTAAATAAGTTTAGATCCTGTGTTATGTATAAACACGGAAGTTATGTTTGTTATGATGGCTTCTTCATTAAGGAGGGAGAAGTGAATGTTTGTAAACTTGTAATATTTGTAGCTCCACACTGTGGATATGGACATATTGTGTACTGCAAGTGCAGGGCTAATAATAAACAGCCCAGGCAGATTTCCGGAGACTTCCGAGAGAGCTGCCTGCCATGTTAGGAAGCTGTGTGTTCTGTGCTCTGTGAATATATCACAGAAATATATCGCCGTTCCTTCATCGTCGCTGGGACAAAACCCTGGAATTCCCTCCCTAACGGCACTGTGCGAGTACCTTCACCACATGGACTGCAGCGGTTCAAGAAGGCGGCTCACCACCATCTTCTCAAGGGCGATTAGGGATGGGCAATAAATGCCGGTCTTGCCAGAGAGACCCAGGAACAAATTTTTTATAAAGCGGGTCCAGCCCACAAATCGGACCACGGGTGAATTAATCACCATTCGGAGTTTCCGCTAATTGCACCCAATCGCAAGGAGGCTCGAAAAATTACTTGCTTCCACACCAAAAAGGGATAAGTTCACAGGTGTTTCAATGAAGGACCTAATATTCCAGGTCCCGAACTTCATGTTGAAGGGTGGAAGATGCCTGGGCATGGATTTTTAACAACATGTGGTGGCCGTTGCACACCAGCCACCACACGGGCTCAAGGCACAAGGACACTAATAGACACATTTTGAAAGACTCTTTTCTGGAGATGGTGACCTTGAGCATTAACCAGGACAACCTTTTTCTGCTTCGCTGCATGCAATACCTCTTCAAGGACACTATCCAACAAACGTGGCCAGGTGATATCCTTCATCACAAAGCAATAGGGTACAGCCTCTATGCCTCTCTTTGTTGTTCAGTTCAAAGGGAATCCTTTTAAGTAGCTGCAGCAGAGCTTTCAAACTTTCCATTCAGTACGTGCGATGTCCCAAGTGTCGCCTGCTGTGTGGAAGAAAGAGTCCTGTCCTTGAGTAGAATGTTTATTCAGATGCAAGGTCGCTTTTGGGAGCACTGGCCTTACACTAGAGACAGTGGTATGCCCTGCTTTGCAATATTCTGGCAGGATCGCACGCATGCATTCGTTTCTATCCTTATCCGCTGTACTAAGTGTCAGTGAGATGGAATGGAAAATCTGAAATCGCTTGTCTTTGCAGCCTTTCAAGTACATGTTTCTCAGAGGGCATGGTGCTTTAATTGATTGGTTATATCTCATGTTAAAATCTATCATCGTACAATGTTTCTGTAACAATTAGATCAAAATTTGAGATGGCAAAACATTGTACATGCTATACCAAAAACTCAAATTATTTCCCTGAGTACTTCTCTCACATATCTACAATAATGATATTCACTGGTGCTGCGAACTTCTGCTTAAAGGCATTTTACATTGAAGCTATTGGCAGCATACAAAACCTCTGCTGGAAGGAAAGATATTTTTTTATTTTATTTACTCGTTCACGGGATGTGGGCGTCACTGGCAAGGCCAGCATTTATTGTCCATCCCTAATTGCCCTTGAGACGGTGGTGGAGACGGTAAGGATGGCAGATTTCCTTCCCTAAAGGACATTAGTGAATCAGATGGGGTTTCTTTTTTGAACGACCATCCGATAGCTTTTTTGTTTAACCCTGCGACCGTTGTTGCTGGTCTCTGACCTTGGCTGTGTACCACAACAGTTGGACATGTTTTGGCCAGCATCATAAAACAGCATGAGCTAAACACAACTCATTACAAGTAACACAATATGCTTAGGTCAGGCATCTGACAGGACTTGACTCTCCTTACCTAAAGCAAGCAAACCTGGAGCTGAAAGACTAAAATATCTTTCTGATATTCAGAACTGAATAGGAGAGATATCAATTTTGGGCAGTGGAAATATGTCAACTTTTTTTCTTATTAAAAGCTTGATTTTGTCTATCCCTGTGCCATATTTTACCAAACTGTTGTCTTTATTGAAGTAACTTTCGTATAAGAACATAAGAATGGGAGCAAGAGTAGGCCGTACGGCTCCTTGAGCCTGTTCCGCCATTCGATAAGATCATGGCTGACCTTCTATAGTTTCTCTCCCAATCCCTGTATCCCTTGATACCCCTCGAGTCCAAAAATCTATTGATCTCAGCCTTGAATATACTCAATGACTCCACCGCCCTTCTACTATTGTAACTAAGGGGTAGACTTTAGCCCCCCCTCGCCCGGAATGGTGCCCTGGGGGTTTAAGATGATTGGGGAGAGGGTATCGCACCTGTTTCTGTTGGGTTCCTGACCCCCACCATCTTAACTTAGCTCAATTCAGGCACGAGAAGATCACCTACCCCCGACACGAGGGGGCCTATTTTACATTGTGACGATGCTACCCGCAAAGTGTAATCCGTGCTGCCACGGCAATTTAACTTCCGGATTCGGGAGGCTTGCACGGGGCCCAAGCCCAAAGCTGAAACGCAGCCAGGGCCCAGCGAGAGGTCAGAAGAGGCTGAGGTAAGTCGGAGGTGCCGTCGTTCGGATGAGACGTTAAACTAAGGCCCCATCTACTCACAGGTAGGCGTAAAATATCCCATGACACTATTTTGAAGAAGAGCAGGAGAGTTATCCCCGGTGTCCTGGCAAATATTTATCCCCCAACCACCATCACTAAAACAGATTATCTGGTCCTTATCACAAATGCTGCTTGTGGGAGCTTGCTGTGCGCAATTTGACTGCTGCATTTCTTATATTGCAAAAGTACACTTCAAAAAGTACTTCATTGGCTGTAAAGCACTTTGGGATGTCTGGTCGTCATGGAAGGTGCTATATAAATGCAAGTCTTCCTTTTTTGTGGCATGGTGTTAAAATGTTGTTTTATTATCTGAATCAGACTATTATCTGAATGGTGACAGATTAGGAAAAGGGGAAGTGCAACGAGACCTGGGTGTCATGGTACATCAGTCATTGAAGGTTGGCATGCAGGTGCAGCAGGCGGTTAAGAAAGCAAATGGCATGTTGGCCTTCATAGCAAGGGGATTTGAGTACAGGGGCAGGGAGGTGTTGCTACAGTTGTACAGGGCATTGGTGAGGCCACACCTGGAGTATTGTGTACAGTTTTGGTCTCCTAACCTGAGGAAGGACATTCTTGCTATTGAGGGAGTGCAGCGAAGGTTCACCAGACTGATTCCCGGGATGGCGGGACTGACCTATCAAGAAAGACTGGATCAACTGGGCTTGTATTCACTGGAGTTCAGAAGAATGAGAGGGGACCTCATAGAAACGTTTAAAATTCTGACGGGGTTAGACAGGTTAGATGCAGGAAGAATGTTCCCAATGTTGGGGAAGTCCAGAACCAGGGGGAAGCCATTTAGGACCGAGATGAGGAGGAATTTCTTCACCCAGAGAGTGGTGAACCTGTGGAATTCTTTACCACAGAAAGTTGTTGAGGCCAATTCACTAAATATGTTCAAAAAGGAATTAGATGAAGTCCTTACTACTAGGGGAATCAAGGGGTATGGTGAGAAAGCAGGAATGGGGTACTGAAGTTGCATGTTCAGCCATGAACTCATTGAATGGCGGTGCAGGCTAGAAGGGCCAAATGGCCTACTCCTGCACCTATTTTCTATGTTTCTATGTTTTTATAATCACTCCTGTGAAGCACCTTAGGACGTTAAAGGCGCCAGCTAAACATAGGTTGTTGTCGCTGTTGTATACACAACAACATGAGGTAGGTAACTTCTGTCACTGTTGAAGTTGACTGTTGACGCGCCTCAGTGCTCGAGGATTTAGTGATATTGGTCGATGATTGGTAAATAAGAGAAGCAGACTTTGGAATAGTCTGTAAAAAGTCAGAATTATACCACATAAGTATATTAAAAATTCTTGATGAGATAGTTTGTGGTCACAAAGTAATATTACTCTCCTATTCTTAGCTTCAGAGTGTCACCATCTAAAAAGAAAGATTAATTGATGTAGCAGACAGAAAATAATGTGCTTTTGGGGTTTTAGCATTAGGAAACATATTTCAACTATTGCCTTGACTGGTTAGGTTCTCCGATTTTAATTTGAATTAAGAATCCATTACTAGCGGTTCCTATTTTAGGGGGCCTGCAGTTTGGGAGGTTCAGTCTGCGTTTTGCAGTATTCTGGGGGGAGTGCAGCTCCAGTAAGAAATCTTTGGGTCAGGTGCTCAAAGGCTTCAGAACGGGCTTCCCATTGGGTATCCCGCTGTCTATACTCTACATGGCGGAAGCAGAGAAGAGAGATTGGCGAGAGGCAGCCACGGAAGCCAGGAGAAGCAAGCAGCTCACAGAGCGCTTGTGCGCTGCTGTCATGAGGGAAATCAAATACCCCGAGGCAACCTCCGACAAACCCCATTGCAAGTGGCGACGCTCACGGACGTGTGGAAGAACAGAGAGTGCAGCCGTAATCATCCCAGCCCTTCGAGATCACGCACTCAGGAAATCGCATTCGATCGACCTCATAGAGTCATAGAATCATAACGGCACAGAAGGAGGTCATTTGGCCCATCGGGTCCATGTCGGCTCTCTGCAGAGCAATCCAGCCAGTCCCATTCCCCCGCTCTATCCCCGACGTCCTGCAAGTTTATTTCCCTCGAGTGCCTGTCCAATTTCCTTTTGACATCTCCACTTCCACCACCCTCGTAGGCAGCGAGTTCCATGTTGTTACCACTCACTGCATAAAAAAGTTCTTCCTCATATCCCCCCCCCCCTGTATCTCTTGCCCAAAACCGAGAGGGCAGACAGGGCCTCGGTTCAATGCCTCATTCGACAGACTTTCTCCTGCAAGCCATGTCTAAATGCTTCCATGTGGGAGGCTCTGAGTGGCTGAAGAATGGGATGGAGGCACCTGTTCCGAGGCTCCTGGACAAATCACTTTGCCAAGAGGTCTCTCTGATGGTGGCATAAGGATCGGAGTTGGTGTCAGCCACAACCTCAGCCACATGCCGCACATCTTGTGAGCTGGAGTGCAGAGCCTCGCTATGTGTGAAGCTCTACAGCCATCCTTCTCTTCACTCTGACCCCGCCTCTGAGATCATCACGCACCTGATCCAGAGCTAGGGTTGAACTGTTCCGGGGACTTGGCCTGGAGGGTGGTGCATAGAGCAGTCCCGTGCAATAAGTTTTTAAGTCGGTTCACGGGCTCCCAGGCCGCCTGCAATTTCTGCGGTCTGGAAGAGTCCGTGATCCATGTGTATGTCGCACGTGCGAGGTTGCAGCCCCGTGCCATTATTTGAAGGGGCTGCTCCTCAAATTCTGGCTGCACTTCAGTCCCACACTCCTGATCTTTGGGCACCCTGTGCGGAGGGGAGCCGGCAGGTCCGAGAGCCTCCTCGTAGGACTGCTCCTGGGCACGGCCAAGGGGCTATGAGCCGGTCCAGGCAGCGAGCAGTCGAGGGGGTCATTCAGTCCGACTCCTGCCACTCTTCCACGGTTACATCTGAGCCAGGGTGTCCCTGGAGATGGAACACGCGGTGTCCACCGGTACACTCGAGGCCTTCCACGAGAGGTGGGCACCGGAAGGACTGGAGTGCATCATCACCCCCGGGAACCAAATTATAATTTGATTTTATGTCCAAAGTTTAATTTGTTTAATTTGCCGGTTTTAGTGCCCCTCCCCCCTCGCCTTTTAGCCAGGGGGCACTTATATAATTTCTGTTTTTTAGTGCCCTAAAAGCCCACCCCCTCCATAAAAAAGGGGCACCGGAAAAAAACATTATTTTGTATTTATATAGCGCCTTTAAAGTAGTGAAACGTCCCAAGGTGCTTCATATTATGCGATAAAACTTTGACCTCGAGCCGCATAAGTAGAAATTAGCGCAGGTGACCAAAAGATTGGGCAAAGAGTTATGTTTTGAGGAGCGTCTTGAAGGAGAAAAGTGAGGTAGAGAGGCGGCGAGGTTTAGGCAGGGAGTTCCAGAGCTTGAAGCCTAGACAGCAGAAGGCACAGCCACCAATGATTGAGCGATTATAATCAGCGATGCTCAAGAGGGCAGAATTAGAGGAGCGCAGACATCTCGGGGGGTTGTGGATTCTGGAGGAGATTACAGAGCTAGGGAGGAGTGAGGGATTTGAAAATAAGGATGAGAAATTTGAAATCGAGGCGTTGCTTAACCAGAAACCAATGTAGGTCAACGAGCACAGGGGTGGTTCGTCACGGGTCCCAGGTGGGCAGAGGAAACACTTCAAGGACACGCTCAAAGCCTCCTTGAAAAACTGAAACATCCCCACCGACATCTGGGAATCCTGGGCCCAAGACCCCTCAAAGTGGGGGAGAAGCATCTGGGAAGGCGTTGAACACCTCGAGTCTCTTCGCCGGGAGTAAGCGGAAGCCAAGCGCAAACAGCGGAAGGAGTGTACGACAACCCAAGCACCTCACCCACCCGTCTCTTCAATCACCATCTGCCCCACCGGTGATAGAGACTGTAGGTCCCGCATTGGACTCATCAGTCACCTGAGAACTCATATTAGTGTGGAAGCAAGTCATACTCGACTCCGAGGGACTGGATAAGAAGAAGAGGAAATGGGTGAACGGGACTTGGTGCAAGTTGGCACATGGGCAGCTCATTCACAGAGTGTGTCCCTATGGAGTAGTGGCGAGTGGCAGGCTGGAGTGAGAACAATTGTTCATATTGCTCTCCACTGCTCATGCTCCATGTATCTACTGCTGGGCCTTCCTGCACCAGCTCAGCTTATGTTCCTTCCACAGAGCTGAGAAGAATCCCATTATGGTTATTGCCTCTATTCCCTTCACGTCTCTGACATCTGTCTCTGTGAACAGATCCACAGCGACTGCAGACGGCCCAATTGCACAAGCCCCCGACTTCCTGAGATCAACTGCTGCTCAGGGTCACTAGAGTCTCTTCTTCACCGGATGTTGGCATGGAGATATCTGCTGGTCCTCCGCCTGTAGCTCTTTATTCATGGACATGTTGGGCAACCTTCTCCAGCCTGAGGAGAGTACCAATTCAGTGCCGTGTTCTCCTACCCTTCCTTTTCAATTTATGGTAACTTTCATCTCTTAAATGGATGAATGACAGGGCGATAGGAACACTGAAGTGATCTGTGTCGGATGTAAGGAAAACAAGCATATATGTATGCATGCAAGGGTGTGTGATTTGGAACAATTCAGCCCATAAAGTAATTTTTTTTTTCTCTCCCACTGCCACACCAGAGTAACACGTGATCACTTATAACAATGCAGTGTCCATGTCTCTTTGTGATTCCATGGTATTTATTGTTGTTGGGCCTAGAGCCACTACCTTGACAGTCCTTGTGAGGTCATTGAAGCTCTTCCTCTACATCGCAGGGGTATCCTGGCGTCTGTGCACACACAGAGGCTAAACTCCAGGACATAGTCGATGTATTTACCGAGGCGTATGAAAGCATGGACCTTACGCGAAACATTAGTAAGACAAAGATCCTCCACCAGCCTGTCCTCGCCGCACAGCACTGCCCCCCAAACATCAAGATCCACAGCGTGGCCCTGGACAATGTGGACCACTTCCCCTATCTCGGGAGCTTCCTATCAACAAGAGCAGGCATTGATGATGAGATCCAACACAGCCTCTAGTGCGCCAGTGCAGCCTTCGGCCGCCTGAGGAAAAGAGTGTTTGAAGATCAGTCCCTCAAAACTGTCACCAAGCTCATGGTCTACAGGGCTGTAGTAATACCCGCCCTCCTGTATGGCTCAGAGATATGGACCATGTACAGTAGACACCTCAAGTCGCTGGAGAAATACCACCAGCGATGTCTCAGCAAGATCCTGCAAACCCCCTGGGAGGACAGACGCACCAACATTAGCGTCCTCATCCAGGCCAATATCCCCAGCATTGAAGCACTGACCACACTTGATCAGCTCCGCTGGGCAGGCCACATAATTCGCATGCCAGACATGAGACTTGCAAAGCAAGCGCTCTACTCGGAACTCGTCCACGGCAAACGAGCCAAAGGCGGGCAGAGGAAACATTACAAAGACACCCTCAAAGCCTCCCTGAAAAAGTGCGACATCCCCACCGACACCTGGAAGTCCTTGGCCATATATCGTCCTAAGTGGAGGAAGTGCATTCGGGAGGGCGCTGAGCTCCTCGAGTATCGTCGCCGAGAGCATGCAGAAATCAAGCCCAGGCACCAGAAGGAGCGTGCGGCAAACCAGGCTCCCTGTCCACCCTTTCCCTCAACAACTATCTGTCCCACCTGTGACAGAGACTGTGGTTCTCGTATTGGACTGTACAGCCACCTAAGAACTCATGCTAAGAGTGGAAGCAAGTCTTCCTCGATCCCGAGGGATTGCCTATGATGATCCTGGCGATCAGTGCATTTCCACTAACAGCTACTGCCACTTCCTCCCACGGTGCTCTGGCAGCACAGTTTTTAGGCTAGTTCCCATTCACACCAAAACGTGCATCCCTCCTCAGCCTCATCTAACTTAAGGGTCGTTCCACCCCATTGTCGGCAAAATTGCCAGTTCCTCTCTCACTCCCACTTGTTCCTGCATTGACCAATTCAGGAATGAGGGTGCTCACTTTGAAGTGCAGGCTTCCTTTAAATAATGAGGCACTCCATCCTCCTCTACCTCCCACGAACTCCCCTCCCTTATTTTTCTCCCCCTGTCACCTCCCCACCATTAGACACTTCTGTCCGGTTGTTGGCAGGACACCCGGTCCCGCCCCACCAGTATTATTAACATGAACTGATCCCAAAATCTTCGACATCATCAGCTTCCATGGCAACAGGTGCACTTAAGTGCTGCACCATCGCATTGCTGGGGACGGATCGCGGGACTCAGAATTTCAGGCCAAACAGTCCCCCAAAAAATCAGGAGAAAGAAACAAATTGATCAAGAAGAGCCAGCGTATTAGTGAACCTCACAAGCTGCGAGGTGGTCAAAATATCAGTTGTTTCACGGGTAAATGTAAAGAAAGAAGAAAGAAAGAAAGATTTGCATTTATATAGCGCCTTTCATGACCACCGGACGTCTCAAAGCGCTTTACAGCCAATGAAGTACTTTTGGAGTGTAGTCACTGATGTAATGTGGGAAACACAGCAGCCAGTTTGCGCACAGCAAGCTCCCACAAACAGTAATGTGATAATGACCAGGTAATCTGTTTTTGTTATGTTGATTGAGGGATAAATATTGGCCCCAGGACACCGGGGATAATTCCCTGCTCTTCTTCGCAATAATGGCCGTGGGATCATTTTACGTCCACCTGAGAGCAGACGGGGCCTTGGTTTAAGGTCCCATCTGAAAGACGGCACCTCCGACAGTGCAGTGCTCCCTCAGCACGGCAATCCATGGATGAGTGCTGAAGCACTTTCAACAGGCCTTCAACTGAATAACATGAAGGTCCTCACGTACGTCGGAGCAGCTCTGCGTGTTGGGCAGAGTGGAGAAATGTATGTGTGTAGGGGAAGTCGTTCTTGCCAGTGTTGCGAGAGGACACCACCGCAGGTGGGGAGTACAAGAGAGCTGGAGCGTGCCACTACAATTTGCAGCTGCACCAAGTGTGCGACGACTTCGAGGTCGGTGACTGGGTGATGTCATCAAAACCAAGGACGCCGTTTGGAGCTTGGGCAGGAACATCGGCGGGGCCCAGGTACAGCGGAGGAGCGGGAAGTTCGTGGCGCAGGAGCGGCGAGAGATCGTGGCGGAGGTGCGGCAAATGATCGGGGCGGAGGAGCAGTGAATGTTTGGTGGCAGAGGAGCGGTGAGAGATTGTGGCGGAAGTGCGGCGAATGTTTAGGGCGGAGGAGTGGCGAGAGATCGTGGTGGAGGTGCGGCAAATGAAGGTACGGGGCCCAGAAGAGGCGAGGGCCCAGGAGCAGCACGGACCAGCCCACACTGCAATATGTGTGCACACTAGTTCCGTGCAGCAGAACATCTCTCTAGTCGTCCCGGTTCAATCCTTGCCACTGGATAAAGGCCTAGCTCTGTCAAGCCCATGTGATGGCTGATGTGCAACGGTCACCACACGTTAAAAAAATCCATGCACAGTCATCTTCCACCCCTGGAGTTCAGGACTGGAATATCGGGCCTCCTTTGAAACATCTGTGAACTCATCCCTTTTGGTGTGGAAGCAGGTCATCTTCGATACGAGAGACCACCTATGGTGATAATGATTTACAGTTCTAGTTCAAGGGAGTGTTTTAGTCTTTGTGAAACAGTTTTAAAGGGCAATGAGTGGGAATCTGTTGTAGAAATCTAAACTGATTTCGATGTGGTTAGTTCAATCAGATCAAAGTTTTTCTTTGCTTCAATGCAAGTTAATTCGACTGAACAGCAAATTAATTATGATCCTGCTGTGTGTATAATGGCTGCTGGAGTGCCCACCGAACAATATCATTTCAACATAATGCATTGTGCACGAATACTTTGAGATTTTCCGATGAAGGCTTTTATTATTATGAGTCAGAATATGAAAAATAGATGGCTTATGTAAACTGTTAATTGAATGCCGAGTGCTGAATATACGTCTAGCTATAACATTTACAAAGAGTAGAGGTTTTGCCGTATAATTTCCAGTAAGCACATTCATTTCTACTGTGAATTTAGGACAATTGAAATGTTAAATGATTCTGAATACATAGGAGCGATTTCCCAGTGTGTCATCATCATCATCGGCAGTCCCTCGAAATCGAGGAAGACTTGCTTCCACTCTAAAAATGAGTTCTTGGGTGACTGAACAGTCCAATACGAGAATTACAGTCACTGTCACAGGTGGGACAATCGTTGAAGGAAAGGGTGGGTGGGGAGTGTGGTTTGCCGCACGCTCCTTCCGCTGCCTGCGCTTGCTTTCTGCATGCTGTCGGCAATGAGACTTGAGGTGCTCAGCGCCCTCCCGGATGCACTTCCTCCACTTAGGGCGGTCTATGACCAGGGACTCCCAGGTGTTGGTGGGGATGTTGCACTTTATCAGAGAGGCTTTGAGGGCGTCCTTGAAACGTTTCCTCTGTCCATCTGGGGCTCGCTTGCCGTGTAGGAGCTCCGAGTAGAGCGCTTCTTTTTGGGAGTCTTGTGTCGGGCATGCAAAAAATGTGGCCCGCCCAACGGAGCTGGTTGAGTGTGGTCAGTGCTTCGTTGCCGGGCATGTTGGCCTGGTCGAGAACACTGGTGCGCCTGTCCTCCCAGGGGATTTGCGGAGACATCCCAGTGTGTACTGGATTAGCTGGGCAGAGAGCGTATCGGAGAATCGGCGGGTTGGGAGTGCATGCCTGTATAGGAACCTGCCTTATTTTCAAGGATTAAGATGAGCTCCCGGTGACTTTCCATTCGCAACACACAGAGACAACCATGGACAGCACCACCATGTCCCCGGAGGATCAGTCTGCACACCGGGAGCACGCAGTCATAAAATCGGCCCTCTCAGGTGGACGTAAAAGGCCCCATGGCACGATTTCCAACACGGAGTGACTCCTGCCAATGAATGAAAGCTACCGGAAGCTGCGCAGAAACAGTCTGCGCATAACTGTCAGGTCACAAATGTAAAAAAATAGTGTTCACCACAACAGACGGAGGATCGGAGAAATGCTCCAGCTTCCTGGCATTTTCCTCGCAGCCCGATCTCTCCCGGCAATTTAATTTTTTTTTAATGATCCAGCTCCCCTGACGAACCAGCAATCGCAGCCAGCTTCCAGGTCATCGCAGCCGTCGCATCCTTTTGACAAAGAGCAAAGGAGGGAGTTCGGCCCGCTACCCTGGCCACTTATCCCTCAATCAACATCGCCAAAACTAATTATGCAGTCGTTATTACATGGGAGCTTGCTGTGCACATATTGGTTGCCACGTTTCCTACATCACAACAGTGACGAATCTTCAAAAGTGATTAATTGGTTGTAAAGTCCGATGGGACGCCTAAGGTGATAGGCGCTATACAAATGCTGGTATTTCTTTTGTTCTTTTAATATATCACAGCTTTCAGAAGTAGATGAGTAGTGGTGAGGGATTGGGTGATTGATGCCATACTACAATGATAACTTTATAGCTCTTAAGATTTTCACTTTAGCCTTATGAACAGAAAACTCACCATCACCCAGCTGTTCTGTTACACTATTAAAAGTGTTGTGTATGCATGCCTGTTTACTATGTGATGTCTGTAACACTGCTGTGCAACACTGAATGTACCCTTATACTGTACACACCTTACCTGCACACCAGAGGGCGCTGCTGCTGGAGACCTAAGGGTTACCTGCACACTGCAGGTAACCCAGTATAAAAAGGAACACACAGCTTGTTGTCGTCACTCAGGAGCTGCAAATAAAGAACTACAGGTCTACACAGTTTAAGTGCCATACCCTGCCTCGTGGAGTCATTACTAAAGGTGCCGACATACGGTACAACTGGCGACGGGAATAAGAGGTCACGAACTACACGCTCAATATGTCTAACCTCAGCAACCTTCAGCAAGTTACAGAGGGTGAGGATTGGGACGCTTTTGTGGAAAGATTGGAACACTTCTTTATAGCCAACGACCTGGACGGGGACACACCGGCCACACTACCGAACAAACACAGGGCCATCCTGCTTAGCAGTTGTGAGCCCACCATCTACGGTCTCGTCAGGGACTTACTAGCCCCAGAGAAGACAACCACCAAGAGCTATGAGCAACTTGTAACAATCATACAGGAACAACTAAAACCGAAAGAAAGAATCCTCACAGCCAGGCACCGGTTCTACACTTACCGGCGACCTGAGGGCCAAGAAATTGCCAAGTATGCTGCGCACTTAAGAAGACTAGCTGCACCATGTGATTTTGGCGACCACCTTAATGAAGCACTAAGGGACATATTGTCATCGGAATCGGCCACGAGGGCCTCCTACACAAATTGCTCTCGGCTGACATCACGGTCACCCTGCAGAAAGCAATTCAAGTGAGCCAGGCCTACATGGTTTCAGCCAGCGACTCCAGGCAAATACTGACCCAGGACTCGAAACCGACGAGAGAAGTACACCACATGGACACTTCTAAAGGCAGAAACGCTGCCCCAAGTCCCGCAACCCTGAGTCCACCACATGGGGCAAACCGGCTAGCCCCGTGCTAGCGCTGTGGAGGAAACCACAGGGCCCACCAATGCCGTTACAAAGACTATGCATGCAAAGAGAAAAGGCACCTTCCAAGGCTGTGCAGAAAAAGCTTTACTCACGGCGTCTCTGATGAGTTGGCTGATCACCGGGGCTCCGACACAGAGGAAGGTGAAGTTGCCCAATTCCTGGAAGAAGAGTATGGAACTCATACCTGCTCCACCGAAAGTTCTCCATGGATGATGAAAGTAGATGTCGAAGGAGTCCCGGTTTCCATGGAGAGCGACACGGGGCGAGCCAGTCTGTGATGAGCCAAGCGACCTTTGAAGAACTTTGGATGAATCCCGCCCATCGACCACAACGGCATCCGGTCCAAGCGAAGCTGCTCCCAGGCTTCCGGGCTTCGGCAATCGACCTCGAACATGGATCCATCGCAGCATCCGGAGGTTCTACTGTCCAGCTCGACTGCCCACAGCACCCCGGCAAAATCTCCGAGACCAAGGAGACAAACTCCACTTTCCGGCCGGGGCAGCACTCCAAGAGGTGAATACCTGCAGCAAGACCAGAAAATGGCTGCAGCACCACAAGCAGCAGAACCTGTAACAAAATGACCTCCGCCATGCCACGAGTGAACATGGAGGAGCATCACATGACACCGAGGGGCCAATCAGATTTGAAGGCTCCCTTAAAGGAGACCGGTAACCAAAGAAATTTAAAAGGGAAGTTTCAACTATTTGAGTACACGGACTTTAAAGCTAAAGATGCGATTAAAGGGTGCAAGTATGAAAATGTATGCAATGTAACAATGAATTGTGATGCTGGTTTAACTAATGTGACTAATGCGATGAATGCAGGTGTCAGTAAGGTTAAGAACAAGTTTATTATGCTTAACAATAATGATAGAGAATGCGAAATGCCTAATGTAACCATGTCTGTTGAAACCAGGACACCCAAAAGTGATGCAAATGCTAGAATGTATAATGCAGGCTTGACTATGTGTGATCAGAGCCAAGGTGTCATGTATACCGGTAGGACACTGCCAAAGGACATTGGGTCCTACAGGGACCATGCTGATGGAATCCCCCTGTGGGAGACCCCAGATCTAGCAGGCTACCTGACCATGTAGCCTGGACTTTTGGAACGAATGTGATGCCCCTTGCAGGACACACTCACAGCCAGTGGGAGCACACCCACTACAGGGACAGTGGTCAATGGGCAGCCCAGCCACCACCAATGGCAACCTGCACCAGACCAGCGCTACAACCTCTGGCCACCAGGGCCAACACCAGAAGCATGAGGCCAATACCCTCCAGCTTCCCTGGCAAACCCTGGGATAACTTGACCCTCATCCCAATTGGTGGACAAGGAGCCCGCCCAGTCTTGTGGCCCTGCCCACAACTACCCACATCACAGTGTATACACGCCACCCACTGCTGCCGTGGCTACCTCCCCGAGGGATCCCACAACAGTAACACCCACTTGGTTTGTGTGTGAGGGAGGGGAAACGTACGAGGCAAGCCTCAAGCACAGGGGTCACACCTGGCAACCACACAACCCTCACCACAACCTCCCACAGCCCACCACTGATCACCTCCCCTGGGCATGACAATAAGGATATGAAAAATGCTTAGGGGGGAGTATTGTTGTGTATGCATGCCTGTTTACTGTGTGATGTCTGTAACTCTGCTGTGCAACACTAAATGTAGCCTTACACTCTACACACCTTGCCTGTACACCAGAGGGTGCTGCTGCTGCTGGAGACCTCAGGGTTACCTGCACACTACAGGTAACCCAGTATAAAAAGGAACACACAGCTTGTTGTCCTCACTCAGGAGCTGCAAATAAAGGACTACAGGTCTGCACAGTTTAAGTATCATACCCTGCCTCATAGAGTCATTACTAAAGGTGCCTACATACGCTACAAAAAGCTTCCAAGATAAAGCGTGCTTCTAGTAGGACGCGATTGTAAAGAATCTTGGATATACATCTCTCTGGGGTTGGAATTCAATATTGCCCCGGTTGGGGATGATAACCTCTCCAGGGCTGGATATCCTGTGCCCACCATAGAAGACCCACCCCAGCAGCGAAATTTGGGGTACTGCCCCTCACAGGAAGTGGAGCACAATGTTGCGTGCTCCACTTCCTTTCGTGGCGGGATTTGGGGGCGCTATGCGTGCGCATCGCGGCGTGCTATATGGCCTCTCCACGTAGCGCTGACACGTTTCAATGTCCCTCCCCTTCCGTTAAAGGAGAGGGACGCTGCGAGCTCTGCAGGCCCTTTGATGGCCTCCACTGGGCCACTGGGGACATGAGGTGCCTTGGCCGCAGACCGGCACCGAAATGGAGTGTGGGGGCTACACGATCGCGGCCTGGGCCGCGCAACATCGACGCACAATGGCCCAGCCGGTAAGTGGCGGTTAAAAAAATAAAGATGGCGGCGCGCGACGCAGCGTACCTCCGCTTTAACATTTGCCCCACGATAGCTACGCAACCCGGTCCGCGACCCATGAGGTTGACGTTGGCATCGCCCCGGGGTGGCCTCACGGGGGTAAGGGGGGGGGCGCTGGCCAATTTACCCCATGGCACGAAATGGGGGGTTGCCGCACATAGCGATGTCGTCATCGTTACCAGTGCAACGGTCCGGGGCACTACCAGCGGAGTGGGGCATGAATACATTCGTGTCTCCGCTAACTCCCATCCAATTACGTGGGAGCTGGTAACACTCCCCGCTACCCACCCCTGGTGAAAACACGTTTGCACCCCATTAGCGCCCCCCAGAGGCGCTAACAGGTGTCACATAACAGGGGAATTTTGGCCCTTCAATTTCTTGACCCATGTCATTAGTATAAATATTGAAAAGCTAAGTTCGCAATAGTGATCCCGAGCGAACAGCACTTGTCAACAACTCCAACAATCAGAGAACTAACCTTTCACAGGATCATAGAATCAAAGAAGTTTACAACATGGAAGGAGGCCATTTTGGCCCATCGTGTCCAGGCCGGCCAACAAGAGGCCTTCCCACTTTCCAGCTCTTGGTCCGTAATCCTGCAGGTGCACATCCAAGTACTTTTTAAATGTAGTGAGGGTTTCTGCCTCTACCACCCTTTCAGCTAGCAAGTTCCAGACCCCAACTGTTATGTAATGATGTGTGTATCATCCCAGTACCTTAAATGTAAGCACTATGCCACACCACAGAGGGCGCTGTGGTGGGAAACCCTGGTAGCACCTGTAACAAGGACTATATAAGGCTGACCACCACACCTAGGAGGCACTCTGGAGCTGAACAATAAAGGACGAAGGTCACAGCAGTTAGACTTACACCAGACCGTGTGGAGTCAGTGATTTGTGTGCTACATACACCACATTGGCAACGAGGAAGTGGACGAACTCCACGCAACCATGGCTAAAGGATCTGGGCTCGCTAAAGGATTTTACCGTGGGCAATGATTGGGAGGCCTTTACGGAACGGCTCGAGTACTACTTCACAGCAAATGACCTAACGGAGAACACATACGCACTGACAGAGAAGCGTAAGGCGATATTGCTCTCCAGTTGTGGAGATGAGGTTTACTGTCTCGTCAGGGATTTGCTGGCACCCGGGAGCGCCAGGGACAAGTCATACGAGGAGCTGACTGAACTCATTTGTGACCAGTTGAAACCGAAGGAGAGCATCCTCACGGCCAGATACAAATTTTACCATCACTGCAGACCCGAGGGCCAGGATGTCACCAAATATGCTGCGGACCTCAGGAGACTCGCGGCGCCGTGTGATTTTGGCGCACACCTTGACGAGGCTTTGCGGGACGTTTTCGTTATGGGGATTGGTCACGAGGGCCTCCTTCACAAGCTGCTGGCCACGGAACCCACAGTCACTCTGACAAAGGCTATCACCATCAGCCGGGCATATATGACCTCGACTTGCAGCACCAAGCAAATAATCCACACAGTCTCGAACCCGGCAGGCACTGTCCACAGGATAGCGCCCACCACGGACAAAACTGCAGAACGTGGCTCTGCCCGGGGCAGAGAGCACGGACCTCGGGATCCTGGAACTCAGAGTCCGCCGAGGGGGGCCAATCAAGCAGCACCATGCTGGCGTTGTGGAGGAAGCCATGGGGCTCACCGGTGCAGGTTTGCAGAGTACACGTGCAATACCTGCCACGTTAAAGGCCACCTTCAGCGTAGGTGTAAAAGAAATCGGAATCACCGTGTGGCTGGGTAGATGGGGGATGATCCACTGTTCAGCGAGGAGCAGGTAGAAGAAGATGAGGTGTTTGGACTGCACACGTGTACTGACGATTCGCCCCCAGTGATAAGGGAAGTAAAAATCAACGGAGTCCCAGTGAGTATGGAAGTGGACACGGGCTCAGGTCCGTCATTGATGAGTCGGAGAACTTTTGATAAACTGTGGATTAACCCAGCTGCACGACCCAAGCTGGTCCCGGTCACGGCGAAGCTGCGTACCTACACCAGGGAACTGACACCTGTTCTTGGCAGAGCGATGGTGCAGGTATCCCACGGGGACGAGACGCACGGTTTACCTTTGTGGGTCGTTGCAGGCGATGGGCCGACACTCCTCGGCCGGAGGTGGATGGGGAAGGTCCGTGGGAGCTGGGAAGACTTCATCACTCCACAGGCTGCTGCTCCCCGGGGTGCTGCCGTGCCCCGGGTCCCCAGAGAGCAGCGCCGACCGAGCTGGAGCTGCAGCCTCAATCCACCCACAGGCAAACCCCAGGCCCGGACCTCACACAGAGATCCCGCAGCCTCAGCCCCCACAGGCAAGCCCCAGGCCCGGACCTCACACACAGATCTCGCAGCCTCAGCCCCCACAGGCAAGCAGCCCTGCACAGAGGGGCCTAGTGAGGGGGGGAGTGAGCCGGCGGGGTGCGAGGGGTCCGGGATGGCCGGCGGTTAGGAAGAGCCCCGCCGAGGAGCTGTGAGCGTCGGGTGGCGGCAGCAGCTGGAGGTCGGCGGCTATGGAGGCCGTGGGGGACGCGGCAAGTGCGGCCGCTGGAGAGGCCACGACGGCCGCAGGAGAGGCGGCAAGTCAGGTGGCAGTGGAGGGGAGCGGAGGCTGCGACGGCGGAGGGCACCCGGAGCGGCGGAGAAGAAGATGGCGGCGGCATCGTGTCGGAGCAGCAGAGCATCAAAGATGGCGCCGCCCAAGGAGAAGCCTCGTGGAATCCTCCTGCATCAAAGATAGCGCCTTAAAAAGGAAATGCACCCGGGAGTCTTAAAAGGGCCTTACCAAGAGGTGGTCCCCACAAAGGACTTCTGTAAGGCAGAGCGAGTCTAAAATGAGCTATGTTAATGTGAGATAGTGAATTTATAATAAGAATTACTTTTTTAATGCTGAATGGCCACTGTATTTGTGTAAAATAATGGATGAAGTGCAATTAATGATAACGGCTAACAAGGAAATCAAGGATCCGTTACCAGTCAATAACCAGTTAATGTACCAGATAATATGTACCATACGAACGCACTGTTTATGCTCACCTGCCTTCCATTGGACAAGTGTGATGTTATGTAATGATGTGTGTATCGTTGTCCTGCGTCCTGGTGCGGGGGGGGAAGGTGATGTTATGTAATGATGTGTGTATCGTCCCAGTACCTTAAATGTAATGTAAGTACTATGCCACACCACAGAGGGCGCTGTGGTGGGAAACTCTGGTAGTACCTACAACAGGTGCTATATAAGGCTGACCACCACACCTGAGAGGCATTCTGGAGCTGAACAATAAAGGACGAAGTTAGATTTACACCAGACCGTGTGGAGTCAGTGATTTGTGTGCTACATACACCAACCAACCACCCATTGTGTGAAGACATTTCCCCTCAAATCCCCTCTAAACCTTCTACCAATTACTTTAAATGTATGCCCACTGGTTGTTGAACCCTCTGCTAAGGGAAATAGCCCCTTTCTATCCACTATATCTAGGCCTCTCATAATTTTATACAGCTCAATGAGGTCTCCCCTCAGCCTCCTCTGTTCCAATGAAATCAAGTCCAGCCTATCTAATCTGTCCTTATAGCTTAGATTCTCCACTCCCAACAACATCCTCGTAAATTTCCTCTGTTACCTCTCCAGTGCAATCACGTCCTTCCTGTAATATGGTGACCAGAACTGCATGCAGTACTCCAGCTGTAGCCTATCTAGTGTTTTATACAGTTCAAACATAACTCCCCTGCTCTTGTATTCTATGCCTTAGCTAATAAAGGCAAGCATTCCGTAGGCCTTCTTAGCCACCTTATCTACCTGGTCTGCTACTTTCAGGCATCTGTGGACATGCACTCCAAGGTCCCTTTGTTCCTCTACACTTCCTAGTGTCCTACCATTTAATGTGTATTCTCTTTCCTTGTTAGCCCTCCCCAAATGCATTACCTGACACTTATCCGGATTGAATTCCATTTGCCACTGTTCCACCCACTTGATTAGTACATTGATATCTTCCCACAATCTGCAGCTTTCTTCTGCATTATCAACCACCCAGCCAATCTTTGTATCATCTGCAAACTTCTTAATCATACCCTAAACAGTCAGGTCCAAGTCATTGATATATACCACAAAAAGCAAGGGACCCAGCACTGAGCCCTGCAGAACCCCATGGAAACAGCCTTCCAGTCCCAAAAACACCCATCAACCATTACCCTTTGCTTCCTGCGTCCGAGCCAATTTTGAATCCAACTTGCCACTTTACCCTGGATCCCATGGGCTTTTACTTTTGTGACCAGTCTGCCATGTGGGACCTTATTAAAAGCTTTGCTAAAATCCATATTCACAACATCATACACTTTGCCTTCATCGACCCTCCTGGTTACCTCCTCGAAAAATTCAATCAAGTTAGCCAGACATGACCTTCCCTTAACAAATCTGTGCTAACTGTCCTTGATTAATCCTTGTCTTTCTAAGTGAAGATTTATTCTGTCCTTCAGAATTTTTTCCAATAATTTTCCCACCACTGAGGTTAGGCTGACTGGCCTGTAATTATTCAGTCTATGCCTTTCTCCCTTCTTAAACAAAAGTACAACATTAGCAGTCTTCCAGTCCTCTGGCACCAGACCTGAAGCCAGAGAGGACTGGAAAATGATGGTCACTTTGTCCCTGCTCACTGTGTCCTGTCTCCCAACCAATTGCCAAACCTTGTCACGAGGTTACCTCCAGTTCCATACTCGCTCATTTTTGCTGATAACCTCTTCAGCAAAACCTTATCAAGTGTATACAGACAACATCCCCTCTCTACCTTGCTTGCGACGGCCTCAAAAAATTCAACTGGATTAGTTAGGCATGACCCACCATGCACAAACCCACGCTGACACTCTGGTGCCCGAGCAACTGACACACATGGATTCTCTTTGCTATTAATGGGAAAGCTGAGGAACGCTGTACCTGATTGGCTGAGCAGTCACACGTGACTGCACCTTCTGCGTGGGAACCTGGAGGACGGGAGCGCGCTCCGCTGCGCGGGAAGAGAAGGCCTCCCCACTGGAATCTCACGCTCCTCCCGGAACCCCAGGTAAATTTGTAAAAATTCTTCGGTCGGAGGCGTTCGTCCGAAAGAAGCCTCCGATTGGAATTTCAGGCCCAATATCATTCTGTGGCAAAGCACAAAAGTATGAGTTTTTATTCAGGGCAAATTTCACCTAAAAGGGCCAGAATGATTCTGCAGATGGCAGCAGAAGGATTTGTTAGACAAGGAAGGTTCCGTTATATTGGTACTGTCAGATTTTTAACAGATGAGGCGCATTCAAGCAGAATGAGAATAGTGCCAAGAATACAATTTATAACAGAATACACAAAATAAAACAATTAGATTATGAGTCAAATAATGATGAGACAATACATTTGTGCACTGCTAATTCTGCACTGCGAGGGAATGATAAACTTCGGAGGAAGCTGCCTTGAAAGCTGTTATGTTCATACTCTATTTGATTGTTAGAGGACACAAGACAGGCATTAAGACCCTGCGGGAGCATGCTGTAAACATGCTGGTTGTGAGACACCATTTTTGGGAGTTCGTCTCCTGCTTCAGTTAGTGGCCGTGAAGTTCCGTTCGAGCTCTTCGACAGACGACAGGAAAAGAGAAAAAAATGCGCACTTACCTGTTGCTGCTGCGCCCGTTGGAACTTGCGAGCCTGAGGCCTCTGGTGACTGCGCGTCGCAGCACGTGCATGTGGGCACGTGCGCAGGCCGGGAGCTGGAGGCAGCAGCCAATCAGGTGAGGTAAGTTCGGAACTCCTATTGCTATGAATGAGAAAACTGCCCCCACCCGCCCAAACACCCAAAACACAATAAAAAATAGAAAATAAACTACATATTTAACATTCATTTAAATTAAAGTTCTTACAAAAAAAATATTTTCTTGACTTTTTAAAAAGTTTTTTTCAATTAAACCTTAAAATAAACTTACCGTAGTGGGGAGGGTTTTTAAAAATAACATGTGTTTTTATAACTTTATTTTTAAATGTTTGTGTATTTTTAAACACTTGTGCCTCTAAAAGTAGGCTATACGTCGTTTTTTTTTAGGAGCAAGGTTTTAAAGGACATTTGCAGGGCAAGATACTCATAAATATCGGAAATCTTGCCCTGCAAGTGTCCTCGCTCCCGATATGCGTGAGATCTGTCAAGCTAGAAACTTGACAGATCTGAAAAGCGGTTTTCAGCGCATGTGCATTGCGCGCCGAAAACTGGCTTTTCCGATGCCTTCCCGGGTCCGTAGAAACTCCGTACGGACCCGGGACATCGGAATTTCAGGGCCAGCATCATTCTGTGGCAAAGCATAAATGTATGAGTTTTTATTCAGGCCAAAATCCGCCTAAAAGGGCCAGAATGAATCTGCAGATGGCAGCAGAAGGATAAAGAAGGAAGGTTCTGTTATATTGGTGCTATCAGATTTTTAGCAGCTGAGGCACATTCAATCAGAATGTGAATAGTGCTAAGAATACAATTTATAACAGAATACATAAAATAAATCAATTAGATTATGTCAATAATGATGAGAGGATACATTTGTGCCTTGCTAGTTCTGCACTGCGGGGTAATGACAAACTTCGAAGGAAGCTGCCTTGAAAGATGTTGTGTTCATACTCTATTTGTTGTTACAGGACACTAGACAGGCATTAGGACCCTACGGGAGCTATTTACAGTTGCTGTAAACATGCTGGTTCACGCTGGTTGTGGGACACCATTTTGTAGGTTTTGCTATAAAGGACACAGTTAGGTACATTTCTCCTGTTTCAGTTAGTCTGTTTATTTACGTACACAACAAAAGCCCAGTTGGGACATGCTAGAGATAAGCTTGCTCCAGGAATTAGGTGCTGCATGAAACAGGTCCAGACTCTCCAATTCATCCTCCTTTCCTGACCAGGTGCATGTCCAGTTGGTGCCTTTTCCTGATAAAATCAAAATTGTAAATTCACTGTGTGGGAAAATAACTTGACAGTGATTGTTTCTTTTTGAATGGGTTTAGCAAATTTTTTTATTAGTTCCTGTTTGTGGGCATCGCTGACAAGGCCAGTATTTATTGCACGTCCCCAATTGCCCTTAAGAAGATGGTGGTGAGCCGCATTCTTGAATCGCTGCAGTCCGTGTGGTGAAGGTGCTCCCACCGTGCTGTTAGGGAGCGAGTTCCAGGATTTTGACCCAGCGACGATGAAGGAACGGCCGATATATTTCCAAGTCTGGATGGTGTGTGACAGGGAGGGGAAACGTAGAGGTGGTGGTGATCCTTTGTGTCTGCTGCCCTTGTCCTTCTAGGTGGTAGAGGTCACGGGTTTGGGAGGTGCTGTCGAAGAAGCCTTGGTGAGTTGCTGCAGTGCATCTTGTAGATAGTACACACTGCAGCCACGGTGCGCCGGTGATGGAGGAAGTGAATCTTTAAGGTGGTGGATGCCTCCATTTACAATATTTAGAAAGGATAGGGTAGGCAAACCTGACTGGAGTGGTCTCCATTGTCCAGAAAGGAATAAAAGCAGTGGGGCAGGGCAAGATTTCAAGTGGGGAAATATTCCAGCTCCATCTGCAGTTCATCATCAGTATGCTTCGAGGATTGTCTTATTGACCAGCAAATCAAGAGGGAGAGGAGGATCTGACGCTGTGTACTACGTCAATAAGGTAATCAGTGAAGGGAAAATAGTAGTGATGGGAGATTTCAATAATACATCATAAGGTGGTCAAAGAAAGGCCACATGATATGGGAGGCCCTTGAGAGACATTTATTGATGCAATCAATGATTGCTTCTGAATTGCAAGAGGTGAATTCAGCTTCTAATCCTAACATTAAGAGGGTAATATCCTGGATTTAGTGTTCAGCAATGAGCTGTAGCTGACAGGTAACCTCGAGGCAGATTGGGAGCGTTCCATTGTAAGCGGCGAAACACGTGACTCTCACTCCATGGGAATGAGAGCCGATTTTGTACAGGCGCTTGCTGTTTCCCACCTGTTCTCCTATACTGGGGCTGGTTTGCTCCTGGGAATTTGCATTAACATTTTCCTGTTGACTATGACATGCACTAGCACCATTTCCTCCTCAGTGACTCACTGGAGCACACAGATTAAAAAAAAAGATCTTGTTTGTCACTCATTCTTCTCTTCAGTGCCATACAGTCATCTGGTGTCAGTTGTGGCTCAGTGGATAGCACCCTCACCTCTAAGTCAGAGGATTGTGATTTCAAATCCCACTCCAGAGACTTGAGCACAAAAATCCGAGGCTAACACTCCACTGCAGTGCTGAGAGAGCGCTGCACTGTCGGAGGTGCTGTCTTTTGGATGAGATGTTAAACCGAGGCCCCATCTGCTCTCTCAGGTGGATGTAAAAGATCCCATGGAACTATTTCAAAGAAGAGCAGGGGAGTTATCCTTGGTGCCCTGGGGCCAATATTTATCCCTCAATCAACATAACTAAAAAAGATTATCTGATCATTAACACATTGCTGTTTGTGCGAGCTTCTGTGCGCAAATTGTCTGCTGCGTTTCCTACATTGCATCATTGACTGCACTTCAAAAAGTACTGAATTGGCTTTAAAGTGCTTTGGGACGTCCAGTGGTCATGAAAGGGGCTACATGTAATGCCCCTATTTAAAAAAGGAGGCAGACAAAAAGCAGGAAACTATAAACCAGTTAGCCTAACATCTGTGGTTGGGAAAATGTTGGAGTCCATTATTAAAGAAGCAGTAGCAAACATTTGGAAAAGCAAAATTCGGTCAGGCAGAGTCAGCATGGATTTATGAAGAGGAAGTCATGTTTGACAAATTTGCTGGAATTCTTTGAGGATGTATAAGGGATGATTTGGGTGTATCAGGGATGGTTTTCTAGACCAATACATCGAGGAACCAACTAGAGAGCTGGCCATCCTCGACTGGGTGTTGTGTAATGAGAGAGGATTAATTAGCAATCTTGTTGTGTGAGGCCCCTTGGGAAAGAGTGACCATAATATGGTAGAATTCTTCATTAAGATGGAGAGTGACACAGTTAATTCAGACGCTACAGAGACCTGAACTTAAAGAAAGGTAACTTCGATGGTATGAGACATGAATTGGCCAGGATAGACTGGTGAATGATACGTAAAGGGTTCATGGTGGATAGGCAATGGCAGACATTTAAAGATCACATGGATGAACTTCAACAATTGTACATCCCTGTCTGGCGCAAAAATAAAACGGGGAAGGTGGTTCAACTGTAGCTAACAAGGGCAATTAAGGATTGTGTTAAATCCAAGGAAGAGGCATAGAAATTGGCCAGAAAAAGCAGAAAACCTGAGGACTGGGAGAATTTAAGAATTCAGCAGAGGAGGACAAAGGGTTTAATTAGGTGGGGGAAAATAGATTATGAGAGTAAGCTTGCAGGGAACATAAAAACTGACTGCAAAAGCTTCTATAAATATGTGAAGATAAAAAGATTAGTGAAGACAAATGTAGGTCCCTTGCAGTCAGAATCAAGTGAATTTATAATGGGGGACAAAGAAATGGCAGACCAATTGAGCAACTACTTGGGTTCTGTCTTCACTAAGGAAAGCATAATTAACCTTCCGGAAATACTAGGGGACCGAGGGTCTGACAAGAAGGAGGAACTGAAGGAGATTCTTATTAGTCAGAAAATTGTGTTAGGGACATTGATGGGGCGGAAGGCCGATAAATCCCTGGGGCCTGATATTCTGCATCCCAGAGTACTTAAGGAAGTGGCCCTAGAAATAGTGGATGCATTGGTAGTCATTTTCCAACATTCTATAGACTCTGGATCAGTTCCTATGGATTGGAGGGTAGCTAATGCAACCCCACTTTTTAAAAAAGGAGAGAGAAAACAGGAACTATAGACCGGTTAGCCTGACATCGGTGGTGGGGAAAATGTTGGAATCAATTATTAAAGATGAAATAGCAGCACATTTGGAAAGCAGTGACAGGATCGGTCCAAGTCAGCATGGATTTATGAAAGGGAAATCATGCTTTACAAATCTTCTAGAATTTTTTGAGGATGTAACTCGTAGAGTGAACAAGGGAGAACCAGTGGATGTGGTGTATTTTGACTTTCAAAAGGCTTTTGACAAGGTCCCTGACAAGAGATTAGTGTGCAAAATTAATGTACATGCTATTGGGGGTAATGTATTGACATGAATAGGGAACTGGTTGGTGGACAGGAAGCAAAGAGTAGGAATAAATGGGTCCTTTTCAGAATGGCAGGCAGTGACTAGTGGGGTATTACAAGGTTCAGTGCTGGGATCCCAGCTATTTATAATATACATTAATGATTTAGACGAAGGAATTGAAGATAATAGCTCCAAGTTTTCAGATTACACTAAGCTGGGTGGCAGTGTGAGCTGTGAGGAGGATGCTCAGAGGCTGCAGAGTGACTTGGACAGGTTAGGTGAGTAGGCAAATGCATGGCAGATGCAGTATAATGTAGATAAATGTGAGGTTATCCACTTTGGTGGCAAAAACAGGAAGGCAGATTAGGAAAAGGGGAGGTGCAATGAGACCTGGATGTCATGGTGCATCAGTCATTGAAAGTTGGCATGCAGGTACAGCAGCAAGAAGGCAAATGGCATGTTGGCCTTCATAGCGAGACAATTTGAGTATAGGAGCAGGGAGGTCTTACTGTAGTTGTACAGGGCCTTGGTGAGGGCACACCTTCAGTATTGTGTACAGTTTTGGTCTCCTCATCTGAGGAAGGACATTCTTGTTATTGAGGGAGTTCACTGAAGGTTCACCAGACTGATTTCCGGGATAGCAGGACTGACATATGAAGAAAGACTGGATTGACTAGGCATATATTCACTGGAATTTAGAAGAATGAGAGAGGATCTCATAGAAACATAAAATTCTGACGGGATTGGACAGGTTAGATGCAGGAAGAATGTTCTCGATGTTGGGGAAGTCCAGAACCAGGGGTCACAGTATAAGGGTAAGGGGTAAGCCATTTAAGACCGAGATGAGGAGAAACTTCTTCACTCAGAGAATTGTGAACCTGTGGAATTCTCTACCACAGAAAGTTGTTGAGGCCAGTTTATTAGATATATTCAAAAGGGAGTTAGTAGTGGCCCTTATGGCTAAAGGGATCAAGGGGTATGGAGAAATTGCAGGAAAGGTGTACTAAGATTGCAAAAATGATCAACCATGATCATATTGAATGGTGGTGCAGGCTCAAAGGTCCGACTGTCCTACTCCTGCACCTATTTTCTATGTTTCTAGATGTGGTGTATTTGGACTTCCAGAAGGCATTTTACAAGGTGCCACATAAAAGGTTACTGCATAAGATAAAAGTTCGTGGGGTTGGGGGTAATATATTAGCAGGGATAGAGGATTGGCTAACTAATAGAAAACAGAGAGTCAGGATAAATGGTTCATTCTCTGGTTGGCAACCAGTTACTAGTGGGGTGCTGCAGGGATCAGTGCTGGGACCCCAACTATTTACAATCTATATTAATGACTTGGAAGAAGAGACTGAGTGTAATGTAGCCAAGTTTGCTGCCAATACAAAGATGGGAGGAAAAGCAATGTGTGAGGAGGACACAAAAAAATCTGCAAAAGGACATAGACAGGCTAAGTGAGTGGCTAAAAGTTTGGTAGATAGAGTATAATGTCGGAAAGTGTGAGGTCATGCACTTTGGCAGAAAAAAATCAAAGAGCAAGTTATTATTTAAATGAAGAAAGATTGCAAAGAGCTGCAGTACCTGGGGGTACTTGTGCATGAAACACAAAAGGATAGTATGCAGGTACAGCAAATGGTATCTTAGCCTTTATTGCAAAGGGGATGGAGTATAAAAGCAGGGAAATCTTGCTACAGCTATATAAGGTGTTGGTGAGACCACACCTGGAATACTGCGTGCAGTTTTGGTTTCCATATTTACAAAAGGATATACTTGCTTTGGAGGCAGTTCAGAGAATGTTCACTAGGCTGATTCTGGAGATGAGGGGGTTGACTTTTGAGGGAAGGTTGAGTAGGTTGGGTCTCTGCTCTTTGGAATTCAGAAGAATGAGAGGTGATCTTATCGAAACGTATAAGATTATGAGGGGGCTTTACAAGGTGGATGCAGAGAGGATGTTTTATATTGATGGGGGAGACTAGAACTAGAGGGCAAGATCTTAGAATAAGGGGACGCCCATTTAAAACAGAGATGAGGAGAAATTTCTTCTTTCAGAGGGTTGTGAATCTGTGGAATTTGCTGCCTCAGAGAGCTGTGGAAGCAGGGACATTGAATAAAGTTAAGAATGAAATAGGCAGTTTCTTAAATGATAAGGGGATGAGGAGTTATGGGGAGCAGGTGGGAAAGTGGAGCTGAATTCATGATCAGATCAGCCATGATCATATTAAGTGGCGGAGCAGGCTTGAGGGGAGGTATGGCCTTCTCATGCTCCTATTTCTTATGTTCTTATATAAATGCAAGTTTTTTTTCTCTTCACAGGTACCTACTGTTGAAATGCAGCTTCTGTTAATTTCGTCCTCCATAGCTCAGATTGTTCAAAGCATGCCAGCCGCTGTGATACAAGGTGGCGGTGCAGTGTGACTGCCATCTCCTTCTCGTTACAGTATGGAGCTTTCAAACCAACGATCCTTTGCAAGAGGCAGGGAAAAGAAATTAAAAAGCAAGGAAAGAAAGTGTCACATGAGTCTTGGTGATTTGTGACTGTTGTCTCACACTGGCAAATGCCATTTTTTGATTTGTCAATAAGTTGTTAGAATTTCCATGGTAAGGTTTAACGTTCGACTCAAACTTCCTGAAAATATGGCTGCCCAGCAAGCATCAGACTCAAGACGCTGACGTGGCTTTATATCCTTTGAATCGTGGGGATTGTAATTTTCTCCAAATGAAAATATTGATGCTTGCTTACCTGTGGCATTTCCTACGTACACGGCTAACCTCAGCGGTCGAGGTTTTGTTACAATAGTTGGTGAGTAAGTAATCTTTTCATCTGAGAACAATTGCTACAAACGGAATAATTTTCAAAGGAGGGTCCAGGGGTAGTTATCATTAATTCACAATGAACACAAGCTACGGTGAATTGTTAAAATGAATAATCCCTTGACAGAAGCCGAGACAGATCTAAAAGCTGATGATAATACAACTCAAATATTTACACTCCCTTGTAAGCGTATACATAAATAATAGGAGCAGTTTGCTTTGTGTTGGCCAACCATGGGGTCACACAAACATAAATAGAAATTCTAGCCGCTCTAGCTGATAAATTCATGCTTGCATAAGATGTAGAAGATATCTCAGGGCAGAATAGCTGAATGGTGAGTCCCAGTCATGAGTTGTTGATGGAAGTTTAGAGAGATTAAATTGCCCTTGCAGTTACAGAGCTCATTACTTCTGTGCCTAGACCAACATTGGAAGTAATGAGTAGAAGCTGGTGTACTTCAAAGTGGGGTGGAGGAGAAACCAGACACAGAGTGCCCTGTTAGAGTTCAGAGAAGGCAACATGAAACTGACTTCATTGAAGGTGACTATTTTTCTACAAGCAAATAAAAGCATTTATTTAGCCTCTTTCATGACCAGCGGACATCTCAAAGCGCTTTACAGCCAATTAAATACTTTTGGAGTGTAGTCACTGTTGTAATGTGGGAGATGTGGCAGCCAACTTACGCACAGCAAGCTCCCACAAACAGCAATGCGCAAATGACCAGAAAATCTGTTTTTGATATATTGATTGAGAGATGAATATTAGCCAAGACACCAGGGAGAATGCCCCTGTTCTTCTTCGAAATAGTGTCATGGGATCTTTTACATACACCTGACATCTCATCCAAAAAACAACACCTCCAACAGTGCAGCACTCCCTCAGCACTGCACTCGAGTGTCAGCCAAGATTTATATGTTCAAGTTCCTGGAGTGGGACTTAAACCCACAACTTTCTGACTTGGAGGCAAGTATGCTACTCACTGAGCCACAGCTGACACTAGACAGGCAACAGAGACAAAGCCTTTTGGACAATATCCCCAAAGTTTGCTGGTACTCTTGGTTCTGGATATCTGCAGTGACCAAAGCCTGCAGACCTCATGAATATTTAATTATACCCCAACAATATTTTGTTGATCAAGAAAGGCACCACCATGCAAAAACAGAAAATGTTCAAAATTGAACAAAGCCCGAGAAGGCCCAACCAATTGGCTCGTGCAATGAGAAGCGAATTGAAGTTCAAGTTCAGTTCTGGGAAACTTAAAGTGAAAGTCGATGAAACAAAAATAAAGACAATTCTTCGGAAAAAACTTCGGAAGATGATTTCCACGAATGCTTTGGTTGGCGGCCATGCTGCATTCCCTGTGACCGACGGTAGTGCTGGCGCCGATGTGGGTTAGTGAAGGCCCTCCTTTAACGCTCTCTCCTTCAACACGCCAGCGCCTACTGTTCCTTTCCTTCATGGAAGTCTGTTAGTTGCATCCTCCATGCCTTCAGCCCTCACCTCCCCCTCACGACAGCCCTTCCCCCATTTATGCTTGCAGATGACACGCCCCCAGTGGTCAGGGGAACTGGCGACACCGATGTGGACAGCATTGGTAATGAGGCCGTCGTCGAATGTGCTCGCTACTTGAATGCACAAGTGCTCACTGTGCTTTTCTGTCCAAAAGGGTGCTGGTTGCAGGCTCCAAGCGGCAATCCCCCACCTCCCCGCTCACGGCAGCCCTTCTCCCATTGATGCTTGCAGATGAAACATCGAGCAGCAGCAGACCACAAAGGGATAGACCACCTGTGAGACCACCTGCAGGCCTGAAGCACAGGCGTGTAGACAGAAGGCCTCCAATATCGCCAAGCACGGATGATGACATTGAAGCCTCAAGTAATCAAGACACCATTGTCACGACTCCCTGGCTCATCCAGACCACTGATGGGGAGGAGGAGGAGGTTAAAGAGGAGATTAATGCAATAGTTAGGAAGGACATTAGCTTGGATGATGTGGAATCTATATGGGTAGAGCTGCAGAACACCAAAGAGCAAAAAACATTCGCAGGAGTTGTATACAGACCTCCAAACAGTAGTCGTGATGTTGGGGAGGGCATCAAACAGGAAATTAGGGGTGCATGCAATAAAGGTGCAGCAGTTATCATGGATGACTTTAATATGCATATAGATTGGGCTAACCAAACTAGAAGCAGTACAGTGGAGGAGGATTTCCTGGAGTGCATAAGGGATGGTTTTCTAGACCAATATGTCGAGGAACCAACTAGGAAGAGGTCATCTTAGACTGGGTGTTGTGTAATGAGAGAGGATTAATTAATTAATCATTGTGCGAAGCCCCTTGGGTAAGAGTGACCATAATATGGTGGAATTCTACATTAGGATAGTGAATGAAACAGTTAATTCAGAGACCATGGTCCAGAACTTAAAGAAGGGTAACTTTGAAGGTATGAGGCATGAATTGGCTAGGATAGATTGGCGAATGATACTTAAGGGGTTGACAGTGGATGGGCAATGACAGACATTTAGAGACCGCATGGATGAACTACAACAATTGTACATTCCTGTCTGGAGTAAAAATAAAAAAGCGAAGGTGGCTCAACCGTGGCTATCAAGGAAAATCAGGGATAGTATTAAAGCCAAGGAAGTGGCATACAAATTGGCCAGAAATAGCAGCGAACCCGGGGAATGGGAGAAATTTAGAACTCAGCAGAGGAGGACAAAGGGTTTGATTAGGGCAGGGAAAATAGAGTACGAGAGGAAGCTTGCAGGGAACATTAAGACGGATTGCAAAAGCTTCGATAGATATGTAAAGAGAAAAAGGTTAGTAAAGACAAATATAGGTCCCCTGCAGTCAGAATCAGGGGAAGTCATAACTGGGAACAAAAAAATGGCAGACCAATTGAACAAATACTTTGGTTTGGTATTCATTAAGGAGGACACAAACAACCTTCCGGATATAAAAGGGATCAAAGGGTCTAGTAAGAAGGAGGAAATGAGAGAAATCCTTATTATCAACATGGATTTGTGAAAGGGAAATCATGCTTGACAAATCTTCTGGAATTTTTTGAGGATGTTTCCAGTAGAGTGGACAAGGGGGAACCAGTTGATGTGGTGTATTTGGACTTTCAGAAGGCTTTCGACAAGGTCCCACACAAGAGATTAATATGCAAAGTTAAGGCACATGGGATTGGGGGTAGTGTGCTGACGTGGATTGAGAACTGGTTGGCAGACAGGAAGCAAAGAGTAGGAGTAAATGGGTACTTTTCAGAATGGCAGGCAGTGACTTGCGGGGTACTGCAAGGTTCTGTGCTGGGGCCCCAGCTGTTTACATTGTACATTAATGATTTAGACGAGGGGATTAAATGTAATATCTCCAAGTTTGTGGATGACACTAAGTTGGGTGGCAGTGTGAGCTGTGAGGAGGATGCTATGAGGCTGCAGAGTGACTTGGATAGGTTAGGTGAGTGGGCAAATGCATGGCAGATGAAGTATAATGTGGATAAATGTGAGGTTATCCACTTTGGTGGTAAAAACAGAGAGACAGACTATTATCTGAATGGTGACAGATTAGGAAAAGGGGAGGTGCAACGAGACCTGGGTGTCATGGTATATCAGTCACTGAAGGTTGGCATGCAGGTACAGCAGGCGGTTAAGAAAGCAAATGGCATGTTGGCCTTCATAGCGAGGGGATTTGAGTACAGGGGTAGGGAGGTGTTACTACAGTTGTACAGGGCCTTGGTGAGGCCACACCTGGAGTATTGTGTACAGTTTTGGTCTCCTAACTTGAGGAAGGACATTCTTGCTATTGAGGGAGTGCAGTGAAGGTTCACCAGACTGATTCCCGGGATGGCGGGACTGACATATTAAGAAAGACTGGATCAACTGGGCTTGTATTCACTGGAGTTCAGAAGAATGAGAGGGGATCTCATAGAAACGTTTAAAATTCTGACGGGTTTAGACAGGTTAGATGTAGGAAGAATGTTCCCAATGTTGGGGAAGTCCAGAACCAGGGGTCACAGTCTAAGGATAAGGGGGTAAGCCATTTAGGACCAAGGTGAGGAGAAACTTCTTCACCCAGAGAGTGGTGAACCTGTGGAATTCTCTACCACAGAAAGTTGTTGAGGCCAATTCACTAAATATATTCAAGAAGGATTTAGATGTAGTCCTTACTACTAGGGGGATCAAGGGGTATGGTGAGAAAGCAGGAATGGGGTACTGAAGTTGCATGTTCAGCCATGAACTCATTGAATGGCGGTGCAGGTTAGAAGGGCTGAATGGCCTACTCCTGCACCTATTTTCTATGTTTCTAGAACACAGGTGGCACAAGCGCGTCACGACTTCCACTCGCATGTGCCAGCTCAGATACTGGTGGGAGTGCACGGTGTGCTGTAGTTGATGTTGTTGTTGGGGCGGCAGCGAGTATCGCACCGGGGCCTAGCGGGCTGCTGGTGACGGGGCTAGGCAACTTCAGGTACCACCTCTCCGGGGGGTGAGGGTGGGGGAGGGGCAGTGAGTGCTGAAGAGGACTCAGGTGAGCCCATAAATGTTGGGCCTTATGAGAGAAGGGTGGAGGCCATGCATTCCCAGATGTTGGGGACACTAACAAGGATACCAGAGAACCTGTTGGAAGTGGCAAGGAGCGTGGAGGTGTCCGTCTCCCACATAGTCAACAGCTCTGCGCCCACCATGGAGCCCAACGTTGCTAGTGTGCAGGAGATGGTGGACTCCCAGAGTGACCATGCGGATCCAGCTGTGATGCTGCAACCTGCAGGTGATGTGGCAGCTGCCATTTCAGCACAGACGCGAGGAAATTATCACATCGGTGCTGGATTGGAGAGGGTGGCTGTGGCCCTGGAAGCTCAGAATGCTCTTGCTCTCTGGGCAACAGGCCATGGAACATTTTCGTGCTGCCATGGAGCATCAAACTCCAGCTCGATGCCACCCAACACCTCAGTGTTTGCATTCGCGGCTGGGTTCACCACGGGCCGCGGGGGACCTTCCAGTGTCATGCCACTGCACCAACTTGACCTCCCTCAGCTTGATGGTGGTCTTAAGGTGCTGCTCCCGGGGAGTGACACCGGCTCCTCGGGCCAGGATCCTGATGATGTGCTCTCTCAGCATCACAGCATTCCTGGCCCCACACCTCCCACTCTGCCAGTGCCTCCACGCATGGTTCCACCCAAACCAAGCCAGACTGCACCCTCACAGGCGGGTGCTGGCCAGTCCCAAAGATGTTCCAGGGCGTCCTAGAAGGACATCTGTAGCTCCCAGACAGCAGCCACAGCACCTTCTCAGATGCATGATGCAGCCACAGGAGAGAAATTTGGCGTAGTATGAGGGTATGCGTGCGTAATGTTGAGTATGAAATGATTCAATGAACTCCGTACTGTGAGCCAGTGACTAGGTGTAACCTGGTCAGTCTTTAATGGCTTCCAGAAATAAAGATACATTGGAGAAGTTCAGGTTATATACTGGGCCAGCATGAGTGTACCTATGACCCTAGGACCTCCGACGGTAGTGCCCCCTGTTGGTGGGCAGACATTATGTACATACATTACATCATCCCCGCCCCCCCACCCCCCACCGAGTTTCTGGCACAAGTCCATATTACAAGTTCAGACGGTCCGGAGCCCTTCGCTCCCTGGTTGACCATCTCAGTACAATCCCAGTACTTTCCGAGTCTCTCACGACTTGGGGCTGGGCGTTGACCACAGTAGGTTCTTCTGATGGCTGGACATGAGTTGGTTGGTCGTCTAAGCTCGCGGTGTCTTCTTCCAACTGTTCCAGTTAGTCAGTGTGCCTTAGCTTGATTTGATCAATGTGTTTCCTGCACATCTGCCCATTCTTGAGCTTAACCATATGCACCCGGTTACCCTCCTTATCCGTAACATTGCCCGGGAGCCACTTCGGCCCTTGACCATGGTTAAGTACATGCACTGGGTCATTTACAGATATGTCGCATGACACTGCGGCACAGTCGTGATACCACTGCTGGCGTTGACGTCAGGTTTCAAGATGATCGTTAAGGTCAGGATGGACTAGAGAGAGCCTGGTTTTGAGGCCTCTCTTCATCAATAGTTTCGCAGGCGGGACCCCGGTGAGCATGTGTGGCCTTGCCCTGTAACTGAACAGTATGCGTGACAGGCGTGTCTGCAAGGAACCGTGAGTTACACGTTTCAGGCTCTGCTTTCAAGAACTCTTGAAACTCCGGGCTCATGTAACATGGTCCGTTGTCGCTGACAACGATGTGGCAAACATGCCTCTCAGGTTCTCAATGGGGGCAGCGGAAGTGCTGGATGACATGGCCACACATTCTATCTGTTCTGTCTTGGATAAAGAGTCAGACTAGATACAGCAAGCTCAAAGTAAGTGTGACTGTAGTCCATTATTACAGATCTCAGAGTGCCTCTCCAGCCTCCAGGAGATAAGCCCTCTGGTGGTTAGACATGGTAATTACAGGTTTACATGCATAACAACACTTCCCCCCCCAAAAGTCATTAGTGTAACTATTTACAAACTGAGTCGATCTGGGGCCTTCCTTTCCCTGTTTGATCATCTCGGTGCAAATGTTGGTGTTGGTGAGTCGTTTGTTGGGTCCTCACTGGGCTGCCGCGCAGCTGGCCTTGCTGGGCTTCTGGGGGTGGTGAGTCCTGCTGAGCTGCTGCAGGTGATGGGTTCTGCTTCGTGGTCAACCGCTGGGTCGGTTGCTACTTGTGTGTGTGTTGGGGTGTCGAAAAAGTTAGAGTCTATTGTGGGTTGTTCTGAATAGTCCGTGAATCTGAGTTTGGTTTGGTTCAAGTATTTTCTGCAGGTGAGTCCATTTGCGAGTTTGGCCACAAACACCCTACTCCCCTCTTTGGCCAAAACAGTGCTAGCAATCCACTTGGGACCTTGTCCATAGTTCAACACAAATACAGGATCATTTATTTCAATTTCACGTGACACATTTGCGCGATCATGATATGTATTCTGTTGAAGCCGCCTGCTCTCTACCTGTTCATGTAGATCAGGGTGGACTAACGAGAACCTTGTCTTAAGTGCCCTTTTCATGAACAGTTCAGCAGGAGGGACCCCGGTGAGCGAGTGGCGTCTTGTGCAGTAACTAAGCAGGACTGGGATAGGTGAGTCTGCATTGAGCCTTCAGTTACTCTTTTCAAGCTCTGCTTGATTGTTTGAACTGCTCATTCTGCCTGACCGTTGGACGCAGATGTGACATGTTTGACCCCATTGCGGGTCATGAATTCCTTGAATTCGGCACTGATAAAGCACGGTCCATTGTTACTTACAAGGGCATCAGGCGGCGGTGTGTGTGGCAAACATGGCCCATTGGCTTTCAATGGTGGCAGCAGACATGCTTGCCGACATTATCACACATTCAATCCATTTGGAGTAGGCGTCTACAAGCACTAAAAACATTTTTCCCAAGAATGGACCTGCATCGCCAACATGAACCCTAGACCACGGTTTGGAGGGCCAGGACCATAAACTTAGTGGTGCCTCCTGGCTGCATTGCTAAACTGGGAACATATATTACATTTGTGCACACAGGACTCTAAATCTGCATCAATACCGGGCCACCACACATGGGATCTGGCTATTGCTTTCATCATTACAATGCCTGGGTGGGTACTGTGGAGATCACTAATGAAAGTTTCCCTGCCCTTTTTTGGCACAACTACCCAATTGCCCCATAGGAGACATTTCATCTTTGCACCGCTGGTACAACTTTATTTCTTCCTGCATCTCTAATGGGATACTAGACCAACGCCCGTGGAGCACACATTTTTTTTACGAATGACAGTGAGGAGTTCTGGCTCTTCCAGCTTCTAATCTGTCGGGCGGTAACAGGTGATGGCTCACTCTCGAATGCTTCCATTACCATAACTAAATCTACCAGCTGTGCCATCTCCACCCCTGTGGTGGGCAATGGTAGCCTACTGAAAGCATCGGCACAGTTTTCTGTGCCTGGCCTGTGTCGGATGGTGTAGTTGTATGCGGACAACATGAGAGTCCATCTCTGGATGCGGGCCGGTGCATTCGTATTTATCCCCGTATTTTCAGAAAAGAGGGATATAAGCGGCTTATGGTCGGTTTCCAATTCAAATTTGAGCCCGAACAGATATTGATGCATTTTCTTTACCCCATAAACACCCATAAACACCCCATAAACACTAACGCTAACGCTAACGCTTCTTTTGCGATCATACTGTAGGCCCTCTCGGCCTTAGACAGACTTTTGGATGCATAAGCAACCTGTTCCAATTTACCAAAAGTCATTAGCTTGTTGCAATACACACCTGACCCCATACGGTGACGCATCACATGCTAGTACCAAACGTTTAAATGGATTGTACAACACAAGCAATTTGTTTGAACATAACAGCTTCCTAGCTTTCTCAAAGGCATTTTCTTGGCTTTTACCCCATACCCATTCATCTCCCTTATGCAGTAAAGAGTGCAGGAGTTCTAACAATGTGCTAAGACCCAGTCAAAAGTTACCAAAATAGTTCAGGAGTCCTAGAAACGACCGCAGCTCCGTCACAGTCTGTGGTCTCGATGCGTTCTTGATTGCCTCTGTCTTCGAATCGGTGGGCCTGATGCCATCCCCGCGATTCTTCTCCCCAGGAATTCCACTTCAGGCACCAGGAAAATGCAATTTGAGCGTTTTAACCTGAGCCCCACACGATTAAGCCGACTAAGAACCTCTTCCAGGTTCTGCAGGTGCTCGATGGTGTCCTGACCTGTAACCAAGATGTCGTCCTGGAAGACCACGGTGCGCGGGACCGACTTCAGCAAGCTTTCCATGTTTCTCTTGAATATCGCCGCGTCCAATCGAATCTCAAATGGGCATCTGTTGTAAACGAAAAGACCTTTGTGCGTGTTGATGCAGGTAAGACCTTTCGAGGATTCCTCCAGCTCCTGCGTCATGTAGGCCGAGATCAAGTCCAGCTTCGTGAACGTTTTCCCTCCCGCCAGCGTCACAAATAGGGTGTCTGCCTTTGGTAGCGGGTATTGATCCTACAGCGAGAAACGATTGATAGTTACTTTGTAATCGCCACAGATTCTGACGGAGCCATCTCCTTTGAGGACTGGAACAATCGGACTGGCCCACTCATTGAATTCGATCGACGAAATAATGCCCTTTCGTTGCAGCCTGTCCAGCTCGATCTCCACCCTCTCTCTCATCATGTACAGTACTGCTCTCGCCTTGTGATTGATGGATCGCGCCCCCGGAATCAAGTGGATCTGCACTTTAGCTCCTTCTCGATGCCTGGTTCGAACAGCGAGGGGAACTTGCTTAGGACTTGGGCACATGAAGTTTCGTCGACGGACGAAAGCGCTCGGACGTCCTCCCAGTTCGAGCGTATCTTTCCCAGCCAGCTCCTGCCGAACAGCAACGGGCCATCGCCCGATACCACCCAGAGTGGTAAATCGTGCACCGCTCCATCTTAGGAGACCTTTACGGTAGCACTGCCAATTACGGGAATCATTCCTGTGTGTACATTCTGAATTTGGTACGAATGGGAGTCAGGACTGGCCTTGAAGCCTTGTTGCACCAAAACTTTTCAAAAGACTTTTTACTCATTATGGACTGGCTTGTGCCTGTGTCCAGCTCCATGGGCACCGGGAGTCCGTTTAAATCAACCTTCAGAATTATCGGGAGACACTTTGTGGTAAATGTGTGCACCCCATATATCTCTGCCTCCTCAATCTGAGGCTCTGGTTTGTCATGATCCACCGTGGATCTGTTCTCCTCTGCTACATGGTGGTTTGCAGGATTAGCAGGGTGGCAGCTTGCCTGTGTAAGGGGGTGGTCTCTATGAGGGGGTCAGGTTTCCTTCTGACCAACTTGAGCGGTTCGAATCGCTCCCACTCCCTTGGGTTCCGGACTCTGGATTTATTTGGGGGATAAGACAAAGTGCAGAGGACACTGGTGTAAGGGGTTCTCAGGGAGTGTTGTTGTGCCTTGGGTGTCTCTCTCTGGGCTTCTGCCCTCACAGCTTATGCCTGGCCTGTGAGGTACCCTGAGTGCTGCAAGAGCACCCCTGGAGAGACTGTGTCCACAGCTTATGAAGGGGGTTTTGAGACTCGTGCGTCCCCACAGCTTATGCCTAGCCTGTGAGGCACCTGTGAGTGTCAAACACTCCTAACCCCTTCTTCCCTAGCCTGTGACACACAGTTGAGCGTTTTCAAGGCGCTCCTAGCTTCCCTTACAATGTTCTGACATAAGACTCACGATCAGGAGATGTAATACAATAGAACTGAGACAAGGTGATTCCAAGAGGAACTTAGGCTTCCAATTTATTTGACAAGGTGTATCTCAACAAACAGCAATACACCAACAAAACAATCCCCCTAAATCCCACTAAAAGGACACAACGAAAATCTTTACACAAGTTTAGCAGTACAATGTCCAACCTCCCACCTTTCCTGGCCTAACTGAGTTAAGAGTTCTGGGGACCAGAGGTTATACTCACTACTATGCCTTTTGCAGTCTGGTGGTTTGTTTCTTCTATCTTTGGTGTCTTCGAACACTGGTTTTCCTTCAGTGTCGAGAGGCTTGCTGGTTGTTGGATCATGAGAGCAGGAAACCACACACAATGCGTCAGAAACTCCTTTTTATACCCAGATTATCCAGTCCGCCTCTCCTGCTGAAATCGATCCTTCCCATTGGTGAGCTTTGTGATTTTGAAAAATGCAGCAGTTTTAGATTATTGCGGGTTTTTTCCACTGATGTTAACCTACTCAAGGTTTGAGTGGGTGTTGATTTTGTTGGCCTCCTGTAGCCATTGTGTAGGCCCTTGGGAATTGTTTTGGGTTCACTAGTTTTCTGAAAGTCTGCATAATTTCCCTCCAATTCAGTTTTCTCTAACCTACTCAAGGTTTGAGTAGGGGTTGATTGGGTTGGCCTCCTGTAGCCATTGTGTAGGCCCTTGGTTTGTTTTGGGTTCCCTAGTTTTCTGAAGGTCTGCATAATTTCCTTCCATAGTGTAAACATGGGGGAAGACAATAGCCCGATAATGGCGATGAGTCAGTCCCACAGTTTTCGAGCAAGCGCTCTCCCATTGGCTTGAAAGCCCCATGCTTTGGGCTGACTCTGTCCCACCATTGGCCCTCCGGTGTCCTCCCCCGTCCAATCACTGCTCTGCCAAGGTCAAACCGTCTCGGTTTCAATTCACAGCACAGACTGATCCCACAGCCCTTTTCCTTCTGGGTAAAATGAGGGGGTTTTCGTCCTCCCCTACATAATCCCCCATCTGACACAGTCAGACACCACTCGAGTGTGTCAAAGTTCAGGGTGGTGAGAAAACCCTCGGTCTCCCAATTTGCCCAACTTTCCCCAGTTTAATTCTAAACTGATCCCGCCGATATATATCGTAATTCCTTTTAATGCGGTACAAAACACAGAATCCAACAGGTTACAATATATGACAGCAATATACATGTATGTACTTAAGGTTACATTGAGTCTCATTTCAGTCTTAACCGTAAAACAAAGAAACCTGCCCTGCAAACTCCCCATGGGCCATGTATGAAAACGCAGTCATCCCTGGGAATAACAAAACCGCCTAAGTGTCGCGGTCAAGCTTTGTTTACACGCCTTGAGTGTTTAGCAACTGCTCTCCTGTCTGTGTAGTAGCCTGAGGAACTGCTTTCTTTTTCTTTTTCTTCTGAGCTTACAGCTTGTAACTAGCAGATAAGCTACAATCAGGAGTCGGCTGATTACTAAGGCATGCGATCCCACCCGGATCCATGCAGGTATGTCTGCCCGTATCCCCAAATCCCACCATGCTGGGGGTTTAATCTGGGCAATTTCCCCTGCTAGAATTTCAGTTTTCTGCTCCATGGTGTAAAAATGTTTTTGAGACAAATCCACTTCCTGGAGGAGGGCTGTATGTTTCTCAGGTAGTGGGGCAATGGGATAGCCAAAATGGGCAACATATTGTTGTAGGTGGCTGAGGTTGTTTTGTACCGTGAGGTGAATCGTGGAAGGTTCAGGGATGGGTGTGATTCTGGTGCGTGCCACTTGAACCTCTGCCCTGGGTTTAAAGCAAAAGCTGCTGTACGGTATTGGACACCACCTTCCCAGTCCGTGTTCATACTGTTGGGCACTTGTGGTGACACAATATGTCCCACCGTCTACATATGCTACCTGTGGAGGCATGTGGTTAGGAGCCATTACCTCCATTGTGCAATTGATGGGCTCTGCCCCAGCAGTGCTGAACCCGCATTGTGGCCTTGCAAAAGCGTTCAAGTGCTGGGGGCACAGGATTACCTGTGCTCCCCTGCTCCGACAACCCGAGAGGTCTGTACCTGTCACAGTGTGCTCCCACATTGTGACATAAAGTGGGACCTCTTGGATTCGAACATGCACCCCTCCACGAATGACTCCCACATTCTTCACTCGGTACAGGGGTGCTGGTCATGGGGACGCCCCCATCACGGGCATCCTGACCACCACACCCATGATGGTATGGTTTGACTTTTCACAGTCCACAGGTACCAGGTAGGCTTCCGACGCTACACAAAGTTGGCAAGGACTCAAAACATTATCATAAGGGTGCAGTGCTGCTAAGTGCTGGTTGCTGATCCAGGAGGGGACCTGTCCCTGTCTCAGATCCTCGAGGTTACTCCGTCCCTCTCCCAGCAACCAGGCCCCATAGAGCACACACACCTCATTTTGGGCGGCTTGATCGGAGGCGTTTCTATCCTCCCAAATCAAGGCGTTTACAGCCCTGGCCTGTGTCTCCTTATAGTGAACTGTCATTGCCACCTCTTCGTGGAGTGCGGATCCCACTACAGTATTCTCATCCCCCAGGATTTTGCGCAGCTGATTCTTTAACCCATTTATCTGGAGGGCCAGCTGCATGTTATCCAAACTGTTTATGGCGGATGCCCCGGTGTTAAACCCAGTGAAAATGTAATTTAAAATGCCACGCCTCTGTCTGCCCGATTCAGCCCTATCCCACTGTTTATACAAGTCTGTCACTTTGACATCCCCGAAGTCCATTTCATAGAACTTCCAGACCATTTCACACAGCAGAGCCTGGTATAACAGCTCGGTTTCCCGGGGACACCACGTAGGTAGGCGGACTTCTGTCAGATTTAACACCACTGATGCCACCGCGTAGTGTACCCCCTGATAAAGTAGTTTCTCGGTAGGGACCAACACTAAACCATTCCCCGGCCCCCTGGTTGTTGTCGGGCACCCGTGTGGGACGGTGGGCTTGGCTGTGGTTGGGGGTTTTCTTTTCCCGAACTACAAGTTCGGTGGCGTTTACTGGTACCCGGGGATTGGGGGTCACACATGCCTCCCCGCTGCGATCCCATACCACCCCATCCCCGACATCCTGCCACCACCTATAAAAAGCAATGGAGACCCCCTCTGAACACACGCGAGTGGATCCCCACATACACAAATAAATTCCTTGGCCGTACGCCCATAATTTCTCCCAGCACACCGTGACCCCGCCGGATGACCCTATGATGGTTCGGTAGGTATCATTATCCAGACATTCCCAGTCCGAGTGTCGGCCTCCCACGTCCCTCTTGAGCTTTCTGAGCCAACACCACTGTCCCAGAGGTATGTCTCCTTGGCAAGTTAGGTATACCTTCCTGCCTTCTGTCACTTTCACTCTGGAAGTGGCCACAGTGATCTCCGGGCAGGGGATGGACGCCTCTCTGTCGATGAAGCCCCCGTGGTTGGAGTACTTGGTGGAGTTCGATCCCAACCACCCAGGCCATCTCCCCTTGAGGGAGTAGGTGACCCCGGCCATCCACCGCCGGAGTCCCTTCTCCTGTGGTCACTGTCGGCACTCTGCCCCCGGAGCATCCGAAAACCAGGGAGTCCTTGGTGTCCCCTCGGTGCCCGGTGCAGATCCTTAGCGATACCAGCATCACTAACATCCAGTAGGGAGGTGTTGACATCTGAAAGGCAAGAAGAACATGGCCTTGCCTTGAGAGACCTCTCCAGGCTCGGCCCATTAACATGTTCCAAACACAAAAGTGCTGTACCCAACCGTCACTGCCTTACCTAAACACATATACACACAACACAAAGTAACAAAACAGGAAGGAAAAATATATACACCGCCACCCGTCCCCGGGTGGCCAGGCTACATCCTGTCACTGTACAGGCGTTGTCGACCACTCGGCTGACCGTACCCTGGGGACCAGGATGCCCTCCGCTGAGGGGCTCGTATAGTCCTCCTTAATGAGTCTTGTGCTGCCCTCCAAGGCCCTCCCGAGCCCCGGATAATCGGTGGGAGACCCTTGCTGGCGCAACAGAGCACCCTTCCTGTTGTCTTTCGCCTTCTCGGTCTGGGACGGGGAGCTAAGTAAACAGGGGACCACGGTGCCCTGGGCTGTGGCACTCTGTCACTCCTCCTTACTGTCGGTGCAGAGTCCCACGTTATGGGCTGCAATGCTATCTCAGCCACCTCTTGGGCTAGCCCCAGCTGATCCACCATGGGAGGTTCAGCTTCCCCTTGGACCTTGCTAATGGTAGAGCTTTTCTCCCTACTTCTGTTAGTGGGCTGGGAACCTCTACCCAGTGGTGGGATAGCCTTACAGGAGCAATGAACCAGCCCTGGCTGTAGAGCTTCGGGGCCCGCTGCCTCCTCCGGAGCCTCCAAATCCACCGGGGCCTGTTCTTCCCCCAGTGCCTGATTCCCTTCCCTTGCTCGTCCCCTCTGTTTTTTACCTCTTTTGGAGTCAAACAACTTACACTGATTAATGTGATACCACTTCACCCGGCGAGGCAATTGAACCGCATAGAACATAGAGCTAGCCTTGTCGGCTATGCTGTATGGTCCCATATACAGTGGTTCAAATACCCCGACCCGGGCGAAGCTTCTCATCATCACCTGGTCGCCCACCTCCCAATCATGGTGACTGCAGGGTTCCAGCAGCAGCCGATTGGCACGGTGCTGTTTACCCATGTTGTTGGCCGCCTGCCAGTGAATCTGTTGAAGCTGTTCGAACAGATTCCTGACGAAGCGGTCCCGGTTCACCTCTCGAAGCTGCCCTTCAGTGAGGACCGGCGCCAACACATTCACTGGGATTCTCATGATCCGGCCCGTCATCAGCTCATGGGGTGAGTACCTTGTGCTCTTTGACTGACTGGCCCGGATTCCCATGAGGAACAACGGTAAGACCTCCACCCACTTGTTCGGTGAGTCTCCCGTCTCCTTGCGCAGCCTTTCCTTTAGGGTCCGGTTCAGGCGTTCTGCGGGACCTGAGGACTAAGGGTTGTAGGCGACATGCCATTTGGCTCTTATCCCCAGCACCTTTAGGGTGGCCTGCATCACCTGGCCGGTGAAGTGGCTTCCCCGGTCGGACTCCACGATTTGAGGTAGACCCCACCGAGAGAACACCTCCCTCACCAGGATTTTTGCAGTCCCCACCGCGGTAGCTGTTCGGCAAGGGAAGACTTCCACCCACTTGGAAAACACATCCACCAGGACGAGGCAGTATTTACAACCTCCCTGGGCGGCCGGTAAAGGGCCGATGTAGTCGATCTGGATCGACTGCCATGGTCCCTCTACCCGCCTGACATGTCCCATGGACACCTTCATTTTCTGGGGGTCCGGGTTGTTTGCAGTGCAAACCAGACAGCCCGCACAGAAGTCGCGGACATCTTCCCGGAGGCCTGGCCACCACCCTGCCTTTTCTACCCGTTGCCAGGTAGACTCCGGCCCAGGGTGTCCCGCCCCTGGACCCTCATGGGCCAGCTGAAGGAATTCCCTCCGGTGTTGTGGCGTCACTACCTATTTGTCCCCTTTAAACAACATGCCTTCCCGCACAGCAATATCTGCAGCATTGTATGGGCCCTCCGCCTTTTCCCCCCTTTTTATAGCAGCCAAGGCAGCCTTCAGGATCGGATCCTGCATCTGGACTACTTTAAGGTCCAGGGCCGCAGCCGCCCCTAAGCTCCCTTGTGTCCCTGGCTTGCTTCTTGCTGCTGCTATCCTGCCTGCCTCGTATGGGTCCCATGGGCGACCTGTATGAGCACCTTCCCTTGTCAACAGGTCTGCCTGCTGGTTACCTTCCCCCGTGGCTCAGTTTTGGAGTGGGCTTTACCTTATGGATATATACATCCCCGGTTTCTCCCACTGCAGCCACGATCTTTTCTAGCAGGGGTTTGGTCACAAGGGACTTCCCATCCGCAGAGGTGTACCCCCGGCATGACCAAATCGCCAGATACTCTGTACACGAATTGCAAGTGAACATGCTGTCCGAGCAAATCGTGTATGGGGTAGGGAATTCCTCGGGGTGTGTGACCACATACATCACCGCCGAGCATTCCGCCTGCTGGGCGCTCAGGGTGCATGGGAGTTTAAGAGCCAAGGCAATCCCTGCCTTGGGATCCCAAACTCCGCAGCCCGTGAGTCTTGTACCCACGGACACTGAACTGGAGCCATCAACGTAGATCTCGCGGCCTGTGGGGTGTATCCCTGCCCGAAATCCAAAGTTGATGTTCCATACCCTCTCCACAGAGCATCTATGCGGCTGCCCTGGATAGATTAAATTTGCTGCGAGCCTGGGCTCACATAGACCCTTGACCTTTAAAATCATTTGGGAGAGGAGGAGGGTCCAGCGAGTGATTCTAGCACTGCTTACTGTCCCGTCCTTAATCCTCCCATCCAACAGCATCTGCGTCGAGGTATGATGGGTGAGGAGTGTAATGGGGGATACTCCAGTAAAGATCTGAGCTCTCTTTACTGCCCAGTGAGTGGCAAGCAAGTGCCTCTCACAATTGGAGTATCCCTTTTCTACCTCCGTGAGGACCCTGGAGGAGTACACCACTGGTCTCAGCTGACCGTTTCGCTCCTGGAGCAACACTGCACTTAAGCTGTCACCACTGGCTGCCACCTCCAGGAAGAATTCCTCCCCCGCATCAATTGCCCCTAGGGCTGGTGCTACCTGCAGGTGTCTCTCAAAACGGACAAATGCTGCCTCACAACCCTTGTCTCATTCACACTCGACCCCCTTGTGTAGGAGTCTGAGCAGAGGGGCGGCAGTGGCTGCATAGTCCTCGATAAAGTCCCTACAGTAGCCAGTGATTCCCAGGAATGACCTTACCCCGACACATCCCTAGGGACAGGGATTTCCTGCACTGCCTTTCTTCTAGCCTCATCGATGGCCCTTTCTCCTGCCCTTATCGTCAGGCCCAGGAATTTTACTTCTCCTAGACCTATCTGGGCTTTCTTGGGGTTAACTTTAAAACCCCCTTCCTTCAGTAAGATCAGCAGTTCAGCCAACAGTGGACCGTGTTCCTCACTGCTGTCTGTAAACAACAACAGGTCGTCCACATACTGGACCAGCTGGTGTGGTTGGCTGAAGCCTTTTAAGCAGTTCACCATGCATTGGTGAAAGATGCTGGGACTGTTATGAAAGCCCTGTGGGAGGCAGCTCCATGTATACTGCTGTTCCCGGAAGGTGAAGGCAAACTTGTACTGGTCTTCCCTCCATACAGGGATAGACCAGAACCCGTTGGATATGTCCAACACTGTGAACGTGGTTGCGGATGCAGGGATTTCCCCTATCAGATCCGCAACCACCGCTACTGTGGGGGCACAAACTGGGATGTTTTTATTGAGCACCCTATAATCCACCGTAGCTCTCCAAGAATTGTCTGGTTTCCTAACCGGCCAAAGCGGAGAGTTGACATGGGTGGCTATGGGTCTCAAAACAACGAGCTTAAAGCTGTCTCCAAGTCTGCTTCTGCCTCTCGGGGAAAGCCATACTGCTTTTGCGGGCGGGACATGGGATCCCCATCTATTCTAACCTCCACTTCTGTGACTCTCCCACAATCATGTTTATGGGTGGCAAATGCTGCAAGATTTGCTTGCACATAGGCCCGGTACTTGGCCGGGGTGTTACCGACCAGAACCTCCAGGTCGTAACCCCCTTTTGGCTTCATTGTACACAGAGTCCCTTTTCCCTGTTTCTTATCAATAACCATGACTTCTCCCTCTGCTCCCGTGGCAACTGTGCCCCATAGACAGTGATTCCTCAAGCGACTAGGATCTGGCGAGCGATGATGAAATCAGCCCCCAAGATCCCCTTTCCCACCTGCTCCCAGTTCATCAGGACACACTTCCATTGTGTTTGGAGTGCTCCTCAACGAACTGCGAGCGGGACTGAGAAAAACCCAGCCTTCTCATTTCCTGTGAACCCAACTAGTTGATACAGCAAACCGTTTGATAGAGGTGAGGTTGCGGGGTCCTCTGAATGGAAGCACCAGTGTCCAAAAGGTAAGTACCCAATACACCCTCAACCTCCATCTTGACCCAGGGTCGTCCCCAGGGGTCGTATTCTAGTGGGCACAAGTATGCAGGCTGGGTCTGGGCTAGTCACGGCCTCTGTACTGGCAGGGTTGCTGGTGCTTCCCTGCCTGTTGCCGTGGCTACCTTCCCAGTCCCCTCCAGCGCTGTCCTCACTGCAGCTACTATCTGGTCAAGGGATGGTGAGGAGCTCGCTCCACCTCCCCCACTCTGGGCGGCTCCTGAAGGACTTCTCCCCCCACATCTCTTTACTGGGCTCCTGCAATCCCTTTTAAAATGCCCAGCTTTCTCGCACCTGTAGCACACTCCCTCCTTATCAGACAAGCGGCCACCCTCCTGGTGCCATTCCCTTTTGGGAATCGAGTTGGGTTTTACTTCCTGTTGGTCTTCCATTCCCTATCTGGCTGTGGACCCTTTCCCTGCGGTAAGACCAACTCACTACACGTGATACTCACGTCATTCTCAGCATCGTGGATGCTCCAGAGTGAATCCACCCTCAGCTCCAATTCCGCAACGCGGACCGTCAGGAGCTGGAGGCGGATACACTTCTCACACACGTAGTCGTCAGGGACACCGGAAGCGTCCCTGAGTTCCCACATGGTACAGGAGGAGCATAACATCCGAGCGGGAGCTCGGAGCAGCGCGAGTCCAGGGTCGGCGAGAGGCCTATAAAGGCCAGCGGGAGTCGAGCAGTCAGTCGAGGAGGCGGGAGCTCGGAGCAGCGCGAGTCCGGGGTCGGCGAGAGGCCTATAAAGGCCAGCGGGAGTCGAGCAGTCAGTCGAGGAGGCGGGAGCTCGGAGCAGCGCGAGTCCGGGGTCGGCGAGAGGCCTATAAAGGCCAGCGGGAGTCGAGCAGTCAGTCGAGGAGGCGGGAGCTCGGAGCAGCGCGAGTCCGGGGTCGGCGAGAGGCCTATAAAGGCCAGCGGGAGTCGAGCAGTTCGAGCAGTCAGTCGAGGAGGCGGGAGCTCGGAGCAGCGCGAGTCCAGGGTCGGCGAGAGGCGTACCGGTGCAGCTACAGGGAGAAGGCAAAAAAACAAAGGTGACGTCACAGCCTAGGGGGTAAGTGATTGGCTGGTGATTGGTGAGTAGTTTTTCTTTTTCTTCTTATATTGGTCAGTAACTTTTAACATTGTTATTACCAGTTTAAGTGTATCTAAGGGTTAAGTCATGGCAGGAGAGCTCGGTCGGGTGTTATGCTCCTCCTGTACCATGTGGGAACTCAGGGACGCTTCCGGTGTCCCTGACGACTACGTGTGTGAGAAGTGTATCCGCCTCCAGCTCCTGACGGTCCGCGTTGCGGAATTGGAGCTGAGGGTGGATTCACTCTGGAGCATCCACGATGCTGAGAATGACGTGAGTATCACGTGTAGTGAGTTGGTCTTACCGCAGGGAAAGGGTCCACAGCCAGATAGGGAATGGAAGACCAACAGGAAGAGTAGAGCAAGGAAGGTAGTGCAGGGGTCCCCTGCGGTCATCCCCCTGCAAAACAGATACACCGCTTTGGGTACTGTTGAGGGGAATGACTCATCAGGGGAGGGCAGCAGCAGCCAAGTTCATGGCACCGTGGCTGGCTCTGCTGCACAGGAGGGCAAGAAAAAGAGTGGGAGAGCGATAGTGATAGGGGATTCAATTGTGAGGGGAATAGATAGGCGTTTCTGCGGCCGCAACCGAGACTCCAGGATGGTATGTTGCCTCCCTGGTGCAAGGGTCAAGGATGTCTCGGAGCGGGTGCAGGACATTCTGAAATGGGAGGGAGAACAGCCAGTTGTCGTGGTGCACATTGGTACCAACGACATAGGCAAAAAAAGGGATGAGGTCCTACGAAACGAATTTAAGGAGCTAGGAGCTAAATTAAAAAGTAGGACCTCAAAAGTAGTAATCTCGGGATTGCTACCAGTGCCACGTGATAGTCAGAGTAGGAATCGCAGGATAGCGCAGATGAATACGTGGCTTGAGCAGTGGTGCAGCAGGGAGGGATTCAAATTCCTGGGGCATTGGGACCGGTTCTGGGGGAGGTGGGACCAGTACAAACCGGACGGTCTGCACCTGGGCAGGACTGGAACCAATGTCCTAGGGGGAGTGTTTGCTAGTGCTGTTGGGGAGGATTTAAACTAATATGGCAGGGGGATGGGAACCAATGCAGGGAGACAGAGGGAAACAAAAAGGAGCCAAAAGCAAAAGACAGAAAGGAGATGAGGAAAAGTGTAGGGCAGAGAAACCCAAGGCAAAGAACAAAAAGGGCCACTGTACAGCAAAATTCTAAAAGGACAAAGGGTGTTAATAAAACAAGCCTGAAGGCTTTGTGTCTTAATGCAAGGAGTATCCGCAATAAGGTGGATGAATTAATTGTGCAAATAGATGTTAACAAATATGATGTGATTGGGATTACGGAGACGTGGCTCCAGGATGATCAGGGCTGGGAACTCAACATTCAGGGGTATTCAACATTCAGGAAGGATAGAATAAAAGGAAAAGGAGGTGGGGTAGCATTGCTGGTTAAAGAGGAGATTAATGCAATAGTTAGGAAAGACATTAGCTTGGATGATGTGGAATCTATATGGGTAGAGCTGCAGAACACCAAAGGGCAAAAAACGTTAGTAGGAGTTGTGTACAGACCTCCAAACAGTAGTAGGGATGTTGGGGAGGGCATCAAACAGGAAATTAGGGGTGCATGCAATAAAGGTGTAGCAGTTATAATGGGTGACTTTAATATGCACATAGATTGGGCTAGCCAAACTGGAAGCAATACGGTAGAGGAGGATTTCCTGGAGTGCATAAGGGATGGTTTTCTAGACCAATATGTTGAGGAACCAACTAGGGGGGAGGCCATCTTAGACTGGGTGTTGTGTAATGAGAGAGGATTAATTAGCAATCTCATTGTGCGAGGCCCCTTGGGGAAGAGTGACCATAATATGGTGGAATTCTGCATTAGGATGGAGAATGAAACAGTAATTTCAGAGACCATGGTCCAGAACTTAAAGAAGGGTAACTTTGAAGGTATGAGGCGTGAATTGGCTAGGATAGATTGGCGAATGATACTTAGGGGGTTGACTGTGGATGGGCAATGGCAGACATTTAGAGACCGCATGGATGAAGTACAACAATTGTACATTCCTGTCTGGCGTAAAAATAAAAAGGGGAAGGTGGCTCAACCGTGGCTATCTAGGGAAATCAGGGATAGTATTAAAGCCAAGGAAGTGGCATACAAATTGGCCAGAAATAGCAGCGAACCTGGGGACTGGGAGAAATTTAGAACTCAGCAGAGGAGGACAAAGGGTTTGATTAGGACAGGGAAAATGGAGTACGAGAAGAAGCTTGCAGGGAACATTAAGGCGGATTGCAAAAGTTTCTATAGGTATGTAAAGAGAAAAAGGTTGGTGAAGACAAACGTAGGTCCCCTGCAGTCAGAATCAGGGGAAGTCATAACGGGGAACAAAGAAATGGCGGATCAATTGAACAAGTACTTTGGTTCGGTATTCACTAAGGAGGTTACAAACAACCTTCCGGATATAAAAGGGGTCAGAGGGTCTAGTAAGGAAGAGGAACTGAGGGAAATCTTTATTAGTCGGGAAATTGTGTTGGGGAAATTGATGGGATTGAAGGCCGATAAATCCCCAGGGCCTGATGGCCTGCATCCTAGAGTACTTAAGGAGGTGGCCTTGGAAATAGCGGATGCATTGACAGTCATTTTCCAACATTCCATTGACTCTGGATCAGTTCCTATGGAGTGGAGGGTAGCCAATGTAACCCCACTTTTTAAAAAAGGAGGGAGAGAGAAAACAGGGAATTATAGACCGGTCAGCCTGACCTCAGTAGTGGGTAAAATGATGGAATCAATTATTAAGGATGTCATAGCAGTGCATCTGGAAAATGGTGACATGATAGGTCGAAGTCAGCATGGATTTGTGAAAGGGAAATCATGCTTGACAAATCTTCTGGAATTTTTTGAGGATGTTTCCAGTAAAGTGGACAAAGGAGAACCAGTTGATGTGGTATATTTGGACTTTCAGAAGGCTTTCGACAAGGTCCCACACAAGAGATTAATGTGCAAAGTTAAAGCACATGGGATTGGGGGTAGTGTGCTGACGTGGATTGAGAACTGGTTGTCAGACAGGAAGCAAAGAGTAGGAGTAAACGGGTACTTTTCAGAATGGCAGGCAGTGACTAGTGGAGTGCCGCAAGGTTCTGTGCTGGGGCCCCAGCTGTTTACATTGTACATTAATGATTTAGACGAGGGGATTAAATGCAGTATCTCCAAATTTGCGGATGATACTAAGTTGGGTGGCAGTGTGAGCTGCGAGGAGGATGCTATTAGGCTGCAGAGTGACTTGGATAGGTTAGGTGAGTGGGCAAATGCATGGCAGATGAAGTATAATGTGGATAAATGTGAGGTTATCCACTTTGGTGGTAAAAACAGAGAGACAGACTATTATCTGAATGGTGACAGATTAGGAAAAGGGAAGGTGCAACGAGACCTGGGTGTCATGGTACATCAGTCATTGAAGGTTGGCATGCAGGTACAGCAGGCGGTTAAGAAAGCAAATGGCATGTTGGCCTTCATAGCGAGGGGATTTGAATACAGGGGCAGGGAGGTGTTGCTACAGTTGTACAGGGCCTTGGTGAGGCCACACCTGGAGTATTGTGTACAGTTTTGGTCTCCTAACTTGAGGAAGGACATTCTTGCTATTGAGGGAGTGCAGCGAAGGTTCACCAGACTGATTCCCGGGATGGCGGGACTGACCTATCAAGAAAGATTGGATCAATTGGGCTTGTATTCACTGGAGTTCAGAAGAATGAGAGGGGACCTCATAGAAACGTTTAAAATTCTGACGGGTTTAGACAGGTTAGATGCAGAAAGAATGTTCCCAATGTTGGGGAGGTCCAGAACCAGGGGTCACAGTCTGAGGATAAGGGGTAAGCCATTTAGGACCGAGATGAGGAGAAACTTCTTCACCCAGAGAGTGGTGAACCTGTGGAATTCTCTACCACAGAAAGTAGTTGAGGCCAATTCACTAAATATATTCAAAAGGGAGTTAGATGAAGTCCTTACTACTCGGGGGATCAAGGGTTATGGCGAGAAAGCAGGAAGGGGGTACTGAAGTTTCATGTTCAGCCATGAACTCATTGAATGGCGGTGCAGGCTAGAAGGGCTGAATGGCCTGCTCCTGCACCTATTTTCTATGTTTCTATGTTTCTACCCGACCTTTGCAGGTTTTCTCCTCCTCCCCTCCTCCATTCCGTTGGACCAGTGCCAGTTGCCTGACCACTGCTCCCTCGGTGAGTTTGGGGTCCCGGGAATCGAACCACAGCTCTGCCCTGGCCTTGAGCCGGGGCAAGCAGTTTGCCACCAGCATCCTCAGCCAGCGGCCAGTCTGTACCACAGAAAGAGTCGCCCGGTCAAGGAGCTCCACACAGGCTGCGTGGTATACCACCCACAGTCTGTCCGCAAACGCCTGCGGGGTTTCCCCTGCTAACTGCCTTGTTCTTTCGACCCGTTCGAAAGGACTGCCGTCATCGAAGCCCATAGCCTCAAGGACGGCCCTCTGGACCTCAGTAAATGTGCGCTGCCCCCTCCGGCATTCTGCCGGTAGGGCCTGGTACAATTTGCTGTCCAGAGAGAAGAGCAGCAGCTTGGCTGTCTCTTCCTCATCGCACCCATTAATTTCTTCTGCCTGCATCACCTCCATGAAGTGGATAGATGGGTCCCCGCTGCGAGTGAGTTTGGCCAAATGGGCCACCATGGCCCTGAGTGATTGAACTCCATGGGGAATAATAAAGTCGCTCTCCAGCGCTTCCCGACCTTGGCCACCTGCGCTGCCTGACTCGGCACATCCGCCCTGGTTCAGGATCTTTCTGCGCTGGTCCCTCTACCTCCGGCTGTCCCACCATACCCGGTGCAGCAGACAGTGCCTGGTCGCCTGATCCAACCCTTAACTGACCCTCGGCTGGAGCCTCACATCCCTGCTGCTGAGCGGGACACATTGGTCCTGCCCCCAGCCCTGGGTATGCTACTACTTGCGCGCCCCGCTCCTCTTGGTACCCCACCGGACAAACCACCAGTGCCTCAGGAGCTGGTCGGGCGTTCCTTGCCTTTGGATTCTCCTCTACCCCCCAATACTCTCCTTTGTCCCCTGTGGACCCTCCAGGTCCTATCAGGGTAACCATCCCCTTTGCCTGGGATAGAGCGTGGGTGAGAGTTTTAATCCGCTCCTGGCAGGGACCGTGATCTGCAAACTCACTGCTACTGGCCACTTTATAGGCTGCCTGTACGTCTTTTAATTTATTCTCTAGTTCCCAAATTTTCTGTGTGTACCGAGAGTTCTGTTCCCGGAGGGACCCCTCACTACCCTTGGCCTCAGTGACCTGACACTGAAGATAGTCCCGGTTATTTCGGAAGGTCTCCTCCAACTGCCGGTTCCTTTGCTGCTCCCCAGCTAATTCGGCCAGCAGGTTGTCCCCAACTGCAGCCCAGATAGCAGAGAGCTCCTCTGATTTCTGAAGACTCTGTTCCAAGTTCTTCACCCGCTGGTCGAGCTTTCGGACTTGGCGGGTGAGGCAGATAAGCCAGATGGCCTTTTCCACCCTGCGGTTGTGGTCCTTCCCTGCTGTCCACTGAGCAGCAGCATCCACTGGGCGCTCTGCCCGAGTGAGGGCTTGCACCCAAGGTTTGGTGAGGTTCACCTTGCCAAAAATGTATGAGGAAATTCTCTCCTCCATTTTAGTTTCCTCTCTTATCACATCATCTGTTATATTAACTTCTCCTGTTTGCTTATGTCCTGCCACGGTCACCATGTTCTGTAAGGGGTTCTCGGGGAGTGTTGTTGTGCCTTGGGTGTCTCTCTCTGGGCATCTGCCCTCACAGCTCAGGCCTGTGAGGTACCCTGAGTGCTGCAAGAGCACCCCTGGAGAGACTGTCCACAGCTTATGAAGGGGGTTTTTGAGACTCGTGCGTCCCCACAGCTTATGCCTAGCCTGTGAGGCACCTGTGAGTGTCAACCACTCCTAACCCCTTCTTCCCTAGCCTGTGTCACACAGTTGAGCATTTTCGAGGCGCTCCTAGCTTCCCTTACACTGTTCTGACATAAGACTCATGATCAGGAGATGGAATACAATAGAACTGAGACAAGGTGATTCCAAGAGGAACTTAGGCTTCCAATTTATTTGACAAGGTGTATCTCAACAAACAGCAATACACCAACAAAACAATCCCCCTAAATCCCACAAAACGGACACAACGAAAATCTTTACACAAGTTTAGCAGTACAATGTCCAACCTCCCACCTTTCCTGGCCTAACTGAGTTGGGAATACTGGGAACCAGAGGTTATACTCACTACTATGCCTTTTGCAGTCTGGTGGTTTGTTTCTTCTATCTTCCGTGTCTTCGGACACTGGTTTTACTTCAGTGTCGAGAGGCTTGCTGGTTGTTGGATCACGAGAGCAGGAAACCACACACAATGCGTCAGAAACCCCTTTTTATAGTCAGATTATCCAGTCCGCCTCTCCTGCTGAAATTGATCCTTCCCATTGGTGAGCTTTGTGATTTTGAAAAATGCAGCAGTTTTAGATTATTGCGGGTTTTTTCCACTGATGTTAACCTACTCAAGGTTTGAGTGGGTGTTGATTTTGTTGCCATTGTGTAGCCATTGTATAGGCCCTTGGGAATTGTTTTGGGTTCACTAGTTTTCTGAAGGTCTGCATAATTTCCCTCCAATTCAGTTTTCTCTAACCTACTCAAGGTTTGAGTAGGGGTTGATTGGGTTGGCCTCCTGTAGCCATTGTGTAGGCCCTTGGTTTGTTTTGGGTTCCCTAGTTTTCTGAAGGTCTGCATAATTTCCTTCCATAGTGTAAACATGGGGGAAGACAATAGCCCAATAATGGAGATGAGTCAGTCCCTCAGTTTTCGAGAGTGCTCTCCCATTGGCTTGAAAGCCCCATGCTTCGGGCTAACTCTGTCCCACAATTGGCCCTCCGTTGTCCTCCCCCGTCCAATCACTGCTCTGCCAAGGTCAAACCGTCTCGGTTTCAATTCACAGCACAGACCGATCCCACAGCCCTTTTCCTTCTAGGTAAAATGAGGGGGTTTCGTCCTCCCCTACACTGGTTTGATGAAAAATAACTTTGTTTCAATTACAGTCAAGGAAATACAATACTCTAGTAAGAGAATACAAGGCCAAACTTACAATCGTTCTGATAAGGGGCAATACAAGGAAAGGTACAAGGTCAAACGCAAAAATTTATAATCACTCCAATAAAGAACCATACACTACGCATTCAAAGGGGGTTACAGTAACATTATACCTCCCACCTCCAAATGCCTAATTCGAGCTAGGTTAGACTCCCCGGCAGGCAGGGATTATGCTTACCAATCCTTTTGACAGTTAACGGTAGATTGCGGTTTCAGGGTTCGCTGGATGTGGTAGGGTCTGCTTGCCGTACCCTAAACGTCGGAGAAGACTTCTTGCTGCGCAATCTTCAGTTGGGTTGAGTCCGCTGATGCGGTAAGGCGCATTTTGGATCTGTGGGGTAAGTACCAAATTTCCTTGGTTAGAAATAGGTTTCCACAGTCTTTTAGGTAATGTTTTACCCGTTGGTAGGTCAAGATTAGATTGTAGAGTGGAAACTTTTCGGTTCTTTGGTTTTTCCCCGTTGGAGTTTTGTTCGACGTTGGTCGAACGCGGTGGTTTTTCCCTTGATACCACGTTGACTGTGGTCGGTTGCTGCCGCGATGGTGATGTTCTTCCTTCCTTCAGGACTTCAGGACTTCGAGGCTGGAGAAGTTAGTTTACAATTGTTGTGTTGGTTTCTCTCCTTGACGTGATAAGAATTAGGAACAGGAGTAGGCCATCTAGCCCCTCGAGCCTTCTCCACCATTCAACAAGATCATGGCTGATCTGGCCGTGGACTCAGCTCCACTTACCCGCCCGCTCCCCGTAACCCTTAATTCCCTTATTGGTTAAAAATCTATCTATCTGTGACTTGAATACATTCAATGAGCTAGCCTCAACTGCTTCCTTGGGCAGAAAATTCCACAGATTCACAATCCTCTGGGAGAAGAAATTCCTTCTCAACTCGGTTTTAAATTGGCTCCCCCGTATTTTGAGGCTGTGCCCCCTAGTTCTAGTCTCCCCGACCAGTGGAAACACACTCTCTGCCTCTATCTTGTCTATCCCTTTCATGATTTTAAATGTTTCTATAAGATCACCCCTCATCCTTCTGAACGCCAACGAGTAAAGACCCAGTCTACTCAATCTATCATCATAAGGTAACCCCCTCATCTCCGGTATCAGCCTAGTGAATCATCTCTGTACCCCCTCCAAAGCTAGTATATCCTTCCTTAAGTAAGGTGACCAAAACTGCATGCAGTACTCCAGGTGCGGCCTTACCAATACCCTGTACAGTTGCAGCAGGACCTCCCTGCTTTTGTACTCCATCGCTCTCGCAATGAAGGCCAACATTCCATTCGCCTTCCTGATTACCTGCTGCACCTACAAAATAACTTTTTGTGATTCGTGCACAAGGACCTCCAGGTCCCTCTGCACCGCAGCATGTTGTAATTTCTCCCCATTCAAATAATATTCCTTTTTACTGTGTTTTTTTTCCAAGGTGGATGACCTCACATTTTCCGTCATTGTATTCCATCTGCCAAACCTTAGCCCATTCGCTTAACCTCTCTAAATCTCTTTGCAGCCTCTCTGTGTCCTCCACACAACCGGCTTTCCCACTAATCTTTGTGTCATCTGCAAATTTTGTTACACTACATTCTGTCCCCTCTTCCAGATCATCGATGTATATTGTAAACAGTTGTGGTCCCAGCACCGATCCCTGTAGCACACCACTAACCACCGATTTCCAACCCGAAAAGGACCCATTTATCCCGACTCTCTGCTTTCTGTTAGCCAGCCAATTCTTGATCCATGCTAATACATTTTCTCTGACTTCGCGTACCTTTATCTTCTGCAGTAACCTTTTGCGTGGCACCTTATCGAATGCCTTTTGGAAATCTAAATACACCACATCCATTGGTACATCTCTATCCACCATGCTCGTTATATCCTCAAAGAATTACAGTAAATTAGTTAAACATGATTTCCCCTTCATGAATCCATGTTGCGTCTGCTTGATTGCACTATTCCTATCTAGATGTCTCGCTATTTCTTCCTTAATGATAGCTTCAAGCATTTTCCCCACTACAGATGTAAACTAACCGGCCAATAGTTACCTGCCTTTTGTCTGCCCCCTTTTTTAAACAGAGGCGTTACATTAGCTGCTTTCCAATCCGATGGTACCTCCCCAGAGTCCAGAGAGTTTTGGTAGATTATAACGAATGCATCTGCTATAACTTCCACTATCTCTTTTAATACCCTGGGATGCATTTCATCAGGACCAGGGGACTTGTCTACCTTGAGTCCCATCAGCCTGTCCAGCACTACCCCCCTAGTGATAGTGATTGTCTCAAGGTCCTTCCTTCCCACATTCCCGTGACCAGCAATTTTTGGCATGGTTTTTGTGTCTTCCACTGTGAAGACTGAAGCAAAATAATTATTTAAGGTCTCAGCCATTTCCACATTTCTCATTATTAAATCCCCCTTCTCATCTTCTAACGGACCAACATTTACTTTAGTCACTCTTTTCTGTTTTATACATCGGTAAAAGCTTTTACTATCTGTTTTTATGTTTTGCGCAAGTTTACTTTCATAATCTATCTTTCTTTCTTTGTTGCTTTCTTAGTCATTCTTTGCTGTCGTTTAAAACTTTCTCAATCTTCTCGTTTCCCACTAACCTTGGCCACCTTATACGTGATGACACCAGCGTAGTGTGGTACTAGTCTGTTTGTCATGTGTGTCATCGGAGGTAGTAGCATCCTTGTAGCTATTTAGCAAACTAACTTCTGTTGAAAAACAGAGGCCAGTTATACGATTTCAGTTGTTCTAATCTTGGCGCCAAATCAGTTCAAAATCCTTTGTATAATTTTGGCGGGCTTGCTTTGCCTTCGTAATATTTTGGCGGGCTTGTTAAAAGTTGATATGTTTTGGGTGAGTTGATGTTCTAAACAGTTTCCTGATAGAAATATTAGTTTGGTAATTGCAATGTCCTCTTGTGCTTAGTCTTTCACATACAGGCTGGATTGAGCCTCTGTGATGGATATGCTGAAATGGGTTTCCAGACCCATGTTGATGGGTAGCTATCTCCGTCTGATTTTGTGATGTAAATGTTTCTTGTGGGGGAAGGATCCTCGAATATTCATCCCTCCAGACAGGTTAACTTAGTCCTCACACCCAGGTAGCTTCACTTAATTAAACTGTTTCCTGCTAGTTCTTTAGGCCCGTCCACAGCCTTGAGTTTGTCTTTTAAAATCCAAAATTCTATTAAAGTTCGTAGTTTCTTTCATAAGCACTTTAGAGTTCCAAACTTTTCGGTAGATTATCCCAAATTAAATTTCCTTTCGAATGAGCCCAAACACAGGGGGAGTTTCTTGTGAATTTTGCACCTTCTTCACCGGCACATGCGTTGGAGCTGTCCCATTGTTCCACAGCCCTTGGAAACATATCCTTTGAAGCGGCATGAATGGAATCGATGATCACCCCTGCAGCGCCAACAAGGTATTAATTGCTTTGTATTCACCACCCTTGAGGCGGACTCTGAGTCATCTGCGCATGGCAGCTACAGGCGTGAAAGTGCTGCCATGTACATTTCGATTCGAAAACAACGTTACATTGTTCACAGTACTTGCAGAAGTACTAGTGTGCTGGGAAATTTGTTTGGTATTGTCACTGGTGGGGATAAACGCCTGAGCTATCGCTATGGCTTTACTCAAGGTTGGGGTCTCTACAGTGAAAAGTTTGCAAAGTATTACTTCATGGCCAATGCCAAGTACAAAGAAGTCCCTGAGCATGCGCTCCAAGTGTCCTTCAAATTCGCAATGTCCTGCAAGGCGCTTTTGCTCGGTGACGTAGCTCGCCACTTCCTGGCCTTCAGACCTCTTGTACATGTCGAACCGATACCTCGCCATTAGAACACTTTCCTTCGGGTTTAGATGCTCCCAGACCAGTGTGCACAAATCATCGTACAACTTTGCTGGAGCGAGCAGGTTTTTCATGAGGCCATACGTTGATGCCCCGCAAATGGTAAGGAGGATCGCCCTTCGTTTGGCAGCGTTCGCTTCTCCTTCCACCTCGTTGGCCACGGTGTATTGGTCAAGTCGCTCCACGAATGTTTCCCCATCGTCTCCCTCCGAAAATTTCTCCAGGATGCCCACAGTTCTCTGCATTGTTGCATTGGGGTTCGTTATCTGTATCTCGTTGCCAATTGTTATGTCTTGGATAAAGAGTCAGGCTAGATACTGCAAGCTCAAAGTAAATGTGACCGTAGTCCTTTATTACAGATCTCAGAGTGCCTCTCCAGCCTGTGAGGCCTCCTTATATACAGGTGCTCCCAAGGGATTGTGGGATCCCTTGGGACTCCAGGGAATAAGCCCTCTGGTGGTTAGACATGGTAATTACAGGTTTACATACATAACACTATCCATTTGGAGTATGCATCCACCTACAAAAAACATTTTACCGAGGAAGGGGCCCGTAAAGTCGATGTGGATTCTCGACCACGGTTTGGATGGCCATGACCACAGACTGAGCGGAGCTTCCTTTGGGGGATTGTTTAACTGCATGCATGTGCTGTACTGATGCACGCATGACTCTAAGTCTGAGTCAATGCCAGGCCATTAAACATGGGACCTGGCGATGGCCTTCATCATGACAATACCGGGATGCGTACTATGCAACTCCCGTACAAATCTCGCCCTGCCTTTCTTGGGCATTACAATACGATTAACCCACAGTAAACAGTCAGACTGGATGGAAAGCTTGTCTTTGCGATGGCTGTACGGTTTGGTTTCATCACCCATTTCCTTGGGGATGGTCGACCAGTCCCCGTTAAGAACAGAACGTTTTACAACCGATAGGGTTGGATCCTGGCTGGTCGAGGTATTAACTTGTTGAGCAGTGACAGGCGACCCTTCACTCTCAAAGGCATCCATGACCATGAGTAGCTCTGCGGGCATTGGCATTTCCACCTCCGGTCTGGGCAACGGCAACCGGCTCAATGCATCAATGCAGTTGTCGGTGCCTGGTCTATGGCGAATGACATAACCATAGGCAGATAATGTCGCCACCCACCTCTGGATGCGGGACGATGCTTTGGTATTGATACCTTTATGTTTAGAGAACAACGATATAAGCGGCTTGCGATCGGTTTCCAACTCGAAGCGAAGCACAAACAGCCTGGAGCCTAAACACATGCTAAAGCCGCTTTCTCTACCATGCCATAGACTCTTTCCACCTTGAACAGGTGCTGAGATGTGTATGCAACTGGTTGTAGTTTGCCTGACTCGTTAGCTTGCTGGAGTACGCAGCCGACCCCATAGGACGACGCATCGCAGGTAAAAACTAGTTGCTTGCATGGATCATACAGTACCAGTAGCTTGTGGGAACACCACAGATTTCTAGCCTTCTCAAAGGCTCTGTCTTGAAGTTCATCCCACACCCAATCATCTCCTTTCCTGAGCAGCTTGTGCAAAGGCTCTAATACTGTGCTCAATTTGGATAAGAAGTTACCGAAGTAGTTGAGAAGACCCAGGAACGAACGCAGCTCCGTCACATTCTGGGGCCTGGGCGCATTTTTGATGGCCTCTGTTTTCGCATCTGTAGGCCTGATTTCATCTGCAGCAATCTTTCATCCAAGGAATTCGACCTCTGGTGCCATGAAAACGCACTTTGAATGTTTCAGTCTGAGTCCCACTTTGCCCAGACAACACAGAACCTCCTCCAGATTGTGCAGGTGCTCGGCGGTGTCACGACCTGTGACTAGGATATTGTCTTGGAATACCACGGTCCTGGGGATGGATTTCAATTGGCTCTCCATGTTTCTCTGAAAAATGGCTGCTGCCGAATGAATGCCAAAAGGGCACCTGTTGTAAATAAACAGTCCTTTGTGCGTGTTGATGCACGTAAGTTTCTTTGATGATTCAACTAGTTCCTGTGTCATGTAGGCTGATCTTAGATCCAATTTAGTGAACGATTTTCCTCCGGCTAGCGTTGCAAACAGGTCATCCGCTTTCGATAGTGGGTGCTGATCTTGTTTCGAAATTCAATTGATCGTGACCTTGTAGTCTCCACAAATCCTGACCGTGCCATCGCTCTTTAACACCAGAACAATAGGGCTGGCCCATTCATTAAATTTGACCGGTGAGATGACCCCCCCCCCTCGCTTTGTAGCCTGTCCAATTCGAGCTCGACCTTTTCTCTCATCATGTGCGGGACCGCCCTGGCTTTGTGATGGATGGGCCTTGCGTCTGGGCCTAGGTGAATCTGCACCTTGGCTCCCTTGAAGCTGCCAATTCCCGGTTCAAACAGTGAGGGAAATTTGCTCAGCTCTTGAGCACACAAATCATCATCCGCTGATGAAAAAGCTTTGATATCGTACCATTTCCATTTTATTTTTGAGCCAGCTCCTGCCAAATAACGATGGCCCGTTGCCCGGGATAATCCATAATGGCAGATCATGAACCGCTCCCTCATACGACACTCTTACTGTTGCACTACCGATCACTGGTATGAACTCTTTGGTGTAGTTACGCAACTTCGCATTTATCGGACTCAGCTTGGGTCTCTCTGCCTTGGTCTCCCACAGCTTTTCGAAAGTCCTCTGGCTCATTATCGATTGACTCGCATCCGTGTCTAATTCCATGGGTATCAGCATGCCGTTTAATTTTACCTCCATCGTTATCGGTTGGCTGTTTGTTAGTAACGCACGTACACTATATACTTCCTCCTCGGAGCTCTCAAATGCCTCGGGCTGCATCGCCAGATCCACGCTGGTTTGATCATCATCCACGAGATGTGTCGCAGCTGTCTTGCCCTGTCTTTGTACACCCTCTGCATACATACTGCCTGAAGCGGCACTGATGGGGTCGGTGATTGCCCCCGCAACGCCAACATGTTGAACTCGGATTTGCGCCCGATGGCGAGCATTGAGCAACTCCCGTTCTTGCATATGCAGTCGAGTAGGCCTTCGATGGCGAACTTTGTGTGGCTCCGGTTCTCGTACACGCAGTCGAGTAGGCCCTCGATGGCGAACTTTGAGCGGCTCCCGGTCTTGCAGATGCAGTCGAGTCAGCGCTGCCATGTGCAGCTCTGCCGGCCATCGATACAATATTGTACACAGTACTTGCCGTGGAGTTCCTGTTTTGTCGCGATATCTGCTTCGTGCTTTTCTGCGCGGACATGCAAGCCTGGGCAATGGTGATGATCTTGCTGAGGTTCGGCGTCTCCGCAGCCAGCAGCTTACTTAAGGTTGCCTCGTGAATGACCCTGATCATGAAAAGTCACACAGCATGTCTTCCAACGCAGGCCCAAATTTTCCAGGCCCTGCAAGATGTCTCAGGTTAGCAACGAATGCCACTACGTCCTGGCCTTTTGGACGAACGTGCGTATAGAAGCGATATCTGGATATGAGGATTCCTTCCATGGGTTTAAAGGTGTTCCCGAACTAGAGCACACAGTTCTTTGTAATCCTTTTCTGTAGGAAGAGTGGGTGAGAGCAGATTCTTGATGAGTGCATAGATCGTGGGGCCACCGATGGTGAGAAGCACTGCCCTGCGCTTCTCTGCATCCTCATCTTTGTTTAGGTCATTTGCCACGAAATACTGGTCAAGACGATCAGTGAAATCTCCCTAATCCTCTCCCTCATTGAATCTATCGAGAATTCCAATAGTACTCGATCGTGCTGTGCTCGCCACGCTTTTGCGTGGGTTCGTATTCTCGTCACCAGTTGTTGAGAATGAAATGATACAATGAACTCCGTACTGTAAGCCAGTGACCAGGTGAGGAGAGTATTGCAAGGTGTTACCAGACCGGTCCAGGCACCGGAACCTCTGCTTTAGGATGCCGATGCATTGCTCGATAATGCACCTGGCGGCACAATGAGCGTCATTGTATGCATGTTCTGGCGCTGTCCTGGGGTTCCGCAGAGGAGTGAGCAGCCAAGTGGAGAGGGGATATCCCTTGTCCCCAAGCAGCCAACCGCAATCCTGATTGGGGCCGGTGAAGACAGCGGGCACACTGGTCTGGCGCAGAATTAACGAATCATGGCTGCTTCCTGGTCAGTCTTTAATGGCTTCCAGAAGTGAAGATACAAAGGAGAAGTTCAGGTTATATATCGGGCCCAGCAAGAGTGTACCTATAACCCTAGGACCACCAATGGTAGTGCCCCATGTTGGTCAACAGACTTTATGTATATACATTATACTTAAGAGTTGTTATAAGGTCATGCACAGGGATAAGACATGATTATTTGGGTTAGTTGATGGGAGTCTTTTTGTTGATGTTCTATTTTTGCACAGACTGGAACATGTTGATAAATCTTTATTTTTGCCACTTATATCTGGCCAGGTCTTTCATTTGGGAGAGGGCAATTGTGCGTGAAGGCACTCATTGTGATGGCCATTGAAAGTGGGAGCTAAAGGTTCATGCCTGAAGTGAGCAGCTATGAGACATTGCTGCAACTCCCTTATAGGACTGCGCTGGGAACGACACCTCCTAGATCCTCCTCCTCCTCCTCCCCTTCCTCCTGCTCCTCCTGCACCTTCTGCTCCTCCTCCTCCTGCCCCTCCTCATGCACCTCCTGCTCCTCCTCCTCCTGCACCTCTTGCTCCTCCTCCTCCTCCTGCCCCTCCTCCTGAGCCTCCTCCTCCTCTCCCTCTCCTCCTGCGCCTCCTCCTGCGCCTCCTCCTCCTCCTCCTCCCCCTCTCCTCCTCCTCCTGTGCCTCCTCCTCCTCCTCCTCTCCCACTCCTCCTGAGTCTGCTCCTGCGCCTCCTCCTCCTCCTCCTCTCTCTCTTCTCCTGCGCCTCCTCCTGCACCTCCTCCTCCTCCTTCTGCACCTCCTCCTCCTCCTCTCCCTCTCCTCCTGCGCCTCCTCCTGCGCCTCCTCCTCCTCTCCCTCTCCTCCTGCCCCTCCTCCTGCGCCTCCTCCTGTGCCTCCTCCTCCTCCCCCTCTCCTCCTCCTCCTGCCCCTCCTCCTGCGCCTCCTCCTGCACCTCCTCCTGTGACTCCTCCTCCCCCTCTCCTCCTCCTCCTCCTCCCCCTCCTCCTGCCCCTCCTCCTGTGCCTCCTCCTGCACCTCCTCCTCCTCCTGCCCCTCCTTCTGTGCCTCCTTCTGCACCTCCTCCTGCGCCTCCTCCTGCACCTCCTCCTGCTCCTGCCCCTCCTCCTGCACCTCCTCCTTTTCCTCCTCCTCCCCCTCCTCCTCCTCCGCCTCCTCTTCCTCCTCCTGCGGTGGTACTGCTGGCTCGACCTCCAGTGGCTGTCCCCTCATGATGGCCAGGTTGTGCAGCATGCAACAGACCACACCGAATATGGAGACCCATTGAGGAGAGCACTGCAAGGTGCTACCAGACCGGTCAAGGCACCGGAACCTCTGCTTTAGGATGCCGATGCATGCTCGATAATGCACCTGGCGGCACAATGAGCGTCATTTTATGCATGTTCTAGCGCTGTCCTGGGGTTCTGCAGAGGAGTGAGCAGCCAAGTGGAGAGGGGATATCCCTTGGCCCCAAGCAGCCAACCGCAATCCTGATTCGAGCTGGTGAAGAGGGCGGGCACACTGGTCTGGCGCAGAATGAACGAATCATGGCTGCTTCCTGGGTGTCTCACGTCAACAGTCATGATCCAACGCTGATGGTCACACACGAGCTGCACATTCAGTGAGCGGAAGCCCTTGCGGTTCACAAAGAACTCGGGGTGATATAGTGGCGCCCTCAGCCCAACGTGTGTGCAGTCGATGGCACCCTGCACCCTCGGGAAGTCTGCAATTCGGGCAAATCTGGCCTGCCGCTCCACCAGTTTGTCCCTCGTCATGGGGAAGGAGAGGTACTGCACCCGTCTCCTGTACAGTGCATTGGTGACATGCGCGGAGAATTGTGAGATGTTGCCAATGCCTGCAGTAGCAGACTGGAAAGACCCCGTGTCTTAAAAATTAGACGCGATGGTGACCTTGGTCTCTACGGTCAGGGTGGTCCTCAGCCTTGTGGACCAAGGCTCCCTGCGTACTTCTTTTCTAAATCTTAGCCTTCACAGGCATAGCTCATCACTGAGCTGGAGGAAGGAGAACTGAGATCTGTAGACCCTTTGAGGGTAGAGCCTCGTTCCCCCACCTCTGCGTTGGACACCTCACCTGGCAGCTGGATGATGCCCATCTCCCTGGTCCTCCTGATTGTCCAGCGCCTCTGGAGGCTGTTGCTGGCAAGGCTCCTGGCCCATTATTTGTTGGGGGGAGGGGGAGGGGAGGCCAGCATACCTCACCCTCCTCCTGATGCCATCTCACTCCTGGCCACCCTCTCTAGCTGCAGGTCTGCGCACATCTGCAGGTGCTGCTCTCTGTTGGGCATCCATGGCTGCTGCCTCCTTGCCCACTGCCCCTCTAGACGTTGCTGACGGTGACTCTTTCTCCTGCCTGCCACCCTGTGTCTGACCAGCTGGATCAGGTGTTCCCCTGCCAACACTGATCCCATTCTTTATCAGGCTACGACTTGCCAAGCAGGACTCTGTAGCACAGAATGAGGCCTACGGGGCTCCACTAAACACTGAGAGGTGAAATGCATCAGAAGTCTCTCAAAACCTCTGAACACCACTCTGCAGCTTCAATGCACTCAAAAAGCAGAGGTTAAACTATCACGAAAATATGGCCCAGATCGCGAGGATGGTCTGGTGACCTCGTCCAGTGGTGTCGCGTTCCACGGCAAAGTGGACTGATACAAAAAGCTGGTGGGGTCACTGCTGAAAAAACCCCTCCCTTTTAACCGCTGAGAATGGGCGGCATGGTCGCCTAGCAGCGGCGTGCACCCTGATGACATCATGACGGCCAGAGGCCCTTTACCACGGATTCACCCCGCCGATTCCGGCGGAAGTGCGCACCGCTGGAGATGGCTCGGGGGGAAAAAACACCCAACCGCGGCAGCCGACTGATTTTTACGATCGACCGCTGAAAAGCCGCGTTAACAATCCCTCCAGTGACACTGAATTTCGGCCCCAATTTGTCCTTATCCATCACATCATTCAAATTAGATAAAGAGAATTTCATGCACACTGAGTTTCAACACAATGGTACAAACTGAGAATCTTATAAAGCTCACAAATGGAGTCTTGTAACACCCTGTTAGCACCTTTACTTCTGTTACATTTTTTCCCCCTACTTATTTACGTTATTATTTTGGGCTCTTGTGTTTTAGATCATTTTCATGGGTGAGTCACAACTGTCTGTGCCTTTGAGACTGTCTATCCTTGTACAGCAGAATGCGAGAGAGATGCTACGTGAACCGTAGGTTGTTGAGAGCTCTCTATCCAAGATAGGGATACAACTTTAAGAAGTTATATAAAAGGCAGTATAGCTTTAAGAAATTATCGACCTTAATTGCCTTTAATTAGGAATGACCCTCAGCCTGGAAGAATAAAAGGCAGGGAACTGGTTTGGTCGGTCAGTTGGTCGGTCAATGTCCTTAATGAGACCGTGTCCACATTGATTTTGACAGTTATGCTGTCCTTGTTCTACAGCATTGAGGTGCTGCAAGCACTGCACGGAGGGACACGGCTGCACCCAGGCTCTCCCATCACTCCCTCCATATGCTTATGGAGGGAGTCACAGCATTCAGGGAGGTTCTCTTCCCTTCTAATGGCCAAAAAAGATTGCCCAGGGAGATCAACGCAGCCTGGTTGCACATTGCACAGGAGGGCACAAGCAGGGTTGTTGTCAGGAGGACCAGGCTGCAGTGATGCAATGATTTCAATAGAGCACGAAACAATACTGCAAAGCCACACTCAACCTCATCCTGCTGTGCCACTCATCACATCCCCATTACTCTGCCTTCCCTACCCTACTCCTGTACAACCTTATTCACACCAACCTACCTTACACCTCCAGACATCCCTCTCTCTCTACATTATCACTTCCCCATCTCACTAGCCACCCCTCACACTCACCCTCACCCTTGTCCAATCATTCAAACTAACAGCACACAAAGGTAAACACTTGGATGCTTTAGCCAATGTTCGTGTAAAGTTTCTGTTCATGTGTTGTCAAACATTGAAATCTTTATTTTCACCACTGTGCCTTCTTGGACAGATTTGTATGCACCTTTGAAAGTGTCTCAGTGAGTTCTAGTGAATGATAAGACATAACACCACATTTCCCCCCCGCAATAGTAATGAGTGTGAAAGAAATGGCTTGAACATTGTAGGAATGCTTTATGGTGCTGGTATGGGGTGGTTCCAACCTGGCGTATCATGTGGCAGCCATAGTGTACAGTGTTAAGTGAAGTAAATCTGGATTTGGTGAGGCTATCGTTGGCATTCCGGGCAGCAATGTGGTCGGGTGATGATGCCCTGTGTCCAGTGTAGCATCAGTTGATTGCGGAGAAGGTTGGTGTGGTTGTTGGTGCTGCTGGTGGGCCTGGTGATGCTGGTGTTGGGGATGATCGTGGTGGGATTCTGAGCACCAAGGTCATATTTTTTCAAGGGCACTGATGCTGATGGAATAGATGGCAGGTGAGGTTGAGATGACAGAAGCGATCTGTCAATGGTGAGAGAAGAGAGGTGACACTGGATAGAGAGTTTGCTGCAAACACCTGCTAGCTGTATAAAGGATAATAGTTCTTCTAAGCGCAATAAGTAACTGCACCTAACAGAGGAAATTGAAGACCTATGAATTAGGAGCATTCATAGAATATATGCAGCTGTCAGGTTAGTGAATCATTCGAAGCTGACACAACACCCGACCTACTTACCTGATAACCACGCTCTGGGAAACTCGTTAAAAACCTGCCAAATGGTAAGTGTATGGTAAAATCCTGCTTAACTACTTTTTAACATGCTTTTAACTATCTAAATTGGCTGGTGCGCCGCTTGGTGTCGGGACTGTGAACCGCAGCCAGACCCGACACTTTGGACAAGGAGGCGGGTTCAGAGTGGGATCCCACCCTGCTGTCAATCACGGCCATTCTGACAGCGGGTCCGCCTCCAAACACCCACTCGCAGGATTGGTAAGATTCCGGCCAACGTTTCAGGTCGATGACCTTTTATCTTATAATAGTGTTTGTTTGATTCCTAGAATGTCTCACCCTTTGTGTGAGTTTAATTAATCAAAGCTGTTTCTTGGCAACTTAAAATGATTTTTATCCAATTTTAAGGCTTGAAGCTGTACCTTCAATGAGATTTCCAAACGCAATGATTTATTTGATTTGAACTTAACAACTCTTGCATCCCCGGAAAGATTTACTGAGAATCCCTAGATTTTGAATGTCCCATCACTCAATAATAAAAGGGTATTGTCAACCATGTACAATCTGAATTGATCACATAATGTTGTTTGAATTATTCCTCACTCCAGCCTGTGACCAGCATTATCCTTGTACAGGAATCACTGAAAGTTAACATGCAGCAAGCAATTAAGAAAGCAAATTATAAGTCGGCCTTTATCACAAAAGGATTTGAGTGTAAGAGTGGTGGGATTCTGAGCACCAAGGTCATATTTTTTCAAGGGCACTGATGCTGATGGAATAGATGGCAGGTGAGATTGAGATGACAGAAGCGATCTGTCAATGGTGAGAGAAGAGAGGTGACACTGGATAGAGAGTTTGCTGCAAACACCTGCTAGCTGTATAAAGGATAATATGCCAACAAAGGATAATAACCCTGGTGAGACGGCACCTGGAGTATTGTGTACAGTTTTAGTCTCCTTACATAAGGAAGGATATACTTGCCTTAGAGGGAGTGCAACAAAGCTTCACCAGACTGATTTTTGGGATGGGGGGATTGTCTTATGAGGAGAGATTAAGTTGACTATGCCTACATTCTCTAGAGTTTAGAAAATGAGAGGTAATCTCATTGAAACATACAAAGTTATCACAGGGCTTGACAAGGTAGATGCAGGGAGGCTATTTCCTCTGGCTGGGGAGTCTTGAACCAGGAGTCACAGTCTCAGAATAAGGGTCAGCCATTTAGGACTGAGATAAGGAGACATTTCTTCACTCAGAGGGTGGTGAATTTTTGAAATTCTCTACTCCAGAGGGCTGTGGAAGCTCAGTCGTTGAGTATATTCAAGACAGAGATCAATAGATTTTTGGATGTTAAGAGAATCAAGGGATATGGGGATAGTGCAGGAAAGTGGAGTTGAGGTAGAAGATCAGCCATGATCTCATTGAATGGCGGAGCACACTCGAGGGGCTGAATGAGCTACTCCTGCTCCTATTTCGTATGTTCTTATGTTTCTAAATAAGCTTGGTCCAGGAATCTGCAGGGCCTTGAAATTCCATAGTGGCTTTTCTGCCCTCCACTTGTAACTCCTGGAGAAACAGCATCAGTGGCAACTTTACACTGTTTCTTTGGGAGTTCTGAGGGAAGAAAATCCTGCAGAATATCTCAGCCATTCTGTACTGCAAACAGATTCCAAGCAACAGCTATTAAATCAAAGCCAGGCAATCATATTTTTGTAGCTGCTTTTTATGGCTCGTGTTCATGAGCTTCCAGGAGGATTCTGTGCTATCTTCTGCACGACCTCACAAACACACAGGCTTTAAGATGGCTGATAACTTCAGGAACCTGTCAGGTGATCTGTTCCCTCTTTATTGTTGCAAACAGCAAAGGCTGCATTACCACGGTAGTCCACTGGGTGGAGCTATATATATATATATTACAGATTCGCTGTTTTGTGTTGCTCCATGCATCACCCCCTCCACCCCCCACAATCAGTGTTAAAGGATAGAGATAAGGACTGGGCTGTTTCTTAGTGACAATGCCAATTGAAAAGAAAGAAAGATTGCACTTGTATAGCACCTTTCAGCACCTCAGGCTGTCACAAAGTGCTTTACAGCCAGTGCTGTACTTTTGAAGTGTAGTCACTTGTAATGTGGCGGGGAGAAATTGCGTCCCACCCCATCTGGGGGTGGTGACAATCGCGAAGCGCGAGACTTTGCACCAGGCGTAGAGGTCTCGCCTCCGATGAGAAATGGGTGTTACCGCCCCCCCCCCCCGAAGGGAAGTGAAACGCAAAATAACGCGCTCCACTTTTTTTCTGGGGGGGTTAGCGGGGCGGACGGATCGGGAGCGGGGGCTGGGCGTCACTGCCGCGTAGGAGGGACCTCTTCCCTCAATTAAAGGGAAGGCCCAAGCTGCAAACGCTGCATTATAAAAATAGACCACCCTAGACCACCGGGGGAGCGGAGGGTGCCACGCTAACAGCCCAATTGCAGCACGGACCGCAGGAAAAAGTCACAGCATTGTTCTTTTAAAAGCACCACACCTCCCCTTTAACTATCGCCCTGCGAGAGGCTGGCTGCCCGGTTCACATCCTATGGCTTAGAGTCCGTGGCACTGCGCGCAGCGGTGACGTCACGATCTCCGGGCGTTAAGGGTTACCGCCGCCGCTAAACTCACGCCGAATTTAGCAGGAGTCGTTAGTGGCGCCGTGCCCGGGTGAATAGTTGTTACGTCCCGTTAGCACGTGCTAACGGGAGGCGCGAATGACCCGAATTTCTAGGTCTAAGGAAACCAAAATGTAAAACCATGATTTCAAAATTAAATGCCAGCTTCTTCACCTCATCGCTACAGTAACAATAGCTTGTATTGATATAGCCACTTAAATGTTTAACAACATCCAAGATGAGGAAGAGAAGAAAAATGAATGATTAAAATGGAGAAAGGAGGTAAACGAACGAGTGCAAAGCTGAGGTGGGAGAGTTAGAAGTGACAAAGACTGGGAGATAAATGGGGGGGGTGTGGGGTTTGAAAAAGTTTGAGAGTAGAGAGCAAAGCAGGGAAACAATAGGAGTTTTCAGAGTAGTGGCACAGAAAGAGATTGAAGACTCTGCTATCAATTGGAGAGTGAAGAGATGTATAATGGACCAGAGTCAGACCTGAAGGGTGCAGGATGGGGAGATACGACGCGAGGGGTGGGGTAGGGGTGGCTGCATAGATTGGGTACGGTGAGTCTGGGGATGAATTTGAAGAGGAGGACAACGGTTTTAAATTGAAAGTGTGAGAGATGGGGAGCCCAGGTGGATCGAGTAAAACAGCAGCCGTCAGCACTAATCCAGAGCTTTCTGAGAAGAAGCGGGAGCCACAGGAACAAAAGATATGGGAACGGCAGCGTCGTGGTTATATTACTGGTCTAGTAACTTAGCAGGCTTGGACTAATGAACCATGGCATCTGGGGAATTTAAATTCAATTAAATTAAACGTCGCATTAAAAAAAACTAGTATCAGTAATGGTGACCATAAAACTATACCGGATTGTCATAAAAACCCAACTGCTTCACTGATGTCCTTGAGGGAAGGAAATCTGCCGTCCTTACCCAGTCTGGCCTATATGTGACTCCAGACCTGCAGCGTCGTGGTTACTGCACAAAATGGGGCGCACCTTCTGTTATTTGAAGTTTTCCTCCACCGCGACCCATGCGGCAGAAATGCCGTCGATATTCGGCACGTTAACCTTTTTTTCCGGGTTGGGGGCAGATGTTGTGGCGGCTGAGGGGCAGAGGTGCCCTTGCAGCGGGTCACCCGCCCCTGACCAGTCAGCAGCGGCGGCGCACGGGTGAGGTCGGTTAAAGGGGAGAGCCGGCGCGAGCTCGGCGTGTTCTTCAGATAGGTTTACTGGGCCAGCAGGGAGGGCTTCGGCCGGGCCAGCGGCCAAGAGAGGAGGGGTACCGGGCCGCCTGTTGGTGGCCCGGCCGCACAAATGGGGAACAATTGTCGGACCGACCCGGCAGTCGGCCGACAATAAGAAAAATAAAATGGCGTCGGCGGCAGCGCCACCTCCCCTTTAAGGGCGGCCGTGTCGCCAACCAACAAGACGTGCGCCGACGGAAAACGCTGTCGGGGGCACCGGCCGATAGCGGCACCGCTCCCACATGATTCAGGTCGATGACCCGTCGGCAGAACTGGAAAAGGTGAGAGATGTCACCAGTTCTGACGATAGGTCACCGACCTGAAACGTTAACTCTCTGTGTCTCTCTCTCTCTCCACTGAATGCTGCCAGTACTGCTGAGACTTAACAGCACTTTCTGTTTTTATTTCTTGCCCATGCGTTACGTGTTACGAGAGCGAAGGGACAAATGCATCATTTAACGCAAGCTCAAAGCGAGCTCGAGAAAGTGACTCTTCCACGAGGTGGAGATAGACAGATGTTTGAGCGATAAGGGAGTGAAGGGCTATGGGGAGCGGGCGGGGAAGTGGAGCTGAGCCCAGGATGAGATCAGCCATGATCTTATTAAATGGCGGAGCAGGCTTGAGGGGCCAAATGGCCTATCCTGCTCCTATTTCTTATGTTCTTTCTTATGTTCTTATGAAACAGCACCTCATCTTTTGTTTAGGCACTTTACAGCCTTCTGGACATAACAGCAAGTTCAACAATTTCAGACCTTACCCTCTGACCATATTTTGCTCCCTTTCCTTCTTTGTTTTTAAACCCAACCCTCCCCCCATCTCCCCCCCGATTTTATATATTTTTTCTCTCTCTCTGTTTCCCATGAGAGCTGGTAATTATTCTGCCATTCACACCCTATCTAGACTCATCTTTTTCTAACCTGCCATTACCATCTCAAGTCGGACCATCATCGCCTTTGACGCTCAAATCTCTCCTTCCTTCCACCCTATCACAGACCTTCCCTGTTGTTCTTTCCTCCCCTCCCCCTTCCAGTGCTCCTCAGGACTCTTGTTAATTTCGCACTATTGCCACTTCTGATGAAGCGTCATCGACCTGAAACGTTAACTCTGTTTCTCTCCACAGATGCTGCCTGACCCGCTGAGTATTTCCAGCATTTTCTGTTTTTATTTCAGATTCCAGTGTCCGCAGTATTTAGCTTTTGTATCATTTAAAACCTGGCTTGGATTGTGTTTCATCATTCTCCATGAAGCAAGTCTATCTAAAATTTGAGTATCATCTTAAAGAATATGTATGAGTTTCTAAAGGACATAATTAGATTTTATGACAGCCAGATTGTAATATTTTTTAATTATGGGCATCCAGATGGTCGGTTGTCTCCGAGTGTGAATGTACCTTCGTGAAAAATGACAGCATCGAAGAATGTTATTATTGAGATTCTTACTGGATTTTCTAGTTTTTTACCAGTGAATTCTTCCCCTTTGTACCAGTGGTAGTAATGCTTTGTGTTGCCTTTAAAGAGTATGGCCTTTCAATGATCTCAGTAGATCATGAAATGTTACCTCAAAGCCACACTCAAACTCATCCTGCTGTGTCACTCAACACATCCCCATCACTCTGCCTTCCCTACCCTACTCCTGCACATCCTTACTCACACCAACTGACCTTGCACCTCCACCCATCCACCTCTCTCAATCTACATTATCATTTCTCCATCTCACTAGCCACCCCTTACACTCACCCTCATCCTTGTCTAATCGTACCAACTAACAACACTTGGGTAGGCACTTGGGTCTTTTCGTCATTGTTCATGTAATGTTTCAGTCAATGTGTTGTCAAACATTGAAATCCTTATTTTTCACACTTTGCGTTCTTGGACCAATTTGTGTACATCTTTGAAAGTGCCTTAGTGAGTTGCAGTGAATAGTGAGACATAAGAACATAGGAGCATAAGAAATAGGAGCAGGAGTAGGCCATGTGGCGTTACATTTGGTGTTTTCCAATCCACTGGGAATTTTGGTAGATTACAACCAATGCATCCACTATCTCTGCAGTCACTTTTTTAAAGACCCTAGAATGTAAGGCATCAGGTCCAGGGGACTTGTCCGCCTTTAGTCCCATTATTTTACTGAGTACTATTTCTTTAGTGATAGTGATTGTAATAAGTTCCTCCCTCCTTTTAGCCCCTTGATTATCCACTATTGGGATATTTTTAGTGTCTTCTACCATGAATACCGATAAAATATATTTGTTCAAAGTCTCTGCCATTTCTCTGTTACCCACTATTATGTACATAAAGAGACAGAACAGTACCCCGCCCCCCCCGCCCCGCAATGTTGATGAGTGTGAAAGGAATGGCTTAGGAATTGCAGGAGCTTTATGGTGCTTGTGTGGGGTGGTGCCAACCTGCTGCATCATGTGGCAGCCAGGGTGTACCGTGTCAAGTGAAGTAAATATGGCCATAGTGAAGCCATCCCTGGGCAGCAATGTGGTTGGACGCTGATGCCCTGTGTCCTGTGCAGCATCAGGTGATTGCGGAGAAGGTTGGTGTTGTTGTTGGTGATACTGGTGTGCCTGGTGATGTTGGTGTTGGGGCTGATTGTGGTGGGATTCTGAGGACCAAGGTGAGATTTTTTTCAAGGGCACCGATGCGGATGGAATAGGTGGTAGCTGAGGTTGAGATGATAGAAGCGATCTGTCAATGGTGAGAGACTTTGTTTCAAGGAGGCGAGAGTGGATATAGAGTTTACTGCAAACACTTCCAACCTACATAAAGCTAAAAAGTGTATTCCAAATCCTGAGGTCTCCAACTTCTAAGATTGGATAGTGAACAGCTGTGAAATGGTAGCTTTTGCAGCTATTACCTATTCAGAGGACTGGAGAGTCATTGAAAACCCATCCTACTTACCTGATGTGAAAAAGTCGTAATTACATGGTAAAATGCTGTTAATTATGTTAATTGCCTCCCCTGCCACTTGGTGTCGGGTCTGTAAAGTGTTGATAGGCTTCCCAACCAGCTGTCAATCTTTTACATTTTGAAAGCAGACCCACCTCAGAACACGCCCTCTTAGCGCTGGCAAAATTCCGGCCAAGAACACAGAGCCAGTAGACAGACAAGGCTATTCACTTCTATTAATATAGGTTCGATTTTAACCCAGATCTCATTGGAATACATCTTACCCCGATGTACCATTCTGTCTCCTTTCACGAATAATTCTCATCAATGCTGAAATGTATATTTAAGCACCGTGATATTAAAAAAATAATTGCGTGTAATGAAAAATTAGATCTATAATTGGCATTTCAGCAGAAAATAATGAACTCAGCACAAATTTCTAATCTCTCTTTCACTCATAAGAGCATAAGAATTAGGAGTAGGATTAGGCCGTTTGGCCCCTCGAGCCTGCTCCGCCATTGAATAAGATCATGGCTGATCTGATCTTGGCCTCAACGCCACTTCCCAGCCCGCTCCCCAAAAGCCCTTGACTTTCCTTTTGGGCAGGTGCCCAACATCTCCACGATCTGAACCCAGAGAATTGGGGAGATGTGTGTCTAGGAATAATGGTTAGAATTCTAATGTTTGTTTTGCTGATGTCAAATGCATCAGCGAGGTCAATAAATTCCTTCTTAACCATTGGAAATATGATTGGATTTTTGACAACAGCTGCCGTGAATTCAATGTTATCGAGCTGAACAAGTATTGATGCATTGTCTTGTTTCAATACTTGCTTTTAATTATTATTATTCACAGCTGTTGAGCAAGTCTCCTGAAAACATTGATTGTGCATTGAAAAAAATAAGTCAGAGTTGGAAAATTATTTATTCTGTAATGCAGGCAGCTGAGTTTTGGAATTGTTCCAACAATATTTTTACCCCAGTAAATTAGAACTCTGCCATATTCATTTCTTTACCCCATTCATTTTTTGGTTAGAAAATAGAAAATAGAAAATAGAAAATAGAAGCAGAGGTAGGCCATTCGGCCCTTTGACTCTGCACCGCCATTCAATATGATCATGGCTGATTCTCTATTTCAACACCATATTCCCGCTTTTTCCCCGTACCCCTTGATGCCTTTTGTTTCTAGAAATCTATCTATCTCCCTCTTAAATATATTCAGTGAGTTGGCCACCACAGCCTTCTGTGGTAGAGAAGTTTGGTGTCAGCTGTTGCTCAGTGGATAGCACCCTTGCTTCTGAGTCAAAAGGTTGTGGGTTCAAGTCCCACTTCAGAGATATGAGTGTAAAAATCTAGGCTGATACTCCCAGTGCAGTGCTGAGGGAGTGCTGCACTGTCGGAGGTGCCATCTTTCGGATGAGACGTTAAACTGAGGCCCCGTCTGCTCTCTCAGGGGGCTACAAAAGATACCAAGACACTATTTTAAAGAAGAGGATGGGAGTTATCCCTGGTGTCTCGGCCAATATTTATCCCTCAACCAACATAACAAAAAAACAGATGATCTGGTCATTATCACCTTGCTGTTTGTGGGAGCTTGCTGTGCACAAATTGGCTGCCACATTTTCCACATTGCAACAGTGACTGCACTTTAAAAGTACTTAATTGGCTGTAAAGCGCTTTGTATCGTCCGGTGATTGTGAAAGGATCTAGATAAATCTAAGTCTTTTTTTTAAGTCTCCTTTTCCTATTTTAGAAGGAATCCTAAACTATGGTCAAAATCAAAGCTAATATGGAGAAGTGTAAACAATGAAGAATATCTCAGTGTGGAATTTTAATAGAAGACTCCCCGCTGTGATTTCTGGTTTGATGAAGTCACATGTGCCCCATTTATGCTGCAGAAACTTCAGGGCAGCTGGAAGTTACAATAAGCCTGCATATGTATGACCTTAAAGCAGGAGGAAAAGGAGAGAATCCTTTTCGTGGGCATCCTCTCCATTACTATGGCAACAACTAGGCTGTGGGGAGACTAACAATTGGCAACAGTTGAGTGTTTGCACAAAGGAGATACAACAGGAAAAACGTTTTCATCTCAGCAAGCTTTGTCCTACCAGTTTCATGGCATAACATCAACGTGAGTTTCCTGAAGGTAGATAGCCTCAATAAAAATCAATATCATGGCTACTTTAACAATTTGAAATCCATAGGCCTAAATTGTGCTGTGCATTATGAGCCATGGATGTATTTGTATAAAATTCCTACAAAATGTTTCAGGAAAGCTGTTAATCTATTCATTTTAAATCGGCTGATGCCTTTGCTAAAATAATGGGAAAAGGGATTTCGTATGAATGCATCAAAGAATTTAGTCGGGAATATTGTGGACAGGATTGTGATATATTTTTACAACATCACTAACAAGTTCTTCTTAGGCGGTCCCTCGTATCGAGGATGACTTGCTTACACACAAAAAGGGATGAGTTCACAGGTATTTCAATGAAGGTCCTGACATTCCAGATCCCGAACTACATATTGAAGGGTGGAAGATGCATGTGCGTGGATTTTTTTAACGTGTGGTGGCCGTTGCACACCAGCCACCACATGGGCTTGACAGAGCTAGGTCTTGGTCCAGTGGCAAGGATTACCCAAGACGACTCGAGAACAGCACTGCTTTACGGACCTAGTGCGCGCCCATATCACAGTGTGGGCTGGTCTGTGGTACCGCTGGGCCCTCGCCTCTTCTGGGCCCCAAACTCCTGCTGTACCTGCCCATGCTCCAATCAATGAACTGGATTTTGGTGACTTCCAATCCTGTCGCCCTTCTCCAAGTCGTCACCCTCCTGCACCAACTCGCGCTGCTCCTTGACGTGGCATGCCTCCATGTTGCTCCTAGGCCATCGCACCTCCGCTCCTTTTATGGCCCCGACGTGCCGCTGGTTACACTAACAAACATATGCTGCAAGATGGCTCCAACTGTCATCATGTGACTTTTCCACATGACCCTTCTACTGAATTTACGTCAGTAGTTGCATTACATCGGTTGACCACTAGGTGGAGCAGTAGTCCACTAGGGGGAGCTCTATTACAAGGACCTTCTGGCCCCACCATGGACAGACAAGAAATCCTGTCTGTAGTTTACACCTTTCAGAAACACTATAGCTGTGGCATTCATTTGAAGACACCTTGAATTAGGATAAGGCTCCGCAGCTGATTCCTTGTTTGTTCGTAATGTCTTCTCTATCCTGTCCATTGACCTGCATGTAGAGTGACATTCTGGAGCAATGAACAAATTATGCTCATTCTTAAATCCTGAGAGTTACACTGTAAGGGGCCCCAAAAGGTAGCCAAGACATCTTTAACATTGCTTTGGGATGAAAATGGTGCAGTCAATAATCATCCTTCTTGCAGTAAAAGCCATTTTGTACCTGTCCTCTTTGCTTACACAAGAGGGTCATGAGCAATGGGTTTAAAGGGCATGCATGTTCTCCATGGAGCCACCTTTCCACTCTTCCTCCCTTTCAAATTATGATGGCACAGATGATGCTGCTCATATCCGAACTCGCGCCAAGTCCCGTCCACCCATTACACCTCTGCTCGCTGACCTATATTGGGTCCGTTAATACCTCAAATTTAAATTTCTCATCTTTATTTTTCAAATCCCTCCATGGCCTCACCCCTCCCTATCACTGTAACCTCCTCCAGCACTAAGGCCCTCCAAGATCTTTGTGCTGCTCCAATTCTGGCCTCTGATTTCCATTGCTCTACCATTGGTGGCCGTGCCTTCAGTTGTCCGGGCTGCAAGTTCTGGAATCCCCTCCCTAAACCTCTTTGCCTCTCTACCTCTCTCTCGCATCCTTTAAGATACTCCTTAAAACCTACCTCTTTGACCAAGCTTTTGGTCGCTTGTTCTCATACCTCATGTGACTCATTGTCGTGTATTTTCTGATTATCCTCCTGTGAAGTGCCTTGGGAAATTTTACTATGTTAAATGCTCTATATAAATGCATGTTGTTCAGGTGGATGTGAACTATTCTAAGGCACTATTCAAAGAAAATGATGGAGTTCTGATAGTATTCTTCTCAACCAACACCCAGGAAAAAATCTGAACTACATTCCACATCTCTCTTAAACTGTGTAGCATCCGAACACAATAAGATGTTAATCTAAATGACTGAGAAGCACGATAAATCAAAGTGAGCATATTCTGTGATGCCCCTTACCTCATGAATTTCATCTTGGTCCCAACAGATTCGAGTTAATATGGCAGGGAGAGTTAAAAGGCGAGGACTGCATTCAGTTCCAATGGGAACAATAGCTTATCCGAAATGTACTAATACTCAAATTCATCCCGTTGTCAACTTTACTGAGAAGATAATTATTATTTCACTAATGACCAACATGTTCTGTTCTCTCTTTCTTCTGTTTCATTGATTTTGGTTCAATTTAATTGGTTTAGATCTTACTCTGCTCACAGAGTTCAAAAGAGAATTATTAATAATACACAATCTATTTTCCCAGTTCTGATTGTGGTTTCCTGTGGGTACACTTTTGGCACCTTGCTATTTTCATTTATATTGAAACTTTTCCATCTGTCTAAAACCAGGCAAGAATCCAAGGCCCCACTGATTCCGGCAAAGTTAGCTTGATCTTTGCAATTTGATGCTGACCAAAGATTGTCATTCAGTAACTAATTGGCTTGAAGACCATTCCATAACTTTAAGTTGAAAGAACATTTCGCATTTATATTATTCAGTAGAATGATTAACTTTTGCACGTTTTGTACTTTAATTAATGCAGAGATTTAAAAACTGTCGTTATACCAATTATTTAAAATGTGATTCACAATTAACCCTTAGAGTACCCTTAATAACTGCATAACTTAAAAAAAAATGTATTCGTTCACAGGATGTGGGCATCGCCGGCAGACCAGCATTTATTGCCCGTCCCTAATTGCCCTTGAAAAGATGGTGGTGAGCCGACTTCTTGAAGCGCTGATGTCCGTGTGGTGTACAGTGCTGACTTTGTTGTTACAAACGATTGGCTCGCTCGGCTATTTCAGAGTCAACCACCTTGCTGTGGGTCTGAAGTCACATACAGGCCAGACCAGGTTTCCTTCCCTAAAAGGGACATTGGTGAAGCAGTTACATTTTTCCAACAATCCGATAGTTTCATGGTCACCATTACTTGCTTTTTAAATCCAGATTCATTTAATTAACTGAATTTAAATTCCCCCAGTGGGATTATGAACTCAATCTCCAGGCCTCTGGATTACTAGTCCAGCAGCACAACCTCTATGCTACCGTACCCGTAACAAGCTGTTCCCTCTGGGACGCTTTCCTTATCGAGAATGCATAGAAAATTCGAGTATGCCGTCCCCACAATTTTCTGACAATGCACCTGAATTTCTCATATGAAGTTCCTCTGCCCACTATTTTAGCAAAAGTGTTAACTCACTTAAAATACCTAGATGAATGCCGGCATTATAATAACAGACAGAAATGTCCTATGAGTGTGGTAAGCATGTGTCTGCAAATACTGGTCATTCATTCTTTTAGCATTGAAAGTGAGAAGTTATTTTAAAGTTGTTTTTTTTTAGCTCTATACTCATGCATTGCCCCATGAATTTCCATTAGTGCTATTTCTCTTTGGTTACAGATGGGTGGCAAAGATGCTGGCCTGTCACTTCCACCTTGGTCTCAACCCAAAAGGCAGTCCTGAAAGTACACGCAATGTTGCTCTCATTTTACTACTGCTGTTACACCCAATATCATCCCAATCTCATTAGAATGCGCCCAAACATAAAATGGGCGTAAACAAATAATCGGGTTGCAAGGTAAGGCTGAACCCACGCCAGTATTTTTCTTCATTGAGTCTTAAAATTTAAGCTTCAACTCATTTACCCATCATTCATGCCCATCAGGCACTATTTTCTATGTTTCTATGTTTCTAACATGTTTCAGAGCCTGTAACTGGAGCTTTTCAATTTCTAATGTGAGTTCATCACCACCATAGGCAGTCCCTCAAAATCGAGGAAGACTTGCTTCCATTCTAAAAATGAGTTCTCAGGTGACTCAACAGTCCAATACAGGAACTACAGTCTCTGTCACAGGTGGGACAAAGAGTGGTTGAAGGAAAGGGTGGGTGGGGAGTCTGGTTTGCCGCACGCTCCTTTCGTTGCCTGCGCTTGGTTTCTTCATGCTGTCGGTGACGAGACTCGAGGTGCTCAGCCCCCTCCCGGATGCATTTCCTCTATTTAGGGCGGTCTTTGGCCAGGGACTCCCAGCTGTCGGTGGGGATGTTGCACTTTATCAAGGAAGCTTTGAGGGTGTCCTTGAAAAGTTTCCTCTGCCCACCTGGGGCTCGCTTGCCGTGCAGGAGTTCCGAGTAGAGCGCTTGCTTTGGGAGTCTCATATCAGGCATGCAGATAATGTGGCCCGCCCAACGGAGCTGGTCGAGTGTGGTCAGTACTTCAATGCTGGGGATGCTGGCCTGATCGAGAACACTGACGTTGGTGCAGCTCTCCTCCCAGGGGATTTGCAGGATCTTGCGGAGACATTGTTGGTGACTTACACTTCTGCCATAACAAGGCATTAAAATAAACAGAAAATACAGAGCACGTCTTGGTGAGGATCAATTATAACAAAGATAATATCAAAACTGGCAATTAAAGGACCAGAAAGATGACTGTTTCCTGCTGAAAATCTGGTCCCAACCTGAGAGAACATCGCTTCCACCCCCTCACCTGCGCTTCTATATATTCAAGTCTTTTTTCTTTTTATGCAGTTAACTCACTTGCGCTCGAACCTCCATGATCTTTTGAACCATGCAATTGGTTTGCACATAGAATGTGGGCCTCACTGGATTACTTAAAATCTATATTAATGAGTTGGAAGAAGGGACCGAGCATAATGTAGCCAAGTTTGCTGATGATACAAAGATGGGGGGGAAAGCAATGTGTGAGGAGGACACAAAATATCTGCAAAAGGACATAGACAGGCTAAGTGAGTGAGAAAAAAATTAGCAGATGGAGTATAATGTTAGAAAGTGTGAGGTCATGAACTTTGGCAGAAAAAAAATCAAAGAGCAAGTTATTATCTAAAGGTAGAAAGATTGCAAAGTGCTGCAGTACAGCGGGACCTGGGGGTACTTGTGCATGAAACACAAAAGGATAGTATGCAGGTACAGCAAGTGATCAGGAAGGCCAATGGAATCTTGGCCTTTATTGCAAAGGGGATGGAGTATAAAAGCAGGGAAGTCTTGCTACAGTTATACAAGGTATTGGTGAGGCCACATCTAGAATACTGTGTGCAGTTTTGCTTTCCATATTTATGAAAGGATATACTTGCTTTGGAGGCAGTTCAAAAAAGGTTCACTAGGTCGATTCCGGAGATGAGGGGGTTGACTTATGAGGAAAGGTTGAGTAGGTTGGGCCTCTACTCATTGGAATTCAGAAGATTGAGAGGTGATCTTATTGAAACGTATAAGATTATGAGGGGGCTTGACAGGGTGAATGCAGAGAGGATGTTTCCACTGATAAGGGAGACTAGAACTAGAGGGCATGATCTTAGAATAAGGGGCCGCCCATTTCAAACAGAGATGAGGAGGAATTTCTTCTCTCAGAGGGTTGTAAATCTGTGGAATTCGCAGCCTGTGAGAGCCGTGGAAGCTGGGACATTAAATAAATTTAAGACAGAAATAGACAGTTTCTTAAACGATAAGGGGATAAGGGATTATGGGGATCGGGCAGGGAAGTGGAGCTGAGTCCATGATCAGATCAGCCATGATCTTATTGAATGGCGGAGCAGGCTCGAGGGGCCTTATGGCCTACTCCTGTTCCTATTTCTTATTTCTTAAATGCAGAGGAAACTCCTGCCCATTGTTTCAAGCAGCCCATTTTCAAGAATGCTAGCAAGTGCCCCAGGAAAATTTTCATTAACATACTTTTAAGGATAAGGATCATGATATTTTGGTTCAGAGTATTTAATTAGAAATGTTGGACTCCAGTGTTGTGTACGTAAATAAACGGACTAACTGAAACAGGAGTAATGTAATTAGCTGTGTTCTTTATCGCAACTCCCAAAATGGTATCCCACAACCAGCATGTACCAGCATGTTTAGAGCAACTGTGAATAGCTCCCGCAGGGTCCTAAACCCTGCCTAGTATCCTGTAACAAACAAATAGAGTGTGAACACAACAACCAGCACTCGGAACCTTGAAGATTATTTGATGATTTGCAGACCACTTTAGGAAGATAGGAACAGGAGGAGGCTATTTAGCCCCTCAGTTCTGTTCTGCCATTCAATTAGTTTGTGGGCTGATCTGCATCTGAACTCCATTCTATCTGCCTTTGCTCCGTATCTGTGATTTCAATATGTGAGAAATCATGCAGTCTCCAATGCTGTACGTTAACCCTGTGCCAAAAATTCCCAGCGTTTGTGACCTCGACCAAAAACTCTATGCCAGGGGCCTAATCATAATAAGTCATCCCGTGGAGCAATTCAGATTGAAATATCTATTATTAATCTGCCAATAATTATCTCACACATGCCTGCGGTGCTCCAGCACTGTGTACAGCAATGATGTTGTTCCCAAAAAACAACAATTTAGGAGCGTGCAAAAACGAGAAGGGAACTGTGTCCTGGTCTGCGTGCCTAATATTACTGCTCTCTATCTAACACAAGGCTAGTGCTGCCAGCTTAATATAGATTGGTAGAAATACTGGAGAGAACAGTTACAGTAGACTCTCTAATTATATTAGATTGCACGGAGTTGGAGCTTGGCCTTTGGACTTGGGTTAGAAATTGGTTGGGAAGTAGGAGACAGAGTGGGGATAAGGGGAGCATACTCTGGTAGGATGTGACAAGTGATCTTACATCAGATATACGGCACAGAAACAGGCCATTCAGCCCAACCAGTCCATGCCGGCGTTTATGCTCCACTCGAGCCTCCTCCCGTCTTTCCTCATCTAAATCTGATAAGCATAACCCTCTATTCCCTTCTCCCTCATATGCTTATCTAGCCTCCCCTTAAATGCATCGATACTATTTGCATCAACCACTCCCAGTGGTGGTAAGTTCTGTATGCTCATTACTCTCTGGGTAAAGAAGTTTCTTCTGAATTCCCTATTTGCTTTCTTGGTGACTATCTTATATTGATGGCCTCTAGTTTTGCTCTTCCCCACAAGTGAAAACATTCTCTCTGTATCTACTCTATCAAAACCTTTCATAATTTAAATAATTTTGAAGACCTCTATTAGGTCACCCCTTTTGCATAGGTCACCCCTCTGCCTTCTTTTTGCAAGAGAAAAGAGACCCAGCCTGTTCATCCTTTCCTAATAGGTACCATCCTTGTAAATCTTATTTGCATCTGAACCGGCTCCTCGATGTCCTTTTTATAATACAGGGATCTGTCTTCTCCAGCTGTTCTGAAGCTTCAACCTTTCATGAAATGTATTAATGACTTAAATGAAGGAATAGTGAGTTGTATGTCCAAGTTTTGCAGATAATTCCATGCGAGGAGGGACAGTAAGTAATGCAGGTGGGAGCAGGAAATTGCAAAGGGATATAGACAGATTAAGTGGGTGGGCAAAACTATGGTAGATGGAGTTCAATGTGAGAAAGTGTGAGGTCAGCCACTATGGATCCATGAAAGACAAATGAGAGTATTTTTTTAAATGGTGAGAAATTAGGTTAAGGGTATCAAGGGATACATATGGAGCTACAGTGGGCAAATGGAGTTGAGGTACAGATCAGCCATTATCTGATAGATTAGCTGAGCAGGCTCGAGGGGCTGACTGGCCTCCTCCTGTTCCTAATGTAGGAAACAGAGAAACTCCATGATAAAAGCAATAGTAGCTGCAAGGGTTTTATGCGGAAATTTATTATACAAATTGAACCAGAAATGCTAAGGAAATGCAGCTGCTTAGCAGATAAAGGGGCCACCATGATTTTATAAGGAATGGGAATACATAAGAGAAGGCAATGTATTGTCCAATTTAACTGCAACAAAACCAAACTTAAATGAACATGAAAACTATGATAATCTTCCATATCAAACGTGTTGAAAGCAGCATGAAGAACATTTGACTTTTATGCCTTAAATCAGAATATACAAGGTTCATTTGTTTTGCCTTAAAACATACTTGGCTCTCCCAGTGTGAAAGAATCGCACAAATCTTAAATTCAGCAAAACTTCTGTAGAACAAAAGGGAAGACTTTACAAGACTTCTATAAATATATCATAGAATCATAGAATGGTTCACACAGAAGAAGGTCATTTGGCCCGTCGAGCCCATGCCAGCTCTTTGTAAGAGCACTTCCGCTAGGCCTACTCCCCCTGCCCGTTCCACAGGGGATTTGTAGGATCTTGCTGAAACATCATTGGTGATATATCTCCAGCAACTTGAGGTGTCTACTGTACATGGTCCATGCATCTGAGCCATACAGGAGGGCGGGTATCATTACAGCCCTGTAGACCATGAGCTTGCTGGTATATTTGAGGGCCTGGTCTTCGAACACTCTTTTCCTCAGCTAGCCGAAGGCTGCACTGGCGCACTGGAGGCAGTGTTGAATTTCCTCATCAATGTCTGCTTTTGTTGAGAAGAGACTCCCAAGGTATGGGAAATGGTTTACGTTGTTGTGAGCCACGTAGTGGATCTTGATGACTGGGGGGGCAGTGCTGTGCGCGAGGACAGGCTGGTGGAGGAATTTTGTCTTACGGATATTCAGCGTAAGGCCCATGCTTTCGTACGCCTCAGTAAATAAGATCCTGCAAATCCCCTGGGAGGACAGACGCACCAACATCAGCATCCTCGTCCAGGCTCACATCCCCAGCATTGTAGCACTGACCACACTTGATCAGCTCCGCTGGGCAGGTCACATGGTTCGCATGCCAGACACGAGACTCCCAAAGCAAGTGCTCTATGCGGAGTTCCTTCATGGCAAACGAGCCAAACGTGGGCAGTGGAAACGTTACAAGGACACTCTCAATGCCTCCATGATAAAGTGCGACATCCCCACTGACACCTGGGAGTCCCTGACCAAAGACCGCCCTAAGTGGAGAAAGTGCATCCGGGAGGGCGCTGAGCACTTCCGAGTCTCAACACCGAGAGCGTGCAGAAAACAAGCGCAGGCAGCGGAAAGAGCGTGCGGCAAACTAATCCCACCCACCCTTTCCCTCAATGAATATCTGTCCCACCTGTGACAGTCTGTGGCTCTCGTATTCGATTGTTCAGCCATCAAAGAACTCAATTCAGGAGTGGAAGCAAGACTTCCTCGATTCCGAGGGACTGCCTATGATGATGGTGACCTTTCCCCGTAGCATTTTTTTTTCCTTCAGGTACTTTTCCAATTCCCTTTTGAAAGCCACGATTGAATCTGCCTCAACCATCCTTTCAGGCCGTGCACTCCAGATCCGAAGCAGTCACTGTGTAAAAAAGATTTTTCTTACATCACCGTTTGTTCCTTTGACAATCACCTTAAATCTATGGCCTTCTGGTTCTCAACCCTGCCGCCAATGGGAACAGCTTCTCTCTATCCACTCTGTCCAGACCCCTCATGATTTTGAACACCTCTATCAAATTTCCTCTCAATCATCTCTGCTCCAGCTTCCCTAGTCTATCCACGTAACTGAAGTCCCTCATTCTTGGAATCATTCTCGTAAATCTTTTCTGCACCTTATCTAAGGCCTTCACATCCTTCCTAAAGTGTGGTGCCCAGAAGAGGCGAGGGCCCAGGGCCAACATGGGCCAGTCCATACTGCGATATGTGTGAGCACTAGATCCGTGCAGCAGAGCAGGTCTCCAGTCGTCCTGGTTTAGCCTTGCCACTGGATAAAGGCCAAGCTCCGTCAAGCCCGTGTGGTGGCTGGTGTGCAATGGTCACCACACGTTAAAAAAATCCACGCACAGGCATCTTCCACCCTTGGAGCTCAGGACTGGAATATCGGGTGCTTCATTGAAACAATCCCTTTTGGAGTGGAAGCAAGTCATCCTCATTCGAGGGACTGCCTATGATGATGAAAGTGTGATGCCCAAAATTGGACACAGCACTACAGTTGGGGCCGAATCAGTGTTTTATACAGGTTCGTCATAATTACCACACTTTTGTACTCTATACCTCTATTTATGAAGCCCAGGATCCAGTATCTTTGAAATGCTTCTTTTTCTACTTTTTCATTATCTTTGCATATTTCAGTTTTCTTCCTCTTTGCTTCTTCTGTAAAGCCACGGTATAATCTAGGATTCGAGCAAATATAGATTGCAAAGAGCAATGTGAATCTTTTTCTTGCACAGGTTAACGTAGAAGCATAGAAAATAGGTGCAGGAGTAGGCCATTCGGCTCTTCGAGCCTGCACCACCATTCAATAAGATCATGGCTGATCTTTCACCTCAGTACCCCTTTCCTGCTTTCTCTCCAAACCCCTTGACCTCTTTAGCCGTAAGGGCCATATCTAACTCCTTCTTGAATATATCCAATGAACTGGCATCAACAACTCTCTTTGTAGAGAATTCCACAGGTTAACAACTCTCTGAGTGAAGAAGTTTCTCCTCATCTCAGTCCTAAATGGATTACATCTTATCCTTAGACTGTGACCCCTGGTTCTGGACTCCCCCAACATCAGGAACATTCTTCCTGCAAGTAACTTGTCTAGTCGTGTCAAAATTTTATATGTTTCTATGAGATCCCCTCTCATCCTTCTAAACTCCAGTGAATAAAAGCCCAGTCGATCCAGTCTCTCCTCATATGTCAGTCCTGCCATCCTGGGAATCAATCTGGTGAACCTTCGCTGCACTCCCTCAATAGCAAGAACGTCCTTCCTCAGATTAGGAGACCAAAACTAACAAAATATTCCAGATGAGGCCTCACCAAGGCCCTGTACAACTGCAGTAAGATCTCCCTGCTCCTATACTCAAATCCCTTAGCTATGAAGGCCAACATGCCATTTGCCTTCTTCACCACCTGCTGTACCTGCATGCCAACTTTCAATGACTGATGTACCATGACACCCAGGTCTCGTTGCACCTCCCCTTTTCCTAATCTGTCGCCATTCAGATAATATTCTGCATTTGTGTTTTTGTGAACCAAAGTGGATAATCTCACATTTATACACATTATACTGCATCTACCATGCATTTGCCCACTCACCTAACCTGTACAAGTCATCCTGCAACCTCTTAACATCCTACTCACAACTCACACCGCCATCCAGCTTAGTGTCATCTGCAAACTTGGAGATATTACACTCAATTCCTTCATTAAATCACTGATGTATATTGTAAATAGCTGGGGTCCCAGTACTGAGCCCTCCGGCACCCCACTAGTCACTGCCTGCCATTCTGAAATGGACCTGTTTATCCCGACTCTCTGCTTCCTGTCTGCCAACCTGTTCTCTATCTATGTCAGTACATTACCTCCAATACCATATGCTTTAATTTTGATCTTGTGTGGGACCTTGTCAAAAGCCTTTTGAAAGTCCAAATACACCACATCCACTGGTTCTTCCTTGTCCACCCTACTAGTTACATCCTCAAAAAATTCTAGAAGATTTGTCAAGCATGATTTTCCTTTCATAAATCCATGTTGACTTAGACCGATCCTGTCAGTGCTTTCCAAATGCGCTGCTATTTCATCTTTAATAATTGATTCCAACATTTTCCCACTACTGATGTCAGGCTAACCGGTCGATAATTACCCGTTTTCTCTCTCCCTCCTTTCTTAAAAAGTGGTGTTACATTAGCTACCCTCCAGTCCATAAGAACTGATCCAGAGTCGATAGACTGTTCGAAAATGATCACCAATGCATCCACTATTGCTACGGCCACTTCCTTAAATACTCTGGGATGTAGACTATCAGGCCCATGGGATTTATTGGCCTTCAATCCCATCAATTTCCCGAACACAATTTCCTGACTAATAAGAATTTCCTTCAGTTCCTCCTTCTCACTAGACCCCCTAGTATTTCTGGGTGATTATTTGTGTCTTCCTTCATGAAGACAGAACTGGTCTGCCATTTCTTTGTTCCCCATTATAAATTCACCTGATTCTGACTGCAAGTGACCTACGTTTGTCTTCACTAATCTTTTTCTCTTCACATATCTTTAGAAGCTTTTGCAGACAGTTTTTATGTTCCCAGCAAGCTTCCTCTCATACTCTATTTTCCTTCTACCAGCCAACATAGACTACATAAAATAAAATAACGTATGTTCACAAAACAAGGATGGTGGTCTCATAAATTACTTTCCTTTGCCAAAATTAGTTCCAACAAATAATGCAATGATGGAATAATAGTAATGATAATGAAGGGCTTGTTGGTAAATTTAACACTTGGTACTTAAAGAAACACTTGCATTTCTATAGCATCTTTCATGACCACCGGACGTCTCAAAGCACTTTACAGCCAATTAAGTACTTTTTGACGTGTAGTCACTGTTGAACACGGCAACCAATTTGCACACAGCAAGCTCCCACAAACAGCAATGTGATAATGACCAGATAATCTGTTTTTAGTGGTGTTGATTGAGGGATAAATATTGGCCAGGACACCGGGGATAACTCCCTGCTCTTCTTCAAAAAATGCCATAGGATCATTTACATCCACCTGAGAGAGCAGACAGAACCTCGGTTTAACGTTCCATCTGAAAAGCAGCACCTCCGACTGTGCAGCACTCCACTGGGATATCAGCCTAAATTTTGTGCACAGATCTCTGGAGTGGGACTTGAACCCACAACATTATGACTCAAGAGGCGAGTGTGCTACCCACTGAGCTACAACTGACACTAAGTAGTGTATTTTTCAAGCATCACTTTAGAGGTAGCTTCAAAAATGACTTAATGAAGATTCTTGGAATTCTTTGAAGACTTTTATTGAGGATAATAAAGTAATCCCATGTCCCCCTTTTGGTAAACTGGTGAAATAAAATGGTAATTTTCAATCTGCCGTCTCTGAGGACCTCTGCTAGACCTTGATGGTTTTACTTATATTTCAGTGATAATCTTTTCTTTTGTCTTCTCCCTCACAAAGAGAAGTCCTTTCAGTGAAAGATATCCTTATATGTCAACATATCCCCTGGTCAGACTTATAAAGCTGGAGGTTATTAAGAAAACAGGATACAGAGAATAAATTATTGAATAACATTTCAGAAATCTAAACTTTGCATTCTTATTTGAGTCACACTAATCACAGCACATTTTCCATAAGCCAGTATGTTCCAATTTATATACTGCTTATGCTGTATATTCACATTGTGACATATTTTTCAAAGCCATTCTTGGATTGACATAAAAGTAGTTAATTGGATCTTTTCTTCATGAGTTATTGGACTTGTGGCCTTGTGATGGGGTTAGTGAAATATTGGGGTGGAAATTCGGTCGTGCCTCTGTTGCGGCGTTAATCTGGGCCGAGTGGTAAATTTTGCGGCGGTAAATGGTTTGCGTCTGTCGCCGCAAAATTCATCAGCTGGGCCCTGAGTGTGGGGCGGAGTGCCAAAGGTGGCGTTGCACACCTCTCTCAGGGCGCGAGGCCGGTTGAGCAAGTGAAAATCCCGAGCTAAACAGCCGGCCCTCGGAGCGCCCTAAAAGAGGTCATGGGGGGGGGGGGGGGGGGGTGGGGAGTGGGGCGGGGGGGCGTGGGGGAGAAACAATCTGAAAAAACCCCACCAAAAACATTCCCAATAAATAACTCATGCCACCACAACATAAATCGCAACAACAAAATAACAACAAAATACAATCACCCTTACCTGAGGTGGATATTACTTACCTCGCTGTGGCTGCTACAGCTCGGAACACCTGCTTTTACAAGAGTTCCCACCAGGGCGTGCTATGGAGCACTACGGGTCGGACGCGATCCAATTATCGAGCTGGTGTCGCAACCAGGGGCGTTGCACACTGGCTTGCCTCTCCCAAGTGATCATGCTCCAAGCCCCCACAAAACCAGCTCCGAATGTCCCGGTGGGGAGTTGGATGCTGGCTGCCCGCCCGGAAGTGCTTACCGCTGCCATTGCCGCCCCTCTGGGGCACTAACAGGAGTGACAGAAGACCGAAAATCCAGCCCATTGAGTTTGCAGTGGGCTTTTGTGTCAGCTATGATCACATTGGAGAGAGTTGTGTCGGCAAAAGACAAGTCACGGTACAAAGAGAGAGAATGAGTAGGTATAAAAGAGGGAAGCCAACAGAATATAAAAGAGAACATGAGAAGGGAGGAAAACAAGTGGCGAAATAACAAATGGCAAAAATAAAGCTGAAGGGCAAATGCAAAGATAAAGCTGGGGAATCGGTGCGTAAAGACTCAAAGTGGGAGAATGGCAGTACATACAGATTACAAAACTAAACGTTCAGGAAAAATAGAAAATGAATAAATGAAGTCATTGGAGCACAGAAGCGTACAGTAGGTGGGGTAAGAGGCACATAGACAAACATTTGAATGTAGCTCCAACAATGACACACGTTGCCTGGAAACCATCAAGCCACCTTTAGAGACACAGCATGTAAAGCATAATTACTGTTGTTTGCTTAGTGCTGAATGCAAAACTCGAACTTAATAAATTCTAAACTAAAGTGTACTACATTTTTCAAAGAGGGTGACATTTTACAACTTGCAATAGACATTGTAAATTTTAATAAGAAAATGATGCAAAGGAACAGCATTCTGTGTTTTTTCTTTCGGAGGGCTGAAATGTATACATGTTCAGACAGGGGAAGCTCGTATTGTGGAATTTGCCCTGTGTCAAAGTTAAGCACTTCTATTTCAGGTATGGCATAGGCCAGGAGATAGATCAGAACTTTCTTTTGGGGCCAGTTCTACTGTGGTTACCGTTCGCAAACCTGCAGAGATGCAACGTAGAGCCAGGAGATCCAGCTTATGCTCCCAGATCCCATCTTATTCCTTGGCCAGTAGGAACAGAACTCGATTCTTCTGAATAGTGCAAAAGCAAAATACTGCGGATGCTGGAATCTGGAATTTAAAAAAATCAGAAAATGCTGGAAATCTCAGCAGGTCAGGAAATTCTACTTCCTCTCCACAGTGTAGGGTTTTTTTCCTTCTACTGTTGCTTGTGACTGGGCGCAACCTTCAGACTATGGTGATTTGAGTTGCTATCACCAGTGGACCCCTTTTCTGCTTATAGCCAATTACAGCTTAGTGATCTGTTTGATACCACCAATAGGTCTGAGGCTGCTTATACCCAATTACAGCTTAGTGAAATGTTTGATACCAGCAATATGTCTGAGGCTGCTTCTACCCAATTACAGCTTAGTGATATGTTTGATACCACCAATAGGTCTGAGGCTGCTTATACTCAATTACAGCTTAATGATATGTTTGATACCACCAATAGGTCTGAGGCTGCTTATACTCAATTACAGCTTAATGATATGTTTGATACCAGCAATAGGTCTGAGGCTGCTTATACCCAATCGCAATCTTAACGTTTGGAGGCGTCCTGCACCGCTATCTGGTTCTGACCTCATAATTTAGGTGGATAATGAGCTTCCCACAATAAAACACTCAGAGATGCAAAAGACAAGAAATGTTCCTGGAAAAGTCAGGTAAGTCCTACTTTATTAAAACCCAGGTGAGCGTTTAAACAAGGTTAAGTTGCTAAAGACAACACAAAACTAATACACACATAATAAAAGTGGTGCGAGCCCCCAAAGTGTGGACCAAGTGAAATACAAGGTCGATGCACCGGCTTATTGAACCACTTTGAACTAAGGAAAAAAAAGGTTTATGGGAGGAACGGACACAACGAAATTCTAGACACGTTTAAAATCCTTACACCCGCTCTATCACCCACCCCCTCCTTTACACCTAACTAGCCTAAGCTGACAGTTGGGAGAAGACTCCAGGGTGATACTCACAGTCTCCTTTGACGGGTATAGTGGGTCCCACCTTAAATCGGATTTGCTCCAGATATCCTCGGAGGTTGTATGAGCTCGCAGTTGTGTTTCTTCTCGGCCGGGTGAGTTGTCGGTGTGGACTGGGGTAAATGTTGCCTCCTCCGGTCACCTCGGTCGTCAGTTGTCCAGTCGGTGGGCCTCGGAGCGCCATCCTGGTGTGCGGCTCGGTTGCTTAGGGCAAGGTTAGGCCCCCTTTTCCTCTTCCTTGGTTTCCGGTCGCTGGTTCAGCACACGGATGGAGTCGAGGTCCGCTGGTGGCAGTTGTCTTTGGCCGCTCCGAAGTTCTTTAGCCTGGGGCGTTCTTTTGTGAGGCCGAGTCCCTCTCTCTTCCTTCGAGGTGTCGTCAGGTCCCCTTGTCTGTGTTCTTCAAGTGCTGCCAGCTCTCACTTTTATATCCAGTTTGGTTCCGGCCTTTTTCGCGCCCAAACTGAATCAGTGTCTCATTGTTTGAGTCGAGGTGGGGATGAGGTGTTAAGGTAAAGCATTGTTCCTTGTGCACCTCGGTGCCTGATAGTCTGGCTGGCTATTGTGTCAGGGTCGGGATGCACTGAGGTGTTGGCCTTTCCTATTGTCTTTATGTACATGGGTAATGGGCTGGTGATGGGCCCTTCTCCTTGATTAGATCCAGGTAAGCTGTCCTTTACAAAACGGGCCGGGTATTCCCTATTGGTCGAGGATTTCCCTGCTTCTGGCCTGGCTCGATTCACTGATTGGCCGGCCCAGGATGCACTTTCCCGTGATTGGCTGGGTGCTCAGCCTGCCTGTGGCCCCCGAATTCACATAGTGTCTGGCCACAGACATATTTCCCAGCCTGCCTTTCTTCCTGCGGCTTGCCTTGGCCAAAGTTCGATTAAAAGGGTGTATAGGGTGATCCCATGCTCTGTTTCCTTGTTACCGGGTGCCTTTTTTTTTTGTAGCACTGGATTTTCGACCCTTACAACAGATGCTGCCTGACCTGCTGCGATCTTCTGAATAGTGGGTGCATTTCAATGTAAGGGAAGGGTAATGCTAACATTAAAGAAAGAAAGACTTGAATTTATATAGTACCTTTCACGATGTCTCAAAGCATTTTACAGCCAATGAAGTACTTTTGGAGTGTAGTCACTGTTGTAATGTAAGAAACGCGGCAGCCAATTTGCGCACAGCAAGCTCCCACAGACAGCAATGTGATAATGACCAGATAATCTGTTTCTTTTGTTATGTTGATTGAGGGATAAATATTGCTCAGGACTGGAGAGAAGCTTTTATATTTTAATAACTGTAGTAAAGATAACCACTAGAATTTAAATATTTTGATTATTTGCCTTTATCCAAAGTTCATCCAGTTCAAAATGCAAGCACTGAGACACTTCCTGCTGGAGCTGATTTCTCACCACTTGCCAGCATGTGGCCCACAGTCAGATCACTGGCCTGTTTCTTGACTAATGCTTCCAATATGGCATAGAATTACATAGAATGTAGAGCACAGAAACAGTCTATGCCGGTGTTTGTGCTCCACACGAGCCTCCTCCCACCTCTCTTCATCTAACCATATCAGCATATAACGACCAGGCCAACAGCTCCAGCATTGAAGCACTGACCACATTCAACCAGCTCCGCTGGGCAGGCCACATTGTTCGCATGCTAGACACGAGACTCCCAAAGCAAGTGCTCTACTCGGAACTCCTTCACGGCAAACGAACCAAAGGTGGGCAGAGGAAACGTTACAAGGACACCCTCAAAGCCTCCCTGATAAAGTGCAACATCCCCACTGACATCTGGGAGTCCCTGGCCAAAGACTGCCCTAAGTGGAGGAAGTGCATCCGGGAGGGCGCTGAGCTCTTCGAGTCTCATCGCCGAGAGCATGCAGAAATCAAGCACAGGCAGCGGAAAGAGCGAGCGGCAAACCTGTCCCACCCACCCCTTCTCCCAATGACTATCTGTCCCACCTGTGACAGGGACTGTGGCTCTCGTATTGGACTGTTCAACCACCTAAGGACTCATTTTAAGAGTGAAAGCAAGTCTTCCTCGATTCCAAGGGACTACCTATGATAACGTCATCTGTTTATCTAGCTTCCCCTTAAATGCATCTATTATATTTGCCTCAACTACTCCTTGTGGTGGCCAGTTACACATTCTAACCCCTCTCTGGCTAAAGAAGTTTCTCCTGAATTCCCGATGGGATTTATTAGTGACTATCTTATATCGATGACCTCTAGTTTTAATCTCTCCCACAAAGGAAACATCTTCTCTAGGTCTACCCTATCAAACACTTTCATAATCTCAAAGACTTCTATCAGATCAGTATAAGCTGTCAGACTAGAAACCATAAGTGAAGACTTTCCAAGGTAAGTGAAAAATAATATTCATGTGGGGTCAGAAGGACCAGGAGTGCTCCTCCAAATCCCCGCAAAAGAAAATTAGATTGGGCCACTGTGACACTGGGCTCCCCCAAGCTGTGATCCCAGAATCCTCCCGAACGCCCCACCCCCAAAGACCAACCTTGCTCTTGCCCATTATTGCACCAGCCTGAACCCAGCAAGTAAATGTGGGTCCCTTGCAGGCTGAGACAGGAGAAATTATAATGGGGAATAAGGAAATGGCAGAGAAATTAAACCAATACTTTGGGCCCGAAATTGATGGCCTTACCGCCCACTGCTGCCGACATTCCTCTTGAAGCTGCGCCCAGTGCCACTTTCCATTTGGTGTGGAGCGGGCGGGAGTGGGGAACCGCCGGCTGATGTCACCGGACAGCAGAGTGGTGCAACTGACCTCCCGCCCAATGAGATGCCATATTGATGCGGGTGGGAGTTGACGCCAGAACGGAGAAGGACCGCTGGCTGGAGGCTGTTCTATCGCCGACGATGAGTATGAAGAGCTGAAAAAAAACGGTTAGTAAACATGTTTTACATTTTTTCTTTACAGCGACTTACCTGGATGGGGTCCCCTGAAAGTGTTCCGATGGTTTCTTTTTGATGATTTTCCTTTTCAGGTCTTCGACCCTCCTTGGGCCCGACTTTATCCTCGGCATCACTTGGGCGGCAAGCACCTTTGCCGCCGAGATTAGGAGCTCCCGCCGGCTGCCGCCCAGATTGGTGGCCTAAGTCCCTCTTTTGCCACCCGCCGCTCTTTCATGGACCTTTTTGACGAAAACTTTGCCCAAAGTACCGTCAGCTACCTCGGCGGCCATCGGCGGTCCTTTGGGCAGCACTTGGGAGTGCGGAGGCCTTCACCAATCTTAGCCCCTCTGTGCCTGTCTTCAAAGAAGAAAACACAAAAAACCTCCCGGAAATAGTGGAGAACCAAAGGTCTAGCGAGATTGAGCAACTGAAGGAAATTAGTATTCGTAAAAAAATAGTGCTGGAGAAATTAATGGGACTGAAAGCCGATAAATCCCCATGATTTGATGGCCTGCATCCTCGGATTTTGAAAGACGTGGTGATAGAGATAGTGAATGCATTGGTTGTAATCTTCCAAAATTCCATAGATTCTAGAAAGGTTCCCGTGGATTGGAAGGGAGCAGAAGTAACCCTGCTATTTAAGAAAGGAGGGAGAGAAAAAACGGGGAACTCGTTAGCCTGACATCAGTAATAAGGAAAATCTAGAATCTATTATTAAGGACATGGTAACAGTGCACTTAGAAAATAATAATCGCATTGGGCAGAGTTAACACGGATTTATGAAACGGAGGATCATATTTGATAAATCTGTTTGAGATTTCTGAGGTTGCAGCTAAAAGAAAGACTTGGATTTATATAACGTCTTTCACGACCATCAGTCACTAAAAGCACGTTACAGCCAATGAAGTATTTTTGGAGTGTAGTGACTGTTGTAATGCTGGAAACACAGTAGCCAATTTGCACACAGCAAGCTCCTGCAAACAGAAATGTGATAAATGACCAGATAATTAGGTATTTTGTGTTATGTTGATAGAGGGATAAATATTGGCCAGTACACTGTGAATAACTCCCCTGCTCTTCTTCGAAATAATGCCATGGGATCTTTTACATCCATGAGAGAGAGCAGACGGGGCCTCGGTTTAAGGTCTCATCTGAAAGACGGCACCTCCGACAGTGCAGCGCTCCCTCAGCACTGCACCGGAGTGTCAGCCTAGGTTTATGTGCTCAAATCCCTGGAGTGGGCCTTGAATCCACAACCTTTTGGCGCAGAGGCGAGTGTACTGCCTACTAGCACAATATATAAGGGGTAACCAGCAGATGTGGTATACTTGGATTTTAAGAAGGCACTCGATAAGATGCCACACAAGAGGTTATTAAAAAAAATGAGTGCTCGTGGGAATGGAGTTAGTATACTAGCATGGACTAAGAACTGCTAAAGGGACAGAAAGCAGAGAATAGGAAAAAATGGATAATTTTTGAGTTGGCAGATTGTAATCAGTGGAGTACTTCAAGGATGAGTGCTTGGGCCTCAGCTATTCACAATCTCGAGCAATGATTTGGATGAGAGTACCAAATGTAATATATCCAAGTTTGCTGATGATAAAAGGTAGGTAAAAATATAAGTTGTGAGGAGGATGCAAAGAGGCTTCAAGCAGATATAGACAGTCTAAGTGAGTGGGCAAGAACATGGCAAATGGAATCGGGTGCCCTGATCACTCCCCCTTACCACTCCACTGCTGCCAATGTGCGGTAAGCCTGTCATCACCGTGCGCATCGCCGATCTATCCCTCCCAACGGCGAAATTCCGCCGTGAACATTTTCGGCCCGCCCGATGATGCCAAAACAAGCTTTTTCCCGGCACCCCAGTGAGGCTGTGGCCTTCTGCAGCGGCGATGTGGCTTCCCTTAAAGGGGAGGGCGCACTGCCGCTACTGCCAGTTTTTTTTTGTCGGCCAGCTGTCATGTTGGCCCGACAAATGTACCCCCCCCACCCCCGGGTTTGCCGGGCCACCAACAGGCAGCCTGGCACCCCACTCTTGGGCCCCAGGCCACTGGCCTGGCTGAAACCCTCCCTGATAGCCCAGTGGGCTGGAGTTTAAAAAGCGCGGAGTCCCTCCCCTTTAAGTGAAGGGAAGAGCCGCGGTGACGCGGTGTCGCGATGACGTCATCACGGCGGTGAATACGCACCGCCCCCAACTTCCGCCCCTCAGTTGCTGTCACCGCCATGCTTTTGCCCCTCAGGTGTAGTCACCGCCCCCAGATTAAAACCAAAAAAAAATAAAAGAGCGGAATTTCCCGAAAGAGTCGACCTGAACCGCAGCTGTGGTAAAAAAAAACATCTAACCGTGGTACATGTGCCCAGCTTCGGGCGGGGGAAAATTTCTACCTCTAGGAGTTTTATAATTGTCGAATTAACATCGAATCACAGAATAGTGCAGCACAGAAGAAGGCCATTCGGCCCATCGAGTCTGCGCCGGCTCTTTCGAAGAGTAATCCAGTTAGTCCCTCGCCCCCGCTCTTTCCCAATTCCCTGCAATGTTGTCTCCTTCAAGTATTTATCTAATTCTCTTTTGAAAGCTTCTATTGAATCTGCATCCACCACCCTATCGGGCAGTGCATTACAAATCCTAACCACTCACCACGTAAAAAGGTTTTTCCTCATGTTGCCTCTGGTTCTTTTGACAATCACCTTAAATCTTTGCTCTCTGGTTACTGACCCTTCAGCCATTGGAAACAATTTCTCATTATTTACTCTATCTAAATCCAACATGATGTTATTTGCTCTTTCTAAATCCTTCAAGATCTATAACATCTCGTCTTAGCCTTCTCTGCTCTAAGGAGAACAGCCCCAGCTTCTCCAGTCTATCCACATAACTGTAATCCCTCATCCCAGGACCCATTCTGCTCCATCTCTTCTGTACCCTCTCCAAAGCCTTCATGCCCTTTCCTAAAGTGCGGTGTCCAGAATTGGACACAATCCCCCAGCTCGGGCTGCACTGGTATTTTATATAGGTTTAGCATAACACCTGGCTTTGTGCTCTATAAAGCCTAGGAGCCCATGTGCTTTAGCAGCTGCTCTGCTAACCTGCCCTGCCACCTTCAAAGGTTTGTGCACAAGCACCCCCGGGTCTCTCTTAGCTCGCTAATGAGCTTGCTGGTCTTCTTGGAGACAAACTGCTCCCTTTTGAGCAAATTAATTTTAATTCTTCAAGGAAAACGCTCAATGGCCGCAGCACAATGGCCAATTTTATGAAATCCAACTGCAGCAGGAACTGGAAGAAAATTCATTGGCAGTAAGCACTCTACACTTAGCTGGGATCACATCATAAAATCGGCTCTGTCGAGTAACTTGCCCGTTAGATCACCTTGATCTTCATTTGGGTGTAGAATAGACATGTTGGCCCTTTAAGTGTATCTGCTTTGCCACTGCAAAGCCATCCATTACAGAACGCTCACCTATATATGTCTATCTGCGTGGGTCTGCATGAATCGATGCTTTACCGTTCTGTACATGTTTCTCCGTCGTCCCAATCCATCTTACTTGCGGCTGAAATATCGGTTTCACAATATCCTGCTGCAGGGGTAAAGTGAAGCCATGGGTGTCTCTCAGAAGAGAGTTGAGATTTCATGCTTATTTGCTAGCATTGACACAGAAGTGGAGCTGCACAATAACTATACCTTCTGGTAACCAGAGTAACAATATTTGAAGACCAGTTGGTGGGAGAGGTAAATCCAGTTACAAGCATGGATGACTCTTTCTTTTGTCTGATTTACAATGTTACTGTTCTTCACACGCTGTGTTTTAAATTAAAAATAATAGGGACAGATGGTATGGTGTAAAGAAACAATTTTCAAGCTCAACCCCACTATTGCCCTTGCAGTCGCCACTTCCAGCTGCTCTCCCATTCCTTTCCAATAAACATTCACAGAGTTGCTGTATAAATAGCTTGATTAGAGGCTGCTGCAAATCTGCTACACACTATCCCACTCTGACGTTTTGTGATTATTATTTTCGTCCTTTCTCTCTCCTCTCCCGAAGGCACAAGGATATATTGGGGTACAGTTTAAGGGTCATAAGAACATGAGAAATAGGAGCAGGATTAGGCCATTCGGCCCCTCGAGCCTGCTCCATCATTCAATAAGATCACGGCTGATCTTCGACGTCAACTCCACTTTCCTGCCCGATCTCCATATCCCTCAATTCCCTTAATATCCAAAAATCTATCGATCACTGTCCTGAATATAATCAACGACTGAGGCTCCACAGCCCTCCAGTGTAGATAATTCCAAAGATTCACCACCCTCTGAGTGAAGAAATTTCTCCTCATCTGAGTCCTAAATGACCGACCCCTTATTCTGAGACTGTGACCCCTGGTTCTAGACTCCCCAGCCCGGGGGAAACAGCCTCCCTGCATCTACCCTGTCAAGCCCTGGAAGAATGTTGTATGTTTCAATGAGATCACCTCTCATTCTTCTAAACTCGAGAGAATATAGGCCTCGTCTACTCAATCTGTCCTCGTAGGACAATCCCCCCATCCCAGGAATCAGTCTGGTGAACCTTTGTTATGTACCCCGCGATGACTGCCAGGGAAAGCACAGTGGACCATCCCTGCTGGCGGCAGTGAGGTGGATAAACTGCAAAAAAGGTCATTTCCCCAGTGTTTATTCTTTTGCAGCGATTTGTGTTGTAAGGGTGTTGGCAATGTTTTTGGAATGTTTTTGTGAATTTTTTTGCCCCCTCCCAAGGCCTCTCTCAGATCACTCCCGGCCCCGCGCTTTAGTTGGCGAGGTTCCTGTTTTCGCACTGCGACAGTTGTACAGCACCTCCGTTTGGGCCCAAATGACAAATGTTGCTCCACAAAGCGCAAATATTAATCGGGCGGTAAATTTCCCGCCCCGCCTCTGTTTTCACCCCAAAAATGGCAAAGCCAAAAATGCAGCCCGTCGACCTTGTCTATTCAGTCTCTCCTCATTGGACAATCCCCCCTTCCCAGGAATCAGTCTGGTGAACCTTCGATGCACTCCCTCTATAGCAAGCATAACCTTCCTTGGGTAAGGAGACCTAACTGTACCCAATACTCCAGGTATGGTCTCACCAGGGTCTTCGACAGAGCTATAATGCCTCACTCGAGTCAATCTGCGCCTGTAAGCTTAAAGTGTGAAGTCCCGATTTTAATCAGGAGCGGGATTCGGGCGGGCAGGGGGATGAGGCACGCGGCAAACACCACCCACTCCCGACCTTGGCTGCATGAGGCCTCGGGCGATTTTTTTTTTTTACTCATGGGAGTCGCGCTGCCTGCGGCCAGCCCAGAATGGGTGGGAGGCGGCAGCTGGTCGTATGGGCGGGAGTGGAATTTCGGGCAGCTTGAAGCTACCAACCACCACCAGAGGAACATTCAAAGGCAAAAGAGGTAAGTAACAGTGAGTTCCACATTCTCCCCACTCTTTGGGTAAAGAAGTTTCTTCAGAATTCCCTATTGGGTTTCTTGGTAACTATCTTATATTGATGGCCTCTAGTTATGCTCTTCCCCACAAGTCGAAACATTCTCTATCAAAACCTTTCATAATTTTTAAAGACCTCTATTAGGTCACCCCTCAGCCTTCTTTTTGTCAAGAGAAAAGAGATCTTATCGAATGGTGGAGCAGGCTCGAGGGGCCAAATGGCCGACTCCTACTTCTATTTCTTATGTTCATATGTTCCAGAAAAAAAGAGACCCAACCTGTTCATCCTTTCCTGACATTTACACTCTCACATTTCTAGTATCATCCTTGTAAAGCTTCTCTGAACCCTCTCCAGTGCCTCTACATCCTTTTTATAATATGGCAGCGCTTATATACTGTAGATATATTTGAGGAGAAAGAGAGTGGGTCCATTAAAGACAGGTGCGAGTGAGACTATAATGGATAACAAGGAAATCGCAGACTTGTTAAATCAGTACTTTATATTGATTTTCACAGTGGAGGAAGAGGACAAAACAGCAGCGCTACAAGCGAACCACAAAATAAATCAAGGAGACAGATTTAGTGGATGTAATATCAGTAAAAACAATGGTAATGGAGCAAATAATCAGACTTGAGCTCAGCAGATCTCCGGGACCTCATGGCTTCCATCCCAGGATATTTCAAGAAACGGGGAAGGACATAGAGGAGCGTTAGTCAGAATTTTCCAAAGCTCTCTTGATTCGGGAATTGTGCCTTTAGATTGTAAAATAGCAAATGATCCTCCGTTATTTAAGAAGGGAGGGGCAGGAACCAGCTAACTGCAGACCTGTGTGTTTAACATCAATTGTGGGGAAGTTACCGGAGTCGATTATCGGGGACACAGTGACTGAACACTTGGACAAGCATTAGCTGATTAATCAGCATGGATTTGTGATGGGTCTGACTAATCTAGTTGAATTTTTTGGGGGGTCACAAACATGGTGGATAGACGAGAGTCTCTGGATGTTGTCTATTTGGACTTGCAGATAGCATTTGATAAGGTTCCTCACAACAACAACAGCTTATACTTATATAGCGCCTTTAACGTAGTAAAACATCTCAAAGTGCTTCAGAGGAGTGTTAGAAGGCAAAAAAAAATGTTGACAAATAAGAATAAATTAGGGCAGATGCTTGGTTGAAGAGGTAGATTTTTGGGAGGGTCTTGAAGGAGGAAAGAGGCAGAGAGATTTAGGGAGGGAGTTCCAGAGCTTAAGGCCCAGGCAGCTGAAGGCACGGCACCAATGGTTGACATTGGAGATTATCAGCAAAAATGAGAGTGCACAGAATTGGAGGCAACTTTGTGACATGGGCTAGTAATTGGTTGGGAGATAGGGGACTGTAAATAGGGATAAATTAACCTTTTTCAATTGGTGGGATGTGACAAGTGATGTTCCCTGGGGATCTGTTCTGAGGCCTCAACTTTGCGAATGAGTTGGATGAAGGAAGAGAGAGTTGTGTATTCAATTTGCCAGTGACATTAAGTTAGGAGGCACAGCAATTTGTGCAGATGGGAGCAGGAAGTTGCAAAGCGACACAAACAGATTAAGTGAATGAGCAAAGCGGTGGCAGATGAAGTTCAACATGGAGAAGCCTGAGGTCATCCACTTTGGATCGAAGAAATATAAATTGGAATATTTTCTAAATGGTAAGAGACTTGGAACTGTGGAGAAGCAAAGGGATTTCATGTCCAGGTAAATAAATCACTAACGGTTAGTGCAAAGGTGCAAAACTTAATCAAAAGGCTTCTGGACTATTGGCCTTTATCGCCAGTATTTGCAATACAAAGGGGAGGAAGTTGTACAGAAACTCGGTCAGACCCCATCTGGAGTACTGTGTTCATGTTTTGGGCACCAAACCTCAGGAAAGATACAGGCCGAGAAATTGGATCAGGCCAGAAAACTGGCGGAGGCAACGGGCAGTGCTATTTGTCTGTGCTGGTTCTAAGTTGCACGCAGAATTCATGCTGTCTGCTCATTGACATGATTGCAGCACTAATCTCAGCACTGAACGTGCCGTTGATTGATTAATGCTCAAGGAGGGGGTCAATATTGGATGCTGTCTACTGGGCCAATAATATTTGGCCCAGGCTCTCTCCATTACTTAAAGGGGAGGTGCTTTGCTGCAGATGCACCTCATTATCAGGTGAGAAGAAGCCATAGCTCAACACCCTGGGGAAATGGAGAAATGTTTCTCAGATGTTACATTCGAGGCCTTGGTCCTTGGGGTCCAATGTCGACTGGGTGTCGCATAGCCGCATGGGGGAAAGAGGCCTTCAAAAAGGTAGCCAGCAGAAGGATCTGCGGCAAATGTTGTCTCCAGGACCCGGATCCAATGCTACAAAGTTTTATGGCCTCACACAGCTGGTCAAGGTGAGTGAAGGCTTCAGCAAATGCCATATCCCACCATCTGCACCACAAGCTTCTCACACTGCCCAATGGAATGCACCCCCATCACTCGTGCACCAACAATCTCCAGCTGTCACCACTCATGCCTCACAATCACCCTCACACAATTACCAGTGCTGCAAGACTCACACCCACATCTCACACCTTGCACACACTGCCAGCTCATCACCATCATCGTCATAGGCACTCCCTCGAAACGAGGATGACTTGCTTCCACGCTAAAAAAGGATGAGTTCACAGGTCTTTCAATGAAAGACCTAATATTCCCGGCCCCAAACTACAAGGGTGGAAGATGCCTGTACATGGATTTTTTTAAACATGTGGTGGCCGTTGCACACCAGCCACCACACGGGCTTGACAGAGCTAGTTCTTGGAGTGGCAAGGATTAACCAAGACGACTGGAGACCAGCTCTGCTGCACGGATCTAGTGCGCACACATATCGCAGTGGTGGGCTGGGCCCGTGCTGCCCCTGGGCGAACGCCTCTTCTGGGCCCCAAACTCACGCCTCTCCTGGGCCCCGATCATGTCGCTCTACAATCTCTAGCCGCTCCTTCGCCCCGACCTCGCCGCTCCTGCTGTACCTGTCCATGCTACAATCACCGACCTGGACCTTGATAACGTCCCTCCTCGCTGCCATCGCCCTCCTGCACCAGCTCGCGCTGTACCTTGAAGTGGTACGCCGCCATGCTGTCCAGGGGCCGCCGCTCGCCGCTCCTTTTATGGCCCCGACCTGCCGCTGGTGGTCTCTCGCTGGTTGGGGCCGCCACACTAGTCAACTGCCAGTTATGGCAGGCACACAGCCCCAACACATTGCACCTCACTCACTGACACATATCCCTTTAACTTGCAGACATCCGCCAGCAGCCGGAAGGTGGCCAAGCGAGGGTTGAGAACCTAACCCCCCCCCACCTCCCCCCGCCCCCCACTGGAGGAATCAGTGTCATAAATAATTGGAGGGGCTGTGTCAGAGTCTGTGACGAGTGGAAAAGTTGAAAGTATTGCTGCTGATGGTGGCACGCTCACACCTATAGCAAATTCTCACATCCCAACGGACTCTTCTTAGTTACAAGCTGCTGATGGTGTATGCGTGGATATCTTGCTTTCCCCCGTCCCTTCACCACAACCCGTTGCTTGTGCCTTTCTTGCTTTCAGATACCCAAGAACTGCCACCACCCCAGCCTATCCCTGAACGTGAGGAAGATGCTGATGGAGAAGGAGGAGGAGGACGAGGATGAGAAGATGACACACCGGTACTGCACCTGACACTTGCAGACGCCAGCTCTGAAAATGGCACTCCGCGGACGTTAGAGGGTAGTATTGAGGCGGGATCTGCATTTGCTGCGTCACCAGGCAAGAGTGGGCTACAGCCCAGCCAGGAGGAAAGGAGAGCTCAGGTGCCTGCTCCAATTAGCATGAGTTCTGATGCACAGGACTCAGGTGATGACCTTGATGGGCTGGTCTTTAGGAGAAAAAAGAAAGACTTGCATTTATATCGCGCCTTTCATAACTACTAGACATTCCACAGTGCTCGACAGCCAAATAAGTGCTTTTTGAAGTGCAGTCACTGTTGTATAAAAGCAGCAAAGTCTTGCTACAGCTATACAGGGTATTGGTGAGGCCACACCTGGAATACTGCGTGCAGTTTTGATTTCCATATTTTACAAAAGGATAAACTTGCTTTGGAGGCAGTTCAGAGAAGGTTCATTCGGTTGATTCTGGGGTTGAGGAGGTTGACTTATGAGGAAAGGTTGAGGAGGTTGGACCCTCTACTCATTGGAATTCAGAAGAATGAGAGGTGATCTTATCGAAATGTGTAAGATTATGAGGGGGCTTGACAAGGTGGATGCAGAGAGGATGTTTTCACTGATGAGGGAGACTAGAACTAGAGGGCATGACCTTAGAATAAGGGGCCACTCATTTAAAACAGAGATGAGTAGAAATTTCTTCTCTGAGGGTTATATATCTGTGGAATTCACTGCCTCAGAAAGCTGTGGAAGCTGAGACATTGACTAAATTTAAGACAGAAATAGACAGTTTCTTAAACGATCAGGGGATAAGTTATGGGGAGCGGGCAGGAAAGTGGAGCTGAGTCCATGATCAGATCAGCCATGATCTTATTGAATGGTGGAGCAGGCTCGAGGGGCAGCATGGCCTATTCCTGCTCCTATTCCTTATGTTCTTATGTTCTTATATAATGTAGGAAACATGGCAGCCAATTTGCACACAAAACAAGCTCCCACAAAGAGCAACGTGATAATGACCAGATAATCTGTTTTATTTATGTTGTTTGAGGCAAAAATATTGGCCAGGTCCCCTGATCTTCTTCAAAATAGTGCCGTGGGATTTTTTACGTCCACCTGAGAGGGCAGACGGCGCCTCGGTTTATAAGAACATAAGAACATAAGAATTAGGAACAGGAGTAGGCCATCTAGCCCCTCGAGCCTGCTCCGCCATTCAATAAGATCATGGCTGATCTGGCCGTGGACTCAGCTCCACTTACCCGCCCTCTCCCCGTAACCATTAATTCCCTTATTGGTTAAAAATCTATCTATCTTTGACTTGAAAACATTCAATGAGCTAGCCTCAACTGCTTCCTTGGGCAGAGAATTCCACAGATTCACAACCCTCTGGGAGAAGAAATTCTTTCTCAACTCGGTTTTAAATTGGCTCCCCCGTATTTTGAGGCTGTGCCCCCTAGTTCTAGACTCCCCTACCAGTGGAAACAACCTCTCTGCCTCTATCTTGTCTATCCCTTTCATGATTTTAAATGTTTCTATAAGATCACCCCTCATCCTTCTGAACTCCAACAAGTAAAGACCCAGTCTACTCAATCTATCATTATAAGGTAACCCCCTCATTTCTGGAATCAGCCTAGTGAATCGTCTCTGTACCCCTTCCAAAGCTAGTATATCCTTCCTTAAGTAAGGTGACCAAAACTGCACGCAGTACTCCAGGTGCGGCCTTACCAATACCTTATACAGTTGCAGCAGGACCTCCCTGCTTTTGTACTCCATTCCTCTCGCAATGAAGGCCAACATTCCATTCGCCTTCCTGATTACCTGCTGCACCTGCAAACTAACCTTTTGGGATTCATGCACAAGGACCCCCAGGTCCCTCTGCACCACAGCATGTTGTAATTTCTCCCCATTCAAATAATATTCCCTTTTACTGTTTTTTTTCCCAAGGTGGATGACCTCACACTTTCCGACATTGTATTCCATCTGCCAAACCTTAGCCCATTCGCTTAACCTATCCAAATCTCCATGCAGCCTCTCTGCGTCCTCTACACAACCCGCTTTCCCACTAATCTTCGTGTCATCTGCAAATTTTGTTGCACTACACTCTGTCCCCTCTTCTAGGTCATCTATGTATATTGTAAACAGTTGTGGTCCCAGCACTGATCCCTGTGGCACACCACTAACCACTGATTTCCAACAGGAAAAGGACCCATTTATCCCGACTCTCTGCTTTCTGTTAGCCAGCCAATTCTCTATCCATGCTAATACATTTCCTCTGACGCCGCGTACCTTTATCTTCTGCAGTAACCTTTTGTGTGGCACCTTATCGAATGCCTTTTGGAAATCTAAATACACCACATCCATCGGTACACCTCTATCCACCATGCTCGTTATATCCTCAAAGAATTCCAGTAAGTTAGTTAAACATGATTTCCCCTTCATGAATCCATGCTGCGTCTGCTTGATTGCACTATTCCTATCTAGATGTCCCGCTATTTCTTCCTTAATGATAGTTTCAAGCATTTTCCCCACTACAGATGTTAAACTAACCGGCCAATAGTTACCTGCCTTTTGCCTGCCCCCTTTTTTAAACAGAGGCGTTACATTAGCTGCTTTCCAATCCTCTGGTACCTCCCCAGAGTCCAGAGAATTTTGGTAGATTATAACGAATGCATCTGCTATAACTTCCGCCATCTCTTTTAATACCCTGGGATCCATTTCATCAGGACCAGGGGACTTGTCTACCTTCAGTCCCATTAACGTCTCATCCAAAAGACGGCACCTCCAACAGTGCAGCACACCACTGGAGAGACAGCCTAGATTTTTGTGCTCAAGTCACTGGAGTGGGACTTGAATCCATGACTTTTGTAACTCAGAGGCAGGAGTGCTAGCCACTGAGCCACTGGCAGATGCCCAAGTGTTGGCAGCAGTCCAGCCTGTCCCTGAACATGACGACACTGATGGAGAAGAATAAGCAGACCACGACAGATCGGTACCGCATCTGACAATCACAGACACCAGCTCGTCAAATGGTAAGACGGGTGATGGTCATGTACACAGAACTGCTTGGTGCAATGGCATGCCTGTCACAGAGCCTCGTGTCAGTGTCAAGGAGTGTGGAGGAGTTCGGTGCCGACATTGCATGAGATCTTGCGCAGAGCTCGGTGCCCATGATTTCCAGGTTGGAGACAATGGACAATGCCCTGAGAGCCCTTGCGGACCTAAATATGATGGTGGGTGCGGGGGGCGATCTCGCAGCTAACATTGCAGCACAGGCACAGAAACGAGCCAATGTCTTACCGCTGCCATGGATGCTCAGACTGCTGCCACCATCGCTGGGTTTACAGGTGCTTCCAGCATGTCGCAGCAGGCCAGCAATCTGTCCTCCGACAGATTACTCGGACTGCTGAGGCGCCATGGAGCAAGAAGCTCCTGTCCTCTCTCAGGATGACAGCATTCCTACTCTCACCACTGCCGCTCCACCAATGCCCTTGTCACTGCCTGTCAGCCAGCCAGCTAAGACTGTTGCTGCCTACAGCCGGGCATTCCAGGCCCAGAGCTGCTCAAGGTCGTCCTGCATGGACATCTGTAGTTTCCCACACCAAAAAGGGATGAGTTCACAGGTGTTCTAATGAAGGACCTAATATTCCAGGTCCCGAACTACATCCTGAAGGGTGGCAGATGCCTATGTGTGGATTTTTTTAACGTGGGGTGGCCGTTGCACACCAGCCACCACACGGGCTTGACAGAGCGAGGTCTTGGTCCAGTGGCAAGGGTTAACCAAGATGACTGGAGACCAGCTCTGCTGCACAGACCGAACGCACACATATCGCAGTGTGGGCTGGCCCATGTGGCCCCTGGGCCCCAAACTCACGCCTCTCCTGGGCCCCGATCACTTCCCTCTACAAACTCTTGCTACTCCTTCGCTCCTCTTGCCGTGCTTTGTAGCCGTCGCCCTCCTGCAGCAGCACACATTGCTCCCTGCAGTGGCATGCCACCACACGCTGTTCCCTCCAATGGTCCCGGCCTGCTGATGGTCTTGCAGGCCGGGACCATGATTTAATTGAATCAAATCAGCCATGATCTAATTGAATGGTGTAGCAGGCTCGAGGGGCCAAATGGCCTGCTCCTGCTCCCATTTCTTATGTTCAGTGTTCCCGCTAAGCTGCGCAGCCATGCAGCTGCCTCGAGCTCTCGCTCAAACCTAGCTTCCTTGGGTTATTTTTGTAACTTGCCTGACCTGTTTACAAAAAAAGTTACAAAAATAACCCAAGGAAGAATCAAAACTAATTCCATTAACGTGTCATTTGCCTTTCAAAAGCCATTCCAAACACCGGTTGGGTGCGGGGGGAGTGTTCCCGGTGTTTGGTGGGTCCGGAGCCGGGGGGGGAGGAGGGGGGGTTGGCGGCACGGTCTTGGGATGGGGGGTGGGCTGTTTGGAGCTGGGATGGGGAGAGACTTCTTCACTCGGGGAGTTGTTGGCCTATGGGGTTCCCTGCCGCGGAGAGTTGTTGATGCCAGTTCATTGGATGTGTTCGGGAGGTAGTTGGATGTGGTCCTTGTGGCTGGGGGGGGGGTCTGGAGGTGTGGAGGGGGCTTGGTGGGGGGGCGGCGGTGCTGGGGTGGGTGATCAGCCATGATCTTGTTGAATGGCGGTGCAGGCTCGAAGGGCCGAATGGCCTATTCCTGCACCTATTTTCTATGTTTCTATGTTTCTATGACATTCAGTTGCCATCAACAGCCATACTGCAGCCACTGGGAGAGCACTGCATTGGAGAACTAGAATAGGAAAAGGCACACGGAAGACAGACACTAAGGGAATGCACAAGGGTGATTGGTTGACTTTGTTCTTTTCAGCTGAATTTTGATAAATTGGTGAATTCTGTTTGGAATATTTTGTTTTTTGGTGGCATTCCTTCCAGCTTTGTGCCCAGGAATACGCTGTGATGTTCCGTGTTCGAGCGGTGGTGACATGGGAAAGTGGTGAGCAATGGGGATCTGGGGTTCCATTCACTGGAACCGGAGTCTGATGAGGCCATCACGGACAGCCCGTCCGCAACGGCGATTTTCTGCTGACCTCCTCCCTTCCTCCACTTCCTCTTCCTCACCTTCATCTTCCCCCCCCTCCTCCTCCTGGGTTGCTCCCAGAATCCCTGGTGGCAAGGGCTGCAGCCTCAATACGGCCAAGTTGTGGAGCGTGCAGCAGACCACCATAAATGGGACACCCGCTCCGGCGAGAACTGGAGGGCGCCTCCCGAGCGGTCAAGGCAGTGGAACTATTGCTTGAGCACCTCGATGGTCGACTCGATGACGTTCCTCGTGGCGGCATGGCTCATTATAATGTGCGCTGGCCACCAGTGGTGGGGTTGTGGGTGAGACTCACCAGCCAGGTGCAGAGCGGATAGCTCTTGTCTCCAAGCGGCCATCCTCGGGGGGTTTGACGTGGCTGCTGCAAGATTGCTGGCACACCGGACTGGCACATGCTGAAGTCATCATGCTGCCAGGATAGCGGGCATTCACCATCATGATGCGCCGGGAGTGGTCTCGCAACAATTGTCAAGGAGTTGTAGCTGGAAGCGGTGCTTGAGGTGACACTGAGCTGCAATTTAAAATGTTTGTCAACTGTGGCTCAGTGGGTAGCACACTTGTCTCTGAATCACTAAGTCATGGGTTCAATTCCCACTCCAGGGACTTGAGAACAAAGAAATCTAAGCTGACACCCCCAGTGCAGTGCTGAGGGAGTGCTACACTGTCAGAGGTACCATCTGTCGGATGGACGTAAAAGATCCTGTGGCACTATTTCAAAGAAGAACAGGGGAGTTATCTCGTGTGTCCTAGCCAATATTTATCCTTCAACTAACAGAACAAAAAAAACAGATTTTCTGGTCATTATCACAGTGCTGTTTGTGGGAGCTTGATGTGCGCAAAATGGCTGTCCCGTTTTCCACCTGACAACAGTGACTACACTCCAAAAGTACATAATTGGCTGTAAAACGTTTTGAGATGTCCGGTGGGCGTGAAAGACGCTATATAAATCCAAGTCTTTCTTTCTTTTCTTTTTTGTCAATTGTGGGAGGGAGAGAAATTCTGCAGTTTGAGAAAAGCAAGACATTATGCTGCTTGAAGTCCCAGGGAAAGTGGGTTGAATTATCATCATCATAGGTGGTCCCTCGAATGAGGATGACTTGAGTTCACAGATGTTTCAATGAAGGACCCGATGTTCCAGTCCTGAACTCCAATTGAAGGGATGGAAGATGCCTGTGCGTGAATTTTTTTAGCGTGTGGTGACCGTTGCACATCAGCCACCACACGGGCCCGACAGAGCTAGACCTTTATCCAGTGGCAAGGGTTAACATAAGAACATAAAAATTAGGAACAGGAGTAGGCCATCTCGCCCCTCGAGCCTGCTCTGCCATTCAACAAGATCATGGCTGATCTGGCCGTCGACTCAGCTCCACTTACCCGCCCGCTCCCCATAACCCTTAATTCCCTTATTGGTTAAAAATCTATCTATCTGTGATTTGAATACATTCAATGAGCTAGCCTCAACTGCTTCCTTGGGCAGAGAATTCCGCAGATTCACAACTCTCTGGGAGAAGAAATTCCTTCTCAACTCGGTTTTAAATTGGCTCCCCCGTATTTTGAGGCTGTGCCCCCTAGTTCTAGTCTCCCCGACCAGTGGAAACAACCTCTCTGCCTCTATCTTGTCTATCTCTTTCATTATTTTAAATGTTTCTATAAGTTCACCCCTCATCTTTCTGAACTCCAACGAGTAAAGACCCAGTCTACTCAATCTATCATCATAAGATAACCCCCTCATCTTCGGAATCAGCCGAGTGAATCGTCTCTGTACCCCCTCCAAAACTAGTATATCCTTCCTTAAGTAAGGTGACCAAAACTGCATGCAGTACTCCAGGTGCGGCCTCACCAATACCCTATACAGTTGCAGCAGGACCTCCCTGCTTTTGTACTCCATCCCTCTCGCAATGAAGGCCAACATTCCATTCGCCTTCCTGATTACCTGCTGCACCTGCAAACTAACTTTTTGGGATTCATGCACAAGGACCCCCAGGTCCCTCTGCACCGCAGCATGTTGTAATTTCTCCCCATTCAAATAATATTCCCTTTTGCTGTTTTTTTTTCCCAAGGTGGATGACTTCACATTTTCCGACATTGTATTCCATCTGCCAAACCTTAGCTCATTCGCTTAACCTATCTAAATCTTTTTGCAGCCTCTCTGTGTCCTCTACACAACTCGCTTTCCCACTAATCTTTGTGTCATCTGCAAATTGTTTACACTACACTCTGTCCCCTCTTCCAGGTCATCGATGTATATTGTAAACAGTTGTGGTCCCAGCACCGATCCCTGTGGCACACCACTAACCACCGATTGCCAATCCGAAAAGGACCCATTTATTCCGACTCTCTGCTTTCTGTTAGCCAGCCAATTTTCTATCCATGCTAATACATTTCCTCTGACTCCGCGTACCTTTATCTTCTGCAGCAACCTTTTGTGTGGCACCTTATCGAATGCCTTTTGGAAATCCAAGTACACCACATCCATCGGTACACCTCTATCCACCATGCTCATTATATCCTCAAAGAATTCCAGTAAATTAGTTAAACGTGATTTCCCCTTCATGAATCCATATTGCGTCTGCTTGAAAGCACTATTCCTATCTAGATGTCCCGCTATTTCTTCCTTAATGATAGCTTCAAGCATTTTCCCCACGACAGATATTAAACTAACCAGCCTATAGTTACCTGCCTTTTGTCTGCCCCCTTTTTTAAACAGAGGTGTTACATTAGCTGCTTTCCAACCCGATGGCACCTCCCCAGAGTCCAGAGAATTTTGGTAGATTATAATGAATGCATCTGCTATAACTTAACCGGGACAACTGGTGACCTGCTCTGCTGCACGGACCTAGTGCGCACACATATCGCAGTGTGGGCTGGCCCGTGCTGCCTCTGGGCCCTCGGCTCTTCTGGGCCTTGTACGAGACTGACACAACTCTCCGAAAGGATGAAGAAAGTGTAAGCTTGTATACTTGGAGCTTGACAGCAATAAGAGACATGTTCAGAGGAGCAACAATCATACCTGCATTGATGAAATAGATACAGCCCCCTTTGGTGTTGTAGAAATATGGTTTCAAATGTTTAGCGATGTCATAACAGCAATAACATTGTTGTGTGAGCACTGCTAAAATAGAACCACAATAGAACTATTCACTGCATGACGGTAATTACAAAAGAAAGCAATAATGGAAATGTTATCAACACGGTGTAACAAGAGCTAGACATACTTATTATAATATCACAATCCAAATAGTGGGGTTTGCTAATCAATTTGACAAACAAGTTATTTTCTTTTCAATACAGCATGTTTGTCTCGCTCGGGTCATCCACAATGACATTCACTCACAGCAAGAGATACTTGAATAGACTGTCTCTTTTAAAAAAAACCTGAGAGGCAATTGCAACAGTTCTGGGATGTCTGGAGAGCTGTTGGATGTTTTATTTTGCTGGGGCTTTATTGCGCTTTGGTGGCCTGTTGACAATAACGCTGGAGTGAATATTTAGAGATTCCATTAGAAATGCAGCATAGAGTAAGTAGTATAGCGCAGTACAAATAATTCACAGTTATGAAATAACAGTCAGTGTGAAATCGCTGTCCATGACTTCAGTGCAGTCACAATTGCTTTCAATAGAGTGTATTGGGTAGGAACAATTTAAAAAACAGCAGTTAACCTTGCAAGCAGCACCATAGGTATTGTATACATGTATGGTTACAATATGTTATACTCATGGCATCACTTACAAAAGAAGAATCATTCATAACACACTTTGAAGGCCGTACAAACTGTAAATAACGCTGTGTCAAATCTCCGCACATGGGGAAGATGTGAAAGCTACTGTTATAACCTGCTGAGGAGCACTATGTCAGCGAGTATCGTAGAATCATACAGTGATACAGCACAGAAGGAGGCCATTTGGCCAATTGCATCTGCGCTGAGCAAGGGAGTTATCCCCAGTGTTCTGGCCAATAATTATCCCTCAATCAACATCACTAAAAACAGATTATCTGGTCATTGTCACATTGCTGATATTGGGAGCTTGCTTTGCATGAATTGACTGCCATGTTTCCTACATTGCAACAGTGACTACACTTCAAAAAATTACTTAACCAGCTGTGGCTCAGTGGGTCACACACTTTCCTCTGAGTCAGAGGGTTGTGGGTTCAAGTCCCATTCCAGGAACTTGAGTACATAAATCTTGGCTGACACTCCAGTGTAGTGCTGAAGGAGTGCTGCACTGTCGGAGGGGCTATCTTTTGGATGAGACGTTAAACCGATGCTCCGTTTGCTCTCTCACGTGGATGTAAAAGATCCCCTGGCACTATTTCAAAGAAAAGCAGGGGAGTTATCCCCAGTGCCCTGGCCAATATTTATACCTGAATCAACATCACAAAAAAATAGATTATCTGGTCATTTTCAAGTTGCTGATTGTGGGAGATTGCTGTGCGCAAGTTGGCTGCCACGTTTTCCACATTACAACAGTGACTACACTCCAAAAAATGATTTATTTCTTTTTCTCTATGTCTCTTTCTTTCTTTCTTTATCTCTTTCTTTCTTTCTTGCGCTTTGGGACGTCCGGCGCTATATAAGGCATTATTTTTTATCAGCTGTGGCTCAGTGGGTAACACACTTGCCTCTGAGTCAGAAGGTTGTGGGTTCAAGTCCCACTCCAGGGACTTGAGCACAAAAATCTAAGTTGACACTCCAGTGCAGTATTGTGGGACTGCTACACTGTCGGAGGTGCTTTTTTTCGGATGAGACATCAAATTGAGGGTCTGTTTGTTCTCTCAGGTGGATGTAATAAATCCCATCCACAATTTTGAAGAGCAGGGGAGTTATGTTGGTGTCCTGGCCAATATTTATCACAGATTATCTGGTCATTATCATATTGCTGTTTGTGGGAGTTTGCCGTGAGCAAATTGGCTGCGCATTCCATACCTTACGACAGTGACTACACTCCAAAAGTACTTCATTGATTGTAATGTGCTTTGGGATTTCCGATGGTTGTTAAAGGCACTATATAAATTCAAGTCTTTCTTTTTTTCTTTTAATAAATGAAATCTTTCTTTCTCTCTACTCTTATTGTTTCTGGTTTTTCTTCAGTGAAGGTAAATTAAAAATAAACATTTTCTTTAAACTCTGCACAAGTGGTGCAAATCGAATGCTCAAAAGCAAACTATAAAATAACAAATTCATGCCCACACACGGGTGACATTTTAGAGTAGCAGACGTCTGGGGTTTTTTTCTCGCTGTGTAATTGAAGAGTTCTGAAGCAGTTTGTCATCCTAATATTCTTACAACTTTCCCCAGAGAAGAGGAAAAAAAACATTGGGGCTGAAATTCCGGCCTCCCGAGTCCGTACGGAGTGTGTACGGACCCGGGAAGGCATCGCGAAAGCCAGTTTTCAGCGCACAATGCGCATGCGCTGAAAAACCAGCTTTTCCGATCTGTCAAGCTTTGACAGATCTTCCGTATCTCGGCAACCACGACATTTGCAAGGCCAAGATTGCAGTATTTACCCATATCTTGCCCAGCAAATGTCCTGAAAACTCTTGCGCCTGATAAAAGCAGGCGCACAGCCTACTTTTACAGGCATAAGATTTTTAAAACACACTTAAAACATAAAAAATAAAATTTTAAAAAACTTTAAAAACCCTGCCCGTTATGTTAAATTTATTTTAAAGCATAATTTTAAAAAACATTTTCATAAATGGGAAAAATATATATTTTTAATAGTACATAAATAACTTATTTTTAATTAATGTTAAATAGGTAGTATATTTTTTCAATTTTTTTATTAATGTTTTGTGTGTTTGGGGAGGTTCTCATTCATAATAATGGGAACTCCAACTTACGCAGTTCCCATTATTATGAATGAGAACATACTTTACCTGATTGGCTGCCCAGAGCCATGTGACTGCAGCTCCAGTCCTGTATGTGTCCCGATGTGCACGCGCTGCGACACGCAGTCAGTGGAGGCCTCAGGACCGGGATCTCGCGTGGGTGCAGCAGGTTCAGGTAAGTGCGTATTTTTTTTAAAGTTTTTACCCAATCGCCCGCGGGATGCAGCCGACCGGGAAGTCTGGGCCAATAATCCCACTACCTCAAATTCCCAGCTGCTAAACCCAAATCAGTTGTTAGAAAAAAATGAATTCTCAAACATTATCGGTCGAATCACGTTTGCGACCTACTGCTTCACTCAGATGTAAATGAACTGAAACTTTTAATCAATTTAAATATTGAAGAGCTTTGCTTAACCATTTTGTTGATTTCTTTTCCTTTCCGTCTCATTTCAATCCTTCTTGTCGGTATCAAACGGCACACGAGGCAACCCATTTCTTCTGCTCTCATATCCAGCACCTCCGTAACAAAATCTATTTTTTCTGTGGACAGCTAATTAGCCTGACTCACAATTGCCTTCCAAGAGAACTAGTTTGATGCAATGGGGGTAGGGGGGAAGGGGGCAGGTCACCACACCATGTAATGATAATGTGGATGGTTGTCAAACCCAGTATTCAGAGACTCTTGTCTCTGATTGCCTGGACTGTCCAGAGTGGGGCTTGAAGAACAACAACAACTTATATTTATATAGCGCCTTTAAAAGAAGTGAAACGTCCCAAGGCGCTTCGCAGCAGCATAAGCCAAGCAATTTGACACCGAGCCACATAAGGAGAAACTAGAGCAGGCTTGGTCAAAGAGATCGGTTTTATGGACCATCTTAAATGAGAAAAGCGAGGTAGAGAAGTGGAGAGGTTTAGGCAGGGAGTTCCAGAGCTTGGGGCCAAGGCAACAGAAGGGACGGCCACCAATGGTTGAGCGATTATAATCAGGGATGCTGTAGAGGGCAGCATTAAAGGAGTGCAGATAAGTTGGGGGCTTTGTGGGGCTGGAGAAGATTACAGAGATAGGGAGGGGGTGAGGAAATGGAGAGATTTGAAAACAATTTTGAAATCGAGGTGTTGCTCAACCGGGAGCCAATACCCGTCAGTGAGCACAGTGGTGATGGGTGAGCGGGACTTGGTGCGAGTGAGGACGCAGGCAGCCAAGTTTTGGATGACCTGAAGTTGAACCTATAACCTTCTGACTTAGAGGCAGGAATGTTATCACTAAGCCAAGGTTCAGACTATCCTTGCATGTGGAATCAGTTTACTCAACTGATGCTAAGCCCATTGAATTATTTTCTAATGTTATAATATGTATTTCCAAATATCGCAGATATATATTTAGCAAATATACTGTGCCCTGTTTTAAATATATTTCCTAACACCTCGGGGGTGAAATTGCTCGCGCCCGATTTGGGGCGTCTAATTTGAATTATATGAAAGTTTAGTGCCGGGGCGGGAAGCGCTGACCCAGTGCAGAATTGACCTCTCAGAGGCCAAAAAGCACGTGGGGCGTTAACCTGGCATTCGCGGGGCGCGGCGCTGCTGATGTCCGTGTGGCGCAGATGATGTCAGCTTGGCGCTGACGTGCCACGTCACACTGACACGTCACAACGTCCCTCCCCTTTTTAAAGGAGAGGGCCGCTGCGAACTCTGCAGCCGCTTTAGAGGTTCCCACTAGGCCACCAGAGAGGGTGTCAGCCAGGCCAGCGGCTTGGTACCCAAGGGGGGGGGGGTACGGGGCTGCGTGTTGGGGCCCGAGCCAAAGCAGCGGCCACCAGTGACAGAAATAAAGATGGCGGCCGCCATTTTACCACCTCCTTGGAGAAGTCCAGAACCAGGGGTCACAGTCTAAGGATAAGGGGCAAGCCATTTAGGACCGAGATGAGGAGAAACTTCTTCACTCAGAGAATTGTGAACCTGTGGACTTCTCTACTACAGAAAGTTGTTGAGTCCAGTTCGTTAGATATATTCAAGAGGGAGTTAGATGTGGTCCTTACGGCTAAAGAGATCAAGGGGTATGGAGAGAAAGCAGGAATGGGGTACTGAAGTTGCATGATCAGCCATGATCATATTGAATGGTGGTGCAGGCTCGAAGGGCCGCATGGCCTACTTGTGCACCTACTTTCTATGTTCCTATGTTTCTATGTTTCCCCTTTAAGGGCAGTCGGGTGCCACAGTGGCTCAGTTTCTTGCCCCGAGAAGCTGTCGGTGGCATCACCTCACGCCGACCTCGCGTCCCGCAAAGGGGTCAGTGCAGGGCAATAAGTTGTCGGCCAATCGGTGTGCTAATCACGGAGGGGGGGGGGCGCAGAACAAACCACTTTTCACGCGCCGGACTCCGGTGGCAATTCTGGGGGTGAGCGCTGTGGCCGCCCCATATGTGCATTAGTGCATCTGTGCCCCATTAGCGCCTTTCATAGAGGGGCAATTCCGGCCCCCTTATAGGAGACTGAGTAAAGATGGTTCACTCGGAAAGAATGAAGGGAGACGGAACAAAAATAAAAAGTTACCTGGTGAGCATTAAAGTGATTTATGGAGGACAATAACCCTGACTTTTAACTGCATCAGGTTCTGCTGGCTGTTGGGTAAAAAAAAGTCTGACAATGCAATTCCTCAATTATATGCCTCCCCTTTAAATGCATTGCTTAGTACTCAGAAATGACAAACACACCATTAATTTAAGTTTGATGTTGTACATGCGCTTGATAACATTCCTGTGAGATGGCATGAATCAATGGTAAAAGACATAAAACACTGAAGGAAAATCATTTACTGCAGCAGCTCAGAAAGTGCCATTTGCATGAAAAGTGAGGAATATAAAATGGTCTGTGTCAAGGGACTTTAAATGGTCGATGCTATCTTTATATCTTTACATTTAGCTCCCGTATAATCAAATGGTGGCCTTCAGGACATAACATCTTAAGTTCCTTGCTTAAATAACATTGAATATTTTTTCTTGCCAGTTCACGGCAACCCAATTGGTAAAAAGAGCCCACTAATGCCATAATTTGAGATTAGGTTAAACAACGGGTCACGTTTTAGACGATAATTATCCAAAATACTATTATTATATACAAGCGCTTGAGCGGGAATCTTTCTCTTGAAGCTATGGGGGTGGGGAGGAACTGAAGTGGTAAAAGATCAATTAATATGATTTTTCACATAAAAAAAACCCAAGCAGTATCATCTCTAGAAGCTTTTGTAGCTGTTATTTGATTGTCATTCTCTACCTATCCTGCACTGCAAATGCTCGTCAGAAAAACCTTCAGGACCTACGGACATAAAGAAAGCAATTACAATTTCACTGCAAATAGCAAACACAGAAAATCTCCCAGCTATGGTGGAAATGTTGCTAATACATAGCAAACAGATGAAATCCGCCCCAAGGTCTACACTCCTTCTTGACTCATTCTCGTTTATCCGATATACGATTTATCATCTATCCCGCTTCAATTTTTTGCATATATATATATATATTATATATGTATGCATATATCTAGCAAGAATCCAATAATTCGTGTTTCATTTTTAGCATTCATTACCTTCCCAGACACAGAGTACAGAACTCCGTTGTAGAAATCACAATTGTTTATGAGCATAAGCACGGGTTGTTTATTAGCTAATTCATTCTGCCATGAAATAACATACAGGTCCAAACAAGCCACACAGAATCACCAGTATCACCCACGCAACACATTCTGAACTCTCTGCATAATACACTTGTCATATCTACAAAAACATAAAAACAGAAAGACTTGGATTTGTATAGTGCCTTTCACGACCACCAGACCTCTCAAAGCGCTTTACAGCCAATGAAGTACTTTTGGAGTGTAGTCACTGTTGTAATGTGGGAAATGCAGCAACCAATTTGCACAAAAGCAAGCTCCCACAAACAGCAATGTGATCATTACCAGAGGAAACGTTACAAGGACACCCTCAAAGCCTCCCTGATAAAGAGCAAAATCCCCACTGACACCTGGGAGTCCCTGGCCAAAGACCGCCTGAAGTGGAGGAAGAGCATCCGGGAGAGCGCTGAGCACCTTGAGTCTCATCGCCGAGAGCATGCAGAAAACAACGCAGGCAGCGGAAGGAGCGTGCGGCAAACCAGTCCCACCCACCTTTTCCCTCAGCCACTGTCAGTCCCACCTGTGACAGAGACTGTAATTACCGCATTGGACTGTTCAGTCGCCTGAGAACTCACTTTTAGAGTGGAAGCAAGTCTTCCTCAATTTCAAGGGACTGCTTATGATGATGATGAATAACTAGATAATCTTTTTTTTGTTTTATTGATTGAGGGACAAATATTGGCCAGGGCACCGGGGATAATTCCCCTGCTCTTCTTCAAACATAGAAACATAGAAACATAGAAAAAATAGGTGCAGGAGTAGGCCATTCGGCCTGCATCATCATTTAATAAGATCATGGCTGATCATTCCTTCAGAACCCCTTTCCTGCTTTCTCTCCAGACCCTTGATCCCTTTAGTCGCAAGGGCCATATCTAACTCCCTCTTGAATATATCCAGTGAACTGGCATCAATAACTCTCTGCGGCAGGGAATTCCACAGGTTAACAACTCTCTGAGTGAAGAAGTTTCTCCTCATCTCAGTCCTAAATGGCCTACCCCTTATCCTAAGACTATGTCCCCTGGTTCTGGACTTCCCCAACATCGGGAACATTCTTCCCGCATCTATCCTGTCCAGTCCCGTCAGAATTTTATATGTTTAAATGAGATCCCCTCTCATCCTTCTAAACTCCAGTCAATAAAGGCCCAGTTGATCCAGTCTCTCCTCATATGACAGCCCAGCCATCCCTGGAATCAGTCTGGTGAACCTTCGCTGCACTCCTTCAATAGCAAGAACGTCCTTCCTCAGACTAGGAGACCAAAACTGAACACAATATTGCAGGTGAGGCCTCACGAAGGCCCTGTAAGACCTCCCTGCTCCTATACTCAAATCCCCTCGCTATGAAGGCCAACATACCATTTGCCTTCTTTACCGCCTGCTGTACCTGCGTGCCCACCTTTAGTGACTGATGAACCATGACACTCAGGTCTCATTGCGTCTCCCCTTTTCCTAGTCTGCCGCCATTCAGATAATATTCTGCCTTCGTATTTTTGCCCCCAAAATGGATATAGTGCCGCAATAGTGCCGTGAATCTTTTGCATCAACTTGAGAGGGCGGATGAGACCTCGGTTTAACGTCTCATCTGAAAGGTGATAAGCTCATGTATTTTTGTAACCATAGATGCCAACTGTCAACATTTCACTCTTGGTCATGTTGTGCTGGCTCAGAATACTGTTTGGCAAAACTCTTCATCACTTTCATAGGCTCAGGGTTAGGTGGCTCTCGTGCTTTAGAACAAACAGGAAAACCCTGCTCCTGGATAGGGAACGTTTCCACCACAAACCATGTCCCAATTCCAAGGAGATCTGCTCCTTTGCTCCCCGCTATTGGTTTGGGTGAAGCTGAGATCACCACAAGATCACCTCACAGTTGCCATGGATACACTAACTCTCCCCAGCTCTGTTTGTTTCTCTTCTTGCTTTAACTCTTTTGCTGTATTGGTTGCTGTGATTTGTATCTTTCTGTCTGTCTGGGCAAACATCGACCATATCTGTTGCACACAGTCTCCATCCACTCTGCAACGATCGGACCATTAAATGTCCGTTCGGGCTGCGGACTGTGGGTCTTGGTGTCGCCATTACTGTTGCTGCTGGTGAGTAATGTTCCGGAAATTCTGTGAGAGAGTCGCATGAAAACGGAAAAGAGAAACGTGGGATAAAAAGTGCAGAAGGAAATGAGAAACAATGAAAATAGCTCAGAAACAGCAGCAACTGTTGGGGAGAGAGAACACACAACACAGAGAAAGAAACAAGAATGAAAGATAAACCACTTCCCAATCAAGGTCACTTGATAGTGATTGAGTGTGAACCCTTCCTAGGTCAGGGAGGTCAAGGCCAATTATAGTATGCCATTGGCCAACATGATTAACATGACACGAGACTCCCAAAGCAAGCGCTCTACTCGGAACTCCTACGCGGCAAGCGAGCCCCAGTTGGGCAGAGGAAACATTTCAAGGACACCCTCAAAGCCTCGTTGATAAAGTGCAACATCTCCACCAACACCTGGGAGTCCCTGGCCCACGACTGCCCAAAATGGAGGAAGAGCATCCGGGAGGGTGCTGAGCACCTCAAGTCCCATCGCCGAGAACAAGCAGAAACCAAGCGCAGACAGCGGAAGGAGCGTGCGACAACCCAGGCTTCCCACCCACCCTTTCCTTCAACCACTGTCTGTCCCACCTGTGACAGAGACTGTAGGTCCCGCATTGGACTCCTCAGTCACCTGAGAACTCACTTTTAGAGCGGAAGCAAGTCATCCTCGACTCCGAGGGACTGCCTATGATGATGATGATGAACTCAAGACTGACCACAGATTGAATCTCTCACTGCACACCAGGAGATGGCAATGAATAGCTATGGTGGCTGTGCCAGCCTGCTATTAAAGCTAAAGATAGTGTCTTTCAGTATCACTACCTCAATGCTTCAGTGAAGTGTCAGCCTGGATTATATGCTTAGGTCTCCGGAATCGGGGCTTGGACTCAAGGTCCTCTGGCTCAGAGGCAAGAATGCTACCACTAAGCAAAGGCTGACACCTGATATATAATGCATATAATGCAGGCACTATGCACTGTTGCAAACTAAAAGTATCACAAATGCCCCCCGGATAACACGCGATATGTGCAGGATCACATTTGTGTGGCCAGAAACCAGAAACATGTTTGGGGACTGTTATCTCTTCCTGTTCGCGTATGCGTTCGGGAGGATCTGTGAAGCATTGACAGCCACAGAAGTGATTGTCTTGGACTGCCGGGAAGCCAGTCAGTTGGTAAAATTCCACGCGCCCTCCAGTTCCTGTCTCCTTCCTCCTGCTTTGTTTCCCCCCCTGGAAAACAGCACATGTTTTATAAAAGGTATGAACTACAGATTGGCTTATCAGGCAGATGCCTCCTGGGGTGACTTGGGGTGACGCTGTTGGAGAGAAGCTTCAAGCTTAAGGGTTCGAAATTCGGTCCCACTGTTGTTGAGGTGGTGACACCGGCTGAGTGCTGAGTTTAATGGTAGGCAGAAGGTGCTGCTTCAAACTGGGAAATTCAGTTTTCCCGGCCAAAGATGAGCGAGCAGCGCACAAAGTGGCGTTGCACACTCACCCTCGGGCATCAATGGAGCGACATCTCAGGAGGCTGACCGAAATTCCCCACGGGAGGCTGCCGGCAAGCGAGTTTTTAAAAAATGGAAAAAAAAAGCTTCCCACACTTCCCCACTGGTCCCATTAATACCAAAATGTTAAAACAAATAAACATCACCTTGATCCCTGGACACTCCCGCCCCGGGATCCCTGATGTCCCACCACCTTTCCCAGGCTGTATGGACGCCGGTAAGGCCACCGTACCCATCAAAATTCGCAGCGGCGGCAGCAAGGGGTCATTGCATGCTCTACGGACCCAGGAAGGCATCACAAAAGCCGGTTTTCAGTGCACAATGCGCATGCGCTGTAAACCGGCTTTTCCGATCTGTCAAGCTGGAGTTAGACAGATCCAATGCATCTCGGAAGCCAGGACATTTGCATGGGCAAGATTGCGGTATTTGCCCATATCTTGCCCAGCAACTGCCTTGAAAACTCTTGCGCCTGATAAAAGCATAGCCTACTGTTACAGGCGTAAGTGTTTTAAAACACACTTAAAGCATAAAATATAAAATTTTAAAAACACATTTTATTTTTAAAAACCCTCCCCACTATGTTAAATTTATTTGACAGCATAATTAAAAAATCTTTTTAAAAAAATTGGAATTTTTTTTAATAATACATAAGTAACTAATTTAAATTAATGTTAAATATGTGGTGTATTTTTTCTATTGTTTATTAATGTTTTGTGTATTGGGGGGGGGGTTTCTCATTTATAATAATGGGAACTCCAACTTACGGAGTTCCCATTATTATGAATGAGAACATATTTACCTTGATTGGCTGCCCAGAGCCATGTGACTGCAGCTCCGGCTCTGCGCACGTCCCGACGTGCACGCGTCGCGACGCGCAGTCAGTGGAGGCCTCAGGACCAGGAACTTGCGTGGGCACAACAGGTTCAGGTAGGTGCGCTTCTTTTTTCTAAATTCCAGTCGAACGCCCGCGGGAAGGAGAAACCGGGATTTCTGGGCCAAAATCTACAGATAAAGGTATCCCAATGTTGGTACCGGGAACTCAATTAATTCGGCTTTTGAAAGGTGTTCATGTTTAGCTCATTCAATATAGGGCAAAAAAAAGTGATTGGCATCACTGGAGAGAGAAAGAGAGAGAGAGAGAGGTGGATTTCAATTCACAACAGTTAATTTGTGGAAGTGACTAGGTTCAGGACCTTGAGACTGAAACTGGGCTTCCTGCCAGTAGGATGTTCAGCAAGGGCATTGCGACCTATGCGAAGTGATGTTGCACATGAATGATGTAGAGAAATGTAAACTTGTGTGCGTAAGAATTGGCTGCAGAATGGTGCACATATACCTAGTCTACTCAATCTCTCCTCATAGGACAATCCCCCCCATCCCAGGAATCAGTCTGGTGAACCTTCGTTGCATTTCGACTATGGCAAGTATATCTTTCCTTAGGTAAGGAGGCCAAAACTGTGCACAATACTCCAGGTGCGGTCTCACCAGGGCCCGATATAATTGCAGTAAGACGTCTTTACTCTGATACTCAAATCCTCTTGTAATAAAGGCCAACATACCATTTGCTTTTTTAATTTCTTGCTGTACCTGCATGTTAACTTTCAGTGATTGGTGTACAAGGTCCTTCTGAACACCAGCATTTTGTGCTACTGGTGAAGACCAATTTCACCCCCTTTGCCTCCTCATGAATTGGGCCTCCTTATAAGTAACAGGGATTTATAACTTGCTAATACAGTTACAATACAATTGCCAGCATCCAGGGAAGGGCCTCAGCAGACTGAAAGCTTTTTGCAAAAATGGAGAAATACTCAGGGGTAACAAAGAATGCAGAATATTCAGAGCAAAAGTAGATAATCATTGATAGTCAAAAGAAACAAGACCTCAACATTCACTAAAACATCAGTAATGTTGCTTTAACAATGATTCTACAGCAGGCTAGGTCCATTTTGCGGTTATGCCATTTATATGGGCTAGGTGAAGAAGAGAAGTGTAGCCTTGCCCAAAATTCAGTGTGGGATCTGGAGTTACATAAACGTTCCAGTTCACTGAGGTTCACTTATTCCTGTAGCGTAAAGAAATGATTATAGTACATTTATATAGCGCCTTTCACGACCACCGGATGTCTCAAAGCGCTTTACAGCCAATGAAGTACTTTTGGAGTGTAGTCACTGTTGTGATGTAGGAAATGCAGCAGCCAATGTGCGCACAGCAAGCTCCCACAAGCAGCAATGTGGTAATGACCAGATAATCTGTTTTTTGTTAAGTTGATTGAGAGATAAATATTGGCCAGGACACCGGGGATAACTCCCCTGCTCTTCTTCGAAATAATGCCGTGGGGTCCATTACATCCACCTGAGAGAGCAGACAGGGCTTTGGTTTAACTCATCCGTCTCATCCAAAAAATGGCACCTCCGACAGTGCAGCACTCCCTCTGCACTGCACGGTCAGCCTGGAGTGGGACTTGAAGCCACAACCGTGTGACGGTGAGGCGAGAGTGCTACCCACTGAGGCACAGCTGGCATAACACAGCCTCCTTCCAGCTTGAAAAACCGCATTGCGAAATCCAATGCCGAGTGTTTGAGGAACGTGAGGTTTTGCCGATCAATTTTCTGATCTGTGCCTCCCGCCAACAACGTTCCTTGCCACTGATAGAGACTTGTCCAATTTACCCTTGTGCCTCGCAACGCTTGTCAAGCAATCCACATAAGCAGATGTCAAACAAATCGCTCTGAAGCAGTATTTACATCCCAGTTTTGATTCCCATTCTCCTCACAGAAGCCAATCAGCTTCTGTCAACCAACCGCTCCAGAAAACCATTTTAAGAAAACAACGAGGCATTGGAGTCATCAAGAGTGCTTGGAAATATTTAACACTGAGATTCTGAAGATAGACAATTGAACAGATTATAAATATGTCACGTCAAGCTGCATGTTCCTCCGTTTTACTAATTAATCACCACCTCACATGGAGATTGCAAGTCCCTGTTTGAAAGAGGGATCCTAACCGTAAATATTAAAGTATCACAGAAAGAAAGAAAGAATTGGATTTATTTGGCGCCTTTCACGACCTCCGGATGTCTCAAACTGCTTTACAGCCAATGAAGTACTTTTGGAATGTAGTCACTGTTGTAATGTAGGAAACACGCCAGCCAATTAGTGCACAGTGAGGTTGGGACCCAGGAGAGAGGTCGGGGCCAGGAGCGAGGTCAGGGCCCAGGAGCGAGGTCGGGGCCCAGGAATGGTGCAGCAGAGGCCAACAGCGAGGTTGCAAGGCTTACACTGCATCCCATGAAACCCAGGGAGCGAGGACCTGTGGGAAGGAGGGAGGAGGACAGTAGGAGTATGTGTTCGTACTCGGCGTATGCAGCGGAGTCTGGTTTCCAATCATCTTGGATTGCCTTGCCATTGGACCAAGACCTTGCTCTGTCAAGCGCGTGTGGTAGCTGGTGTGCAACGGCCACCCCACGATAAAAGAATTCACGCACAGGCATCTTCCACCCTTTAAAATGACGTTCGGGACCTGGAACGTCAGGACCCTCATGGACAACCCTAACAGCAACAGCCCGGAGCGTCACACCGCTACCATTGCCTGAGAACTGGGGCACTTTGACATTGACATTGCCGCCCAAAGCGACACTCGGCGGGCAGGGGAAGGCCAGCTCAAAGAACAAGGTGCTGGCTACACCTTCTTCTGTAAAGGTAAACCAGAAGAAGAACGTCGCCTCCATGGGGTAGGCTTCACCATAAAATATGAGCTTGTGGGTCGTCTCAGAGACTCTCCTTGTGGGATAAACGAACGCCTCATGACCTTTCAACTCACCCTAGCCCAGAGCCAGTGCACTACGGTCATTAGTGCATATGCCCCAACGCTGAAATCTACAGACACGACCAAAGAGGAATTCTACTCCATCCTTGAACAATCCCTCTTCCGTTTCTCAACGGGCGACAAGCTGATCCTCCTTGGCAACTTTAGTACCAGAATTGGAAAGGATACAGACCTCTGGGATGGCATGATTGGCAGAGAGGGGGTAGAGAAAACCAACTCCAATGGTACCCTCCTCTTGACGAAATGCTTAGAACATGGCTTTGCATAACCAACAACTTGTTCTGTCAGAAAGACAAGTACTAGGCCTCAGAGCAGCACCCTTGCTCCAAGCACTGGCATCTGCTCTACTACGTCATCATCTGAGTAAGGGACCGCAAGGACGTCTGTATCACTCGCACCATGACGGGAGCTAATGACTGCTGGATAGACCACAGCCTAATGCTCAAGTCATTTCCTTCAATGTAGCCCCTAAACAGCAGTGACAACAGAAATGATACCGCAGTAAAATCAACGCTGGAGCACTCAAAGACCCTGCTAAGAAAGCCCTATTCAGCCAGAGCCTTACAACCAACCTGACCACTCCCAGTGACCCAGAGACGCAGAGTGTCCACAGTGCCTGGTCTGCCCTCAAGGCCTCCATAATTAACACCTGTGAAGAAACCTCGATCACTCGACCAGGAAACATCAAGACTGGATCAACGAAACGACCAGGAGATCCAGGAGCTAATAAGCCGCAAGCGCCAAGGCATTCTTGAACTGGAAACAGCAACACAACTCGAGAGCAAGAAAGTAGCTCTATAGATGTCTAAAGGCCGAGGTCCAACAGAAAACTTGCGACCTAAAGAACAGATGGTGGGTGGAAAAATCTTAGGAGATCCAGCAACTAGTCGACAACCACGACGTGTGTGGATTCTTTAGTGCAGTCAAGACCACCTACGGCCCAAGCACGCAAGGTCCTACCCCACTGCGGGCCAAGAATGGAGAGGTACTCATTAAGGACAGAGAGGCAGTCAGTGCCCGCTGGAAGGAACACTTCGAAGATCTCCTTAACCAAGTCTCTGTCTTCGACGGGAGTGTCCTCAACTCCATCCCGCAGCAAGCTACCCGCCACCACCTCAGCACAACCCCACCCCGGCATTAGGCTGAAAAGGCCATCCGACAACTGAAGAACAACAAGGCCTCAGGAGCAGATGGAATCCCCGCCGACGCACTAAAGCATGGCGGAGAAGCGCTATTGGCGCAAATCTCGTATTTGGAAGGAGGAGAGCATGCCAGGGGATCTCAGGAATACCGTAATCATAACTCTCTTCAGGAAAGGTGACAAGTCCGATTGCGTAATTACAGAGGAGTTTCCCTGCTGTCTGCCACAGGGAAAATCATCACAAGAATCCTCCTCAATCGCCTTCTCCCAGTGGCTGAAGAGTTCGCCCCAGAGTCACAATGCAGATTCTGCCCACTAACGGGCACAGTGGACATGATCTTCACCGCACGTCAAATTCAAGAGAAATGCAGGTAGCAGCACCAGCCCCTGTACATGGTCTTGTTTGACCTCACAAAACCCTTCGATACTGTCAACCATGAGGGATTATGGAGTGTCTCCTCAAATTCTGCTGCCCTCAAAAGTTTGTCACCATCCTCTGCCTGCTCCACAATGACATGCAGGCCGTTATCCCAACCAACGGATCCACCACAAAACCCAATTCACGTACGGACCGGGGTCAAGCAAGGCTGTGTCATCGCACCAATTCTCTACTCGATGTTCCTCGCTGCCATGCTCCATCTCACCCTCAGTAAGCTCCCCGCTGGAGTGGAGCTAATCTACAGATCAAACGGGAAATTATTTAACTTCCGTCACCTCCCGTCCAGATCCAAGGTCGTCCCATCCTCTGTCACTGAATTACAGTGTGCAGATGACGTTAGCGTCTGCACACACTCGGAGGTCCAACTACGTTGTACAACTACGAAAAGCAATGAGTCCTTCACACGACTGCAGCGGTTCACGAATGTGGCTCACCGCCACCTTCTCATGGGGAATAAGGGATGGGCAATAAATGCTGGCCTTGCCAGCGACGCCCACATCCCAGGAATGAATAAATACATTTTTTTTTTAAATGTGGCTGAAAGAATGTTTCAGGCGAGCGTCCTGCAGAGCCACAAGTCGGCAGCTTCCAGGTTGGCAGCACATCCGTGAGAGATCGGATCTGGGAGTTCGAGGTGCTGAAATTCAGCCGCCTAGGTTTATTTTCCGCCCATTTAATGGGCAAGACAATGTTAAATTTCTCCTCCACTGGGTCGGGAAATCCTTGGGCACATTGCACCATGTTCAGCCATTTATACCAGTTCTCCAAAGTCACGGCGGATACCGAGAGAGGGCCTGGAGCTTCACATTGATGGCAATTCAATGGATACAAAACTGAACCTCAGCAAGAAGGCCGATGCCACCAGCCAGCTCAAAATCCACACCCATCTGATTCAGCATTATCCTCGGAATTCTGCCCTTTGAAAGTATCACCATTGCTCAACTTACAAATAATTTACTGAATATACCTAATTTTCACGCAACGCAATAAAACTGAAAATCAATTGAACATAAGACTTGTCGTTGCCCAGATAGACAGATATTTGAACAATAAGGGAGTCAAGAGTATTGGGGAGCGGGCAGGGAAGTGGAGTTAAGGCCAAGGTCAGATCAGCCATGATCTTATTGAATGGCGGAGCAGGCTCGAGGGGCCAAATGGCCGACTCCTCTCCTATTTCTTATATCCTTATATAAATAGCATTGTAGTACCTTGCCTTCTGAGGGAACATAGAGCTCCACTAATGTGTGCACAATTCAGGGCGATTACAAAGAAATACATTGCTATATACAAAGGGATCAAGGGGTATGGAGAGAAGGCAGGAGTGGGGTACTGAAGTGCATGATCAGCCATGATCATATTGAATGGTGGTGCTGGCTCGAAGGGCTGAATGGCCTGCTCCTGCTTCTATTTTCTATGTTTCTATGTTTCTATGTATATACATTGTTCGTCACCCACTGCCATATTTTCCATTGTTGTTAAAATGACTCTCGCGCTTCACATTAACCAGTATTGGATTTTCTGCAGTAGCCCGCACTCTGCCCTCAATGTAAAGTTGGAGGCTTCCCGTGGAGAAACGCCTCCGTCCGCGTACCTGGTAGTCCGGGAGATATGGAGACTCGCGGTCCTGGGCATCGCCGGGTACTCACGGGTAGGGGCCCGCATATCCCGGGGGCGCAGGCGGTTCAGAAGCTCCCCTGGGACCACATGGGCCAGCCCAGCCAACAAAAGAAGGGAATCCCTATTCATGCTTATGGGGATTCCGTATGTACAGAAACCCCAGAAATATGAATGGAAATACCCCCAAAAATACCTCCACACTTCAAATAAATAAACATTATTTAACATTAATTGAAATTATATTTTAAAACAAAAATTTAATTTTTTGAAAAATAAACGTACATGTTTTAGAGGGGCTAAAAATATTTCACAGGTTTTTAGATGTATAAATTATTGATAAAATTTAAGTTTTCTGTTTTTTTAAAACACTTCCGCTAGTAAAAGCAAGCCTTACCAGGCGTAAAAATGTCACGGGCATTCGCTGGGCAGACACTGAGGATTCTTGACAGATCGCAAGTTTGGGGTCTTAGCAAATGTGCAGCGCCTGCTGCAACCCGGAACTTGTGCGACCCCTATGAACGTGTGCACACCTCGTACCTGCCCGTAGGGGCCACAAATTACAGCTCCATGTCTCTCTTATCCCACCTTCTTCCTCACAGTTTGTTATGGCCTTCATTTTAATTGTCAGAAAGTTGTGATATTATTCCCTTGACACCATTGGCCAAATCATTTACGCACATGGGTAACGAGAGAAACATAGAAAATAGGTGCAGGAGCAGGCCATTCGGCTCTTCGAGCCTGTACCACCATTCAATATGATCATGGCTGATCATGCAACTTCAGTACCCCATTCCTGCTTTCTCTCCATACCCCTTGATCCCTTTAGCCATAAGGGCCACATCTAACTCCCTTTTGAATATATCTAACGAACTGGCCTCAACAACTTTTTGTGGTCAAGAATTCAACAGGTTCACAATTATCTGGGTGAAGAAGTTCCTCCTCATCTCGGTCCTAAATGACTTATCCCTTATCCTTAGACTGTGACCCCTGGTTCTGGACTTCCCCAACATCGGGAACATTCTTCCTGCATCTAACCTGTCCAATCCCATCAGAATTTGATATGTTTCTATGAGATCCCCTCTCATTCTTCTAAAATCCAGTGAGTATAAGCCTAGTCGATCCAGTCTTTCTTCATATGTCAGTCCTGCCATTCCGGGAATCAGTCTGGTGAACCTTCGCTGCATTCCCTCATTAGCAAGAATGTCCTTCCTCAGATTAGGAGACGAAACGCAGATTCTTGGAGCCCATCACATGCGACTGAGAAAGAAAGACTTGCATTTCTATGGCACCATTCACAACCAGCGAACATCGCAAAGTGCTTTACAGCCAATGAAGTGTAGTCACTGTTGTAATGTAGGAAACACGGCAGTCAATTTGCGCACAGCAAGCTCCCACAAACAGCAAGGTGATGATAACCAGATAAACACCCATTTTACTTCTTAGTTTTCTATATTTCAGCCATCTCTCTCTCCATCTCATCACGTTGCCTAATTCTTAGCACCGAGTCTCTTGGAGTATTCTAGGTCAATTTAACCTCACACACCTGGCAGAGTCTTGACTGGACCAGGTCCGCCTCACTGGATTTTACTTTCCATTGACGGATTAAGTGCAGAGCCTCTGATGCTGATGGGCAGTTATTTCGGCTTGGAGCCTGCACCTCTGCTCTGTCCTCTGTCTCTTGCAGTGAGGCAGGAGAACAGGCTTAACCCTATTGGCTTCATTTTGCAACCCACCATTGGAATTATAACATGAGGGGGCTGGAATTTGGCCCTTTTTTTAACGGCGGTTCGAGGCAGTATCGGGAGGGAAAGCCTATCCACCCGGGGGCAGGTGGAGGGTGGGACACATCTGTAATTTCCCCTGGACCGGGGGCAGCGGAACCAGCTAACCGCCATGCCCCATCTAGCCGACCCGCCCAGCGCGCCGACCCCTTACCACCCCGCGGGGGAAATTGCCCCCATGGGATTGCGGCTGCCGCCGATCGGTGCCACTGACAGCTTCGCAGGTTGCCAGTGGCTGTGCGGTGTGCCTCCCCTTAAAGGGGGCTGGCGTACCGCTGCGGCCGCCATTTTGTTTAAATCGTCATCTGACTCCTGAGTCGGCCTGACAATGGCTGGTTCGGTTGGGCCAGCAACAGGCAGCCCAGCACCCACCCCCTCTTGGATGGCGGCCCGTTGACCCGGCCTCATCCTTCCCTGGTGGCGCAGTGAAGGGGAGGGGCGTTGCGACGTGTTAGCGCAAGACGGCACAACCTCATCACGCTGGCGTGCTCAGCGCGGCGCTAAATGACACCGCCCGCCTTCCGCCCCGCTCCCGACTCTCTTCTGCCTTTCTGCCACCCCCAACACCGCCTCCTTCATTTTTTACACAACGGGCCGAATTTCCCTCCAATCTGCGCCCCATCTGTCCTGGCGGTAATTCAGCATTTAATTCGACTTCCCTCTGAAACGGGGCGGAGGGTAATATCCAGCCCATGCTCAGCTGTAAAGTGCAGTGAGCAACAAAGGATTTTTTAAATATATCCTATATTTGCCTATAACGAGCGCTTTCTTAGACTTCAAGGGCTACAGCCCAGAAATTGGATCGTGTCTCATTTGGCCTTGATTCCAGTGCAGTGCATCTTGGATGTTTAGGCTGCAACACATTTCCAGGCCTGTTAGTCCAGTTTTGGTACCACTTCCTTAGTGACTGCTTGGCGAGGGTGGGAAACACAGATTACCATGAATTGTGGCAGCAGATGTTGCTAACACATGTATCAATTTTACGTTAGTTGTAAAGACCACCTCCGTGATTGCAGTGGAAACCATTGCCACCTTCACTCTTATACAATAAAAATAATGTTGCGTACCCAAAGTATTTTGTGGTTTTCAAATTGAGCAACCTTTGTGTTGTATAAGTGCCGCAGAAGTGGTTTTGTGCATATAATCCCCATCTGCTTTTTATTACAAACAGAATTAAAGAAGTCAGGAAGCACTGAATACATCTTCATTTCCAGTATTCTGCGAATGAATCAAAAAATTGTAATCTTTTTATGCTAATTACTGTGATGCAAAAATGTTCATGCATTCCTCAAGGGGGTTGGAATATTTTGAATAATCGTATGTAAGTAGATAGATCTCTCACCTATTTTCATTTATATGATAATTTTTTATGACATGTCGGTTAAGGAGAACTTTGATAAATCGCACAATGTACAAGAGTTGAAATGTAGTTGTTAAATGTACCCACGTAGAAAGAGTAATGTGAAGGAGAATTAAATTATGAATCTATGCATAAAACAAACTGGAGCCGAGCAGAGTCACTTAGCAAAACACCTCTGAAGTGAAAGTTGATGTAATGTTTTATACATTGGAAACTGAAAGATTGAAATCACTATTATTTTGTAGGAAACAACTCACAAACTCTAATACAACTTTGAGACCATATTATGATTTAGACCAATTATTCAGATTGTTTTCCAATTTAAAGTTAATAATAAGCTGTATAATTGAAAAGCTGATGTATTCACGTTTGATTTAAAGCTACGTTGATAGTTATTGGTGACTTCATTAATCTTATTCAGTGTACAGCTGTGGCTCAGTGGGTAGTACTCTCACCTCTGGGTCAGAAGGTTGTGGGTTCAAGTCCCACTCCAGAGACTTGAGCACTTTATCTAGGCTAACACTCTCCAGTTCAGTGCTGAGGGAATGCTGCACTGTCTGAGGTGCCATCTTTTGGATGAGATATTAAACTGAGGCTCTCTCAGGTGGATGTAAAAGATCCCATGGCACTATTATGAAGGAGAGCAGGGGAGCTATCCCCAATGTCCTGTCCAATATTTATCCCTCAATCAACACAACAAAAACAGGTTATCTGGTCATTATCACATTGCTGATTGTGAGAGTTTGCTGTGTGTAAGTTGGCTGCTGCATTTTCCACATTATAACAGTGACTACACTTCAAAAGTACTTCCTTGGCTGTAAAGTGCTTTGAGACTTCCAGTGGTCGTGAAAGGCGCTATATAAATGCAAGTTTTTTTATTCAGAGTTTTTAAGTGATCAGTAAATGGCAGAATTTCTCCACAGGCTTCTTTCTCCTGAGACAGTTCATGTGCAGTATGTGATCATGATATTGTGTGACTTCCTGCATATGTAAGCACCTCTTCTACACACTCAAATTTGCCAATTTTTCGTATCCTGGATAAGTCCACCATTAATGTCACAGGATCTTTATCGCCTCTTCCTACTTGACTTCTACTTGCATGCAGTGCAGTGTTGGTACAATTGATTAAAATCTGACAGGGCTCCTTCCTAGCCTACTGGTTCCTATTAAACAACTGTGTGACACCATGTTCTCTTGTGTTATGCTTATACCAATGTGAATCCAGATGCTTGTTAATGTTACCCATTATCTTTTGTTGACTGAGTTTACCAGAGCAATAATTCACCACGTAACTGGACTGGCTCGGACAGAATCAGAATTCTGCAAATCAAGCAGCTGTGCTTACATCAAAGTAACCAGTTCCTGGTTTGAAATTAATTATGCGGGGAAAAGAAAATAGCTTCTCTTCCACAAAGCACTTCTGAATTCCCTCACCATTGTATATCAATTTAATTTGCTGTTTGTGTAGAAGGCATGTATTCTTTCCACTTGTTTCTGCTTGAAAACATCTTACTATTGAAGCCCCTGTTTTATTCAAAGTTCAAAGCCATCCTATTATGAATGTTCTGCAGCAGCTAAAAGAAACATATTTCTTTATTATAGAAACATAGAAACATAGAAAATAGGTGCAGGAGTAGGCCATTCGGCCCTTCTAGCCTGCACCGCCATTCAATGAGTTCATGGCTGAACATGCAACTTCAGTACCCCATTCCTGCTTTCTCACCACACCCCTTGATTCCCCTAGTAGTAAGGACTTCATCTAACTCCTTTTTGAATATATTTAGTGAATTGGCCTCAACAACTTTCTGTGGTAGAGAATTCCACAGGTTCACCACTCTCTGGGTGAAGAAATTCCTCCTCATCTCAGTCCTAAATGGCTTCCCCCTTATCCTTAGACTGTGTCCCCTGGTTCTGGACTTCCCCAACATTGGGAACATTCTTCCTGCATCTAACCTGTCTAACCCCGTCAGAATTTTAAACGTTTCTATGAGGTCCCCTCTCATTCTTCTGAACTCCAGTGAATACAAGCCCAGTTGATCCAGTCTTTCTTGATAGGTCAGTCCCGCCATCCCGGGAATCAGTCTGGTGAACCTTCGCTGCACTCCCTCAATAGCAAGAATGTCCTTCCTCAGGTTAGGAGACCAAAACTGTACACAATACTCCAGGTGTGGCCTCACCAAGGCACTGTACAATTGTAGCAACACCTCCCTGCCCTTGTACTCAAATCCCCTCGCTATGAAGGCCAACATGCCATTTGCTTTCTTAACCGCCTGCTGTACCTGCATGCCAACCTTTAATGACTGATGTACCATGACACCCAGGTCTCGTTGCACCTCCCCTTTTCCTAATCTGTCACCATTCAGATAATAGTCTGTCTCTCTGTTTTTACCACCAAAGTGGATAACCTCACATTTATCCACATTATACTTCATCTGCCATGCATTTGCCCACTCACCTAACCTATCCAAGTCGCTCTGCAGCCTCATAGAATCCTCCTTGCAGCTCACACTGCCACCCAACTTAGTGTCATCCGCAAATTTGGAGATACTACATTTAATCCCCTCGTCTAAATCATTAATGTACAGTGTAAACAGCTGGGGCCCCAGCACAGAATCTTGCGGTACCCCACTAGTCACTGCCTGCCATTCTGAAAAGTCCCCATTTACTCCTACTCTTTGCTTCCTGTCTGACAACCAGTTCTCAATCCATGTCAGCACACTACCCCCAATCCCATGTGCTTTAACTTTGCACATTAATCTCTTGTGTGGGACCTTGTCGAAAGCCTTCTGAAAGTCCAAATATACCACATCGACTGGTTCTCCCTTGTCCACTCTACTGGAAACATCCTCAAAAAATTCCAGAAGATTTGTCAAGCATGATTTCCCTTTCACAAATCCATGCTGACTTGGACCTATCATATTACATCTTTCCAAATGCACTGCGATGACATCCTTAATAATTGATTCCATCATTTTACCCACTACCGATGTCAGGCTGACCGGTCTGTAATTCCCTGTTTTCTCTCTCCCTCCTTTTTTAAAAAGTGGGGTTACATTGGCTACCCTCCACTCCATAGGAACTGTTCCAGAGTCAATGGAATGTTGGAAAATGACTGTCAATGCATCCACTATTTCCAAGGCCACCTCCTTAAGTACTCTGGGATGCAGTCCATCAGGCCCTGGGGATTTATCGGCCTTCAATCCCATCAATTTCCCCAACACAATTTCCCGACTAATAAGGATTTCCCTCAGTTCCTCCTCCTTATTAGACCCTCCGACCCCTTTTATATCCGGAAGGTTGTTTGTGTCCTCCTCAGTGAATACCGAACCAAAGTACTTGTTCAATTGGTCCGCCATTTCTTTGTTCCCCGTTATGACTTCCCCTGATTCTGACTGCAGGGGTCCTACGTTTGTCTTTACTAACCTTTTTCTCTTTACATATCTATAGAAACTTTTGCAATCCGTCTTAATGTTCCCTGCAAGCTTCTTCTCGTACTCCATTTTCCCTGCCCTAATCAAACCCTTTGTCCTCCTCTGCTGAGTTCTAAATTTCTCCCAGTCCCGAGGTTCTCTGCTATTTCTGGCCAATTTGTATGCCACTTCCTTGGCTTTAATGCTATCCCTGATTTCCCTTGATAGCCACGGTTGAGCCACCTTCCCTTTTTTATTTTTACGACAGACAGGAATGTACAATTGTTGTAGTTCATCCATGCGGTCTCTAAATGTCTGCCATTGCCCATCCACAGTCAACCCCTTCAGTATCATTCGCCAATCTATCCTAGCCAATTCACGCCTCATACCTTCAAAGTTACCCTTCTTTAAGTTCTGGACCATGGTCTCTGAATTAACTGTTTCATTCTCCATCCTAATGCAGAATTCCACCATATTATGGTCACTCTTCCCCAAGGGGCCTCGCACAACGAGATTGCTAATTAATCCTCTCTCATTACACAACACCCACTCTAAGATGGCCTCCCCCCTAGTTGGTTCCTCGACATATTGGTCTAAAAAACCATCCCTTATGCACTCCAGGAAATCCTCCTCTACCGTATTGCTTCCAGTTTGGTTAACCCAATCTATGTGCATATTAAAGTCACCCATTATAACTGCTGCACCTTTATTGCACGCACCCCTAATTTCATGTTTGATGCCCTCCCCAACATCACTACTACTGTTTGGAGGTCTGTACACAACTCCCACTAACGTTTTTTGTCCTTTGGTATTCTGCAGCTCTACCCATATAGATTCCACATCATCCAAGCTAATGTCCTTCCGAACTATTGCCTTAATTTGCTCCTTAACCAGCAATGCTACCCCACCTCCTTTTCCTTTTATTCTATCCTTCCTGAATGTTGAATACCCCTGGATGTTGAGTTCCCAGCCCTGATCATCCTGGAACCACGTCTCCGTAATCCCAATCACATCATATTTGTTAACATCTATTTGCACAGTTAATTCATCCACTTTATTGCAGATACTCCTTGCATTAAGACACAAAGCCTTCAGGCTTGTTCTTTTAACACCCTTTGTCCTTTTAGAATTTTGCTGTACAGTGGCCCTTTTTGTTCTTTGCCTTGGGTTTCTCTGCCCTCCACTTTTCCTCATCTCCTTTCTGTCTTTTGCTTTTGCCTCCTTTTTGTTTCCCTCTGTCTCCCTGCATTGGTTCCCATCCCCCTGCCATATCAGTTTAAATCCTCCCCAACAGAACATAAATACTCACCTGCTGTTGAAACTTTCATTTTCCCTTTACAGGCTGTGACATGAAGATTGTCCAAAACAATCAACTTAAAATTCTACGCTTGCAGAATGGGCATGTAATTGGCAACACAGATAAATGTGAAGTATTACATTTTTGTAGCAGAACAGGGAGGTCACTTATTCATCATCATCATAGGCAGTCCCTCGAAGCGAGGATGACTTGCTTCCACGTCAAAAAGGGATGTTTCAATATTCCAGATCCCGAACTACATCGTGAAGGGTGGAAGATGCCTGTGCTTGGATTTTTTTAACGTGTGGTGGCCGTTGCACACCAGCCACCACACGGGCTTGACAGAGCTAGGTCTTGGTCCAGTGGCGAGGATTACCCAAGACTAACTGGAGATCAACTCTGCTGCACAGACCGAGCGCGCACACATGTCGCAGTGTGGGCTGGACAGTGCTGCCCCTGGGCCCTCGCCTCTTCTGGGTGGAGGGTGAGAGTCTAGATGGGGTAGAGGAACAAAAGGATCACTGAGTACAAATACACAAATCACCAAAGGTTGCGACACAGGTTAGCAAGGCCATAAAAAAAGCAAACCAAGCACTAGGGTTTATTTCTAGAGGTATAGAATTCAAAAGTTATGCTGAACCTGTATCGAACCTTGGTTAGACCACACTTAGAGTACTGCGTACAGTTCTGGTCGTCATATTATAAAAAGGATATAAAGGCGCTGGAGAGGGTACAGAGAAGATTTACAAGGATGATACCAGAAATGCGAGGGTATACATATCAGGAAAGGATGAACAGGCTGGGTCTCTATTCTCTTGAAAAAATAAGGCTGAGGAGTGACCTAATAGCGGTCTTTAAAATTATGAAAGGTAGAGTAGATTCGGAGAGAATGTTTCCACTTGTAAGGAAGAGCATAACTAGAGGCCATCAATATAAGTTAGTCATCAAGAAATCCAATAGGGAATTCAGAAGAAACCTCTTTACCTGAAGAGTGGTGAGAATGTGGAATTCACCACGACAGGCAACATAAGAACATAAGAAATAGGAGCAGTAGGCGGCGATTGGACCCCTCGAGCCTGCTCCACCATTCAAAAAGATCATGGCTGATCTGTTCTTGGCCTCAACTCCACTTCCCTGCCCACTCCCCATAACCCTTGACTCCCTTATCATTCAAAAATCTGTCTTTCTGGAGTTGAAGTGACTATTATCAGTGCATTTAAGGGGAGGCTAGACAAGCATATTAGGGTGAAGGGAATAGAGGGTTATGCTGATAGAGTTAGATGAGGAAAGACGGGAGGAGGCTCATGTGGATTATGAATGCCGGCATGGACTGGTTGGGCCAAATGGCCTATTTCTATGCCGTATATCCTGTGTAATCCAATGTAAATGAATGGGCCAGGTTTTGCTGAAGAATGAATGATATGCGAACGACAGTCGCCCTTATTAATGTGCAAATCGTCCAACATGTGGTGAGGAAGGGAGACCCCGTGAAATGCGAATCGCCACAAGTTGCTGGATAATTTGCGTCACTCTGTCATTAGCTTCGCAAAAACGTCATCCCACGCTCAAACTCCCTGTTTTTGCTGCACTTGCACATCAATGTCACGTTAAGTTCATCACAGAAAGTTAAGTGTAGCAATTAACAGCGTAAGTATGCTTTTAACAATGTGATAATCATTAATGGCTGCAAATCAACCTCTCTGGCACCGAAAGTAAACATTGATACATGTAGAATCTCATTCCTTCAGGTTGTGAATTGTTTTAGGAGAATTTAAAAACGTCAAATTTTAGATTTTCTTTCTTAGTTTTCCTTTCTGTCTTTTTTTCCTCTCTTTCTTAATCTAATCTTTCTTTCCCTCTCTTCACTCTAATTCACTCTGATTCTCATTCCTTCCTCTGTTTATTTCTCAGTCTTTGAATGGCACTGGTAAGGATTTAGCCATTGTTCACCAAGGTCCCTGATGCCCTGTTTCCACTGATGGGGGAGACTAGAACTAGGGGGCATAATCTTAGAATAAGGGGCCGTCCATTTAAAACTGAGATGAGGAGAAATTTCTTCTCTCAGAGGGATGTAAATCTGTGGAATTTGCTGCTTCAGAGAGCTGTGGAAGCTGAGACATTGAATAAATTTAAGACTGAGATAGACAGTTGCTTAACCGATAAGGGAATAAGAGGTTATGGGGAGCAGGAAGTGGACCCGAGTCCATGATCGGATCAGCCATGATCGTATTAAATGGCGGAGCAGGCTCGAGGGGCCGGATGGCCTGTTCCTGCTCCTATTTCTTATATTCTTATGCCCTGTTGTTCTCGCTATGCTGTTTTCAGCTGGTACTCTTAGCAACTTTGAGGGCAAAAAATTTCAATACCTAACCGTGCACAAACAAATCTAACTAACGTAGCATGCTGCAAGACGCCCTACTCTAGCAAAATCTGGCCCAATATTACCAATGTGTTAAATACAAAAGTGATATATTTTTAAAATATGCTTGATGCTCACCCAACTGCACAAGGTGTCAATACCTCAAGTAGGTGTGTTGTGCACCTGTCTACACTGTTACCTGGCACGTGATCAATATTTGTTTTAGTCGTTCATGGGATGCAGAACAGGTAGATAAGGTAGTCAAAAAGGTATAGGGGATGCTGTCCTTTATTAGCCAATGCATAGAATACAAGAGCAGGGAAGTTATGCTAGAATTGTATACAGCACGAGTTAGGCCACAGCTTGAGTACTGCGTGTAGTTCTGGTCACCAACATTACAGGAAGGATGTGATTGCACTAGAAAGGGTACAGAGGAGGTTTGTGAGGATGTTGCCAGGCTGGAGAATTTTAGCAACGAGGAAAGATTGGACAGGCTGCGATTGTTTTCTTTGGAACAGAGGAGGCTGAGGCGAGATTTAATTGAGGTGTGTAAAATTATGAGGGGCCAAGATAGAGTGGATAGGAAGGACCCATTTCCCTTAGCGGAGGGGTCAATATCCGGGGGACATAGATTTGAAGTAGTTGGTAGAAGGTTTAGAGGGGAGATGAGGAAACATATCTTCAGCCAGAGGGTGGTGGGAGTCTGGAGCTCACTGACTGAAAGGGTGACAGAGCCAAAACCCTCATCACATTTAAAAGATACTTGGATGTGCACTTAAAGAGCTGGAATCTACAGGGCTACGGACCGAGTGCTAGAAGATGGGATTCGGTTAGGTAGCTCTTTTTTGACCGGCACGGACACAATGGGTCGAATGGCCCCCATCTGCATAATTTTTCTATGATGTGGGCATCGCTGGCAAGGCCAGCACGTACTTCTCTTGAGAAGGTGGTGGTGAGTCACCTTTTTGAGCCGCAGAGGGCAGTTAAGAGTCAACCACATTGCTGTGGGTCTGGAGTCACATATAGGCCCAGACCAGGTAAGGATGGGTTTTTGTAACGATCCAGTAGTTTCATGGTCACCATTGCTAACAGTAGGTTTTTATTCCAGATTTATTAACTCAATTTAAATTCCACAGCTGACGTGGTGGGATTTGAACTCAGGTCCCTGGACCATGAGTGCCGGTCTCTGGATTACGGGTCCAGTAACACAACTACTCTGCTGCCATACCCCATTTAATGCACAGTGACTCACATTGGCCTTTTCCTTCATCTCATCAGAGGCTTCTGGGATTTGCAGGATTTTGTTTTGTTTTGTTTGAGCAAGCTAAGTTATATGGCAAATAACCGATCTCGTAATCCCTGTTGATTTTATTTAATACACTCAGTTTTTACTCAAAATGTGCACATCATCATTTACAGATTTAACCCTCCTCCTTCCCCCAACACATACTCACAGCCCTGGACAGGTAAAAGATCGGGGGGGCTGAAATTGCCCCTCTCTTTAAGGCCTGTTAGCACCGCAAATTGACAAATTTTGGTGGATTGGCTGCTGAAAGCCCAATTGCCTTCCCGAGTTTTCCCGGCGGTGCCCGATCCCGTCGCCCCTTACTGCTCCGCTGCTACCGATCCGCGGTAAGCGCATCATCACCGTGCGCACCACCGATCTAACCCCCCCCCACCCGACAGCGATATTCCCATCGCCAAATCTTTGGCCCATCCGGCGGTGCCAAAACAAGCTTTTTCCCGGTGGTCCAACGAGGCTGTGGCCTTCTGCAGCGGCGGTGTGGCTTCCTGTAAAGGGGAGGGCGCACTGCCGCTGCTGCCATTTTTTTATGTCGGCTGACTGCCATGTCGGCCAGACAGTTGTGCCCCCCGGGTTTGGCCGGGCCGCCAACAGGCAGCCTGACACCCGCTCTTGGCCCGGCTGAAACCCTCCCTGGTGGCCCAGTGGCCTGAAGTTTAATAATCGTGGAGGCTCCCCCCTTTAAGTGACGGGGAGAGCTGTGGTGATGCCGCGCCGTGATGACATCACGCACCACTGCGTATCCGCCCCTCAGGTGTTGTCACCGCCCCCATTATGATCGAGTTCCGGATCGGAGAGAAAAAAAAAACAAAGAGCCAAATGTCGCACAAGAGGCGACCTGAACCGCAGCTGCGGTAAAAACCATCCAAATCAGGCGGGGGGGGCAATTGCTACTCCCAGGAGTTGTCCTTACTGTATATATGTTTAAAACACTAAAGAATAGTTTCCTTCGGTGAATATGATGGAGCAGAACAGGAGCTGGGGTTCTAAAACATTGGAACAGAATTTAATTGCTGCTGCATAGGCAGCAGTGATGAATTCTTCATTTTTGTAATATATTTAGCTCCACCCAGTGGACTACTGTGGCATTGCAGCCATTGCTGTTTACAACAATAAAGAGGGAACAAGTCATGTGACTGGCTTCCTGAAGTTATCAGCCATCTTCAAGCCTGTGTGTGTTTGTGAGGTCCTACCGAAAACATAACATTGGTGATGAGGTTAAGCTAATCGGATAATCTAGCTGAAATTTTTGTTGGTGGATGAATTTTAAAAACAATCCATTGGTGTAGAGTATTTTGCTAGAGAATGAAAAGTGGAAAAAGGGCTCCTCAGCAACTCTCTGCTGCTGTGGGTCACCTCTGAGGCAGCCATTAATAGCAGAGCACACATTCAATGAGGTCAACACCCTGGCCGGAATTTTGCGCCTTAGATGCCTGACTAAGTTATGGACATCTTACATTACAGCCCTGCTAGGGTCTCCATGGTGGTCCTAGCTTGAAAGAAAGATTTGGATTTATAAAACCTTTCACGACCACTGGATGTCTCAAAGCGCTTTACTGCCAATGAAGTACTTTTGGCGTATAGTCACTGTTATAATGTGGCAAACGTGGCAGTCAATTTGTGCACAGCAAGCTCCCACAAACAGCAATGTGATAATGCCCAGATAATCTGCTATCGTGATGATTGATTGAAGAATAAATATTGGCCAGGACGCTACGGATAATTCTCCTGCTCTTCTTCAAAATAATGCCATGGGATCTTTTATGTGAGTTCTGGGAGGGCAGACGGGGCCCCGGTTTAACGTCTCATCCAAAAGACGAGAATAAAGCCATAATGAATAGAAATCCAATCTCCCAAATGAGTCAACCTGCAAACTAAGGGCTTGCTCTCAATGGGCAAAGTGTATATTATTGAGACTTGATTGGTTTGGTTGTTCATGTGGACCGCCAGCATATGTTCAGTGTGGAGTTCTGATATCATCCTTTATAGAGTTAGTGAATTAATGATCAATAATCTAGAGCTGGAACCGTACAGAGAAGTTGTAAGGTTTCATTTTTGCTTTTGCTGTTATTTTAAATCTGCTGTGTGTTAAAATTTCATTTACAAACTCAAATTAAAATAAATATGATTTGGACTTGCAGCGAAAAACTGCTGTGTTGCCAAGTCCTCCTGGGATGTATTGCAGGATATCTACAACATCTTATGATGAGCACTTGATATGAATCTTTTGGGATTAATATTGTTGTTCAAAAGGCAGTTCATGACTTGGGTAGATAATTTTATATCTCTCGACAGAGAAAGAACCTTCACGTAGACCCTGCCAGGTTCAGCTTGAACATGTTAATCAAACTAAACTATAAACAAGGCTTAAATACTAATGCAGGCAGAATGTATCTTGGTAAGAAGCATGATATAAATCTTGTCCTCAATAATTCTTTTACAAATCAAACTGCTACAAAGTATTGTAATAAACTATAATATGTTTTTATCCCCATCTTCTTTCGTCTTCCCTTTGATCATTTTTATTCAATAAGCAAATATACAATTCTGAATGTTGTCCAGGTATGGATGACATTATCAAAGGAGGTAGCTGGGGCGGAGAGGGCGGGGGGCGGAATGTTCTTGTAGCAAGCAGTGTGAAGGAGTTGAACTAACATGCATTTTTGCAATGACAAGACCATAGTGAGTATAACTGATGCTGAGTAATATTCAGAGTTCTGACGAAGGGTCATTAGCCTGAAATGTTAACTCTCTTTCTCTCTCCACAGATGCTGCCTGACTTGCTGAGATTTCCAGCGTTTTCTGTTTTTATTCCAGATTCCAGCATCCGCAGTATTTTGCTTCTGTATTAGAGTCTTTACAATGTTGGACATGGAAAACTAAGCATAGTTTCAAATTGTCACTATAGAAGGCTTACATTTGTTTTGCTCCTCATCATGTCCATGAGAAGCATCTCAAACATCTTCAAAACCAACAAATTACTTCAAGATGCAGTGACTGTTATAGAAACATAGAAAATAGGTGCAGGAGTAGGCCATTCGGCCCTTTGAGTCTACACCGCCATTCAATGAGTTCATGGTTGAACATGCAACTTCAGTACCCCATTCCTACTTTCTCGCCATATCCCTTGATCCCCCTAGTAGTAAGGACTACATCTAACTCCTTTGTGAATATATTTAGTGAATTGGCCTCAACAACTTTCTGTGGTAGAGAATTCCACAGCTTCACCACTCTCTGGGTGAAGAAATTTTTCCTCATCTCGGTCCTAAATGGCTTACCCCTTATCCTTAGACTGTGACCCCTGGTTCTGGACTTCCCCAACATTGGGAACATTCTTCCTGCAACTAACCTGTCTAAACCCTTCAGAATTTTAAACGTTTCTATGAGATCCCTCTCATTCTTCTGAACTCCAGTGAATACAAGCCCAGTTGATCCAGTCTTTCTTGTAGGCGAACATGGCAGCCATTTTGCTCATGACAAGATCCACAAACATCAATGAAATGAATGACCAATTGACCAATTGCTTGATACACCAGCATAGTGGTTATGTTGCTGTGCCACTCCTACACACTGATTCCTACAAGAACGTTCCGCTCCCCCTCCCTCTCCGCCCCAGATACCTCCCTTAATAATGCCAGCCATACTTGGGCAACATTGTATATTCGCTTACTGAACAATACATTTGCAAAAGGAAGACCATAGAAGAAGGAACAAAAACATGTTATGGTTTATTTTAATACTTTGTAAAATAGTAGCAGAGTATGTGAGTAATCCAAAGGCTTGGACTAATGATTCAGAGACGTGAGTTCAAATCCCACCACGGCAGCTGGGGATTTGTAATTCAGTTAATTCAATAAATCTGGAATGAAAATCTAGTAATGATGTATGAAACTACCGGATTGTTGTAAAAACCCAACTGGTTCACTAATCTCCTATAGAGAAGGAAATCTGCTGTCCTTATCCGGTCTGGCCAATATGTGACTCTCGACCCACAGCAATGTTGGGTTGACTCTTAACTGCCTTCTGAAATGGCGGCTCACCATCACCTTCTAAAGAGCAATTAGGGATGGGCAATAAATGCTGGCCTTACCAGTGACACCCACATCTCATGAAGGAATTAAAAACAAATTTTTCTTTGGTGATGTTGGTTGAGGGATGAGAAAATTCAAAAATAAAATTAAAAAATGTTGGAAAATACACAACAGATCTTCCAGCATTTGAACAGAGAGATGTGTGATGTGGAAAACTCTGGTCTTCTCACAATAGTGACATGGGCTAGGAAACTCCTCGGAGCTGCTCCCCCTCTGCCACCATAACTTCACTGTAATTTTGTTTTTAACTTGCTCCTGAACAGGTGAAGCCTTGGATTTATTTGCATCTGAAGAACAGTGTATTCAACAATGAAGCAACAAGGAGGAGCATCCAGGAGGGCGCTGAGCACCTCGAGTCTCGTCACCGAGAGCATGCAGAAAACAAGCGCAGGCAGCGGAAGGAGCGTGCGGCAAACCAGACTTCCCACCCACCCTTTCCTTCAACCACTGTCTGTCCCACCTGTGACAGAGACTGTAATTCCTGTATTGGATTGTACAGTCACCTGAGAACTCACTTTGAGTGGAAGCAAGTCTTCCTCGATTTCGAGGGACTGCCTGTGTTGATGAAAGCTCCCTTACTAATGCTAACCTAGTGAGGGACCCCATGGTTTATATCGGGGGATGTTGAGGAAAGCTAGGGAGGAAATGGCAGCAGCTCCGATTACACTTTTCCAAAATCTTTGGAGAATAAATTTGTGCAGAGGACTGAGGGATTTTGAATGCATTAAAATTTCAATCAAGTGTTGATGAGAGGGAATTAAATGTAGTATCTCCAAATTTGCAGATGGCACTAAGTTGGGTGGCAGTGTGAGCTGCAAGGAGGATGCTATGAGGCTGCAGAGTGACTTGGATAGGTTAGGTGAGTGGGCAAATGCATGGCAGATGTAAGTATAATGTGAATAAATGTGAGGTTATCCACTTTGGTGGTAAAAACAGAGAGGCAGACTATTATCTGAATGGTGACAGATTAAGAAAAGGGGAGGTGCAACGAGACCTGGGTGTCATGGTACATCAGTCATTGAAGGTTGGCATGTAGGTACAGCAGGCAGTTAAGAAAGCAAATGGCATGTTGGCCTTCATAGCAAGGGGATTTAAGTACAGGGGCAGGGAGGTGTTACTACAGTTGTACAGGGCCTTGGTGAGGCCACACCTGGAGTATTGAGTACAGTTTTGGTCTCCTAACTTGAGGAAGGACATTCTTGCTATTGAGGGAGTGCAGAGAAGATTCACCAGACTGATTCCCGGGATGGCGGGATTGACATATCAAGAAAGAGTGGATCAACTGGGCTTGTATTCACTGGAGTTCAGAAGAATGAGAGGGGATCTCATAGAAATGTTTAAAATTCTGACGGGGTTTGGACAGGTTCGATGCAGGAAGAATGTTTCCAATGTTGGGGAAGTCCAGAACCAGGGGGTCACAGTCTAAGGATAAGGGGTAAGCCATTTAGGACTGAGATGAGGAGAAACTTCTTCACCCAGAGAGTGGTGAACCTGTGGAATTCTCTACCACAGAAAGTTGTTGAGGCCAATTCACTAAATATATTCACAAAGGAGTTAGATGTAGTCTTTACTACTAGGGGGATCAAGGGGTATGGCGAGAAAGCAGGAATGGGGTACTGAAGTTTCATGTTCAGCCATTAACTCATTGAATGGCGGTGCAGGCTCGAAGGGCCGAATGGCCTACTCCTGCACCTATTTTCTATGTTTCTATGTTACCAGTACTATGTTTCTCTTTATCTACAAATGCATTTTTTTCTGTAAGAATTTACACTCTGCAGTGGATTCTGATTTGTAATTTTAGACTGAAGTATAGGCCGACTAGTGTTTTTTTAAAATCTATTTCAGAGTTTAAGAGGTTACATAGAATCTACAACACAAAAACAGGCCATTTGGCCCAAATGGTCTATCGCAGAGTTTATACTCCATGTTGTAACGGCTGTCTCCATCTTTTCGCTTCATTGCTTTAAATGTCAAATTATGCACACACTCAGTTGTAGTAAAGGCACGATCGAATCTTTTATTTAGACATTCACACTAAACAAACCAAGTATACTTCACAATCCAACTCTCTGCTTGCAAAGGCAGCTCTCCAAGAAGTGACACACCTTTCGAGATTTCAATGTCATTGCTGTCCGTGTGTGTGTGTGACAAAAGCCAGTTCCATCCCTTTATACCTAAAAAGGCTTTGAACTCTTATTTCTTTGCATTTAGACAATCACGGCTAGCTGCTTTCTCACTTACTTTACACAAAACAGATTATTTAACATACAGATGTCATCCACTAGTAACAAGGTACTCTAATACAGACAATGTCATGAATTACTATTATAGTAACAAGGTACACTGAAATACTTAACATCGTTTAACATACAGATGACGCTATCAAATAGTAACAAGGTACTCAAATACAGGCAACTCTCGATTATCCGGGTCCCTCAGGGATTGGGTTATGCTGGGTAAACGATTTCTCCGTTAGAGCAAGTTGACATTATAAAGTTAAATCATCAATGAATAAATACTGTGCAATCAGCTACAAACAGTCACAAGGCAGTTAAGTATGGACATTACCAGCATACATGCAGGTGGCCTCGAGGAGGAGATTGTCTCGCTCCGAGGTCCCGGAGCGCGCTGCCTTCCCCGGCTGAAAGGACTCCGATGTCAGTGGCGGCTGCGAGAGACAGTGGCTGCAGCAGTGCGCACACACACGGAATTTTAAGTGCTGTTACAAAGGTTTCCCGTTGCATCCGTGTGCGGATAATCGAGAGTTGCCTGTACTTAACCTACAGACAATGACCAGCTTCTCATTTCAATGGCTAAAAGGCACCATATCATCTAGCAGCCTGTTTTAATCCAATCTTAAATCTTCCAACTTTTAACCCTTTCGATCTCCAGACCGCGCTGGAGCAAAGAGTTCAGAAATGCAGGCCGACGCTCCCACACTCCACACAAGCCTTCTCATACTCTAATTACCTCTTCTAACTCTGCCCCTGTATCTCGCTATTCCCTTCTCCATCATGTCCGCATCAAACCTCCCCTTATATGTATCAACGAAATCTGCTTCACCCAATCCATGTGATGGCCTGTTCCATATTTTCACCAATCTGTGAAAATACATTTTTCTTAAATTCTTTAGTTGATCTTGTTATGTATGTAAACCTGTAATTACCATGTCTAACCACCAGAGGGCTTATCCCCTAGAGTCCCAAGGGATCTCACAATCCCTTGGGAGCACTTGTATATAAGGAGGCCTCACAGGCTGGAGAAGCACTCTGAGATCTGTAATAAAGAACTATGGTCACACTTACTTTGAGCTTGCAGTATCTATTCTGACTCTTTATCCAAGATTCAACAATTGGTGATGAGATACAGATGACAAATCCCAACGCAAAAATGCAGAGAACTGTGGGCATCCTGGAGAAATTTTTGGAGCGATATGATTGGGAAACCTTCGTGGAACGACTTGACCAATACTTTATGGCCAATGTAGGGGGTGGTGTCTGGGGTCAGGTTCACCTCTGACCTTTGAGCAGTTCGAATCACTCCCACTTCCTGGGTTCTGGACTCTGGATTTATTTGGGGGATGTGATAAAGTGCAAGAGACAACTGGTTTGGTGCAAAAGAACTTCAATTTTATTAAAGACAAGAAAATACAATGCCAAACTTTCAATCACTTGAATAAAGAATACTCAATCACACATTCAAAAAGGGTTACAGAGAATAATACACCTCCCACCTCCCAATGCCTAACTCTGACAAGGTTAAACTCCAGGGCAAACAGGGACTACGCTCACCAATCTTTTATGGTCAGTTAGCGGTGGTTTGCGATTTTGGGGTTAGGTTCAAAGTCTCTTTAGGTAATGTTTCCACCTGTTGGTAGTCAGGACTTAGATTGTGGAGTGGAAACTTTCGATTCTTCGGTTTCTTCCTTGCGGATTTCGGTTTCAAGTTTGGTCGATCGCGGTGCTTTCGGTGGTACCACATTGGCTGTGGTCGGTAGCTGCTGCGATGGTGATGTTCTTCCCTCCTTTTCGATTTCAGGGCAATGTGGCCCGAGAAGCTAGTTAAAACTGCTGCAGTAGTCTCTCTCCCTTCTTGATGCTCTATGAGGCTATGCTGCTGTGTGCATACCTTCTGCTAAGCATCCCTAGCAGTGTTTTCTGAAGCAAAAGCATGCATAAGGCATACCCTTTGTTAAAGCAGGGCCCAGTTATACCTTTGGAGCTGTTCTAATCTTGGCGCCAAATCAGCTCGGATTCTTTGTTTAATTTTGGCGGGCTTGATATTTCTTTGCCATATTTCGGCGGGCCCATTAAAAGTTAAACTCTCTCGGATGTGTCGATCTTTTAAATCTGTTTCTTGATGGAAATATTAGCTTTGGTATTTGCAATGTCTGCCTGTGCTTGTACTTTTCATGCAGGCTGGATGTGCCATTGGTAGAATACATATGCTGGATTGGTTTCTTGCTCAGGGTGATGGCTGGCTATCTCTGGATTACTTGTTGCTATGTTAATGTCTCCTGGGGAGAAGGGTTTTCGAGTATGCACAATTCTCTGACAATTTGTTTTAGCTTCCATACCCAGACAGTTTCAATACTCAAAACTGGTTTCCTTGAAGGATAGTTCTTTTAGTTCTTAGCCCTGCCCACACAGATCCATTCTGTCTTGTAAAATCTCAAATTCGATTAAAGTTCGTAGTTTCTTCCATGTGCACTTTAGGATCTCAAACTTTCTGGTAGATAGTTCCAAAATTAAATTTCCTTTCCAATGAGTCCAAACACTGGGGGAGTTTTTCCATGAATTTTGCAACCCTTCACCAATGAGGTGGAAGGAGAAGGGAACGCTGCCAAATGAAGGGCGCTACTCCTCACCGTTTGCGGGGCACCAACGTATGGCCTCATGAAAAACCTGCTCTCTCCAACAAAACCCACAGACAAGTCATACTATGAGTTGTGCACACTGGGCCGGGAGCATCTAAACCCAAAGGAAAGCTTTCTGATGGCGAGATATCGGTTCTAAACGTACAAGAGGTCTGAATGCCAGGAAGTGACGAGCTACATCACTAAGCTAAGGCGCCTTGCAGGACATTGCGAATTTGAAGAACACTTGGAGCATATGCTCAGGGACTTCTTTGTACTTGGCATTGGCCATGAAGTAATACTTTGCAAACTTTTGACTGTCGAGACCCCAACCTTGAGTAAGGCCATAGTGATAGCCCAGGCGTTTATCTCCCACCAGTGACAATACCAAATAAATTTCCCAGCACACTAGTGCTGCTGCAAGTACTGTGAACAAAGTAACGTTGTTTTCGAATCAAAATGCATATGGCAGGACTTAAACGCCTGTAGCTGCACGTCCGCAGATGACTCAGAGTCCACCATCAAGGGTGGTGAATACAAGGCAATTAACACCTTGCTGGCACTGCGGGGGTGATCATCAATTCCATTCATGCCGCTTCAAAGGATAAGTTTGTAAGGGCTGTGGAACAATGGGACACTTCCAACCTATGTGCAGGTAAGCTGTAAACCCTGCTAATCCTGCAAACCACCATGTTGCAGAGGAGGACAGATCCACGGTGGATCATGACGAACTGGAACCTCAGACCGAAGAGGCAGAGGTATATGAGATGCAGACACTTACCACAAAAATGCTAAAGGTTAAATTAAATGTACTCCTGGTGTCCATGGAGCTGGACGCGGGCACAAGCGTAAAAAGACTTTCGATAAGTTGCGGTGCAACAAGGCTTCAAGGCCAATCCTGACTCTCATTCGTACCAAACTTAGAACGTACACAAAGGAACTGATTCCCATAATTGGCAGTGCTACCGTAAAGGTCTCCTACAATGGAGCGGTGCACGATTTACCACTCTGGGTGGTACCGGGCGATGGCCCCACGCTATTCAGCAGGAGCTGGCTGGAAAAGATACACTGGAACTGGGATGACGTCAGAGCGCTTTCATCCGTCGACGACACCTCATGTGCCTAGGTCCTAAGCAAGTTCCGCGTGCTGTTCGAAACAGGCATCAGGAAGTTCCAAGGAGCAAAAGTGCAGATCCATTTGATTCCGAGTGCGCAACTCATCCATCACACGGTGAGAGCAGTACCTTATCTGATGAGAGAGAGGGTGGAGATCGAGCTGGACAGGCTACAACGAGAGGGCATCATTTCGCCGATCGAATTCAGTGAGTAGGCCAGTCCGATTGTTCTAGTCCTCAAGGGAGATGGCACCGTCAGAATCTGTGATTACAAAGTAACTATCAATCGTTTCTCACTGCAGGATCAATACCCGCTACCAAAGACAGACGACCTATTTGCGATGCTGATGGGAGGGAAAATGTTCACGAAGCTGGACTTGTCCTCAGCCTACATGACGCAAGTGCTGAAGGAATCTTCGAAAGGCCTCACCTGCATCAACACCCACAAAGGTCTTTTCGTTTACAACAGATGCCCATTTGGGATTCGATCGGCCGTGGCGATATTCCAGAGGAACATGGAAAGCTTGCTGAAGTCGGCCCCGCGCACCGTGGTCTTCCAGGATGACATCTTGATTACAGGTCGGGACACCATTGAGCACCTGCAGAAACTGGAGGAGGTTCTTAGTCAGCTTAATCGTGTGGGACTCAGGCTAAAACGCTCGAAGTGCGGTTTCCTGGTGCCTGAAGTGGAGTTCCTGGGGAGAAGAATTGCGGCGGATGGAATCAGGTCCACCGATTCGAAGACGGAAGCAATCAAAAAAGAACTGAGACCACAGAACGTGATAGAGCTGCAGTTGTTTCTAGGACTCCTGAATTACTTTGGTAACTTCTTACTGGGTCTTAGCATAGTGTTAGAACCCCTGCACTCTTTGCTGCGTAAAGGAGATGAATGGGTATGGGGTAAAAGCCAAGAAAATGCCTTTGAGAAAGCTAGGAAGCTGTTATGTTCAAACAAATTGCTTGTGTTGTATGATCCATGTAAATGTTTGGTACTAGCATGTGATGTGTCGTCATACGGGGTCGGGTGTGTATTGCAACAAGCTAATGAATTTGGGAAATTGCAACCTGTTGCTTATGCATCCAGAAGTCTGACTAAGGCCGAAAGGGCCTACAGTATGATCGAAAAAGAAGCACTGGCATATGTTTACGGGTTAAACAAAATGCATTAATATCTGTTCGGGCTCAAATTTAAATTGGAAACCGACCATAAGCCGCTGTTATCCCTCTTTTCTGAAAATAAGGTGATAAATACCAACGCATCGGCCCGCATCCAGAGATGGGTGCTCACGTTGTCCACATATAACTACGCCATCCGCCACAGGCCAGGCACAGAAAACTGTGCCGATGCTCTCAGTAGGCTACCATTGCCCACCACCAGGGTGGAGATGGCACAACCTGCAGATTTAGTTATGGTAATGGAAGCATTCGAGAGTGAGCAATCACCTGTTACCGCCCGACAGATTAGAACCCGACTAAGAACCTCCTACCAGGTCTATTCCAGGAGATCTGCAGAAGATATTTATATCACTTGTGGAATTCCCTGCCGCAGAGAATTGTTGATGCCAGTTCATTGGATATATTCAAAAGGGAGTTTGATACGGCCCTTAAGGCTAAAGGGATCAAGTGGTATGGAGAGAAAGCAGGAAAGGGGTACTGAAGGAATGATCAGCCATGATCTTATTGAATGGTGGTGCAGGCTCGAAGGGCCAAATGGCCTACTCCTGCACCTATTTTCTATGTTTCTATGGTTCTAACCTGGACAAGCCAGGATCCCTTACTGTCCTTAGTAAAAAACTGTGTGCTCCACAGGAGTTGGTCTAGTGTCCCATTAGAGATGCAGGAAGAAATAAAGCTGTACCAGCGGCGCAAAGCTGAAATGTCTGTACAGGCAGACTGCCTTCTATAAGGTAATGGGGTAGTTGTGCTAATAAAGGGCAGGGACACTCTCATTAGTGATCACCACAGTACCCACCCAGGCATTGTAATGATGAAAGCAATAGCCAGATCCCACGTGTTATGGCCCGGTATCGATGCAGACTTAGAGTCCTGTGTGCACAAATTTAATACATGATCCCAGTTAAGCAGTGCACCCAGGGAGGCGCCACTAAGTTTATGGTCTTGGCCCTCCAAACTGTGGTCTAGGGTCCATGTCGACTATGCAGGCCCATTCTTGGGAAAAATATTTTTAGTGGTTGTAGATGCGTACTCCAAGTGGATGAATGTGTGATAATGTCGGCAAGCACGTCCGCTGCCACCATTGAAAGCCTATGGGCCATGTTTGCCATGCACGGCCTGCCTGATGTCCTTGTAAGTGACAATGGGCAGTGCTTTACCAGTGCGGATTCAAGGAATTCATGACCCACAATGGGATCAAACATGTCACGTCTGCAGGTGGCTTCAACAGAATACATATCATGATCGCGCAAATGTGACACGAGAAATTGAAGTAAATGATCCTGTATTTGTGTTGAACTACGGACAAAGTCCCAAGTGGATTGCTGGCTCTGTTTTGGCCAAAGAGGGCAGTAGGGTGTTTGTGGTCAAACTCGCAAATGGACTCACCTGCAGGAAACACTTGGACCAAACCAAACTCAGATTCAAGTGACTATCCAGAATAACCCACAATAGACTCTACCTTTTTCGACAACCCAACACATACACAAGTGGCAACCGACACAGCGGTTGACCATGAAGCAGAACGCATCACCCCCAGCAGCCCAGCAAGGCCAGCTGCCCAGCAGCCCAGCGAAGGCCCAACACCAGCATTTGCACCCAGACGATCAACCATGGAAAGGAAGGCCCCAGATCGACTCACATTGTAAATAGTTACACTATTGACTTTGGGAGGGGTGGCGGGGGGAGGGAGTGTTGTTATGTATGTAAACCTGTAATTACCATGTCTAACCACCAGAGGGCTCATCCCCTAGAGTCCCAAGGGATCCCACAATCCCTTGGGAGCACCTGTATATAAGGAGGCCTCACAGGCTGGAGAGGCACTCTGAGATCTGTAATGAAGGACTACAATCACACTTACTTTGAGCTTGCAGTATCTAGTCTGACTCTTTGAACAGATCTGTTAAGTCTTGGATAGTGACTATCTTATATTTATGCATCCTTGTTCTGATCTTACCCCCAATATCCACCCTATTGAAAACCTTCCACAAAATTAAAGATCTTCTTCACGTCTCCTCGTAATCTTCTCTTTTCCAGAGAAAAGAGCCCCAGCTAGCTGAATCTTTCCTGAGCAACTTGTTGTTGGTAATAATTGCATTATTTCAATTCTGGTTCGCAGCCTTGTAAATATTTCCTGCACTTCCTCGAGTGCTTCAATGTTCTCGTTATGATATGGAGATCAAAACTACATTCCATTAACTTCCTGTTTTTATATTCCATTCCTTTAGAAATGAAAACCAGTACTTTATTGCCCCTTCATGGCTATACTAACTGTGTTGCTATTTTTAGCTATTTATGGGCTGGATTTTCAGCTTTCTCCGTTTCGGGGTGAAAACGGAGGCAGTGCAGGAAAATTAGCATTTTCGCTCTGTTACCAATTTAAGGCCTAACTTTCAGCATTTGTGGCCTGTGCCAGGGCCGCAACGCGAAGGGAGGCATTATACTATTTTCACGATGTAAAAGCACGATCCTCGCCAACTTTAGTGCTGGGTTAGGAGGGCTGCGAGAGAGGCCTTGGGAGTGGGGCGGGGGTGATGGGGGGGGTGAAAATTAAAAAAAAACATTCAAGAAACATTATCAAGACCCTCACCTAACAATTCGCTGCAAAAAATTTTAAATAAACAATGACTTTAACTTACCTGGTGGTGTTTGGGGCACGGCGTTAGTGTTGGCTGAGTCATGAAACTCGGACGTTGTCGCAATCCAAGTCGTTACACCCCCGGCGCAGCTCTCCCCGGTGGTGCTCCAAGCGCTGTTGCAAGAAAGGAACCGAGGACCGTGACTGGGCTTCGCGACCAGGTTTTCGCCACAGAGGGTCAAAACGCAGCAAAAACCCCATCGCAAACCACCCAAAAATCCAGCCAATAGTATCTGAATTCCCAAATTAGTTTGCTGCTCTGTCCCATTTAGCTTCTTTTCTCGCAATCAATGCAGGTACAGCAAGTAATCAGGAAGGCAAATGGAATGTTGGCCTTTATTGCAAGGGGGCTGGAGTATAAATGTAGGGATGTCCTGCTAAAACTGTACAGGATATTGGTGAGACCACACCTGGAGTACTGCGTACAGTTTTGGTCTCCGTATTTAAGGAGGGATAGTTCAGAGAAGGTTCACGAGATTGATTCCGGAGATGATGAAGTTGTCTTATGCAGAAAGGTTCAGCAGGTTGGGCCTATACTCAATGGCATTTAGAAGAATGAGAGGTAATCTTATTGAAAAGTATAAGATTATGAGGGGGCTGGACAGGGTAAATGCAGAGAGGATGTTTCCCCTCGTGGGGGAATCTAGAACTAGGGGGCATAGTTTCAGAATAAAGTGTTGCTGATTTAAAACATAGATGAGGAGTAATTTCTTCTCTCAGAGGGTCATGAATCTGTGGAATTCTCTACCCCAGAGAGCTGTGGAAGCTGGGTCATTGAATATATTTAAGGTGGAAATAGACAGATATTGAAAAATAAGCGAGTCAAGGGTTATAAGGAGCGGGTAGGAAAGTGGAGTTGAGGCCCAGATCAGCCACGATCTTACTGAATGGCGGAACAGGCTAATAACATACTCCTCCTCCGATTTCTTATGTTATGTTCAATAAGTGGCCTCCAACCAAATCAACCATCTCACACATCGCAATGCTCCATCCGTTATCTATCCTTCCACTCTGAAACCCTGTTTATGTATTCTTATATTTTGGTACAGTCCTCCACATTATAAACTATACCCCCTTCAATTTGGTATCATCTGCAAATTTTAACACCGTACCTCTAAATTCTGAGTCCAAATCGTTTCTGTAAATGGTAAACAACAGTAGTTCCAGCACGAATCCCTGCGGGACACCACTTCTCGCCCGTCTGAGAAACTTCCCTTAAATTCTAGCCTCTGTTTTCTGGTCATCTTTCGATCCAATCTGCTACCTGATCCCTGACCCCACACCAACGTTCCCTGAATTTTTTTGTTGGAAAGCACAGCCCCTTTAACGGTTGCATCACCCTGTGCTCGCTGACCAACATTGGTTTCCAGTTAAACAATGCCTTGATTTAAAAAAACTCAGCCTTTTTTTTCCAAATCCCTCTATGGCCTCGCCCCTCCCTATCTCTGTAATCTCCCTCAACCACACAAACCCCCAAAATGTCTGCGCTCCTCGAATTCTGCCCTCTTGATAATCCCTGTTTGTAATTGCACAACCATTGGAGGCCGTGCCTTCTGTTGCCTGGGCACCAAGCTGTGGAATTCCCTGTCTTAACCTCCTCACCTCTCTGCCTCTCTTTCCTTCTTCAAGATGCTCCTTAAAACCTACCTCTTTGACCAAGATTTTGGTCACCTGCGCTAATTTCTACTTATGAAGCTCGATTTAAAATCTTTTACATAGAAACATAGAAAATAGATGCAGGAGTAGGCCATCGGCCCTTCGAGCCTGCACCACCATTCAATAAGATCATGGCTGATCATTCCCTCAGTACCCCTTTCCTGCTTTCTGTCCAGACTCCTTGATCCCTTTAACCGCAAGGGCCATATCTAACTCCCTCTTGAATATATCCAATGAACTGGCATCAACAACTCTCTGTGGTAGGGAATTCCACAGGTTAACAACTCTGAGTGAAGAAGTTCCTCCTCATCTCAGTCCTAAATGGCTTACCCCTTATCCTAAAACTATGTCCCCTGGTTCTGGACTTCCCCAACATCGGGAACATTCTTCCTGCATCTAACCTGTCCAGTCCCGTCAGAATTTGATATGTTTCTATGAGATCCCCTCTCATCCTTCTAAACTCCAGTGAATACAGGCCCAGTCGATCCAGTCTCTCCTCATATGTCAGTCCTGCCATCCCAGGAATCAGTCTGGTGAACCTTCGCTGCACTCCCTCAATAGCAAGAACATCCTTCCTCAGATTAGGAGACCAAAACTGAACACAATATTCCAGCTGGGACCTCACCAAGGCCCTGTACAACTGCAGTAAGACTTCCCTGCTCCTATACTCAAATCCCCTTGCTATGAAGGCCAATATACCATTTGCCTTCTTCACCGCCTGCTGTACCTACATGCCAACCTTCAATAACTGATGAATCATGACACCCAGGTCTCACTGCACCTCCCCTTTTCCTAAACTGCCACCATTCAGATAATATTCTGCCTTTGTGTTTTTGCCCCCAAAGTGGATAACCTCACATTTATCCACATTATACTGCATCTGCCATGTATTTGCCCACTCGCCTAACCTGTCCAAATCACCCTGCAGCCTCTTAGCGTCCTCCTCACAGCTCACACCGCCACCCAATTTAGTGTCATCTGCAAACTTGGAGATATTACACTCAATTCCATCATCCAAATCATTAATATTTTTTGTAAAGAGCTGGGGTCCCAGCACTGAGCCCTGTGGCACTCCACTAGTCACTGGCTGCTATTCTGAAAAGGACCCGTTAATTCCGACTCTCTGCTTCCTGTCTGGCAACCAGTTCTCTATCCACGTCAGTACATTACCCCCAATACGATGTGCTTTGATTTTGCACACCAATCTCTTGTGTGGGACCTTGTCAAAAGCCTTTTGAAAGTCCAAATACACCACATCCACTGGTTCTCCCCTGTCCACTCTGCTAGTTACATCCTCAAAAAATTTCAGAAGATTTGTCAAGCATGATTTCCCTGTCATAAATCCATGCTGACTTGGACCGATCCTGTCACTGCTTTCCAAATGCGCTGCTATTTCATCCTTAATGATTGATTCCAACATTTTCCTCACTACAGATGTCAGGCTAACTGGTCTATAATTACCCGTTTTCTACCTCCCTCCTTTTTTAAAAAGTGGTGTTACATTAGTAACCCTCCAGTCCATAGGAACTGATTCAGAGTCGATAGACTGTTGGAAAATTATCACCAATGCATCCACTATTTCCTGGGCCACTTCCTTAAGTACTCTGGGATGTAGACTATTCGACCCTGGGGATTTATCAGCCTTCAATTCTGTCAATTTTTCTAATACAATTTCCCACCTAATAAGGATATCCTTCAGTTCCTCCTTCTCACCAGACCTTCGGACCCTTAGTACATCCGGAAGGTTATTTGTGTCCTCCTTTGTGAAGACAGAACCAAAGTACTTGTTCAGTTGGTCTGCCATTTCTTTGTTCCCCATTATAAATTCACCCGAATCTGACTGCAAGGGACCTACATTTGTCTTCACTAATCTTTTTCTCTTCACATATCTATAGAAGCTTTTGCAGTCATTTTTTATATTTCCAGCAAGCTTCCTCTCGTACTCTATTTTCCCCCTCTTAATCAAACCCTTTGTCCCCCTCTGCTGTATTCTAAATTTCTCCCAGTCCTCCGGCTTGCTACTTTTTCTGGCTAATTTGTATGCCTCTTCCTTGGATTTAACACTCTCCTTAATTTCTCTTGTTAGCCACGGTTGAGCCACCTTCCCCGTTTTATTTTTACTCCAGACAGGGATGTACAATTGTTGAAGTTCGTCCATATGATCTTTAAAGATTTGCCATTGCATATCCACCGTCAACCTTAAAGTATCATTTGCCAGTCTAATCTTTCTCATAATACTCCTGTGAGGCATCTTGGGATGTTTCATGACATTAAAGGCGCTATATAAATAAAAGTTTTTGTTGATGTTGCATGGGCCATTGACAATTCTGCGCATGCGTGGTTTTTCTAAAATCGGCTCACTGGTAGCACGAGACAGCGAGAGCCCTGTAGGACCACTCGGCTGCACAGCTTTAAGGGAACTTTGCCGCACATATCCTGATCTTTCTCATGATTTAGTTAAGTGGCACCTTAAGGAAAGCCTTCAGAAAGACCCGATATACCATATTACCCTTGTCTGCTCTGTTACTTATTCGACAACTTCAATAAAGATGGTTAAACATGAGCTTCCGCTCTGTCTCTAGAAGTATTGTCGTCTCATCTTTTATCAAAGATTTCAGCAGTATCATTTTTAAATTATTTGTTCCGGAATGAGGCCGTTGCTGGCAAGGCCACCATTTATTGCCCATCCCTAATTGCCCTTGAGAAGGTGGTGGTGAGCCACCTTCTTGAACCGCTGCAGTCCGTGTGGTGAAGGTGCTCCCACAGTGCTGTTAGGGAGGGAGTTCCAGGATTTTCACCCAGCGACGATGAAGGAACGGCGATATTTTTGCAAGTCAGGATGCCGTGTAACTTAGAGGGGAACTTGCAGGTGATTGTGCTCCTCCGCGCCTACTGCCCTTGTCCTTCTAGGTGGTAGAGGTTGTGAGCTTGGGAGGTGCTGTCGAAGAAGCCTTGGCGAGTTGCTGCAGTGCATCTTGTAGATGGTACACACTGGAGCCACGGTGCGCCGGTGGTGGAGGGAGTGAATGTTTAAGGTGGTGGATGGGGTGCCAATCAAGCGGGCTTCTTTATCCTGGATGGTGTCAAGATTATTCAGTGTTGTTGGAGCTGCACTCATCCAGAAACGACCAGTTACAGTAAGCTATGGTTTCCTGAATTAGTTCTAGCTCCATTTTATGACGTTCGAATTCACACTTGATGTTGATTGGAACTATTATTTTTTCTACTGTTTATTGTTAGAGAGATACTAGCACATTTACTATCACCTCACGATCCACAGGGGCACCTCTTCTGGACCCAACCTTTTGTCTTTCTTAAATTTGGCTAGTTTCGCCTTTCTTTCTATCTTAACTGCTGCATTATCTCACTTGATTTCTTCTACTGTCATTTCTTCTTTGTTTTAACACGTTTACCCCTCAGTGGTCCTACTCCTACTGGACACCCGTTTCACACGGACTGCAGACTGGTTGCGGAATGTTAATGAGATCCGTCGGATAAAATGGACCGAGTCTCCCCCACCCCCTCCCCTCCCCCCCACCACCACTGCAACAACAACAACAAGGCAGCTTCTAGGCAGGTCTCTTGGAGGCTTTGATGCCAGAGTTCAAATTCCCCATCAGAGGTTCTGAACTTTTTCTCTTAATCGAACTGAATTAAATCAATTTGAACTACTTGGGACTCAGGTTCTGGATTTGGATTTTGAACATTTTAATCAGGGGAAGCAGTTTAAAAAAAAAAGTTTTATCGACAGTATATATAGTGTAGAAAATATCACAATTAGTTGTGAGTCGCAGACTATAATTCAGTGTTGGGTATTAGATAATATTCACAAACCACTGGATCTGCAGCCTGGTTACGTTGTCAGTTTGATGATATTGTACAATATGTTATATTATCCCAAGAATCAGATTGTAATAGTGCAGATAGCGCTTTTCTTTTTGAATTGAGGAATATTTGTTTTCCTGTTCAGACTTGTGCATGAAATGAAATCCTACCCCGTTGCTATGTACAGCTTCACAAGAGGTAATTAGAACGAGACAGTGCGTGTAACAGGGACACAGTCACCTCTGTCCTGTCTTCAGACATTCTTAACATCGATGAGAATCAATAATAGATGAATATTAAATATTGAAGAGCGAACCTTTTGGCGGATTTAAATCACTTCTATCGTCAACCAACCAATAATTCTCAAAGGCTATCAATTATTAACTGTTCGTAATAACAGGTGGATAGATTGTTTTCAACAAACTAATTAATTTTCCCTTCAGGATTATTTATTGGGATAAAGATTATTCAGTAAGGTCAATTGGTGTTTTTAATCTCTGATGGTGCACTGCAATGAAATTAAATAGATATAATCCTGTTAAAGTTGGCAATGGTTTTTGTGACTGCGGACAATCAAATGGACAGATTAAATTGCACTCTGTTTTTCTCAGTCAAGTCTGATGTAGAGACTGATAGAGTCATGCACTAGAATCCACGCTCTGTTATATCTGGTCTTATCCTCATTGTTAAACCATCCTCAACCTCAAAGCTCGTCTCCATTCTGACAGCTCTCAAATAACTGTACTCCACAGTATTGGTCTCGTATACCACAGGTGGTTAACAATTTAACTTTTGCTTATCAGTGTCCATCTAACATGTGCATATAAAGAAAGAAAGCTTGCATTTATATAGCGCCTTTCGCGACCACTGGACGTTCCAAAGCACTTTACAGCAAATAAAGTACTTTTTGGCGTGTAGTCACTGTTGTAATGTGGGAAACATGGCAGCCAACTTGCGCACAACAAGCTCCCACAAACAGCAATGTGATAATAACCAGATAGTGATTTTGATTGAGGGAAAAGCACTGGAGAAGTACCACCAACGCTGCCTCCGCAAAATTCTGCAAATTCATTGGCAGGATAGGCGCATCAACATCAGCGTTCTCTCTCAGGCCAACATCCCCAGCATCGAAACATTGGCCATGCTCGACCAGCTCCGGTGGGCGGGCCACATTGTCCGTATGCCCGATGCTAGACTCCCGAAACAAGCACTCTACTCCGAGCTACGTCACAGCAAGCGAGTCCCAGGAGGGCAGAGAAAACGCTTCAAGGACACTCTCAAAGCCTCCTTGAAAAAAATGTAATATCCCCACTGACTCTTGGGAATCCCTAGCCTGAGACCGCACAAAGTGGAAGAGGAACATTCGGGAAGGCACCGAACACTTCGAATCTCTTCGCCGGGAGCACGCGGAGGCCTAGTGCAAACAGTGGAAGGAGCGCACGACAAACCAAGCACCCCACCCACCCGTCCCTCCAACCACCGTCTGCCCCACCTGTGACAGAGACTGTGGATCCTGCATTGGTCTCATCAGTCACCTGAGAACTCATTTTAGTGTAGAAGCAAGTCATCCTCGACTCTGGGGGACTGCCTAAGAAGAGATGAATTTTGGCCAGGGCAATTTTGAAGATGGGGCATTTACACTGACTTTCACAATATAAGCACTCTATAATGATCTGTAATGTTCCATAGCCTAAATTATAAGATGTTACATGGGTCCTATTTGTTCACGGATTAAAATTTTATGTCTAAAAAATACATTTTTAGCCTTTTAAGTTTCATGCCCCTGATTGAATTCAAAGGGAGCCAGCTGGGAAATAGGGAGAGATGGAAAATAATGTAACTGTTGCTGAATTATGGTGTATAAGTTAATATGGTGGTTGTTGTTAGCCTAGATCCTTTGTGTAGATTTATTTATGGAGCAGCATCACTTTTGCTAAGCAGCGTGGAGGTGGCAGAATGAATGTAGAGTCAGTTAATGTCATCTTGTGGGTTACTTTTGTAAATAGAGCTAATAAGCTTATTTTTTTGGAGATATTAGATAAAGTGGGTCGGTGAGAGCGATTTTGCTGTAGCTGATTTCAGGGATCGTGATTTCATCAGTGGGAATGACAGAAACTTGCCACTCATGAGGCACCTGGAACAATGTTCCTTGCATATTTCTCAAGCTACGTAACTGGCACAAGCGACAAATAATTCATGCAGCCAATGGTGAGGGGTGCAAACTTTTCAGTAAGTGCTCAGCAATAAAGTTTCAATAAGTGCTCAGCAATAAAGTTTCAATATTTGTCTTAAAGGCACACTTAGAGTCTGAAAATGATGACCGTACCACCGGGTATTTTTTGGCGATATTTCCTTGTTTTGGGTGATCTGCTATTCGTTTGAAAGTTCATCAGAGCCTTACGCCGGCGGTTTTGAAATACCGTTGAGGAGCGGACCGTCAGGATGCAACACTGGGAAAACCACTTCCAGCCGAGTTTGGTTCATTTTTCATACTTATTCGTTCATGGGACATGAGCACCACTGGCAAGGCCAGCATTTATTGCCCATCCCCAATTGGCCTCGAGAATGTGGTGGTGAGCTGCCTTCTTGCAGCAGATTGGAATAGCTGAATGGCTTGCTAGGCACATTTCATGGGACAGTCACATATAGGCCAGACTGGGTAAGAATGGCAGGTTTCCCTTCCCTAAAGGGCATTAATGCACAAGATGGGTTTTTACAACAATCCAGTCATTGCATAGTCACCATTACTGATGCTAGCTTTTTAATTCCAGATTTATTTAATTAACTGAATTTAAATTCCAGTTTCCATGGTGGGATTTGAACTCATGTCTCTGGATTATTAGCCCAAGCTTCCAGATTACTAGCCCAGTGACATAACCATTGGGCTACTGTACCTATACAGACTACAAGTGAGGAAGGAACCACAATATAACTGGCCATAAGAAACTAAAATTTGATTTGTGAACGCAATGGGTGCTTAGCAGAACTAATGTGTATTCCTAGCTCAGTGCTACAAATATTTTTAAATTAACAGATAAAGCCGAGTGCCTCCTTATGAAAGGGGCACTAGAACTGATAAATTAACAAATAAAACTTTAAAGAGAACTTAACCGGTCAAATTAAATATTGGTTGCCGGGGGCGATGATGCACTCCAGTCCCTCCGGTGCCCATCTCTTGTGGAAGGCCGCGAGCGTACCGGTGGACACCGCGTGCTCCATCTCCAGGGACACCCTGGCTCGGATGTAACTGCGGATGAGAGGATGGCAGTTGGGTTGAACGACCCCCTCTACCACCCACTGCCTGGACTGGTTAATAGCCACATTGGCCATGCCCAGGAGCAGGCCCCCGAGGAGGCTCTCCGACCTGCCTGCCTGCCTGCCTGCCCGCCCGCCCGCTCCCCTCCGCACCGGGTGCCCAAAGATCAGGAGCTCAGTGCTACAGACCAGCAGAGCAAGGCGAGGGAGAATTAGTATTTGCAGCTGTGTGACCAATCGATAAGTAAGCCAATGATAGCAAGGTAATTATGATGGGAAGATTTGAATTATCTACTTGTAACGCGGTCAAACGAGAGGCAGGCAGAGAAGGGTAGCCCCCAGGAGGCATTTATAATACAATCAGTGATTGCTGCTGAACTCAACGTGTTGGCAAGAAAATGCAACATATTGGATTTAGTGTTTAGCAATGAGCCACAGCTGATCGGTGACCTGAAGTTGGAAGGACATTTTGCAAATTCAGATCACTCAATTACATGATTCAAAATTGAGCAATTTTATGGCTAACTGGTGCTACATGTCTTTAAAAAAAGGCTCAATTTACAGAAATGAAAATAGCACTGGCGACGGAAGAGGGGATTGAGTGTGGATGATCACAATGCACCTACTTCTCTCCCTCTCGCAAACATCCCCAAAGATATAGGTTCTAACAGGAAATGGAAGCTTTCTATATCACGACAGAGAGAGCTTTTCGCTCTGGAAGAGAGGAGATTTATGCAGGGATATTGTTATATATGTAAACTTGTATTTCCTATATACAGCCACCAGAGGGCTCATCCCCTGGAGTCCCAAGGGATCCCATAATGCCTTAGGAACCCAGGTATTTAAGGAGGCCTCACAGGTTGGAGAGGCACTCTGGAGACCTGCAATAAAAGACTATGGACACACTTTACTTTGAGCTCAGTGTTCAGTCTGACTCTTTCTCCATACATAACAGATATGATTGAGGTCTTCCAACTAATAAAAGGGATTTGCTTCTGTCCGAGTGGTTAGACTATTGGAGCTGGATAGATAGGGAAGGATTAGGGGACATGAATTCAAATTACAAACACGGAGGGCTGGCTTTTCCTGGGTCACACCCGCTTGGTGCAGGTGCACCCAGGAGACGGTGAGGAAACTCAGAAATTCGAGTTTCCTGGCACGTTTAACTCCACAACGGCGTACGACAAAAAGGGCGGGTTGCCCGCCCGGAAGGCAGCCTGACTGATAGGCCGTCTTCCAGTCGTGTGGGTAATGCGGAGAATTAGGCCGCAGGATCATACAGAGATGAGGAGGAATTTCTTCACTCAGAGGATCGTGAATCTTGCGAAATTCTCTCCCTCAGAGCTGGAGGCTGGGTCATTGAATATATTTAAGGTGGAGATAGAGAGATTTCTGAACGATAAGAGGATAAGGGGTTATGGGGAGCGGGCAGGGAAGTGGAGCTGAGTCCATGATCAGATCAGCCATGGTCCTATTAAATGGCGGAGCAGGCTCGAGGGGCCAAATGACCGGCTCCTGTTCCAGTTTCTTATGTTCTTAATTAGGACCATAAGGTCCTAATTAAGAACACAATTAGGGTTCTGGGCTCAGGATTGGGAGGGTGGGGCAGGGTTGCTTCTATCTCCCGGAGGGGGGGTTTCCAAACCCTGACCCCGCGCGAGGGTGGGGGGGGGCGGCGAGTTAAATCTCCGGGTGGTGTCCGATCCCAGATCCCGGGGCCGAGTCGCGATCCCCAGGGTAGGGGGGGGGGTAGGGTGTGCGGGGGGGGGGGTATGGAGGGGAGAGTATTCCCGATCCCTGGAGGGGGATCTCCGACCCTGGGGGAGGGTGCGGCCTGCAGGTTGGGTGAGCTTGGGGACCCTGGGTGAAGCACGGCCATTCTTCCCGGCCCACAAGGATTTCTCCCCGAGGCTGGGGCCGCCTCGCTGCAGATGTGGGGAATCTCGAGCCCTGGGATCCCCGGCCGCTTGCAGTGTACCCGGCCACACAGGAATTGCCTACCCGACTCCTGGCAGCGGGATGGCCGCACTCGCTTACCCGTCCCTCTTGAGTTAACGGTGAAAGGAGGCGGTTGGAGCTAGGGTGCACATCGTTACCAACTTCCATAGAATTATAGAATCACAGAAATTTATGGCACAGAAGGAGGCCATTCGGTCCATCATGGCCTTGCCAGCAGACCAAGAGCTATCCAGCCTAATCCCACTTTCCAGCTCTTGGTCCGTAACCCTGCAGGTTACAGTACTTCAAGTCATAGCCAAGTACTTTTTAAATGCGGTGATGGTTCCTGCCTCTACCACCCTGTCAGGCAGTGGGTTCCAGACCCCCACTGCCCTCTGGGTGAAAACATTTCTCCTCAATTCCCCTCTAAACCTCCTAGCACTTACTTTCACGCATGCACACTGGAGTTCACTTCCCCCCACCCCCCAGGCCCCCAACCCACCCGGTTCTTACCTCAGAAAATTCCAGCCATAGAATGAGTTTAGTTGCCCAGAAATACTTCTCACAGAATTTGCCATTCTGTATGGATATGCTGCCAACCTTCAAAATGGAGCTGGATGACTTGCTGCCTGTGGAAGGCACCTTGAGTTACAGAAAATTGGCAGGTTAACTGGGACTAGAGATATCATTCACTGTGGTCTCCTGGAGCTTGCTTGATTGGAGAGGAACTCTCTGGGGGGGGGGGGTGAAATCAATTATCGCCACGTTTCGCCCCTCTCAAAACATTCGGGTTGTCGTCCCCGGAAGGATGTGGAGCGCTAAATCACGTGTTCCACTTGCTTCTTGGGGCGCTAACGGCAAACACCTCAGCAGTGCTGCATGCTGGGCCGTACAGTGATGCTGCGTCCAAGGGGCCCTTCACTCACTTAAAGGGAAGGACATACACTACAGACTCGGCAAATTCAAAAGGGTCCTCCCTGGACCACCATGGAGTAGAGGTGTCAAATGATCGGCCCGACACTCGAGCAGAGTGCCGGGCTCAGTGATCGCAGCCAGGACCCCGGGAAGAAAACAGCAAAAAGCAAGGTAAGTATTTTTTTTTAATTTTCCATCATGGAGGGATTTGAAAATAAAGATGGAGAATTTTGAAATCGAGGCGTTGCTTAACCAGAAGCCAATGTAGGTCAGCGAGCACAGGGGTGATGGGTTAGCGGAACTTGGTGCGAGTTAGGACACGGGCTGCCGAGTTTTGGAAGATCTCTAGTTTACGTAGGGTCGAACATGGGAGGCCAGCCAGGAGTGCGTGGGAATAGTCAAGTCTAGAGACCAACATAACATTTGTTTTCCTAACATTTATTATATTCTCTTCTCTTTTCTGTTCATCTGCTTCCAATTAAGTTTTTTTAATTCATGATTAAAATTGAAGGACATTGGATTAAATTTGTGAAAAGCACAAACTATGGGTAATATTTTCACAGTTCTTTCTGCTGATGATTGCTATCTTTTGTATTCTAAATCATATATTCGTACTTTTTCCACATCATTTCTTATTTTTAGCTCTGACCCATTTTAGCAATAAAATTATTAAACGTTTGTCAAAGGATGTGATAACTGTTCACTGTCCTTTTGTCAAAATACAGCAATTTTCCTGTTGTGGTTAGATTCTTTGATCAATGATGATCTGAGTGTAATAACTGTTATAAAACTTTTCCTATTCCAGTAGCTCAAAGCATATTGGCAAATCAATCAGTAAATAACAGCTTTCAGAAACATGTTCTAGCTGGGTTTTCAGACTCTGTGTCTAACTTCACAATACAGTAATTTAAAAGCATTTATTTCGTCAAAAGCTGTATAAAGTTGGAAAAAAATAAAAGCTGTCTTGCAGCAAAGTCAGAAGTGGCTCTACTTAAATGTGCTTTTCAATTGTAAAATATACTTCTATTCTATAGTAAGAAAGGTTACAATTTCTCCATAATAGTTTTACGTATAGTAAAGAAAAAACAAAAGACTTACATTTATATAGCGCCTTTCAGGACCATCCGTCTCAAAGTGCTTTACACCCAATGTTTGGAGTGTAGTCACTGTTATAATGTGCAAAACATGGCAGCCAGATTGCACACAACAAACTCCCACAAACAGCAATGTGATAATAATCAGGTAATCTGCTAATTGAGGGATAAATATTGGCCAGGACACCAGGGATAACTCCTCTGCTCTTCTTCAAAATAGTGTCATGGGATCTTTTCCATCCACCTGAGAGGGCAGACAGGGGCCTTGATGTAATGTCTCATCCAAAAGACGGCATCTCCGACAGTGCAGTACTCCCTCAGCACTGCACTGGACTGTCAGCCTAGATTTATGCGCTCAAAGTCTCTTGAGTGGGACTTAAACCCACAATCTTCTGAACTCAGAGACAAGGGTGCTATCCACCGAGCCACAGCTGATCCTTTGCAATCACCTTTCTTACAATGTTTATTCTCAGCAAAGTGGCTGGGACAACATTGTTGGAAGCAGCTTAATTGTTTCATCTGCGTTTGGAATTGTGTTTGGAGCACTGCTATTTAAACAAATTCACCCATTACTTAAATACAATGACATCTCTCTGACTTTTGGATTCATGGCTCAAATTCTATAGCTTGGATGAAGAGAATAAAGGCAAACTTGCAATGACATCCTGAGCTGCAATGTGACAATTACTCAGCAAAGAAGAAGGATTTGAGCCAATAGCGATGTTTTGCATAACGAGATGACAGAGAGAAGACTCTTGCTTTAGAGAAATCCCACAAAGGTCAGAGGCCCCTGCAGTATTATTACATTTATAAATACATTAGATGAAGAAATATTGAGCAAAGTGTCTCAGTTTGCAGTTAATACCCAATTGGCTGCAGGATACAGTGAAGTTCATCAATCCTCAGCAATCTAAAGGGATCTGGACAGGTTGGATCAATGGGCAGTGAAATGGCAGATGGAGTTCAAAGCAGATTAATTAGAAGAAACAAGAATGTGGATTCGATATTAAATGGCAACAGGCTAGGAATGAGATCTGGGATTTTAGTGGACACGTTGTTAAAGTTGCTGCTAGGTGATGAAAAAAGTGATGTTGTGATGCAAAGCTAAGGTGCAAGTTATAAGTCTAAGGAAGCAGTGCTGAGGTTGTATCTGGTGTTAGTAAGGCCACATCTCAATTGTTCACTTTTGTTCTCTATCTCAGGAACGATGTAATATTATTGGGGTGACTAGGGTGGAGGACAACTGTCCGAAGAGTTGTTCTAAATGTGTCTCCAAAATAGAGTCAGTAATCAGACTGAATGCTGGAAAGGAAACGGGCTCATGCTAATGAAACCACAAAGGCTCATACTAATGCTGGGTGGGGAGGGGAGCACGGGGCATGAGTGGGGTGGGGGTGAGAGATGGGGAGAGTGGTAGGAAGGGTGGGAGGAATGGGGAAGTAAGGGAGAGCATGGGGGTGGAGGGCAGAGTACAGAGGAGGAGGGGAGAATGGGGGATGAGGGAGGGGGGGGAAGAGGGAGAATGGGAAGGAGAGACTGAGGGAGGAGGGGAGAGCAGTGGGAGAGGATGGAAGAGTGGAGAAAAGAGGGGGGGGAAGAGAGGTGGAGGAGGGGAGTGCAAGAGGAGGGGAGAGAGGGGGAGGAGGGGAGAGAGGGAAGTGGATGGGAGAGAGGGTAAAGAAAAGAACAGGGGAGGAGAGGAGAGAGGTTGAAGAGGGAGAGAGGAGGGAGAAAATATGGAGGAGGGGAGAAAGGGTGAGAGAGGGAGCGATGGAGAGAGAGGGAAGAAGATGGGAGAGAGGGGAAAGGAAAGAGTTGGGGAAGGAGGGGAGGGCGATAAGGAGGATGGGAGAGAGGGAAGAAGATGGGAGAGAGGGAAGAGCTGGGGAAGGAGGGGAGAGCGGGGAGAGTGGGCATAGAAGGAGGAAAAATTGGGGGGGATGGATAACGGGAGGGGGTTGATCGCATTGACCCCACAAAATGAATGCTATTCCATCTGACAGACAAGTAGCAAACAAATCAGTGAGCAGATAGAGACAGAATTGGACAGCAGATGTAGAAATGTCGTTGCCTTCACCGCTGATGATCAAATCAATAACTCAGTCAAGACAGATTGATCTATGGTTGCTGGTTACTCATCCCTTCTGTATAGCCATCTCCCTTCAGTCACAAACATGAACAATTTTCATCTTAGTCATCAATTGAGAAGTAAACTTGGGAAAACAAGTTGGAAGAAAGCAAAATGAAGCTGATAGAGAGGTGACAAACTTTGGAAAAGCAAGACTGTACGGGGTGGATATTCTGGTCCTTTGCGCTCCGTTTTTATCCCCGGAGCGGCGGCAGTGGCGGTGGTGGGGTCTTCTGGGAGGGCGGTCAGCCTCCAGCGCCCCGCGGGGATTTTCGGGGCCGGGTTTGCAGCGGAGTGAAGCAGCACCACCCGGAAGAGCCGTGCCCGGTGTACAACGCCCCTGGTGGCGACGCCGGTGTGCTTTTTGACTCGCGGCTGACCCATCCCCTTCTCTTCCCTCTCACCACTTCTCCATCATCTCTTTCCTTTCCCCTCTCTCTATCCTCCTCTTCTCTCTCTCCCCTTCTCCCTCATCTCTTTCCTTTCCCCTCTCTCTATCCTCCTCTTCTCTCTCTCCCCTTCTCCCTCAACTCTTTCCTTTCCCCTCTCTCTATCCTCCTCTTCTCTCTCTCCCCTTCTCCCTCATCTCGCAGAGAGTCGGGATAAACGGGTCCTTTTCAGAATGGCAGGCAGTGACTAGTGGGATGCCGCAGGGCTCAGTGCTGGGACCCCAGCTCTTTACAATATACATTAACGATTTGGATGAAGGAATTGAGTGTAATATCTCCAAGTTTGCAGATGACACTAAATTGAGTGACGGTGTGAGCTGTGAGGGGGATGCTAAGAGGCTGCAGGGTGACTTGGACAGGTTAGGTGAGTGGGCAAATGCATGGCAGATGCAGTATAATGTGGATAAATGTGAGGTTATCCATTTTGGGGGCAAAAACACGAAGGCAGAATATTATCTGAATAGTGGCAGATTAGGAAAAGAGGAGGTGCAACGAGACTTGGGTGTCATGGTTCATCAGTCATTGAAGGTTGGCATGCAGGTGCAGCAGGCGGTGAAGAAGGCAAATGGTATGTTGGCCTTCATAGCTAGGGGATTTGAGTATTGGAGCAGGGAGGTCTTACTGCAGTTGTACAGGGCCTTAGTGTGGCCTCACCTGGAATATTGTGTTCAGTTTTGTTATCCTAATCTGAGGAAGGACGTTCTTGCTATTGAGGGAGTGCAGCGAAGGTTCACCAGACTAATTCCAGGGGTGGCTGGACTGTCAGAAGAGACTGGATCAACTGGGCCTTTACACACTGGAGTTTAGAAGGATGAGAGGGGATCTCATAGAAACGTTTAAGATTCTGATGGGACTGGACAGGTTAGATGCGGGAAGAATGTTCCCGAAGTTGGAGAGGTCCAGAACCAGGGGACACAGTCTTAGGATAAGGGGTAAGCCATTTAGGACTGAGATAAGGAGAAACTTCTTCACTCAGAGTTGTTAACCTGTGGAATCCCCTGCCGCAGAGAGCTGTTGATGCCAGTTCATTGGATATATTCAAGAGGGAGTTAGATATGGCCCTTGCGGCTAAAGTGATCAAGGGGTATGGAGAGAAAGCAGGAAAGGGGTACTGAGCGAATGATCAGCCATGATCTTATTGAATGGTGGTGCAGGCTCGAAGGGCCGAATGGCCTACACCTGCACCTATTTTCTATGTTTCTATGTTTCCTTTCCCCTCTCTCCCCGCCACCCCCTCTCTCCCGATCCTATATTAATGATGTCTGAGATGTCTGCGCTCCTCCAATTCTGCCCTCTTGAGCATCCCTGATTATAATCGCTCCACCATTGGTGGCCGTGTCTTCTGTTGCCTAGCCCCCAAGCTCTGGAACTCCCTGCCTAAACCTCTCCACCTCTCTCTCCTCCTTCAAGACACTCCTTAAAACATACCTCTTTGACCAAGCTTTTTGTCACCTCTGCTAATTTCTACTAAAGTGGCTCAGTGTCAATTTTGTTTTGTATTATGACACTCCTGTGAAGTGCCTTGGGACGTTTTACTACGTTAAAGGCGCTATATAAATACAAGCTGTTGTTGTGTAACTCCAATGAGTTGTTGTACTCAGATCTTATATTAATTATGCGAAACAGTAACTGCACATGAGCACTTGCATATGCCAGATAATGCAGGTACATGGAACAATTGTCATTTTAAAAATGATCTGTTTATTACAGTCACAGTGCATTTCATCATCATCATCATAGGCAGTCCCTCGGAATCGAGGAAGACTTGCTTCCACTCTAAAAGTGAGTTCTCAGGTTACTGTGCAGTCCAATACGGGAATTACAGCCTCTGTTACAGGTGGGACAGACAGTGGTTGAGGGTAAGGGTTGGGTGGGACAGGTTTGCCGCACGCTCCTTCTGCTGCCTGCATTTGTTTTCTGCATGCTCTCGGCGACGAGACTCGAGATGCTCAGCGCCCTTCCTCCACTTTAGGCAGTCTTGGGCTAGGGCTTCATAGAGCATATAACATTGTCTACTCCACTGACCAGAATGAAGAAGTTATATAGTTCTGCAGAGAAGAGTTCTCCGCTCTTTCTACTTTATGTTGCGTGAAGCCTTCAGTTATTCTACTTGGCTGAATTGTAGCTGCTAGCATCTTTTAATACTACTCACTATGAAATAACACTAGGCTGAGGTAGATGTAATTTGGACCAGAAAATCGCTTCACATAAAAGGGGCGATGAAATAGCGTACAGAGAGCTGTTTTGCTTTGACTTGTTTGTTTTTTCATCATCATATTTAGAGGTGAAAATTGCAGTTGAACAACACCTTAGTTTCCAAAATTCTCGAAATAGGAAACTCTGCACAGGTCAAATGCAATTTCTGCCAAGAAAGTGACTATAATATTGCATTATCAGTGCACCATAGGGAATATTTAGCGCAACATGTTATCAGTGTAACTGCATGCAGCATTGACTGCTTTCGTTTTTCAGCATTAAATCCAGGGTAAGCAATGCAAGCTAATTACTGAAATGACTCGGCAACAAATCACTTCTGTTTTTGTTTGTAAGTACCTCGGCTATTATCATTTCTTTTGCTCACTATTTTCCTGTAAACAGGGTTGCCTTCTCGGTAATAAGGACAGTTTTTCGATTAAGTCCTTATGGCATTCAGAGATGAAAATTGGATCTGAAGTAAAACCTTCCCTTCCACAACATCCTTCACGAAGAGAAGGTGGTGAAGGAGTTTGGGTCGTGAATTGAAAAGAGTAGCTAGGGGGAGAAGTTCAGGACATTTACTCCTCCCCTGGGGGAGGGCGCTAATGAGTTTGCGACCAGGTGCGGTGCCGCTAATGACTCCTGCTAAATTCGGCGGAAGTTCAGGCGCGGCGGTAACACGTAGCACCCCGCTCTGCTGCGCCAGGCGCTGCTGACGTCATCATCGTGCGCAGTGCATCGTTAGCTCCCCGGACCCTAAATTGGGTATCGCCCCCTGGAGCTGCGCCGGGTGCTGACAGCGACAGCTTGAGGGGAGGCATTCCGGGCGGCCCACCGCTCACGGGGTGTAAGTTAAAGTGGTGGTGGGCCGCTGTTAGAAAGAAAATGACCAGTTTTCTTGTGCACCCCATTGCCTCTTTGGACGTGGAGTCCATGCCGCGATCGCTCAGCCCGGTACTCTGCTGGATCATCATCATAGACAGTCCCTTGAAATCGAGGAAGACTTGCTTCCACTCTAAAAGTGAGTTCTCAGGTGACTGAAGAGTTCAATATGGGAATTACAGTCTCTGCATTTGGATGTTGCATTTTATCAAGGAGGCTTTGAAGGTGTCCTTGAAATGTTTCCTCTGCCCACCTTGGGCTCGCTTGCCATGCAGGAGTTCCGAGTAGAGCGCTTGCTTTGGGAGTCTTGTGTCAGGCATGCGAACAATATGGCCTGCCCAACGGAGCTGGTCGAATGTGGTCAGTGCTTCGATGCTGGGGAAGTTGGCCTGAACAAGAACACTGACGTTGGTGCGTCTCTCCTCCCAGGGGATTTGCAGGATCTTGCGGAGACATCGTTGGTGGTATTTCTCCAGCGATTTGAGGTGTCTACTGTATATGGTCCACGTCTCTGAGCCATACAGGAGAGCAGGTGTACACGGCCCAGTGCGTAGTGCTGCTGAGCTGTGCGTCCCACTACCACCCCTTGTGTTGTAGTAACTGCTGTGACCTTAGTCCTTTATTGTGCAACTCCAGAGTGCCTTTCAGGTGTGGTGGGCAGCCTTTTATACTCTGTCTTGCAGGTACTTTCAGGTCTCCCACCACAGCGCCCTCTGTGGTGCACCATTGTACTTATACATTTCATGAACCTGGACAATACATAATATCTCACTCCCCCCCGCAGTTCCAAAAGCCATTGCCGGTAACCTTGGCCTTGTTCGTCCTGGTTGGTTTGTGAGTGTGAGTCCATGACCATCCACTTCCCTCTTCTCCCCCACCCTGCCCTCCCGCATGTAGAGATTATGCTTGCAATCTGGTGCAAGCATGTGGTATTTGCAGTCCTTACATGGGTGATGAAGTACACGAGCATAACCTCCAACAGAAAGCAGGTATACATAGACAGTACATTTGTGTGGTACATATAATATGTGGTACAGATGTTATGTCAAAAGGTTGCAGGTACACTGAACAGTTATTTAATCCCAGCTCCTCTGGGTGAGGTACGGTGGCGGTATACTGCCCCTTTTTGCCTGAGATAATGGGCTGCGCTGAGACAGGGTGTCGCAACTGGTGCGTTGCCTCTGTTCTCAGAAAGTAGTCGCCTTGGCGGCTCATCTGCAGCCGCTGAACCACTGCATGAATCAAATAAATCGAAAATTGCATTAGTCCATTAGTCATGTTGGTCACGGATCCATTACCCTTTTACTTGTACCTCGTGGTATTCACTCTTTTGTAATTCATATCCATTATTTTAAATACAGTAACCATTCAGCATTAAAATATTAACTCTTATCATAAATCTATCATCCTACATTCACATTGCTCATTTAGACTCGCTCTTGCCTTACAAAAGTCTCTTTGTGGGGACCGCCAACGGTGTAAGGCCCTTTTAAGACTCCCGGGTGCATTTCCCTTTTAAGACGCCATCTTGTGTTTCCCACGAGGCTTCCACTGGGTGCTGCCATTTTAGTTGCTCTGCTTGCCTTTCTCTGCAGAGCTCTGCTGCCACGAGGCTCGCCACCATCTTGAGCTCGCTGGCGAAGACGGAACAAAGACGAAAGAAAGAAGAAAAACAGCCAAGAACAGCTTGATCTTGACTCTGGCAGAAGTGGTTCCCTGGACTTGATCACTCATAGTCTATGTGAGAACGGCCTCCGTAATTGCTGCCGTATCCGTCGCTCTGGCTCGCGTTCTCCCGGGCCACACCAGCCGCCGCCGTAGCCTCCGCTCCTGACGCTGTCCCGGCAACTGCCGCCCCTCCTGCGACCGCCGTAGCTGCCTATCCTGCAGCCGCCGTAGCCGCCACCACTGTAGCCGCGACCGGCACCCGACTTTTCCTCTGCATGGGTCCCCCGGCTTTGTCGGCCATCGATGGACCTCCCGCTCATCGCCCGCAGCACGTCACCGGCCTGCACCCCAGCGATCGGCCCGTACTTACAAAACTGCTCTTCCCGGGTCAGCTCGTCTGTGTGGGGATTTAGACTGCCGATGAACTGCTTCTCTCTCCTCCAGCTCGGTCGGCGCAGCTCTTTGGGAACCCGGGGGACAGCGGTCTGTGGAGGAATGAAGTCTTCCCAGCTCCCACGGACCTTCCCCATCCACCTCCTGCCTTGTAGCATCGGCCCATCGCCTGCAATGACCCACAAAAGTAACCCGTGCATCTCGCCCCCGTGAGATACCAGCACATCTGCTCTGTCAAGAACAGGTATCAGTTCCTTGGTGTAGGTACGCAGCTTCGCCGTGACCGGGACCAGCTTGGGTCGTGCAGCTGGGTTGACCCACAGTTTATCAAAAATTTCCTGACTCATCAACAACGGACCCGATGCAGTGTCCACTTCCATACTCGCTGGGACTCCGTTAATCTTGACTTCCATAATCACTGGGGCCGATTCGTCGGTACATGTGTACAGTCCAAACGCCTAATTTTCTTCTGCATGCTCCTCGCTGGGATCCTCTACCATTTCCTCAGCCACACGGTGAGTCAGGTTTCTTTTGCACACACGCTGAAGGTGGCCTTTCGTGTGGCAGGCATTGCACGTATACTCCGCAAACCTGCACCGGTGAGCCCCGTGGCTTCCTCCGCTGCACCAGCATGGTGCTACTTGATTAGCTCCCCTTGGTGGACTCTGAGTTCCAGGACCCTGAGATCCGTGCACTCTGCCCTGGGCAGAGCCACGTTCTGCAGTTTTGTCCATAATGGGCGCTATCCTGTGGACAGTGCCTGCCGGGTTCAAGACTGTGTGGATCATCTGTAGGTTCAGTGGATAGCAGCTTGTAAAGGAGACCTTCATGACCAATCCCCATAACAAAAACGTCTCGCAACGCCTCGTCAAGGTGTGTGCCAAAGTCACATGGCGCCGCGAGTCTCCTGAGGTCCGCAGCATATTTGGTGACATCCTGGCGCTCAGGTCTGCAGTGATGGTAGAATTTGTGCCTGGCCGTGAGGATGCTCTCCTGCAGTTTCAGTTGGTCACGAATGAGTTCGATCAGCTCCTCATATGACTTGTCCCTGGCACTCTCGGGTGCCAGCAAATCCCTGACGAGACAGTAAACCTCATCGCCACAACTCTCTCTCAGTGCGTCCGTGCCCCCCGTCAGGTCGTTTGCCGTAAAGTAGTACTCGAGCCTTTCCGTAAAGGCCTCCCAATCATTGCCCACCATAAAATCCTTTAACGAGCCCAGAGTAGCCATGGTTGAGTGAAGCTCGTCCTGTCCTCGTCGCCAATGTGATGCATGTAGCACTGACTCCACACGGTCTGGTGTTGTAATAACTGCTGTGACCTTAATCCTTTATTGTGTAACTCCAGAATGCCTCTCAGGTGTGGTGGGCAGCCTTTTATACTCTTGCGGGTACTTTCAGGTCTCCCACCACAGCGACCTCTGTGGCGCACCACTGTACTTATATATTTAATGTACCTGGACAATATATAATAGTAACCCCAATTTCTCGCGAGGGGCAAGACTTCTATGCCTGACGGTTACCGCCCCCAAACGGGGCATGCCCGAATTTTTAACCCCTACTTGGAGCCACATGACTGAAAGCGGTGGGGAGGAGGGAGGGTGAATGGTCAAGTGGCCAAGGAATGGAGAGTGGAGGATGTTGGAGAGCCGAAAGTAAGATAGAGAGGGACAAGGCCATGGAGCTATTGAAAAACAAAGACATAAGATTTATAACTTTAAGGTGTTGGCCGGCCAGGAGATGGACTTTATGTGGGACAGGATATCAGCAGCAAAGTTATGGACAAAGTGGAGAGAATTGAAGTACTCGCGCTTAGATGTGACAAGGCATGAGGATTCCAGGAATGAATAAGTTGAGGTCGGCATGGAGATAGCCTGTGGAGGAGGAACATAAGAACTCGGAACAGGAGGAGGCCACTTAGCCCCTCGAGCCTGTGCTGCTATTCAATGAGGTTATGGCTGATCTGTGACCTAACATCCAATACCCGCCTTTGCCCATATCCTGTAATAGCTTTGGTTAACAAAAAGCTAGCAATCTCAGATTTAAAATTAATTGCCCCAGCATCAATTGCTGGAAGATAATTCCACCACCATTTGTATGCAGAAGTGTTTCCTAACTGAAAGGTCTGGCTCTAATCTTCAGTCTTTGCCCCTCGTCCTCAAATCCCCAACCAGCGGAAATAATTTTTCTCTATATATCCTCTCTGTTCCCCTTAATATCTCTTTGATCAGATTACTCCTCAACCTTCTAAATTCTAGGGAGTACAACCCTAATTTGTATAATCTCTTCTCATAACTTAACCCTTGAAGTCCAGGTATCATTCTGCTAATCCTATGTTGCACCCCCTCCAGACATCTCTCTTCTCTTAGACAGCCCCGGAAGTTGAGGATGACTTGCTTCCACACCAAAATGAGTTCTACGGTGACTGATGAGCCCAATATGGGATCTACAGTCTCTGTTATAGGTGGGGCAGATGATGGTTGGAGGGACGGGTGGGTGGGGTGTTTGATTTGTCATACGCTCCTTCCACTTTGGGGAAGTTGAATTTTTTCAAGGAGGTGTTGAGGGTGTCCTTGAAGTCTCCTGTCCTCCTGGAGCTCGCCTGCCGTGATGTAGCTCAGTGTAGAGTGCTTGTTTCTGGAGTCTAGCATTAGGCATGCCGACAATGTGGCCTGCCCACCGGAGCTGGTCGAGCGTGGCCAATGAATTTGCAGGATTTTGCGGAGGCAGCATTGGTGGTACTTCTCCAGTGCTTTGAGGTGTCTACTATACATAGTCCATGTCTCTGATGCATATAGGAGGGCGGGATTCACTACTGCACTGTGGACCATGAGCTTGGTGCTTGGTTTGAGATCCTGGTCTTCGAACACTCTTTTCCTCCAGGTGGCCGAAGGCTGCACTGACACACTGAAGGCAGTGTTGTACTTCATCATCAATTGTAGGCTCCCAAGGTATGGAAAGTGGTCCACATTGCCCAAGGACTCATCATGGATCTTGATAATCGGGGAGCAGTATTGTGTGGTGAGGGTAGGTTTTAGAGTTGTTTACTGTGAGGCCCAGATTCTCGTATGCTTCAGTAAAGGTGTCAACGATGGTTTGGAGTTTGGACTCTGAGTGTGCACAAACGCAAGCGTCATCTACATATTGTAGTTCAATGACTGAGGTTGGAGCAACCTTGGATCTGGACTGGAAATGCCGGAGATTGAACAATTTCCTGCTTGTCCTGTGGATTAACTCCACCCCAGCGGGGAGCTTGTTAAGGTGAGATGGAGCAGTGCAGCGAGGAAGATTGAGGAGAGCATTGGTGCTAAGACACAGCCTTGCTTGACCCTGGTCTGCACCTGTATTGGGTCTGTGGTGCATCCGTTGGTAAGGATCATGGCTTGCATGTCATCGTGAAGCAGGCGGAGGCTGGTGACGAATTTGAGGAGGACACTCCATAATCCCTGCGGTTGACAGTGTCGAAGGCCTTTGTGAGGTCAAAGGACGCCATTGTACAGAGGTTGATGCTGCTCCCTACATTTTTCTTGGATTTGTCGCGCGGTGAAGATTAAGTCCATTGTGCTCCTTAGTCGGCAGAATCAGCATTGCGACTCTGGGAGGAGCTCTTCAGCCACTGAGAGGAGACGGCTGAGGAGGATTCCTGCGATGATTTTCTCTACAGCAGACAGCAGGGAAACTCCGCTGTAATTACCGCAGTCAGACTTGTCCTCTTTCTTGAAGATGGTCATGATTGCAGCATCTCTGAGATCCTCTGGTATGCTCTCCTCCTTCCAGATCAGAGAGACAAGGTCGTGGATTTGCGCCAAGAGTACATCTCCGCCATACTTTAGTGCTTAGGCGGGGATTCCATCTGCTCCTGAGGCCCTGTTGTTCTTCAGTTGTCGGATGGCCTTTTGAACCTCATGCCGGGCTGGGATTGTGCCGAGGTGATGGCGGGTAGCATGCTGTGGATGGAGACAAGGAAATTCACGTCGAAGACAGAGTCTTGGTTGAGAAGATCCTTGACGTGCTTCTTCCAACGGGCACTGACCGCCTCTCTGTCCTTGATGAGCATCTCTGCATTCTTGGCTCTCAGTGGGATAGGACCTTGAGTACTTGGGCCGTAGGTGGACTTGACTGCGCTAAACAATCCATGCACATCATGATTGTGGGCTAGATGCTGGATCTCCTGTGCTTTTTCCACCCATTTGTTCCTTAGGTCACGAATTTTCCGTTGGACCTCGGCTTTCAGTTGTCTGTCGGTCTGCTTTCTTTCAGTCGAGTTGGTGATGTTGTTTCCAATCCAGAAATGCCTTGCATTTGCGGTTTATTAGCTCCTGGATCTCCTGGTCTTTCTCATCGAACCAGACTTGGTAGAGTAGATGTTTTCTGGTAGAGTAACCAAAAGTCTCTTCACAGGTGCTAATTATGGTGGGCTTGAGGGCAGACCAGGCACTGTGGACACTGTGCGGCTCCGGTTCATTGGAAGTCATCAGGTTGGCTGTGAGGCAACTGTCCAACTGCACTCGTTACGCTGGGCACGGCTCAATCCAGCTTCAATCTAGCAGCGGGGAGCAGCGAGGTTGTTGAAATCCATCCTCAATCACTGATTTCTTTTTGAAAAATAGCTGAATAGGGCATTCTTTGCAGGGTCTTTGCGTGCTTCAGTGTTGATCTTTTTGCGGCAGCATTTCAGTTGCTCCCGCTGTTTTGAGGCTATGTTGATGGAGATATCAGAGCGCATTAGCCGGTGATCAGTCCAGCAGTCATCAGCTCCTGTCATGGTGCGAGTGATGCGGATGTCCTTGCGGCCCCTCGCCCTGACGATGACGTAGTCTAGCAGATGCCAGTGCATGGCGCGTGGGTGTTGCCAGGAGGCCTTGTCCTTGTCTTTCTGTTGAAACAAGGTGTTGGTTATGACAAGACCAGGTTCAGAGCATTTCGTCAGGAGGACGATACCATTCGGGTTGGCTTTCCCTACCCCATTCCCTGCAAATCACCCCTCTCCAGAGGCCAGTGTCCTTTCCAACTCTGGCATTAAAGTCGCCGAGGAGGATTAGCTTGTCACCCGTTGGGACTAGGGACAGGGATTGTTCAAGGCTGGAGTAGAATTCCTCTTTAGCCTCATCCATAGCTTCAAGGATTGGGGCATATGCACTGATTACAGTAGCGCACTGGTTCCAGGTTAGGGTGAGACGAAGGGTCATGAGGCGTTTGTTTATCCCGTAGGTGCAATCTGTAATGCACTAAATTCGCTCATTTTTGATGGCGAAGCCAACCCCACGTAGGCGGCGTTCTTCTTCTGGTTTGCCTTTTTATAACCAGAAGCAGTTGTATCCACCACCTTGATCCTTGAGCTGACCTTCTCCTTCCCACCGTGTCTCGCTCAGTGTGGCGATGTCCATGTCGTAGCATCTGAGTTCCCGTTCCGGTCGGTCCTGATGTTCCAGGTCCCAAAGTTCATTTTAAACTGTGGAAGATGCCTGTGTGAGTGAATCCTTTTAACGTGGGGTGGCCGTTGCACACCAGCTACCACACGGCTTGACAGAGAAGGTCTTGGTCCAATGACAAGGGGATCCAAGATGATAGGAGACTGGGCTCTGCGCATGGATCTAGTACACACACACACGTTCCTACTAACCCCCACCCGCCCTCCCTCAGCTCCTTTCACCCTGTTTTTCGGAGATCGCAGTGTGGGTGAGCGCATTAATCTTGGAACAGCGGCCCCAAGATGGCGGCAGCCAAACAACTGCGCGTCACCAATCCAACGACATCGGGCGACGAAAGACCCATCAGAATTTTAAACGTTTCTATGAGGTCCCCTCTCATTTTGCTGAACTCCAGGTGAATACAAGCCCAGTTGATCCAGTCTTTCTTGATAGGTCAGTCCCACCATCCCGGGAATCAGTCTGGTGAACCTTCGCTGCACTCCCTCAATAGCAAGAATGTCCTTCCTCAAGTTAGGAGACCAAAACTGTACACAATACTCCAGGTGTGGCCTCACCAAGGCCCTGTACAACTGTAGCAACACCTCCCTGCTGCGGTAAAAACCGGTAAAAATGCAGCACCGGCGGCCAAGGGGCCACGGGCAGGAGAATCGGTGAGCGCCGAGAATTGGATGATCGGCGAGGATCGGCGGGCAGCGAGGAGTGCCAACAGCAGGGTCGGGACCCAAGAAAGACTCAGCACGGGCCTTTAACATAGAAACATAGAAACATCGAAAATAGGTGCAGGAGTAGGCCATTCGGCCCTTCGAGCCTGCACCGCCATTCAATGAGTTCATGGTTGAACATGCAACTTTAGTACCCCATTCCTGCTTTCGAGGTCGGGGTCGGGACCCAGGAAAGGTACAGCCTGGGCCTTCAGTGAGGTCGGGACCCAGGAGAGGTACAGCTTGGGCCTTCAGTGAGGTTGGGACCCAGAGAAGGCTCAGCACGGAACAACAGCGAGGTTGGCAGGCCAAGGCCAGCAGCGAGGTCGGGACACGAGGCCAGAATATGTGTTGTCACAAGTAAAGAACCAACGACCAAAGCGTGGGCAGCTGGCGAGAGAGTGGAAAAGTGCGCTGGAGCTGGCGCCAGTTGGGGCAGGGCGGTGGGGGGGGGGGTGGGGGGGGACAAATTCACAACGCCAGTATACCCTTACTAAGATATGGTGCCCAGAACTGGCCTAACCAGAGTGTTGTATATCTGCAGCATAACTTGTATTCCAATCCTCCAGATATAAAAGCGAGGAGGAAGTTGTTGGTCCTCATGATGGGAATAATATGGGAACGGAAACTCAGCTGCCAAGATGGCAAAGAGTCTGGCACTGCCTGTGAGAACGGCCAAGGAGTTTGATGGAACCAGTTGTGAAGGAGCAAAGTCTTTGGCTGTTAAGGGAAAAAAAGTTGCTGTGCAGAGTTAACCACTTACATGCTGAATCTAGCAGTACAGAAATAGAACATAAAACAAATCCAACAGATACAAGTACATTTTTCCCTATTTTTTGCCACAAGCACATTTTGAAACTTCTGAACAAAGAATAAGAAATGTGCAGGCTCAGAATTATTCCATTATTTCTCTGATTACAATCACATCTTGCAGCGGTTGCATCTAAGCAAATGGCATGTTGGCCTACATAGCGAGGGGATTTGAGTACAGGTGCAGGGAGGTGTTGCTACAGTTGTACAGGGCCTTGGTGAGGCCACACCTGGAGTATTGTGTACAGTTTTGGTCTCCTAACTTGAGGAAGGACATTCTGGCTATTGAGGGAGTGCAGCGAAGGTTCACCAGACTGATTCCCGGGATGGTGGGACTGACCTATCAAGAAAGACTGGATCAACTGGGCTTGTATTCACTGGAGTTCAGAAGAATGAGAGGGGACCTCATAGAAATGTTTAAAATTCTGATGGGTTCAGACAGGTTAGATGCAGGAAAAATGTTCCCAATGTTGGGGAAGTCCAGAACCAGGGGTCACAGTCTAAGGATAAGGGGTAAGCCATTTAGGACCGAGATGAGGAGAAACTTCTTCACCCAGAGAGTGGTGAAGCTGTGGAATTCTCTACCACAGAAAGTTGTTGAGGCCAATTCACTAAATATATTCAAAAAGGAGTTAGATGAAGTCCTTACTACTAGGGGGATCAAGGGGTATGGCGAGAAAGCAGGAATGGGGTACTGAAGTTGCATGTTCAGCCATGAACTCATTGAATGGCGGTCCAGGCTAGAAGGGCCGAATGGCCTACTCCTGCACCTATTTTCTATGTTTCTATGTTTCTAATAACTCAATAGATCTTATTCTGTCATAAATTAGACACCTCGCAGCTCAGTGAAATCAACCTTCTCGCAACTTTTCCGTGGATGATATCTCAGGAACAACTTTGTTTGTCAAGGAAATTTGTTTCATAAACAGAGGCATGTTGACTAATAGCTCTCACTATTATGCACTCATTATTATGGCCAGCAGTGACATATAATAAATGTCTCTACTAGTCAGGCGGTTCAAAAAACTCACGAGGAAATGCTGGCCATGATATCTTCCATGTATACCACATGAATCATAGAATTATAGAAATTTACAGCACAGAAGTAGACCATTTTGGCCCATCGTGTCCACACTGGCCGACAAAGAGCTATCCAGCCTAATCCCACTTTCCAGCATTTGGTCCGTAGCCCTGTAGGTTACGGCACTTCAAGTGCACATCCAATAATTTTTTTAATGTGGTGAAGGTTCCTACCTCCACCACCCTTTCAGGCAGTGAGTTCCAGACCCCCACCACCCTCTGGGTGAAAAAAAATCCCTTTGAAACCTCCTACCAATTACTTTAAATCTATGCCCCCTGGCTGTTGACCCCTCTGCTAAGGGAAATAACTCCATCTATCCACTCTCCCTCAGCCTCTCATAATGTTATACACCTTAATAAGGTCTCCCCTCAGCCTCCTCTGTTCCAAAAAAAACAAACCCAGGCTACCCAATCTTTCTTCATCGCTAAAATTCTCCAGTCCAGGCAACATCCTCATAAATCTCCTCTGTACCCTGTCTAGTGCAATCAAATATTTCTTGTAATGCAGCGACCAGAACTGCACGCAGTACTCCAGCTGTGGCCTAACTAGTGTTTTATACAGTTCAAGCATAACCTCCCTGCTCTTGTATTCTATACCTCGGCTAATAAAGACAAGTATTCCGTATGCCTTCTAAACCACCATATCTACCTTCAGGGATATGTAGACATGCACTCCCAGGTCCCTTTGTTCCTCTACACTTCTCAGTGTACCTAACATTTAAGGATTAAAATCTAATTCCAAAATACATCTCTCTGTGAAATCATGAATGTAGAGATACAAAAAATATTTCCAACTTTCCAATTCAAAAAGTGTTAGGCCGAGAAATTTGTTTCGGGCAGTGGTGGGAGACGGGCGGTATCAGATTAGCCGTTATACGCAGTGCCTGATATTCTATCCATTCACTGCAGTGAATCTGAATATCAGACGCCGCGTAAAATGGGCGGCCAATCTGATCGCCTGTTTAGCACCACCGCACGAGGTGAGTGTCTAGACTGAAGACTTTTTACAAATTGGTTACCGCGATTTCTACATCATAAGTGACTACACATCAGAAATTTCTTTGTAAAAAGCGCTTTGAACCGACCAGTGGTTGTGAAAGGCGCTATATAAACAACAACAGCAATAAATTGTATTTATAGAGCGCCTTTAACGTAGTAAAACGTCCCCAGGCACTTCACAGGGGTGTTATAAGACAAAATAAATAAATTTGACACAGAGCCATATAAGAAGAAATTATGGCAGATGACGGAGGTAGGGTTTAAGGAGGATCTCAAAGGAGGAAAGAGAGGTAGAGAGGCAGAGAGGTTTAGCGAGGGAGTTTCAGAGCTTAGGGCCCAGCCAGCTAAAGGCACAGCTACCAATGGCTGAGCGATTATAATCAGGGATGCTCAAGAGGGCAGAATTACAGGAGCACAGTCATCTCGGGGGCGGGGGGGGAGGGGCGTTGTTGAAGGAGATTACAGAGATAGGGAGGGGCGAGGCCATGGAGGAATTTGTAAACAAGGATGAGAATGCAAGTCTTTCTTTCCTTTCTTCCTTTAACATAACATTTCAAAAGAAATGTACTTCAATGGAATAATTTGGATTTTTCCAGGCACCAGGGTCTTTCAGTGCTCAGAATCTTGGTGTATTTCGCCCCACAAAGTCGATTTGTAATGCTTGAATAAAGAAAAAAAGGATTTGCTGCATAGCTTCAGATTTCCATAAGAGTTGCCTACAAAGATCAGATAATTGGATAAAGCTTTAGGCAGGTAGTTGCCGATTGGTTGGAAAGCATATGGACAAACAGCTCAATACATTAATATTGCTCCTGAGGCCTCTAATCTAAATTTGCACACTACATTGATCAGTGTTATCAATCATCCTAGGAGAAGTTTCTGTTAGACCAAACTTGTTAGATGTTCCAACAGGACTTATTAGCCTGTATCTGTCAGATGAATCAAATACTTTTCCAAAGTAATATGATTGTAAATCTGTATGCTTGGCATCTTATTCCATTACCAGGTTATGACAGCATTCCTCTATTATAATACAACACAGCAGAGGTCACTGCTACTGGTAATATTGTGCAAAAGAAAATATTTTACTTAACCCACAATAGTCTTGCAAAAAATTACATTAGCTTTGTTACACGTGCAGTAGTTCATAGACCCACTCCAGAGTCTTGAGCATGGAAATCTAGGCTGGCACTCTAGTGCAATACTGAGGGAGCGCGGCACTGTTGGAGGGGCAGTATTGAGGGAGCCCTGCACTGTCGGAGGGGCAGTATTGAGGGAGCGTTGCACTGGCGGAGGTACCGTCTTTCGGATGAGACATTAAACCGAGGCCCCATCTGCTCTCTCGGGTGGATGTAAAAAATTCCATGGCTCTATTTTGAAGAAGAGCAGGGGTAGTTATCCCCGGTGTCCTGGCCAATATTTATCCTTCAATCAACATCACTAAATCAGATTATCTGGTCATTATCACATTGCCGTTTGTGGGAGTTTGCTGCACCCATATTGACTACCGCGTTTCCTACATTACAACAGTGACTACACTCCAAAAGTACCTCATTGATGGCAAAGCACTTTGGGATGTCCAGTGTTCGTGAAAGGCACTATATAAATGCAAGTCTTTCTTTCTTTTCCATAAGGGCGCAATCAATAGAATGACGAGCCTCCCCACTTCTGTAGAACTTAGATTGATTATTGAGAATTTTTTGATTCGTAGTTCCCAAACGTCATAAAATAGAAACTGATTGAAAAAGGAACCTCAAGGGAGCTGGCCACTCAGACAAACACAGAGCTCAAAATGTGCACATCACTATTTGGAGATTTAACTCTCCTCCTTCCGCCAACACACACACACACACTCAGCCCTGGATAGTTAGAAGATTCGGTGTTGTGCTTGCTGCATGTATGTTTAAAACACTAAAGAATATGTTTAGAGTTTCCATCGGTGAATATGATGGAGCAGAACAGGAACTGGCGTTCTGAAAAATTGGAACAGAATCATACAAGTGAATTGCTGCTGCATAGGCAGCAGTGATGAATTCTTCATTTTAAAACGATCCATTGGTGAAGAGTATTTTGATGGAGAAGGAAAAGTAGAACAAGGGCTCCTCGGCAACTCTCTTTTGCTCTGGGTCACCTCTGAGGCAGCCATCAATAGAAAAGCACAGATTCAATGAGATCAATGCAGCGAACAAATTCTTTTTGCAACACCCTGACCGGAATTTTGAGCCAGGGTCTTAAGGTCCTAATTTTCCCCAAGAAAAAAAAGGCCTTAACTTACCTGCCCGCCCGTTTTTTTTAGGCCCTTCAGCGCTGAAAATAATAATTTGTAGTTTCCTCCCCATATCCCACTGCAAAACAGATACACTGCTTTGAGTGCTGTTGAGGGGGATGACTCATCAGGAGAGGGCAGCAGCAGCCAAGTTCATGGCACCGTGGCTGGCTCTGTTGCACAGGAGGGCAGGAAAAAGAGTGGGCGAGCGATAGTGATAGGGGATTCAATTGTAAGGGGAATAGATAGACGTTTCTGCGGCCGCAACCGAGACTCCAGGATGGTATGTTGCCTCCCTGGTGCAAGGGTCAAGGATGTCTCGGAGCAGGTGCAGGACATTCTAAAAAGGGAGGGAGAACAGCCAGTTGTCGTGGTGTACGTTGGTACCAATGACATAGGTAAAAAAAGGGATGAGGTCCCACGAAATGAATTTAAGGAGCTAGGAGCTAAATTAAAAAGTAGGACCTCAAAAGTAGTAATCTCGGGATTGCTACCAGTGCCACGTGCTAGTCAGAGTAGGAATCGCAGGATAGCTCAGATGAATACGTGGCTTGAGCAATGGTGCAGCAGGGAGGGATTCAAATTCCTGGGGCATTGGAACCGGTTCTGGGGGAGGTGGGACCAGTACAATACGGACGGTCTGCACCTGGGCAGAATCGGAACCAATGTCCTCGGGGGAGTGTTTGCTAGTGCTGTTGGGGAGGAGTTAAACTAATATGGCAGGGGGATGGGAACCAATGCAGGGAGATAGAGGAAAACAAAAAGGAGGCAAAAACAAAAGACAGAAAGGAGATGAGGAAAAGTGGAGGGCAGAGAAACCCAAGGCAAAGAACAAAAAGGGCCATTGTACAGCAAAATTCTAAAAGGACAGAGGGTGTTAAAAAAGCAAGCCGAAAGGCTTTGTGTCTTAATGCAAGGAGTATCCGCAATAAGGTGGATGAATTAACTGTGCAAATAGATGTTAACAAATATGATGTGATTGGGATTACAGAGACGTGGCTCCAGGATGATCAGGGCTGGGAACTCAATATCCAGGGGTATTCAACATTCAGGAAGGATAGAATAAAAGGAAAAGGAGGTGGGGTAGCATTGCTGGTTAAGGAGGAGATTAATGCAATAGTTAGGAAGGACATTAGCTTGGATGATGTGGAATCTATATGGGTAGAGCTGCAGAACACCAAAGGGCAAAAAACGTTAGTGGGAGTTGTGTACAGACCTCCAAACAGTAGTAGTGATGTTGGGGAGGGCATCAAACAGGAAATTAGGGGTGCGTGCAATAAAGGTGCAGCAGTTATAATGGGTGACTTTAATATGCACATAGATTGGGCTAACCAAACTGGAAGCAATACGGTGGAGGAGGATTTCCTGGAGTGCATAAGGGATGGTTTTTTAGACCAATATGTCGAGGAACCAACTAGGGGGGAGGCCATCTTAGACTGGGTGTTATGTAATGAGAGAGGATTAATTAGCAATCTCGTTGTGCGAGGCCCCTTGGGGAAGAGTGACCATAATATGGTGGAATTCTGCATTGGGATGGAGAATGAAACAGTTAATTCAGAGACCATGGTCCAGAACTTAAAGAAGGCTAACTTTGAAGGTATGAGGCGTGAATTGGCTGGGATGGATTGGCGAATGATACTTAAGGGGTTGACTGTGGATGGGCAATGGCAGACATTTAGAGACCGCATGGATGAACTACAACAATTGTACATTCCTGTCTGGCATAAAAATAAAAAAGGGAAGGTGGCTCAACCGTGGCTATCAAGGGAAATCAGGGATAGTATTAAAGCCAAGGAAGTGGCATACAAATTGGCCAGAAATAGCAGCGAACCTGGGGACTGGGAGAAATTTAGAACTCAGCAGAGGAGGACAAAGGGTTTGATTAGGGCAGGGAAAATGGAGTATGAGAAGAAGCTTGCAGGGAACATTAAGACGGATTGCAAAAGTTTCTATAGATATGTAAAGAGAAAAAGGTTAGTAAAGACAAACGTAGGTCCCCTGCAGTCAGAATCAGGGGAAGTCATAACGGGGAACACAGAAATGGCGGACCAATTGAACAAGTACTTTGGTTCGGTATTCAAGAAGGAGGACACGAACAACCTTCCGGTTATAAAAGGGGTTGGGGGGTCTAGTAAGGAGGAGGAACTGAGGGAAATCCTTATTAGCCGGGAAATTGTGTTGGGGAAATTGGTGGGATTGAAGGCCGATAAATCCCCAGGGCCTGATGGACTGCATCCCAGAGTACTTAAGGAGGTGGCCTTGGAAATAGTGGATGCGTTGACAGTCATTTTCCAACATTCCATTGACTCTGGATCAGTTCCTATGGAGTGGAGGATAGCCAATGTAACCCCACTTTTTAAAAAAGGAGGGAGAGGGAAAACAGGGAATTATAGACCGGTCAGCCTGACATCGGTAGTGGGTAAAATGATGGAATCAATTATTAAGGATGTCATAGCAGTGCATTTGGAAAGAGGTGACATGATAGGTCCAAGTCAGCATGGATTTGTGAAAGGGAAATCATGCTTGACAAATCTTCTGGAATTTTTTGAGGATGTTTCCAGTAGAGTGGATAAGGGAGAACCAGTTGATGTGGTATATTTGGACTTTCAGAAGGCGTTCGACAAGGTCCCACACAAGAGATTGATGTGCAAAGTTAGAGCACATGGGATTGGGGGTAGTGTACTGACATGGATTGAGAACTGGTTGTCAGACAGGAAGCAAAGAGTAGGAGTAAATGGGTACTTTTCAGAATGGCAGGCAGTGACTAGTGGGGTACCGCAAGGTTCTGTGCTGGGGCCCCAGCTGTTTACACTGTACATTAATGATTTAGATGAGGGGATTAAATGCAGTATCTCCAAATTTGCGGATGACACTAAGTTGGGTGGCAGTGTGAGCTGCGAGGAGGATGCTATGAGGCTGCAGAGCGACTTAGATAGGTTAGGTGAGTGGGCAAATGCATGGCAGATGAAGTATAATGTGGATAAATGTGAGGTTATCCACTTTGGTGGTAAAAACAGAGAGACAGACTATTATCTGAATGGTGACAGATTAGGAAAAGGGGAGGTGCAAAGAGACCTGGGTGTCATGGTACATCAGTCATTGAAGGTTGGCATGCAGGTGCAGCAGGCGGTTAAGAAAGCAAATGGCATGTTGGCCTTCATAGCAAGGGGATTTGAGTACAGGGGCAGGGAGGTGTTGCTACAGTTGTACAGGGCATTGGTGAGGCCACACCTGGAGTAGTGTGTACAATTTTGGTCTCCTAACCTGAGGAAGGACATTCTTGCTATTGAGGGAGTGCAGCGAAGGTTCACCAGACTGATTCCCGGGATGGCGGGACTGACCTATCAAGAAAGACTAGATCAACTGGGCTTGTATTCACTGGAGTTCAGAAGAATGAGAGGGGACCTCATAGAAACATTTAAAATTATGACGGGGTTAGACAGGTTAGATGCAGGAAGAATGTTCCCAATGTTGGGGAAGTCCAGAACCAGAGGTCACAATCTAAGGATAAGGGGTAAGCCATTTAGGACCGAGATGCGGAGGAACTTCTTCACCCAGAGAGTGGTGAACCTGTGGAATTCTCTACCACAGAAAGTTGTTGAGGCCAATTCACTAAATATATTCAAAAAGGAGTTAGATGAGGTCCTTACTACTAGGTGGATCAAGGGGTATGGCGAGAAAGCAGGAATGGGGTACTGAAGTTGAATGTTCAGCCATGAACTCATTGAATGGCGGTGCAGGCTAGAAGGGCCGAATGGCCGACTCCTGCACCTATTTTCTATGTTTCTATATGCGCACCCTCTGGCGCCGGCATTAACCCATCCGACTCTGCAAGGCGGAGCCTCCAACGTGCGTTGAAATCACACAGCGCAAAGGGAAGGATTTTTGATTTTTTTTTTGCCATCGTTCTTTTTTCATCGCAGGAGCATCAGTATGGGTAAGTTTTTTTTTAATTTATACCCGCTTATAGTTTAAATTTGGCTTTTAACTTAACTTGGAGTTTAATTGTAAACCAAATGGAAGTCCCTTCGGCCAGGGATAGCAGCGCGGATTCCCTAACTGTGGGTAAGGGTTTTTCCTCCGTTGTTTCTAGGGTCTCTGCGCTGGTTTTAAACATTTTGTAGGTGGTGGAAGTTTGCCTTATGTGGTAAAAAAATGGCGCGTAACCTTATTTTACGGGTACACCAGCGGCAGAATGTTTTCTGGCGCTGGTAGTAGACGCTGGCGCCCCAACATTGGGGAATCTTTGGAATGAACTTTGGCGCCAAAAAATTTACTGGGTGCCGAAAAAACGGTGCCCATGAACTTGGCAAAATTGGGGCCTAGATGCCTGACTAAGTTAAGGGCACCTTACATTACAGCCCTGCTAAGGTCTCCATGGTGATACTAGTTTGGTGCAGATTCTACCGCTTTGCCATCCAAAGGGCCTTGTGCAGGGAGGAGGAAACCCAGACAGCAGCAGAGAAAAACGTAGATGAGGAGCCAGAAGAGAATGCAGACAGCAGTTGCCATGCTGCAGTTTGTCACTGATGGGGACCTCCAGCCTAGAATCATGGAACGATACACCACAGAAGGAGGTTATTTCGGCCAATCATACCCGTTCCGGCTCTTTGAAAGAGCTATCCAATTCGTGTCCCCGTCCTGGCTCTGTGCACAATGCAGAGTGACTAAGAGGAAACGCTACTAGGACACCCTCAAAGCCTCCCTGATAAAGTGCAACATCCCCACCGACATCTGGGAGTCCCTGGCCAAAACCACCCTAAGTGGAGGAGGTGCAACCGGGAGGGTGCTGAGCACTGTAAGGGCGGCGGGGGCTGTTTGGGGTGTGTTGTGGGTCTCTATGAGAGGGTCAGGTTCCCTTCTGACCAACTTGAGCAGTTCAAATCGCTCTCCCTCCCTTGGGTTCTGTACTCTGGATTTATTTGGGAGAGGGTGGGGGTTACAAAAGTGCAGCGGACTCTGGTTTGAAGCAAAGAACTTTGGTTTTATTACAGTCAAAGTAATGTAGGCTTATTACTTTAGTAAGAAAATACACAGCCAAACTTACAATCACTCTAATAAAGTACAATTCAAGGAAAGTTACAAGGTCAAACTTATAATCACTCTCATAAAGTACCATACACTACACATTCAAAGCGGGTTGCAGTAAAATTATACCTCCCACCTCCCAATACCTAATTCTAGCTAGCTTAGACTCCAGGGCGGCAGGGACCTATGCTTACCAATCCTTTTGATAGTTAATGGTAGATGGTGATGTTCTTCCTTCCTTCAGGACTTCAAGACTTCAAGGCTGGAGAAGTTAGATTTACAACTGTCACGTTGGTTTCTCTCTTTGTCTTGATGAGGTAGTAGCGACCACCTCTTTTCCCCCACTCTCTCTCTTCATCTTCTCATCTCTCTAACCTCTGTTGAAAACAGTGGCCAGTTATACGATTTCAGTGTTCTAATCTTGCCACCAAATCTCTTCACAATCCTTTTGTATAATTTTGGCGAGCTTGGTTCTTCTTTGTAATATTTTGTTGAGCTCGTTAAAGTTGATATGTCTTGGGTGGGTTGATCTTCGAAGAACTGTTTCCTGATGGAAAAATTAGTTTGGTAATTGCAATGTCCTTTTGTGCTTAGTCTTTCGCATGCAGGCTGTATTGGGCCTCTTTGTGATGTATATGCTGAAAATGGTTTGTCCAGATCCATGTTGATGGGGAGCTATCTCTGGGTGATACTGTGATGGTAATGTCTCTTGTGGAGGAAGATTTCCAAATACTCATTCTTCCAGACAGGCTAACTCCGTCCTCCGTTCTCTAGGTCCGCCCACAGGCTTGAATTTGTCTTGTAAAAGTTCATAACGCTATTAAAGTTTGTAGTTTCTTCCATAAGCACTTTAGAGTTCCAAACTTTCCGATAGATAGTCCCAAATTAAATTTCCTTTCGAATGAGCCCAAACACAGGGGGGGCTCTGGTGAATTTTGCTCTCGGCAGCACTCGAGTCTCATCGCCGAGAGCATGCAGAAACCAAGCGCAGGCAGCGGAACGAGCGTGCGGCAAATCTGTCCCACCCTCCCTTACCCTCAATGTCAATCTGTCCCACTTGTGACAGGGACCATGGTTCTCGTATTGGACTGTTCAGCCACCTGAGGACTCATTCTAAGAGTGGAAGCAAGTCTTCCTCAATTCCGAGGGACTGCCTATGATGACTAAGTGCACCCTCGTCATTAATACCGTTTGCATTACTTCCCTGACATGTGTCCATTCCTTGCACTCTCCATAATTGTATTCTAAACTGTCCCAAGAAAACTCCCTGGAAAATAGTTGACCGAGGCAAATATTTTATGTTTTAGTGTTTTTGGCATGATGTTTTGCAACTTGTTGTCCATTCTCCACATTCAGATCTTTTCCCCAATCATGTTTTAATGCAGGGCAGGAGTTAGTAAGCAATCAGAAAAATGGCATGAAAAATTAAGTCCTTTTTTTTAGGAGGCAGGAGGGAGGTATTTCGACCATTAAAAAAAATCATCAAAATAAGAAAGTGATTGGGTGACATATGACCAGTATTCCCAAAGCAGCATAGAAATGATTTCCTGACAATCGATATTCCATTTACAGTTGTTGATGGAATCGAAGTGGCCTTTTTTCTGAACAATTACTGGTTGGCTTTATCCTGTTATTTGCCTCTCACTTTCTATAGGAAATTCAAATGACACTAATTTCAAGAAGCTTCTGACCGATTTCCCTGAATTTTGAAGAACCATACAATCCATCTAACCTCACAATTTTGATAAGATTTGATTTTGCTGTAATCTGTGTATTGACTGATATTATAAATTGTCAGTGTAAGTGTAATTCTCTTGTACCATATTTCTCCGGGGTTGGTTCACAAACTTTTTATGGTCAGAGAGAATGCATTGTGTGATCCTATGTTATCATCTGCAGCTAGATCTGAAAAACCCACCCACTTGCTTTGCTAGCTGTCAGCTGTGGCTCAGTGGGTAGCACTTTCACCTCTGAGTCAGAAGGTTGTGGGTTCATGTTCCACTCCAGGAACTTGAGCACTTAAATCTAGACTGACACTCCAGTGCAGTGCTGAGGGAGTGCTGCACTGTCAGAGGTGACGTCCTTCGGATGAGGTGTTAAACTGAGGCCCTGTCTGCTCTCTCAGGTGGACGTAAAAGATGCCTTGACACTATTTCGAAGAAGAACAGGGGAGTTATTCCCGGTGTCTTGGCCAATATTTATCCCTTACTCAACACAACAAAAATAGATTATCTAGTCATTATCACATTACTGTTTGTGGGAGCTTGCTGTGCGCAAATTGGCTGCTGCGTTTCCCACATTACAACAGTGACTACACTCCAAAAGTACTTCATTGGCTGTAAAGTGTTTTGAGATCTCCAGTGGTTATGAAGACGCTATATAAATGCAAGTCTTTCTTGCTAGCTGAAGCTTACTTACATACTTGAGCTGCGTAAGAGTAAAACTGAAATCAGAACTAAGGAGAATGCGTTTTTGAAAAATTAAACATATTAGTCTTGAATTTCTCCTGATTTCCTGCTTTATAACTTCAGAGAAGCAGCATAAACATCTGTAAATGGCCATTTCCAGCCCTTCTCCAGAGTTTCCATCAATCTCCGAGTGATGTTACGGCAGGAGATAAGGAGACTCCCCTGTGGAACTTCACGGCACATTTATCCAGAGGCTGCTTCCAAATATGTGCGAAGAAGTCAAACAATAAAAGCCCATTCCGTCCAATTGATGTAAAGCCGGATTTAGGGCGGTAGCGCAGCGGGGATAATAAAGTTCTGGCGCTAGGAAACCGGCATCCCAGTGCCTAAAGTGGAGGTCAGCTGGACCAGGCGATAAATGGGAGAAAGCTGAAGGCAGGTTTGGAAACATCAGTAGCAGTGTGTCAGAGCTCACAGAATCGCAGCAATGTTCAAATATTTTACATTGACCACTGCTTCATAATATCGCCCCAGGAGCTCCCACGGAATGCCCGCTCTCCCTGTCGGTGACAGCACCGGGCACTACTGCAGGCGGAAGGACCGAAGTTTGGGATCGCGGCGCTAATGGGGCGTTGCACGTTCATGATGTCACCAAAAAGTACTTGGATGTGCACTTGAAGTCCCGTAACCTGCAGGGCAACGGACCAAGAGCTAGAAAGTGGGATTAGGATGGGTAGCTCTATGTTGGCCGGCGCAAACATGATGGGCCAAAATGATCTCCTTCCGTGCTGTAAATCTCTGATTCTCATCTTCATAGGCGGTCCCTCGAGCGAGTATGACTTGCTTCCACAAGAATTCACAGATGTTTCTGTTACGTATGCTAACTGGGTTTTACCTGCCACCAGAAGGCGCGACTGTTGGAGTCCTAATGGTCACTGGCAGACACGCACAAGCCGTGTATATAATGTTGGCAGCCATGTTGAATCCTCACTTTGAGATTGAATAAACTGGAGTAAGGTCATGCCTGAACTAGCTCACCGTACTTAGCCTCGTGGAGTTATTCGATACTTAACAGTTTCAATGAAGGACCCGATGTTCCAGTCCTGAACTCCAATTGAGGCGGTGGAAGATGCCTGAGCGTGGATTTTTTTAACGTGTGGTGACCTTGGCACATCAGCCGCCACACGGGCTTGACAGAGCTCGGCCCCTTTATCCAATGGCAAGAATTGAACCAGGATGACTGGAGACCTGTTCTGCTGCATGGACCTAGTGCGCACACATATCGCAGTGTGGGCAGTTCGGTGCTGCCCCTGGGCCCTCGGCTCTTCTGGGCCCCGTACCCTCATTCGCCGCGCCTCCACCACGATGTACCAGGGCCCCGCGCTCCAGCTCTATTTATAGCCCTGACCTGCGGTGGTGGTCTCTCACAGGTCGGGGCGGCCCACCATGTTGTGAGACCACCACCGCAGGTCAGGGCTATAAATCGAGCTGGAGCACCGGGCCCTGGAACATCTATGATTCTATGAAGTTGCTGTCGTGCAGCTGTGAACTGTTGGTTGGGAGTACACTGGCGAAAGCTTTGGAGTGGGTCAGCTGCCCTCATGGCTCAGTGGCTTCGAAAGGTTTGACTCAATAAGAATTTCATACCTCAAAAAACCAAAGCAAATAATTCATGCAACAAAAACAAATCGCTGCAGGTAAAAAGAGAAAATGCTGGAGACACTCGGCAGGTCGGGCAGCATCTGTGGAGAGTTAACGTTTCAGGTCGACAGCCTTTCATCAGAATGGGAAGAAGTTGGAGATACAACGGGCTTTAAGAAAGTACAGAGGCAGGGGAAGGGGGGAGGGGAGGAAAGAACAAAAGGGAAGGTCTGTGATAGGGTGGAAGGCAGGAGAGATTCGATGACAAAAGGAATGATATTGCGAAGCAAAAGGAGAAGCTAATGAGGCAAGTAAAGAAACAAAAGATGGGTCTGGAGCAGATGTAAATGGTAATTGCAGAACCATTACAAGCACCTCCTGTCCATAAAAATGGAAGTAAAAATGGTTATGATCTGAAGTTGTTGAACTCAGTGCTGAGGCAGGCAGTCTGTAAAGTGCCTTATCGAAAGACGAGGCGCTGCTCCTTGAGCCACTTTAATTCACCAGCCCACTCTGACCTCTCTGACCTTGGCCTCCTACATTGTTGGATTGAAGCTCAACGTAAGTTTGGGATTGTATTGTAAGACTGTCCTGATTAGATCAGACGCCTGAAGCACAGCTTCAGGATCAGAGTGTCGATTGACACCACTGTGTCAGCCAACGAGTCTGAGGCGAGGTGCGATTTACAGCAGGACTTACAGCAAACAGTGCATTTTTCAGAAAACAGCAAAGCAAACAATGTCTGTTTACAGAGTTTAATTAAAAAGCATCTCTACGGAACGGCAACAAACAAAATTTGTGCGTGAAATTAATCCCAGCCATTTGCTGCCATGCGGTTCCCGGGTGTGATTGGCAGGGGAATTACCCAATCATCTCCATTCTGGCCGGGAATCGTGGTGTCCTTAAATGTAGCCGTTAATTGAGGATTTAAGTGCACGGACACTCTCAGTCCATTCCCGATGTCCAACATTTCTTTTAGCTTCAGAAATTGCCAGTACCCTGGAGCTCCACTGTACGCTTGTCACTGCTGTACCCTCTCGCACAATTGCTGTCGCTGAAATGCTTGATGCCAACAGCAATTTTCAGACTCGTTATATTAGATTTGAAATCGACCTCAAACCTCAACGGTGAAGAAAGTGTGTTGGATCCCAGTTGTGATATGTTCTTACGACATCACTAACAGCACACACTAAACAAGATGGCTCCAACAGAAAATGTCATCGTGTGACTTTACCACAAGACCCTTTTATTGTATTTACATCAGTAGTTGCAGTACATCAGTAGTCCTCGAGGTGGAGCATTAGTCCGCTAGGGGGAGCTATATTACACCAGTATTCCACTGAGCGCGCTCCGTTTTCTCTGATGAAACATGTTAACGTAGTAATTTTCGATTAGTCACATTTTATCAAAAGGAATTAGATACATGTAATGGACTGCATAATATTGATGAATTGGCATAAATAAACTCAGACATCTGGGAAATTGTTCAATTATTTTTATCGTGCAGCAAATTAAATAAATGAAAGAAGAAAGGCCAGAAATAACTGGTTAACTGTTAAATTCTCACAACCTAACCCCGATGATCTTAAACTCATAAAGATTAATTTGGCATAATCTTGTTTGGAAGGTTAGTCATGCAAAACCCCGAATGCATTTCTTAATCTTTGGTGATTTGATCACAGAGGACTCAGTACTGAAAGAGTAATAGAAATTTGATTTGTGCGAGAATGCAACCCGAGATACTGAATTCCACGCCTTGTTTGTGTGTCTCTCATGTAGCTTTGTGTTCACAATGTAGTGACAGCATTGGGCTGTTTTCATAGAATCATTGAATGGTTATAGCACAGAAGGAGGCCATTCGGCGTGTCGAGCCCATGCTTGCTCTCTGCAAGAGCACTTCAGCTAGTCCCACTCCCTGCCCTTTCCCTGTAGCCCTGAATTATTTTTTTTCCTGCAGGTACTTGTCCAATTTCCTTTTGGAAACCACAACTGAATCTGCCTCCACCACCCTTTCAGGCAGTGATAAATGGTAATGAGGGGCCACTCTGGAATTGAACCAGGGAACTTTTAATCTCACAATCACATGCTCGACCACTGAGCTACACACCCAGACAGATCAAACATTATGAAAATGCTGCACTAGCCCACACGGGGATCAAACCCACAGCTTTGGCGTTATTAGTACCACGCTCTTATCAACTGAGCTAATCACTCATAGGGCCCAAGTTTGCCCCCCTGCTTAAAACGGCGATTTTGTACAAGAAAAACCATGCTGAAAACTTACTTCGGTATTCTCCCCGCTGCTGGAACGTCACAGGCCCTTGGCGGAAGCACTGTGGGGCGGAACCAGGTTCCGGTGCTGAAAACAGTGCCAGGACCTCTGCACATGCGCGCTAGAGTGTGCGCGGATGTGCAGTAGCTCCTCACCCCCACAATCTCTGCAGGCTGTGTGGGAGGGGCCTGAAGCATGCCGCCCCTAGCCCTGGCCAAATGGGCTCCCTCGGTTTAACGTCTCATTCGATAGCATACCAAAAAACACTCTGTTAAAGATTGTAAAAACAGGGATGTTTTAATTCCTCCTTGTTGGTTATTATAGTAAAAATGCAGACTAGTACAAGAATCTATTGTTAGGGTAAGTTTCACCCCCGAGGTCATGGTCAAGACAACTTCTCATTAATCTTTATTGGGAAAAAAATTGTACCCTTTTAAATATAAACCCCACCCCTAATAGCGGCCACGTTCCCTGCCGCGTTCAGCCTCCCCCCCCGCTTTACCGATGCCACGTTGAGCCTAGCCTCCTGGTGTGCATCTTACCGCCCCTAGCCCTGGCTGAATGGGCTCCCTCATGGGCATCCAGCTGCTTGTGTTTTTCTGCAGTAAAGCTTTGCTGAAGGTAGGACTTCTTTTTTTTATCTGTTTATTTATTTATTTATTGATTGATTATGTCCTAAATTCTTGTTTGATTTACATTCAAGTTCACTCTTCATCTGCTTTCAAAAGGAATTCTGTAAAATAGTTTGGCTGAAACTCTTATTTGCAGGACTTGCTATAATGTATTTGCTAGTTTACCAATCCATTTTTAATCTAGTTGTTTAGTGCTTTGTAAGTCTTGGTGCTAGCTGCAGGTCCTCTCAGCTTCCTTGTATTTTTTATTTGTTATTGAATGCTTATTTTTGTGCTTTGTTTAGTGCTTGATGCTTTAAATGTACTTACCTGCGCTGATTTCTTAGCTCACCACAAGGTTTTTCTGTGCAGCCACAAGTGGCCACATACGCTGGCCTAAGTTAGTTTAGAGTGACTTTTAGCTGTCTAAACATGCTTAAATGGCCAAAACAGTGGCTGGTAATGCCCCCTTTAGAAAAAAAACGAAACAAAAAAAAGCAACTAACTCACTTACACTGGAGCAAATTAAATGAGTGGAATTGCGATTTTTAAGATACTCCAAAAAAAATCTAGTTGCTCCAAAAAGAACGGAGCAACTCCTGGGGAAACTTGGTCCATTGAGTGCCCATGCTTTTGGTTGATCTCGTATAGTATTTTGGGAGAATGTTTCCAAAGGTTTTTTTATTCATTCATGGGCGCTGCTGGCAAGGCTGGCATTTATTGCCCATCCCTAATTGCCCATCAGACATGAGTGTGAGTCTTGCAGCATTGATAAGTGCGTGAGGGTCAGGTGAAGCTATGAATGTGAGGTATGAATCATAAGAACATAAGAACTAGGAGCCCCTCGAGCCTGCTCCGCCATTCACTAAGATCAGGGCTGATCTTCTACCTCAACTCTACTTTCTTGCACTCTCCCCATATCCCTTGATACCCTTAATATCCAAAAATCTATCAATCTCTATCTTGAATAGACGCAAAGACTGAGCCCCCACAGTCCCCTGGGGTAGAGAATTCCAAAGATTCACCACCCTCTAAGTGACGAAGTTTCTCCTCATCTCTGTTCTAAATGGCTGACTCCTTATTCTGAGACTGTGACCGCTGGTTCTATACTCCCCAGCCACAGGAAGCATCCTCCCTGCATCTACCCTGTCAAGCCCTGTAAGAATTGTATATGTTTCAATGAGATCACTTCTCATTCTTCTAAACTCTAGAGAATATAGGCCTAGTCTACTCAAACTCTCCTCATAGGACAATCTCCCATCCCAGGAATCAGTCTGGTGAACCTTTGTTGCACTCCCTCGATGGCAAGTATATCCTTCCTTAGGTAAGGAGACCAAAATTGTACACAATACTCCAGGTGTGGTCTCACCAGGGCCCTATATAATTGCAATAAGACATCTTTACTCTTATACTCAAATCCTCTTATAATAAAGGCCAAAATACCATTTGCTTTCTTAATTGCTTGCTGTACCTGCATGTTAACTTTCAGTGATTCATGTACAAGGACACCCAGGTCCCTCTGAACACCAACATTTCCCAATCTCTCACCATTTAAAAAATACTCTGCTTTTCTATTTTTCCTACCAAAGTGGATAACTTCACATTTCTCCAAATTATGTTCCATTTGTCATGAATTGTGACTGATAGAGATTGCTGGTAAGTGAGTGATGGAGGAGAATATCATGCATTGAGCAGGGTGTGTGGCTAGTGGTGCAGTTGATGGGAGACGACATTTGAAGATGCATTCACTGACCTTGACCACTCGTGTGAAGTCATTAAACTTCTTTCAGCGCTGTACCCAGGCCCTGGGGCAACACTGCGGGCATTGACCGCGTCAGCTATCTGCTGCCACTGCCGTCGCTGTGTGTGTCTGAGGGGCCTTCTGGCCTCCTGCGGATAGAGGACCTGTTTCCTCCTTTCCACCTCCTGCAGTAAGGCCTCTAGTGCTGCGTCTGAGCACCTTGGAGGCCTTTCTCCGGCCTGTTGAGCCATTATCCAGTCACATTTGCCTTCACAAACAGATGCTGCAGATAGAATGCAGACTGACTTTAAGAAGTGGAGGCTAGCTTTAACTGGAGCTAGAACAATTTGTATTTGAAATCATTAGTTGGCAGAGTGTCTGTGAGTATGGGTGAGAATAGGTTAGCGATCAGTGACATCTCTGCTGAAGCCCCAGTTGTCCATTACTTTATTGTTTATTCCTCCCCACCAACAAAGGCCACTTTCTCTTTTGAAGAGAGACTTGCATTTATATAGCACCTCTCATGACCATCAGACGTCGCAAAGCGCTTTACTGCCAATGAAGTACTTTTTGAAGTGTAGTCACTGTTGTAATGTAGGAAATGTAGCAGCTTATTTCTGCAGACAAGCTCGCACAAACAGAAATGTGATAATGACCAGATAGTCTGTTTTAGTGATGTTGATTGAGGAATAAATATTGGCCAGGACACTGGGGATAACTCAAAATAGTGCTTTGGGATCTTTTACGTCTACCTGGGAGAGCAGATGGGACCTCTGCTTCAAGACACTTTAGATTGGCTCTCCATGATCACATGACCCAATTGCTGATTGGTCCCCTTGGAGGATAAGACACACCCTGTAGTTTCTCTGAAATGTGTCATTAGAACCGCCCAGCCCAAGTTCTGAGTTAGTTTGCAAAGTGTAATTCGAGCCATTCTGACTGTCGACTCCAGACAGGATAGAGCTCCTCATCCCAGCCCAAGTTCATGTCGCCCCAGCCCTAGTTCATGCCCCGCCCCCCAGCCAAAGTTCCTGCCCCATCCCAGCCAAAGTTCCATACCACTACCCCCCTCTTCTGCACCACTGCCTGCCTGTCGCTGCACCATAGATGGGGCATTGTGTTTGTATCAGGTTTATTGGGTATGAAGTGAATAGTGACACACGCACCAAGCTTTCTGAGAAATCGAGTGTGGTGTAAAGGGAGTGGGGTTGGAAGAAATTGATCTGTCTTCCCTGAGTTCTCTGTCTCTCCCCCAGTCTCTCTCTCTCTCTCGCTCTCTGCCCCAGTCTCTCTCTCTCTCTCTCCCTACCCAATCTCTCACTCTCCCTCTCCCCAGTCTCTCTCTCCCCCTCCTCAGTTTCTCTCTCCCCTCCCCAGTCACTTACTCTCCTTCCTCCCCAGTCTCACTCTCCCCCCTCCCCAGTCCCTTTCTTTCCCCCAGTCCCTTTCTTTCCCCCAGTCCCTTTCTTTCCCCCAGTCTCTTTCTCTCTCCCCGTCTCTCTCCCTCCCCCAGTCTCTCTCTCTCCCCCAGTCTCTCTCTCTCTCCCCCAGTCTTTCTCCCTCCACCAGTCTCTATCTCTCCCCCAGTGTCTCACTCTCCCACCAGTCTCTCTCCCCTCCCTAATCTCTCTCTCCCTCCCCAGTCTCTCTTCCCCCACATTCTCTCTCCCTCCCCCAGTTTCTCTCTGTCCCCCAGTCTCTCGCTCTCCCCAGACTCTCACTTCCCCCCTCCCCAGTCTCTCATTCTCCCCCTGTCTCTCTCCCCCCTCCCCTATCTCTCTCTCTCCCTCCCCCAGTCGCTAAATCCCCACCCCCAAGTCTCTCTCCGCCCCCCCCCCCAGTCTCTCTCCATCCCCAGTCTTTCTCTCCCCAGTCTACCCACCCAATCCTCCAGTCTCTCTCTCCTCCACCAGTCTCTCTCTCTCTCTTCCCCAGTCTCTAACCCCATCCCCCCACCAAGTCTCTCTCTGCTCCCTCCCCCCAAGTCTCGCTCCATCCCCCAGTCTCTCTCTCTCCCCCCAGTCTCTCCCCCACTAGTCTCTCTCTCTCTCTCCCCTAGTCTCCTCCCCCCCAGTCTCTCTCTCCCCCAGTCTCTCTCTCTTTCTCTTTCTCCCCCAGTCTCCACCCCCAGTCTCTCTCTCTCCCCCAGTCTCTACCTCTCCCCCAGTCTCTACATGCCCCCCCCATCCCCCAGTCTCTCTCCTATCTCCGATGTTTCCTCTCTCACAGAAGACCACGAAAATATTTGTGTAGATAATCACAGTGATATTCTAGGCTAAAGTCCTGAAGATAATCCAAAGGCTAGACATGGGCAGCAGAGCTTCCCATGGCACAGCTCCAGCTCACAATACATGCCCGACTTCCGGTGTTGGGTTCAGGGGTCTGCACATGCGTAGGCGAAGGGGGTGGAGTTCAGGGCGCGCAGGCACAGAAATCTTCTGCGAGGACAGGCAGTCAGTGTTCTTGATCAGGCCAATATCCCCAGCATCGAAGCACTGACCGCACTCGAGCAGCTCCATTGGGCGGGCCACATTGTTCGCATGCCTGACACAAGACTCCCAAAGCAAGCGCTGTACTCGGAACTCCTTCACAGCAAGTGAGCCCCAGGTGGGCAGAGGAAATGCGACAAGGACACTCTCAAAGCCTCCCTGATAAAGTGCAGCATCCCCACCAACACCTGGGAGTCCCTGGCCAAAGACCGCCCTAAGTGGAGGAAGAGCATCCGGGAGGGCGCTGAGCACCTCGAGTCTCATCGCCGAAAGCATGCAGAAAACAAGTGCAGTCAGCGGAAGGAGAGTGCGGCAAACCAGACTCCCCACCCATCCTTTCCTCCAATGACTGTTTGTCCCACCTGTGACAGAGACTGTAATTCCCGTATTGGACTGTTCAGTCATCTGAGAACTCACTTTTAGAGTGGAAGCAAGTCTTCCTCGATTTCGAGGGCCTGCCTATGATGATGGTGGCATCGATACGTGTGTCAATAATGCAAACTGCCGGCAGTGCAGAAAAGAAAATACCTTTTGATAAACAGTTTTCCATGAAGACAATCGTGAACACACAAGCTTTCCTCCACACCATGCTCCTGGGAAAAAGGCATCTGAAGAAAATGCATTATAAATCAGTGCATGTTATGGAGCAAATGTTGAGCACCAATTTTCTATTATTCAGGGAGTTATAAACACTGGCTACTGTATTAAAGGTCATGGGCTGTACCATATATCAGAGAGGGCTATGGTGAGGCACTGCAGTATATATCGCAAACAGTCTTCAGAATGGTTTCAATGCAGCACCCGCAGTGATGTGATACCTGCTAATTTACTTGTCACTGTAAGTAGTTCGGAGCGACCACAGCTATATTTAGTTAGTGGAGGACAGAGTTCAGTTAGCTAAGGTGCCCAATGATTCCTGTTGTAACTCCCCAAGCTAGAAACCGAATTATAATGCTTAGGAATGATACAAGCCACGAAACAACTTTTGGAACAGTGTTCAATTCCCTCAGCTCAAAAATGTGTTTAAGGATGGGCAGGCTATCTGAACAAATTCTAACTGTAACAGTTTGTACAGTGGGGTGCCACATAATATACAGTTCAGGAGCTAATCCTGTTACCAGCCACTGGAAAAATAGAACTTATTTGAATGGATAAGTTTTTCAGCATGAATAAAACTAGGTATTGAAGAAACATTATTCCCTCATCAATTTAGTTGCATACGATTGAATCCAAATTTAACGGCACCTCTGAAGAACCAATCGGGTATGGATCGAAATTATCCAAGGAGCACAAAGGTATTGGCTGCTTTAACTGTGTCCTGGGCATATATCAGCTAAAGGGATCGGTTTGGAAATATATTTGATTGGCTGCTCCGTCGAAGCTTAACGGACAATAATTTAAATTCGTGTGGTTCTGTCGCAGTCAGGAAATATTTCTCAGCCCACCTGTACAAAGCCTTCAGAGTGATAGCGAGAGGTTAATAGCTTCAGTGAAAAGTGGGGAAAAAGTAAGTGCTGCTCTGAAAAGATATCTGTATTTTTGATTCATTCTCAGGATGTTGGCATCGCGGGTGTTATGTATGTAATAACTCGGTAAGCTGAATACTGTAAACTAACAGGTTATGGATGAATTAGGACTTTCAATCCCTGACATGGTCATTGCCACTCCCATCAGATCGGCTACCCAGCCCCCAGTCAAAACAGACTCAGAACGCTCGCCCAGGGCTGGAGTTGAACTGAGACGATCAACTCGGGAGCAGAAAGCCCCGGACCATCCTAATTTGAAAAAAGACAGTTACTAATATCTTAAAGGGGGATATTGTCATGTATGTATGCTTGGGGTTACTAGCCACCAGGCGGCGCCACTGTCGGAGGTCATTGGGCTGTACGCACGTGTGTGCGGCCCAGGTATAACAGGCAAGCCATCATGTAATGTCATCACTTTGGGCCATAATAAAGCAGAGCCAGGTTTGCACCTGTGTTAGTTTACAGTATTCAGTCTATCGAGTTATTCCATACATAATAAGTCGCTTTCACAAAAACTCTATCTTGAGACGTACCCCAAACCCAGTTGTCGCCTTTTCTTAGCAGCATGTGCAGTGGCTCTAATGAAGTGCTCAATCTAGGCAGGAAATTACAGAAGTGGTTGAGTAGACCAAGGAACGAACGCAACTCCGTCACATTCTGAGGCTTGGGTGCATTTTTGATGGCCTTGGTTTTCGAGTCCGTAGACCTGATGCCGTCAACAGCAATACTCCTCTCCAGGAATTCGATGTCCGGTGCCATGAAGACGCACTTCGAAAGTTTCAGTCTGAGTCCCACTTTGTCCAGACAATGTGGAACCTCTTCCAGGTTGTTCAGATGTTCGGTGGTGTCGCGACCTGTGACCAAGATGTCATTTTGCAACACGATGGTTCTAGGGACGAACTTCAGTAGACTCTCCATGTTCCTCTGAAATATGGCTGCAGCCGAGTGAATTCCGAAAGGATGCCTGTTTTAGATAAACAGTCCTTTATGAGTGTTGAAGCACGTAAGTTTCTTCAACCTCTCAATCAGCTTCTGTGTCATATAGGCCGACGTCAGATCCAGTTTAGTGAATGACTTCCCCCCAGCTAGCATTGCAAACAGGTCATCAGCCTTCGGTAACGGGTATTGATCCTGTTTTGAAACTCAGTTGATCGTACCATTGTAGTCTCCACAAATCCTGACAGCGCCATCATTCTTCAACATAGGAAAAATGGGACTGGCCCATTCGTTAAATTCGACCGGTGACATGACCCCTTGACGCTGAAGTCTGTCCAGTTCGATTTCGACCTTCTCCCTCATCATGTACGGAACCGCCCGAGCTTTATGATGGATGGGTCGTGCATTCAAGTCCACTTGGATTTGCAATTTGGCTCCCGTGAAATTGCTGATGCCTGGTTCCACCAGCGAGGGGAACTTGCTCAGCAATTGAGCACATGGAGTTTCATCCTCCAAAGATAACGCTTTGATATCGTTCCAATTTCCTTTGATTTTTCTAGCCACTTCCTGCCGAACAGCGTTGGCCATTGCCTGGAACAATCCATAACGGTCAATCATGAACCGCATCATCATACAACACCTTGACTACTGCACTGCCAATCACCATTATGAGTTCTTTAGTGTACGTAGGCAACTTGTCATTGCATAGACTCAGCTTAGGCCTCACAGCCTTAGTATCCTACAGCTTGTCGAATGTCCTCTGGATCATTATTGATTGACTTGCACCCGTGTCCAATTCCATCGGTACTGGCACCGTTCAGTTTCACATTAATCATTATCGGTTGGCTCTTTGTTCGGAAGAAATACAGTCCATACACTTTCTCCTCTGGTATCTTGGACTGTGTCGCAGCACGCTTGCTCAGTTGTGGTTACATGTACTGGAGATGCCCCAGTCTCCAACAGCCTTTACAAATGTACTGTTTAAACCGAGACTGATGAGGCCAATGATTGCCCCCACAACACCAACACGGTGAAATCGGATTCATTCCCATTGGCAGACTTTGGGCAGGCACAGATTTTGCATACACAGTCGAGTAGGCCCTTGCCAAGTTCCGATTTTTCGATGATATCTGCTTTAAGTTTTTTCCTTTGTCATGTATGCTTGGGCAATCGTGATGGCCTTGCTCAAATCCAGCATCTCCGCCGCTAGTAACTTATGCAGGATCACCTCGTGGTTGATGCCAATTTCAAAGAAGTCCCACAGCATGTCTTCCAATGCATTTTCGAACTTACACGGTCCAGCTAGACGTCTTAGTTTGGCAACAAATTCCGACACATCCTGGCCCTCAGAATGAACGTGCTTGTAGAATCGATATCGTGAGATGATGATGCCTTCTTCTAGTTTGAGATGGTCACGTACCAGAGCAGACAATTCCTCATAGTCTTTGTCCATTGGACTTGCAGGCGAGAGAAGATTCTTTGAGTCTATAGATTTTCGGACCGCAAACTGTGAGGAAGACCGCCCTGTGCCTAACTGAGTCAGTGGGTTCCTCCATTTTGTTGGCCATGAAGTACTGGTCCAGCTGAGCTACAAAATTTGCCCAGTCCTCTTCCTCCACGAATCTCTCCAGAATTCTAATTGTGCTCATTTCTTTGGCGACGAGGTTCTTAAGTTACCTCGTCGCCAAATGTTATGTATGTAATCACTCGATAGACTGAATACTGTAACCTAACACAGGTACAAACTGGCTCTGTTTTATTAGGGCCCAAAGTGATCACTTTACATGATGGCCTGCCTTTTATACCTGGGCCGCACACACATGCGTACAACCGAATGATCTCCGACAGTGAACGCCACCTGGTGGCTAGTAACCCCAAGCATACATACATGATAGCGGGCAAGGCAGATATTTATTGCCCATCCGTCGTGACCCTGAGAAGGTGGTGGTAGGTCTTCTTCCTGAACCGCTGAAGTCTGTGTGATTAAGACGATTCCTGTTAGGTAGGGAGTTCCAGGATTTTGACTCAGTGAAGCTGAAGGAATGGCGATATATGTCCAAGTCAGGATGGCTTATCCCTTGGAGGGCTACTGGGAGGTGATGATAAGAACATAAGAACATAAGAAATAGGAGCAGGAGTAGGCCATACGGCCTCTCGAGCTTGCTCCGCCATTTAACACGATCATGGCTGATCTGATCATGGACTCAGGTCCACTTCCCTGCCCGCTGATGCTCCTCGACATTGTAGGTGGTGGAGGTTGCTGGCTTGGATGGTGCTGCCGGAGAAGCCTTGTCAAGTTGCTGCAGTGCATCCGTGTTGATAGTATAAACTGCAGCGAAAGTATTTCAGTGGTGGAGGGGTGGAAGTTGAAGCGACTTGATGAGGTGCTGATTGAGCAGATTGCTTTGTCCTGATGTTGAGCTTGTTGAGTGTTGTTACAGCTGCACCCAACCAGGGAAGCGGAGAGTGTTCCATCATATTCCTGACTTGTGCCTTGCAGGTAGTGGAGGGATTTTTGAGGAGTCAGGAGATGTGCCACTCGCAGGTTACGGGAGCCTCTGACCTGCTCTGGTAGCCACGGAATTTGCGTGGCTGGTCCAGTTGTGTTTCTGGTCAATGGTGAGGGTGGGAGAGTTGGCGATGATAATTCTGCTGCATGTCAGGGGAAGGTGGAGATGGTCATTGCGTGGTACTTGTCTGGCACAGATGTTATTTGCCATTTATCAGCCCGAGCCTGATGTTGTCCAGCTCTTGCTGCATTCAGGTATGAGTTGCTTCATTATTGGAGGAATTGTGAATGGAGCTGAACACTCTGCAATAATCATTGAGCAACCCTACTCAGATCTTATGATGGAGGGAAGGTCACTGCTTAAGATAGTTGGTCCTAGGTCAGTGCATTGAGGAACTATGTACATTATAGTTTTGCACAACAGAGCAACTATCTGTTGTTCTCTGCTTATTCCAGAAGATAGCTAAGCTACAAAGCTACTGTAAAATCAACTGCTATTATGCACCTATTCTTTTACTATTTAATCTAGTTGGTTGGCAATTAAAGCTATAATCTAATGAAGTCTTATTCCCTGTGCCCTGAAGTCAAGAAAGATCACATAAGACCACATCATACAGCCAGTAAGCCAAAATACTGGTTTTCTGTTCAATCCCTGGACACACGACAGATTTGCCTAGCTATCATATGATGAGGATGATATCTGGGACAATGAAAGCACTGTCTGGTTTGTAGGGACAAAAGGCTGACGTTTGGGAAGGATTGACGACACTGAACCCAAAACAAGATATAGAGTGATAAAGTAAAGCACCCCAGAATGTGACAGATGGATTATTATCATTTCTAAGTGAAGACTCAATTGACTATCAGTCCATGAACCTTAATTTAATTTGATTGACTTATAGGACAGGAAGATTATAAAATCAGAGAGATGCATTACTCTGACTGGGCATGCTGATAACCATTTATTTCTCAACTCATATTTTATATTTTGTTCTGGTTATTCGTTCACGAGATGTGGGCATCGCTGACAAGGCCAGGTTTTATTGCCCCTTCCTAATTTCCCTCGAGAAGGTGGTGGTGAGCCGCCTTCTTGAACCGCTGCAGTCCGTGTGGTGAGAGTACTCCCACAGTGCAGTTCGGGAGGGAGTTCCAGGATTTTGACCCAGCGCCGATGAACGAACGTCGATATATTCTCACGTCAGGATGACGTGTGACTTGCAGGTGTTCCCATTGCACCTGCTGCCCTTGTCCTTCTAGGTGGTAGAGGTCATGGGTTTGGGTGGTGCTGCCGAAGAAGCCTTGGTGAGTTGCTGAAATGGATTTTCACACATTCAAGTTGCACTGACTTTTGATCTGGATGTCATAGTTAATATTTAATTAGGATACCTATGCTGCATGTTGAGAATAGAAAAAAACTTACTGTAATTTAAAATACTGCACCATTTAGAATAAAGAAGAGCTTTGCAGATTCTCTTTGACTCTTTTACAGTAATGTTCTCATTGACCAGGAATTGATTATATTTTCAGAGGCATCTGTTATCAAGAAATCACTGCAAATGAAAACGCAAAAGAACTAACCAGAAATCTGAAAAGCAAATACACTTAATGAAACATTCTCAGAGTTGCAATATTTTATAATTGCACTGTGATGCAAACTCAACCTTAAGCATAGATCAATATATGTATTAAGATCTCAACACTCAAGTGGTTTCATTTTCTGTGAGCATCAAAACTGAAGCATGTGCTAATTGTGCGTTAAAATGTAATCATTTTGTTAGCTAACGCTGAGAGTGAAAAAATAATTTATGAGCAAAAAACTTTCCAACCTTACTTTTGCTCCCACTGCTTAATGCCAAGTAAGGATGTGTTAATGGCTTGCAATGTCAACTGGTATGCCTTTCTGTTGGGTGCAGTAAATGTTTCACTGACACTGCTCTCAAGGCACAAGGGAATTGCAGCATAGGTATCCTAGTGGCCTGGAAATCGAGGCCTCCCCAGGTCCGTATGAAGTTTCTGCGGACCCGGGAAGACATCGGAAAAGCCGGCTTTTCTGACAGATGATCCGCATCTCGGGAGCAAGGACATTTGCACGGGCAAGATTGCGATATTTACCCACATCTTGCCCAGCAAATGTCCTCAAAATTCTTGCGCCTGAAAAAGCAGGCACATATCCTACTTTTACAGGCGTAAATGTTTAAAAACATACACAAATATAATAAAATTAAATTAAATAAACACATTTTATTGTTAAAAACTCTGCCCACTAAGGTAAGTTTTTTTTTTAACCCGAATTACAAAACTTTAAAAAAAAATTCTAAGGCATTTATTAACTTTAATTTCAATTAATTTTAATTACATGAGTTCTGTTTTTTATTTTTTATTAGTATATTTGTTTTTTTTTCCATTAATATCAATGAGAACTCATAGATACGGAGTTCTCATTGCAATTAATGGGAAAGCTGTGGAATACTGTACCTGATTGGCTGAGCAGTCAAATGTGACTGCACCTTCTGCGTGGGAACCTGGAGGACGGGAGCGCGCTTCGCAGTGCGGGAAGAGAAGGCCTCCCCACCGGAATCCCATGCTCCTCCCGGACTACCAGGTAATTTTGTAGAAATTTTACAGGTCGGAGGAAATTGCCCGTGGGAAGCCTCCGACCGCAATTTCAGCCCAATTGTGTTCCAGGAACACCTCCCAAACCCGCGACCTTACCACCTAGAAGGACAAAGGCAGCAGGCGCCATACCATTACCTCCAAGTACCCCTCCAAGTCACACACCATCCTGAATTGGAAGTAAATCGGCGTTCCCTCACCGTCACTGGGTCAAAATCCTAGAACTCCCTTCACAACAGCATTGTGGAAGTACCTCCATCTCATGACTGCAACACATGACTCTAGACTTGACTACTCCAACGCACACCTGTAAGGGGTTCTGGGGAGTTTTGTGCCTTGGGTGTCTCTCTCTGGGCTTCTGCCCTCACAGCTTATGCCTGGCCTGTGAGGTACCCTGAGTGCTGCAAGAGCACTCCTGGAGAGACTGTGTCCACAGCTTATGAAGGGGGTTTTGAGACTCGTGCATCCCCACAGCTTATGACTAGCCTGTGAGGCACCTGTGAGTGTCAAGCACTCCTAACCCCTCTCTTCCCTAGCCTGTGGCACACAGTTGAGCATTTTCGAGGCGCTCCTGGCTTCCCTTACACTGTTCTGACACAAGACTCACGATCAGGAGATGTAATACAACAGAACTGAGACGAGGCGATTCCAAGAGGAACTTTAAGTTTCCAATTTATTTGAAAAGGTGTATCTCAACAAACAGCAATACACCAACAAAACAATCCTCCTAAATCCCACTAAACGGACACAGCAAAAATGTTTACACAAGTTTAACAGCAGTGCAATGCCCAATCTCCCACTTTCCTGACCTAACTGAGTTGGGAGTTCTGGGGACCAGAGATTTTACTCACCACAGCCTTTACAGTTTTTCCAGGTCAAAACGCAGTTTCAGGGTTCTCTTTTTGCTATCTTCAGGATCTTGAAGTTATAGAAACATAGAAACATAGAAAATAGGTGCAGGAGTAGGCCATTCGGCCCTTCTAGCCTGCACCACCATTCAATGAGTTCATGGCTGAACATTCAACTTCAGTACCCCATTCCTGCTTTCTCGCCATACCCCTTGATCCCCCTAGTAGTAAGGACTTCATCTAACTCCTTTTTGAATATATTTAGTGAATTGGCCTCAACAACTTTCTGTGGTAGAGAATTCCACAGGTTCAACACACTCTGGGTGAAGAAGTTCCTCCGCATCTCGGTCCTAAATGGCTTACCCCTTATCCTTAGACTGTGACCTCTGGTTCTGGACTTCCCCAACATTGGGAACATTCTTCCTGCATCTAACCTGTCTAACCCCGTCAGAATTTTAAATGTTTCTATGAGGTCCCCTCTCATTCTTCTGAACTCCAGTGAATACAAGCCCAGTTGATCCAGTCTTTCTTGATAGGTCAGTCCTGCCATCCCGGGAATCAGTCTGGTGAACCTTCGCTGCACTCCCTCAATAGCAAGAATGTCCTTCCTCAGGTTAGGAGACCAAAACTGTACACAATACTCCAGGTGTGGCCTCACTATTGCCCTGTACAACTGTAGCAACACCTCCCTGCCCCTGTACTCAAATCCCCTTGCTATGAAGGCCAACATGCCATTTGCTTTCTTAACCGCCTGCTGCACCTGCATGCCAACCTTCAATGACTGATGTACCATGACACCCAGGTCTCTTTGCACCTCCCCTTTTCCTAATCTGTCACCATTCAGATAATAGTCTGTCTCTCTGTTTTTACCACCAAAGTGGATAACCTCACATTTATCCACATTATACTTCATCTGCCATGCATTTGCCCACTCACCTAACCTATTCAAGTCACTCTGCAGCCTCACAGCATCCTCCTCGCAGCTCACACTGCCACCCAACTTAGTGTCATCCGCAAATTTGGAGATACTACATTTAATCCCCTCATCTAAATCATTAATGTACAGTGTAAACAGCTGGGGCCCCAGCACAGAACCTTGCGGTACCTCACTAGTCACTGCCTGCCATTCTGAAAAGTCCCCATTTACTCCTACTCTTTGCTTCCTGTCTGACAACCAGTTCTCAATCCATGTCAGTACACTACCCCCAATCCCATGTGCTTTAACTTTGCACATCAATCTCTTGTGTGGGACCTTGTCGAACGCCTTCTGAAAGTCCAAATATACCACATCAACTGGTTCTCCCTTATCCACTCAACTGGAAACATCCTCAAAAAATTCCAGAAGATTTGTCAAGCATGATTTCCCTTTCACAAATCCATGCTGACTTGGACCTATCATGTCACCTCTTTCCAAATGCACTGCTATGACATCCTTAATAATTGATTCCATCATTTTACCCACTACCGATGTCAGGCTGACCGGTCTATAATTCCCTATTTATTCTCTCCCTCCTTTTTTAAAAAGTGGGGTTACATTGGCTACCCTCCACTCCATAGGAACTGATCCAGAGTCAATGGAATGTTGGAAAATGACTGTCAACGCATCCACTATTTCCAAGGCCACCTCCTTAAGTACTCTGGGATGCAGTCCATCAGGCCCTGGGGATTTATCGGCCTTCAATCCCATCAATTTCCCCAACACAATTTCCCGGCTAATAAGGATTTCCCTCAGTTCCTCCTCCTTACTAGACCCCCCGACCCCTTTTATAACCGGAAGGTTGTTCGTGTCCTCCTTCGTGAATACCGAACCAAAGTACTTGTTCAATTGGTCCGCCATTTCTTTGTTCCCCGTTATGACTTCCCCTGATTCTGACTGCAGGGGACCTATGTTTGTCTTTACTAACCTTTTTCTCTTTACATATCTATAGAAACTTTTGCAATCCATCTTAATGTTCCCTGCAAGCTTCTTCTCATTCTCCATTTTCCCTGCCCTAATCAAACCCTTTGTCCTCCTCTGCTGAGTTCTAAATTTCTCCCAGTCCCCAGGTTCGCTGCTATTTCTGGCCAATTTGTATGCCACTTCCTTGGCTTTAATACTATCCCTGATTTCCTTTGATAGCCACGGTTGAGCCACCTTCCCTTTTTTACTTTTATGCCAGACAGGAATGTACAATTGTTGTAGTTCATCCATGCGGTCTCTAAATGTCTGCCATTGCCCATCCACAGTCAACCCCTTAAGTATCATTCGCCAATCCATCCCAGCCAATTCACGCCTCATACCTTCAAAGTTAGCCTTCTTTAAGTTCTGGACCATGGTCTCTGAATTAACTGTTTCATTCTCCATCCCAATGCAGAATTCCACCATATTATGGTCACTCTTCCCCAAGGGGCCTCGCACAACGAGATTGCTAATTAATCCTCTCTCATTACATAACACCCAGTCTAAGATGGCCTCCCCCCTAGTTGGTTCCTCGACATATTGGTCTAAAAAACCATCCCTTATGCACTCCAGGAAATCCTCCTCCACCGTATTGCTTCCAGTTTGGTTAGCCCAATCTATGTGCATATTAAAGTCACCCATTATAACTGCTGCACCTTTATTGCACGCACCCCTAATTTCATGTTTGATTTTTTCTGTTGTGATTTTCTTGGAAACTTGGTGGTTGTTGCGTCTTGTTGTTGCTGTGGATCTACCTGAGTCCAGCTCTCAGGGGAAGATCCTTGTGGAAAAAGGAAAAGGTTCAGTCTCCAGTAGCGAAAGGAGGCTGAACTGATGCTGTCTCGGGATGGTGGTTTGCTTCTTCTGTCTTCGGACACTGGACTTCCTTCTGTGTCGAAAGGCTGACTGCTTGCTGGAACACGAGAACGGAACAACTTGTCGGGGCAGAAACCCCTTCTTATATCCAGTTATCCAGCCAGACTTTCGTGCTGAAATAAATCCTTCCCATTGGTGGGCTTGTGATTTTTGAAAAATGCAGCAGTGTTGGATTTCGAGGGGGGGTTTTCCACTGACCATCCCTGATGTTAACCTAATCAAGGTTTGAGTAGATGTTAATTGGGTTGGCAGGGTGACTTGGACAGGTTAGGTGAATGGGCAAGTGCATAGTAGATGCAGCATAATGTGGATAAATGTGAAGTTATCCACTTTGGGGGCAAAAACATGAAGACAGAATATTATATGAATGTTGGCAGATTAGGAAAAGGGGAGGTGCACCGAGACCTGGGTGTCATGGTTCATCAGCCATTGAAGTTGGCATACAGGTACAGCAGGAGGTGAAGAAGGCAAATGGTATGTTGGCCTTCATAGCTAGGGGATTTGAGTATAGGAGCAGGCAGGTCTTTCTGCAGTTGTACAGGGCCTTGGTGAGGCCTCACCTGGAATATTGTGTTCAGTTTTGGTCTCGTAATCTGAGGAAGGATGTTCTTGCTATCGAGGGAGAGCAGCGAAGGTTCATCAGACTGATCCCCGGGGTGGCTGGACTGACATATGAGGAGAGACTGGATCAACTGGGCCTTTATACATTGGAGTTTAGGAGGATGAGAGGGGATCTCATAGAAACGTATAAGATTCTGACGGGACTGAACAGGTTAGATGCGGGTAGAATGTTCCCGATGTTTGGGAAGTCCAGAACCGGGGGACACAGTCTTCGGATAAGGGGCAGGCCGTTTAGGACTGAGATGAGGAGAAACCTCTTCACTCAGAGTTGTTAACCTGTGGAATTCCCTGCCGCAGAGAGTTGTTGATGCCAGTTCATTGGATATATTCAAGAGGGAGTTAGATATGGCCCTTACGGTGAAGGGGATCAAGGGGTATGGAGAGAAAGCAGGAAAGGGGTACTGAAGGAATGATCAACCATGATCTTATTGAATGGTGGTGCAGGCTCGAAGGGCCGAATGGCCTGCTCCTGCACCTATTTTCTATGTTTCTATGTTTCTATGTGTGGGCCTCCTGTAGCCATTGTGTAGGCCCTCGGTTTGTTTTGGGTTCCCTAGTTTTCTTAAGGCCTGCATGATATCCCTCCATAGTGTAAACGTGGGGGAGACAATAGCCCGGTATCGGTTATGAGCCAGTCCCGAGGTTTCGAGCAAGGGCAATCCCATTGGCTTGGAGTCCCTTGCTTCAGGCTGACTCTGTCCCACCATTGGCTCTCCGGTGTCCTCCCCCGTCCAATCACTGCCCTGCCAAGGCCACACTGTCTCGGTTTCAATTCATATCAGGTTCTGGGTTCCCTGTTGCTTCCAGGACACTGGCCTGCTGTAGCACAGACAGATCCCACAGCTCTTTTCCTTCTGGGTAAAATGAGGGGTTTTCGTCCTCCCCTACATAATCCCCCATCTACCACTCGAGTGTGTCAAAGTTCAGGGTGGTGAGAAAACCCCTGGTCTCCCAAATTGCCCAACTTTCCCCTGTTTAACTCTAAACTTGTCCCAGTCCATATACATCGTAATCCCTGTTTAACACAGTGCAGAACACAGAATCCAACAAATTACAATATTTACAACAGCAATATATACATTACTGCACTATTTATCCATTGAGTCTCATTCTGGCTGCCCCAGACATTGTCATTTCAGACTTAACTGCAAAACAAACAAACCTGCCCTGTAAACTCCCCTGGGGCCATGTATGAAAACACGGTACTCCCTTGGAATAACAAACAGCCTGAGTGTTGTGGTCAAGCTTTGTTTACACGCTTTGAGTGTTTAGCAACGGCTCTCCTCTCTGTTTGTAGTAGCCTTATGAACTGATTTATTTTCCTTATTCTCCTGAGCTTACAGCTTGTAACTAGCAGATATGCTACAATCAGGAGTTGGCCGATTACTAAGGCATGCGATCCCACCCGGATCCACGCAGGTATGTCTGCCCATATCCCCAAATCCCACCATGCTGGGGGTTTAATCTGGGCAATCTCCCCCGCTTGAATTTCAGTTTTCTGCTCCATGGTGTAAAAATGTTTTTGAGACAAATCCACTGCCTGGAGGAGGGCTGTAAGTTTCTCATGTAGTGGGGCAATGGGATAGCCAAAATGGCGACATATTGTTGTAGGTGACTGAGGATATTTTGTACCATGAGGTGAATCGTGGAATGTTCTGGGATGGGTGTGATTCTGGTCTGTGCAACTTGAACCTCTGCACTGAGTTTAAAGCAAAAGCTGCTGTACGGTATTGGACACCACCTTCCCAGCCCATGTTCATACTGTTGGGCACTTGTGGTGAAATAATATGTCCCACCGCCTACATATGCAAACTGTGGAGGCATGTGGTTAGGGGCCATTACCTCCATTGTGCAATTCATAGGCTCTGCCCTGGCAGGGCTGAATCCGCATTGTGGCCTTGCAAAAGCATTCAAGTGCTGGGGGCACAGGATTACCTGTGCTCCCCTGCTCCGACAACCCGAGAGGTCTGTACCTGTCACAGTGTGCTCCCACATTGTGACATAAGGTGGGACCTCTTGGATTCGAACATGCACCCCTCCACGAATGACTCCCACATTCTCCACTCGGTACAGGGGTGCTGGTCATGGGGACGCCCCCATCACGGGCATCCTGACCACCACACCAATGATGGTATGGTTTGACTTTCCACAGTCCACCGGTACCGGGTAGGCTTCCGACGCTACACGAAGTTGGCAAGGACTCAAAACATTATCATAAGGGTGCAGTGCTGCTAAGTGCTGGTTGCTGATCCAGGAGGGGACCTGTCCCTGTCTCAGATCCTCGAGGTTACTCCATCCCTCACCCAGAAACCAGGCCCCATAGAGCACGCACACCTCATTTTGGGCGGCTTGATCAGAGGCGTTTCTATCCTCCCGAATCAAGGCATTTACAGCCCTGGCCTGTGCCTCCAATTGAGAAATAATCTCCTTTAAGCGAACTGTCATTGCCACCTCTTCGTGGAGCGCGGATCCCACTACGGTATTCTCGTCCCCCAGGATTTTGCGCAGCTGGTTTTTCAACCCATTCATCTGGAGGGCCAGCTGCACATTATCAAACTGTTTATGGCGGACGCCCTGGTGTTAAACCCATGAAAATGTCATTTAAAGTCCCTCGCCTCTGCCTGCTTGGTTCGGCACTATCCCACTGTTTATACAGGTCTGCCACACTGACATCCCCGAAGTCCAGTTAGTCGAACTTCCGGAACATCTCCCGCAGCAGAGCCTGGTATAACAGCTCGGTTTCCCGGGGACACCACGTAGGTAGGCGGACTTCTGTCAGATTTAACACCACTGATGCCACCGCGTAGTGTACCCCCTGATAAAGTAGTTTCTCGGTAGGGACCAACACTAAACCATTCCCCGATCCCCTGGTTGTTGTCGGGCACCCGTGTGAGACGGTGGGCTTGGCCGTGGTTGGGGGCTTCCTTTCCTGAACTACTAGTTCGGTGGCGTTTACTGGTAAGCGGGGATTGGGGGTCACACATGCCTCCCCGCTGCGATCCCATACCACCCCAACCCCGACATCCTGCCACCACCTATAGAAAGCAATGGAGAACCCCTCTGAACACACGCGAGTGGATCCCCACATACGCAAATAAATCCCTTCGTCGTACGCCCACCATTTCTCCCAGCACACCGTGACCCCACCAGATGACTCCATGATGGTTCGGTAGGTATCATTATCCAGACGTTCCCAGTCTGAGTGTCGATCTCCCACGTCCCTCTTGAGCTTTCTGAGCCACCACCACCGTCCCAGAAGTATGTCCCCTTGGCAAGTTAGGCACACCTTCCTGCCTTCTGTCACTCTCACTCTGGAAGTGACCACAGTGATCTCCGGGCAGGGGATGGAGGCCTCTCTATAGGTGAAGCCCCCGTGGTTGGAGTACTTGGTGGAGTTCGATCCCAACCACTCAGGCCATCTCCCCTCGAGGGAATAGGTGACCCGGCCATCCGCCGCCGGAGTCCCTTCTCCTGTGGTCACTGTCGGCGCTCTGCCCCCGGAGCATCCGAAAACCAGGGAGTCGTCGGTGTCCCCTCGGTGCCCGGTGCAGATCCTTAGCGATACCAACATCACTAACGTCCAGTAGGGAGGTGTTGACATCTGAAAGGCAAGAAGAACATGGCCTTGCCTTGAGAGACCTCTCCAGGCCCATCCCGCGAAATATGTTCCAAACACAAAAATGCTGTACCCAACCGTCACTGCCTTACCTAAACACATATACACACAACACAAAGTAACAAAACAGGAAGGGAAAATATATACACCGCCACCCGTCCCCGGGTGGCCAGGCTACATCCTGTCACTGTACAGGCGTCGTCGACCACTCGGCTGACCATACCCTGGGGACCAGGATGCCCTCCGCTGAGGGGCTCGTATAGTCCCCCTTAATGAGTCTTGTGCTGCCCTCCAAGGCCCTCTCGAGCCCCAGATAATCGGTGGGAGACCCTTGCTGGCGCAACAGAGCACCCTTCCTGTTGTCTTTCGCCTTCTCAGTTTGGGGCGGGGGCAAAGTAAACAGGGGACCACGGCGCCCTGGGCCGTGGCACTCTCGCACTCCTTCTTACAATCGGTGCAGAGTCCCACGTTATGGGCATCCCTGGTGCAAGGGTCAAGGATGTCTCGGAGCGGGTGCAGGACATTCTAAAAAGGGAGGGAGATCAGCCAGTTGTCGTGGTGCACATTGGTACCAACGACATCGGTAAAAAAAGGGATGAGGTCCTACGAAACGAATTTAAGGAGCTAGGAGCTAAATTAAAAAGTAGGACCTCAAAAGTAGTAATCTCGGGATTGCTACCAGTGCCACGTGATAGTCAGAGTAGGAATCGCAGGATAGCGCAGATGAATACGTGGCTTGAGCAGTGGTGCAGCAGGGAGGGATTCAAATTCCTGGGGCATTGGAACCGGTTCTGGGGGAGATGGGACCAGTACAAATCGGACGGTCTGCACCTGGGCAGGACCGGAACCAATGTCCGAGGGGGAGTGTTTGCTAGTGCTGTTGGGGAGGAGTTAAACTAATATGGCAGGGGGATGGGAACCAATGCAGGGAGACAGAGGGAAACAAAAAGGAGGCAAAAGCAAAAGACAGAAAGGAGATGAGGAAAAGTGGAGGGCAGAGAAACCCAAGGCATAGAACAAAAAGGGCCACTGTACAGCAAAATTCTAAAAGGACAAAGGGTGTTAAAAAAACAAGCCTTAAGGCTTTGTATCTTAATGCAAGGAGTATACGCAATAAGGTGGATGAATTAACTGTGCAAATAGATGTTAACAAATATGATGTGATTGGGATTACGAAGACGTGGCTCCAGGATGATCAGGACTGGGAACTCAACATCCAGGGGTATTCAACATTCAGGAAAGATAGAATAAAAGGAAAAGGAGGTGGGGTAGCATTGCTGGTTAAGGAGGAAATTAAGGCAATAGTTCGGAAGGTCATTAGCTTGGATGATGTGGAATCTATATGGGTAGAGCTGCAGAACGACAAAGGGCAAAAAACGTTAGTGGGAGTTGTGTACAGACCTCCAAACAGTAGTAGTGATGTTGGGGAGGGCATCAAACAGGAAATTAGGGGTGCGTGCAATAAAGGTGCAGCAGTTATAATGGGTGACTTTAATATGCACATAGATTGGGCTAACCAAACTGGAAGCAATACGGTGGAGGAGGATTTCCTGGAGTGCATAAGGGATGGTTTTTTAGACCAATATGTCGAGGAACCAACTAGGGGGGAGGCCATCTTAGACTGGGTGTTGTGTAATGAGAGAGGATTAATTAGCAATCTCGTTGTGCGAGGCCCCTTAGGGAAGAGTGACCATAATATGGTGGAATTCTGCATTCGGATGGAGAATGAAACAGTTAATTCAGAGACCATGGTCCAGAATTTAAAGAAGGGTAACTTTGAAGGTATGAGGCGTGAATTGGCTAGGATAGATTGGCGAATGATACTGAAGGGGTTGACTGTGGATGGGCAATGGCAGACATTTAGAGACCGCAAGGATGAACTACAACAATTGTACATTCCTGTCTGGCGTAAAAATAAAAAAGGGAAGATGGCTCAACCGTGGCTATCAAGGGAAGTCAGGGATAGTATTAAAGCCAAGGAAGTGGCATACAAATTGGCCAGAAATAGCAGCGAACCCGGGGAATGGGAGAAATTTAGAACTCAGCAGAGGAGGACAAAGGTTTTAATTAGGGCAGGGAAAATGGAGTATGAGAAGAAGCTTGCAGGGAACATTAAGATGGATTGCAAAAGTTTCGATAGATATGTAAAGAGAAAAAGGTTAGTAAAGACAAACGTAGGTCCCCTGCAGTCAGAATCAGGGGAAGTCATAACGGGGAACAAAGAAATGGCGGACCAATTGAACAAGTACTTTGGTTCGGTATTCACTAAGGAGGACACAAACAACCTTCCGGATATAAAAGGGGTCGGAGGGTCTAGTAAGGAGGAGGAACTGAGGGAAATCCTTATTAGTCAGGAAATTGTGTTGGGGAAATTGATGGGATTGAAGGCCGATAAATCCCCAGGGCCTGATGGACTGCATCCCAGAGTACTTAAGGAGGTGGCCTTGGAAATAGTGGATGCATTGACAGTCATTTTCCAACATTCCATTGACTCTGGATCAGTTCCTATTGAGTGGAGGGTAGCCAATGTAACCCCACTTTTTAATAAAAGGAGGGAGAGAGATAACAGGGAATTATAGACCGGTCAGCCTGACATCGGTAGTGGGTAAAATGATGGAATCAATTATGAAGGATGTCATAGCAGTGCATTTGGAAAGAGTTGATATGATAGGTCCAAGTCAGCATGGACTTGTGAAAGGGAAATTATGCTTGACAAATCTTCTGGAATTTTTTGAGGATGTTTCTAGCAGAGTGGACAAGGGAGAACCAGTTGATGTGGTATATTTGGACTTTCAGAAGGCTTTCGACAAGGTCCCACACAAGAGATTAATGTGCAAAGTTAAAGCACATGGGATTGGGGGTAGTGTGCTGACATGGATTGAGAACTGATTGTCAGACAGGAAGCAAAGAGTAGGAGTAAATGGGGACTTTTCAGAATGGCAGGCAGTGACTAGTGGGGTACCGCAAGATTCTGTGCTGGGGCCCCAGCTGTTTACACTGTACATTAATGATTTAGACGAGGGGATTAAATGTAGTATCTCCAAATTTGCGGATGACACTAAGTTGGGTGGCAGTGTGAGCTGCGAGGAGGATGCTATGAGGCTGCAGAGCAACTTGGATAGGTTAGGTGAGTGGGCAAATGCATGGCAGATGAAGTATAATGTGGATAAATGTGAGGTTATCCACTTTGGTGGTAAAAACAGAGAGACAGACTATTATCTGAATGGTGACAGATTAGGAAAAGGGGAGGTGCAAAGAGACCTGGGTGTCATGGTGCATCAGTCATTGAAGGTTGGCATGTAGGTACAGCAGGCGGTTAAGAAAGCAAATGGCATGTTGGCCTTCATAGCGAGGGGATTTGAGTACAGGGGCAGGGAGGTGTTGCTACAGTTGTACAGGGCCTTGGTGAGGCCACACCTGGAGTATTGTGTACAGTTTGGTCTCCTAACCTGAGGAAGGACATTCTTGCTATTGAGGGAGTGCAGCGAAGGTTCACCAGACTGATTCCCGGGATGGCAGGACTGACCTATCAAGAAAGACTGGATCAACTGGGCTTGTATTCACTGGAGTTCAGAAGAATGAGAGGGGACCTCATAGAAACGTTTAAAATTCTGGCGGGGTTTAGACAGGTTAGATGCAGGAAGAATGTTCCCAATGTTGGGGAAGTCCAAAACCAGGGGACACAGTCTAAGGATAAGGGGTAAGCCATTTAGGACCGAGATGAGGAGGAATTTCTTCACCCAGAAAGTGGTGAACCTGTGGAATTCTCTACCACAGAAAGTTGTTGAGGCCAATTCACTAAATATGTTCAAAAAGGAGTTCGATGAGGTCCTTGCCACTCGGGGGATCAAGGGGTATGGTGGGAGAGCAGGAGTGGGGTACTGAAGTTGCATGTTCAGCCATGAACTCATTGAATGGCGGTGCAGGCTGGAAGGGCCGAATGGCCTACTCCTGCACCTATTTTCTATGTTTCTATGTTTCTATGAATCTGTTGAAGCTGTTCGGACTTATCCTTGACGAAGCTGCCCTTCGGTGAGGACCGGCGCCGACACATTCTCTGGAGTTCTCATAATCTGTCCAGTCATCAGCTCATGGGGTGAGTACCTTGTGCTCTTTGACTGACTGGCCCGGATTCCCATGAGGACCAACGGTAAGACCTCCACCCACTTGTTAGTTGAGTCTCCCGTCTCTTTGTGCAGCCTTTCCTTTATTATCCGGTTCAGGCATTCTACGGGGCCTGAGGACTGAGGGTTGTAGGCGACATGCCATTTGGCTCTTATCCCCAGCACCTTTAGGGTGGCCTGCATCACCTGGCCGGTGAAGTGGCTTCCCCGGTCGAACTCCACGATTTGAGGTAGACCCCACCGAGAGAACACCTCCCACACCAGGATTTTTGCAGTCCCCACCGCGGTAGCTGTTCGGCAAGGGAAGGCTTCCACCCACTTGGAAAACACATTCACCAGGACGAGGCAGTATTTATACCTCCCTGGGCGGCCAGCAGGGGTCCGATGTAGTCGATCTGGATTGACTGCCATGGTCCCTCTACCTGCCTGACGTGTCCCATGGACACTTTCCTTTTCTGGGGGTCCGGGTTGTTTGCAGCGCAAACCAGACAGCCGGCACAGAAGTTGCGGACGTCTTCCCGGAGGCCTGGCCACCACCCTGCCTTTTCTACCCGTTGCCAGGTAGACTCTGGCCCAGGATGTCCCGCACCTGGACTCTCATGGGCCAGCTGAAGGAAGTGTTGTGGCGGCACTACCCATTTGTCCCCTTTAAACAACATGCCTTCCTGCACAGCAATATCTGCAGCACTGTACGGGCTTTCCCCCCTTTTTAACACCAGCCAAGGCATCCTTCAGGACCGGATCCTGCATCTGGACTGCTTTAAAGTCCGGGGCCACCGCCACCCCTTCGCTCTCTTGTGTCCCTGGCTTGCTTCTTGCTGCTGCTATCCTGCTTGCCTTGTATGGGTCCCATAGACGAGCACCTTCCTTTGCCAGCAGGTCTGCCTTCTGGTTACCTTCCCCCCCATGGCTCAGTTTTGGAGTGGGCCTTCAGCTTATGGATATATACATCCCCGGTTTCTCCCACTGCAGCCACGATCTTTTCTAGCAGGGGTTTGGTCACAAGGGACTTCCCATCCGCAGAGGTGTACCCCCGGCGTGACCAAATCGGCAGATATTCTGTACACGAATTGCAAGTGAACATGCTGTCTGAGCAAATCATGTATGGGGTAGGGAATTCCTCGGGGTGTGTGACCACATACATCACCGCCGAGAGTTCCGCCTGCTGGGCGCTCAGGGTGCATGGGAGTTTAAGAGCCAAGGCAATCCCTGCTTTGGGATCTCAAACTCCGCAGCCCGTGAGTCTTGTACCCGCGGACACTGAACTGGAACCATCAACGTAGATCTCGCGGCCTGTGGGGTGTATCCCTGCCCGAAATCCAAAGTTGATGTCCCATACCCCCTCCACAGAGCATCTATGCGGCTGCCCTGGATAGATTAGATTTGCTGCGAGCCTGGGCTCACAGAGGCCCTTGACTTTGAATGGCATTTGGGAGAGGAGGAGGGTCCAGCGAGTGATCCTAGCACTGCCCACTGTCCTGTCCTTAATCCTACCGTCCAACAGCATCTACGTCGGGGTATGATGGGTGAGGAGTGTAATGGGGGATACTCCAGTAAAGATCTGAGCTCTCTTTACTGCCCAGTGGGTGGCAAGCAAGTGCCTCTCACAGTTGGAGTATCCCTTTTCTACCTCCGTGAGGACCCTGGAGGAGTACACCACTGGTCTCAGTTGTCGTTTCGCTCCTGGAGCAACACTGCACTTAAGTTGTCGCCACTGACTGCCACCTCCAGGAAGAATTCATCTCCCCCATCAATTGCCCCTCGGGTCGGTGCTCCCTGCAGGTCTCTCTTCAGACGGACAAATGCTGCCTCACAGCCCTCGTCCCACTCTCACTCGACCCCCTTGTGTAGGAGTCTGAGCAGAGGGGCGGCAGTGGCTGCATAGTCTTCGATGAAGTCCTGACAGTAGCCAGTGATTCCCAGGAAAGATCTTACCCCCGACACATTCGTAGGGGCAGGGAGTTCCTGCACTGCCTTTCTTCTAGCCTCATCAATGGCCCTTTCTCCTGCCCTTATCATCAGGCCCAGGAAATAAACCTCTCCTAACCTATCTGGGCTTTCTTGGGGTTAACTTTAAAACCCCCTTCCTTTAGTAAGACCAGCAGTTCAGCCAGCAGTGGACCGTGTTCCTCACTGCTGTCTGTGAACAGCAGCAGGTCGTCCACATACTGGACCAGCTGGTGTGGTTGGCTGAAGCCTTTTAAGCAGTTTGCCATGCATTGGTGAAAGATGCTGGGACTGTTATGAAAGCCCTGTGGGAGGCAGCTCCATGTATACTGCTGTTCCCGGAAGGTGAAGGCAAACTTGTACTGGTCTTCCCTCCGTACAGGGATAGACCAGAACCCGTTGGATATGTCCAACACTGTGAACATGATTGCGGATGCAGGGATTTCCCCTATCAGATCCGCAACCGCCGCTACCGTGGGAGCACAAGCTGGGATGTTTTTATTGAGCACCCAGTAATCCACAGTAGCCCTGCAAGAATTGTCCGGTTTCCTAACCGGCCAAAGCGGGGAGTTAACATGGGTGGCTATGGATCTCCAAACACCCTGCTCGACAAGCGAGCTTAAAGCTGTCTCCAAGTCTGCTTCTGCCTCTCGGGGAAAACCATACTGCTTTTGCGGGCGGGACATGGGATCCCCATCTATTCTAACCTCCACTCCTGTGACTCTCCCACAATCGTGTTTATGGGTGGCAAATGCTGCAAGATTTGCTTGCACATAGGCCCGCTACTCGGCCGGGGTGTTACCGACCAGAACCTCCAAGTCGTAACCCCCTTTTTGCTTCACGGTACACAGAGTCCCTTTTAGCTGTTTCTTATCAATAACCATGACTTCTCCCTCCGCTCCCGTGTCCAATGTGCCCCAGAGACAGTGATTCCTCAAGTCTACTAGGATCTGGCGAGCGATGATGAAATCGGCCCCCAAGATCCCTTTTCCCACCTGCTCCCAGTTCATCAGGACACACTTCCATTGTGTTTGGAGTGCTCCTAATCGAACTGCGAGCGGGACTGAGAAAAACCCAGCCTTCCCATTTCCTGTGAACCCAACTAGTTGATACAGCACCCCGTTTGATAGAGGTGAGGTTGCAGGGTCCTCTGAATGGACTATGGTGCTGGAAGCACCAGTGTCCAGAAGGTAAGTACCCAATACACCCTCAACCTCCATCTTGACCCAGGGTCATCCCCAGGGGTCGTATTCTAGTGGGCACAGGTTTGCAGGCTGGGTCTGGGCTAGTCACGGCCTCTGTACTGGCAGGGTTGCTGGTGCTTCCCTGCCTGTTGCCGTGGCTACCTTCCCAGTCCCCTCCAGCACTGTCCTCACTGCAGCTACTATCTGGTCAAGGGATGGTGAGGAGCTCGCTCCACCTCCCCCACTCTGGGCGGCTCCTGAAGGACTTCTCCCCCCATATCTCTTTACTGGGCTCCTGCAATCCCTTTTAAAATGCCCAGCTTTCCCGCACCCGTAGCACACTCCCTCCTTATCAGACGAGCGGCCACCCTCCTGGTGCCATTCCCTTTTGATAATCGAGTTGGGTTTTACTTCATTTACCCAACCTTTGGAGGTTTTCTCCTCCTCCCTTCCTCCATTCCGTTGGGCCAGTGTCAGTTGCCTGACCACTGCTTCCTCGGTGAGGTTGGGGTCCCAGGAATCGAACCACAGCTCTACCCTGGCCTTGAGCCGGAACAAGCAGTTTGCCACCAGCATCCTCAGCCAGCGGCCAGTCTGTACCGCGGAAAGATTCGCCCGGTCGAGGAGCTCCCCACAGGCTGCGTGGTATACCACCCACAGCCTGTCCGCAAACGCCTGCGGGGTTTCCCCTGCTAACTGCCTTGTCCTTTCGACCGGTTCGAAAAGACTGCCATCATCGAAGCCCATAGCCTCAAGGACGGCCCTCTGGACCTCAGCAAATTTGCGCTGCCCCCTCCGGCATTCTGCCGGTAGGGCCTGGTACAATTTGCTGTCCAGAGAGAAGAGCAGCAGCTTGGCTGTCTCTTCCTCGTCGCACCCATTAATTTCCCCTGCCTGCACCACCTCCATGAAGTGGATAGACGGGTCCCCGCTGCGAGTGAGTTTGGCCAAATGGGCCACCATGGCCCTGAGTGATTGAAGTCCATGGGGAATAATAAAGTCGCTCTCCAGCGCTCCCTGACCTTGGCCACCTGCCAGTGGAGGACCGTACTTGCGCTGCCTGACTCGGCACATCCGCCTTGTTCAGGATCTTTCTGCGCTGGTCCCTCTACATCCGGCCGTCCCACCATACCCGGTGCAGCAGACAGTGCCTGGTCGCCTGATCCCGCCCTTAGCTGACCCTCGGCTGGAGCCCCACATCCCTGCTGCTGAGCCGGACACTTTGGTCCTGCCCCCAGCCCTGGGTATGCTACTACCTGCGTGCCCCGCTCCTCCTGGTACCCCACCGGACAAACCACCAGTGCCTCAGGAGGTTGTCGGGCATCTCTTGCCTTTGGATTCTCCTCTACCTCCCAACATTCTCCTTTGTCTCCTGTGGACCCTCCAGGTCCTATCAGGGCGACCATCCCCTTTGCCTGGGATAGAGTGTGGGTGAGAGTTCTAATCCTCTCCTGGCAGAGACCGTGATCTGAAAACTCACTGCTACTGGCCACCTTATAAACTGCCTGCACGTCTTTCAATTTATTCTCCAGTTCCCTAATTTTCTGGGCGTACTGTGAGTTCCATTCCTGGAGGGACCCCTCACTACCCTTGGCCTCAGTGCCCTGACACTGAAGATAGACCGGGCTATTTCGGAAGGTCGCCTCCAACTGCCTCTTCCTTTGCTGCTCCTCAGCTAATTTGGCCAGCAGGTTGTCCCCAACCACAGCCCGGATAGCAGAGAGCTCCTCTCATTTCTGAAGACTCTGTTCCAAGTCTTTCAACCGCTGGTCGAGCTTTCGGACTTGGCAGCTGAGGCAGATAAGTCGGATGGCCTTTTCCACCCTGCGGTTGTGGTACTTCCCTGATGTCCACTGAGCAGCAGCATCCACTGGGCGCTCTGCCGTGTGAGGGCTTGTACCCAAGGTTTGGTGAGGGTCACCTTGCCAAAAATGTACGAGGAAATCCTCTCCTCCATTTTAGTTTCCTCTCTTATCACCTCATCTGTTATATTAACATCTCCTGTTTGCTTGTGTCCTGCCGCGGTCACCATGTTCTGTAAGAGGTTCTGGGAAGTGTTGTGCCTTGGGTGTCTCTCTCTGGGCTTCTGCCCTCACGGCTTATGCCTGGCCTGTGAGGTACCCTGAGTGCTGCAAGAGCACTCCTGGAGAGACTGGGTCCACAGCTTATGAAGGGGGTTTTGAGACTCGTGCGTCTCCACAGCTTATGACTAGTCTGTGAGGCACCTGTGAGTGTCAAACACTCCTAACCCCTCTCTTCCCTCGCCTGTGGTACACAGTTGAGCATTTTCGAGGCGCTCCTAGCTTCCCTTACACTGTTCTGACACAAGACTCACGATCAGGAGATGTAATCCAACAGAACTGAGACGAGGCGATTCCAAGAGGAACTTTAAACTTCCAATTTAATTGACAAGGTCAACCTCAACAAACAGCAATACACCAACAAAACAATCCCCCTAAATCTCACTAAATGGACACAATGAAAATTTTTACACAAGTTTAACAGCAGTGCAATGCCCAACCTCCACCTTCCTGACCTAACTGAGTTGGGAGTTCTGGGGACCAGAGATTTTACTCACCACAGCCTTTACAGTTTTTCCAGGTCAAAACGCAGTTTCGGGGTTCTCTTTTTGTATCTTCAGGATCTTGAAGTTACTTTTTCGGTTGTGATTTTCTTGGAAACTTGGTTGTTGTTGCGTCTTGTTGTTGCTGTGGATCTCCCTGAGTCCAGCTCTCAGGGGAAGATCCTTGTGGAAAAAGAAAAGGTTCAGTCTCCACTAGCGAAAGGAGGCTGAACTGATGCCGTCTCGGGATGGTGGTTTGCTTCTTCTGACTTCGGTGTCTTCGGACACTGGTCTTCCTTCTGTGTCGAAAGGCTGACTGCTTGCTGGAACACGAGAACGGAACAACCTGTCGGACCAGAAACCACTTCTTATATCCAGTTATCCAGCCAGACCTCGTGCTGAAATAAATTCTTTGCATTGGTGGGCTTGTGATTTTTGAAAAATGCAGCAGTGCTGGATTTCACGTGGGTTTTCCCACTGGCCATCGCTGATGTTAACCTAATCAAGGGTTGAGTCGGTGTTAATTGGGTTGGCAGGGTGTGGGCCTCCTGTAGCCATTGTGTAGGCCCTTGGTTTGTTTTGCATTCCCTAGTTTTCTTAAGGCCTGCATAATATCTCTCCATAGTGTAAACGTGGGGGAGACAATAGCCCGGTGTCGGTGATGAGTCAGTCCCGAGTTTTCGAGCAAGGGCATTCCCAATTCACTTGGAGTCCCTTGCTTCGGGCTGACTCTGTCCCACCATTGGCCCTCCGGTGTCCTCCCCCGTCCAATCACTGCCCTGCCAAGGCCACACCGTCTCGGTTTCAATCCACATCTGGTTCTGGGTTCCCTGTTCCTTCCAGGACACTGGCCTGCTGCAGCACAGACAGATCCCACAGCTCTTTTCCTTCTGGGGAAAATGAGGGGTTTTCATCCTCCCCTACACTCCTGGCTGGTCGCCAACATTCTACCCTATGTAAGCTTGAGATCATCCAAAACACGGCTGCCCGTGTCCTAACTCACACCAAGTCCCGCTCACCCATCACCCCTGTGCTCGCTGACCTACAATGGCTCCTGGTTAAGCAATGTCTCAATTTCAAAATTCTCATCCTTGTTTACAAATCCCTCCATGGCCACGCCCCTCCTTATATCTGTAATCTCCTTCAGCCTCACAACCTCCCAAGATGTCTGCGCTCCTCAAATTCTTCCCTCTTGAGTATACCTGATTATAATTGCTCAACCATCGGTGGCTGTGCCTTCTGCTGCCTCGGTCCGAAGCCCCAGAACTCCCTCCCTAAACACCTCCACCTCCCTACCTCCCTTTCCTCCTTCAGGACGCTCCTGAAAACCTACCTCTTTGACCAAGCTTTTGGCCAGATGCCATAATTTCTTCTTATCTGGCTCGGTGTCAAATTTATTTTTTTGTCTTCTAACACTTCTGTGAAGCGCCTTGGGACATTTTACTATGTTAAAGGTGCTATATAAATACAAGTTGTAGTTCAGGAAGGCGACTCGCCACCATCTTCTGAAGGGCAAATTAGGGATGGGCAATAAATGCTAGATCTGCCAGTCACTTCCAAATCCTGAGAATGATTTGTTTTTAAACTCGCTGGTGAGCATTCCAGTAGCAAGCTTTCTCTGAACTTGTGGATTGTGCAAGACCATCAGCAGGCCGGGGCCATTGGAGGGAGCAGTGTGCGGCAGCATACCACTGCAGGGAGCAGCGCGTGCTGCTGCAGGAGGGCGACGGCTGACTGCAGTGCGGGCAGGTACAGCAGGAGCGGTGAGGTCGGGGCGAAGGAGCGGCAAGAGTTCGTCGAGGGATGTGATCGGGGCCCAGGAGAGGCAAGGGCCCAGGGACAGCACAGGCCAGCCCACACTGCAACACATGTGCGCACTCGGTCCATGCAGCAGAGCTGGTCGCCAGTCATCTCGGTTAATCCTTGCCACTGGACCAATCCTTGCCACGGGCTCTGACAAACCCGTGTGGTGGCTGGTGTGTAACGGCCACCACACGTTAAAAAAAATCCACGCACAGGCATCTTCCACCCTTCAACGTGTAGTTCGGGATCCAGAGTATTAGGTCCTTCATTGAAACACCGATGAACTCATCCCTTGTCGGTATGGAAACAAGTCATCCTTGATACGAGGGACCGCCTATGATAATGATGACGAGCAAGATGTGTTGTCTTGTAATGCAGCAGGAAACGAAAGGGCAGTCAGTCCAGCAGCATCGGCTTCTTACAACAGTCGCAAACACCTGGACCCACTTGCTCAGGCCATAAAACAGCAACCTGTCCCTAACAAAGAAGCGACACGCAAGGCTGTTCAGGAAGATGGCTATTGATGTATAGCACCTCTTGATTGATGAACACTGTCTTCCCTGCAGCAATTGAGATAATAACAGGATTGAATCTCAACACAACTTGTAGCCTCCCTCAATGATTTAACACAATAATGTTGTCTACATTCAAAGAAGTGCACTGACATGATTAATTCTGTCTTATCAATTTAAAAATGCTGAGTGGGTTGCAGTATTCCATTTAAAATGGATTGAAATATCCTGTCCTACAAGTATGAGCATGTACTTTCAAAACCAGTTGTACTTGTCGGTAATGTTAGCAAGAATAGATGTATTACACACACTGACCAAATATTGGATGTTTTTGTGACTCAAATATCTTATTAATAAGACAGCCCTCTGCTACCCTTGAACTGATCAGTCAGATTTCATGATTAGACTGATGCCGAAAATGCTGTAAGTATGTAAATTGCTTTCCTAAAAGCCCCACAGGGAAACCAGCCACAATTCGCCCCACCCCCCCACCCCTCCTCACCCCACCCTCCCGCACTGTGACCATGACACTGTGTCTAGTAAGCATTCTGCCTTGACCACCCAGATGCACAATGGTCTAATTTAATTGCCGAACTTGGCCAACTGAGAAACAAAATGGTGAACTGAAAGAAAAACTTGCATTTATATAGTGCCATTCACGACCACCGTACGTCCGAAAGCACTTTACCACAAATGAAGTGTAGTCACTGTGGTAATGTGGTAAACACAGCAGCCAATTTGTGCAGAGCAAGCTCCTACAAACAGCAAAGTGATAATGACTAGAGAATCTGGTTTTGTTATGTTGACTGAGGGACAAATATTAGCCAGGACACCGGGGATAACTCCCCTGCTCGACTTTGAAATAGCGCCAAGGGATCTTTTATTTCCACCTGAGAGAGCAGACAGGGCCTCGGCTTAACGTCTCATCCGGAAGACGGCACCTCTGACAGTGCAGCGCTCCCTCAGTACTGCACTGGCTGAAATTTAGGTCAACACCCAACCCATCAACACCCCACACCCCTCCATCCGAGAAATTTACAAGTGCATTGGAGTTTGGGTGAAAGTGTAGGTCACACCATTACCTCACCTTCCACACTTACAACAATTGCAGGATAGAACATTTTATCACACCCCTCCTCCCCCTCATGCTCATCATGCTGAACTGAAATTGATGTCCATCCCTCATTCCTAAGCTTTGTCTGCCTGTCTTTGCTCCTCCATCCCCTTCTCCGCATTGCCCCTCCCCACTCCATTCTCCCCATCCCCCTTCCTCTTCTGCGTCCCTCATTCTCCTCCCTGTCCAACTTTTGCAAATCCCCTTCCCTCAACCTCCTTGCTCTGGCTCTCCCCTCCTTTCCCCTTCATTAAATCAGTGCCCTTCGCAATTCCCCTTCTCTCTCTCTCCTGTCTCTCTCTGCTCCCATTGTTTCAACACCCCCTCCTTTCCCCACTCCTCTCCTCAGCTTCCTCCTGTGCAATTATCCTTTCCTGCGACTAACCCACTTGACCTGAATATTGCAATTGCTCGACTCCCCATGTACATGCTATGGGAGATTAACGGGTAAAATAACAAATATGAATGAGCTGCAGTTCCCCAGAAATCTATGGCTAATGTAGTAGGGAAGACACTTTCCTGGTCTGGCCTTTTATCAAAGATTTTAAGGATTAACTGTCTGTAATGGGAAGAGGCTTCAAACTGCACTTTCAAATGGAGAAAGAAAATAGTGAATTAATTACCTTCCCTTTTAGAGTTAAACTATAAATGATGACTGGTAACATTTGGAATGATGCATTATATTATGCTATTATCCGACTATGTAATCTTTGGACCAGTATATATCCAAATTCTGCGCATTTATATAATTGTCAAATCAACTGTACTTGTTTTTCCTTCTGATATTTCTCACAACGAAGCATGGTAATATTTTAATACTGAAAGTGCATATTAAATATTAATTCTAAGAAATGATCTTGGAATCAAAAAATAGATGTATGACATAGCGCTGTCAATAAACTTTTTTTGACACTGAATAAAGAAACAAAATCATTTTCTTTAAGTGCCACAATGAAAGAGAATAATATCTGTTCATTTTAAGTTGACAGGACATTATTTATGTTTTATACATATTATTACTTTGAATTATTCCTGGTCATATGACTTACTGCAACAGCTATTGACTCATTACGGTTTCCACTGCAGCCCTACAACACATTGCGTTGTACTAAATTTACGAAAATTCAACGAGTTGAGAATCACTGATAAAGTTGCTAAATATAATCGATCCTGCAACATAATAATTAAGGAATTTGGTTAGATAAACCGGCTGTACTGTCTTGAGAGACCTAATGCTTGTTGGACAAGAAGATTATGCAGCCACGGTCCACAGTTTAGAGATTTGCGTTGAATTGCAAAGTTAAGGGAAGTTATACTCAAACAGTAACTGAGGAATGTAGCAGACAGACGTGAGGATTTCTGCTCTGCTCTGAATCAAGTCATAATGCGTCCAGCCAGAAGGCATCTTCTTCAGTGCCAGTGATTCCGACAATGGCTGTGGGGCACTTTGTGGATTCCAAAATCCCAAAGACAGAACAAAGGTGAATCCATTCCAGGCAAGATACGTTGGCCCAGACTTTAATGGAGCATAGCCCATTAGTTAGACTTGCTCGTGCTCATTTAGATTTTAATTTTTTTTTTGCCGTGGAAGTGCGAGCTATAATAAAAATATGGGGCGCGATTGCCGATATTGTAACCTCGGTGTCCCACGATAGGCGTGAGACGGACCAGTGCCGCAAAAGGACATAGACAGGCTAAGCGAGTGGGCAAACATTTGGCAGATGGAGTATAATGTTGGAAAGTGTGAGGTCATGCACTTTGGCAGAAAAAAAATCAAAGAGCAAATTATTATTTAAATGGAGAAAGATTGCAAAGTGCTGCAGTACAGCGGGACCTGGAGGTATTTGTACATGAAACACAAAATAATAATATGCAGGTACAGCAAGTGATCAGGAAGGCCAATGGTATCTTGGCCTTTATTGCAAAGTGGATGGAGTATAAAAGCGGGGAAGTATTGCTACAGCTACATAAGGTATTGGTGAGGCCACAACTGGAATACTGCGTGCAGTTTTGGTTTCCATATTTACGAAAGGATATGCTTACTTTGGAGGCAATTCAGAGAAGGCTCACTAGATTGATTCCGGGGATGAGGGGGTTGACTTATGAGGAAAGTTTGAGTAGGTTGGGCCTCTACTCATTGGAATTCAGAAGAATGAGAGGTGATCTTATCGAAACATATAAGATTATGAGGGGGCTTGACAAGGTGGGTGCAGAGAGGATGTTTCTACTGATGGGGGAGACTAGAACTAGAGGGCACGGTCTTAGAATAAGGGGCCGTCCATTTAAAACAGAGATGAGGAGAAATTTCTTCTCTCAGAGGGTTGTAAATCTGTGGAATTTGCTGCTTCAGTGAGCTGTGGAGGATGGGACATTGAATAAATTAAGACAGATATAGACAGTTTCTTAAATGATAAGGGGATAAGGGGTTATGGGGAACGGGCGGGGTGCATGAGTCCATGATCAGATCAGCCATGATCTTATTGAATGGCGGAGCAGGCTCGAGTGGCTGTATGGCCTACTCCTGCTCCTATTTCTTATATTTTTATATTCTTATGTTCTAACAACCTGGTTGCTTCCGCAAGAGGAAGTATTAAATTATGAGATTTTAAATTGTAATGATCCGCTGAATATGTAAATCTGCCGGATTGTAATCAAGCTGGATAACCTTGTGTAGTTTCCCTGCTCAGATTTGGACTGAGGGGAGCAGTGCATCTGGGATCTTGGTGAACAGTGGGACTAGTGAGATTTAAGGATTGAGAAAGATTCAGAGGAAGGGCTAAGAAGGAGAGTGAATTAAGGCCAAAATCAGGTACAAGATGAGAAATAAAGAGAGGGAAAGAAAGATTGGATTAAGAGAGAGAGAAAAAGAAAGAGATGGAAAGGAAAAGTAAAAAAAATTAAAATGTAAAATTTGACATTTTTAAAATTGACAGCAACAATTCATATCTGAAGGAATGAGACTCCACAGTTTTAATTGTTCACTTTCTGGGCAAGAGAGGTTGATTGACAGTCACTAACAATTATCATGTCGTTCTAAAAGGGAACTTACACTTTTAATTGCTAAACTTAACTTTCTGTAGAAGTTTAATGTTCAAATGCAGCAACTTCAGGAAAATCATGGGGAGGTTAAGTGCGGGACACGGGTTTTGTGAAGCTAATGGCGGAGTAGCGCATAGCGGCCAGCAACTCGTGGAGATTCACAATTCACGGGGTAACCGGAAGAGCAAAGCAATCAGCGGGATTATTTTTTGCATCTGTAAGTTGCGTGACATACCATGCAAGTTGCAGCAGATACAATTGCAACAAGGATAGGCGATTCTGGATACACCCCTGGCACAGGAACAACTGGAGACATTATATGTATCTATACTTTATTTAATGTGTTCTTGGGATGTGGGCGTCGCTGGCAAGGCCGGCATTTATTGCCCATCCCGAATTGCCCTTGAGACAATGGTGGTGAGCCATCTTCTTGAACCGCTGAAGTCCATGTGGTGAAGGTACTCCCACAGTGCTGTTACATAAGACCATTAGAAATAGGAGCAGGGATAGGCCACAAGGCCCCTCGAGCCTGCTCCGCCATTTAATACGATCATGACTGATCCGATCATGGACTCAGGTCCACTCCCCGGCCCGTTCTCCATAATCTCCATTATTCCCTTCTCGTTTAAGAAATTGTCTATTTCTGTCTTAAATTTATTCAATGTCCCAGCTTCCACAGCTCTCTGAGGCAGCGAATTCCACAGATTTACAACCCTCTGAGAGAAGAAATTTCTCCTCATCTCAGTTTTAAATGGGCAGCTCCTTATTCTAAGATTATGCCCTCTAGTTCTAGTCTCCCCCATCAGTGGAAACATCCTCTCTGCATCAACCTAGTGAACCTTCTCTGAACTGCCTCCAAAGCAAGTACAGGCAACTCTCCATTATCCACACACGGATGCAACGGGAAACTGTTTTAACGGCATTTAAAATTCCGTGTGTGTGACGTCACTTTGAAACTCTGATGTTCCTTTCGAATGTTGCCTGTTAAGCCTTGCTTTTAAGCGCTCTGCCTTGCCTCAGCTCCCGCTACTGCTCGCACACAGGTCCACTGCCTCACATAATTCATTAAAATGCCATGAACAGTTACAGGAAGTAATCAACAAACCTAATGGTCTTTAGATCTAGAGGACTAGAATTCAAGGATTAGAAGATACGCTACAGCTATTGGTAAGAGCACACCTGCAGTACTGTAAGCATTAACTGTAATGTCAACTCGCTCTAACGGAGAAATTGTTTACCCAGCATAGCCCAATTCCCAAGGGACCTGCATAATCGAGAGTTGACTGTATATCCTTTCATAAATATGGAAATCAAAACTGTACGCAGTATTCCAGTTGTGGCCTCACCAATACCCTGTACAACTGTAGAAAGACTTCCCTGCTTTTATACTCCATCCCCTTTGCAATAAAAGCCAAGATACCATTGGCTTTCCTGATCACTTATTGTACCTGCATACTATCCTTTTACATTTCATGCACAAGTACCCCCAGGTCCCGCTGTACTGTGGCAATTTGCAATCTTTCTCCATTTAAATACTAACTTACTCTTTGATTTTTTTCTGCCAAAGTGCACGACCTCACACTTTTCAACATTATACTCCATCTGCCAAATTTTTGCCCATTCACTTAGCCTGTGTATGTCCTTAATATAGATTGTAAATAGTTGGGGTCCCAGCACTGATCCTTGCGGCACCCAACTAGTTACTGGTTGCAGACCAGAGAATGAACCATTTATCCCGACTCTCTGTTTTCTGTTAGTTAGCCAATCCTCTATCCATGCTAATATATTACCCCCAACCCCGTGAACTTTTATCTTGTGCAGTAACCTTTTATGTAACACCTTGTCAAATGCCTTCTGGAAATCCAAATACACCACATACAAACGGAATCTGAGGTTGAGGGTTTGCATGCGATGATAGCAACTCTCCACAAAATATCCCTGCCTTTTTACAAAAAAGATCATTGAAGCTGAAAGTTCTCTGCCACAGGTCCCAAAATCAAATGGGACGGAAATGCAAATGGTGGGAAAATGGGTCGGAGGTCCAACCACCACTTCCCCACCCTGACTTCGATCTTCCTCCTCTTGCCATCCCTTACCTGTCCAAGGCCTACAGCGATGGCAGCTCCTTCCTTCTTCGAGAATGTGCTGCCTCTTTCAGGTGCCTTGCTGCTCCTGGGAGCCTCACTGTTGCACCACTTCAGCTGCATCTTTGGCCCCAACGGGCCACTACCCTGATGCTGGAAGGAAAGTGTTGGCTGCAGCTCAATGGGTCGCACCCTCACCTCTGAGTCAGAAGATCGTGCGTTTAAGTCCCACTCCAGAAACTGGAGCACAAACAAATCTAGGCTGACACTATCAGTGCAGTGCTGAGGGAGTACTGCGCTGTCGGAGGTGCCGCCTTTTGGATGAGACATCAAACTGAGGCCCCGTCTGCTCTCTCAGGTGGACGTAAAAGATTCCATGACACTATTTCGAAGAAGAGCAGGGGAGTTATCCCTGGTGTCCAGGCCAATATTTATCCCCACTCAACATAACAAAAACAGATTATCTGGTCAACTATCACAATGTTGTTTGTGGGAGCTTGCCGTGCGAGATTGGCTGCTGCGTTTCCTACATTACAGCAGTCACTACTCTCCAAAAGTACTTCATTGGCTGTAAAGTGTTTTGAGATGTTCGGTGGTCGTGAAAGGCGTTATATCAATCCAAATGTTTTTTTTTCCCACTCATAGATCAAAGTGACCTCCCCTCCCCACCTGACCCCACGCCCCCAGGATCAAGAGCCCAGCCTGCATGACCATTAAATCTCAACCTAGGAAAATGGATTACGGTCAAAGCCATGACCCTGATGCTGGAAGGAAACTTCATCCCTTGTTCTGTTCTCTACATGCCTGGATATACAACCAAAATCCAGTTGTGAATGTGATTTCTTGCTGCTGTCACAGGTGATTCACAAGTAGAAGCAATTACACATTCAGGAAAATTTACAAGGGATATAGGTGGCGACACTTCCAAATAGGTGGCAACACTTCCAAATACAAAATATGGAAAACACAATTGATTATCAATGTTGATGCGCAAAACATTTATGTAATTTGCATATTCGAGTTTTGTTCGATGGTGGAGATATTGAATGAAAGTTTGATCTAAAATGTTTTGGTCCCTGTAGTGCATTACTTTGAGGCCAGAAGCAACAGTTTGTTCTAAACGGGAGCTCAGGCTGTGTAATAAATTGTCGGTTCCTTGAAGGGATGAATGTAAATAAAACCCATGTGACTCACTCGAAGGTGGAAATCAATTAGGTCACAGCAGAGCAGTCAGTAAAGTAGTGCCCTAATTGGGTTTATGCAAATCATTTAAGACGTGTAGTCCCAGATCGTTCTTTCTGGAGGGCCTCCTGGCCCCTGTGGATAGAGAATCTCTACTGCACTGTTGGCCCCCTGCACAAAGCTGGAGTGCCGTATGCGAGACTCTGGGTGTCCCTTGCCTGGCTTACTGAGCCAGTTGTGTTAGCGCTGAAGCATATTTTGAGGTCAGGAAGGGAATATTATCATTCAGGACTGCTTTTTAATGCTGTTTTTTGTTTGACAGGCAGAAAGGAGCTGAAAACTGCATTATCTCACTGCAGTGTCATTTGTATTAGTCAGTCATAGGCTGTCCCTCGAAATCGAGGAAGCCTTGCTTCCACTCTAAAAGTGAGTTCTCAGGTGACTGAACAGTCCAATATGGGAATGACAGTCTCTGTCACAGGTGGACAGATAGTGGTTGAGGGAAGGGGTGGGTGGGGAGTCTGGTTTGCCGCACGCTCCTTCCGCTACCTGCGCTTGGTTTCTGCATGCTCTCGGCAACGAGAATCGAGATGCTCAGCGCCCTCCCCGGATGCTCTTCCTCCACTTAGGGCGGTCTTTGGCCAGGGACTCACAGGTGTCGGTGGAGATGTTGCACTTTATCAAGGAGGCTTTGAGGGTGCCCTTGAAATGTTTCCTCTGACCACTGGGGGCTCGCTTGCTGTGCAGGAGTTCCGAGTAGAGCGCTTGCTTTGGGAGTCTCGTGTCGGGCATGCAGATAATGTGGCCCACCCAATGGAGCTGGTCGAGTGTGGTCAGTGCTTCGATGATGGGGATGTTGGCCTGATTGAGAACACTGGCGTTGGTGCGTCTATCCTCCCAGGAGATGTGCAGGTTCTTGCGGAGACATCGTTGGTGGTATTTCTCCAGCGGTTTGAGGTGTCTGCTGTATATAGTCCACATTCTGAGTGCATGGCCCCTTTAAATCACAGCCCTTTCAATTGCCCACAATTCCTTGTGCAACCCCCACAGCCTCGCTCCCAGAGATTGCGCGAAGCTCAAACTCCACTTCAGGCTGGGAACTTCGCCTCGGCAATCTCCATCAGGACACGGTGCATGAAAGGTAAGCGCCACGCCATCAGTCTGCAGACCCACCCCCAGACGCATTCAGTCTCATGATCACTGTGGCCATTTTCAGCGGCCGTGTGCTCCAGCTGCCGTTGACAACCAGCAACTTTCGTGGCGAACACAAATTTCTCGGCTAGTGTGTTTTCTGTTGTTTTGGAAATAAATCTACCAGGAGCTATATTTATTTGTCTGGAAGATTGTTTCTTCTGAGTCAATATGTTTTTCAATGAAATATGCCTTGGAGTGTTTGTGGAATGGAACGTGTGACAGGCTTCATTCTTTTTACATTACATTTATGCCAAAATGATTAGAATCCAATGTGGTTGTTCTCAGCATGCAAGAATACACATTTGTTATACGAGAGATAAGTTGGCAGCAGTGTGTAGAGTGTGATGTGGGATTATGATTACAACATGTCCCTGAAAATATACTTAATTAAGGTGTCACATTAGCAAGAGAGATCCTTTCAATTCAGATGATATTCAATGATAGAAGTGCAAACTTCCCTTGCCGAACTTGGACAATGAACTGAAGCAGGCGGCTGGGACTTTTCTTTTGCCATAGCCAGGGCTAAGAGCTGTTTATATGGTGACTTTTGAGCAATGGGCAGATATTAACCTCCAAGTACAGCGGCAACTTTTGATATAGTGGTCTAGAAATTTGATGGTGCCATGCCTATTCATCATCCTAGGCAGTCCCTCGGAATCGAGGAAAACTTACTTACATTCCTGAAGTGACTTCTTTGGTGGCTGAACAGTCCAATACGAGAGCCACAGTCCCTGTCACAGGTGGGACAGATAGTCGTTGAGCAAAAGGGTGGGTGGGACTGGTTTGCCACACGCTCTTTCCGCTGCCTGCGCTTGATTTCTGCACGCTCTTGGCGTTGAGACTCGAGGTGCTCAGCGCCCTCCCAGGCGCACTTCCTCCACTGAGGGCAGTCTTGGCCATGCCTATTATTTGGTTGTTGAACGGCAGTCAAAGCTTTCAATATGATAGACAGGCACTCATTGCGAGTCGGGATTCTGCCCTCCAATGGTAAAACCAAAGTGATCGGCATCAAGACTCTGTACCTGAAACATGCGTTAGACCCCTTGCGTATGGGACTAGCTGATGTGCTCTTGCAGAGAGCCGGCATGGGCTCGACGGGCCGAACGACCTCCTTCTGTGCTGTAGCCATTCTATGATTCTATGTAATTTAAGGGATCTGATGTACTGATCATCCCCAGTCCTGATCGACACCTCTCCTGATGTCCCAATTGACCCTCAGTCCCAATCAACACCTCTCCTGATGTCCTGATCAAACTCCAGTCCCGATTGACACTTGTCCTGATGTCCCGATTAAACCCCAGTCCCGATCGACACCTCTCCTGATGTACTGATCAATCCAGTCCCGATCGACACCTCTCCTGATGTACTGATCAATCCAGTCCCGATCGACACCTCTCCTGATGTACTGATCAATCCAGTCCTGATCGACGCCTCTCTTGATGTCCCATAGAAACATAGAAACATAGAAAATAGGTGCAGGAGTAGGCCATTCAGCCCTTCGAGCCCGCACCACCATTCAATAAGATCATGGCTGATCATTCCCTCAGTATCCCTTTCCTGCTTTCTCTCCATACCCCTTGATCCCTTTAGCCGTAAGGGCCATATCTAACTCCCTCTTGAATATATCCAATGAACTGGCATCAACAACTCCCGGCAGTAGGGAATTCCACAGGTTAACAACTCTCTGAGTGAAGAAGTTTCTCCTCATCTCAGTCCTAAATGGCCTACCCCTTATCCTAAGACTGTGTCCCCTGGTTCTGGACTTCCCCAACATCGGGAACATTCTTCCCACATCCAACTTGTTCAGTCCTGTCAGAATCTTATATGTTTCTATGAGATCCCCTCTCATCCTTCTAAACTCCAGTGTGTAAAGACCCAGTTGATCCAGTCTCTCCTTGTATGTCAGTCCAGCCATCCCGGGAATCAGTCTGGTGAACCTTCGCTGCACTCCCTCAATAGCAAGAACATCCTTCCTCAGATTAAGAGATCAAAACTGAACACACTATTCCAGGTGAGGCCTCACTAAGGCCCTGTACAGCAGCAGTAAGACCTCCCTGCTCCTATACTCAAATCCCCTAGCTATGAAGGCCAACACACTATTTGCCTTCTTCACCACCTGCTGTAACTGCATGCCATCTTTCAATGACTGATGAACCATGACACCCAGGTCTCGCTGCACCTCCCCTTTTCCTAATCTGCTTCCATTCATATAATATTCTGCCTTCGTGTTTTTGCCCTCAAAGTGGATAACCTCACATTTATCCACATTATACTGCATCTGCCATGTATTTGCCCACTTGCCTAACCTGTCCAAGTCACCCTGCAGCCTCTTAGCGGCCTCCTCACAGCTCACACCTCCACCCAGCTTAGTGTCATCTGCAAACTTGAAGATATTACATTCAATTCCTTCATCTCAATCATTAATGTATATTGTAAAGAGCTGGGGTCCCAGCACTGAGCCCTGCGGCACCCCACTAGTCACTGAAAAGGACCCATTTATCCCGACTCTCTGCTTCCTGTCTGCCAACCAGTTCTCTATCCACGTCAGTACATTACCCCCAATACCATGTGCTTTGATTTTGCACACCAATCTCTTGTGTGGGACCTTGTCAAAAGACCTCCAGTCCCGATCAACACCTCTCCTGATGTTCTGATCAATCCAGTCCCAATCGACACCTCTCCTGATGTATTGATCAATCCAGTCCCGATCGACACCTCTCCTGATGTACTGATCAATCCAGTTCCATTCGACAACTCTCCTGATGTCCCGATCGACACCTCTCCTGATGTACTGATCAATCCAGTCCCAATCGACACCTCTCATGATGTCCCGATCAATCCAGTCCCATTCGACAACTCTCCTGATGTACTGATCAATCCAGTTCCATTCGACAACTCTCCTGATGTCCCGATCGACACCTCTCCTGATGTACTGATCGACCCCCAGTCCAGAGCGACACCTCTCCTGATGTATTGATCAATCCAGTCCCGATCGACACCTCTCCTGTGTAGGGGTGGTGTCTGGGGTCAGGTTCACCTCTGACCTTCTGAGCAGTTCGAATCGCTCCCACTCCCTGGGTGCTAGACTCTGGATTTATTTGGGGGATGTGATAAAGTGCAAGAGACAACTGAGTTGGTGCAAATAACTTCAATTTTATTAAGGACAAGAAAATACAATGTCAGACTTACAATCACTTGAATAAAGAACACTATATCACACATTCAAAGCAGATACCGAGAGTAATACACCTCCCACCTCCCAATACCGAACTCTGACTAGGTTAAACTCCAGGGCAAACAGGGACTATGCTCCCCAATCCTTTACTGTTAGTTAACGGTGGTTCGCGATTTCGGGGTTTGCTGTATTCTGTCGGTTCTGCTTGCTGTACCCCGAACATCGTAGAGAATTTCTCACTGTGTAGTCTTCAGTTGGGTGGTGTCCGCTGATGCAGTAGGACGTGTATTGGACATATGGGGTGAGTACCCACTTTCTTTCGTTAGAAATAGGTTTCAAAAGTCTCTTTAGATAAATTTTCACCTGTTGGTAGTCAGGACTAGATTGTGGAGTGGAAACTTTCGAATCGTCGGTTTCTTCTCTGAGGAGTTTTGTTTCGGAGTTGTTCGATCGCGGTGTTTTCGATGGTACCACATTGGCTGTGGTTGGTTGCTGCCACGATGGTGATGTTCTTCCTTCCTTTTTGAAAGCAGGGCAATGTGGCCCCGGGAGTGTCGTTGAGGCTGGAGAGGCTTGTTAAACTGCTGCATACTGTTAGTTAAAACAGGGCCCCAGTTATACTTTTGGAGCTGTTCTAATCTTCGCACTAAATCAGCCCCGATTCTTTGTATAATTTTTGGCAGGCTTGCTATCTCGTTGTCATATTTTGGCGGGTCCACTGTTAACCTGTCTCGGATGTGTCGATCTTCTAAATTAGTTTTTTGATGGGAAAAAAATTAGCTTTGGTATTTGCAATGTCTGCCTAGGCCTGAGTTTTCCATGTGGGCTGGATGTGCCATTGTCATTATGTATATGCTGGATTGGTTTCTTGCTCAGGGTGATGGCTGGCTATCTCTGGGTTGATTGTTGCTATGTTAATGTCTCCTGGGGAAAAGGGTTTTCGAGTGTACACAATTCCCCAGACAATTTGTTTTAGCTTCAATACCCAAACAGTATCAATACTCAAAACTGGTTTCTTTGCAGGATAGGTATCCTTTAGTTCTTAGCCCGTCCCACACAGACCCAATCTGCCTTGTAAAATCCCAAATTCGATTCACACTCGTAGTTTCTTCCATGTGCACTTTAGGAGCTCAAACTTCCTGGTTGAAAGTTCCAAATTAAATTTCCTTTCCAATGAGTCCAAACACTGGAGGGGTTTTCTCATGAATTTTGCAACTCTACACCTGATGTCCCGATCAACCCCCAGTCCCGATCGACACCTCTCCTGATGTCCCGATCGACACCTCTCCTGATATCCCGATTGACCTCCAGTCCCGATCGATACCTCTCCTGATGTCCCGATCGACCCCCAGTCCCGATCGACACCTCTCCTGATGTCCCGATCGACACCTCTCCTGATATCCCGATCAGCTCCCAGTCCTAATCGACACCTCTCCTGATGTCCCGATCAACTCCCAGCCCTGATCGACACCTCTCCTGATGTCCCGATCAACTCCCAGTCCCGATCGATACCTCTCCTGATGTCCCGATTGACCTCCAGTCCCGATCGATACCTCTCCTGATGTCCCGATCGACACCTTTCCTGATGTCCCGATCGACTCCAAGTCCCGATCAATACCCCTCTTGATGTCCCAATCGACTCCCAGTCCCGATCAATACCCCTCTTGATGTCCCAATCGACTCCCAGTCCCGATCAATACCCCTCTTGATGTCCCGATCGACTCCCAGTCCCGATCGATACCCCTCTTGATGTCCCAATCGACTCCCAGTCCCGATCGATACCTCTCCTGATGTCCCAATCGACACCCCTCCCTCTCGATTGTTCCCTCCCCTTTAAGACTTGCCTGCGGGCTGACACAGCATAAAAGTCCAAAGTCCACAGTGATGCTGCCTGGGACACCCAGTGTCTGATAATGAGGACCACTGCCGATTATCGGGTGAGCCTCTGGCCTACATAGGGTTTGTACTGAGATTGAATTTCTAGGCCATCGAACCATATCTTCTTGATTAAACTTTGACGATCTTTTCCTAAATACCCATCTCCTGTGAGTGCATAGTTCCCATTTTTTGCCTTCTCCTTAGAATGGTGGCTCTTGGTGAAAGATTAGGTAATGAGTCTGTAACATTGCCTCAATGCTCATACTGCGACAATAACTGAAATGGGACTTGCAACATGTGTGAGAAAAGGGTTTCAAACTGAGATAATGGCTACCTGTAATGTATTTGCTTCATGGGTTCTTTGTTTAAGAATTCATAGCAACACATTGCTATTAAGACCTAGTTGGTTTATTAGCAAAAGGTTTAACAATCACACTACATATTACCAGTTCATCCACAGACTCACAACCACCTGCCTCATCGTGGATCCCCCGAACCCAACTGGCTGGGGTTTTATTGAGTCTTGTGAACATCACGTGACTGGCTAAGCCACTCCCAACTCAACAGCTCAACCAATCTGTGAGCATACTCATCGGTGCATTCACTACACTAACTAATATTAACGGGCCAAAAATCCCTGCCTCGCGGTCCGTATAAAGTGTGTATGGACCCGGCAAGGCCTCGCAAAAGCCGGCTTTCGGGGCGCGATGCGCATGCGCCATAAACGGCTTTTCTGATCTGTCGAGATTTCTCCATACAGATCCTCCGCATCCCCGGGAGCAGGACATCCGTGCGGGTGAGATTGGGTTATTTGCCCAACTCATGCCCAGCTAATGTCCTTCAAACTTTTACGCCTGGTAAAAGCAGGTGCATAGCTTACTTCTACCAGCGTAAGAGTTGTAAAACATATAAAAATTAAGTGTAAGCACTGATTTTTATATTAAAAACCCTGTCCATGTAGGTACGTTTATTTTTAACACAATTAAAATACATTTTAAAAAATTCCAAATAATATTTTTTTTTCTAAAATATTTAATTTTAATTAATTTTAAATATGTGACGTATTTTAGTTATTTATTATGCTGTGTTTCAGTGTTTTAACATTTTTTCTCATTGATAGTAATGGGAGTCTGTACAAACAGAGCTCCCATTTTTATCAATGAGAATACTAGACAGTGATTGGTGGTCCAGGCCCACGTGACTCCAGCCTGTACGTATGCACCTGAAAGGCATCTCCCCGTGCGCTGCGCAGTGAATCTCGGCCTCCAACCAGAATCCTATGTTTCTCCGGGACTACCAGGTATTTTCGTAGATTTTTTTTTTCGGGTCGGTGGCGTTCGAAGGAAGGAAGCCTCCGACCACAATTCCCCCCTCCCCCCACCTCCCCCGATGTTTTTTGATATATGTTAATGACCAGAACCGAGTTATACAGGGCATAATTTCCGAGGTTTCAGATGATAAGAAACTCGGAAATGTAGTAAACAATGAGGTGGATAGTAACCTCAGGAGATCATCGACAGACTGCTGAAATGGGCAGACACGTGGCAGATGAAATTTAACACACACAAGTGCTCTCTGATGCATTTTGGTAGGAAGATTGAGGAGAGACAATTTGAACTAAATGATACAATATTAAAGAGGATGCAGGAACACCTGAGGGTGTACATACATAAATCTTTGAAGGTGGCAGAACAAGTTGAGAAGGCTGTTAAAAAAGCACATGGAATCCTCTGCTTTATTACGAGAGGAATGGAGTACAAAAGCAAGGACGTTATACTAAACCTTTATAAAACATTGGCTAGGCTTCAGCTGGAGTATTGCGTTCAATTCTGGGCACCACACTTTAAGAAGGATGTCAACGGCTTGGAGAGGGAACAGAAGAGATTTACAAGAACGGTAACAGGGGTGAGGGACTTCAGTTACATGGATAGACCGGAGAAGCTGGGGTTGTTCTCCTTAGAGCAGAGAAGGTTAAGAGAAGATTGATATCTTGAATGGTTGTGATAGTGTAAATAAAGGGAAACTATTTCCAGTGGCAGAAAGATTGGTGACTAGAGGGCAGAGATTTAAGGTGATTGGCTAAAGAACCAGAGGAGACATTTTTTTACGCAGCCAGTTGTTGTGAACTGGAATGCACTGCCTGAGAGGATGGTGGAAACGGGTTCAATAGCAACTTTCGAAAGAGAATTGATTAACGACTTGAAGGGGAAAAAATTACAGGGCTATGGGGAAAGAGCAGGGGAGTGGAATTAATTGCATAGCTCTACCAAATAGCCAGCATAGGCACAATGGGCTGAATGGTCTCTGTTGTGTAAGCAAGCACTCTAATAATGACTCCACGAGGTAAGGGTATCGTACTTGAACAGTAGTGACCCGAGTCCTTTATTGCAGCTCCGAGAGTGAGGACACCAAGAGGTGAGCTCCCTTTTATACTGGGTTACCTGCAGTGTGCAGGTGACCATTAGGTCTCCAGCAGCAGCACCCTCTGGTGGTACATGTATAGTGTATGCAGGGTGAAGGTACATTCGGTGGTCTCGTGTTACAGGACATGCATTAACATGCATACATAACAGTCGCCTTCTGTGCTGTACCATTCTGTGATTGTGATTCCCCCTCAATAAGTGGCTCAATTAATAATCACAAGTAAGAACCTTTTGTCTCTTCCAGGAGGATAGCATGGTAACAATATTAAACATCTTCTGTTAGCTTATTAAAAAAAAATTAATATTGAAAATATCGCACTTCTGAGTCTAGCCTTTGATGAAGGGTCGTCCTATGAGGAGAGATTGAGTAGATTGGGCCTATGCCCTCTGGAGTTTAGAAGAATGGGAGGTGATCTCATTGAAACAGATAAGATTCTGAGGGAGATCAACAGCGTAGATGCTGAGAGGTTGTTTCCACTGCCTGGAGAGTGTGGAACAAGGTGGCATAGACACAGAATAAGGGGTCAGCCATTTAAGACTGAGATGAGGAGAAATTTCTTCATTCAGAGGGTTGTGAACCTTTGGGATTTTCTACCCCAAGAGGTTGTGGATGCTGAGTCGTTAAGTATATTCAAGGCTAAGATCGATAGATTTTTGGACTCTAGGGGAATCAAAGGATATGGAGGTCGGGTGGGAAAGTGGAGTTGAGGTCGATGATCAGCCATGATCTTATTGAATGGCAGAGCAGGCTCGAGGGGCTGTATTCCTGCTCCAGTTCTTATATTCTTATTTTCTTATGATGCAGGTAGGTCTGGATAACAAACAGGAAAATAAATGCGCAGTTTCCAGAGGTAATGAACAGTCGTGAGACGGAGTGATGTACAACATTGCCCATCTGTTTTGACGTGAATAGAGGGCAAATGTAGATTGAAGGGGTCACCATTTTATAGTCCTTATTAATAATCAAAGGTTTTCTTCCTCGGAAATGGAGGATTCTGATGAATAAATGGTCAACCAGCGCTTTATTTCAAATAGCTTTGCGACTGCATATTTTGGCAACTGCACTGGTATCCAGGACTGAAAGACTTTTAATTTCACAAATTCATTCCACAGTAGCTGTTGAATAAAACACATTTCAAAAGGTTAATCGCTCACTCTAGTGGAGAGGATATCTTTTTATATTACACATCTTGCAGAGCTCCAAAAATGGAAAGACAATGTTCAACAAAATGGAACATTTGCAGCTCCGAATGAAAATAATAAAACAAAACTAATTGGAGGCATATTGCATTTCAGGTGAGATGCATCATGGCATCTGTTTAGCCTTATGATCACGAGCATGTCTTGAATCCACATGATACATCATAATTAAATTCATTGGGCTAACCAACTGCAGTTGCGTTAATGGCAGCATCTGTTGCTTAGGAGATGCTTAACCGAAAGCTTGACAGCAAGTTTCACCATCCAGCTGATTTAAGATTGGATAAAGTTCCACCGTCATCCACTAATTCCCACAGAATAAGAAATTTAACAAATGTTGATTTTGCTTCAAAAAAATTATTTAGACCAAATTGCTTTAATCTCTTTTTAATGAAAACAGAAGTATGATTCTTATTCCTCTGTCAATGAAGACCTTTAAAATTAAATTAAAGTAACTCACAAACCTGTATAGCCCCAAATTGGTCAAATCACAATTTAAGTATCCTACCTTCAGTGATTTAGGAATTACTGACTTATTGACTTGAAATGAGCTGATTTAGATGTAAACATTTTCCTTTCTCATGAATGGCACTGAATGGTTCAGTTATGATGAACTGTTACACAGTTACTTCACCAAGCCGATCTTTCTTACTCATTGATGAATCACCTTTGTTCATAGCAAGTGCTGTCAAGTCGGTACGTTCACACTTACCTTTGCAACACCAAGCTGCTATTTTTTTTTGCTCAAGTGTAGTTGTCCATGGCCATCATTGAACAGTAACACTTTCAGTTGGATGCACAATAGGGCTGAACGCAAGGCTCCAGAGTCAGTTTGTGCCGCTGTGACAATGTGCACTCAGCAACGTTTCGAGCGCACCGGAGCAGCAGTTGATAACAGTTGATTTATGTCCTTAATCTCTCACTGTATCATGCCAACCATGAGATAATTCAGCCTACTTATCTTCTGTCAGCGCTTGTATTTCTGCATGGGAGAAGGGGAAAAGTGAAATGATTCTCTTCTCCCTGGTAGAATTTGCCGCCGACGTGCGCATGAGTTGAGAAGGTTAGACTGAAAACCTGCCTAAACCCTGTGCCACTCACTGAACAATCATATCACAGCAAGTTCTCGAGGCTAAATGGCACAACTAACGGAAACATGGTTCCCATCTCTGCTCCTCACCTTAAGAGAACAAGGTTGGAAACTAGCCCTGGGCAAATAAATGAAGGAATCTTTTCACTGACAGATGTTCAGGACTGAATCAAATTCGGACACCCTGTCCCTGGCGTGCATTAATTTATTGCCCAGAAATGTTTCCATATGCATCATCCGCCAGTCAAATCCCAAATGGGCCAGTCCCAGATCTGAAGGTACATAGAATGGCAATGTCATACTGGAAGCAACAGGGGGGACTGTTTTCCAAGGTTGGTTAATGATTGATTGTTTAAGATGTAACACAATATAAGTCATCCTCGACTCCGGGGGAATGCCTAAGAAGGAGGAGAAGAAGATATAAAATAATAATCGCACATGATACAAATCTGAAATAAAACAAAAGCATGCTGGACCTGCAATGAAAGGGCGGTCAAGGCAAAAACCCTCAACGCACTTGAAGTGCCGTAAACTGCAAGGCTACGAACCAAGAGCTGGACAGTGGGATTAGGCTGGAGAGCTCTTTTTCAGACACGTTCTCAGACACAATGGGCCGAATGGCCTACTGCTGAGCCGTAAATTTCTATGATTCTGTGAATGTGAATGTGAAAGAATAAAGATGGGTTAATGCTTCAGATGGGATTCGTCATCACAATACAGATACAACACAGTATAATTCCACCCTCGTATTACAGAGACATACACAAACTTATATTTATATTGTCATCATCATCATCATCACAGGCAGTCCCTCGAAATCGAGGAAGACTTGCTTCCACTCTAAAAGTGAGTTCCCAGGTGACTGAACAGTCCAATATGGGAATTACAGTCTCTGTCACAGGTGGGACAGACAGTGGTTGGAGGAAAAGGGTGGGTGAGGAGTCTGATTTGCCGCACGCTCCTGCTGCTGTCTGCGCTTGTTTTCTGCATGCTCTCGGCGACGAGACTCGAGGTGCTCAGCGCCCTCCCGGATGCTCTTCCTCCGCTTAGGGCGGCCTTTGGCCAGGGACTCCCAGGTGTCGGTGGGGATGTTGCACTTTATCAAGGAGGCTTGAGGGTGTTCTTGAAACATTTCCTCTGCCCACCTGGGGCTCACCTGCCGTGTAGGCATTCCGAGTGGAGCGCTTGCTTTGGGAGTCTTGTGTCGGGCGTGCAGACAATGTGGCCCGCCCAACGGAGCTGCTCGAGTGTGGTCAGTGCTTCGATGCTGGTGATGTTGGCCTGATCGAGGGTTTTTATATTGTATTTTAACCTAGAAAGCATGTCAAGGCGGCTCACAGATGAAAAAGGGAAAGTAGAAGGAGAATAAAGCGGTATGAGAACATTTTTACTTTCAATCAGAAACCTGGGTGGGGAGCAGTTACACTAGAGCTAATCCACCAGCTTCTCACCCTGATCCTACCAATTGCAATTTTAAATTCATTATCACAGGCAGTCCCTCGGGATCGAGGAAGACTTGCTTCCACTCTTAGCATGAGTTCTTAGGTGGCTGTACAGTCTAATACGAGAATCACAGCATGATTTCTGCATGCTCTCAGCGACAATACCCGAGGAGTTCAGCGCCCTCCCGAATGCACTTCCTCCACTTAGGGCGGTCTATGGCCAAGGCCTCCCAGTGTCAGTGGGGATGTCGCACTTTATCAGGAAGGCTTTGAGGGTGTCCTTGTAACGTTTCCTCTGCCCACCTTTGGCTCGTTTGCCACGGACGAGTTCTGAGTAGAGCGCTTGCATTGGGAGTCTCGTGTCTGGCATGCGAACTATGTGGCCTGCCCAGCGAAGCTGATCAAGTGTGGTCAGTGCTTCAATGCTGGAGAGGTTGGCCTGGTCGAGGACGCTAATGTTTGTGCGTCTGTCCTCCCAGGGGATTTGCAGGATCTTGCGGAGACATCGATGGTGTTATTTCTCCAGCGACTTGAGGTGTCTACTGTATATGGTCCACGTCTCTGAGCCATACAGGAAGGCGGGTATTACTACAGCCCTGTAGACCATGAGCTTGGTGACAGTTTTGAGGGACTGATCTTCAAACACTCTTTTCCTCAGGCGGCTGAAGGTTGCACTGGCGCACAAATTACAGACACCAAGCACAGCCGCCCGAAGCTGGCGGGGTCCTTGTTTAAATATGCAGATTGGATCCTGATAATGTCATCAGGAGCCGACTGCAATCTTAGACCCAGGAAACGTTCTTGTGGTTCAAAGATGGGGAAAATGGAGCCAAGGCCCAGAGAGCTGCTACACTCTCCTTGTGTGCCAGGATTATTCCTTCGTACCCCGCCAGGAAACCTCTGTCCCAAGCGTAGTGTATGCACCTGTGAGTATGCTCACAGCTTTGTAGAGCTGTTGTGCCCCTCTTCCAATATCTGAAGTGGTTGCTCCTCAAATTCTGGTTGGACTTCAGTCCCACACTCCTGATCTTTGGGCACCCTGTGCGGAGGGGAGCGGGTAGGTCCGAGGGCCTCCTCGTAGGACTGCTCCTGGGCACGGCCAAGGGGACCATCAGCCGGTCCAGGCAGCGGGCGGTCGAGGGGGTCGTTCAGCCCGACTCCTCCGCGATTACCTCTGAGCCAGGGTGTCCCTGGAGAAGGAGCACGCGGTGTCCACCGGTACTATCACGGCCTTCCGCAAGAGGTGGGCGTCAGAGGGACTGGAGTGCATCATCAGCCCCGGCAACCAAATTTTAATTTGATCATTAATGTTTAAAGGTTAATTTGTCTATGTTTGTCAGTTTTAGTGCCCCTCTCCCCCCTCTTTTAGCCAGGGGGCACTTATATAATTTATGTTTTTAATGCCCTCAAAAAAAAGCAAAAAAAAACAAAAAACAAGGGGGCACTTAATTGAAAGTGTTTGGAGTGTGCCCCCCTTTAACCAGGGGGCACACTCCAAACATTAATGTTGTCTACAAAATAGTTGTCGAGCTGTTGCATTGAGAGGCTTAGCCAGTCACGTGATATTCTCAAGACTCAATAAAACCCCAGCCAGTTGGGTTCGGGGGATCCACGATGAGGCAGGTGGTTGTGAGCCTAGTGGATGAACTGGTAATGTGTAGTGTTAAACCTTTTGCTAATAAACCAACTCGTTCTTAATAGCAATGTGCTGCTATGAATTCTTAAGCAAAGAACCCATGAAGCAAATACATTACAGGTAGCCCTTATCTCAGTTTGAAACCCTTTTCTCACACATGTTGCAAGTCACATTTCAATGTTATTGTCACAATATGAGCTTTGAGGCAATGTTACAGACTCATTACCTAATCTTTCACCAGGAGCCACTGTTCTAAGGAGAAGGCAAACAATGGGAACTATGCGCTCACAGGAGATGAACATTGAGGAAAAGGTCGTCAAAGTTTAACCAAGAAGATCTGGTGCAATGGCTGAGAAATTCAATCTCAGTACAAACCCTGTGTAGGCCAGAGGCTCACCTGCTATTGGGTAGTGGGCCTCATTATCAGACACTGGATGTCCCTGGCAGCCTCACTGTGGATTTTGGAATTTTATGCTGTATCAGCTCGCAGGAAAGTCTTAAAGGGGAGGGAACAATCGAGAGGAAGGGATGTCGATCAGGACTGAGGGTCCATTGGGACATCAGGAGGTGTGGGTCTAGGTTATCTATAATGAGATATGTAGTTGTGAGCCTAGTGGATGAATTAATAATGTGTAGTGTGATTGTTAAACCTTTGTTAATAAACCAACTAGTTCTTAACAGGGATGTGTTGCTATGAATTCTTAAGCAAAGAACCCATGAACAAATACATTACACCAGGCTTTGCCTCTGACCATTCCTCCATTCCTCAAGCAGGAAAGGGGTACTGAGGTGAATGATCAGCCATGATCTTATTGAATGGTGGTGCAGGCTTGAAGGGCCGAATGGCCTACTCCTGCACCTATTTTCTGTGTTTCTATGTTTACCTTGAAGCCGAGGACTGCTCGGTAAGTAATGGCCTGCTGCTGCCCAAAATCGCTCTCCCGGCCGGCCTGCCTACCACGTATCTCCTCGCACCAGGTTCAGGCAAGAGCTTGGGATTGAAACCTCTCAGACGTCATGCTGTGGGGGAAATCATGGCTTCCCATCCACCCGTGACCTCCGGCTGCACTGACCCCGAGCTGTTTACAGTCGCCCGCAATGCGGTTTCTGAAATCGAGCAGCATCTGTATTTCTGGCAATGAGAACATCCTTTTGCGGTAAAACCATGCTGTCGCTATGGGAATTTTTAGAAATATGCGTCAGGTTGGCTGTGCGTGGGAAAGGATACCAACAAAAGGAACTCTCTAGAAAGCAACCTGTGACGCAAATAAAAAGTCCATCTCATGGATCATTCTTGCAGGCCCACACATTCCTTGAATTATGGTTTATTGTTTTTTTATTACGAATAAAGTAGTTTTTTCATGTAGGTGTTAGTGAGTATTTGAAAAGCTAGCTACATCAACTGGACTTTTTAATAAAGTAGTTTTTCATGTAGGTGTTAGTGAGTATTTGAAAAGCTAGCTACATCAACTGGACTTTTTAATTGGTAGAAAAATTACAAAGCTTCAGAAAGTATATAAGTTTTCAAATGGCTCCATTTACAATCACAGGAAATCTTCCAGTGTTTTGCCAATAGTCTAATTACTCCAATTTACATCTTAACATACAACATTTGTTCCAAAAGAATATTTGCACAAACATTGGGGGAGTTGACACAATCAGGAAAGCTATGACACCTTCTTCACATCCCGGCAGATGTTCTTATGACGAGTGGAAGATTACATTGTTTTACAATGATGGCTGTCTTTTGCCATGTAATGCATTCTTTCACATCCTCAGCACATTCCAAAACACTTTATAATTGCAAGGTCTCACAAAAGTGAGACGCAAAGAATCTGCAAAGGGATATAGAAAGGCTAAGTGTGAGGGCAAACATTTGGCAGATGGAGTATGATGTGGGAAAGTGTGAGGTTATCCACTTTGGTAGGAAAAATAAAAAAGCAAATTATTATTTAAATGGAGAGAGAATACAAAATGCTGCAGTACAGAGGGACCTGGGGGTCCTTGTACATGAAAAACAAAACGTTAGCATGCAGGTACAGCAAGTAATCAAGAAGGCAAATGGAATGCTGGCCTTTATTGCAAGGGGGATGGAGTATAAAAGCAGAGAAGTCCTGCTGCAACTGTACAGGGCTTTGGTGAGGCCACACCTCGAGTACTGCGTACAGTTTTGGTCTTATTTAAGGAAGAATATACTTGCACTGGAGGCCGTTCAGAGAAGGTTCACTAGGTTGATTCCTGAGATGAAGGGGTTGTCTTATGAAGAAAGGTTGAGCAGGTTGGGCCTATACACATTGCAGTTCAGAAGAATGAGAGGGGGATCTTATTGAAACGTCTATGATTCTGGGGGGGCTTGACAGGGTAGATGTAGAGAGGATGTTTCCCCTCGTGGGGGTATCTAGAACTAGGGGGCATAGTTTCAGAATAAGGGGTCGCACATTTAAAAAGGAGATGAGGAGGAATTTCTTCTCTCAGAGGGTCGTGAATCTTTGGAATTCTCTGCCCCAGAGAGCTGTGGAGGCTGGGTCATTGAATGTATTGAAGGGGGAGATAGACAGATTTTTGAACGATAAGGGAATCAAGGGTTATGGGGAGTGGGCAGGGAAGTGGAGCTGAGTCCATGATCAGATTAGCCGTGATCATATTGAATGGCGGAGCAGGCTCGAGGGGCCAAATGGCCGACTCCTGCTCCTATTTCTTATGTAAAAGTCAAATAAATGTCCAGATAATCTGGGTTTTATTTGGTGGTGTCGGTTGATAGAGGAAAGTTGACCAGGATGTCAGGAGAATTCCCTACTGTTCTTTAAATAGTAGCACAGGATAAACAGATAGACGGGACCTCGATTTAATGTTGTATCTGAGGAGGAACTGCAGAGACATCTGAGATTTGGCAGCACTGGCAGAGTCTGGTGGCACGATGAGGTGGGAGCTACTGGCATCCTAAAGCCACCTGTGAGGACGTACAGCTGAGGCCTCACCAGGATCGCAGACACTGGCCATGGCCAAACCAGCCAGTCCCACTCCAGAGATTTGAGCACAATATCTAGGCTGACATGCCAGTGCAGTACTGAGGGAGTGCTGCTCGGTTGGAGGTGCCGCCTTTCGGATGTGTCATTAAACCGAGGCCCCGTCTGCTCTCTCAGGTGGGTGTAAAAAATTCCATGGCATTAATTTGAAGAAAAGCAGGGGAGTTCTTCCGGAGTCCTGGCCGACGTTTATCTCTCAGCCATCACCGAAAACAGGTGATCTGATCATTTATTTCAGAGCTGTTTGTGGGAGCTTGCTGTGCACAAATTCGCTGCTGCGTTCCCTGCATTACAACAATGCCTTACACTTCAAAACGTATGCCTTGGCTGTGAAAGTGTTTTGGGACATCCTGAGGTCATGAAATGTGTGAAAGATATGCAGGTCAATCTTTAACAGCAGGAGCAAAAAGAAAGGCTGCTTCAAGGCAATGAAGAGTCTCTGTATCTGCTTGAAACATGTTAGCCTATTGATCCGTCTGTGGAAGAAAGAAATGCGTCAGAAAACAGAGATGGTGCAGCACAGGGCCCTGGGTAATGTTGGGAGGGGGGCGGGTAAGCTTAACACTGCAAGCTCTAGCAAAGGTAAGAAACATCAGTGTCATGCTCCTGAGAGAGGGGGCAAGCAGCAATGTGAGTGATTGCAGACAAGTGATATCCATTTTCTATGTACTGCAGACAAATGACATATATTATAGAGATTTTTTTTACAATTCTGTTCAATGTTTCCTGCACTCAGGTGGGCACATTACGAAATCACTTAAATATAAGCGCCAAAGTGGTCAATGTTGGTTTGAAAAGTATCCTTTATAGCTGAACGATTTTAAAAGCTTCAGTCTCAATAAGTTTTATATGTTAGCCTAGCGATTACTATTCCATACCCGCCCGTAGGGGCCACGGAGCTACCGGCTTTTCGCACGCAAAGCGCATGCGCAAAAACGCGGAAGTTGCGATCTGTCAAGAATCTCCCATAGAAATTCTCATCCTTGTTTTCATATCCCTCCATAGCTCCCTTGCCCCTCACTAGCTCTCTACTTTCCTCCAGCCCCATAATCTCCCCCTCCAATTCTGCCCTCTTGAGCATCTCTGATTATAATCACTCAACCACTGGTGGCCGTGCCTTCCGTTGCCTAGGCCCCAAGCTCTGGAATTCACTCCCTAAACCTCTCCGCCTATCTTTCCTCTTTTAAGACGCCCATTAAAACCTACCTCTTTGAACAAGCTTTTGGTCATCTGCCCTAATTTCTCCTTATGCGGCTCGGTGTCAAATTTTGTCTGATAGCGCTCCTGTGAAGCGCCTTGGGACGTTTTACTCTGTTAAAGGCGCTATATAATAACAAGTTGTTGTTGCAGCATGATTGCACCCAATTAAAGGGATTACATAACTGCTGCACTGCTCTTGCCTGCTGGTACTGTGACCCTTAAAGCAAGGTTACTGTTACTGACGGTTGGATTAGATCTTCCCCCAGTGATAACTCTAGCTGGTGGAGCATGACTGCCAACCACCCAATATAAAATTAATTCAGGCCACAAAAAAACCCAGTACAACTTACCTTTGGGCCGCTCATTGGCCGGGCCGTTAGCTGTTACTGGGAGTGGAACATGCGCCTTGCACATTCTGCCCAGTACATTCTAAAATAGCTCCCGCTGCCCATCGGTGGGTTCGGGGTAGAGGTGGTGTAGGGGAAGGCTGCTCTTGGAGTGTCAGCCAGTGGCACAGTGGGTATCACACTCGCCTCTGAGTCAGAAGGTTGTGGGTTAAACTTTGCAATGGTCAAAACTGTCGGTGTTTGCCATCATTACCCCTCCAAAACTGATCGCAATGTTAGGATTTAGCACGTGCACGCAGATAAGCACGGAAATCCAGAAGTTGTGGTCAGTCATTCCCTGCTCTGCCACAGGAAGTACTGTGGAGCTCCCCAGAGCCGAAAATCAATTCTAATCATACTGAAGAATGGAAATGTAACCTTTTATTCTGGAATAATACCCCCAAAGAAGTTAAGCTTTGTTAAAAGAGGGTAACTGGGTTTTTGAACGACATATTGCCTGTTGAACAATCATTCTGGCCCTGAAAAATTAATTTTATATTTGTAGATTGTCAAACATTGCCATTACTTTGATTAAAAATGGCATGGTTTTGAAAATAACATACTTTTTTAAAGTTTGTACCAGCTTCTACCTTAATCCTATGTGTATGTCCAAATCTTTTTTTTAACTCTTTAAAGTTTATAAAAAGTAAATTATAATCAAAGCTTTTTACTTCCTGGTTTGCTGTCTGTGAGAATTTTTCAATCTGATTGGCTGCTCAGCTTGCTGATGATATCATAAGAAAATAAGAACATAAGGAATAGGAGCATAGAAACATAGAAAATAGGTGCAGCAGCAGGCCATTCGGCCCTTCGAGCCTGCACCACCATTCAATATGATCATGGCTAATCATGCAACTTCAGTATCCGATTCCTGCCTTCTCTCCATACCCCTGATTCCTTTAGCCGTAAGGGCCACATCTAACTCCCTTTTGAATATATCCAACGAACTGGACTCAACAACTTTCTGTGGTAGAGAATTCCACAGGTTCACAATTCTCTGGGTGAAAAAGTTTCTCCTCATCTCGGTTCTATATGGCTTACCCCTTGCCTTTAGACTGTGACCCCTGCTTCGGGACTTCTCCAATATCGGGAGCATCTTTCTGCATCTAACCTGTCCAATCCCATCAGAATTTTATATGCATCTATGAGATCCCCTCTCATTCTTCTAAACTCCAGTGAATATAAGCCTAGTCGATCCAGATTTTCTTCATATGTCAGTCCTGCCATCCCGGGAATGAATCTGGTGAACCCTCGCTGCACTCCCTCAATAGCAAGAATGTCTTTCCTCAGATTAGGAGACCAAAACTGCACACAATACTCAAGGTGTGGTCTCACCAAGGCCCTGTACAACCTCCCTGCTCCTAAACTCAAATCCTCTCGCTATGAAGGCCAACATGCTATTTGCTTTCTTTTCTGCCTGCTGTGCCTGCATACCGACTTTCAATGACTGATGTAGCATGACACCCAGGTCTCGTTGCACCTCCCCTTTTACTAATCTGTCACCATTCAGATAATAATCTACCTTCCGGTTTTAGCCACCAAAGTGGATAACCTCACACTTATCCACATTATACTGCATCTGCCATGCAATTTGCCCACTCACCTAACCTGTCCAAGTCACCTTGCAGCCTCCATTCAATTCCTTTGTCTAAATCATTAATATTTATTGTAAATAGCTGGGATCACAGCACTGAACCTTGCGGTACCCCACTAGTCACTGCCTGCCATTCTGAAAAGGACCAGTTTATTCCTACTCTTTGCTTCCTGTCTGCCAACCTGTTCTCTGTCCACATTTCCTCCCAATCCCATGTGCCTTAATTTTGCACATTAATCTCTTGTGTGGAACCTTGTCAAAAGCCTTTTGAAAGTCCAAATACACCACATCCACTGGTTCTCCCTTATCCACTCTACTAGTTGCATCCTTAAAAAATTCTACAAGATTTGTCAAGCATGATTTCCCTTTCATAAATCCATGCTGACTTGGACCGATCCTGTCACTGCTTTCCAAATGTGTTGCTATTACATCTTTAATAATTGATTCCAGCATTTTCCCCACTTCCGATGTCAAGCTAACCAGTCTATAATGCCTTGTTTTCTCTTGCTACTTGAGCCTATTCCATCAGTCAATAAGATCTTGTGTCTAATCTTCTACCTCGACTCCACTTTCCTGTACTATACCCATATCCCTTGATTCCCTTAATTTCCAAAAATCTATCTATCTCAGCCCTGAATATACTCAAAGACTGAGCCTCCATAACCCTCTGGGATAGAGAATTTCAAAGATTCACAACACTCTGAGTGAAGAAATTTCACCTCATCTCAGTCTTAAATGGCCGACCCCTTATCCTATGTCTATGCCACCTTGTTCTATCTCCAGGCAATTGCAGGACCCTGGAGATTCGCTTGATTTAGCACCAGATTCATTATTTGGCAGAGTTGAAATTTACGCCACTGCGATCATTCGATCTTAGCGGGCAACTTTCTTCGAGGTCAGCAGCGAGCACCATTACTTCGCCGCTGACTGCAAATTATGAGCTATTATATGTGAATGTCGGCGGTTTGATCCCGGCGGGCGTTTTGAGATTTGGGCGATACCATTGAAAAACTAAGGGGGAAGCTTTCGCCGAGCGAAAAACCAGCTCTACTGCCGAAAAAATCGCAGCGAACCCGCCAAAAATGAAAGGAAAATTTAGTCCATAGAATTGAAAAGTAGTGAAATTATGCTAAACCTGTATTGAACATTGGTTAGACCACGCTTAGAGTACTCATCATCATAGGCAGTCCCTCGGAATCAAGGAAGACTTGCTTCCAGTCTCAGCATGAGTTCTTAGGTGGCTGTACAGTTCAATACGAGATCCACAGTCCCTGTCACAGGTGAAACAGACAGCGATTGAAGGAAAGGGTGGGCGGGGAGTCTGGTTTGCCGCACGTTCCTTCCGCTGCCTGCGCTGGATTTCTGCATGCTCTCGGCGACGAGACTCGAGGTGCTCAGCGCCCTCCCGGATGCACTTCCTCCACTTAGGGTGGTCTTTGGCCAGGGACTCCCAGGTGTCGGTGGGAATGTTGCACTTTATCAGGGTGGCTTTGAGGTTGTCCTTGTAATGTTTCTGCTGCCCACCTTTGGCTCATTTGCTGTGGACAATTACGAGTAGAGTGCGTGCTTTGGGAGTCTCGTGTCTGGCATACGAACTATGTGGCCTGCCCAGCGGAGCTGATCAAGTGTGGTCAGTGCTTCAATGCTAGGGATGTTGGCCTGGACGAGGACGCTAACGTTGGTGTGTCTGTCCTCCCAGGGGGTTTGTAGGATCTTGCAGAGACATTGTTGGTGGTATTTCTGCAGCGACTTGAGGTGTCTACTGTACATAGTCCACATCTCTGAGCCATACAGGAGGGCGGGTATTACTATGGCCCTGTAGACCATGAACTTGGTGACAGTTTTGAGGGCCTGATCTTCAAACACTCTTTTCTTGAGGCAGCCGAAGGCTGCTGTGGCGCACTGGAGCAGTGTTGGATCTCGTCGTCAATACTTGCTCTTGTTGATAGGAGGCTCCTGAGGTATGGGAAGTGGTCCACGTTGTCCAGGGCCGCGCCGTGGATCTTGATGACTGGGGGGCAGTGCTGTGCGGCGAGGACAGGCTGGTGGAGGACCTTTGTCTCACTGATGTTTAGCGTAAGACCCATGCTTTCGTATGCCCCAGTAAATACGTTGACTATGTCCTGGAGTTCAGCCTCTGGGTGTGCACAGACGCAGGCGTCGTCCATGTACTGTAGCTCGACGACAGAGCTGAGGTGGTCTTGGACCTGACCTGGAGATGGCGAAGGTTGAACAGGTTTCCACTTATTCTGTAGTTTAGTTCCACTCCAGCGGGGAGCTTGTCAACTGTGAGGTGGAGCATGGCAGTGAGGAAGATTGAGAAGAGGGTTGGGGTGATAACGCAGCCCTGCTTGTCCCCGGTCCGGACGTGGATTGGGTCTATGATGGATCCGTTGGTAAGAATCACAGCCTGCAAGTCGTCATGGAGCAGGTGGAGGATGGTGACGCACTTTTGGGGGCGTCCAAAACGGAGGAGGACACTCCATAGATCCTCGCGGTTGACACTAGGAAAGCTGTCGCTGCAGTCCTCCTGAACCGTCTTGTCCCTGTGGCCAAGGAGCTCCTCACGGAGTCGCAGTGCGGATTTCGTTCCCTCCGGAGCACAACGGACATGAGTTTTGCAGCGCGATAGCTGCAGGAAAAATGCAGGGAGCATTGCCAGCCAGCCCTTATACATGACCTTCTTCGACCTTACAAAGGCCTTTGACACTTAGAGTACTACAGACAGTTCTGATCACCATAGTATCAAAATGTTAAAGCCACACTGGAGAGCGTGCAGAGAATATTTACAAGGATGATACCAGAAATACAATGGTATATATTTCAGGGAAGGATGAACAGGCGGGTCTCTTTTCTCTTGTAAAAAGAAGGCTGAGAGGTGACCTAATAGAGGTCTTTAGAATTATGAAAGATTTTGATAGAGTGGTTAAGAACATAAGAACATAAGAAATAGGAACAGGAGGAGGCCACACAACACCTCGAGCCTGCTCCGCCATTCAATAAGATCATGGCTGATCTGATCATGGACTCAGCTCCACTTCCCCGCCCGCTCCCCATAACCCCTTATCCCCTTATCGTTTAAGAAACTGTTTATTTCTGCCTTACATTTATTCAATGTCCCAGCTTCCACAGCTCTCTGAGACAGCGAATTCCACAGATTTACAACCCTCTAAGGCAAGAAATTTCTCCTCATCTCTGTTTTAATTGATCAGCCCCTTATTCTAAGATCATGCCCTCTAGTTCTAGTCTTTCCCATCAGTGGAAACATTTTCTCTGCATCCACCTTGTCAAGCCCCCTCATAATCTTATACGTTTCGATAAGATCACCTCTCATTCTTCTGAATTCCAATGAGTAGAGGCCCAACCTACTCAACCTTTTCTTATAAGTCAACCTCCTTATCTCCAGGATCAACCTTGTGAACCTTCTCTGAACTGCCTACAAAGCAAGTATATCATTTTGTAAATATGGAAACCAAAACTGCACACAGTATTCCAGGTGTGGCTTCACCAATACCTTATATAGCTGTAGCAAGACTTCCCTGCTTTTATACTCCATCCCCAAGATACCATTGGCTTTCCTGATCACTTACCGTACCTGCATACTAACCTTTTGCGTTTCATGCACAAGTACCCCCAGGTCCCGCTGCACTGCAGCACTTTGCAACCTTTCTCTATTTAAATAATAACTTGCTCTTTGATTTTTTTTCTGCCAAAGTGCATGACCTCACACTTTCCAACATTATACTCCATCTGCCAAATTTTTGCCCACTCACTTAGCCTGTCTATGTCTTCCAGAGCGAATGTTTCCACTTGTGGGGAAGAGCATAACTAGAGGCCATCAATATAAGATAGTCACCAAGAAATCCAATAGGGAATTCAGAAGAAACTTCTTTACCCAAAGAGTGGTGAGAATGTGGAACTTGTTACCACAGGGACTGGTTGAACCGAATAGATGCATTTAAGGGGAGGCAAGACAAGCATATGAGGGAGAAAGGAATAGAGGGTTATGCTGATAGAGTTAGAAGAAGAATGACGGGAGGTGGCTCGAGTGGAGCATAAATGCCAGCTGGACTGGTTGGGCCGAATGACCTGTTTCTGTGTCGTATATCCTATGTAATCCTATGTAATCCTAAGTAACTACCTGTACTTAGGTATGAATTAGCACCATTGTCTCTTATACATGTCACAGCTATAAAGGTCAGTGAGGTTTAGCTTGGTAAGAAAGCAATGGATATACTGCAGCTGATAGAGGTTAGAGTTATAACACTGATGTTAACAAACATAGACAGTGGCACATTTTACAGCCTAGTCTGTTTATTGACACACAACATCATTGATTTTGATTCACCCCTAATGCTCTGGTTGCTTTGCAGACAGAGTGATAACTATGTTAGTCTCATATATCAATAAAGAAAGTGCCTCAATATGATTTAGGCTCTTTTTCACAAGCAGCAAAGGAAACAGAAATTCTCACCACAATCTAAGTACTACGGGTGCAATTTTCCCCAGTTATCTGCGCTGTTTTTTTGGCCCGTGCCGCTTTTTTTGCCGTAAATTAAAATATCCAAGTTTCCCCAAAGTTTCTGCACCAGCATAACTCAGTTAGACTCACCTGAGGTGAGAGTGGCTGATGATGAGGAGGAAGATGCAGATGATGATGAGGAGGAGGAGGAGGAGGAAGCCATGCAACGACCTGAACCCAGAGCACGATGGTGGAAGAGGGCGGGCCGTCGTGCTCCTTTAACGATTGCTCGAGCCTTGTGCTAGCAGCTTATCCGTGAACACTTTGCTGCCCGAAGGCTCAATGACAACTATTCCAAATAGACCATTTTTACTGTTTGGACCTGTTCCGTAATATTGTGTTATGTTAATGGAATAAATAATGGAAATGATTCTCCTTTACTTCGAAAAGTTGTGTTCATAATGGAACAAATAAAGGAAATGATTCAGTTATGTTAAAATATATTTTATTCAAAAGTTTAACACTTGTTTGTACTTAACTTAATTTTAATAAAAATATTCTTGTATCAAACTTTAAAGTTTTCAGTTAAGATCACTTACAGACTTTAAGATCATTTACAAACTCTAAGATCACTTAAAAACTTTAAGATCACTTACAAACTTTTAAACTTGTAAATTTACATAACTTACAAAAAACTCTTAATTTGAGAACAGTTACAACAGTAACAACAATAATAATAACAACAACAACAGCAGCAGCAAAGAAAGGCTACACCCATCTCTCCTCCACCTTATTCTAAGATCGCCCGTTGCGCTTGGTTTTGGTGACTCCACCCCTGCCTGCAGGCGGTGGTGCAGCATTTCTTGGATTGGTACCAAGCTTATTCTTTCGAGCATCTCGGGTAATGTACACTTCTTGATGGGGGGAGGGGGCAGCCGGTAATGTGGAGGGCACAGCTTTGCCCTCTTCAGAGGCTGATCTGAGGATTTAAGTGGGAATGGCAGTCAATTCTGTCAATGGCCAAGGTGCCTTGGCGTATTCCCTTATTGCAGCAGCTAACTCCGACATTCCCTCTCTCATGTGCCATGACAGTGTCTCAACTACCTGCAACATTCCCTCCCTCATGTTCACCGACAATGTATTAGCTGACTGAGATATTCCCTCCCTCATGTGCCCGGACAGTGTTCCCATTTCTCGTGAGAGTGTCGTTACTTCTCCCGACAGTCCCGATACCTCATCACCCACCCCACTGATGGTGTTCAGGAGTTATTGCATAAGGTCAATGCTCCCCACGCTCATTGCCATCATCTGAACCACATCGGTTAGACTCTGCACCTCAGGAGAGTGCGGTCGAGCTCTCCTTCCCCTCCTCACCCTGGATGTGGCTCGCTGCATCCCACTGGGACCTGCAGCCTCACACGGTGGGGCCCGAAGTGCGGCGTACTGTACCCCACTGGGACCTGCAGCCTCGAATGGTGGGGCCCTGGGTGTGCCTTGTTGCACCCCAATGGAACCCGCAGCCTCAGCCAGTGCGAAACCAGGAAATGTCCCAACACTTGCACTACTCAGGAAAGGTCCTGGCACTTCAATGGGCAGCACCAGCGCCTCCTCCAGAGTACAAGAATAGGGGCTTCATTCATCCCCTCACCCTGCACCTCCCTCTCCCCTTGCCCCTCACCTCCATGCTCTTGGTCTGGAAGGTGGGATTGGAAGATATTCTCCTCTTCAGGCTCACCCGCGTCTGAATCGTCTTTTGCATCGACTTCAGCCTCGTCGGGGTTGGCCTCAAGTTCTGCAAAATGTAACAGAACAAACAAAGCTGCAGAGGAGGGGGCAGGGTGGGTGGCATGAGTAGGCTCACACAGCGCAGGCAGCAGGCTGATTCGAAGGACCACGATGAATGATAGCACATTGCATCAACCGAAGCGTAGCTGATGGAGACATCCCAATGAACCAAAGCAAGGTTAGCCCGCACAGTACTTAACATTTAACAAAGCCAGACTGTGGAATTTGCAGGACTTACCCTCTCCCTGGAGTGTGGGCCCAGCTTGTGCAGTGGTGGTTGCTTTTCTCCAGGCAGGACCCATCAAAGCAGCGGCCCTCTCTTCCAAGGGTGTCAGTGGGTGCAGATTTGCCGGGCCTCCTCCTGTTCGAGTTCTTTCCCTTTTGTTGTGTGCCACCTTCCTCTGCAAAGATGAAAATATAACTTTTTAGAGATGGTGTCTTTCTGCTGGGTGGGACATATACAGATGGACACATTTACAATTGCAATTCCAGTCAATAAATGAAAATATTACTTACACGAACTACTTGACTCAGGTCCTGCCACTTCTTTTTGCACAGGCCTCCAGACCTCGGGGTGGTCACCATTGCACAGTAATCTTCTGAAAGTTGGTTCCAGCGTTTCTTCACTTCTTTTGGTGAAACTTTTATGTAACCTCTGCTGGTGTCCAGCTTGTGCCATCTGGCCTTAATTACAGTAACGAGTGCCTCCATTTCATTTGTGAGAAATTCTTGGTCCTTGAGCCGCGTTGCATATTGTATTGCAGCTCCGATTTTTCCAATGAGAATTAAAGTTCCCACACACAACTGGCTCTTTAAAAATGGCCGAATGCAGACCGGGAGGTGTTCTGAGCCTGCGCGCCCATAGCAGTCACGTCAAAAATGTCATTTTTTATTTTGCGCATGCAGAGAACTGGGGTGGGGGGGGCGGGGGGGCATCGCTTCAGCACAGACTTTAGGCTCCACCCCCCCGAAGCTACAGGACAGGCTGCGTAGCGTCAATTTCAAAAGTTAGAACGGGGAAACTTGCAAATTAGTTTTTTGGAATAGTCGGGGCCAAAAAAAAGGGCGTAACTCTGGCAATACGCCAAAAAACGGCATTGGGGATAATTGAGCCCTTAGAAAGTATCTTGGCATTTAAGTGAATGAAAAGTAAGAAATGCTTAAATATTGAAAATTCAATGTGAATCATCTCAGTAGAGATACTAATGGGGAGGTGAGGGTCTCGGAAATCACGGCCAAATCCGACTCTTGAAATCAGTCAACTCTATGGGCTTGAAATTCGTCTCGGGCAGTGGCCGTAGATGGGTCATCATTATAGGCGGTCCCTCGAACGAGGATGACTTGCTTCCACGAGAGTTCACAGATGTTTCAATGAAGGACCCGATGTTCCAGTCCTGAACTCCAGTTGAAGGGTGGAAGATGCCTGTGCGTGGATTTTTTTAACGTGTGGTAGAAACATAGAAACATAGAAACATAGAACATAGAAACATAGAAAATAGGTGCAGGAGTAGGCCATTCGGCCCTTCTAGCCTGCACCGCCATTCAATGAGTTCATGGCTGACCGTTGCACATCAGCCACCACACGGGCTTGACAGAGCTAGGCCTTTATCCAGTGGCAAGGATTAACCAGGACGACTGGAGACCTGCTCTGCTGCACGGACCTAGTGCGCACACATATCGCAGTGTGGGCTGGTCCGTGCTGCCCCTGGGCCCTCGGCTCTTCTGGGCCCCGTACCTTCATTCGCCGCACCTCCGCCACGATGTCCCAGGGTCCGGCGCTCCAGCTCTACTTATAGCCATCAGATGGGTGCTATCAGATCGGCCGCCCTTTGTATGCCCATGAAATTCGCTTGCATTGACTACCCTGGAACTGAATACCAGGCCTTGCGTATAACGGGGAGACAATCCAATACTGGCCGTTCAGCGCCACTGCTCTAGACGGATTTCTGAGCCTGATTCTTTCACTCAGGGCTTGAATTATTTATGAAGCGCTGTAACAAATGGCTGTTGGTGAATTCCGTAATCCCAAGCTCCTCATTACTAATGAAGCAAGAAACTACATTTGAAAAATAAATAACCGGAGTTGCTCAGTGCCTAAACCACAAATTCCCTCTGCAGAGTGGGGGAAATAAACTCAACCACATACACCTTATTCTACACAAATTATTTTTTTATCATTCATTCACAGGATGTGGGTGCCGCTGGCAAGGCCAGCACTTATTAGCCATCCCTAAGGTGGTCTTGAGTCGCCTTCGTGAATACAACTGAGTGGCTTGCTAGACTATTTCAGAGGGCAGTTAAGAGTCAACCAACATAGCTGTGAGTCTGGAGTAGGCCAGACTAGGTAAGGAAAGGACTTTAAGGAACCCCGGTGAGCGAGTGGGGTCTGGTGTGGTAGCTGAGCAGGACTCGGGACAGTCGGGTTTGCAGGGAGCCTTCCGACATCTGTTTCAAGCTTTGCTTGATGGTTTGAACTGCCCCTTCTGCCTGGCCGTTGGATGTGGGCTTGATGTGACGTGCTTGATCCCATTGCAGGTTATGAATTCCTTGAATTCAGCCCATTGAAACACGTCCCATTGTCGCTGACAAGGACATCCGGCAGGCCATGTGTGGCAAACATGGCTCGTAGGCTTTCGATGGTGGCGGTGGATGTGCTTACAGACATTATTACACATTCAATCCATTTTGAATAAGCGTCCACAACAACCAAGAACATTTTGCCTAGAAATGGGCCCGCAAAGTCAATGTGAATCCTAGACCACGGTTTAGAGGGCCACGACAACAAACTTAGCGGTGCCTCTCTGGGTGCATTGCTCAGTTGAGAGCAAGTGTTACACTGGTGCACGCTTGACTCTAAATCTGAGTCGATGCCGGGCTACCACACATGGGATCCGGCTATGGCTTTCATCATTACTGTGCCTGGGTGGGTACTGTGTAGGTTGCGTATGAATGTTTCCCTGCCTTTTTTGGGCAAGACCACGCGATTACCCCACAAAAAACAGTCCACCTGTAAGCACATTTCGTCTCTGCGCCTCTGGAATGGCTTGATCTCTTCCTGCATCTCCACTGGGATGTTGGACCAGCTCCGATGGAGGACACAGTTTTTTACCAGGGACAGTAAAGGATCCTTGCTGGTCCAGGTCCTGATCTGGCGGGCCGTAATGGGTGACTTTTCATTTTTGAATGCATCCATCACGAAGAGCAAATCTGCAGGCTGTGCAATTTCCACCCCGGTAGTGGGCAACGGTAGCCGACTGAGAACATCAGCGTAGTTCTCTGTGCCTTGTCCGTGGTGGATTATATAGTTGTATGTCGACAGCGTGAGCGCCCATCTTTGGATGCGGGCAGAGGCATTGGTATGAATCCCTTTGCTCTCTGAGAATAGCGATATAAGCAGCTTATGGTCAGTTTCTAGCTCAAACTTGAGACCAAACAGATACTGGGACATTTTTTTCACCCCGTACACGCATGCCAGAGCTTCTTTTTCAATCATTCTGTAAGCCCTTTCGGCCTTGGACAGACTCCTGGACGCATAGGTGACCGGTTGCAATGTTCCCGATTCGTTAGCCTGTTGTAACACACACCCGACCCCGTATGATGACACATCGCAAGCTAGCACTAATTGTTTAAATGGGTTGGACAGAACAAGCAGTTTGTTTGAACATAACAGATTTCTGGCTTTCTTGAAAGCAGCCTCTTGTGAATTCCCCCATACCCAGTCATCTCCCTTGCGCAGTAGCACATGTAGTGGTTCTAGCAAGGTGCTTAACCCGGGCAGGAAATTACCAAAATAGTTGAGGAGTCCCAGGAACGACCGCAGCTCCGTCACGTTCTGTGGTCTCGGGGCGTTCTTGATGGCCTCCGTATTGGCGTCGGTGGGTCTGATGCCGTCTGCCGCAATTCTTCTCCCTAAGAACTCAACTTCTGGCGCCAGGAAAACACACTTCGAGCATTTCAACCTGAGTCCCACGTGATCTAGCCGACTTAGAACCTCTTTCAGATTCCTCAAGTGTTCGATGATGTCCTGACCTGTGACCAGTATGTTGTCCTGGAAAACCACGGTGTGCGGAACCGATTTTAGCAGGCTGTCCATTTTCCGTTGGAAAATTTCCGTGGGCCGAACGAATCCCAAACGGGCATTTGTCATAGATAAACAGACCTTTGTGCGTGTTGATGCAGGTGAGGCCTATCGAAGATTCCTCCATCTCCTGCGTCATGTAGGCCGAGGTCAGGTCCAACTTGGTGCATGTCTTTCCTCCAGCCAGGGTTGCAAATAGGTCGTCTGCATTGGGTAGTGTGTACCTGTCCTGTAGCGAAAAACAGTTAATCGTTACTTTATAGTCCTCACAAATTCTGACCGTGCTGTCGCCTTTGAGAACCGGGGCAATTGGACTGGCCCACTCGTTGAACTTCATCGGGGCAATGATGCCTTCTCGTTGCAGCCTGTCCAGCTCAATTTCCACTTTCTCTCATTTCATATTTGGTACCGCCCGTGCCTTGTGGTGGATGGGCCGTGTACTGGGAACCAAGTGGATCTGCATCTTTGCCCCTGAGAAACTTCCAGTGCCTGGCTCAAACAACGATGGGAAACTGCTCAGAACCTGGGCACATGAGGCATCGTCGACAGACGAAAGCGTTCGGATGTCATCCCAGTTCCAGCGGATTTTTCCCAGCCAGCTTCTGCCATCCTCTGGCACAATTCATAGTGAGAGTTCGTGCACTGCTCCATCATAGGAGACTTTTATTTTTATGCTGTAAATTACAGGGATCAGCTCTTTGGTGTAAGTTCTTAGCTTGGTGTGATTGAGGCTAAGCTTGGGCCTATGTGCCTTGTTGCTCCATAGCCTGTTGAAGGCCTTTTTGCTCATTATAGACTGAGTCACACCCGTGTCCAGTTCCATGGATACTGGAATTCCGTTCAGTTCAACTTTTAACATGATCAGTGGACATTTCGTGGTGAAGGTGTGTACCCCGTACACTTCTGCCTCCTAGATTCGAGTCTCTAGTTCAGCCTGATCCACCATGGATCGATCTTCCTCTGCAACGTGGTGGTTTGCAGGGTTTGCAGCTTGTCTGCACATTCGCTGGAGGTGTCCCATTGTTCTGCAGCCTTTGCACACATAGTATTTGAAGCGGCATTGATGGGCTCGATGATCACCTCCGCAGCACCAGCAAGGTGTTAACTGCCTCGCATTAACGTTTGATGGTGGACTCTGGGTCATCTGAGGTCGCAGAGCGGCCAGCGTGTATGTTCTGCCATATGCATTCCTGCTTGAAACCGACATTACTTTGTGTACAGTACTTGCCGAAACCTCTTTATGCTGCAAATTTTGCTTGGTGTATTGCTGGTGAACATAAATGACTGGGCTAGCATTATGGCTTTGCTCAGATTTGGTGTTTTAACAGTTAATAGTTTGCGAAGGATAACCTCATGGCCAATGCCAAGCACAAAACAGTCTCTTAGCATTTGTTCAAGGAATCCATCGAATTCGCACTGTCCTGCAAGGCGCCTTAGTTCAGCGACGTAGCTCGCCACTTCCTGGCCTTCCGACTGTTGACACGTGTAGTACTGATACCTCGCCTTTAGCTGAACCATATTTTATAGCCATTGTATGAGTATCTTTGTAGTTCATTTCAAATCCTGTCCTCGGAGTGTCTGATACTTTCCCTTTGTAAAAAGTTACCTTCGGATTTAGGTGCTCCCGGACCAGCGTACACAATTCTTCATAGCATTTGGCTGTAGGTTTCACCGGAGCTAGAAGATTCTTCATGAGACCATAGGTTGTTGCCCCACAGACAGTAAGGAGGATCGCCCTTCGTTTGGCAGCGTTCTCGTCCCCTTCCAACTCATTGGCCACAAAGTATTGGTTGAGTCACTCCACGAAGGCCTCCCAATCATCCCCTTCAGAGAATTTCTCCAGGATACCAACAGTTCTTTGCATTTTTGCGTGGTTGTTCGTTACCTCGTCGCCAATTGTTATGCTCATAATAAAGGATACAACTGAGTACTGTATGCAATGAGTAAGTGTGACCTTAGCTCCTTTAATTAAACTCCAGAGTGTTGGTACAGCGTGGGAGGCCTGCTTATAAACAGTGCTCCCAAGGGATGCTGGGATCTCTTGGGACTCCAACAGGTAGGCCCTCTGGAGGTGGTGTGATACAGGTTGCCAAGGGTTACATACATAACATCTTCCTCCTCCACATTTCTGCTTCCGTCCCTGCTTTCAAAATCCTCTTCAAAAACTTCCACTGTGGGCAGAAATTCCTGGTCTGTGAGCCATCAATTATGCTTCTTGCCGGCAGTACCTCATCAGGAAATCAGCTGAACCATATTTTATAGGCATTGTATGAGTGTCTTTGTAGTTCATTTAAAATCCTGTCTTCCGAGTGTCTTATACTTTCCCTTTGTAAAATGTTACCTTCGATTGTTGAGTCCTTCTGTTACACACTTTTTCTGACCAATAGGAATGTATGGAGCCTTGGATGTTCTGATGGTATCTGAGTTAATCTTTTTTCCCCTGTCTGGTGTATCACCTATCACTGTCTATGTCCACATGAACCTCTACCTCATCTGCTTCACTGTTCAAGTATTGTGACTTGGACAGGTTAGGTGAGTGGGCAAACAGATTAGTAAAAGGGGAGGTGCAATGAGACCTGGGTGTCATGGTTCATCAGTCATTGAAAGTTGGCATACAGGTACAGCAGTCGATGAAGAAGGCAAATGGCATGTTGGCCTTCATAGCGAGAGGATTTGAGTGTAGGAGCAGGGAGGTCTTACTGCAGTTGTACAGGCCTTGGTGAGGCCACACCTGGAATATTGCATCCAGTTTTGTTCTCCTAATCTGAGGAAGGATATTCATGCTATTGAGGGAGTGCAGCGAAGGTTCACCAGACTGATTTCCGGGATGGCAGGACTGACATATGAAGAAAGACTTGATCGACTAGGTTTATATTCACTGGAATTTAGAAGAATGAGAGAGGATCTCATAGAAACATATAAAATTCTGACGGGATTGGACAGGTTAGATGCAGGAAGAATGTTCCCGAAGTTGGGGAAGTCCAGGGGTCACAGTCTAAGGATTAAGGGGTAAGCCATTTAAGACCGAGATGAGGAGAAACTTCTTCACGCAGAGAATTGTCAACCTGCGGAATTCTCTACCACCGAAAGTTGTTGAGGCCAGTTCGTTAGATATATTTAAAAGGGAGTTAGCTGTGGTCCTTATGGCTAAAGGGATCAAGGGGTATGGAGAAGAATGGGGTACTAAAGTTGTATGATCAGCCATGAGGGGATGGTGGTGTAGGCTCGAAGGGCCGAATGGCCTACTCCTGCACCTATTTTCTATGTTTCTATGTGTACTTTGCTGCCGTGATCCTTTCAGCAGCAATGGATCCCCACCTGTGCTCTGGCTGGGGTGCAGTGTAGAATGTTTCGGTATAAACGTGGTCACAGTTGTATGGAGTGGACTAGTTGGGCCGGATGCTCTTTGTCTGTTCGCCATTGTTCATTGTTCATAGGTTTATATGTAACCTTCAGGGCTGCTGACTGAGGGCCGTGTGGCTCTTTGTCGGTCGGCGCGGACATGATGGGCCGAAATGGCCTCCTTCTGCACTGTAGATTTCCACGTCGCTGAGCTATCGTTGGGCCCATTTCACGTTGTTGGGCTATCACTGAGCCGAAAGTCGCGATCCTAAAAATGGACAATGTTCCAGCGATCATCAACGCTGACACATCGCCAAGGCTGGAACATCGCCCATTTTTTGGGCCCTAGCGATCTGAGTGGAAAGTCTAGTCCCATGCTTTCTATGTTTCTATGTTAGTATGTTCCCACAGGCAGCATGCCGCAAGGCTAGGGTCATTTCAATTTTAAAACAGCCAATATCAGATTTGCTGCCTGTCATGTATTTGCTTGATGGGTTCTTTGCTTAAGAATTCATGGCAGCACATTTGTTGCACATTAATCTCTTGTGTGGGACCTTGTCGAAAGCCTTCTATTTGGACTTTCAGAAGGCTTTCGACAAGGTCCCACACAAGAGATTAATGTGCAAAGTTAAAGCACATGGGATTGGGGGTAGTGTGCTGACATGGATTGAGGACAGGAAGCAAAGAGTAGGAGTAAATGGGGACTTTTCAGAATGGCAGGCAGTGACTAGTGGGGTACCGCAAGGTTCTGTGCTGGGGCCCCAGCTGTTTACACTGTACATTAATGATTTAGACGAGGGGATTAAATGTAGTATCTCCAAATTTGCGGATGACACTAAGTTGGGTGGCAGTGTGAGCTGCGAGGAGGATGCTATGAGGCTGCAGAGCGACTTGGATAGGTTAGGTGAGTGGGCAAATGCATGGCAGATGAAGTATAATGTGGATAAATGTGAGGTTATCCACTTTGGTGGTAAAAACAGAGAGACAGACTATTATCTGAATGGTGACAGATTAGGAAAAGGGGAGGTGCAAAGAGACCTGGGTGTCATGGTACATCAGTCATTGAAGGTTGGCATGCAGGTACAGCAGGCGGTTAAGAAAGCAAATGGCATGTTGGCCTTCATAGCGAGGGGATTTGAGTACAGGGGCAGGGAGGTGTTGCTACAGTTGTACAGGGCCTTGGTGAGGTCACACCTGGAGTATTGTATACAGTTTTGGTCTCCTAACCTGAGGAAGGACATTCTTGCTATTGAGGGAGTGCAGCGAAGGTTCACCAGACTGATTCCCGGGATGGCGGGACTGACCTATCAAGAAAGACTGGATCAACTGGGCTTGTATTCACTGGAGTTCAGAAAAATGAGAGGAGACCTCATAGAAACGTTTAAAATTCTGACGGGTTTAGACAGGTTAGATGCAGGAAGAATGTTCCCAATGTTGGGGAAGTCCAGAACCAGGGGACACAGTCTAAGGATAAGGGGTAAGCCATTTAGGACCGAGATGAGGAGGAATTTCTTCACCCAGAGAGTGGTGAACCTGTGGAATTCTCTACCACAGAAAGTTGTTGAGGCCAATTCACTAAATATATTCAAAAAGGAGTTAGATGAAGTCCTTACTACTAGGGGGTTCAAGGGGTATGGTGAGAAAGCAGGAATGTGGTACTGAAGTTGCATGTTCAGCCATGAACTCATTGAATGGCGGTGCAGGCTAGAAGGGCCGAATGGCCTACTCCTGCACCTATTTTCTATGTTTCTATGTTTCTATGTTTCTATGTTGTAAAGAACAAGTTGGTTTATTAGCAAAGGTTTAACAATCAAACTGAACCCTACCAGTTCATCCACCAGACTCACAATAGCCCACCTCATCGTGGAGAGCCTCAACTCAATTAGCCGCCGCTTTTATTGCATCTTGTGAATGTCACATGACTGGCTCAGCCACTCACAGTACAACAGCACCACAAGCCAGCGAGCATGGTCACAGGTGCATACACTACACTGCCCATTATACACCTCTCCCAATTTTTCATTGAAGTCAATGGAAGGGAACATCGGGAGAGATATGTCATGTCTTTAGATGCTCTGATAGTGACTCCACGAGGCAATGTGTTGTACTTGGACTGTAGTGACCTTAGTCCTTTGTAGATAACTCCAGAGTGAGGATCACACCTGGTGGCCTGCCTTTTATACTAGGCCAGGCAGACCTGTACAGGTAACCTACAAGTCTCCCACTGCGGTGCCCTCTGGTGACACACTTTGTAAAAGTGCAAGCAGTAACCTTGTAGGATACATGACATCACTCTCTCCCTTAGTGCAAATCACCTCTGCATTGACTATGCTCTGGGCTTAGCTCTATCTGGTTGACCCTTGGCGGGTCGTTTCTATCTTGGGTGAGTGGTTGGTGTTCAGTTGGCAGTAGCGATGCTTCTGTTTTCTGTTTGTGTGTCCATGACCATTCCATTCTCTCCCCCCCGCCCCCACGTATAGATTATGCCGGAGGCTCATTACATTCATATACATTCAAGTCCATAAAAAACATTGGCATTAACATCATTACATTTGTGGTTCAGTTGTGAGGCAAGTACATTCGACTGGTGAGGTACATTCTTGATACGTACTAGGAATTGGTACTGGTGTCAGCACAGGTGCGTAAGGACAAGCTAGTTCCAGAACTGCTGGATGGTGTCCAGGTAGTCTGGTGGTGGCACCATGCCCAGTGCTGGCAGTGGCTCAAGTTGCCTGCTCTCGGGGCTTTTGCCATTGCTCCTAGCGTCGGGCAGGATCACAGATGCCTATGGCCTCCCTGTCCTTTCCTTGTGCCCTGGGTTGCTGCTGTTCCCGGCGTTTAGCAGTGCACAGAGAACTGCTGACTCGCTTGCTTGGGCGTTGTTTGGTTTGAGATCCTGGCTGGTCCCGGGTTACCATTTGGGAGAACTGTTGTGGGTAACCCTTCGTTCCAGGGTATGCCCTTGGTGGCGATGGGGTCTGGGGGCTGCATTTTGGCATAGTTTGCTTTTTCCGGCTCGTGGCGGTTGATGCCATTGGGTGCCTGAGGTGTGGAGCCGATCAGGGGCAGGGTATTGGTACCAGTACTGTTGCCCTCCTGAGATCACTTGCTCTGCAGCTCGTATGTATTGGCTGCTTGTGGCCATACTCCATGGTGCATAACTCTGGTCCCAGGGACACAGGCTACTACATTGGATAGCTCGCTGGGCCTGTGTGCTACCAATGGGTGGCTGTCCGCTGGATTGACTGTATGCAGTTGAAATCCTACATCGCACAACGTTTCATTACTCATTGTAAATAACTTGTAACTCCGATCGCGATCGCGCGTCTTTTCTGTGCTTATTGCATGAACACAACACTGATCATCAGTTACACATCTTACATCTAACTCACAGTTGCTATTGCATTGAGACTTTTCTTTGCTTACTGCATGCACATAATTCTGATCATCAATTGCACATTTTACATCTAACTCACAGTTGCTCTTACATTGTTTGAAAATGTGGAATTGTCCCTTTAAGTGTGGTGGGTTGCAGGCCTCCTTTAAGAGATCCTTGCCATCTTTACCCCAATCCTCTTCTTAGTTTGCTGCCATGTGTTGCTCCATCAGCGCTGCACCCCGTGGTTTGGCTGCCGCCATCTTTTGCTTCAGTGCCTCACCTTGTGGTTTGGGCGCCATCTTTCCTCCATCCACGATGTCGACTGCGGTGATCCTCTTCTCCCCGGGTTCTGCCACTGAAGGTGGGAAGTCGCCTTTGGATACGATTTTCTTCCTCCGGAGTCCTGCCACTGGAGCCTGAAAGGTGCGTTCGGGTTGTCTCAGCTGGATCATCTCCACGCAGTCGTGCTGAGCGGTCTGTGCCTCAGGTGCTGTGCTGGTCTGCTCTCTAGTGCCGGGTCCACCCTCAGGTGAGGGCTTGCTTTGCCTCTAAGCGTGGAGGACTTCAATCGCTGGAGGGATGAAGTCTTCCCAACTCCAATGGATCTTCTCCATCCACCTTCTTCTGAGTAGCATCACCTGCAACAATCCACAGAGGTAACTTGTGCACCGTGCCATCATGGAGTACCTTTACATCCGCACTACCAACGACTGGGATAAGTTCATCGGCTTTGCCTGAACAGGGACTAACTTGGGTCGTTCAGCTTGATTGTTCCATAGCCTCTCAAAGGCTTCTTTATTCATTACTGACTGGTTCGCCCCCGTGTCCACTTCCATGAGGACTGAAACGCCATTTATCTCGACTTCCATCCTCAATGGGGAACACTCGGTGGTGCAGGTAAACATGCCGCATACCTCATCGTGGGGCTGAGCTGCCTCTCTGACTATCGTTTCATAATCCACGCTGGATTCATGGCCATCTGCAGACTCTTCATCAACACAGTGAGTTATATTTCTTTTACACATTCACTGGAGGTGGCCCTTTGTGCTGGAGCCTATACACACAGTCGTTAAAGTGGCACTGGTGAGCCCTGTGATTCCCTCCACAACGCCAGCATGGAGCTACTCAATTAGCCCCCCTCGGTGGACTCTGAGTTAAGGGACTCTGGGGTCTGTTCTCTCTTCCCTGAGAAGGTTCACGTTCTACAGACCAGCATCTAAAATGCGCCAGTCTGTGTACAGTACTTGCCGGGTTTGAGTCCTGAGGATGAGTAATCTGCCTAGAGCCGCAGGTCGAGGTCATGAATGCCTGGCTCACAGAGATGGCCTTCTGCAGTGTGACTGTGGTGTCTGCAGACAGTAGCTTATGAAGAAGGCCCTCATGGCCGATTCCAATAACAAAGATATCCCACAGCGTTTCGATGAGGTGGTCGCCGAAATCACATGGTGCCGCCAGCCTCCTGAGGTCTGCAGCATATTTCGCGATTTCCTGGCCTTCGGGCCGTCGGTGTGTATAGAACCAGTGTCTGGCTGTGAGGATGCTCTCTTTGGGCTTGAGTTGCTCTTGGATCAGCATCACAAGCTCCTCGTATGTCTTGGTCATTGTCTTCGCTGGTGCCAGCAAGTCCCTGACGAGGGTCATAGACAGTCGGCCCACAACTGGTTAGCAGGATAGCTCTGTGCTTATCAGCCAGTGTGGCCGGATTGTCGCCTGCCAGGTCGTTTGCTGTGAAGAAATGGTCGAGCCTCTCCACAAAGGCGTCCCAATCATCACCATCGGCAAACCATTTTCGCGTGAAGGTCCGTAATCTCGTCGCCAAGTGTTATGTCTTTAGATGCTCTGATAATGACTCCACGAGGCAATGTGTTGCACTTGAACAGTAGTGACCTTAGTCCTTTATTGATAACTCCATAGTGAGGATCACACATGGTGGCCTGCCTTTTATACTAGGCCAGGCACACCGTACAGGTAGCCTGCATGTCTCCCACCACAGTGCCCTCTGGTGGCACACCTTGTAATAGTACAAGCAGTAACCATGTAGGATGCATGACAAATGTGTATCAGTCAGCTAACACTAAATTTAAAATTACCCTCCGTGGGAACTAACCTACATTAGGGGCCAACTCAGAAGTTCAGGTGTGGATGGCTGTGCAGAAACAGTCGGGTGGAAGTCCTCGGGCACAGTGTCCAGCCCTGAGATTGCTAAAATTTCCCGCTTTGCTTTTACATTTTGGAGTTCGGCGCGGAGGATCATCCTTGTTCGATCGGTATGCATCATTTTTACACCGCAGTCATTAACAGGTGATCTGATTTTACATCTTAAAGACAGAGGCCCTGAAATACCACAGTGTTTCTCTGGACCTGCCATCATAACATTGTCAAGAACCTCCAGGGAAATATGGAATTTCAGAGTCGCGACAACAGCATCCAATTTGAACACCAAATAGCAGGTCGGAATAATGATTCATTTGAACTTCTTTGCAGTTCCTGGTGTTTGCTTGAATATATTTTGTTTGAAAAGTGGGTATTATTCAACCTTGTTCGATCGGTATGCATGGGGTTACTGGATGGGAGGATTCACTAATCCCAACAGCTTGAGGGATCTAAATTAATATATACAGTTCATATACAAAGTTCACTCCAGCACCCTGTTGTAGAGACTTTAGGGGTCATTCCCAAAACCCATTCGCCCCATGTCCAGCTGCAATTGCAGGGAGCTGGAGCTACAACACTGGAGCCCATATTCTCCAACCCGCATTCTTTACAAGTATTGCAATGACTTCTTTGATCTACTGATGTTGACTTTACTCACTCGCACTATCAGGCTAATAACACCTTACCTACACTGTAGGTTTTCCTGATTAAAGTAGCTCTTGCTCTGTAAATGCAAATATATCAGCTGAGATCTATACATCAAAAGAAATGTGAATGGAAAATAGTAATAATTTTAACTGTTAAATTGTTCGGAAGAGTAACTGACTATGGGATTTGCTTTGTAAGGTTACCAGTTTACCCATATATCATCTCAACTGTCATAAATATTTAGGGGCAAAATTTGGGTCATTTGTGCCCCCTGTTGGGGGCATTAACGGGGTGCAAACGACTTTACGCCCTGGCGTGATGCCACTAACGACTCCTGCTAAATTCTGCAGGACTTTAATGGCGGTAACCGGTTGCGCCCGCTCCGCCGCTCCGCCGCACCGACGGTGACGACGTCATCATCACTGTACGCGGCGACCCGTTCTCGCCCCGGGTACAAAAATTTGGGAGAGCTCCCTGAAGCTGCGCCGGGCGATGACAGCGACAGCTTCGGGGGTGTGCGTAGCGGGCTGCTGGCCGCTCGCGGGGCGCTAATTAAAGGGGAGGTGTGTGCGCGGAAAAAAAATTCTTCCAACTTACATCGGGGTCCGTACCACAATCTGGCAGCCCGGCACTCCGCTTGAGACCCGGGCTGGTGCCACGGCAACCCGCTCTCCGTTATTTTGCGCTCCACTTGCTCTCAGGGACAGTAACCCAAATATCACGAGTGGGGCGGGACTTCAGCACCTGGCACAGGAACTCCCGCCTCCTGGTTGTTACCACCCCCAAATGGGGCACTATCCAATTTCCCCCCTTAATGTTTTCAAGGAAAAATGCATTGTTTTGAAATTCAGCTGAAGCATAATTTGCAAGAACCTCTTGCACTCTTTCTTAACTTGTGAGATCTAGATTAGTGGAAGAGTTAAAGGTGGCAAGTGAATTCAACTGAATAGCGTAAAAAAGCTAAGTGATGGAAGGTGTCATCGACATTGCTATGAAGCGGCACTTACTCACCAATAATCTACTCACCAATGCTCAGTTTGGGGTCCGTTAGGGCCACTTGGCTCTGGAACTCATTGCATCCTTAGTCTAAACATGGACACAAGAGCTGAATTCCAGAGGAGAGTTGAGAGTGTGCTCTTGACATCAAGGCAGCATTTGTCCGAGGAGCCCGAGTAAGCTTGAAGTCAATGGGAATCAGGGAGAAAACTTTCCACTGGCTGGAGTCATACCTAGCGCAAAGGAAGATGGTTATTGTTGGAGATCATGGACTCCCTCCACCACAGGCACACCGTGGCTGTAGTGTGTACAAGATGCACTGCAGCAACTCGCCATGGCTTCTTCGGCAGAATCTCCCAAAACCGCGACCTGGAAGGACAAGGGCAGCAGGCGCATGGGAACACCATCACCTGCGAGTTCCCCTCCAAGTTACACACCACCCTGACTTGGAAATATATCGCCGTTCCTTCATCGTCATTGTGTCAAATTCCTGGAACTCCCGCCCTAACAGCACTGTGGGAGTACCTTCACCACACGGACTGCAGCGGTTCAAGAAAACGGCTCACCACCACCTTCTCAAGGGCAATTAGGGATGGGCAATAAATGCCGGCCTTGCCAGCGACGCCCACATCCCATGAACAAATTTTTAAAAAGCAACTTGCCTTTTGTTGAATTCTCTTGTAAACAGAATATTGTACTTTTGCAAACAATAGTGCTAAGAACAGAAAATACTACATACTTGAGAGGAAATCCTTTATTTATTGGATTTAATTTTTTAGTCTCTGCGTATGTATTCCAGAGAATTATTTTTTCAGTTGAGTTGCATTTGCTGGAAAGGTTTTGAAAAATTATAAAACTTTTTTTTTGCTAATGAAGAGAAGAGGTCGATTTGTAATACAGAGTAAAACTGGGCAAATCTTAACTTGGGCTTCCGGTGATCTGATTCACCATTATGGGCTTTAAAGAGCCAGTTGCAACAGGACATTCATCTTGTTATTGATTCCCTGGCCACAATTTTAATTGGGAGGCAGATTGGGAGCGGGGAAGTTAGAAACAGTCAGGGAATGAGAGAGAATGGGATTCTCGCAAGCCCTGCTGGAGGAGAATAGCGGGACAGTGGGGGGGAAGCATCGTGGCCGGAGTATTGGCGGGAGAGATCAAAGAACGTCTGTGCAGAAGCATCGGGGGAGGGCGCGGCGGAGGGGAGAGAGAACATTGGGGCTGGCCTGAGGATCATCAGGAAGGGAATCAGACGCTTCTTGTGGGATCTTGTAGACCTGGGGGGGGGGTGGGGGTGAGGGGGGCGGGGGCGGAATCAGAGGCCTAGGAGGGTTGGAGGCCTGGTGAAGGGTCTCCTATCAATGGGGGTGGGTTAGGCAGGGATGTTATTTTCATCAATCTACAGGGCACATGGGAGGCATTTGAATTGACTTGAGCACAAAATTCTAGCCTGGCATTCTAGTGCAGTGCTGAGGGAGCGTTGCACTGTTCGAGGTGCTGTCTTTCAGATGAGATGTTAAACTGAGGTCCTGGATCCAGCAGTCTGCACCATACTTTAGCTGGCGGGTTCCCCGAGGCCTGTAAAACCTGACCATCCACAGTTACATTTGTGAAGCTGGTTAAATCTGAGGCACGCCAGCCTCATTATAATATTTAAGTGGATGACCCACCTCCTGGGAGAAGGTTGACTGCCCGCCCCGTCCTGCCTCCGTTAAAACCGAAAGTGGATGGGTTGAAGGCGTGTTCGGGTCGGGATTCAGTTTTTTTAACAATTTAACCTCCCACCCAAACCCAACACACCCATTTTTGGGGGATAAAATCCACCCCCCACTTTGTTTGAACTCACATGCTATCATTCCCTACACTCCCACCTCACGCTTGAACTAATCACATGCAATTTTTTTGATTATAGATTGAAAGCACCATATTTATATCACAGGAAAGAAAGACTTGGATTTATATAGTGCCTTTCACGACCACCTGACATCGCAAAGTGCTTTACAGCCAATGAAGTACTTTTGAAGTGTAGTCACTGTTTTAATGTAGGAAACGCAGCAGCCAATTTGCGCACAGCAAGCTCCCACAAACAGCAATGTGATAAGGACCTGGAGGTACTTGTGCATGAAACACAAAAGATAGTATGCAGGTACAGCAAGTGATCAGGAAGTCCACTGGAATGTTGGCCTTTATTACAAAGGGGATGGAGTATAAAAGCAGAGAAGTCTTGCTACAGTTATATAAGGTCTTGGTGAGACCACACCTGGAATACTGTGTGTAGTTTTGGTTTCCATATTTACGAAAGGATATACTTGTTTTGGAGGCAGTTCAGAGAAGGTTCACTAGGTTGATTCTGGAGATGAGGGTGTTGACTTACGAGGAAAGGTTGAGTAGGTTGGGCCTACTCATTGGAATTCAGAAGAATGAGAGGTGATCTTATGGAAACGTATAAGATTATGAGGGGGATTGACAAGGTGGATGCAGAGAGGATGTTTCCACTGATGGGGGAGACCAGAACTAGGGGGCATAATCTTAGAATAAGGGGCCGCCCATTTAAAACTGAGATGAGGAGCAATTTCTTCTCTCAGAGGGTTGTAAATCTGTGGAATTCGCTGCCTCTGAGAGCTGTGGAAGCCGGGACATTGAATATATTTAAGACAGAAGTAGACAGCTTCTGAACTGATATGTGAATTAGAGGTTATGGGAAGTGGGCAGGGAAGTGGACCTGAGTCCATGATCGGATCAGCCATGATCGTATTAAGTGGCAGAGCAGGCTCGAGGGGCCTTATGGCCTATTCCTGCTCCTATTTCTTATGTTCTTTCTAATCTATTTTTTTGTTATGTTGATTGAGGGATAAATATTGGCCAGGATACCGGAGATAAATCCCCTGCTCTTCTTCGAAATAGTGCCAATGGAATCTTTTACGTTCACTTGAGAAAGCTGACAGGACCTCGGTTTAACGTCTCATCTGAAAGATGGCACCTTTGACAGTGCAGCACTCCCTCAGCACTGCACTGGAGTGCCAGCATAGAATTTTGTGCTCAAGTCAAGTTAAATGCCTCCCATGTGCCATGTCGATTGATGAAAATAACCTGTTCTGTGATTAACATTCAGGTTTATTTTTGATGTATACCCTAGAAGTTGTGTGCATTTCAATAGTTGTACCAGGAGATGGAGCAAAAGATTCCTGCCAACCAAACAGTTCAATCTTCCGTAACTGCACAGTGTGAATGTTGGTTTAATCTCCAAGGGAAAAAATTAGTTTGGATAGCGCCCCTCGCGAGTGCTGGAATTAGCGCCGGTCGGCAAATTCAGTGTGCCGGTACTGGCGGTGCTGATGACTATCGCCCGGGAGCACCGCGCGGTGCGTAACGCCCCCGGTATCGACATAGGTGCAACATTTGTTTAGCGCTGCACCCGGAGCGCCCCCTAGTGACCCCGCCAGAGAATGCTGGTGTACAGAGTTATCCCGACGCACTTAAGGGAAAGAATGACTCCATTAGGTAAATGTGATTGATTTTTTTTTGTGCTTTAACTTTATTTGCGGTGAGTAACATATAGGGAATGTTTTTTGTATTTTTTGTTCCGATTCTTTTTTTTCGCAGGGCTGCCTCTCTTTGGGCACTACGAAGCCGGCTCTTTAACACGGGATATTCAGTTACTCACCCGGCCTAGCGCCCTGAGAGAAGTGTGGAACGCTTCCCTTCGCGCTCTGCTCCACTCTCAGGGCGCAAACACTGAATGTTTTGACTCCCGTCGCAAACAATTTTCTGGCGTTAAATTTAGCGTCTGTCTGACATTAGCACCTTAAAAACCCTGCAACTGAATTTCAAGCTCTAAGACTATAATGGAAAAGGAATTAAACAGGTCACACTTAAAATGAGATTTCGACAGGTAGGATGTTAATCATGAATTAAGGAATTCTACCTCGCAATTCTGGACTCTCCCTGTCCCAGTTCGCAATGAAAGTTAGAAATATCTTTAGCTGTATTTGGTGGTAGATTTTGTTGCTAGGATATTCATAGAATCATAGAATCATAGAAGTTTACAGCACGGAAGGAGGCCATTTTGGCCCATCGTGTCCGTGCCGGCCAACAAGAGGCTATCCAGCCTAATCCACTTTCCAGCTCTAGGTCTGTAACCCTGCAGGTTACAGCACTTCAAGTACACATCCAAGTACTTTTTAAATGCATTGAGGGTTTCTGTCTCTACCACCCTTCTAGGCAGTGAGTTCCAGACCCCCAATACCCACTGGGTGAAGAAATTTCCCCTCAAATCCCCTCTAAACCTTCTACCAATTACTTTAAATTTATGCCTCCTGGTTGTTGACCCCTCTGCTAAGGGAAATAGGCCCTTTCTATCCACTATATCTAGATCCCTCATAATTTTATACATCTCAATGAGGTCTTCCCTCAGCCTCCTCTGTTCCAAGAAAAACAAATCCAGCCTATCCAATCTGTCCTCAAAACTAAGTTTCTCCACTCCCGGCAACATCCTCGTAAATCTCCTCTATACCCTCTCCAGTGCAATCATGTCCTTTCTGTAATGCGGTGACCAGAACTGTACGCAGTACTCCAGCTGTGGCCTAACCAGTGTTTTATACAGTTCAAGCATAATCCACCGTGCTCTTGTATTCTATGCCTCGGCTAATAAAGGCAAGCCTTCTGTATGCCTTCTTAACCAACTTATCTACTTGGCCTGCTACTTTCAGGGATATGTGGACATGCACTCCAAGGTCCATTTGTTCCTCTACACTTCTCAGTGTCCTACTGACGTAATGAAGACAGAGTAGAGATCGTTCAAAATATTTCCTAAGTATGTAGTTGGCTGAATAATTTAAAGCTAATTTCACAAGCTATTGTGGTATTTTTCGAAGTGAAATAGATGTTCTGGTTCTAAAGATCTTTGCAGGATATTATGGCCTCTAGTTACTAATTGGGGTGGGCAGCTACAGGCATTACTGGAGAGTGGTGTCAGCCTGGGGGTTGAAGCCTTGTTGGGTAGGTTTTGGGGGTCATTAGCACAATAGGGAGAAGGGACAACCATCAAGCTACTTGAAACAAACTTTTCTTGTCCTGAAAATGTTTTATTTTGGATGGTGGGGTTTTTACAAAGCCAAGCAATGGGAGTGCTTGCACAAGCATCTCTTCTCTTGCTGCCCAACAGGCAGCCCCTGCATATAGCATTTGTATATGAACATAAGAATTAGGAGCAGGAGTCGGCCATTCAGCCCTTCAAGCCTGCTCTGCCATTCAATAAGATCATGGCTGATCTTTTACTTCAACTCCACTTTCCTGCACTATCCCCATATCCCTTGAATCCCTTAATATTCAAAAATCTATCGATCTCTGTCTTGAATATACTAACAACTGAGCATCCACAGCACCTCTGGGAAGAGAATTCCAAAGATTCATCACCCTCTGAGTGAAGAGGTTTCTCCTCATTTCAGTCTTAAATCGCCGACCCCTTATCCTGAGACTGTGACCCCTGGTTCTAGACTCTCCAGCCAGAGGTAACATTCTCCCTGCATCTACCCTGTCAAGCCCTTTAAGAATGTTGTTTGTTTCAATGAGATCACCTCTCATTCTACTAAACTCGAGAGAATATTAGCCTTTCAGAAGGCTTTCGACAAGGTCCCACACAAGAGATTAATGTGCAAAGTTAAAGCACATGGGATTGGGGGTAGTGCGCTGACGTGGATTGAGAACTGGTTGTCAGACAGGAAGCAAAGCGTAGAAGTAAATGGGTACTTTTCAGGATGGCAGGCAGTGACTAGTGGGGTACCACAAGGTTCTGTGCTGGGGCCCCAGCTGTTTACATTGTACATTAATGATTTAGGCGAGGGGATTAAATGCAGTATCTCCAAATTTGCGGATGACACTAAGTTGGGTGGCAGTGTGAGCTGCGAGGAGGATGCTATGAGGCTGCAGAGTGACTTGGATAGGTTAGGTGAGTGGGCAAATGCATGGCAGATGAAGTATAATGTGGATAAATGTGAGCTTATCCACTTTGGTGGTAAAAACAGAGCGACAGACTATTATCTGAATGGTGACAGATTAGGAAAAGGGGAGGTGCAACGAGACCTGGGTGTCATGGTACATCAGTCATTGAAGGTTGGCATGCAGGTACAGCAGGCGGTTAAGAAAGCAAATGGCATGTTGGCCTTCATAGCGAGGGGATTTGAGTACAGGGGCAGGGAGGTGTTGCTACAGTTGTACAGGGCCTTGGTGAGGCCACATCTGGAGTATTGTGTACAGTTTTAGTCTCCTAACTTGAGGAAGGACATTCTTGCTGTTGAGGGAGTGCAGCAAAGGTTCACCAGACTGATTCCTGGGATGGTGGGACTGACCTATCAAGAAAGACTGGATCAACTGGGCTTGTATTCACTGGAGTTCAGAAGAATGAGAGGGGACCTCATAGAAACGTTTAAAATTCTGACGGGTTTAGACAGGTTAGATGCAGGAAGAATGTTCCCAATGTTGGGGAAGTCCAGAACCAGGGGTCACAGTCTAAGGATAAGGGGTAAGCCATTTAGGACCGAGATGAGGAGAAACTTCTTCACCAGAGAGTGGTGAGCCTGTGGAATTCTCTACCACAGAAAGTAGTTGAGGCCAATTCACTAAATATATTCAAAAGGGAGTTAGATGAAGTCCTTACTACTCGGGGGATCAAGGGGTATGGCGAGAAAGCAGGAAGTGGGTACTGAAGTTGCATGTTCAGCCATGAACTCATTGAATGGCAGTGCAGGCTCGAAGGGCCGAATGGCCTACTCCTGCACCTATTTTTCTATGTTCTATGTTTCTATGGTCTACTCAATCTCTCCTCATACGACAATACCCCCATCCCAAGAATCAGTCTGGTGAACCTTTGTTGCACTCTGTCTATGGCAAGTATATCATTGTTTAGGTAAGGAGACCCAAACTGTGCACAATACTGCAGGTATGGTCTCCCCAGGGCTCTATATAATTTCAGTAAGATGTCTTTATTTTTATACTACTTGTAATAAAGGCCAACATACCATTTGCTTTCTTAATTGCTTGCTGTATCTCATGTTAACTTTCAATGATTCGTGTACAAGGACACCCAGGTCCCTCTGAACACCAAGATTTCCCAATCTCTCACTGTTTAAAAAAGTACTCTGCTTTTCTCTTTTTCCTACCACAGTGGATAACTTTACATTTTTCCACATTATATTCCATTTGCCATGTTTGAATTGGGCAAATGCAGGAAACATGGCAGAGGCTGCCTTTCCTCATCTATATGAGATTAACATATGCCATCCGACATATGGGAGGGTGCACTCTGCTACGATGGGTCCTACACCTGCAAAATAGCAGAGAGGTAGAGACCGTCTTTGAATAGAACTCTGTCTTGCCCGCCTCAGATTAAAAATGAGCAAATGGGGTGGCAAGTCTAGGCCCATATATCCTCACTGTTGCCCAAAGCACAATGCCATAGGTTGATAGGATCTTACTTCAAGCATTCAATTCCTCATAGAGTGAGTACCAATCTGATCTAATACTTTAAGTTGAGGACAGGAACTGACTGAAGATGAGTTAACCCTCTTTCGTGTACTTCTTACTGATTTCAAGATTTTGATTTTCGTCATCTCGGAAAAATAATTGCATCATTTCCAATACTCTATTGCACAATATTAGTGGGATGAGAGGGTAGTTGCTTGAGGAGAGATTGAGTAGATTGGGCCTATACTCTCTGGAGTTTAGAAGAATGAGAAGTGATCTCATTGAAACATAAGATTCTGAGGGGGATTGACAGGGTAGATGCTGAGAGGTTGTTTCCCCTGGGCTGGAGTGTCTAGAACTAGGGGGCACAGTCTCAGGATAAGGGGTCGACCATTTAAGACAGAGATGAGGAGGAATTTCTTCACTCAGAGGGTTGTGAATCTTTTAGAATTCTCTGCCGCAGAGAGCTGTGAATGCTGTATCGTTGAATATATTCAAGGTTGAAATAAATATATTTTTGGAGTCTCGGGGAATCAAGAGATATGGCGATCGGGCGGGGAAGGAGAGTTGATTTCTTGCTCCTAATTCTTACGTTCTTACATTCTTAAAATTGCACCATTCTCAATAATCTATCCCATAATAATTACACCATTCCCAATATTCTATCCCACAATCATTGCACCATTCTCAATAATCTATCCCACAATGAGTACACCATTCCCAATAATGTATTCCACAATAATTGCACCATTTCCAATAATCTATCCCACAATAATCGCACCATTCCCAATACTCTATTCCACAATGAGTAAACCATTCCCAATATTCTATCCCACAATAATCGCACCATTCCCAATACCCTATCCCACAAAATCGCACCATTCCCAATACCCTATCCCACAATAATCGCACCATTCCCAATACTCTATCCCACAATAATTGCACCATTCTCAATACTCTATCCCACAATGAGTAAACCATTCCCAATATTCTATCCCAAATAATTGCACCATTCATGACCTCAGGAGGCCCCAAAAGGATTTCACAGCCAATGAAGTACATTTGGAGTGTAGTCACTGTTGTAATGTAGGAAGCATGGCAGCAAATTTTGAGCACAGCAAGGTCCCACAAACAACAACGAGATAATGATGAGATAATCTGTTTTAGGATAAATATTGGCCAGGACTCTGGGAAAAACTCCCCTGCTCTTCTTCGAAATTGTGCCATGTCCACCTGAGAGAGTAGAATGGAGCACTGGTTTAACACCTCATCCAAATGACGGCACTTCCAGACAGTTCAGCGCTCCCTCAGTACTGCACTGGAATGTCAGCCTGGATGATGTGCTCAAATCTCTGGAGTGGGACTTGAGCTCTTAACCTTGTGACTCAGAGATGAGAGCGCTATCCACTGAGCCATGGCTAACAACCGAGTACATTTTGATACGTGATTTTTGGATTTTTAAAAAATATGTTTAAAGTGCCCTTCCAAATGTTTAAGCAGATATTTAAGAGACCAATTTATAACCATTTGTAAATCTATTTGGGAGTTGTTTCTTTTTAAGTGATAATTAGTTTGTGAAGTGCGCGGCAGAATAAAAACATCACACACACCATGGTTAAAAGTCAAATCCAGAGACTGAGGCATTTAAGATGAATGCATCAGAAATGCATTGTAAGTGCACAGCACGAAGTCAGTTATTATTGCGATTATAAAGTGCATAGTGTTGCTTCAAGAAGCTGCTAATTCACTGCAGTAGCATGGTTCCAGTAGAGGTCAAAGTGCATCCGAATCTATTATAAGTAAGAAGCCAATAAACTGCCAACAATTTATTCCTTTTATTTTGCTATGAAAAATGAATAAAATTGTTTGGTGCTAAAGGCAGAGGCATCAGTCACTTTACTTGCCATGTCACATCATCCCATAATCTAATTACTGCATTGTAATTGAGTGATAAAGAATACCACTCACTGACATGATGCTAACCTAGTCTTATAATTTCACTCAATACCCTAATATTCCCTGCGGAAATCTCCAAACTCAGTTATACTGCTCTACATTTCATTTTAGCCCATTATCAATGCTCATCCATGCTTAGATCCATGGTGAAATCGCATCACTATGAATTTTGATTGGTGCATGAAAAACCAGCAGAGAGAGAGTGGCCTTTGAATAGAATCATAGAATCATAGAAATTTACAGCACGGAAGAAGGCTATTTCGGCCCATCGTGTCTGCGCTGGCCAGCAAAGAGCCATCCAGCCCAATCCTACTTTCCAGTTCTTGGTCCGTAGCCTTGTAGGTTATGGCACTTCAAGAGCACATCCAAGTACTTTTTAAATGTGGTGACGGTTTCTGCTTTTACTATCCTTTCAGGCAGTGGGTTCCAGACCCCTGGGTGAAAACATTTCTCCTCAAATCCCCTCTAAACCTCCTACCATCATCATCATCATAGACAGTCCCTCAGAGTCAAGGATGACTTGCTTCCACACTAGAAATGAGTTCTCAGGTGATTGAAGAGTCCAATACGGGACCTATATTCTCTGTCACAGGTGGGGCAAATGGTGGTTGAAGGAACTGGTGGGTGGGGTGCTTGGGTTGCCGCATGCTCCTTCCGCTGTCACCGCTTGACTTCAGCATGCTCTCGATGAAGACACTCGAGGTGCTCAGCGTCTTCCCGGTTGCTTTTCCTCCACTTTGGGCGGTCTTTGGCCAGGGACTCCCAGGTGTCGGTGGGGATGTTACATTTTTTCAAGGTGGCTTTGAGGGTGTCCTTGAAGCGTTTCCTCTGCCCACCCGGGGCTCGCTTGCCGTGCAGAGCGCTTGCTTTGGGAGTCTCGTGTCAGGCATGAGAACAATGGGGACCTCCTACCAATTGCTATAGCGCATACTTGGCTGAAGAGCAGCATCCATCAAGATGCAACAAGGCAGCAACTTGCCATTGAAGGGGAACTTGTGATGGTGGAAGAAAAAAAACTTATTTTTCACAATGGCACATTTGGGTCCGCTCTTGTCAATACTGAAGAGCTGAAGGTCCTCTTAAAGGAGGTGTATCAAAGGAGGGTGTCACTATTTGGGGCTCAGTCATTTTCCAAGGACTGGTGCAAGCTGCATGGACTGAGGTTACCAGCCATGTTAATTCATTCACCCATAACCCTTATATCAAGTTGCAAATGAAAGAAAAAAAAATAAAGACGGATTTATATAGCGCCTTTCACGACCACCGGATATCTCAAAGCGCTTAACAGTCAATGAAGTACTTTTAGAGTGTAGTCACTGGAAGAAACATGGCAGCCAACTTGAGCACAGCAAGCTCCCACAAACAGCAATGTCAGAATGACTAGATAATCTGTTTTTTGTTATGTTGATTGAGCGATCAATATTGGCCCCAGGACACCAGGGATAACTTCCCTGCTCTTCTTCAAAGTAGTGCCATGGGATGTTTTATGTCCACTTGAGAGAGCAGACGGGGCCTCGGTTTAACGTCTGATTTGAAAGACGGCACCTCCGACAGTGCATCACTCCCTCACCACTGCACTGCAGTGTCAGCCGAGATTGTTTTGTGCTCAAGTCCCTGGAGTGCGACTTGAACCCACAACCTTCTGACTCAGAGACGAGGAAGATGCTTGCTGGTATCAGGAGGAATGTGAAGTTAAAGGTGTCCCTCATTATGTGGACACGTTTTTTGTGGGACTGATTGAGCATTGCACAAATATCAAGTGCACACACTATTTAATTGTGCCAAAGTTCGACAACATACTATTTTTGTAGGTGGAGTTAGCAGAAGTGGAACAGCAAATAGATGCACAAGCATCCAGTCCAATATCCTCGAATATTAGCAGTTTTCTGAATGGCGTGAGCAGGTGCTGACCTTAAGAGCCATCTCCCATCGTGTCTTCTCATTCTAAAAAGGCAGGCACTGTGGACTGCTCCATAGAAAGAACAAGGAGCTTTTTTTAACAACTCTTTCAGCACTGCACTGAAGTGTCAGCCTAGATTTTGTACTCAAGTCCTTAGAGTGGGACTTAAACCCACAATTTTCTGACTCAGGGGTGAGAGTGCGGCCCACTGAACCACAGCTGATATGCTTCCTGCAGAATGGCTATGGACCAGCATGATAATGGGGGGAAAATTGCGGTCGGAGGCTTCCGTCGTACGAACGCCTCCGACCCGCAAAAAATCTACGGAAGTACCTGGTGGTCCCGGAGAAACGGAGGATTCCGGTCAGAGGTCTCCATTCTCTGTGCAGCATACGGGAACATGTCCTCTAGATACGGATGTGTATCCTGGAATCACGTGGGCCTGGACCACCAATCACAATGTAGTATTCTCATTGATAAAAATGGGAACTCCATTTGTACGAGCTCCCATTACTATCAATGAGAAACCACCCCCCCCAAAACAAGAAACACAACACAATAAATAAAAAAAAGCTCACGTATTTAAAATTAATTGACATTGAATGTAATTAAATGGTTTCGAAAAAATAATATTTTTTTGATTTTTTTTTAGGGTTAAAAATAAACTTACCTTAATGGACAGGGTTTTTAACATAAAAATGAGTGATTGTATTAAACTTTTCTATGTTTTAAAATTCTTACCCTGGTAAAAGTAAGCTATATGCCTGCTTTTACCAGGCGTAAAAGTTTGAAGGACATTCGCTGGGCAAGAGTTGGGCAAATAGTCCAATCTCTGCCACACGATGCCCTTCCTGCGAGGTTGCGTTGGATCTGTCAAAACATATTTTGACACATCTTAAAAGCTGGTTTTCGGCCCGATGTTTCAGTGGTCAGACGCCAGTGTGGCATTAACAGAATGCGTGTTGCTGTTCATGCAGTAACTTGGATTGACATGAGAAGGTGTTATACCCACATGGGTGCCATGTGCGACACCTTGCTATTAATGGTACCTTGCCACCAGCTGAGACCATTGAAGCACTGACCACACTTGATACGCTCCGCTGGGCAGGCCACGTTGTTCGCATGCCAGGCACGAGACTCCCAAAGCAAGCGCTCCACTCAGAACTCGTCCACGGCAAACGAGCCAAAGGTGGGCAGCGTAAATGTTACAAGGACACCCCTCAAAGCCTCCCCGATAAAGTGCGACATCCCCAATGACACCTGGGAATCCCTGGCCAAAGACTGCCCGAAGTGGATGAAGTGCATCCGGGAAGGCGTTGAGCACCTCTAGTCTCGTCATCGAGAGTATGCAGCAACCAAGCGCAGGCAGCGGAAGGAGCGTGCGGCAAACCAGACTCCCCTCCCACCCTTTCCTTAAACCACTGTCTGTCCCACCTATGTCAGAGACTGTGGTTCTCGTATTGGGCTGTACAGCTACCTAGGAACTCATGCTAAGAGTGGAAGCAAGTCTTCCTCGATTCCGAGGAACTGCCTATGATGATGATGATGATGGCTCCTTTGGCGAGTGGTGAAGCTTTTGCACCTTGCAAATGCAGCATTTGTCTCTTGCTTGATACCTGCGTGCATGACATGGCAGATGTCCTCTGGGTGATTGCAAGGGATGCAGGAGCAAGAAGGCTTTGTGCTTTGCTGGCCATCGGTGCTATGGAAACAGCCAGCTCTATTCCAGATGTCGTCAGCAGCAGACAGTACAATTCTGTGACAGTCTGACTTGTGAAGTAGAGGCATCAAAGATGTATGGATGTGGATGCCAAGATAGTGATGGGTGTGGACAAAATGCCACAGCTTATAGTATCATAAAATAGTACAGCACAGAAGGAGGCCATTCGGCCCATTACGTCTGTGCAGGCTCTTTCGAAGAACAATCCAGTTAGTCCCACTCCTCCGCTCTTTCCCCAATATCCTTGCAATTTTTTTTCCAGTATTTATCCAATTCCCTTTTGAAGGCTAGTATTGAATCTGTGTCCACCACCCTATCAGGCCGTGCATTCCAAATCCTAACTACTCGTTGCATAAAAAAGCTGTTCCTTATGTCGCCTCTGGTCCTTTTGTCAATCACCTTAAATCTGTTCCATCTCATTATCATTCAGCCACTGCAAACAGTTTATATTTATTTACTCTATCCAAATCTTTCATGATTTTAAACACCCCTATCAAATCCCCTTTAACCTTCTCTGCTCTCAGGAAAACAACCCCACCTTCTCTAGTCTCTCTACATAACTACATCGTATTCAATATATAAGAACATAAGAAATAGGAGCAGGAGTAGGCTCCGCCGTTCAATAAGATCATTGCTGATCTGATCATGGACACAGCTCCACTTCCCCGCCTGCTCCCCATAACCCCTTATCCCCCTATCATTTACAAAACTGTCTATCTCTTTAATTTATTCAATGTCCCAGCTTCCACAGCTCCCTGCGGCATGAATTCCACAGATTTACAATCCTCTGAGAGAAGAAATTTCTCCTCGTCTCTGTTTGAAATGGGTGGCCCCTTATTTTAAGATCATGCCCTTTATTTCTAGTCTCCCCCATCAATGGAAACATCCTCTCTGCACCCACCTTGTTAAGCCCCCTCGTAATCTTATACATTTCGATAAGATCGCCTCTCAATCTTCTGAATTCCAATGAGTAGAGGCCCAACCTGCTCAACCTTCCCTCATAAATCAAGCCCCTCATCCCCGGGATCAACATAGTGAACCTTTTCTGAACTGCCTCCAAAGCAAATATAGCCTTTCGTAAATATGAAAACCAAAACTGCACGCAGTATTCCAGGTGTGGCCTCACCAATACCCTGTATAACTGTAGCAAGACTTCCCTGCTTTTATACTCCATCCCTTTTGCAATAAAGGCCAAGATTCCATTAGCCTTCCTGATCACTTGCTGTACCTCCATACTATCTTTTTGTGTTTCATGCACAAGTACCCCAGGCCCCGCCGTACTGCAGCACTTTGCAATCTTCCTCCATTTAAATAATAACTTGCTCTTTGATTTTTCTGCCAAAGTGCATGACCTCACATTTTCCAACATTATACTCCATCTGCCAAATATTTGCCCACTCACTTAGCCTGTCTATGTCCTTTTGCAAATTTTTTGTGTCCTCCTCACACATTGCTTTTCCTCCCATCTTTGTACCATCAGCCAACTTGGCTACGTTACACTCACTCCCTTCGATACCCTTTCTAAAGCCTTCACGTCCTTCCTAAGGCGTGGTGCCCAGATTTGGACACAATTCTCCAGATGAGACCGAACTAGTGTTTTATTTAGGTTTAGCATCACAACTGCCTTTTGTACTCTATGCCTCTATTTATAAAGCCCAGGAGTCCATATACTTTAGTAACTGCTTTGCTAACCTGTTCCTGCCACCTTCAAAGATTTCTGTACAAACACCCTGAAGTCTCTCTCATCATGCACCACCTTTAAAATTGTACCATTTTTCCATTTATTGTGTTTCCTCAATCTTCCTACCGAAATGTATCACTTCACACTTTGCTGCTGAATTTCATCTGCCATGTTTCCTCCCATTTCATCAGCCTGTCTATGTCCTCTTGAAGTTTTTCACTCTCTTCCTCACTGTTTAGTACACTTTCGAATGTCATCTCATCTGCAAATTTCTAAATTGTGCCCTGTACTCCCAAGTCTAAGTCATTCATGTATATCAGAAACAGCAGTGGTCCTAGTACCGAACCTTGGGGAACTCCACTGTATACCTTCCTCCAGTTCGAAAAACAACCTTTCACTACAGCTCTATTTTCTTTCCCTTAGCCAATTTTGTATCCATACTGCTACAGCTCCTCTTATCCCATGGGCTTCAATTTTGCTAACAAGCCCTTTGTGTGGTATTTTAACACACGCCTTTTGAAACTCCATGTACACAACATCAACTGCACTGCCCTCATCCACCCTCTCCGTTACCTCATCAAAAAACTCAATCAAGTTTGTCAAACAGGCTTTGCCTTTAACAAATGTACTTGCATCTGCATTTGTTGGCTCCCCAGAAGTCCTCTCCTTCCTTTACATCAAGCCTTGTGTCCGGAACCCTCAAAGGAGTAGGCATCCTCACCACTTGATGCGTTGTTATGTATGTGTTAGTAGCAACTAGAAATAATGAAGGGAAGTAATGACAGGAAAAAATAAATGCAAAAAATGGCAGGCTATCCAGCAAAACCAACGAAAGTATGGAGCAAAATACAGCCAAAAATGTACAGCCCTTTAGACTGAAGACACTGCACATGTTTTCTTTTAGGAATATAAAATCTTCAATGTCCATGATTGTATTAGTTTCCTAAACCTGCTTGGCTTTTATTGGCTCATCCTTTTGGCTGCATAACTCCACAATGAAATGTGCTTATGTGGCGAATTAAAGATCTTCAATAGTTCATTCACTTTCTGTCAAAAATGTAGCAAACTACAGCCAAATTGGGTTCTGGTATTGTTTTCCCATTAAATATTTATAGGATTAGGAATCCTAAAGGTTTCTCCCTCTCTCCAATTTCTCACCAGCTGTGGTTCAGCATATTTGTGTATCAAATCAGATTGCAATTAAACTGGCAGGCATTTTTTCAGCGTATTTAGGACTCAACTATCGCTTAATGATCTCACTCTGTACTTTTATTGGGTTTTATTAATCGTAATTAAAATTCTTTAGACTCTAATGAAGCATCCAGAAACATGCTTTGAGTTTTCTAATTGGCTCGAATTCGGATGAGACACATTGAGAATGTTTCTTATGACGGATTTTTTATTATATTTTCTTCCACCATTCTTGCTGACACAAGGAAAATGGGATTTTGGATCATTTAATTACATCCTATTTGTTTCTGTGAAGTAAGCCATTTGCAATTATTGGTTCACTGTCTGTAAAAGTAATGAACCCAGAAGGGGTCTTAGCTGTCTGTTTAAATGGTAACTCAACATTATATGGCTACACTATAATTGATAAACTCTAGAATATGAGATCGGTTGCAAATGACATGATTGGGTAAATTTTTAAGTCCTTGCACAAGGCTGGAGATATATCACCAACGACGTCTCCGCAAGCTCCTGCAAATCCCCTGGGAGGACAGGCACACCAACATCAGTGTCCTCGACCAGGCTAACATCCCCAGCATTGAAGCACTGACCACCACACTCGATCAGCTTCGCTGGGCAGGCCACATAGTTTGCATGCCAGATACGAGACTCACTAAGCAGATGCTTTATGCAGAACTCCTTCGTGGTAAACGGGCTAAAGGAGGACAGCGGAAACGTTATAAGGACACCCTCAAAGCCTCCCTGGTAAAGTGCGACATCACCCCACTGACACCTGGGAGACCCTGGCCAAAGACCGCGCGAGGTGGAGAAAGTGCACCGGGAGGGTGTTGAGCTCTTCGAGTCTCAACGCAAAGAGGGTAAAGAGGGTGAAGAGGCCAAGTGCAGGCAGCGAAAGGAGCGCACGGCAAACCAGCCCCACCGACCCCTTCCCTCGACAAATGTCTGTCCCACCTGTAACAGGATCTGTGGCTCTCGTATCAGACTGTTCAGCCATCAAAGAACTCACTTTGGGAGTGGAAGCAAGTCTTCCTCGATTCCGACGGACTGCCTATGATGATGATGATGATGATGATACCTGCAAACCACAATTGGAAAGTGGTAGGCAGTGGCTGACATATTGCCAAATTTCAATAACAACAGCTTGCATTTATATAGCGCCTTTAACATAGTAAAATGACCCAAGGTGCTTCACAGGAGTGTTATTGAACAAAATTTGACACCGAGCCACATAATGAGATAGTAAGACAGGTGACCAAATGCTTGGTCAAAGAAGTAGATTTTAAGAAGCGTTTTAAGAAGAGATTATAAAATGCTGCAGTACTGAGGGACTTGTGGGTCCTTGTGCATGAAACACAAAAATTAGTATGCAGGTACAGCAAGTAATCAGGAAGGCAAAAGGAATGTTGGTTTTTATTGCAAGGGGTTGGAGTATAAGAACATAAGAAATAGGAGCAGGAGTAGACCATATGGGCCCCTCGAGCCTGCTCCGCCATTCATTAAGATCATTGCTGATCTGATCATGGACTCAGGTCCACTTCCCTGCCCACTCCCCATAACCCTTTATCCCCTTATCATTGAAGAAACTGTCTATCTCTTGAATTTATTAAAATGTCCCAGCTTCCACAGCTCTCTGAGGCAGCAAATTCCACAGATTTACAACCCTCTGAGAGAAGAAATTTCTCCTTATCTTTGTTTTAAATGGGTGGCCCCTTATTCTAAGATCATGCCCTCTAGTTCTAGTCTCCACCATCAATGGAAACATCCTCTCTACATCCACCTTGTCAAGCCCCCTCATAATCTTATATGTTTCGATAAGATCGCCTCTCATTCTTCTGAATTCCAATGAGTAGAGGCCCAAACTACTCAACCTTTCCTCATAAACCAACCCCCGCATCCCCGGCATCAACATAGTGAACCTTCTCTGAACTGTCTCCAAAGCAAGTATATCCTTTCGTAAATATGGAAACCAAAACTGCACGCAATATTCCAGGTGTGGCCTCACCAATACCTTATATAGCTGTAGCAAGACTTCCCTGCTTTTATACTCCATCCCTTTGCAATAATGGCCAAGATACCATTGGCCTTCCTGATCACTTGCTGTACCTGCATACTATCCTTTTGCGTTTCATGCACAAGTACTCCCAGGTCCCGCAGGACTGCAGCACTTTGCAATCTTTCTCCATTTAAATAATAACTTGCTCTTTGATTTTTTTCTGCCAAAGTGCATGACCTCACACTTTCCAACATTATACTCCATCTGCCAAATTTTTGCCCATTCACTTAGCCTGTGTATGTCCTTAATATAGATTGTAAATAGTTGGGGTCCCAGCACTGATCCTTGCGGCACCCAACTAGTTACTGGTTGCAGACCAGAGAATGAACCATTTATCCCGACACTCTGTTTTCTGTTAGTTAGCCAATCCTCTATCCATGCTAATATATTACCCCCAACCCCGTGAACTTTTATCTTGTGCAGTAACCTTTTATGTAACACCTTGTCAAATGCCTTCTGGGAATCCAAATACACCACATCCACTGGTTCCCCTTTATCCACCCTGTTGATTACATCCTCGAAGAACTCCAGCAAATTTGTCAAACATGACTTCCCCTTCATAAATCCATGCTGACTCTGCCTGACTGAATTTTCCTTTTCCAAATGTTCTGCTACTGCTTCTTTAATAATCGGCTCCAACATTTTTCCAACCACAGATGTTAGGCTAACTGGTCTATAGTTTCCTGCTTTTTGTCTGCCTCCTTTTTTATATAGGGGCATTACATTTGCTGTTTTACAATCTGCTGGGACCTCCCCAGAATCCAGGGAATTTTGGTAAATTTCAAAAAGTATAATAACAATTGTACAGGGTATTGGTGAGGCCACATCTAGAGTACTGCGTACAGTTTTGTCTCCTTATTTAAGGAGGGATATACTTGCATTAGAGGCAGTTCAGAGAAGGTTCACTAGGTTAATTCCTGAGATGAAGGAGTTGACTTGTGAAGAAAGGTTGAGCAGGTTGGGCCTATACTCATTGGAGTTTAGAAGAATGAGAGATGATCTTATTGAAACATATGAGATCCTGAGGGGACTCGAAAAGGTAGATGCAGAGAGGATGTTTTCACTTGTTAGGGAATCAAGAACGAGGGGGCATAGTTTCAGAATAAGGGGCCGCCCATTTAGAACTAAGATGAGGAGAAATTTCTTGCGTCAAGGGTTGTAAATCTTTGAAATTCTCTGCCCTACACAGCTGTGGAGGCTGGTTCATTGAATATATTTAAGGTGAAGATAAACAGATTTTTGAATGATAAAGGAGTGAAGGGTTATGGGAGCAGGCAGGGAAGTGGAGCTGAGCCCAAGATCAGATCAACGATCATCTTAATAAATGGCGGAGCAGGCTCGAGTAGCCAATGGCCTACTCCTGCTCCTATTTCTTATGTTCGTTTGTTCTTATTTCTTTAAGGAGAGAGAGAGGTAGAAAGACAAAGTGATTTAGGGAAGAATTCCAGAGCTTGGGGCCTCGACAACTGAAAGCAAGGCCGCCAATGATGGAGTGATTAAAATCGGGGTTGCGCAGGAGGCCAGAATTGGAGGAGGACAGAGATCTCGGAGTGTTGTCGGGCTGGAGGAGGTTACAGAGATAGGGGGATAAATACTTATATTGATGTGATATTCCAAATAAAAGTGCAGGCCAGCTAGTTTTATGAATTATACAAAGGATAAGTGACAGCTGTTACATCTCTGTATACTCATTGATAAACCCAAATACAGCTGTGAATAACTTTAGTCCAGAAACTGAAAACGTGCACTGGAGGGCAGAACTCTCCTTTGGATTCGAATGGATTTTGTTTTTTGTTGAACCTATTGGGACTACTATTTGAGGTGTTGATATGTGTTTTGAGCAAAAAGGAGGAATAATGGCAAACTTTCCAATTTTGGCATCCATTGCCAACATGAAGTAGTTTAAATTTGGCACAGATATTGATATGTCCTTACTATACAGTATAAATGCACACGGGGCACATACTTGAGAGAAGATCACGCTGTGACCAGTTACCTTTATTACCAAGACCTCAAGAGACAGACGGTGGGTGGAGCTTTCCCTTTTATACCGGAAAGTCCAGGTTAGGAGTGTCTCTCACAAGTTCGCCCCCTGTGGTCAGTGTTCTCAAGGTGTACAACTTAGGTCAGCTTTTATATGGGTTATAATGACAGTTGAATACATGACATCATCCCCCCCCCAAAGTCTTATTGGGATCACAGGTTAAGTCTCTCTGGTGGTTTACGCTCCCTTGTAGAGCACCTGAGCGGGGCTCCGGTTGTTGGGCGCTGGCCTGAGTGTCTGCTATTTGCGGTGCCTCAGGCCTGTCCGGACTGCTCACAGTGATTGGGCTCTCCTCCACTTGGTTCCGGTGTTCGGTCACCTGTGGTGGAGTAAACTCTACGTCGTGTTCTTCCTCTGCTTCTTCTATGGAGTTGCTGAACCTCCTTTTAGTTTGATCCACGTGTTTGCGGCAGATTTGTCCATTGGTAAGGTTAATTACCAAAACCCTATTCCCCTCTTTGGCAATCACAGTGCCTGCAAGTCATTTGGGCCCTGCAGCATAATTAAGGACAAAAACAGGGTCATTGACATCAATACATCGCGCCCTCGCATTCCTGTGATGGTAGTCACATTGTGACTGACGTCTGCTCTCAACAATTTTTTTCATAGTAGGGTGTATAAGGGATAACCTGGTTTTGAGCGTCCTTTTCATTAGCAGCTCTGCGGTTGGAACCCCTGTGAGCGAGTGTGGTCGGGATCTATTGGCCAACAGGAGGCGTGATAAGCGGCTTTGTAGGGAACCCCCTTGGATTCTGAGCATCCCCTGTTTGATTATCTGCACTGCTCGTTCCGCCTGGCTGTTTTAGGCCAGCTTGAACGGTGTCAATCTGACAAGGATGATTCCATTGCTTGCCATGAAGTCCTGGAATTCAGTGCTTGTGAAGCACGGGCCATTGTCACTGACCAAGACGTCCGGTAGATCATGGGTGGCAAACATTGCCCGTAGACTTTCTACCATGGCAGAGGATGTGCTTGAATTTAAAATGGCACACTCAATCCATTTGGAGTAGGCGTCTACTACAACCAAAAACATTTTTGCTTTGAAAGGACCTGCGTCGTCAACATGGATGCGTGACCATGGCTTGGCGGGCCAGGATTAAGGGCTAAGGGGGGCTTCCCTGGGTGCGTTGGCCAGCTGAGCACATGTGTTGCACCTGCGAACACAAAGTTCCAGGTCTGCATCTATCCCTGGCCACCAAACGTGTGACCTGGCAATTGCCTTCATCATGACAATGCCTGGGAGTTCATTGTGAAGTTCTCTGATAAACACCTCTCTTCCCTTCTGGGGCATGACTACTCAGTTTCCCCACAGTAGGCAATCGGCCTGAATCGAGAGTTCATCCTTGCGCCTATGAAATGGTTTAAACTCCTCAGGGCATGCCCCATACGTGGCTGCCCAGTCCCCATTCAGGACACATTTCTTAACTAAAGACAGCAGCGGGTCTTTATTTGCCCAGACTTTAATCTGACGGGCTGTCACAGGTGAGCCTTTGCTTTCGAAAGCTTCAACAGCCATGACCATCTCAGCATCATGCTCAGCTGCCCCCTCAATGGTGGCTAGTGGGAGCCTGCTGAGTGCATCGGTGCAGTTTTCGGTGCTCGGTCTGTACCGAATTGTGTAGTCATAGGCGGCTAACGTAAGTGCCCACATCTGTATGCGGGCCGATGCATTCGCATTTATGGCCTTGTTGTCGGCCAAAAGAGACGTTCGGGGTTTGTGATCTGTCTCCAGCTCAAATTTCCTGCCAAACATGTACCGGTGCATTTTTTTTACTGCACATACACATGCTAGCGCTTACATTTCTACCATCCCATAGCCCCTTTCTGCCTGGGACAGACTTCTGGAGGCATAAGCTATGGCTGTAACTGACCATTGGCATTTACATGCTGCAACACACACACGACCCCATAGGACGACGCATCGTTTAACGACAAAGTTAAAACTAGTTTCCGATATTTGTCATATTACGTTTACAATTTGTTGGAGCATAACAAATTGCATGCTCTATCAAAAGCCCTTTCCTGGCTGTCCTCCCAGACCCAATCGCGACCTTTGCGTAGGAGCACGTGTAGCGGCTCTAACAGCATGCTCAATTTGGGAAGAAAGTTACCAAAATAGTTCAGGAGCCCCAGAAACGAACGCAGCTCCATCGTGTTATGGGGTCTGGGTGCTTTCTGGATCGCTTCCGTTTTGGACGCAATAGATCTGATTCCGTCTGCTGCTACCCTCCTCCCCAGGAATTCTACCTCTGGAGCTAGGAAGACGCACTTCGCCTTTTTCAGTCGCAGCCCTACCCGGTCCAGTCTGTGTAGCACTTCCTCCAGGTTGTGGAGGTGTTCTTCAGTATCGCAACCCGTGATGAGGATGTCATCTTGAAAAACCACTGTCCTTGGAATCGACTTGAGGAGGCTTTCCATATTTCACTGAAAGATCGCGGCGGCCAAACGCATCTCGAACGGACATCAGTTATACTCAAACAACCCCTTGTGTGTCGTGATGGTGCTCAGCTTCTTCAACTCACTCGCCAGCTCCTGGGTCATGTAAGCTGAGGTCAGATCTAATTTTGAAAAAAGTTTGCCACCGGATAGCGTCGCAAAGAGGTCCTCCGCGCTCGGTAGCGGGTACTGGTCTTGGAGTGACACCCGATTGATGGTGGCCTTGTAATCACTACATATCCTGACCGACCCATCCGCCTTGAGCACCGGCACGATCGGGCTCGCCCAGTCACTGAATTCGACTGGCGAGATGATGCCTTCCCGCAGCAGGCGGTCCAGTTTGCATTCTATCTTTTCCTGCATTCACGTACGGCACCGCTCTGGCCTTGTGGCGTACTGGCCTGGCGTCCGGGTTTTTGTGAATCACTATCTTGGTCCCCATGAAAGTGCCGATGCCGGGTTGAAATAATGAGTCAAATTTGTCCATGACCTGTGAGCGTGATACCTTGCTCCACAGAAGAAATTGCATTGACATCACCCCATTTCCAGTTCATGACAGCAAGCCAACTCCTCCCCATAAGTGCGGGACCGTCCAGCGGGATAATCCAGAGTGGCAACCTGTTCTCCGAATCTTTGTGGGTCATGACTACCGTGGCGCTGCCTAGCACCGGAATGATCTCCTTTGTATATGTCCGTAGCAGTGCGTCAATCGGCAATAATTTTGGTCTCCTGGCCTTAGACATCCACAACTTTTCGAACTATATGGTACTCATCAGGGACTGGCTTGCCCCCGTGTCCAGCTCCATTAATACTGGGATGCCATTGAGGAGCACTTTCATCATTATCGGTGGCGTTTTTGTATATGAACTGTATATGTGCTCCACATGAACTCGCTGAACTTCAGCTTCCAGCGATTTCCTGCAATATTCATTTGGCCTCGTAGGGCTAACATCGTGCCCATTCTCCTCGTACATCAACCTGGCTGCAGGTTTCCTGCACATACGCGCCAAGTGACCGCTGACGTTGCAGTTTCTGCAGGTATATTGCTGATACCTGCAAGCTCTGGCTGGGTGTTTGCCTCCACACCTCCATCATGAGCTGGAGGCCCTGTTGTTTGAAACAAAAAATCCATTATCAGTCGATTGTCTCTGACTGTCTCTGTAACTGTCCTTAAACGCACCATTAACAGGTGTTGATGGCCCCATTACTGGTCGCATTATCCATTACGATGGCATGAATCACTGTTCAGCTAGCCATTGTCTCTGTTGAATTCCCCCTTTGGGTTCGACTGCATGCAGGGGCATGTCCGATTGCCCTTGTCTGCCTAGAGAACTGTGTGCCGCGTTAACAATGTTGACTCCCTGGTCGTTTGCCGCATTTGAGCCAAGATTTTTGCCATAAATCATTCTGGTCTCTTCCTCCCCTGAGATAATTGTCTGGGCTATCAGAGACGCCGCTTCCAAGGTCAAGTCTTTGGTCTCAATCAGATTCCTGAAAACCCCAGCGTGCCCGATGCTCTCAATAAAAAAGTCTCGCAGCATCTCCGCTCTGCATGCATTTGTGAACTTACATAGGCTCGCCAGTCGCCGGAGATCTGCCACAAAGTCTGGAACGCATTGTCCTTCTCACCGCCAGTGTGTGTAAAACCGGTGTCTCGCCATGTGCATGCTGCTCGCCGGTTTAAGGTGTTCCCCGATCAACTTACTGAGCTCTTCGAATGTCTTGTCCGTCGGCTTCTCTGGCACTAGAAGGTCCTTCATCAGGGAGTACATTCTGGATCCACAAACCATCAGGAGATGAGCCCTGCGTTTGTCGGCCGAATCCTGTCCCAACCATTCCTTAGTGACAAAACTTTACTGTAGTCTCTCAATAATGTTGTCCCAATCATCACCAACACAGTACCTCTCTTCTGTGCTGCTAGTGGCCATGCTCACGTGGTTTAAATCCTAGTTTCTCGTCGCCAATGATATGTCCTTACTATACAGTATAAATGCACACGAGGCCCATACTTGAGAGAAGATCACGCTGTGACCAGTTACCTTTATTACCAAGACCTCAAGAGACAGATGGTGGGTGGAGCTTCCCCTTTTATACCGGAAAGTCCAGGTTAGGAGTGTCTCCCACAAGTTCACCTTCTGTGGTCAGTGTTCTCAAAGTGTACAACTTAGGTCAGCTTATACATGGGTTATAATGACAGTGGAATACATGACAGATATGATGGGACAAATGGCCTCCTTCTATCCTGTATGATTCAGTGTGAGTTTAGATAAAACATGGGTTCGATGTAGTGAGCGTTTTTCCTCTTACATACTAGTGGTGTCTGTGATCAGAATCTGTGGCAGAATATCTGCATTATTTAAAAAAAAATTATTGCAATTTACTCATTCTTCCTGACAAAATATTACTCAAAATATTTTGAATCCAGTGTTCCTGTGAAAGCTGGATCGGCAGCTGAAACAATGAGGATTTTTCAGTCTTTTATCAAAGCTCCTTTATAACAGCAAATGAAGTAGCTGCATATGAAAATATTAAGTATTTATATGCTGATATTCACATATTTTCGATGATTATTCTGCTCCCAGTGGTCATACAGTAAAGAAGTCAATGATTCTAGTTTCTGAATATACTGGGTTCATAGCCTGCTTGATTCTTCCTTGATTTTCAGCTATGGCTCAGTAGGTAGCACTCTCGCCTCTGAGCCTCTGAGTCAGGAGGTTGTGACCACTCCAGGGACTTGAACACCTAAATCTTGGCTGCCACTCCCAGTGCAGTGCTGAGGGAGTGCTGCACTATCAGAGGTGCCGTCTTTTGGATGAGACGTTAAACCGAGGCCCCGTCTGCTCTCTCAAGTGGACGTAAAAGATTCCATTGCACTATTTGAAGAAGAGTAGAGGAGTTATCCCCGGTGTCCTGGCCAATATTTATCCCTCAACCAACATAACAAAAACTGAGTATCTGGTTGTTATCACATTGCTGTGTGTGGGAGCTTGCTGTGCGCAAATTGGCTGCCACGTTTCCCACATTACAACAGTGACTACGCTCCAAAAGTATTTTATTGGCTGTAAAGCACTTCTGGTGGTTGTGAAAGGCGCTATAGAAATGCAAGTATCGGTATTTCTTTTGGTTATTGTCCCAACTCTTCTTCGTGAATTATACTGATATTTTCGTGAGTATATGCAAAAATGCTATTGCCTTTCCTTCAATCCAGTTTCTCAGTTTCTTTGCTTGTTCAGGTGACGAGCATATGCTTTATTTTATATTGGCTTTCCATTTTTACACACGACTGGGAGTGAAGCCTCAGCGTGATTGTTCAATCGAAGGCAATTCAGCAGCACTGAATGGAGTGGTAGAATGAACGCTCCTGCAATACGGATTGACTCGATCTCCATCATTTGGGTTTCTTGACTGAATAGGCTGTCAGCTTGGGGACAGCGGCAGGGAAAATATGATATCGGTGCGGCTGAAAGTTTATTATAAGATGCATCAGCTTCTATTCCAATTTTATTTTGAAATCCCCTTGCAATATTGTCCGAAGTTATGTAGTCTTGGGATTTGACAAGATGATAAATGTTCATGAAGTTATCGGTATTCCAGGATGCTTTTAAAAGCTGCCACCGCTATATTTGTGCGCCCATGATTTTTAAACTAAATAGCAAAATTAACATTTACCAATAAACCATTTTAACTGTCATCTGCAAGTCGTCCATTCAGTTTTTGGTTCATAACTTTTACATTCAGCTTAGCAATAAATGGTTTCCTTTTCATGTTAAATTGACTGGAACTCTGCAGCATTTAGAGATACGTGGGTGAAGAAGTGTATAAAAAATAATTATGAATGTGATCATTAAATAGATCATTTCCTGAATGTCGTAATTTAATTTGATGTATATGACATATCTTAGCTTCATAGTCAGTTTATGCCTATAGGTTTAGGCTTGAAGCACGGAGATACTATCAGCTGGTGCTTTTTCAAACCAGCAGGAAGTGGCAGCGTTATTTTTTCAATTTTCCACCCACTTCTGACACGCGACCTGTTTATTTTCAATCATTTGGATTTGAACTATTTTTGGAACCATTACTTTGTTTTTATCTTGTCAATGTCAGGCACATTGCCGGCATGGGAGAAGATTTCTTTAGTGAACAATGGCCGATGAGATCAGAGACCTGTCACTTTGTGCACAGAAGAAAGCTTCACACACCATGAGGGGCAGGTGGAAGATCTGCAAACATGTTGTTACCATTTTAGCAGGGGGCCTAAAACCTTCTTCTTAGGCAGTCCCTCGTATCGAGAATGACTTGCTTCCACGCCAAAAAGGGATGAGTTCACAGGTGTTTCCATGAAGGACCTCATATTCCCGGTCCTGAACTACAAGGGTGGAAGATGCCTGTGTGTAGATTTTTTTATCGTGTGGTGGCCGTTGCACACCAGCCACCACACGGGCTTGACAGAGCTAGGCCTTGGTCCAGTGGCAAGGGTTAACCAAGACAGCTGGAGACCTGCTCTGCTGCAAGGACCTAGTGAGCACACATATCGCATTGTGGGCTGGCCCGTGCTGCCCCAGAGCCCACGCCTCTTCTGGGTCCCGAACTCATACCTCTCCTGAGCCCCACGTCACTCTGCAATCTCTCGCCGCTCCTGCGCCCCGACCTCGCCGCTCCCGCTGTACCTGCCCACGCTCCAATCACCGACCTGGATTATGGTGATGTCCAATCCAGTCACCCTCTTCACTGCCGTCGCCCTCCTGCACCAGCTCGCGCTGCTCCCTGGAGTGGTACGCTCCTTTTAAGACCCCGACCTGCCGCAGATGTTCCTCGCAGCTCGGGGCAGCGCTGGATACCAGTCTCTGGGGCAACACCACCCTATACTGTGCACAGTTTTGGTCTCCTTACCTATGGAAAGATATAGGCCTAGAAATCCCGGTCGGCTGCTTCCCGCGAGCGATCGGGTAAAAACGTTTAAAAAGATGCGCACTTACCTGAACCTGCTGCACACAAGAGAGATCCCGGTCCTGAGGCCTCCGCTGATTGTGCATCAGAACGCGTGCACATCAGGACGTCCGTAGAGCTGGAGTTGCAGTCACATGGCTCTGGGCAGCCAATCCAGGTAAATTATTTTCTCATTCATAATAATGGGGACTCTGTAAGTTGGAATTCTCATTACTATGATTGAGAAACCCTCACTCCCCCACACATCCAAAACACAAATAAAAAAAATAGAAAAAATACACCACTTATTTTTATTAATTTAAATTAATGTTATTTATGTATTATAAAAAAAACATATTTTTCCAATTTTAAAAAAGTTTTTTTAATTATGGTTTAAAATAAACTTACCACAGTGGGGAGGGTATTTAACAATGCAATGTGTTTTTTAAATTTTATTTTATGTTTTTGTATATTTTAAAACTCTTAAGCCTGCAAAAGTAGGCTATCCGCCTGCTGTTATCAAGCACAAGAGTTTTCAGGACATCCGCTGGGCAAAATATAGGTAAATCCCGCAGTATTGCCCATGTGAATGTCCTGGATGTGGAGATATGGAGAATATGTCAAGCTCCAGCGCGCACTGAAAACCGGCTTTTGCAATGCCTTCCCGGGTGCTTACAGACTCCGTACGGACTCGGGAGGCTGGAATTTCTGGGCCATTCTTGCCTTCGAGGGGATGCAACAAAAGTTCACATACTTGGTTCCTTGGACGACAGGGTTGTCCTGTGAGAAGAGATAGAGTAGAATGAGCCTAAAGTCTCTTATCTCTGGAGTTTGGAAGAATGAAAGGTGAACTCATTGAAACCTATAAAATTCTTACAGGGCTTGACAGGGTAGATGCATAAAGGTTGTTTCTCCTGGCTGGAGAGTCTAGAACTAGGGGTCCGAGTCTCGGGATAAGGGGTCAGCCATTTAAGATTGAGATTTGCGTATCCTTGTGTAAGAAACACAGAAAGCTAGCATACAGGTACAGCAAGCAATAAAGAAGGCAAATGGCATGTTTGCCTTTATTGCAAGGGGATTGGAGTTTAAGAGTAAGGAAGTCTTGCTACAATTGTACAGGACTTTGTTGAGACCACACCTAAAGTACTGTGCACAGTTTTGGTCTCCTTATCTAAGGAAAGATCTACTTGTCTTGGAGGCGGTGCAATGAAGGTTCACTAGATTGATTCCTGGGATGAGAGGACTGTCTTCTGATGAGAGATTGTGTAGAATGGGCCTATACGCTCTGGAGTTTAGAAGAATGAGAGGTGCTCTCATTGAAACTTACAAGATTCTGAAGGGGTTTGACAGACTTACAAGATGCTGAGAGGTTGTTTCCCCCCCTGGCTGGACTGTCTAGAACGAGGGGGCACAGTCTCAGGATAAGGGGTCGGCTATTTAAGACAGAGATGAGGAGGAATTTCTTCACTTAGAGGGTTGTGAATCTTCAGAATTCTCTGCCCCAGAGAGCTGTAGATGCTGAGTCTCTGAATATATTCAAGGCTGAGAGAGATTTTTGGAGTCTAGGGGAAATCAAGAGATATGGAGATCGGGTGGGAAAGTGGAGTTGAGGTCGATGATCAGCCATGATCTTATTGAATGGCGGAGCAGGTTCAAAGTGCTGTGTGGCCCACTCCTGCTCCTATGTTATTATGTTCTGTCCCTTTTTAAGACGTCTCCCTCTCTTCATGGTGTCACAGCCGGTGATCTCACTGCAGTGCTGCAGCAGTTTCTCCTCAACATACTCCTTCTGTGTGGCCGGGATCCTACCCTGCATAGTAAATGGCCCAGACCAGTGAAATTTGGTCAGGGTCATAGGAGGGTGGTTCGAAGATGCAGGCAGAGGTCGCACCCTGACCCGGAGGCAAATCCAGCCCACGATGCCCTAAGGTACAGCGGCCCAAGATTTGATGAACACATTGGAAGTGTAGCAGTCACGGTTGAAGTATGATGCCCAAGTTTAGGCCGCATGTAGACCTGGTGTTTCTGAAAGCAGCCGGTCTGGCACTTCCCAAAGATAACGGCCCGGATTACGATGAACTGTCATTGATCGCGGTCATTCCGCATTTGAAACTGACTGCCACATCGGGATCTAGCACATGCACAGCCTAACATGGCACTCCTAAAGTTACAGTCTGTCATTCATTGCTCCGACACTACCAGCACTGTGACCCCCCCTACCTCCCCCCCAATACCACCCCACCCAACCACTGAGTCGGCAATCAGAGAAATCTCTCAAATCAGGGAAAGTGACGAAAACTTCAGCTCTTCCACGGCAATTACGCTGTTAAATTCCCTGATTGGATTAGGTGTAAGTGGGGTTTTAACAGCCCATTGATGCTAAACAAAGGTTATGGTCCTGAAGAATTCATTTTAATTTTGTGCCATGTCAAATTAAAAGGCAGGAAACTTTAAAATAAAATTAAGTTTGTTCATCTTTATTTCAGGTTTGCCTTTTCCCCTTGTGGGAGCCCCAATCTTTGTTTTGCTCTCTCTAACATTTTTAAGAAGTTAGAATTTTAACATAAGAACATAAGAACATAAGAATTAGGAACAGGAATAGGCCATCTAGCCCTTCGAGCCTGCCCCGCCATTCAACAAGATCATGGCTGATCTGGCCGTGGACTCAGCTCCACTTACCCGCCCGCTCCCCGTAACCCTTAATTCCCTTATTGGTTAAAAATCTATCTATCTGTGATTTGAATACGTTCAATGAGCTAGCCTCAACTGCTTCCTTGGGCAGAGAATTCCACAGATTCACAACCCTCTGGGAGAAGAAATTCCTTCTCAACTCGGTTTTAAATTGGCTCCCCCGTATTTTGAGGCTGTGCCCCCTAGTTCTAGTCTCCCCGACCAGTGGAAACAACCTCTCTGCCTCTATCTTGTCTATCCCTTTCATGATTATATATGTTTCTATAAGATCACCTCTCATCCTTCTGAACTCCAACGAGTAACGATCCAGTCTACTCAATCTATCATCATAAGGTAACCCCCTCATCTCCGGAATCAGCCTAGTGAATCATCTCTGTACCCCCTCCAAGGCTAGTATATCCTTCCTTAAGTAAGGTGATCAAAACTGCACGCAGTACTCCAGGTGCGGCCTCACCAATATCCTGTACAGTTGCAGCAGGACCTCCCTGCTTTTGTACTCTATCCCTCTCGCAATGAAGGCCAACATTCCATTCGTCTTCCTGATTACCTCCTGCACCTGCAAACTAACTTTTTGGGATTCATGCAGAACCCCCAGGTCCCTCTGCACCGCAGCATGTTGTAATTTCTCCCCATTCAAATAATATTCCCTTTTACTGTTTTTTTTTCCAAGGTGGATGACCTCACATTTTCCGACATTGTATTCCATCTGCCAAACCTTAGCCCATTCGTTTAACCTATCTAAATCTCTTTGCAGCCTTTCTGTGGCCTCTACACAATCCGCTTTCCCACTAATCTTTGTGTCATCTGCAAATTTTGTTACACTACACTCTGTCCCCTCTTCCAGATCATCTATGTATATTGTAAACAGTTGTGGTCCCAGCACCGATCCCTGTGGCACACCCTCTAACCACCGATTTCCAACCCGAAAAGGACCCATTTATTCCGACTCTCTGCTTTCTGTTAGCCAGCCAATTCTCAATCCATGCTAATACATTTCCTCTGACTCCGCGTACCTTTATCTTCTGCAGTAATCTTTTGTTTGGCACCTTATCGAATGCCTTTTGGAAATCTAAATACACCACATCCATCGGTACACCCCTATCCACCATGCTTGTTATATCCTCAAAGAATTCCAGTAAATTAGTTAAACCTGATTTCCCCTTCATGAATCCATGTTGCGTCTGCTTGATTGCACTATTCCTATCTAGATGTCCCGCTATTTCTTCCTTAAAGATAGCTTCAAGCATTTCCCCCACTACAGATGTTAAACTAACTGGCCTATAGATACCTGCCTTTTGTCTGCCCCCTTTTTTAAACAGAGGCGTTACATTAGCTGCTTTCCAATCCGCTGGTACCTTCCCAGAGTACAGAGAATTTTGGTAGTTTATAACGAATGCATCTGCTATAACTTCCGCCATCTCTTTTAGTACCCTGGGATGCATTTCATCAGGACCAGGGGACTTGTCTACCTTGAGTCCCATTAGCCTGTCCAGCACTACCTCCCTAGTGACAATGATTTTCTCAAGGTCCTCCCTTCCCACATTCCCGTGACCAGCACTTTTTGGCATGGTTTTTGTGTCTTCCACTGTGAAGACCGAAGCAAAATAATTGTTTAAGGTCTCAGCCATTTCCACATTTCCCATTATTAAATCCCCCTTCTCATCTTCTAAGGGACCAACATTTGCTTTAGTCACTCTCTTCCATTTGAAATATCGGTAAAAGCTTTTACTATCTGTTTTTATGTTTTGCTCAGGTTTACTTTTGTAATCTATCTTTCCTTTCTTTATTGCTTTCTTAGTCATTTTTTGCTGTCGATTAAAATTTTCCCAATCTTCTAGTTTCCCACTAACCTTGGCCACCTTATATGCATTGGTTTTTAATTTGATACTCTCCTTTATTTCCTTGGTTATCCACGGCTGATTATCCCTTCTCTTACCGCCCTTCTTTTTCACTGGAATATATTTTTGTTGAGCACTGTGAAAGAGCTCCTTAAAAGTCCTCCACTGTTCCTCAATTATGCCACCGTTTAGTCTGTGTTCCCAATCTACTTTAGCTAACTCTGCCCTCATCCCACTGTAGTCCCCTTTGTTTAAGCATAGTACGCTCGTTTGAGACATTACTTCCTCACCTTCAATCTGTATTACAAATTCAACCATACTGTGATCACTCATTCCGAGAGGATCTTTTACGAGGAGATCGTTTATTATTCCTGTCTCATTACACAGGATCAGATCTAAGATAGCTTCCTCCCTTGTAGGTTCTGTAACATACTGTTCTCAGAAACAATCCCGTATGCATTCTATGAATTCCTCCTCCAGGCTACCCCGTGCGATTTGATTTGACCAATTGTTATGTAGGTTAAAATCCCCCATGACTACTGCCATTCCTTTTTCACATGCCTCCATTATTCCTTTGATTATTGTCCACTCCACCATGCAGTTATTATTTGGGGGCCTATAAACTACGCCCACCAGTGACTTTTTCCCCTTACTATCTCGAATCTCCACCCACAATGATTCAACATTTTGTTAATTAGAGCCAATATCATCTCTCACAACTGCCCTGATATCATCCTTTATTAACAGAGCTACCCCACCTCCTTTCCCTTCTTGTCTATCTTTCCGAATTGTCAGATACCTGTATGTTTAATTCCCAGTCTTGGCCACCCTGCAACCACGTTTCTGTAATGGCCACCAAATCATACCCATTTGTAATGATTTGTGCCATCAACTCATTTACTTTATTTCGAAAGCTGCATGCGTAGAGTGTTTTAATACTAGTTTTTAAACGATGATTTTTAGTTTTGACCCCTCCTGCAGCCCCTTTATATTCATACATATTGTCCCTTCCTATCATCTTGTGGTTTACACTTACCCCAGTGCTACTCTGCTCTGTTGCCTCCTGCCTTTTGCATTCTTTCTTGGGGTCCTGTTCATCTGCACTCTCACCCACTCTAACTAGCTCAGGGCCCTCTCCCGGGTTCCGAATACTCCTTGCATTGAGGCACCGAGCTTTCAGGCTTGCCTTTTTATTACACTTTGACCCTTTAGAATTTTGCTGTACAATGATCCTTTTTGTTTTTTGACTTGGGTTTCTCTGCCCTCCACTTTTACTCATCTCCTTTCTGTCTTTTGCTTCTGTCTCCATTTTGTTTCCCTCTGTCTCCCTGCATTGGTTCCCATCCCCCTGCTATATTAGTTTAACTCCTTCCCAACAGCACTAGCAAACACTCCCCCTTGGACATTGGTTCCGGTCCTGCCTAGGTGCAGACCGTCTGGTTTGTACTGGACCCACCTCCCCCAGAATCGGTTCCAATGCCCCAGGAATTTGAATCCCTCCCTGCTGCACCACTGCTCAAGCCACGTATTCATCTGCGCTATCCTGCGATTCCTACTCTGACTAGCACGTGGCACTGGTAGCAATCCCGAGATTACTACTTTTGAGGTCCTACTTTTTAATTTAGCTCCTAGCTCCTTAAATTCGTCTCGTAGGACCTCATCCCTTTTTTTACCTATATCGTTGGTACCAATGTGCACCACGACAACTGGCTGTTCTCCCTCCCTTTTCAGAATGTCCTGCACCCGCACCGAGATATCCTTAACCCTTGCACCAGGGAGGCAACATACCATCCTGGAGTCTTGGTTGCGGCTGCAGAAACGCCTATCTATTCCCCTTACAATTGAATCCCCTATCACTATCGCTTTCCCACTCTTTTTCCTGCCCTCCTGTGCAACAGAGCCAGCCATGGTGCCATGAACTTGGCTGCTGCTTCCCTCCCCTGATGAGTCATCCCCCCCAACAGTACCCAAAGCAGTGTATCTGTTTTGCAGGGGGATGACCACAGGGGACCCCTGCACTACCTTCCTTGCACTGCTCTTCCTGCTGGTCTTCCATTCCCTATCTGGCTGTGGATCCTTCACCTTCGGTAAGACCAACTCGCTACACGTGCTACTCACGTCATTCACAGCATCGTGGATGCTCCAGAGTGAATCCACCCTCAGCTCCAATTCCGCAACGCAGACCGTCAGGAGCTGGAAGTGGATACACTTCCTGCACACGTAGTCATCAGGGACACCGGATCTCTCCTGTCATGACTTAACCCTTCGATACACTTAATTTGGCGACAACAATATTAACAGGTTACTTACTGATATAAAAAAGAAAAAGAAAAGCTACTCACCAATCACCAGCCAATCACTTACCGCTTTGGCTGTGATGTCACCTTTTGATTTCTTTCTACTTCTTTTTTGCTTTTTCTCCAGGCTGGAGCTGAACAAGCTGGGCCTTTATTGGCCTCTCCAACTCACGCTGCTCCCACCTCTCGCCAACTGCCGCCGCCTCAGAAACACCCGCTGGGCCTTTATAGGCCTCTCCAACTCACGCTGCTCCAGCCTCTCGCCGACTGCTCACTCACTTCCTTTTTTCGCTGTCTCTGAGAATTATGCCTTTTGACTGGCTGCTTAGACGGCCTGTTGATGTCAAAGCAGCTCGCACTAAGGGACCCCCATTACACTCCGTTGATTTGAATTACACGTTGGAAAACCCGAACTTCTCGACTCAGAGTTCAGGAGATCCTTATGCAAAGCTTACTTCGGGGCCACATGTTAATTTTCTGTGATTCGTATGCAAGGATTCCCGAATCCCTCTGACCAACATTTACTCGTCTCTCACCTTTTCAAAAATAATCTGTTTGTCAGAGTGGTGGTGCTATGTGCCACTCATCCTGCTGGCCGGAAGATTGGGGCAGTTTGTGGGTCTGGAGTCATGTTTCGGCCAGACCGGGCAAGGGCAGCAGATTTCCTTCCCTAAAGGGCATTAGTGAACCAAATGGGTTTTTAACAGCAATTCATTCGTTTCATGGACCACAAATTCCGGGCAAATGCCTGAGCTATAATTGGCTGTGGTTCCTGTTAGATTACTCCAACCTTCCCTGGTAACCTTGGCTTTTCTATAGTTGTACAAAACCGATTAACCAGAACTGATCTTGCAAAGGGCGTCTGAAAAAAAAGCGCCTTAAAATAAAAACTTAATGAATGGAGACTGATGGAAGGAAAGACGAGAAGGAAACCTTGAACAATGTGAAAGAAAAGTCAACTGAAACTGTAAGGGATCAAAAGTACATCCCATTCAAAAATATAGCTGCAATGAGGACTAAGAAATTGTAATGTACCACTGCAAGCCACAGCTCCCTAAGGAGGGATGGTATCCAGAGAGGTAACATTGAGAGAATCCAATCCATCAGCCTTGAAGTACTCCCTTTGTAAGAAAGAATGTGGTCATTGAGTACCACACTGGCTCCTGATCATTATTAAGTGATTCAATCCAATTTGTAATGAAGCAAATTATCACAGCTAACTGATAGAAAATAATACTTATCACACAAGATTAATAATGCAAAAAACAGAAACTATTAAATAGTAATTGGAATCCAACTGTTTCTTACAACCCTATAAGAAAATGAGTAAAAATGATTGAGGGCAAACGTGTTGATTTCATAACCTGTCCTCTATTCTGGTATAATATCCAGGGAATTTATCATCTGTATTTCTGAACGTTCTCAATTCAATCTTGTTTAAGATGACAAAGACTTGGATTCATGAAAGTGATGTTTATATATCTAATAGGAGCTGAGGAACAGGAATAGGCCATTCAGCCCCTCGAGCCGGTTCCTTCATTCAATTAGATCATGGCTGATCTGTACCTTACCTCCATCAATCTGCCTTGCTTCCATATCCCTTATAACCTTGCCTAAAAAATATTGATCAATTTCAGTTTTGATATTTTCAATTGACCTCCAGCCTCAACAGGTTTTTGGGGGAGAGAGTTCCAGATTTCTACTACCCTTTGGTGTGAATAAATGCTTTCTGATATCATCCCTAAACAGCCTAGCTCCAAATTTAAGCTTATGCCCCTTTATTCTGGACTCCCTCATAGATTCTCTCTATCTATCCTATCAATTCCTCTTATCATCTTAACACCTCAATTAGATCACCCCTTATTCTTATATACTTAAGGGAATCTCTCTCCCTTCGGCAGTCCCCCAGGGTCGAGGATGACTTGCTTCACACTAAAAATGAGTTCTCAGGTGACTGACGAGTCCACTGCGGGACCTACAGTCTCTGTCACAGATGGGGCAGACGGTGGTTGAAGGAAAAGGGTGGGTGGGGAGTCTGGGTTGCCGCGCGCTCCTTCCACTGTTTGCGCTTGGCTTCCGCTTGCTCGCGGCGAAGAGACTCGAGGTGTTCGGCGCCTTCCCGGATGCTTTTCCTTCACTTTGAGTGGTCTTGGGCCAGGGATTCCCAGGTGTTGGTGGGGATGTTGCACTTTTTCAAGGAGGCTTTGAGATTATCCTTGAAGCGTTTCCTCTGCCCACCTGGGGCTCACTTGCCGTATCGAAGCTCCAAGTAGAGCGCTTGTTTTGGGAGTCTCGTGTCGGGCATGCGGACGATGTGGCCCATCCATCGGAGCTGATCGAACATGGTCAATGCTTCGATGCTGGGGATGTGGGCCTGAGTGTGCGCCTATCCTGCCAATGGATTTTCAGGATCTTGCAGAGGCAACATTGGTGGTACTTCTCCAGTTGAGGTGTCTGGTGTGCACAGTCCTTGGCTCTGAACCTATCGTAGGGCGAGTATCGGCACTGTTCTGTAGACCATGAACTTGGTGCCAGGTTTGAGGTTCTGTCTTCAAACACTCTCTTCCTCATGCGACCGATGGCTGCAGTGGCACCGTGAAGGCAGTGTTGGACCTCGTCGTCGATGTCTGCCTTTGATGACAGTAGGATCCCGAGGTATGGAACCTAGTCTCTGCAAACTGTCCTCATAATTTAACCCTTTTTAACCTGGTATCTTTCTGGTGAATCTGCATAGCAACCCCTTAAAATAATAATACAATATAAAAATAAATGATAACATATTCAAAGTATTTCATTGGTAATTCAATGATATGCAATTATTTACAATATGCAAAAGGCAATTTAGGGATACAGTAGCATTGTAATTATGTTACTGGATTCATGAATTCAAATCCCACCACGGCAGTTGGGGGAATTTAAATTCAGTTAATTAAATAAATCTGGAATTTAAAAAAAAGCTGATATTAGTAATGGTGGCCATGAATCTACTGGGTTGCTGTAAAAACCCATTTGGTTCACTAATGCCCTTTAGGGTAGGAAATCTGCTGCCCTTACCCAGTCTGGACCCACAAGCTGCCCCAATCTGCCAGCCAGCAGCAGGAGTGGCACACAGTACCACCTACTCTATCAAAACTATTCAGAATTTTGAACACCTCTATTAAATATCCACATAACCTTCTGTGGGCTGAGGAGAACAATTCGAGTTACTCCCCTCTCGCCACATAACTGAAGTCCCTTGTCCCTGGTGTTATTCTAGCAAACCTCCACTGCACCCTCTTCAATGCTTTGAAATCCTTCCTAAATTCTAACGTGAAAGTCAGGAAATTGTTCCAGGAATGTATTCAAATATTTTTGTGTGGATTCTGGTTTTAATGAGGCTGTGGCCAGAACGGTGAGGCATTATTCCAGCAAGCATAATGCAGCTGGCTGCCATACAGGCTGCAGAAGGAATTGGGTGTAAAACATGCCTGAAGCCTGTTCACACAATGTTCGAATTGTTTCTGCTTATTCTTTGCTCGGGCAGCTGAGCACTATGTACATGAATTTAATTAAATGTTCCCGAACTTTAGCTGGAAATGTAATTATGCTTGGGCAATATTCAAACTCTGCGTGTTACTGAAGTTGATTGGGGCTACCTGCTAACAGTCGGATTGATTGGTTGCCCTCAGCTCGCTGGGAGGCAATTCTACCGAGCGGCACCTGCTCTCCTGTTGCAACTTTCAGTGGGAGGCTGATGCAACCCGCGGAGAAATGGCCTCAACAGCCATCGATGCAAAAGGTGCGATGGGCAGAAATCCATAACTTGGAAGGTCAGGGATCGCCAAAGTGGCATCTGGACTTTCGGCAGTGTAAAAAAAATAAAAAGCACCCAGAGATTTGGCAGCATTTTGTAAAGCAACAACAACTTGTATTTATATAGCACCTTCAACGTAGTGAAATGTCCCAAGGCGCTTCACAGGAGGATTATGCGATATAAATTAGCGCAGGTGACCAAAAGCTTGCTCAAAGAGGTGTTTTAAGGAGCATCTTGAAGGAGGAAAGAGAGGTAGAGAGGGGATCTTGAAGGAGGGAAGAGAGGTAGAGGTAGAGAGGGGAGAGGCTTAGGCAGGGAGTTCCAGAGCTTGGGGCCGAGGCAACAGAAGACACTAACAATGGGGACACATTCTGCCTTTTTCTCAATGCTGTGACAAGCAATGTTTATCTTATGCAGGCCTCCTTTACATCTGACACAAGTCAGTGCATTATGATGAAAATTGTCATCCTGATGTCACAAGGTTATTATGCATTAACTTAAACATCCGTCTTTGGATGAGTCGTTAAGCTAAGGCCCCGTCTGCTCTCTCAGGTGGACGTAAAGGATCCCACGGCACTATTTTGAAGAAGAGCAGCGGAGCTATCCCCGGTGTCCTGGGGCCAATATTTATCCCTCAATCAAGACAACAAAAAAAAAAGATTATCTGGTCATTATCACGTTGTTTGTGGGAGCTTGCTGTGCACAAATTGACTGCCATGTATCTTACATTACAACAGTGACTACACTTCAAAACTGCTTCATTGGCTGTAAAGCGCTTTGAGACGTCTGGTGGTTGTGAAAGGCACTATATAAATGCAAGTCTTTCTCTCTTTCTCTTTCTTTCTTTTTCTTTACGGCAGGAAGTATAGATGAAAAACTTTTTAAAAACTCTGAAAAAAAATTTTTCTCTAAGATATTTATTAACTAATTTTAATTATGTGAAGTGTGTTTTTTATTTTTTATTTCACGTGTTTAGTGTGTTTGTTTTTTTTTCTCATTAATAGCAATGTGAACTGGTAGATACGGAGTTCCCATTGCTATTTATGAGAAAGCTGTGGAATACTGTACCTGATTGGCTGACCAGTCACACGTGACTGCACCGTCTCCGTGGGAACCTGGAGGACGGGAGCGTGCTTCGCAGCGCGGGAAGAGAAGGCCTCCCCACCGGAATCCCACGCTCCTCCCGGACCATCAGGTAAATTCGTAGAAATGTTTCAGGTTGGAGGCAATTTCCCGCGAGAAGCCTCCGACCGCAATTTCAGCCCCATTTTATAATAAATCGGTTGATGTCAATGTACTCATAGTCAAAGGCCAGTACTATTAGTTTAAATTCTCTCGGCCTGGACTTTGGCAGCACTCAGAGGGCAGGTTCTGAGGTTGGGTCTGCTATCAAAGTATGAAATATTGACAGCGGATCAGGATCCCGCTGTGAACCCATCTCCGTGTCAGTTTCTCAAGTGTTGGGTCTGCCTGCACTTTACAGACCCGACATCAAATGGTGGGTGAGTCAATTGAAATAGTTAAGAACTTATTAAAAGGAACTTAAACATCATTTTTCCATCTACTTACCATTTTTCCAGCTTTTTCACCAGGTTCCTGGCGCTCGAGGATCACGTCAAGTAGGTCGGGTTTTCCATGAGTCTGCATTCTTCTGAATAGATGACAGCTGCAAAAGTGTTCTAAAAGTTACCATTTCACAGCTGTTCACTTTACAATGTTAGAAGTTGAAGCCTTCAGGAATTGGAAGACACTTTTGAGCTTTATGCAGTTAGGAAGTCTTTGGAGTAAAGTCTCTATCCACTGTCACCTACTTGGAACAACCTCTCTCACCACTGACAGATCGCTTCTGTCATCTCAACTTCAGTTGCCATCCACTCAAGCAGCATCGGTGCCTTTGAAGAAATCTCACCTTGGCCCTCAGAATTCCACCAAGGTCAGCCCCAACACCAGCTGCACCAGGCACACCAGCAGCACCAAAAACAACACCAATCTTCTCTGCAATCACCTGATGCTGCACAGGACAGAAGGCATCAGCACCTGACCACATTGCTGCCTGGGAGGCCAGAGATGGCCTCATCATGGCCATATTTACTTGACTTGACGCTGTGTACCCTGGCTGCCACATGATGCAACAGGTTGGCACCAACAGTATAAAGCATCCCTACAATGCCCAAGCCATTCCTTTCACATTCATCAGCATTGCAGGAGTACCCTTATGTCTCACAATTCACTGCAACTCACTAAGCCACGATCAAAGGTGCACACAAATCTGTGCAAGAAGGTAAAATGTTGAAAATAAAGATTTCAATGTTTGATAGCACATTAGCAGAAACTCTACATCAACATTGGCTAAAAGGCCCAAGTGTCTAAAGCTGTGCATTGTTATTTGGAATGATTGCACTAGGATGAGGGTGAGTGTGAGGCGTGGCTAGTGAGATGGGGATATGATAATAAGAACATAAAACATAAGAACATAAGAAATAGGAGCAGGAGTAGTCCATACAACCCCTCGAGCCTGCTCCACCATTTAATACGATCATGGCTGATCCGATCATGGACTCAGTTCCGCTCCCCATAACCCCTTATCCCCTTATCATTTAAGAAACTGTCTATTTCTGTCTTAAATTGATTCAATGTCCCATATAAGATTCTGAGGGGACTTGGCAGGGTTGATGCCAATAGATTGTTTCCCCTGGCTGGAGAGTCTAGAACTAGGGGGCATAGTCTCAGGATAAGGGGTCGGCCATTGAAGACTGAGACGAGGAGGACTTTCTTCACTCCGAGGGTTGTGAATTTTTGGAATTCTCTACCCCAAAGGGCTGTGGATGCTGATGAGTATATTCAAGGTGGAGATAGATAGGTTTTTGGACACTAGGGGAATCAAGGGATGTGGAGGTCAAATAGGAAAGTATTTTTAAGGTCGATGATCAGCCATGGTCTTATTGAACAGCAGAGCAGGCTCAAAGGTCCGTATAGAATTATAAAATCATAGAACGGTTGCAGCAAAGAAGGAGGCCATGCGACTCATCGAGCCCATGCCGGCTCTCTGCAAGAGCACTTCAGGTACTCACACTCCCCCTGCCCTTTCCCCGTAGTCCTGCTAATGTTTTTCCTTCAGGTACTGATCCATCATCATCATGGAGCAGGCTCGAGAGGCCGTAAGGCCTACTCCTGTTCCTATTTCCTATTTCTTATAGGCAGCCGCTCGGAATCGAGGAAGCTTGCTTCAACTCTAAAAATTTGTCCTTAGGTGGCTGAACAGTCCAATACGAGAGCCACAGTCCCTGTCACAGGTGGGACAGATAGTCGCTGAGGGGAAGTGTAGGTGGGACAGATTTGCCGCACACTCTTTCCGCTGCCTGCGATTGATTTCCGCATGCTCTCGGCGACGAGACTCGAGGTGCTCAGCACCCTCGCAGATGCACTTCCTCCACTTAGGGCGGTCTTTGGCCAGGGACTCCCAGGAGTCAGTGGAGATGTTGCACTTTATCAGGGAGGATTTGAGGGTGACCTTGTAACGTTTCCTCTGTCCACCCTTGGCTCGTTTGCCGTGAAGGAGTTCTGAGTAGGGCACTTGCTTTGGGAGTCTCGTGTCTGGCATGCGGACAATGTGGCCTGCCCAGCGGAGCTGATCAAGTGAAATCAGTGCTTCAATACTGGGGATGTTGGCCTGGTCAAGGACGCTAACGTTGGTGCGTCTGTCCTCCCAGGGGATTTGTAGGATCTTGCGGAGACGTCGTTGGTGGTATTTCTCCAGCGACTTGAGGTATCTACAGTACATGGTCCGTATCTCTGAGCCATACAGGAGGGTAGGTACTGATCCAATTCCTTTTTGAAAGCCACATTTGAATCTGCCTCCACCACCCTTTCAGGCAGTGCATTCCAGATAATAAACATTCGCCGCATAATAATGTTTTTCCTCATGTCGCCTTTGCTTCTTCTGCCAAGCACCTTAAATCTGTGTCCTTTGGTTCTCGACTCTTCTGCCCATGGGAACAGTTTCTCTTGATCTACTCTGTCCAGACCTCTCATGATTCTGAACACCTCTATCAAATCTCCTCTCAACCTTCTCTGCTCCAAGTAGAACAACCCCAGCTTCTCCACTCTATCCTTATAACTGAAGTCCCTCATCCCTTTTATACAGCTTTTCTGCACCGTCTCTAAGGCCTTCGCATCCTTCCTAAAGTGCGGGGCCCAGAATTGGACACAATACTCCAGTTGAGGCTGAACCAATGTTTTATAAAGGTTCATCATAACCTCCTTGCTTTTGTACTCTATCCATCTATTTATGAAGCCCAGGATCCCGTATGCTTTGGTAACCACTTTCTCAGCCTGCCCTTCCACCTTCAGCGATTTGTGCACATATACCCCCAGGTCTCTCTGTTCCTGCACCCCCTTTAGGATTGTACCTTTTAATTTATGTTGCTTCTCCTTGTTCTTCCAACCAAAATGTATCACTTTGCACTTTTCTGCGTTAAATTGTATCTGCCACATGTCTGCCCATTCCACCAGCCTGTCTATGTCTTCTTGAAGTCTATCCCTCTTCTCCTCACTGTTCATTACACTTCCAAGTTTTGTGTCATCTGCAAATTTTGAAATTGTGCCTTGTCGCCATCTAAGTTTAAGTCATTAATATATATCAAGAAAAGCAATGGTCCTAGAACCGACCCCTGGGAACACCACTGTATACCTTCCTCCAGTCTGAAAAACAACCATTCACCACTACTCTCTGTTTCCTGTCAGTTAGCCAATTTCGTATCCATGCTGCCACTGTCCCTTTTTATTCCATGGGTGACAACTCTGCTAGAAAGCCTATTATGTGACAGTTCATCAAACGCCTTTTGGAAATCTATGTACACCACATCAATCACATTGCCCTCATCAACCCTCTTTGTATGGCCTACTACTGCTCCTAATTCTTACTTTCTTAGGTAACTGTACAAATAATAATAGCAGTTTCTGACATAGACTTAAATTACTTGTCAACGATTGAAGTCTGCAGAACTACGATCGCTGTTTTGTGCGTGTGTGTGTTTGCACCAGATTGATAGCAACGAATGTGTAATATCACTCCTACTTAAATCAAATTTGATGAAGTAATACATTGATATCAAAACAGCAAAAGGAATTTGTATTCACTGTAGATTTACAGTCGTATTGTGCTTTTGTCAGGTGAGCCGTACAAATGAAGCCTGCAACTCACATCTGTATCAAACCTTTCAATGCCCTTTAAAAGAGAAAAAAAAATTGTTAAATGAACTGAAAAAAAAAACCCTACAACCATTTAAGTTTCCCAATGGCTGAAGCTGTCAAGGAGAATGATATTTCTTGATGAAGTCAGTACCTGAGGCACAACACGATGGCTGATTACACCTTCTTTCTGCTTGTGGGTGGGCTCCCTTGAGTGGTGGCTATTAACTAAACACAGTGCCTTCAATCTTTCCGTTGTGGTACATGAATTGACATTTCAGAATTATTCCTGACAGATGTTGTTTTCTGGCTAAAAGGGCTAGCGATCTCATTGCTCACCTGCTACTATGAAAGAAAGACTTGCGTTTATATTGCATTTTTCACGAACACCGGACGTAACAAAGCGCTTTGCTTTTTGGAGTGTAGTCATTGTTATAATGTGGGAAATGCAGCAGACAATTTATGCACCAGCAAGCACCCACAAACAGCAATGTGATAACGACCAGATAATCTGTTTTAGTGATGTTGATTGAGGGATAAAGATTGGCCCATGACTCCGGGAATAACTCCCCTGCTCTTCTTTGAAATAGTGCCACAGGATCTTTTACATCGACCTGCGTGGGCAGACAGGACCTCGGTTTAACATCTCATCTGTAAGATGTGTGGAATTACCCCTCGCCCCATCAAACAGGTTATGGAGTTCGTACTTGAGACTTATGAGAAATTACTCAAGGCACACGAGTTCTGCCGTTAACCTTTTAATGTTCCTAAGACAGATTCAAAAACCCCAACCACTATGCGAGCAGCACACCAATAATGTTACAAGAGATCATACATACAACCACTCACAGATGATCAGTGCAGCGTTGATTGTAGCTCCTCGCTGACGTGATGACTGGGCCACTTCCTTCCGACTGCAGCAGCTTTTCATACGCGAGATGATTGGCCAGGCCCCTCCTTCCGACTGCAGTACTGATACCTTTCAGTCGCTGCCTTTTATACAATTTGTCTTGCCTTTCTCAGTAAATTAATCATTCAGCAATTGTGAGAGACATTCATTTAATGTTTGACTCGAGTTGTTAACACATCCTGTGTGGTTACCTGTTAGCTTTCTTTCGCAAAGCCCATGTTGTTCATTCACTCATAAAAGTTAACAGAGGGGGCAGTAAACCATTCGGTCACATTTCACGTGTTATCTTGCGTCCTGTGTTTCAGAAATTCCAAGGTTTGGCTCTTCCCTTTTAGCCACCCAAAGGTTATGTTACAACCTTGTGGTCACTGTGTTGTAGACACGAAGTCTGCAAAATCTAAGGGGGTTTGTTTATCCCTGTTCTCTCTGACCACCCCCTGCAATCAGGATCATCAATCTGGTCATCCATCTCCATTTCACTTACTTTAGTTCACTTCGAAAAAACTTTTTCCTGGCAAAGCATTGTAATATATACCAAAATTAAGAATGAGCTATCTGCATAATTTTACACTTCCGAAAGACGGCAATCCCAACAGTGCAGCACTCACTTAGCACTACACTGGAGTTTCAGTCTAGATTTTTGTGCTCCATTCTTTGGAGTGGGATTTGAACCTGCAACCTCCTGACTCAGAGGTGACCGTTCTACGACTGAGCCACGGCTGAATAAGAGAATTAAACTCGTACCTGAAAACTAGGACAGGAGTGTTGCATAAAAACACTAATAGTTGATAGTGGAAGTGAAACACAAAAGAGACATTTCACATGCTACTTTTATCATGCTGCTCAGAAATGTTTCAAAGCAGTAACGTCTGTCACTGCACATTCCAATAAGCTACCTCAATGTGCAGTGACGGATGTTACTTCGGAAAAGACAGCAGAAATGCTGAGCACATCAATATCCCACAAATAGCAACTAAGTCTAATTTTGTAGATGCCAGCAGTTTAGTGATTCCATGCAAATGATGTGCAAAGAGGAATTTCATGTGAACATGTGTGGAATTCCCCATGCTGCGATATCACAAAGAATTGTCATTTGGAGGCCAAAATATGCTTGAAAGGACAAAGATATTTCGATCAAAATGAACATTGCTAAAATAATCTGTGCAATTCCTTAGTCACAAAGTACAGTCACCACCCAAAACAAATTTCTTATGGCTTCAGTCAAATCCAATGTTTCAAACAAAGTTGGTCGACATTCAAAGCTTTTGGGAACTCAGCCACATCCTTATTTGATGAGTCGTGCAGGTGAATCACCCTTCTTCTAAAGGCTTAACACGTCAATTGCAATTCTGGTGCAAATGGACAAATTTCTGGAACAGCAGCGTTAGCCTTTGTTGCCCTCTTGTTTGCAGACTTGCACTATTCCGGGATCTTCAGCTATCAACCTACTGACACCTGGGAGTCCCTGGCCAAAGACCGCCCTAAGGGGAGGAAGTGCATCCGGGAGGGCGCTGAGCACCTTGAGTCTTGTCGCCGAGAGCGTGCAGAAACCAAGCGCAGATAGTGGAAGGAGCGTGCGGCAAATCAGTCCCACCCACCCCTTCCCTCAACGACTGTCTGTCCCACCTGTGACAGAGACTGTAATTACCTAAGAACTCACTTTTAGTGTGGAAGTTCGTCTTCCTCGATTTCAAGGGACTGTCTATGATGATGATGATTACCGCAATTTATCGCATACTTCAGAACAGTTGCAACTCTGGTGTCTCTGTCTGACGGCTTGAATTCCAGTCCTCTGTGTTAGAACTACTCCACTTTTGCACCAACAAAATCAAGATTTCTGGCCAAGCATCTTTTTCGTGTTGGTCATTTTGCTTTTTGTAGGATCTTGACTGTGACTAAGAATTTGCACTAATTATTTTAGTCATGTTTAATTGAAACATCTTAATTCATTCAAGCACATTGTCAACTCTGAGGTATTGACCTCCAGATGACTCCATGAAGACACAGCATGCAGAGTTCCTCATGCATTCATAAGAATTTTGTTTGTCCATCAGAGGCAATAAATCTGATAGTGTCTAAAATAGCAGAAAAAGGAATTTCATCTGAATCGGTTAAGAATTGGCGTGCTGATATTCAAAATGCTCGATTTCAAAGCTAATTTATCTGCTCTCAAACTACCTCCAACTCATAATTTTGGAACACAAAACATGGAAATATAAATGCCCAGATTTTGCAGTCAGCGGCGAAGAAATGGTGTTTGCCGTTGACCTCGAAGAAAGCTTCCCACAAATATCCAGCAATCTCCGTGGCATGAATTTCACCTTTCCCGAAATTAATTTCATTCTAGAGCTATTTCTCAAGGATCGGTGGTGTCCAGCCACAGTGATGTCATCAAGGAGGGCCAAGCAGCCAATCACATTGAAGAATTATGACAGACAGCAAACAATGAAGTAAAAACACTGTTTATCCTTCATGTTTTAGTCATTTTACAGAGAGCGAGATAAATATCGGGACACACATGTGGGTTTAAGGTGGAAGCTGAACTATGATAAAGAAACTTTAAAAATGAATTTTCATTATTTAAAAAATCTATGAGAATTTTGATCATAATGGAGAAATTTGACATTCGACAAATATAAAATTAGTTTTTCAGAGCTAGAGAGGTTGTTCAGCAGAAATTATCACTTATTACGCCATTAAAAACCCAGTTGCACCTCTTTCAAAAAGGCATAACTTTTTCAGGGTTTTTACAGTGAGATTAGAGCATTAAAAGTGGAGATTCACATCAATTTAAGTGATTTGAGAAATTTCCATCTGTGAGGACTTCAACAAGCGCTCGGAATCACTGACAGCAACTTCTGGATTTCCGAGTTTCACAGAGTAATGACGGCGAACGCTGACAGTTTCACTGTCATTACAACCGCAAAATATGAGCCAATGAGGTGACCATGTCAGGGCAAAGTATTTATACTTTAAAATGTACTACTCTTCAAATTTCAGTTAGAATGAAGCTGAAGATCATCCATCAAATCCCAATCTTATTTAGGAATACCAAATGCTCATCTCTTGTCACTGATCAAACTGCATAAGTCTGATTATATGTCTTAGCTTAATTTTTTTTAAGTACCAGATGTTTTATTGATGAATAATAATAAACTGGTTACTTTGGATGTAATATTGGTTGCACAATATATCCTTGAAGGGTTTGGCAGAGTTATCTTATTTATAACCCAGCACATATATTAGTTCCTTTAACCATTTTCCCCATGTTCCCATAATGTACTGATACTATTCATGTAGCTCTCAGCCTCGCTGATGTGACCCTGCGGTGACCCAGCCGCTGCCCAAGGTCCGAAACCCGGAGCTTGTGCTCCTCCAGCTGGATGCTGAGTCGAACATATTTAAGTTTGAGATAGATAGATTTTTGGAGAACAAAGGAATATGGGCGGGAAAGTGGAGTTGAGGCCGAAGATCAGCCATGCAGGTGCGAGGGGCCATACGGCCTAAACTTGCTCCTACTTTTTATGTTCTTTTTCAACTTTCTAAATAACTGAAGGCGAGTGTGAGCTCAAAAGAGGCAACCAAAATATTACAGCTTTGTAATTGAGCTAATCGGTGGAAAATAAAGTACAATACAGAGAAAGGCAAGCTCCTCACAGAGAGAGAGAGAGAGAGAGTTGTCTCATTTGTGTTTTTGAGTAGTCCCATATCAGTAATGATGCTCCTGTTTTATAGAAACAGAGAAACATAGAAAATAGGTGCAGGAGTAGGCCATTCGGCCCTTCGAGCCTGCACCGCCATTCAATGAGTTCATGGCTGAACATGTAACTTCAGTACCCCATTCCTGCTTTCTCGCCATACCACTTGATCCCCCTAGTAGTAAGGACTTCATCTAACTCCTTCTTGAATATATTTAGTGAATTGGCCTCAACAACTTTCTGTGGTAGAGAATTCCACAGGTTCACAATTCTCTGGGTGAAGAAGTTTCTCCTCATCTTGGTCCTAAATGGCTTACCCCTTATCCTTATGTCTTTGGATGCAAGTCACTCAGCTGCCTAGGACTGCCTGCAATGTCTAAGATATTGGCCCAGAAATTGCAGTCGGAGGCTTCACGCCTTCCCTGGCGGTCCGGGAGCTTGGGAGGCTTGTGGTCCTGGGCCTCTCCATGAAGGCCAGCGTCGAGGCCCACGTATCCCAGGGATGCAGGCGCTTCACACGTGTCCCTGGGATCACATGGGCCGGCCCAACCAATCAATGTAGGAGTATTCCCATTCATACTTGTGGTGAGTTCCGTATGTACGGAATCAGCATAAGTATGAATGGGAATACCCCCAAAACACGTAAACACTTCAAATACATTTTAAACAAACATCACATATTTAAAATTAATCAAAATGGAATTTAATTATTTAAAACAAAAATTTTATTTTAATTTTTTTTTACAGATTTTAAAGGGTCGAAAAATAAACTTACCTTATTTAACAGAAATTTAAATGTTTAAATTAGTGAAAAATATATTTTTCTGTCCTCTAAAAGTCGTATGCTGATAAAAGCAAGCCTTCTTTTATCAGTCATAAGAATTTTCCGGGCTGTTGCTGGGCAGAAGTTGGGAAAAGAGACAGATCGCAAGTTCCGGGTTTAGGCGCATGCGCAGTGTCTGCATAAACCTGAAAGTTCAGGGCCCCAATCGGCTCATGCGCACCTCGTATGTCCCTGTAGGGGCTACGAATTTACGGCCATTATCGGTGAGTATTCATCTTCAAAATCGGCCAAACGGAAAGCTGACTGCAGACAGATGGATATGCAGCAGGATCAGATCAAATCATGCACAATTTATCCTTGTTCTATTTTTCTCATTCATCATTTTGGATGATTAAACTAGCAAGTTCTGAATAATACTGCATTGGCTGCATTGTATGAACTGCCTCCAAACACACACAGGGCAGCACCGCTTCCACAGTAATATATATATACACATATTGTAAAGTCCTGTCCCCTCAGTACAGATTCACATGAGGCATGCAGTGAAGTCAAGGTCACTCTAGATTTGCACCTTTATTTCACAGCTCTGGAATGCTGCACTTGCTTGAGACCTGCCCTTATATACCTGTCTCTTGCAAGTGCACCCTTGGTGGTAAGGTATGCTGGTGGTTACAGGTCATATCTTATTACAGTCATATATAGCATGTTAGGATACAGTTATATATAATAATGTAAGATACATGACATCACCCTCCCCCAAGGTCTTATTGTCTTTATAGGTTCAGTCTCTCAGGTGGTCTACGCTCTCGCGTGGAGCGTCTGAGTTGTGGTTCAGTTGTTTGCCTTGGTGTCTGTTTTTCTTTGGGTGTGGTTGCTGGTATCTCGCCTGGGCTGTCTGTTTCGATTGGTGTGATTGTTGTTGACTCGCCTGGGCTATCTGTTGGGATTGCCCTTTCCTCAAGTTGTTCCCTCTGTCTGTCCACCAGGTGTGATGCGAGTTTCACATTGTAGTCTGCCTCTGGTTCCGCAGTGCTGTTGGTAAATCTGCTTTTGAGTTGGTCGACATGCCTCCAGCAGATTTTGCCATTGTCCATTTGTACTACCAGTAGCCTTTTTCCTTCCTTGCCCGTTACTGTCCCTGCAAGCCATTTGGGACCCCTGCCATAGTTTAGTACAAACACTTTGTCCCCTATCTCATTCCATCTCCCCCTCGAATTTCTGTCATGGTACTCAGTCAGGTTACGGCGCTTTGCCTCAACGAATTCATGCTTGTCTGGGAGGATTAATGAGAGCCTTGATTTTAAAGTCCTTTTCATCAACAGTTGGGCGGGGGGGATCCCAGTCAATGAGTGCGGACGAGATCTGTATGCCAGCAGCAGTCGCGACAGGCGACCCTGCAGCGTGGGACCTTGGATTTTAAGCATGCCTTATTTAATGATTTGCACTGCTCTCGCTGCCTGACCATTGGAGGCCGGCTTGAACGGTGCCATCTTGACGTGATTTATGCCGTGGTCAATTATAAAGTCTTGGAATTCTGCGCTGGTGAAGCACGGACCATTGTCACTGACCAATATGTCAGGGATTCCGTGCATTACAAACATGGTTGCGAGGCTCTCCACAGTGGTGGAGGTTGTGCTCGAGTTTAAAATGGTGCATTCGATCCACTTTGAAAATGCATCTACAACTACGAGGAACATTTTGCCCATGAATGGGCCCGCATAGCCTACGTGCACCTGCGACCACGGTTTGGTAGGCCAGGGCCAGGGGCTCAGTGGAGCCTCCCTGGGGTTATTGCTGAGTTGGGCACAAATGGTGCACCTTCGGATGCAGAGCTCCAGGTCCGCGTCAATACCAGGCCACCAGACGTGGGATCTGGCTATGGCCTTCATGAGAATGATCCCCGGGTGCTCGCGGTGGAGCTCCCGGACAAATGCCTCTCTGCCTCGCAGAGGCATGACTACTCGGCTGCCCCACATCAGACAGTCTGCTTGTAGTGATAGCTCATGCATGCGCCTTTGAAAGAGTTTTAATTCCTCGGGTCAGGCATCGCGAGTGTCTGCCCAGTCACTGGTTAGGACACATCTTTTTACGAAGGATAACGTGGGGTCGCTGGCCGTCCAGGCTCTGATTTGGCGAGCCGTCATGGGCGAACCTGTGGACTCAAAGGCATTGATTGCCATGACTATCTCAAAGTCCTGTTCGTCAGACCCTTCCGTGGTCACCAGGGGTAGCCTGCTGAGCGCGTCGGCACAGTTGTCTGTGCCTGGTCTGTGCCTTATGGTATAGTCGTAGGACGCCAGCATGAGTGCCCACCGTTGAATTCGCGCCGAGGTGTTGGCGTTTATTGCCTTGCTCTCGGATAGGAGGGACGTGAGGGGCTTGTGGTCGGTTTCTAACATGAACTTGGCTCCGAAAAGGTATTGGTGCATCTTTTTGACACCGTACACGCACGCGAGCGCCTCCTTCTCTACCATTCCGTACCCGCGCTCCGCCCGCGAAAGTGACCTGGAAGCATAAGCTATGGGTTGTAATTTGCCTGCACTATTGACATGTTGCAAAACGCACACGGCCCCATACGCTGACGCATCGCATGTGAGAACTAGCTTTTTACCTGGGTCAAAGAAAGTCAAAACACTGTTGGAACACAGAAGGTTGCGTGCCTTATTGAAGGCGCGTTCCTGGGCGTCCCCCCAAAACCAATCGCAACCCTTTCTGAGTAGCACATGGAGAGGCTCCAGCAGCGTGCTTAAGTTCTGCATAAAGTTCTCAAAGTAATTGAGTAGTCCGAGAAAGGCGCGCAGTTCTGAGCCATTCCGGGACCTGGGTGCCAGGCAAATTGCTTCCGTTTTGGACTCTGTTGGGCGGATTCCATCAGCGGCAATCTTTCTGCCCAAAAATTCAACCTCGGGTGCGAGAAAACAGGCACTTGGATTTCTTGACTCGTAGGCCTACCTGATCCAACCGCTTTAGTACTTCCTCCAAATTTCGGAGATGGGAGTCGGTGTCCCTGCCCATGATGAGTATGTCATCTTGAAATACAACCGTCCCCGGGATGGACTTGAGCAGACTCCCGATGTTGCGCTGGAATATGGCAGCTGCCGACCTGATGCCGAATGGCCATCGATTGTACATGAAAAGGCCTCGATGTGTGTTGATGGTGGGGAGTAGCTTGGATTCCTCGGTCAATTCTTGCGTCATATACGCAGATGTGAGGTCTAATTTTGAGAAAAGTTTACCTCCAGCCAATGTGGCAAATAAGTCCTCCGCTCTGGGCAGCGGGTACTGGTCCTGTAGGGAGACTCTGTTTATGGTAGATTTGTAATTCCCACAGATTCGTACGGATCCATCAGGCTTCATGACTGGGACGATGGGACTTGCCCAGTCGCTAAATTCCACAGGTGATATAATGCCTTCCCGCAGAAGCCTGTCTAGTTCGTGTTCAATCTTTTCCCTCATCACATCGGGTACAGCTCTGGCCTTGTGATGGACCGGTCTAGCATCCTGTGTGATGTAGATTTTGACTTTGGCCCCTTTGAAAGTGCCCACACCTGGCTGAAATAGATGTTCAAATCACTTTATAACTGTTGAGCAGGAGGTCCATTCCTCTAATGACATGGCATGGACATCATCCCATTTCCAGTTTAGTTTTGCCAGCCAGATTCTCCCCAGCAGTGCTGGGGTGTCTCCGGGGACAATCCACAGGGGAAGTCGGTTCACTGTCCCTTTGTGTGTGACAGAGAGCATGGCGCTGCCGAGGACTGGTACGATTTCTTTGGTATAGGTCCTTAGTGTGGTGTCGACCCTTGTGAGTTTTGATCTGTCTCTTTTATGCGGCCACAGTTGTTCAAATTGTTGAGCGCCCATGAGAGATTAACTCGCTCCTGTATCCAGCTCCATGTTGACAGATATCCCGTTGAATAGGACCCTCATCATTATAGGAGGCGTCCTGTTGTAGGAGCAGCGGCCATTGATCGTGTTGTCCCGCTGTACACCGGTGTCCCGGGTACTGTCCCTACCATCTTCTGGTCCGCTTTCCGACCCATCCGATTCATATACCAGCCGAGCTGCCGTTTTTTTGCACATGCAGGTCAAATGCTCTGTATATTCACAATTTCTGCAAACAGCCTGCTGAAATCGAAATCCCCTTGCCGAGTGCCCACCCCCACACCTTCAGCACAGACCTGTTCCGTTGTTCAAAGAGTTTCCAAAGAATGAGCTGCGTCTGGCTGATCTCTCTTGAGCTTCTCTCAGTTTGTAGTTGATTGCTCGCATTGTGGGTTGATGAGGTGTGAACGGCCGTTCCTGTGACCCTTGATGGCTTCTGCCTGCTGTCAAGAACCTGTTCTCCCGGTTTTGTCTGTGTGTGGGGGTAGCAGCTTGTTTCGTGCTGTGAACTTCTTGTTCCAATATTTCGTTAGTTGTCGTACTTGCATTGTAAATCAACCTCGTTTCTTCTTCCCCTTCCAAGAATGTCTGTGCAACCAGTGCTGCTGCCTCTAAGATCAGATTCTTGGTCTCTATGAGCTTTCGGAATATGCCTGCGTGGCCTATTCCTAAAGTCTCTCAGCATTTCTCTCCTCAGTTCATCGGAGAACTCACATAAACTAGCCAACCTCCGAAGTTCCGCCACAAAGTCGGGTATGCTCTGGCCCACACAGCGTCTGTAGTTGTAGAACCTGTGTCTGGCCATGTGTAGGCTACTCGCTGGCTTCAGGTGGTCTCTTACCAGTGTGCTCAATTCTTCAAACGACTTGCTTGCTGGTTTCTCGGGTGCCAACAGATCCTTCATTAAAGCGTATGTTTTCAAGCCACAGCTGGTCAAGAGATGGGCTCTTCTCTTGTCTGCCTTATCATTGCCTAACCAGTCTTTGGTTACAAAGCTTTGCTGGAGCCTTTCTATAAAGTCCTCCCAATTGTCTCCCGCATTGTACTTTTCATCTGATCCGTTGTTCGTCATTCTGTGGATTCTGTAATCCCGTAACCCGTCGCCACTGTAAAGTCCTGTCCCCTCAATAGAGATTCACACGAGGTATGTAGTGAAGTCAAAGTCACTCTGGACCTGCACCTTTATTTCACAGCTCTGGAATGCTGCACTTGCCTGAGACCTGCCCTTATATACCTGTCTCTTGCAAGTGCACCCCTGGTGGTAAGGTATGCTGGTGGTTACAGGTCATATCTTATTACAGTCATGTATAGTATGTTAGGATACAGTTATATATAATAATGTAAGATACATGACACATATGAGATGTTATGCCCTTTCTCCAACTATGCCCCAGTATTGCTGAGCACATCTTGCATATTATATTAAGAAAATAAACACGCTTAGGTTCTAAATCACTCAAATTAGCGAGACTGCCAATGATGTTATACGGAATGGAACATCATTGCATCACATTAACTCCTGGACTGTTTCTCCTGGTTACTGAGGCAGCAGACTGCAGTCACATCCCAGCCAGGAAGCTATGACCTCTGAACTGCAGCATGTGTATGGCTATGTATCACTCATGTGTGAATCATGAATCACTTTATCGCAGTGAAGTGGGATAAAGAAGACAGGATGGGGTTAAAGTTCCATTTCGGCAGGGTACAAAATGGGCGGTAACTCTGCCTGATTTCTAATTTCCATTGAAGTCAATTTAAGAATCTGCCCAGGTGAGTCTCAAACTGCGAACAGAGCAATTAGGAGAGAAATTACTTTTTATTTAATGGAGTTCAAATTGAATTAGTAAGCAGTTGAAACACATTCACTTAATTTGTTGCCTTTATCCTCATGGGGTTTGATGAAACAGTGTTGCTTGGTGAGAATCAGAGAAATTTACCACACAGAAGGAGGCCATTTGGCCCATCCTGTCTGAGCCAGTAAAAGTCAGAAGCAGTCATGCCTAAAAAAACGTCTTAAACTTGGGTGACTTACTGGTACTCAATTTTCGTTTTGGTTCCGCCTCTGTTAGCGCCTTAGTGGGGCAGTAATGGCTCTGGAAATGGTTACTGCCCGGGCGGCCAGCTTCTAGCACCCGCCGGAACATTTGGTACCGGTTTTGCGGTGGCGCCGAGCAGTACTGGCTAGATGCGTCGTGTCGGTGTGCAACACCCCCGACTTCGACAGCCTTGTGAAATTTGGTTTGGGCGGCACCCGTAGCGCCCCCTAGTGGGACCATCTGGGAAAGCGAGTGGTCTGAGCTATCACATAGAAACATCAAACATAGAAAATAGGTGCAGTGGACCATTCAGCCCTTCGAGCCTGCACCCCCATTCAATAAGATCATGTCTGATCATTCCTTCAGTACCCCTTTCCTGCTTTCTCTCCATACCCCTTGATCCCCTTAACCGTAAGGGCCATATCTAACTCCCTTTTGAGCATATCCAGTGAACTGGCATCGACAATTCTCTGCGGCAGGGAATTCCACAGATTAACAACTCTCTGAGTGAAGAAGTTTCTCCTCATCTCAGTCCTAAATGGCCTACCCCTTATCTTATGACTATGTCCCCTGGTTCTGAACTTTCCCAACATCGGGAACATTCTTCCCGCATCTAACCTGTACAGTCCTGTCAGAATCTTATATGTTTCTATGAGACGGCAGCGGTAAAGGAAGGAATAAGTGCATGGGGTAAGTATGATTGGTTATTTTTGTTTTCCTTTTGCAATTTATCTTTATTTCGGGTCAGTAATATATTAGGAATGTTTTCTGTGTTTTGCGTCCATTTTTTTTTTTCCACAGGGAAGCCTCTCTTAGGGGCTCCGAGGCCGGCTGTTTAGCTCGGGATGTTCAGTTGCTCAGCTGGCCTAGTGCCCTAAGAGAGGTTTGGAACGCCTCCCTTAGCGCTCTGCCCCGCTGCTATTAGTGCCCTAAGAAACCTCCAACCGAAAATTCGGCCACACACGGGCTAGATTTTCGATTTTAAAATTATCGTTTTCGCTGCACTACCATTTTTAGGCCGAACTTTCGGCCTTTATGTCGGTAAAGAAGGCACGGCACGATAATTTGCGATGCTAACCACGAGTTTCGGCAACTTTAGTCCGGGGCTGGGAGCTGCGAGAGTCGGGGGGGAAAAAGTAAAAAATAACATTCCAAAAAACATTCACAAAACCTTCACAAAACCCTCAGCTACTAAATCATTGAAAAATAATTTAAAAATAACAACTTTAACTTAGCTTTTTTGCAGGTTTTCATACTTACCGCTGCTGGCAGGGCTGCACCGACAGGTTTGAGCCTGTCGGTATTCTGGGCGCGGCGTACGGGTCGGGAGAGAGCCGAAAGCACGACGCAAGCGCAGTTTGCATCATTGCACCTCTCCCCGCGGTACTTGGAAGCGCCGCCGCAAAGAGGTACCCGAGGATCCCGCCAACCGGGTTTTTTGCCAAGGAGGGTCAAATCGCGGCGAAAACCCGGTTGCAAACCTGCCGAAAATCCAGCCCATAATATGTTTCTATGAAAGAAAAAACTTACCAGCAGTCATTTTGTTTGCATCGCCAGTGCATTTCTATATTTAGTTTGAAATCGCACTGTCCAATATTAGAAATAACTGCATTTGCATGTTCATGTGAAAATCCTTCACCCTCTGATTGAATTCAGCACTAACATATGCAAAATAAGCCTTTGTTAACAAAGCAGGCACAGGAATTTCTTACAAGCATGCTAACATATTAATTATTAATAATGCCCAGTACAATTCCAGCACACATATATATATATATATATATACCTTCATGCTCTGTCAATATTCAACGAATGTAAAAGTAATATAAAGCCAGCCTAATGACTGACAATGTCACTCCTGTAATGCTTATTGAAGGTGCGTGCACACTAAAGAACAAACGTCGTCACTGGAATTCAACCAGCATCCTTCAAAATCTGATTTATATCAATGCATTACTCGTGTGTTTCCAAGTGTTGCAAGAAGTATTACTTGGGAAAGTGTATTAGCAGCAGAAGACAGGGTGATATGTCATACATCATGTACACTTATGGAAGTGACATTGATTTGAATCTTGGGTGTGAGAAGTTCGCCCTGTTCTGTGAGACTATAAGCAAAGACTGAGGCAAACATTACTCTGAACAGTGACTGCTGTTCGAGGGAGTGAATATTGAAGTTCAGCTTCCACATAGTGCAGGTAATTTAATGAAGTCTCCGTTCATAAAGTTGTTACAGATTTGATTTAAGCTTTGGCAGCTGTAACCTGGCCCATGATCCAAAGCTTGACAGGATTCAGTGCTTGAGGCAGTTCATGCCGATAGCTTAAAGGCACCGTCCTCCAGATTAAATCGCTGTTATCATTATGATGGATTTAAACAAGCCGAAATTGGCGGCCCCCACGGGTAAGTATGAGGTGCGCATGTGCCCGTAGGGGGCGCGCACGTTCCGGGATCAGGCATGCGCTGCGCATGCACGAAAACCCAGGACTTGTATTCTGTCGAGAATTCTCTTGATCTTCCGAATCCCCGGGTAAAGGACATCCACGGGCGAAGAGTTGGGGCTACTGCTTTTACTCAGCGTAAGAGTTTTAGAAACATAAAAATATATTTTTTTTTCATTCATTTAAACATTAAGTCCGTTGCTATGGAAGCTGGCCTTGCACGATGGAATAAATCGCTAACACCCATTTCACATCACTACAGCTAACCCCCAAATAAAAACTAGCGGGTTTTAAAATGGGCAATACTCCGGCGATCACGCAAAAAAATATTATCACTTACGCCGGAAATATCGCCCAATTTTGGGTGATCTGGACAACAATGCAAAGTCTAGCTCTAAAACACATATACAATAAGGTAAGGTTATGCTTTCCCTTTAAAACATTTAAATTTACTTTTCAAAAAATTTAATTTGAGTTTTAAATGTTTAATTATATTGTATGATAATTGATTTTAAATATGTAATTTTTTAATGTATTTGCTATGTTAAATGTGTTTTCTATGTACATATGGAATCCCCATGAGCATGAATGGGGATTCCCTTCTTTTATTGGTTGGGCTTGCCCACGTGATCCCAGGGCAGTTGGTGGATCGCCTGCGCCCTGGGATATGTGGAACTTTACCCATGTGAAGCTGGAGAGCCCCAGGTGCACAGATCTCCGTAGATCCGAACGCAGAAGGTAAGTTTGTATATTTTTTGCTGGTCGGAAGCCTCTGACCGCAAATTAAGCCAATATATGTATATCTAAGTCAGAATTAAATGTCATTGTGGGTGTCAGCTGTGGCTCAGTGGGTAGCACACTTTCCTTGTGAGGCAGAAGGTTGTGGGTTCAAATCCCACTCCAGAGACGCAAGCACAAAAATTTACGCTGACACTCCAGTGCAGTGCTGAGGGAGTTGTAGCACTGTCAGAGGTGCCGTCTTTCAGATGAGATGTCAAACCAAGACCCCATCTGCTCTCTCAGGTGGATGTAAGAGCCCCCATGGCACTATTCTGAAGAAAGGCAGGCATGCTATCCCTGGTGTTTCTGACCAGTGTTCATTCCTCAATAAACATCACAGAAACAGCTTATCTGGCCATTATCACATTGCCTTGTGCAAATAGATGCTGTGTTTCCCACATTACAACAGTGACTGCCCTTCAAACAAGTATCTAATTGGCTCTAAAGTGCTTTGGGACATCTGTTGGTCATGAAAGGTTCTCAGTCTTTGCAGGTAAAATGTGTTCTCACCCGGAAAGCAGTCGGTGTCCTTGCTATGGCCCTGAATAGCTTAACTCTAATTTTAATTTCGGATGCGACTGCTGCCAATGAACCGGAAGTAAAAGTGCCGGAAAATATTGGGCTGTGGGGAAAAATGCCGGGAAGCCGGAGCACTTCTCCGATTCTCCGTCTGTTGTGGTGAATGCTATTTTAAAAATTTGGGACCTGACAGTTATGCGCAGCTTCCGGTAGCTTCCGGTTCATTGGCAGGAGTCACTCCGCTAAGGGGACATGGAGCAATGGCAGATATATGGAATTGAGGTACAGATCAGCCGTGATCTAATTGAATGGTGGAGCAGGCTCGAGGGGCTGAATGGCCAGTGTCATGTATGCTCACAGGTTTGTAGAGCTGTTGAGTTGGGAGTGGCTTAGCCAGTCACGCGATGTTCACAAGATTCAGTAAAACCCCAGCCAGTTGGGTTCGGGTGAATCCACGATGAGGCAGGTGGTTGTGAGCCTGGTGGATGAACTGGTCATTAGTTAAACCTTTTGCTAATAAACCAACTAGTTCTTGATGGCAATGTGTTGCGATGAATTCTTAAACAAGCAAATAAATTACAGCCTCCTCCTGCTCCCATGTTCTTACGCAAGGTGAATGGGAGATGTACTGCTTCTCACTGGAATCCACCAGAAGCGCTGGTTTTCACCGAGGGAATTACAAATGCTGTTGCTGGCAGGGGAGGTCATTATTTATTTATTTCCAGATTCATACAGCACAGTCTAAGTCACCTCAGCTTTGTGTGTGAGTATGCACATTGGAATAGTGGAACACTCTGCCTGCCAGTGCAGTCTCCTGATCACTCACTTCTACAAAACCTCCGCCAGTCACTGGGAAACATCCGGCAGCTAAAAAAATAAAGTTGCAAGTCTGAGTTTTCAAACCGTTTTGTTGGCACAAGCTTTTTTGCCTGCTCAGTGGTTTGTGTCTGTTCCTGGAATCTGCCTTGCAGTGTGAAGGAGCAAATCCCACAGCATAAAAAGCCCCAGGGTATTGCAGAAAAGCTACATCTTGAAGACGCAGAGGGAGCATGAGTCACGGGATATGTGCTGACACCTTGCACAGCGCATTGTTTCTCTAAGAGCTTAGAATACTCGAGTATTGATCACGTGCAGGTATGGAGAAATGGAGACGGGAAACTAATTAAGCAGCAATTATGGTGTGGGATCAATTGAATTCACGTCAGGTTTCTGCGCAAGTGTGTTTTATTTTATTATATACGGGCTATTTTCTACAGTGGGATTAAATGCCTGGAATCATCGGCCACCTCCATTTTGAAGCACTGGATTGGTTCGGGTAATTTTAACAAAAGTCAATGGAAAGTCAAATTAAATGCGGTGTAAAATCAGTTAAAGTTATGCCCTGTGATACAGGGGGAATTTTAACCCCCAAAAAACGGGCGGGTTGGGGTCGGGTGGAGGTTAAAGTTTTGAAAATCTGCATCCCGACCCCAACCCGCCTGCAACCTGCCCACTTCCGGTCTCAATGGAGGCAGGACGGAGGGCGGGCAGTCAACCTGCTCCAGGAGGCGTGTTGGCACTTTAAATATTATAATGAGTCAATTGGGCTCAGTAACCATGCCATTTTGGGGGTTGAGGGGGAAGTCAGAAAATGACGGGAATAAACGGTAGATTATTCAATACTTGTGAAGAGAAAAAAATAGTTATGAAGTTGTGGACCTCCACATGTCTGATGGAGAGCACACCTCCAAAGCGTTAGAAATGTTCTTTTCTCTTTACATCTGCTGATTGACCTGCAATATTCTCTGTTTTTGCATTGCAAATTTTCGGCATTTGTCGATTTTATTTTCTTTTGGCGGGAGACATGTGCAGGGATAGTAGCCATGGATCAGTGGGTAGCACTCTCGCCTCTGAGTCAGAAGGTTGTGGGTTCAAGTCCCACTCCAGGGACTGGAGCGCAAAATCTAGGCTGACACTCCCAGTGCAGTGCTGAGGGAGTGCCGCACTGTCGGAGATGCTGCCTTTCAAATATAACGTTAAACTGAGGTCCTATCTGCTCTCTCAGGTGGACGTAAAAGATCCCAGAGCACTATTTCGAAGAAGAGTAAGGGAGTTATCCCCGATGTCCTGGCCAATATTTATCCCTCAATCAACATTACAAAAAAAACACAGATGGTCTGGTCATTATCACATTGCTGTGTGTGGGAGCTTGCTGTGCGCAAATTGGCTGCCATGTTTCCTACATTACAACAGTGACTACACTCCAAAAAGTACTTAATTGGTTGTAAAGCGCTTTTGACGTCCAATGGTCATGAAAGGCGCTATATAAATCCAAGTCAGTCTTGTCGTGAATTGTCTTTTCGTTCCTGTTCGGTGACACATGCTGAAAATGAGCCTGTGTGGAGCCCCAGGTGAAAGTATCATTGTGCTCAGCTGTGATGTTTCAACCAGTGAAATACTCCATTAACGGAAACCCCTTAGGCTCCCACATGACAACTACAGTAGCGACAAGTACAGCTGCAACACTGGCATCTACCCAAAAAAGTGGAAAATTGGAGAACAAATCCAATCTAGCCAATTACCGCCCCATCAGTCTGCTCTCAATCATCAACGAAGTGATGGTAGCTATTGTTGACAGTGCTATCAAACGGCACTTACTAATAATCTGCTCACCGATGCTCAGTTTGGGGTCTGCCAGGACCACTCAGCTCCAGACCTCATTGCAGCCTTGGTCCAAACATGGACAAAAGAGCTGAATTCCAGAGGCGAGTTGATAGTGACTGCCCTTGACGTCAAGGCAGAATTTGATTGAGTGTGGCACCAAGGAGCCTTAGAAAAGTTGAAGTCAATGGGAATCAGGGGAAAAACTCGCCACTGGCTTAGTCACACCCAGCACAAAGGAAGATGGTTCTGGTTGTTGATGGCCAATCACTGCAACCCCAGGACATTGCTGCAGGGCAATTGTTCAGGGCTGTGTCTTACGTCCAACCACCTTTAGCTGCTTTAACAATGAACTTCAAAGAGAAGTAGTGGCAGGGATTGTGGATGCATTGGTTGTAATTTATCAAAATTCCCTGGATTCTGAGGAGGTCCCAGCAGATTGGAAAGCTGCAAATGTAACGCCCCTATTTAAAAAAGGAGGCAAACAAAAAGCAGGAAACTATAGACCAGTTAGCCTAACATCTGTATTTACGAAAATGTTGGAGTCCATTATTAAAGAAGCAGTAGCAGGACATTTGTAAAAGCAAAATTTGTTCAGGCAGCGTCAGCATGGATTTATGAAGGGGAAGTCATGTTTGACAAATTTGCTGGAGTTCTTTGAGCATGTAACAAACAGGGTGGATAAAGGGGAACCAGTGGATGTGGTGTATTTGGACTTCCAGAAGGCATTTGACAAGGAGCCACATAAACGGTTACTGCACAAGATAAAAGTTCACGGGGTTGGGGGTAATATATTAGCATGGATAGAGAGAACAGAGAGTCAGGATAAATGGTTCATTCTCTGGATTGGCAACCAGTAACTAGTGGGGTGCCGCAGGGATCAGTGCTGGGACCCTAACTATTTACAATCTATATTAACCATTTGGAAGAAGGGACTGACTGTAACGTAGCCAAGTTTGCTGATGATACAAAGATGGGAGGAAATGCAATGTGTGAGGAAGACACAAAAAATCTGAAAAAGGACATAGACAGGCTAAGTGAGTTGGCAAAAATTTGGCAGATGGAGTATAATGTTGGAAAGTGTGAGGTCATGCACTTTGGCAGAAAAAAAAATCAAAAAGCAAGTTATTATTTAAATGGATAAAGATTGCAAAGTGCCGCAGTACAGCGGGACCTGGGGGTACTTGTGCATGAAACACAAAAGGATAGCATGCAGGTATAGCAAGTGATCAGGAAGGCCAATGGTATCTTGGTCTTTATTGCAAAGGGGATGGAGTATAAAAGCAGAGAAGTCTTACTGCAGCTATATAAGGTATTGGTGAGGTCTGGAATACTGCATGCAGTTTAGAATATCATATTTACGAAAGGATATACTTGCTTTGGAGGCAGTTCAGAGAAGATTCACTAGGTTGATTCCTGAGATGAAGGGGTTGACATATGAAGATACGCTGAGTAGGTTGGGCCTATACTCATTGGAGTTTAGAAGAATGAGAGGTGATCTTATTGAAACATATAAGATACTGAGGGGGCTTGACAAGGTTGTTTCCATTTATGGTGGAATCTAGAACTAGGGGTAGAGTTTAAGTATAAGGGGTCGCCCATTTAGAACGGAGATGAGGAGGAATTTCTTCTCTCAAAGGGTTGTGAATTCGTGTAATTCTCTGATCGAGCGAGCTGTGGAGGCTGGGTCATTGAATATATTTAAGGTGGAGATAGACAGATTTTTGAACGGTTTTTTAAGGGAGCGAAGGGTTATGGGGAACGGGCAGGGAAGTGGAGCTGAGCCCAAGATCAGATCAGCCATGGTCTTATTTGAATGGGGAGAAATTACAACATGCTGTGGTGCAGAGGGACCTGGGGATCCTTGTGCATGAATCCCAAAAAGTTAGTTTGCAGGTAATCAGGAAGGCGAATGGAATGTTGGCCTTCATTGCGAGAGGGATGGAGTACAAAAGCAGGGAGGTCCTGCTGCAACTGTACAGGGTATTGGTAAGGCCGCACCTGGGGTACTGTGTGCAGTTTTGGTCACCTTACTTAAGGAAGGATATACTAGCTTTGGAGGAGGTACAGAGACGATTCACTTGGCTGATTCCGGAGATGAGGGGGTTACCTTATGATGATAGATTGAGTAGAGTTCAGAAGGATGAGAGGTGATCTTATAGAAACATTTAAAATAATGAAAGGGATAGACAAGATCGAGGCAGAGAGGTTGTTTCCACTGGTCGGGAGACTAGAACTAGGGTGCACAGCCTCAAAATATGGGGGAGCCAATTTAAAACCGAGTTGAGAAGGAATTTCTTCTCCCAGAGGGTTATGAATCTGTGGAATTCTCTGCCCAGGGAAGCAGTTGAGGCTAGCTCATTGAATGTATTCAAATCACAGATAGATGGATTTTTAACCAATAAGGGAATTAAGGGTTATGGGGAGCGGGCGGGTAAGTGGAGCTGAGTCCACGGCCAGATCAGCCATGATCTTGTTGAGTGGCGGAGGAGGCTCGAGGGGCTAGATGGCCTACTTCTGTTCCTAATTCTTATGTTCTTATGTTCTAAATGGCGGAGCAGGCTCAAGGGAGCAAATACCTTTATTTCTTATGTTCTTATGTATCCAGTCAGTAAGTCACTGGCAATGCTGTGGTACATAATTGCATTGCTTCTTTTTAACAATTGGTCCTTTTTTAAATGAATGCCAAGAAAAAATAGAAAATAAGTTGCTAACGGTTATCAGCTCACATGCTGAGTGCACACTCCTGGTGCGGAGACTCGCCTTTCAGGAGCAAACACTGGGAAATCGCAAGCATTTCCCCGGTGATTCTCCATGGATTGTGATCATCTGTCCTACGATGTATCTCCTTTTTCTTCATTCTCAGGATGTGGGTGTCGCTGTCATTAGTTGCTCATCCCTAGTTGCCTTTGACGAGATGGTGGTAAGCCTTCTTCTTGAACAGCTGCAGTCCCCATGTGCTTTTAGCTCTGGAATTCCAGGGTTTTGATCCAGTGACAATAAAGGAACAACACAATATGCCCCAGTTATGACGATGAGGCCAACTTCGATGGTGCGCTCATGCACCTGCTGCCCTTGTCCTTCTAGTTGGCAGAGATCACGGGTTTGGGAGATGCTGTGGCAGAAGCCTTGGCGAGTTGCTGCAGGGCATCTTGTAGATGGTACACACAGCAGCTACGGTACGCCATTGATGGAGGGAGTGAATGTTTAAGGTGATGGATGGGGTGCTGATCGAGCGGACTGCTTTGTCCTGCATAATTTCGAGCTTCTTGAGTGTTGTTGGAGCTGCACTCATCGAGACAAGTGGAGAGTATTCCATCACACTCCTGACTTGTGCCTTGTAAATGGTGGAAAGGCTTTGGGGAGTCAGGAGGTGAGACACTCGCCGCAGAATACCCAGCCTCTGACCCGCTCTAGTAGCCACTATTGATGTGGTTAGTCCATTTAATTTCTGGCCAAAGGTGACCCCCAAGATGTTGATGGTGGAGGTTTCAATAATGGAAATGTCATTGAATATCAAGGGGCAGTGGTTAGACATTCTCTTGTTGGAGATGGCCATTGCCTGCCACTTGTGCGGTGCGGATGTTACTTGCCACTTATCAGCCTAGAATATCGTCCGGGTCTTGGTGCATAAGGGCACAAATGGGCACAAACATAATCTGAGGAGTTGCAAATGGATCTGAACACTGTGCCGTCATCAGTGGACATTCCCACTTCAGACCTTATGATGGAGGGAACATAAGAACATAGAGCATAAGAAATAGGAGCAGGAGTAGGCCATATGGCCCCTCGAGCCTGCTTTGCCATTCAATACAATCACGGCTGATCTGATCATGGACTCAGTTCCACTTCCCCGCCCGCTCCCCATAATCCCTTATCCCCTTATCGTTTAAGAAACTTTCTATTTCTGTCTTAAATTTATTCAATGTCCCAGCTTCCACAGCTCTCTGAGGCAGCGAATTCCACAGATATACAACCCAGTGAGAGAAGAAATTTCTCCTCATCTCAGTTTTAAATGGGCGGCCCCTTATTCTAAGATCGTGCCCTCTAGTTCTAGTCTCCCCCATCAATGGAGACATCCTCTCTGCATCCACCATGTCAAGCCCAAACCCGTGATCTCTGCCACCTAGAAGGACAAGGGCAGCAGGTGCATGAGCGCACCATCGAAGTTGGCCTCATCGTCATAACTGGGGCATATTGTGTTGTTCCTTTATTGTCACTGGATCAAAACCCTGGAATTCCCGAGCTAAAAGCACACGGGACTGCAGCTGTTCAAGAAGAAGGCTTTCCACCAACTCGTCAAAGGCAACTAGGGATGGACAATTAATGACAGCGACACCCACATCCTGAGAATGAAGAAAAAGGAGATACATCGTAGGACAGATGATCACAATCCATGGAGAATCACCGGGGAAATGCTTGTGATTTCCCAGTGTTTGCTCCTGAAAGGCGAGTCTCCGCACCAGGAGTGCGCACTCAGCACGTGAACTGATAACCGTTAGCTACTTATTTTCCATTTTTTCTTGGCATTCATTTAAAAAAGGAGCAATTGTTAAAAAGAAGCAATGCAATTATGTACCACAACATTGCCAGTGACTTACTGACTGGATACATAAGAACATAAGAAATAAAAGCATTTGGCCCCTCGAGCCTGCTCCGCCATTTAATAAGACCATGGCTGATCTGATCTTGGGCTCAGCTCCACTTCCCTGCCCGTTCCCCATAACCCTTTGCTCCCTTATCGTTCAAAAATCTGTCTACTCCACCTTAAATATATTCAATGACCCAGCCTCCACAGCTCGCTCGATCAGAGAATTCCACGGATTCACGACCCTCTGAGAGAAGAAATTCCTCCTCATCTCCGTTCTAAATGGGCGACCCCTTGTACTTAAACTGTACCCCTCGTTCTAGATTCCACCATGAATGGAAACATCCTCTCTGCATCTACCTTGTCGAGCCTCCTCAGTATCTTATATGTTTCAATAAGATCACTTCTCATTCTTCTAAACTGCAATGAGTATAGGCCCAACCTACTCAACGTATCTTCATATGTCAACCCCTTCATCTCAGGATTCAACCTAATGAACCTTCTCTGAACTGCCTCCAATGCAATTATATCCCTCCTTAAATAAGAAGACCAAAACTGCATGCAGTACTCTAGATGTGATCTCACCAATCATCATCATAGGCAGTCCCTCGGAATCGAGGAAGACTAGCTTCCACTCTTAGCATGAGTTCTTAGGTGGCTGAACAGTCCAATACGAGAACCACAGTCTCTGTCACAGGTGGGACAGATAGTCGTTGAGGGAAAGGGTGGACAGGGAGCCTGGTTTGCTGCATGCTCCTTCCGTTGCCTGGGCTTGATTTCTGCATGCTCTCGGCGACGATACTCGAGGAGCTCAGCGCCCTCCCGAATGCACTTCCTCCACTTAGGGCGGTCTATGGCCAGGGTCTCCCAGGTGTCAGTGGGGATGTCGCACTTTATCAGGGAGGCTTTGAGGGTGTCCTTGTAATGTTTCCTCTGCCCGCCTTTGGATCATTTGCCGTGGACGAGTTCTGAGTAGAGCGCTTGCTTTGGGAGTCTCGTGTCTGGCATGCAAAATATGTGACCTGCCCAGCAGAGCTGATCAAGTGTGGTCAGTGCTTCAATGCTGGGGATGTTGGCCTGGACGAGGATGCGAATGTTTATGCGTCTGTCCTTCCAGAGGATTTGCAGGATCTTGCTGAGACATCGCTGGTGGTATTTCTCCAGCGACTTGAGGTGTCTAGTGTACATGGTCCACATCTCTGAGCCATACAGGAGGGCGAGTATTACTATGGCCCTGTAGGCCATGAGCTTGGTGACTGATCTTCAAACACTCTTTTCCTCAGGCGGCCGAAGGCTGCACTGGCGCACTGGAGCAGTGTTGGATCTTGTCGTCAATGCTTGCTCTTGTTGATAGGAGGCTCCCGAGATAGGGGAAGTGGTCCACGTTTTCCAGGGCCACACCGTGGATCTTGATGTCTGGGGGGCAGTGCTATGCAGCGAGGACAGGCTGGTAGAGGACCTTTGTCTTGCTAATATTTAGGGTAAGGCTCATGCTTTCATATGCCTCGGTAAATACGTTGACTATGTCCTGGAGTTCAGCCTGTGTGTGTGCACAGACGCAGGCGTTGTCCGCATACTGTAGGTCTACGACAAAGGTTGGAGTGGTCTTGTACCTGGCCTGGAGATGCCGAAAGTTGAACAGCTTCCCACTGGTTCTGTAGTTTAGTTCCACTCCAGCGGGGAGCTTATCAACTGTGAAGTGGCGCATGGCAGCAAGGAAGATTGAGAAGAGGGATGGGGCGATAACGCAGCCCTGCTTGACCCTGGTCCGGACATGAATTGGCACCTGCTCGAATATGTCATCGTCCGAGCCAGGGATCACAAGGATGTGCGCATCACCCGTGCCATGACAGGAGCTGACGACTGCTGGATGGGCCATAGCCTAATCCGATCCATCATTGACATTAACATAGCCCCAAAGCGAAGGGGGCAGCAGAAGCAGTGTCGCATAAAAGTCAATGCCGGGGCATTCAAGGACTCAGCTAAGAGAGTCCTTTACAGTCAGCACCTCACAGCTAATCTGGCGTGCCTTGATGACCCCGAGATACAGAATGTCCATAGCGCTTGATCTGCCCTCCAAGCCTCCATAACCAGTGTCTGCAAAGAGACGCTCGGTCACTCAAGCAGGAAACACCAGGACTGGTTTGATGAGAATGATCAGGAGATTCAAGAACTAATAGATTGCAAGTGCAGGGCATTTCTGAGCCTTAAACAGCAATTCAACTCGGGAGCAGCAAAGAAGCATTACAGATGGCTAATACCCTCACTAATACCCTGTACAGTTGTAGCAGGACTTTCCTGCTTTTATACTCTATCCCCCTTGCAATAAAGGCCAACATTCCATTTGCCTTCCTGATTACTTGCTGTACCTACATACTAACTTCTTGTGTTTAATGGATAAGGACCCCCAGGTCCCTCTGTACTGCAGCATTTTGTAATCTCTCTCCATTTAAAAAATAATTAGCTTTTTTATTTTTCCTGCCAAAATGGATAACCTCACATTTTCCCACATTATACTCCATCTGACAAATGTTTGCCCATTCACTTAGTCTGTCTATATCCCTTTGCAGATTTTTTGTGTCCTCCTCACAACTTGTTTTCCTACCCATCTTTGTATCATCAGTTAACTTTGCTACATTACACTCAGTCCCTTCATCCAAGTCATTAACATAGATTGTAAATAGCTGAGGCCCCAGTACTGATCCCTGTGGCACCCCACTAGTTACAGTTTGCCAACCAGGAAAATGACCCATTTATCCAGACGCTCTGTTTTCTGTTAGTTAGCCAATCCTCTATCCATGCTAATATATTACCCCCACTTATCCACATTTAAGGAATTGTGGCTGATTCAGAATGTAATCCTGAATTTGGAAGAAGATTCCATGAGCATATAAATTAAAAATCTGGGTTAAAAAAAAACAGTACCTAGGTAATGTTGACCATGAAACTACCGGATTATCATCAAAAAAACATCTGGTTCACTGACGTCCTTTAGGGAAGCAAATCTGTTGTCCTTATCCGGTCTGGCCTATATGTGACTCCAGACCCATAGCATATTGGTTGACTCTTAATTGTCCTCTGATATGGCCTAGCAAGCCACTCAGTTATATTCAAAAGGATGGCTCACCGCCACCTTCTCAAGGGCAATTGAGGATGGGCAGTAAATATTGGCCTTGCCAGTATCCTTTGAATGAATAAAAAAATTAAAAATTTACGTTGGGCTGAGATCCTGTCTGCTCAAACTACTCCCAATAGTTGTATTCAACTAGCCAACCAATTCTTCTGGGCAGGACTGTGTTGCCAGTTAGCTTCTCCCATCGTCCATTAAAAGAAAGAAAGACTTGCATTTATATAGCGCCTTTGACGACCACCGGACATCTCAAGGCACTTTACAGCCAATGAAGTACTTTTAGAGTGTAGTCACTCTTGTAATGCAGGAAACACGGCAGCCAATCTGTGAACAGCAAGCTCCCACAAACAGCAAAGTGATAATGATCAGATAATCTGTTTTTGTTATGTTGATTGAGGGATAAATATTGGGCCAGGACACCGGGGATAACTCCCCGACTCTTCTTTGAAATAGTGCCGTGGGATCTTTTACGTCCACCTGAAAGAGCAGAAATGGCCTTGGTTTGATATCTCATTTGAATGACAGCACCTCCGACAATGCAGCACTCCATCAGTACAGCACTGGAGTGTCAGTCTAGATTTATGTGCTCAAGTCCCCGGATCTTCCACAAAGTGATTCGTGCCAGAAAGCAACTGAAAACGAATCAAAAGGATAGGGCAGTGAAGGCTGCGATCATGCCTGATTTGTTTGGGTTATTGTGTAACATGCAAGCTGCTCTAATATATTGGGCTGGATTTTCGGTCTTCTGCTGCCCTTCTTAGCGCCCCCTAGGGGCGGCTATGGCGGCGGGGAATGTTTCCAGGTTAGCGGCCAGCTCCCAGCGCCCTCTGGAAAAGTAGTTGCTGGTTTTGCGGGAGCACTGAGCAGCTCCATGCGGGAGCATCGAGCCGGAGTGGAACGCCATCGGTTTTGACTGCGCTCCGATTTTGAATTGATGCTGAGCCTCTAGCGCTCCCTAGCGCGCCCTAGTGGGACCGCCTGGAACACCAGAGCTATCCCAGCGCCGGTGAGTGCAGTAGGTAATGAATGAGGTAAATTAGATTGTTTCATTTATTTTTATGTTTACGATTTATCCTAATGTGGGGTGGGCAAGGTATTGGGAATGTTTTTTGTATGTTTTGTGCCGATTTTTTTTTTCTTTGAGCGAGCTTCTCTTAGGACGCTCCGAGGCCAGTTGTTTAGCTCGGGATTTTCAGGTGCTCAGCCGGCCTAGCACTCTGAAAGAGGGACGCAACGCCTCCCTTAGCGTTCCAATCCATACTCAGGGCCCAGTCGATGAATTTTGTGGTTGAGGACTCAAACCATTTCCCGGGAGCATACTTTACTGCCTCACCGCCATTACCGCCCCGAAATGCCCAAAATCCTGCCCAATGCTGTCAAAGGGTAGTGAGTGAACAACATTTGGTCTATGGCTCGATATTTGTTCACTGCAGTGAACTAAACAAAAATGTAGTTGTTGAGTAGTTACATGGGTGACTCTGCTGGAAGAGAATGGGACCTTGAATGCTTCTCTGTGTGAATAATTCAGTTGGCTCTTCAGCACTGTGACAATTGAGTTAGCTAATGTGAACGAGGCCACAAGATTTAAGAAGTTATTCCAGGTCTGCAGAGCGTTAGTGTGCTGAGAATGAAAGTGCATGATAGAATAGGCACTGAGTAATAATGGCCCCGAATTTCCGGGATTGCATTTTCACAGTAATTGCATCAATTGCACGTCGGTTTCTGCGCTGATCTTGCCGGCAGGAACTTGTGCCAAAGGCGGAACATTAAAAACCATTGTGAAACTGACGCAAATGCGGTGCCGTCAATCGTATTAATAGCGAGTGAGTCGCTGTCTTCTGTCCTGGTGTCTCACTCTCAGAGATTATCGCCCCGGATGCCCTTCTTCCTCGACTGTTATTCCCATGGGGAAGACCATTCCAGCTGCAAATCCTGGGGTGGGTGGAGGGGAGAGAGTGGCCTGAAATGCTTTGTTATGCTGAGACTGGCAGCACTTTGGTTAAGTACAGTTCAGCTCTCAGTAAGAGAACAATTGAAGAAAATTGCTGTCAAGCTCCAGAAATCTCAGTATGTCAGATGTCAGGTTATTTCGAGCTGTGCTGTGCCTAACTATTTGGGCTCAAATCCAGGCAACTCACATGAGCTGGCCTTTTGCATGGGTGGTGGGACTGTAATAATACCCGCCCTCCTGTATGGCTCAGAGACATGGATCATGTTAAGTATATAATGATTCAAAAGACTTGTTACTGTAAACTCACTCAGGTGTAAACCTAGTCCACTTTATTCGCACCCAAAGTGACTACAAGACATGATACCAGCACTTATATACCAGGGCCCGTGCACACGCGCATACAGCCTGATGACCTCTGACAGTAGCGCCTCCTGCTGTCTAGTGACACCAAGCATCAATACATGACAACATCCCCCTTCAAGATCTTAGTATTAATCTCTTTACAAATTAAGACGGTTTGGGGCTTTCCGCTCGCAAGTTGATTGTTTCAGTTCAACTCCAGTTCTGGGCGAGCGTCCTGAGTCAGTTATGACTGGAGGCTGAGTAGCCGATCTGATGGGGGTGGTAATGGCCATGTCAAAGACTGAAAGTCCAGGTTTGGTAATGACAGCAAAGTCCTCTGAAGAATGACCATTGGTTCGTTGGTCACTGATGGCATCTTCCTCAAGTGGTTCCAGTTCATCCGTGTGCCGCAGTTTCACATGATCAACATGTTTCCTGCATGTTTGCCCATTCTTGAGCATGACAATAAACACTCTGTTACCCTCCTTGGCTGTGACAGTACCGGCGATCCACTTTGGACCTTGACCATAGTTCAGTACATAAACCGGATCAGTGACAGAAATATCACGTGACACAGCAGCATGATCATGATACAATTGCTGACTCTGAGGTCTGTTTTCAACACGATCATTCAAAGCGGGATGAACACGAGAGAGCCTGGTCCTGAGACTTCTCCATCAGTAGTTCAGCAAGGGAGACCCCGGTAAGCGTGTGGGGTCTTGTCGTATAACTAAGCAATATGCGTGACAAACGAGTCTGCAGTGAACCCTGAGTCACACATTTCATGCTCTGCTTGATCATTTGAACAGCACGCTCTGCTTGACCATTAGAAGTAGGTTTGAATGGGGCTGACCTCACATGTTTAATACCATTGAGTTTCATGAACTCTTGAAACTCCAGACTTGTGAAGCAAGATCCGTTGTTGCTCACAACAATGTCAGCCAAACCGTGAGTAGCAAACATGACACGAAGGCTCTCAATGGTAGCTGTAGACGTACTGGATGACATAATAACACACTCTATCCACTTTGAATATGCATCCACCACAACAAAAAACATCTTTCCCAGGAAAGGGCCCACAAAATCGATGTGGATCCTCGACCATTGTTTAAATGGCCATGACCAAAGACTCAGCGGAGATTCCGCTGGTACTTTACTTAGCTGCATGCAAGTATTGCACTGATGCACACATGATTCCAGATCAGAGTCAATTCCAGGCCACCAAGCAGGAGCCCTGGCAATGGCTTTCATCATGACAATACCAGGATGAATGCTATGTAGATCACGCACAAATTTCACTCTGCCTTTCTAAGGCATAACAACACGATTACCTCACGTAGACAATCTGACTGAATTGATAGTTCATCTTTGCGATGGTTGTAATATTTGGTCTCATCACACATCTCCATGGGTATTGCAGACCAATCACCACTGAAGACACAAGGTTTTACAACCGATAAAATAGGGTCATGGCTGGTCCAGATCCTAATATGTTGAGCAGTGACAGGTGTACCTTCACTCTAAAAAGCTTCCATTACGAACAGTAGATCTGCAGGTTCAGGCATCTCCATACCTGGGGTGGGCAAAGGCAGACAACTCTGTGCATCCGCACAATTCTCAGTGCCTGGTCTGTGACAAATAACATAATCATAGGCAGACAGCGTCAACGCCCACCTCTGAATGAGGGACGATGCATTGGTATTAATACCTTTGTTTTCTGAAAACAATGAAATGAGTGGCTTGTGACCCGTTTTGAGTTCAAAGCGAAGACCAAACAGGTACTGGTGCATTTTTTTTAGCTAATACACACAGGCCAAAGCTCCTTTTTCTACCATGTTGTAAGCTCTTTCCGCTTTAGACAAATTTCTCAAAGCATACGCAACGGGTTGTAGTTTACCCGACTCATTGCTTTTTGGCGTACACAACCAACCCCATATGATGAAGCATCATAAGGCCAATACAAGACGCTTACGCGGATCATAGTGAACCAGCAGCTTGTTTGAACAGAGCAGATTTTTAGCTTTCTCAAAAGCTCTATCTTGAGATACACACCAGATCCAGTTGTCGTCTTTTCTGAGCAGCATGTGCAGTGGCTCTAGTAAAATGCTCAATCAGGATAAAAAATCACCAAAGTAGTTGAGTAGCCCAAGGAGTGAATGCAGCTCCGTCACATTCTGAGGCCTGGGTGCATTTTTGATGCTTGGTTTTCGAATCCGTAGGCCTAATGCCATCAGCAGCAATCTTCCTCCTAAAAATTCAACTTCAGGTGCCATGAAGACACACTTTGAATGTTTCAGCCTGAGTCCCACTTTGCCCAGTCGATGTAAAACTTCCGCAAGGTTGTTCAGATGTTCAGCAGTGTCGTGACCTGTGACCAGAATGTCATCTTGAAACACGACAGTTCTAGGGATGGACTTTTGTGAGTAGTGGAGTGCCGCAGGGCTCAGAGCTGGGACCCCAGCTTTTTACAATGTACATTAATGATTTGGATGAAGGAATTGAGTGTAATATCTCCAAGTTTGCAGATGACACTAAACTGGGTGGTGGTGTGAGCTGTGAGGAGGACGCTAAGAGGCTGCAGGGTGACTTGGACAGGTTAGGTGAGTGGGCAAATACATGGCAGATGCAGTGTAATGTGGATAAATGTGAGGTTATCCATTTTGGGGGCAAAAACACAAAGGCAGAATATTATCTGAATGGCGGAAGATTAGGAAAAGGGAAGGTGCAACGAGACCTGGGTGTCATGGTTCATTAGTCATTGAGGTTGGCATGCAGGTACAGCAGGCGGTGAAGAAGGCAAATGGCATGTTGGCCTTCATAGCTAGGGGATTTGAGTATAGGAGCAGGGAGGTCTTACTGCAGTTGTACAGGGCCTTAGTGAGGCCTTACCTGGAATATTGTGTTCAGTTTTGGTTTCCTAATCTGAGAAAAGACATTCTTGCTATTGAGGGAGTGCAGCGAAGGTTCACCAGACTAATTCCAAGGATGGCTGGACTGTCATATTAGGAGAGACTGGATCAACTAGGCCTTTATTCACTGGAGATTAGAAGGATGAGAGGGGATCTCATAGAAACGTATAAGATTCTGACGGGACACGACAGGTTAGATGCAGGAAGAATGTTCCTGATGTTGGGGAGGTCCAGAACCAGGGGATATAGTCTTAGGATAAGGGATAAGCCATTTAGGACTGAGCTGAGGAGAAACTTCTTTACTCAGAGAGTTGTTAACCTATGGAATTCCCTACCGCAGAGAGATGTTGATGCCAGTTCATTGGATGTATTCAAGAGGGAGTTAGATATAGCCCTTATGGCTAAGGGGATCAAGGGATATGGAGAGAAAGCAGGAAAGGGGTACTGAGGGAATTACCAGCCATGATCTTATTGAATGGCAGTGCAGGCTCGAAGGGCTGAAAGGCCTACTCCTGCACCTATTTTCTATGTTTAGTAGACTTTCCTTATTCCTCTGAAATATGGCTGCAGCCGAACAAATTCCAAAAGGACACCTGTTGTAGACAACCAATCCTTTATGGGTGTTGATGCAGGTGAGCTTCTTCGAAGTGTCGACAAGTTCCTGTGTCATATAGGCTGACGTCAGATCCAGTTTAGTGAACGACTTTCCACCAACTAGCATGGCGAACAGGTCATCAGCTCACGGTGACAGATACTGATCCTGTTTTGAAAATTGGTTAATCATAACCTTGTAATTTCCACAAATCCTGACAGTGCCATCGCTCTTCAACAGAGGAACAATGGACTGGCCCATTCGTTAAACTCGACCGGTAATATGATCCCTTCACGTTGGAATCTGTCAAGCTCAATTTCAACCTTCTCCCTCATCATATAGGGAACAGACCGAGCTTTATGATAGACAGGCCTTGCATCAGAATCCAGATGAATCTGCACTTTGGCTCCCGTAAACTTTCCAATGCCCGGTTCAAACAAAGAAGGAAACTTCTTCAACACTTGAGCACATGAAGTGTCATCCACCGAGGACAACGCTTTGATATCATTCCAATTCCACTTGATTTTCTCGAGCCAATTCTTGCCGAACAGCGTTGGACCATTACCTGGGACGATCCATAATGGAAGATCATGAACCACAACATCATATGACACCTTGACAACTGCACTGCCAATGACCGGTATGAGTTCCTTAGTGTAAGTACGCAACTTGGCATTGACTGGATTCAGCTTAGGCTTCACCGCCTCAGTGTCCCACGACTTGCCATTATCGACTGACTCATATCCATGTCCAGCTCCACCGTTACCGGCATGCCATTCAGTTTCACGTTAACCATTATCGGCTGGCTCTTTCCCAAGAACAAATACAGACCATACACTTCCTCCTCGGGTTGTGCATCTGGGCCGGCACTAGACTGGTCACCATCACCAATGTGATGAGCGGCAGCACACTTGCTCAGTTGTAGGCACATTCTCTGAGGATGCCATTTTTTGGAACAGCCATTACAGATGTACTGCCTAAACCGACACTGATGAGACCGATGATTGCTCCCACAATGCCAACAGGGTGAAATGGGCTTTGTTCCAGTTAGCGGACTTTGAGCAGCTGCAGGTTTCACGTAAGCAGTCGAGTAGGCTTGCCATAAGCAGTTCTGCCAGACGACGGAACAATCTTGTTTACAGTATTTGCCATGAAGCTTTGACTTTTCGATGATATCTGCCTCAAATTATCATCAGTTGTCATACATGCCTGGGCAGTCGTGATGGTCTTGCTCAAATCCAGCGTCTCTGCAGCCAATAACTTCTGGAGAATCACATCATGGTTGATGCCTATCATGAAGAAATCTCGCAACATGTCTTCCAAAACAGTCCCGAACTTACATGGCTCAGCAAGACGTCGTAGGTCGGTGATGAATTCCGTCACATCCTGGCCCTCAGCATGAATATGTGTGTAGAAGCAATAGCGTGATATGATGATCCCCTCGTTTGGCTTGAGATGGTCATGTACCAACGCACACAAATCCCCATATTCTTTGTCCGTTGGACGTGCAGGCGAGAGCAGATTCTTCATGAGGCCATATATTCTTGAACCACAAACAGTTAGGAAAACCGCCCGGCGCCTAGCTGCGTCATCGTCTCCCGCCATGTTGTTGACCACAAAATACTGATGCAGGCGGTCGATAAAATCCACCCAATCCTCGCTATCCATGAATCTCTCCAGAATTCCAATAGTGCCCATTGTGCATGCGAAGGTTCTTAAGTTACCCCATCGCCAAATGTAATGAATGTAATGACTCAAAAGACTTGTACTGTAAACTCACTCAGGGTATGAACCTGGTCCACTTTATTCACGCCCAAAGTGGCTACGAGACATGGTACCAGCACTTATATACCGCACACACGCTCGTACAGCTCGATGACCTCCGACAGTGGCGCCCTCAAGTCGCTGGAGAAATACCACCAACAATGTCTCCGCAAGATCCTACAAATTCCCTGCGAGGACAGATGCACCAACATTAGCGTCCTCGACCAGACCAACATCCCCAGCATTGAAGCACTGACCACACTTGATCAACTCCTCTGGGCAGGCCACATCGTTCGCATGCCAGACATGAGGCTCTCAAAGCAAGCGTTCTGCTTGGAACACCTTCACGGAAAGCGAGCCAAAGGTGGGCAGAGGAAACGTTACAAAGACACCCTCAAAGCCTCTCTGATAAAGTGCAACATCCCCACCGACACCTGGGAGTCCCTGGCCAAAGACCGCCCTAAGTGGAGGAAGAGCATCTGGGAGGGCGCTGAGCACCTCGAGTCTCGTCGCCGAGAGCATGCAGAAAACAAGCGCAGGCAGCGGAAGGAGCGTGCGGCAAACCAGACTCCCCACCCACCCTTTCCCTCAACGACTGTCTGTCCCACCTGTGACAGGGACTGTAATTCCCGTATTGGACTGTTCAGCCACCTCAGAACTCACTTTTAGAGTGGAAGCAAGTCTTCCTCGATTCCGAGGGACTGCCTGCGATGATGATGGGGCCATGCGAATGAGCAGCACAAGTTTTCACTAGACGAAGCTCAGATGCGGCACTAAGGATCCAGCAAAGTTGCCCGAAGTGATGTTTCAGCGTGAAACCGGTGTCAATCGGTTACCCACAAAATTTCTCCGATTAAAGATGCCGCATCACCGCTCTTAACCGTAATTACACAAAAGCCTTCCAAGAAATTCCGGGCCAACGTGCACATTAGGAAAGGTGCTGAAACCCTTGCTAAAACCCGTCAATGTGAACTACTCCTTTAAAATGACAAAACAATTCTCAAAGAAAGATGCAATGGGGCCGAAATTCAGGCTCGCCAGACACATGGCGCGCCTACGATTTCCTACCCGTTTTTACCGCCGCATGGGAAGAGGTCGCCTCCTGACTGATATTCAGCTCTTTGCCATTTTTTTTTTTCAACAAGACGAGAAGTCGGTCATAATGGTGGCGGAAGTGCGGCGGTAAGTCCTGGTGAGGGGCGGAAGTTGGGGGGCGGCGGGGAATCGAATCTCCGCCGCTGTCACTCAGCGCCAGAGCAGAGGTGACGTCACTGTGCGTGTGTGTGCCACCACGTCTCATTTAAAGGGGAGAGAATCGGCCGATTGTGTAGGCTCGGCCACTGGGCCACCAGGGAGGGTTTCGGCCGGGCCCGTGGCCTGGCAGCCAAGAGGGAGTGCCAGGCTGCCGGTTGGCGACCCGGCCGAACCCGGGACAATAACTGGCCGGCCGACCAGGAAGTCAAAAATAAAAACGTGGCGGCCGCGGCAATGCACCGTCCCCTTGAAGGGCCGCCGTGCCGCCATGCTGCCGTGCCGTGCACACACACAGGACAAGGTGCCCCCGACAGAAGCAGCTGTCGGGGGCACCGCGCGGTGGTGCAAAGATTTTTGCAGGTAAATTTGAGGCGGAGTGAGCTGGAGGTGTGGGCGATTGGCGGTGCGGGGTTTGATGATGCGCTTTTGGAGGTCGGCAGCAGCGGGGCGGAAGTGGGGATAGGCCGAAAAATCCCCGAGGTGAATTTGGGTCGTGGCGGCCCGCCCACTGCAATGCGGCGGCCATTCGATTCCGCCGCATGGCTGCCGCAAAATGGCGGCAACGGGCCTTATACGCTCCCTGAATTTTGGCCTCAATGAACCTTCCAATGCAATCTCACTGCACAACTATCCAACGGAAAATGAGCCATATTGTATATATTCCCTTTAAGAATTGCCTTCTGTAATATTGCTCATATATTCAAGGTAGATGACTCATTTATGCAAAACAACATACTGTGGAAGCTGGAAATCTGAATTACAAACTGGAAATACTCAGCAGGCCAGGCAGCATCTGTGGAGAGAGAGAGTCAGAGTTAATGGCCGAGATTTTCCCTACTTCCTCGGATTCGAGGCAGGCAACGTTGGTGGCAGGTCGTGGCCTTGTTGCTGGCTCCAGCCCAGCCTCCGACATGACTTTGCTCTGATTGGGCTCGTTAAGCCGGCCCAGTGTGTTTGCCGGCCAATTGAAGGAAGCGGGTCTAGTGACGTCATTTGATGATGTGTTATCAGCCGGTTTCGTTAAAGCGACCATTCCCAAATTTATTTTGACATTTGTGCTGTCAGTGTTCTGCAGCATTGAGGTGCTGCAAATACTGACAAGCACTGCACAGAGGTGAATAGCTGCACCCAGGCTCTGCCATGACTCCCTACACATGCTCATGGAGGGAGTCACAGCATGCAGGGAGGTTCTCTTCCCTTCCAATGGGTGGAAGAGACCTCCATAGGACACCAACAAAGCCTGGTTGCACACTGCACAGGAGGGCACAAGCAAGGACCAGGCTTCAGTGACGCAAACCGTTCAATGATCTCACTGGATCATGAAATGTTACTGCAAAGCCACACTCAACCTCATCGTGCTGTGCCACTCATCACATCCCCATCACTTTGCCTTTCCTACCCTAGTCCTGCACATCCTTCCTCACACCAACTTACCTTGCACCTTCACCCTTCCCTCTCTCTCTCGGTACTTTATCACATCCCTATCTCACTAGCCATCCCGGGCACTCACCCTCATCCTAGTCCAATCATACCAACTAACAACACACGTGGGTAGGCACTTGAATATTTTAGCCAATGTTCTTGTGGAGTTTATGTTAATGGGTTGTCAAACATTGAAATGTTTATTTTCAACACTTTACGTTCTTGGACAGATCTGTGTGCACCTTTGGAAGTGGCTTAGTGAGTTGTAGTGAATGGTGAGACATAATGGTACCCCCCGCAATGGTGATGAGTGTCAAAGGAATGGCTTGGGCATTGTAGGAATGCTTTATGGTGTTGGTGTGAGATGGTGCCAACCTGGCACATCACATGGCAGCCAGGGTGTACAGCATCAAGTGAAGTAAATCTGGCCATGGTGAGGCCATCCCTGGCCTCCTGGGCAGCAATGTGGTTGGGTGCTGATCCCCGGTGACCTGTGCAGCATCAGGTGATTGTGGAGGAGGTTGGTGTTGTTGTTGGTGCTGCTGGTGTGGCTGGTGCTGCTGGTGTTGGGGCTGATCATGGCGGGTATCTGAGGATCAAGGTGAGCGAGTTTAAGCCGTACCCATGCTGATGGAAGGTGAACTTGAGATGACAGAAATGATCTGTCAATGGTGAGTGAGGTTGTTCCAATGAGGTGACACTGGATAGAGAGTTTGCTCCAAACACTTGCAACCTGCATAAAGCTCAATCTGTCTTCCACATGCAGTGAGCAACAGCTTCTGAGCTTGGAATGTGAAGCTTGGAGCTATGAGATGGTAGCTTTGATAGCACTTTTCAAGCAATGAGATGGCCATTCAACTCCCACCCAGCCTACCAGATGTGCTCCCCGGGCAGATTGGACCCCGTGGATGAGCTGGTAAACTCTAACGGTGAGCTCATAATTGTTGTTATTCCTTTGTTTACAAGGTCATCATGACCTGAATTGCCGCCCCCACCGCTCAGCATTTGGTAAAGGCGTGTGGCGGCGGGTTGACAGCGGGGTTCCGATCCGCTGAGGGAAAAAAAATACTTTCCCATCCGACCCGCGACCGACCATGCCCGCTCGCCCCTCGGGAAATCCAGCCCACTGTTTCAGGTCAATGTCTTTTCATCAGGCCTGGTTTATAATTAGTCTTGATTGATGGTGAGTCCTTTCTGGCGAGGCTAGATGGAAAGTTTCAGATCATTCATACCTTGAATTACTGACAATATTGAATAACATGCCTTGAAAAGTATTGGCTAAGCCATGAATTTGTCAATATATATGGAAAGCAATTGGCCAGACAATGACTCTGTAGAGGGATTTTAATTGCTCCTTTTTCATGAGTTGCTGTCTCATTGACAATTCAGTCCATGTACTTGTACATTTATCATGTCTTAATGCTTGGAAATCTGAAAAATACAGTTATTGGGTAGAGTCAAATCTGGGTAAGTAATTGTCTATTAAATAATTACTTTGCATCAATGCATTCTACAAAATACCTGTTTCTATAATAGAGTTTATGGCGAGTTTCAGGATGCTTGTAAACTATTACAGTCATCTCACAAAAAAATTTGGAAGATTTGAGCGAGCATATGTAGATGCGAGCTTGTAGATATAGATTACGGCAATGTTATAAAGGGACGTGATGGGGGAGTCAAACTGCTTGGAGACCTGATACCAAAAATACAGGGGAGCACAGGTCAATACAATCAATTTTTTATTTAAAAGCTCAATTTTTAGGGTCTCCAATTGATGGCCTTACCGCCCACTGCCGCCGACTGCCGCCAACATTCCTCTGCCCAGTGCCACTTTCGTTGTGGCCTGGAGCGGGCGGGAGCCGACGGTGTACCGCTGAATGCAGGCAGCTCTGTCCTCAACGGTAAGTGTGAAGATCCTGTAAAAAAGGCTAGTGAAGTTTATTTAAATTATTTCTTTATAGGTACTTACCTATATGGGGTCCCCTGAAGGTGGTCAGATGTTTTTTTTCTAATGCTATTATTTTCATGTCTTCGACCCTCCGTGGGCCCGACTCCAATCTCGGCGGCACTTGGGCAGCAAGCGCCTCTGCCGTCGAGAATGAGAACTCCTGCCGGCTGCCGCCCAGATTGGTGGCGTGCGCCTCAGATTTGCCGCCCGCCGACCTTCGAGGGACCTGGGTGATGAAAACCCCGCCCAAAGAAACGTCCAGTAGCTCGGCGGCCATCGGCGGTCTTTTGGGCGGCACTTGGGCGGGTGAGGGCCTTCATCAAATTCGGGCACTTAGTCTTTAATAAAAAATGTACATAGATTGTTCAGACAGGGTCTGGATTATTTTTTGAGTGCTGCTCAATTTTACATGGACTTTCTGCCAATTGAAATGATTGGTGTTTAGGATTGCTTTAATATTCCTGTTACATTTGTCAATATGGCTCTGGCACTGTGGTAAGAGCTGACTGTGAATGGCCAGAGACCACTGATTGGAACAATTCTCAGGGGCAGGCTCAATCCACTTTATTAAGAATATTGTCTAATTACTGCGCTATTAGCTATACCAACTATATCATTAATTGTACTCTAATGCCAGTAATGTATGTCAAATGTAGTTAAATAGGGCTTACCCCTTTTACTAACAGCTCTGTTTATTCGCCATTTAATGTGTTTAGAGAAATAAATGTATTTTTTGTATTAAACTTCCACATTACAACAGTGACTACACTTCCAAATCATTTTATTGGCTATGAAGCGCTTTGAGATGTCCGGTGGTCGTTAAAGGCGCTATATAAATGCTGTAAAGTCTTTCTACATCTTTCTTTCTATAATCCTCCTCAACTCACACTGGAATGGTCTTATTTGTCTAGTAACTAACTTCCGACGATAAGATACAGATTTGCCTTGCTGTTATCTTAACTATTTCTACCACCCTCCTCTCTAGATTCATTTTAGTCTTTCCTTCTTTAAATTTCATAAGTTGTTCTTTTGTGGAAAGAAAATTCCAAAAGCACAAATTTATTTTCCACAGTTCATTGGGCTTTTGTCATGACTTGCATGTTGTAGCCTTTGGAAATTTACATTAGCCACTTGGTAAGAAATAGTATCTGCCCTGCGAAATTTATGTACTTCTCAGTGTCAGTCTGTGATCTCAGTGACTACACTATGATGTGAGGAATACAGACAATGCAGATGTCCATTTTGGGATGTGGGAGTGCTGCAGGTTTCAATAGCACATGACGCTGAAATTGTAATCAGTTGGACTTGCTTCCATGAAGAATTAATACCTTTAAATAAGCAACTAGCTTTGTGTCGTGTATGAAGGCACCTTTAGTAGTGACTCCACGAGGCAGGGTATGATACTTAAACTGTGTTTGCAGCTCCTCAAGTGAGGACACGAAGCTGTGAGCTCCTTTATATACTGGTGCAGGTAACCCTTAGGACTTCAACAGCAGCACCCTCTGGTGTACAGGTAAGGTGTGTACAGTGTAAGGTTACATTCAGTATTGCAAAACAGTGTTACAGACATCACACAGTAAACAGGCATGCATATACAACACTTTGAGTTATCATCATCATAATCATCATCATAGGCAGTCCCTCGGAATCGAGAAAGACTTGCTTCTACTCTTAAAATGAGTCTTTAGATGGCTGAATAGCCTAATACGAGAACCAGAGTCCCTGTCACAGGTAGGACAGATAGTCGTTGAGGGAAAGGGTGGGTGGGACATGTTTGCCGCACGCTCCTTCTGCTGCCTGCGTGGTTTCTGCATGCTCTCGGTGATGAGACTCGAGGTTCTCAGCGCCCTCCCGGATGCACATCCTCCACTTAGGGCCATCTTTGGCCAGGGTCTCGCAGACTCCCAGGGTCAGTGGGGATGTTGCACTTTTTCAGGGAGGCTTTGATGGTGTCCCTGTAATGTTTCCTCTGCCCACCTTTGGCTTGCTTGTCGTGAAGGAGTTCTGAGTAGAGCGTTTGCTCTGGGAGTCTCGCGTCTGGCATGCACAGTCATCACAGTTATCACAACCAAAGTTAATGCCCTTACTGCGAAGTTCATGCCTTGCGCAGGGTTCTATAGGCTGGCTGCATTGATCCATTTAACCAATTTCAACAAGCACTACCATTAGAGCTGCTTTGATAGTCGATTCCAAGTTCCACACAACCTGTATATAATTCCGCCCATGTGCTCCTGAATCTACGAGTCTCTAAAGATTCTACCACAGTCACCATGTACACTCCACAGTACAGCCATTCTGTTATCCATTGACCATGGCCCTGAATGTACGGTTGGAGGCTTCCCGCGGGGAAATGCCTCAGATCCTCAAATAAAATGGCCACGTACCTGGCAGTCCTGGGGATCTCCGGGTACTCACGGGTAGGGGCCCGCGTATCCCGGGGGCGCAAGTGGTCCGCAAGCACCCACTGGGATCACATGGGCTGGCCCAACCAATGACAGAAGGGGATCCCCATTCATTCTTGTGGAAATTCCGTATGTACGGAATCCCCATAAGCATGAATGGGAATACCCCTAAAAAAATATATACCTACACATCAAAGACATTTTTTTTTTAATTCACCGATTTAAAATTAATTAAAATGGCTTTAAATTAAATATTTAAAACAAAAATTGGGAATTTTTTGATGAATAAATTTGCATGTTGTAAAGGGACTAAATATAAACTTACCTTATTTCGCAGGTATAAATTATTGATAAAATATTATTTTTCTGTTCTTTAGCACTCTTACACTGGTAAAAGCAGGCCTTACGCCTGCTTGTACAAGGCATAAGAATTTCACTGGCATTTGCTGGGCAGAAGTTGGGCAAATAGACCAACTCTCTGCCCACGGATGCCCTTTTCCCCAGGGATGCAGATGATCTGTCAAGAGAATTCTTGAGAGATCGCAAGTTCTGGGTTTTAACGCATGCGCAGCGCCCGCCTAAACCCGGAACTAGCGCGGCCCCTACAGGCGAATGCGCACCTCATACGCGGTCATAGGGGCCGCAAATTACGGCCCTATATATATATAAAACTGAAAGTGTCTAGTCTCTTGTCTTCGAAGAGCAGCCATTACTCCCCATTCTGTTTAAATTAATAGCCATCATTGCTTTCCTATTTCTCATAATAGACAACTTTGTGATCATTCTGAGCAAAAATTGCTGATTAAATCCCAGCTAGTGCTAGCAAGATCAATGTTGTGCAGTGGACTTTACCTCACTCGGAGCCACTAATTTTACTTAATACCCTTACATCCTTCAGAAGAATCAGACCCTTATCCCATTAATCCAAGCTGGATTTGAGCCCAGGTTGCTGGGTTGAAAGAGCAGTGTTCTAGCTCATCACATCTCATAAACAGCCTGTCATTATATTTTCTAATAAGCAACCTTTAATGGATGCTGCAAATCCAATTACATAGCTTCCACAACATTCTTACTATAATGTTTTTTTTAACAAAGCGCTCTGTGAATTTGCAGGGAGATTACCATGGAGTCAATTTTGAGTATTTTTTTTTAGTTTTTAAAAGGATTTTCATCTCCTGTGATCAGTCTATTGATTTTTCAGTTCATCTCAAATATTGAAAAACATGGACAGAATGTCTCTCTAAATGCAAAGAAGTAGAGATTATACTGTGAAACAATTCAGAGTGCTTGCGATTTGGCCCAATGTAATTCTATATACAAACCATCAAAATGTCCCAGTGTAAATTGCTATAATTTTATCTTAGCAGGATTACCATCTCATTAAGATCAGCTTTTTATGTGAAACCTTTACAAAGTCTAAGTCAGATAAATCAACTCTTGAGTGACTTGGTACATAAGCACAATCTGTATTGCAGGGTTTTTGATTGTCAAGTGTAAATTAATGTAGACAACAGACGGATTACTTTTCTCCCTCTCTCGCTTTTGAAATATTCAATAAAAAAAAAACTAGAATTTAAATCAAGAAAAATGCAGGACAATTTCATGCACAGCGATGACTCATTTTGAATTTAAATAGAAGCCGTTTTCTTTTGCAGGTGGTTTAAGCATTATCCTTACTCTTTTCTGTTCTCTGTAGAGAATGCAAATTACTAAGAATCCGCAAGTTATTAAAAGTCTGTTGTGAAAACAAGAATTGAAAATTAATCAGATTCGCAAAAGAATTAACTGAAAAATAAATGGAAATTTTTGTCATTACTGTTGAGTTGAACAAAAGATTCAGAGCAATCTGTTATTAATTAATCAAAATGACCAAAATGCAATAGCTTGGCCATGGCTAAGAGCTTGATGGACAGCCTAGTGGTGGAGGACCTTTGTCTTACGGATGTTTAACGTAAGGCCCATGCTTTCGTACGCCTCAGTAAATACGTCGACTATGTCCTGGAGTTCAGCCTCTGTAAGTGCGCAGACGCAGGCATCGTCCGGCGTACTGTAGCTCGATGACAGAGGTTGGTGTGGTCTTGGACTGGCCTGGAGATGCCGCAGGTCAAACAGGTTCTGTAGTTTAGTTCCATTCAAGCAAGGTGCTTGTTGACTGTGAGGTGGAGCATGGCGGCGAAAAAGATTGAGAATAGGTTTGGGGTGATGATGCTGCCCTATTTGACCCCGGTCTGTGATGGATCCGTTGGTAAGGATCACGGCCTGCATGTCGTCGTGGAGCAGGCGGAGGATGGTGACGAACTTTTGGGGGCATCCGAAACGGAGGAGGATGCTCCATCGACCCTCGCGGTTGACAGTGTCAAAGGCCTTTGTACGGTCAGGCGCACCAACATCAACATCCTCATCCAGGCTAACATCCCCAGCATTGAAGCACTGACCACACTCGATCAGTTCCGCTGGGTAGGCCACATAGTTCGCACGCCAGACACGAGACTCCCAAAGCAAGTGCTCTACTCGGAGCTCTTTCACAGAAAATGAGCCAAAGGTGGACAACAGAAACGCTACAAGGACACCCTCAAAGCCTTCCTGATAAAGTGCGACATCCCACTGACACCTGGCCCAAGACCGCCCTAAGTGGAGGAAGTGTATCCGAGAGGGCGATGAGCATCTCAAGTCTCAATGCCGAGAGCATGCAGAAATCAAGCGCAGGCAGCGGAAGGAGCATGCGGCAAACCAGTCCCACCAACCCCTTCCCTCAACGACTATCTGTCCCACCTGTGACAAGGTCTGTGGCTCTCATATTGGACTGTTCAGTCACCAAAGAATTCACTTCAGGAGTGGAAGCAAGTCTTCCTCGATTCCGAGCGACTGCATATGATGAAGATGATGATGGGTGAGCAGCTGCAGCTGTGCAAAGGCATCTTTGTGGAGAGTAGGGTGAAGGCAAATATGATGGAATTGGATACTTGACCATAGCTGTTTTGATCAAACCTTTAGACTTGATAAAAATTGAGCTGTTGTAGCAAAATGTCAGCGGTGGGTCAGTGGGTAGCCCTCTTGCCTTCTGAGTTAGGACGTTGTGGGTTCAAGTCCCACTCCAGGGACTTAAGCACAAAACTGAGGCTGACACTCCCAATGCAATACTGAGGGAGTGCTGCACTGTCAGAGGTGACATTAAACCGAGGTCCTGCCTGCTCTATCAGGTGGGCGTAAAAGATTCTATGGCAGTATTTTGAAGAAAAGGAGGGGAGTTCTCCCCGGTGTCCTGGCCAATATTTATCATTCGGTCAACATAACAAGAACAGGTTGTCTGGCCATTATCACATTGCTGTGTGTGGGTGCTTGCTGTGTGCAAATTGGCTGCCGCGTTTCCGACATTACAACAGTGACTGCAATTCAAAAGTACTTCATTGGCGTCCAGTGGTCGTGAAAGGCGCTATATAAATGCAAGTCTTTCTTACTTTTTTTTATCAAACAAGTCATAGTAGTCATCGAGGTTATGGAGATTTACCATCAAGCCTTCTCCATGGAAAGCCAAGGTTACATTGCACACAGCTGATGATCACACTACCAAAAGAAGAGCAGTAGGTGGTGCCAAAGATCCTGCATACAGAAATGTACATGTCCATTTAGTAATTATTGGATTACTGGTTAGGAATCTATCATGTTTAGACAAGGTCCATTGGAAGGAAAAATCAAAATATTATAGGAGTAAAATTTTGAGTTTTATGTCAGGATTGATGTAATTACACTTTGAATGGAAGCAGTCCTGTGTAGAACAGCAGTGGCCATGCTGGTACTTAACCACACCGAGAACAAGTTCAGACCTGTTAATAAATTGCTACCAGCAGGGATTGGCCGAAATCAAAACTACATATTGCTGTATTTCTATTAAGTTTTTGATTCATAATTTAATACCAATTTGATGTCAAGGATAAGGAAAACTGGGCTACTGTTCTCGAGACAAGAAAACATTGTGAACATAATTGTATCCATGAGGGAAATAAGCACTTTGAGTTCTATCAAGCTATCCTTGTCAAGGTTGGTAAGGATATATTAGTTTGCTGACAAGAATTTAGAAACATGCCTTTATCGCCAATAAATGATGTAACGATATTGTAATTAGACAACCAATTAAATCAAGACTAGATGAGTGAGTAAGTCTGCAAAATAGAGATTATAAGAAAAAGCTTCTTCATTCAATGCTGGATTTTTAGGAAAAATAAAATAAATAAAAGAACAGACTGTGATTGATCAAAAATATTTTGTATAGACAATGACAATCTTTAACTAACTCTAACTCACATGTATATATTTTCTAGTGGCAAATTATCACCTTTTTCCAGATAAACACCGTTGAACATGGTTGATGGTACTTGTTATGTCTGCAATGTACTTATGAATGACTCCACAATGTACTTATGAATGACTCAAACTGTAGTGACCTTGGTCCTTTATTTGTAACTCCAGAGTGAGGCAGCCGCATGCTGGCTACCCTTTTATACAGCCTCTGTCAACAGGGCAGGAAATCCCGGTCTCCACCAGTTACACCCTCTAGTGGTGCCAGCATAGTAGATACGCAGTGTAAACCTTATTGACAGTACATCAGGTAAACAAGTCTCCATCTTATGCAACTATACAGTGACTACACAGAGAGTATATCTATAGTCTGCATATATAATAGTATTTACATAGAATGACATGGAATGTACTGCACAGAAACAGGTAATTCAGCCTAACTGGTCTGTGCCGGTGCTTATCCTCCACATGAACTTCCTCCCACATTCTCTTCATCTAACCCTGGCAACATAACCCTCTTTCACCCTTGTGTGTTTAGCGAGCTTCCCCTTAAAATACATCTGTGCTAGTCGCCCCAACTACTCCTTGTGGTAGCGAGTACCACTCTCTGGGTAAAGAAGTTTCTCCTGAATTCCCTATTGGACTATGTAATATTTGTGGCTCCGAGCTTTTTTCTCTCCCACTACTGGAAACATCTTTTAATCTTAAAGACTGCTATTAGGTCACCCCCTCAGCCTTTTCCTTTCGAGAGAAAACAGCCCCAGCCTATTTAATCTTTCCCGATAGGTATAACCTTTCAGTTCTGGAATCATACTTTGTAAATCATATAAAGCAGGACTTAGATTTATATAGCGTCTTTCACGATCACCACACGTTTCAAAGCGCTTTACAGCCAATGAAATATTTTTGAAGTGTAGTCACTATTGTAATGTAGGAAACACGGCTGCCAATTTGCGCACAGCAAGCTCGCACAAATAGCAATGTGATAATGACCAGATAAACTGTTTTGGTTATGTTGATTGAAGGATAAATATTGGCCAGGACAACCGGGGATAACTCCCCTGCTCTTCTTTGAAATAGTGCCATGGGATCTTTTACGGTCCACTTGAGAGAACAGATGGAGCCTCAGTTTAATGTCTCATCCAAAAGACAGCAACACCGACAATGCAGCGCTCCCTAAGTATTGGACTAGAGTGTCGGCCAAGACTTTTGTGCTCAAGTCCCTGGAGTGGGACTTGAACCCGCAACCTTCTGACTCAGAGGCAAGAAGTGCTACCCACTGAGCCACAGCTCACATGTGCAGCTTCTCCAGTGCCTCTATATCCTTTTTATAATATGGAGACCAGAACTGTGCACATAATTCCTGTGCTATCATTTTTATCCCTGCTTCTCAGCACAGATGATCTTGCAAAGTCATTTTAATTACATGAAGGAGTGTAGGGAGGAGCAGCAATTATTCTAAGGTTTCAGGATGCTCCGCTGAGATTTGTTGCTATAGTTAATACTTTGGCACTGGTAATGTTTACACTGCTAGAAATGTAAATCAAACTACGGCAGTGTGAAAGAGAGACGGAAGCTAGGGTTTTGCGTCTTGTTAATAGCGGCATTTCTCTATCTTCCGCACGTAGCACAAGTATGTTGGCAACTCTTGTTTTAAGGGGACTTGACATATGGGACATAGTTACAATCTGAGGGGATTTCACTAGCTTACCAGTTACAGATGCCAATTAAAAAATAATGCCAAAATGTAGCACTGACAGCAGTGGAGAATTCATTTTAAAAAGTTTAAATCTAACATTCGCCATTTGAAAAAAATCAAAGACGCCAACCACACAGCAATCAAATCTCGGAGGGGGAGAAGATATGTCAAGCATTAGCAGACAGAATCTAAATGAGGAGATAAAATGCTAATTAGGTTCAGTAATTAAAAGTTATTTAATTTTTAAGTGTAGTGAAATATACGGTCAAAGATGCATTATTAATGATTATGAAATGCTGCCTTGCCCATTAAAATTGCAACAACCCATTGATTAAGCAAACTTATTCGGGTAAGTTTGACAAACTTAGGTTCCCAGCACCAAGCTCAGCTCAACAACACTTCGGGAATTCGAGTATGGAGCTTGGCAAGGCTACAGCATTGTCCATTGACTGGAAGGTCTGTTGGAGCTCATTGAACTCCATATCCAATTTCTCGACATCTGCTACCGCATGTCAAAGTTCCACATTAGAAATGCAGATTCATAAAATTGCTCCTATTAACTCGTACAATTGTGTGCACAGGTTGAAATGTTGATCTTTTTTGTGATATGTAAAATGTTAAAACATACGGGCATGTATCTTTTTCACTCTGAGCTTTTTCAGGACTGGTGTGCGCAATGGATACATTAGTCACGATCAGCTTTTCTTCCATCTCCCCTGAAGGATATAACCAGCGAGCAGCTAAGCCATGCAACAACAACAACTTGCATTTATATAGCGCCTTTAACGTAGTAAAATGTACCACGTCGCAGGAGAGTCTATCAAACAAAATTTGACACCGATCCATGTAAGGAGGTATTAGGACAAGTGATCAAAAGCTTGGTCAAGAAGTAGGTTGTAACGAGTGTCTTAAAGGAGGAAAGAGAGGTAGAGAGGCAAAGATGTTTAGAGAGGAAATGCCAGAGCTGGGGCCTAGACAACTGAAGGCATGGCCGTCAATGATGAAGCGAAGGAAATCGTGTATGTCCAAGAAACCTATGCAGGGTGGGGGCGCGTTGGGGGAAGAAGGTCAGGTACTTGGGCAGTGGGAGGTCAGGAAGCTGGGGTGGGAGGGAGCAGGTCAGGAACTTGGGCCAGGTTTGGGGGGTGGGGGAAGGTAAGGCACTTGTATGGGGTGGGGAGGTGCGTAGGTTAAGAGCTTGATTGTGGGCAGTGAGCAGGTCAGGAACTTGGCCGGGGAGGGGAGTAGATCAGGAACTTAGACAGGCGGAGGATGTCAGCAATTTGGCCGGTGGGGGCAGGAACATGTTTGGTGGAGGGCGGGGGGGGGAGTTGGAGAAGGTCTTAACCCACGAGGATGAGCCTTGTCGGTTCCAAGTGAGCTCTTGCACTTTGCAAAGCAACTGATTAATTTGGCAGAGAGAATCTGATTGCACATTCCAGAGAAACTGCTGGGTGTGTCTTGTCCTCCAAGGGGACCAATCAGAGCTTTAAGTGTTGCAAAGTAACACGTCCAATTTTAAAATCGATGCGTTACCAGACCGGGTCTAATGCAGCTCAGCGTGTTCGGATATGGGCAGCAGAGTTTTGGATGAGCTTACGTTTACGGAGGATGGAAGGGGAGAAGCCAGCTGGGGAGAGCATTGGAATAGTCGAGTCTTGATATAACAAAGGTATGGATGATGCTTTCAGCAACAGATGGGCTGAGGCAATAGCGCATCATAGAACCATAGAAAATTCCGATACAGAAGAAGACCATGGTGTCCGTGTCGGTCTAAAAAAGCTACACAGCCAAATCCCACTGTCCAGCTCTTGGTGCATAGCCCTGTAGGTTACGGCTCTTTATTGCACATCCAAGTACATTTTAAATGTGATGAGGTTCTCTACCTCTACCACCCTTTCAGGCAGTGAGTTATAGACCCCCACTACCCTCTGGGTGGAAAAAAATGTCCTCATCTCCCCTCTTATCCTTCTATCAACGACTTTAAATCTATGACCCCTGGTTATTGACCAAGGGAAATAGATCCACCTATCCATTCTATCTAGGCCCCTCATAATTTTATACCTTAATTAAATCTCCCCTCAGCCTCCTCTGTTCCAAAGAAAACAACCCCAGTCTATCCAATCTTTTCTCATTGCTAAAATGTTCCAGTCCTGACAACATCCTTGTAAATCTCCTCTGTGTAATCACACCTTCCTATAATGTGGTGAGCAGAACTGTATGCAGTACTCCAGCTGCGGCCTAACTAGTGTTGAATACAGTTCTCACATAAGCTCCCTGCTCTTATATTCAATGCGGAATTGGGCAATGTTATGGAGGTCTTGGTGATGGAGCGGATCTGGGGTCAGAAGCTCAGCTCAGGGTCAAATCAGATACCGAGGTTGCGAACAGTCTGGCTCAGTCTGAAGCAGTGGCCAAGGAGAGGGAAGCGTCAGTGGCTAGGGAACAGAATTTATGGCTTGAGCGAAGACAATGGCTTCGGTCTTTCCAATGTTTAATGGGAGGGAATTTCTGCTCATCCAGTACTGATTGGATAGCTCCTAAGTGCAAATCCCTATTGTTAGCTGGGGCGCTTGTAAAGCATTCTAACTGGCCTCAGTGTCCTTAGAGTAGGGAAAGAAAGAAGAAAGAAAGAAAGACTTGGATTTATATAGTGCCTTTCACCACCACCGGATGTCTCAAAGTGCTTTACAACCAATGAAGTGCTTTTGGAATGTAGTCACTGTTGCAATGTAGGAAACGCAGCAGCCAATTTGTGCACAAGCAAGCTCCCACGATCAACCAGGGTTCTCACTGCTGATCCAAAGACCTCTGCTGGAAATATATGGCTGTAAACTCTGGGGGAGACCCCACCTGCTCACTCAGGTGGGCATAGAATATCCCACGGTGTATATCAACTATTCCAACAGGAGACAGACAGAAAGAACCTCTGCGAAGACAGGAGTTTCTGAGCGGTCCCCCTTGCCTCCCCAAAATAAGTCCCAAGAGTTATTGGGATATGGACTCCCCCATAACTGCTCTCAGTTTGTCTCCTGAACTACTTCATGAAGAGTGGGACTGAAGCATGAGAAGCCATACCCAGCAGCGTGCCCAAGGGCCGACCAAACCCGGGAGGTATACGTGAGGAACTAGCCTAGCACCTCGAGAGGTAGGAACAACACTGGTTATGTTACTAGTCACCATATCGTTGACTGATTTTGAAAATATCACATTGCCATGACAAATTGACAGCTGGAAAGGGATATTACAGTTTTCATAAAACAACAAAAACAACTTGCATTTATATAGCACCTTTAACGTAGTGAAACATCCTAAGGCGCTTCGCAGGAGTATTATGAGATACAAAATTGACACTGAGGCGCATAAGGAGAAATTAGTGCAAGTGACCAAAAGCTTAAAGAGGAAAGACTTGCATTTATATAGCGCTTTTCATGGCCATTGGATGTCCTACAGCCATTGAAGTAATTTTGAAGTGTAGTCACTGTTGTACTGTACGAAAAGCTGGGTCAAAGCAGTAGGTTTTAAGTATGTCTTAAGGGAGGTAGAGGAGTGAAGAGGTTTAGGCAGGGAATTCTAGAGCTTAGGGCCTAGGCAACAGAAGGCACGGCCACCAATGGTTGAGCGATTATAATCAGGGATGCTCAAGAGGGCAGAATTAGAGGAGTGCAGACATCTCGGGAGGTTGTGGGACTGGAGGAGATTACAGAGATAGGGAGGGGCGAAGCCATGGAGGGATTTCAAAACAAGGATGAGAAATTTGAAATCGAGACGTTGCTTAACCTGGAGCCAGTGTAGGTCAGCGAGCACAGGGGTGATGGGTGAGCGGGACTTGGTGTGAGTTAGGACAGGAGCAGCCAAATTTTGGATCACCTCTAGTTTACGTAGGGTAGAATGTGGGAGGCCAGCCAGGAGTGCGTTGGAATAGTCAAGAATAGAGGTAACAAAGGCATGGATGAGGGTTTCGGCAGCGGATGAGCTGAGGCAAGGGCGGAGATGGGCGATGTTAAGGAGGTGGAACTAGGCGGTCTTAGTGATGCTGCGGATAAAAGGAACTAATATGGGGGAGTACAATTATTGGTAGCAGATCCAACCACACTCCCTCACGCAGTTGTACAGAGAAAAATATGAAATCATATGTGAGATCTGTGCAGCTAAGTACATATATGTAAACCATAGCATGATTAAAGATTGTACTGTTAATGCTGCAGCACTCCAATCTGAAAATCAGCAATAGTTGATAACAAAGGCAGATGGAAGATATTTAATGTATGTTTGATATTAATAAATAACGTTCAGCTGATCCCTTGATGCTGTAATTCATAGCATCAATTCCCAGCTGTGGGATAATTTTAAATGACATCTGTCAGCGCTGTGGACAATTAACAGACCTTTGATTAATAATTTATCCAACGTTACTGCCATTAACTTTAGTTGAAATGTAAAACTATTTAAATGGTCGTTTGAATCATATCAAGCTATTACTGCTGGTATTTCAACAGAGTTTCTGAAATGTAAAGCCTAGTGACATCTGAGGGTTCAATTTCTATTAAAAGTTTTGTCAAGGGCAGGATTAGAAAATAATCGTTTTTTTTAAGAAAGGGAATAACATCAAATTGTTGCAGATAACTGCTCAATCCCAATTCTCGATCTAAAACTGATAGAAGTGATATTTAAAATAAAATCCGTAAAATAAATTGATCCGAGTATGTAGAAAAAGAAATCCGACCTGAACTTTGAAATAATCAAAATGTTTAGAGATTGGGGGTCAGAGCCTTCGAGGAGCAAAGAGGCTGTAGCAGTTGGAATTATCAAACAGGCCTCACTTTACTCAGCGGACAAATGCCAGGACTTACAAGGGTTTAAACCCCCCAAAACTGCTGGCTCATCCCTGATCCCTTACAGGTCAGGCCTCCCTTTTGTTCTTCAAACATAAATATGCGATTCAAGCCAGCAATGTGCAGTGTGGGCTGGATTTTAGGCTTTTCTGTTTGCGGGTGAAAACATAGGAAGAGGCGAGAAAGTTACCGGCCGCGAATAGTTTGCGATTTGGTAAGGAAGTTTTGGCATTTGGGCCCTGCGTCATGGGATGCAGAGCGATGGGAGGCGTTGTACACTTTTCGAGGCATAAAAATGGGAAACTCGCGAACTAAACTGCCGGGCCGTGTGTGCGATCCAAGAGAGGCCTGGGGAGGGGGGAACCTAAAATACAACACAAAAACATTCCCAAAACATTGCCCACACCACCACAACACAAATCGCTGAAAAAATTAAAAGAACTTACCCCTCCATTACCTTCCTGACCGCTGCCGGCTATGCCGGACCGCTCTGATTTCCCAGGCGGTCATTGCGGGCGCCCTTCCGGTTTGGACGGATCGGGCAAGTGGCCAAACTACGGCTGGTGTCGCAACGAAAGGCATTGCACACCAGGCACAGTTCTTCCCGGCGGTGCCGCATAAACGGACAGGAGGATCACGAAGGGGCGCAGGAGACCTGAACGCCATCCTTCACACCGTTCCGGGGCGAAACCGGAAAATCCAGCCCAATGGCTGCTTCAATGGATGGGTTTAAGGGCCGAAGATGGGTATATAGAGTTAGGTCGCAGATCACCCATGCTCTTATTGAATGGCGGAACAGGCTCGAGGGCTGAATGGCCTCCTCCTGATGCTATACTCCTAAGTTCCAATGTCTACTCCTCCTCAGTACTTCAGCACAAGCGCGCAGAATTAAATTGAATTAATTTAACACCACAAGCTTCACTTTGGGAAAAAGTAATTTTTAGTACTGTGCTAACAATTGCTTTTAGTATATCAAAATGAAAATCATAGGCACAGTTATATTGTTGATGCTGATCATTTCTAAAGGAACTGATTGCCTTACACAATTTATTTATTAAATTGCTCTCCCATTACTCCCTCCAGATGCTTATAGAGGACATCACAGCACACAGGGAGGTTCTCTTCGCTTTGCAAGGGCAGAAGAGACCTCTCCAGGAGATCAACACAGTCTGTTGCACATTGCAGAGGATGTGGTCATGAGGACCTGGGTGTCATGCCACAATCATTTCAATGATCTCAGTGGATCATGAAGCATTAGTAGAAAGCCACACTCAACCTCATCCTGCTGTGCCTCTCATCACATCCCCATCACTCTGCCTTCCCTACACTATCCCTGTCCATCCTTACCCACACCAACTTACCTTGCGCCTCCACCCATCCCTCTCTCTCTTTCCACATTATCACACCCCTCACGCTCACCCTCATCCTAGTGCAATCACACACAACACACAAGGGTCGGCACTTGGGTGTTTTATGCAATGTTCATCTAAAGTTTCTGTTAATGTGTTGTCAAACATTCAAAACTTTATTTACAATACTTTGCCTTCTTGGACAGCTTTGTGCGCACTTTTGGACGTGGCTTAGTGAGTTGCGGTGAATGGTGAGACATAACGTTAACCCCCGCAATGGTGGTGAGTGTGAAAGGAATGGGTTGGCATTGTAGGGATGCTTTATGGTGTTGGTGTGGGGTGGTGCCAACCTGGCACACCATGTAACAGCCAGGGTATACAGCGTCAAGTGAAGAAAATGTGGCCATGGTGAGGCTATTCTTGGCATCCCGGGCAACAACGTAGTGAGGTGTTGATGTCCTGTGTCCTGTGCAGACTCAGGTGATTGCGGAGAAGGTTGGTGTTTTTGTTGTTGGTGCTGCTGGTGTGCCCAGTGCTGTTGGTACCGGGGATGATCGTGGTGGGATTCTGAGGACCAAGGTGAGAGAGTATAAAGGGCAGCTATGCTGATGGAATAGATGGCAGGTGAAGTAGAGGTGACAGACGCGATCTGTCAATGGTGAGAGAGGTAATGAGGTCAGACTGGATGGAGACATGTGTAAAGACTTGCAGTATGTTGATTCTGTTGTGGAAATGCAGTGAGGAAGAGCTTGTGGCTGAGGTAAGATATCTCTGTAAGATGAGAGCTTTCATCTGACATTTGAAGCTGTCGACACATCAGCTGATTCAATGGCCACTGATCTCCCGCCTCAGCTTCACCTGCCATCTATTCCATCAGCATGGGTGCCCTTTACACTATCTCACCTTGGTCCTCAGAATCCCACCATGATCAGCCCTGATACAAGCAGCACCGGGCACACCAGCAGCACTAACAACAACAAAACCAACCTTCTCCGCAATCACCTGAATCTGCACAGGACACAGGGCATCAGCACCTCACCGTGTTGTGGTCTACCAACAACGTGAAACTCGTGGGTGAGCTGTCAAATTCAAAAGGTAAGTTTAAAACCATTGTTCTGTGGCTGTAAACAAGCCACCAATTGGCTCCACCGCCTCTGCCTGCCGGGTCTGCTCAGCGATGCCAGACCCGACATCGGGAAAGGCAAATGTGCGCGATTTGACAGCGGCTTCCTGACCCAAATGTCAATCAGTTCACATTTAACTGCTGCCCGCCACCGATCCCTCCCGCTGAGCATCAGAAAAATTCCGGCCTTGCTATTTTTTCCCAAGTCCTCAGTCTGTATCATGGTTGCCAACAGCTTCTCTGGAATCTGGGTCTATATTCTTCCAAATTTTGCTCAACCTTCCAAATGCCGTTTTTGCTTCTTATCTCTTCTCAACACTTGCTTTGCTCTGGGACCTTGGATCCCAAATGACAGACTGTGTTGCCTGGTCCAAAGCTCTCGCCATTTATTTGTGTGTCTCTTCTCATTGATCCCGTGCTATGTATCAGTGCTTTTGTTTCCTTTGGAGTTCATTTTATTTCCAAAACAGTTGCTTTACGTAGCCAGCCTGTCCTTCAGTTCCTGTACTGCTCTATCATTTTCAACCGTCCTTCATGTTATTAAATGTTTCTGTCTCTAACTCATATGCCACTTTGAAAGCCTTTGAGGGTGTTGCTCATAATTGCATCAGAATATATTGAACAGGTAGGGAAGGTCTTTGCCTTTTTATGCTGAATTCTTCCGTGAGTCCTTAGGGTAATGCCATGGTCACACTCTGTTTGTCTTCAGGACTCTTGTGGTATGATTGGGGAATTCCATCTGTTTCATTGCCTCAGCTGCTGTCTTTTTTATATTCACTTACATGCAGATGATTTTTCTTGTCTTGCCCAAGCTTCAGATGTACACCTGGTCTGCAGTTCCTGCTTCTTATGTCCCAAATTATAGGACTCATACAAAGGAACACCAAGGTCTCTTGCAGTGCACTAGGAGATCTTCAGGTTCCTGAAGGCCCTGTATAGAGCCCGAGTTTCAAGCAGTGCAAATGTAGATGTATTTAAAATAAAATTGTACTGTACATTTTTATCCCTGGTTGTTTAGTTGGGAGGAGGCGTATGAGTTTCTGTGGAGTTATTTATACATTCAAACCTTGTAGTTGAATGGAAAGGGCACAGGCCTCATTTATTCTCTGGGGTATGGGGTTATTATATATATTATTATATGGGGTGGGGACACACGGTTTTGTAGTGGTGATCTGTCTATTTGATTGCTTGTAGATTGCAGGAAAAAAGGTAGGTGATCTCGTGGCAATAGTGATGCATCTACACAACGTTACAGAAGGTCCTTGGGCGAATCCTGCTGATGTGGTTTTAAAATTTATTCAGAGACACTGATGAACATGATTAAGAGCTGCTCTGATTCTGGCAAGCCTTATATACCAGACTCCAGAGATTCACAAATCATATTTTGTCCTCTTCAAAGCTAAAAGCCAAAATGCACCCTAACGATCAGTTTTAATCAATATGGCACCCACTGTTCAGGATCAGACTAATCTGATCTCACTTAGTGTAAGTGACTGGTGCTAGACATTAATCCATTATTTAGCTCTGTACTCTATCATCATTATTTTGCAAGCTTAGCATCATTGGCGTGAAAATCCATTGCTCTGAAATAATATCATGTAAAATATTGCTTTCACTTTGTTTTTTATTTGTTCCGGGATGTGGGCATTGTCGTCAAGGCCAGCATTTATTGCCCATACCTAATTGCCCTTGAGAAGGTGGGGGTGAGCCGCCTTCTTGAACCTTGTGGTGAAGGTACTCCCACAGTGCTATTAGGAGGGAGTTCCAGGATTTTGACCCAGCGACGATGAAGGAACGGCAATATACTTCCAAGTCAGGATAGTGTGTAACTTGGAGGGGAACTTGCAGGTGATGGTGCTCCCATGTGCCTACTGCCCTTGTCCTTCAAGGGGTAGAGGTCGTGGGTTTGGGAGGTGCTGCAAAAGAAGCCTTGGCGAGTTGCTGCAGTGCCTTTTATAGATAGTACACACTGCAGCCACGGTGGTGGAGGGAGTGAATGTTGAAGGTGGTGGATGGGGTGCCGATCACGTGGGCTGCTTTGTCCTGAATGTCTTGAGTGTTGGTGCTGCACTCGTCCAGGTAAGAGGAAAGTATTCCATCACACTCCTGACTTGTGCCTTGTAGATGGTGGAAAGGCTTTGGGGAGTCAGGAGGTGAGACACACACCACAGAATATCCAGCCCCTGACCTGCTCTTGTTGCCACAGTATTTATGTGGCTGGTCCACCTTATTTTAATAATTAAAGCTATAGTTAGACTGACTACTGCGTAAATATGCTGGAATATTGGTTGTAAATCTTTATGAGAAGAAATTTCCCAATGTTGGTGCTTAACCTAGGAATTGACCTTGATTTCAAAATGAAGTTAGTACTCATTTCTAGAATCACAGAATCATAAAATAGTAGAGCACAGAGGGAGGCCATTCAGTCCATCCAGCTAGTCCCACTCCCCTGCTAAAAGTATTGTCATCACACCCCATGCTATCTGCATTATTTTTGAGTTGAATCTGAGCATGAAATTCAGAAATTCATAATATTGGTGATACATTACATGTTGAACCTGCCTTATCCGGAACCCTCGGGACCTGGCCTGTTCTGTATAAGGGATTTTTCCAGATGAGGAGTGGTCATGTTATTGGATGGTACAGGTAATGAGCAATCGGGACTGGCTGGCTTGGGGCTGGGAGTGCGGCAGAGAGCTCATGGGGTGGGGGTGGGGGGTGATGGATCGTGGGGTCAGGCCAGCGATTGCGGGAGCCAGCAGCGAGGAAGGACTTTGTTCAATTTGTTCATGTCGGAGTTCTGCGCATGCGCCACCTGGTGGCCGGGAATGGTTGTGGATGAGGGGTGGTTCTGGATAAGGGAGTTCTGGATAAGGGAGGTTCAACGTGCACTCCCATAATTCACTTACACGTGCTCTGTTCTTGTTTCACAGGTCTTACACCTTTATTGCACCATTTAGAAATAATTGATGAAGACACTATTTGATGAATAGTTTTCCGGATGCCCTGGCTAATATTCCCCACTCAACTAAAACCACCTATAAACAATTGCCTGGTCATTTATCATAACTATTTGTGACATATTGCTGGGGCAGAAGTGGTGTTATGTTTGCCTCTGAGTTACAGTTAACTGCAATTAAAAAGTGAAGTGGTTTGACAGAAATGTTTATATATATATATATATATGATTGTTCTCCTTAGAGCAGAGACGGCTCAGAGGAGATTTGATAGAGGTGTTTAAAACCATGAGGGGTTTAGATATAGTAAATAAAGAGAAATTGTTTGCAATGGCTGAAGGGTTGATAATCAGAGGACACAGATTTAAGGTAATTGGCGAAAGCACCAGAGGCGACGTGAGGAAAGAGATTTTTACACAACGAGTGGTTAGGATTTGGACTGCACTGCCCAATAGGGTGTGGAAACAGATTCAATAGTAGCCTTGAAAGGGGAATTAGATAAATATTTGAAGGAGAAAAACATTGCAGGGATAAGGGGAAAGAGCCAGGAAGTGGGACTAACTGGATCGCTCTTCCAAAGAGCCAGCACAGACTCGATGGGCCGAATGGCCTCCTTCTGTTCTGTACTATTGTATGATTCTGTATGAACGACTATAGAAATGAGTACCAACTTAACTTTAGAATTATGGTCAATTCCTTTGTTCTGGACTTTAACATTCAACTCTGAGAAATTCATCCTCGGAGAGATTTACAACCAATTTTCCAGCATATTTACGCAGCAGTCAGTCGAACCATTGCATCAATGATTTAAATGAAAACAAAAAATAAATAGATGAAGCATTGTCTCTGGCTTTAATAGTTCTGCCATTAATTCACCCGTCAGGAGCACATATGAGCAATTTGGGCAACCGTGACTCAGAATTTTCCTGCATTAATTTACACCCACAGAAGGCATTCAAGTCTCTGACATTCTGCCACGAGATGTGAGGCTTCCCACTGGGATTGCAATGTTGGAAAATGTGTTTGCTTAAACACAGTTATCATTCAATGCGAGAAGGATTCCAATGCCTTGACTGCTTCATAAATCCATGGAGAATTGTACCTCTCTGATTCTTTTTATTCTCCAATAATGTATATGGGGGTCAGGTTCCCGCTCACGTCCGCCTGTAGCATCAACGCAATCCGCATGCAATCGGCCGAACCAGCGCGAAAAGACAGGCGACTTTGAAACATACGTTATGCTCAACCAACCTGCGCTCGTGTTTGCCGCGATCTTTAACACTGGTTTAAGATTCGGGATCTGGCCCTGCCCACAAAACAGGCCACGCCCCTAGGTTGAAATTGCGAGAATGTGCCAATTGCCCTGGTTCTCGAAGGCACTTGAAATTGCACTCATGTTCCTCGGAGCGCAGGCACTAGTGGGCACATTTTAATCGTTTTTTTAATCATATCACAAAATATTGACAATGAAATGATTAAACTATTGGAAGTAATTTTATGATTTGAAATCAGGTTACTCGCAAGTGGAGGACTGGCCACACTGATTAAAAATGCTTGTTTTTGCAATAAACCCATTTTCAGCTGTATTAATAAAACTGCACCGGGTTACCCCTCTTAACACAAGGAATATTTTTTTAATAGAAAGGGAAAACAAAGAAACAATTACGTTCTCTTACGTTGCCCGATTGCGCTGGTTCGTGGAAGAGATTACGCTTGCGATAAAGCAAATTAACTTTAGCAGAAACTTGAACTGTAACTTAACCGGTGCAATTTTGTGTGTACTTTGTCATAATTTCCTGATTGTTTTCACAGTGCCGGGAGATGAAGCGAGCCGAGAGATGAGAGACACAGGATGCAGCTTACTCACGGTTGCGGCTTCTAGCCAGAGTATAAGTGGTAATATAAGTCTCAATTCTTCTCTGTAAACTGCTGCTTGAATACTGACTGTTATGTATTGAGTCTTGTTTGTGCTGAAGGAAGTTAAATCACTGTCTCCAATACTCAAATCATGTGGAACCAGCTTCTCTCTGGGATCTTATAACGTACACACATTTCAGAGGTGCCTATTACTGGTACTATTACAAAAGGAACATTTTCATTTCCCTACAGCAAGATTCAGTAATGGTAAACAAGCCAGGTTGTGAACATAGTCCTCTGCCATTTAAGTTCTGCAATCATAATTGAAAAAACTATCTTAAATGAATTATATTTCAAACTATCTTTGTCAAAGATCAGAAAGAAAGAATGAATAAATTTATATTCATACAGCACCTTATCAAAACCTCAAGATGTCTCAAATCACTTCACATTGAATGAATCATTTTGAAGTGTAATCATTTTTGATACGTAGGCGGCAATAGTCTACATTCTTTGGACGCTCACATATGCACATATATATATATATCTACACATATCCATTCACACATACGTACATATGTGTATATATATTTATATAATGTATATATATATATATATATCAAGTCTCTGCTTATCACAACATAAACAGTGTATGCAGAATCTAGCATAAAATGTTATTTATATTGTGCTGGCACCATTTAAACTGACATCTACAGTTCTTGCTCTCCACCCACATACTATTCAACCTCAAAGCTGCTATTTGATTGTGACCGTCAGTAAAAAAAAATATAAGAGCCAATTACCAATATTCTGGTGAAAAATATCAGAATCTAACTTTGGTTAAAAAAAGTTAGAACCAATGGAAATTGCACAATTAGTGATCGCATTCAATATCCATGTAAAGTTCTCAGTACTGCAGTCGTTACACTGGAGTCATTTCAGGCAAACACAGTAAAATGCAAGCATTCAGAACCTGCTGCACTATAGTTGACTGGGTACAATAGCCGACTGCTTGTGGAACTAGATGAGAAACGCAGAGCCCATGAGCTCAAATCTCACAACGAATTCTATAAATAGAGGTAATTTGTGGGCTGGGACCAAAAATAAAAGATTGTTGTAAACACTCGGGTTTAATTTGGTGAAAGGACGTTAAATGGGTGCTGTGCTAATAAGACACGCCTGTTTGAAGGTCTGGTTTTAACCCACAATTCTGGTCCTAATTGCTGTTTACCATAAATTGAATTTTCCTGGAGGCGCTAAAACTAACACCCGCAGATCTGGCATTCGAACGCTGATTTGAAGCAATTTTCGTCCAGCATTTATGTGGGCTCCACGCACCCACTCCTAATGAAGATATGGAGTGGGCTGGCTGGCGCACAGCACCACATTTCTGGATGGCTCAAGGACCGAATGAATGGCTGCGCAGGTTCTTGGATGCAGCACTGGAGGTCCTGCTGGAGGAGTCCCAGAGGAGGAAGGATGTCCTGTACCTGCAAGGGGAAGGACTGCTGTAATGTATGCACCTGTGAGCATGCTCACGGGTTTCTGCACTAGTCTGAAAATGCCCGATCTCAGAAGCTACGTAGAGTCAGGCCTGGTTAGTACTTGGATGGAAGACCGCCTGGGAATACCAGGTGCCGTCGGCTTGGTGTCCACCAGTGCGCTCGTGGCCTTCCTCGAGAGGTGGACGCCGGAGGGACTGGAGTGCATTATCACCCCCGGCAACCAAATTTAAATTTGAGCATTTATTGTTAAAAAATTTTATTGGGTAAAATTTGACCGTTTATTGTTAAAACGTTTTATTGGGTCATTTGTCAGTTTTAGTTCTCCCCTTTAATCAAACTTGATTTATTGTTTTGCAGTAAAATAGTTGTAGAGCTGTTGAAGTGTGAGTGGCTTAGCCAGTCACGTGATGTTCACAAAACTCAATAAAACCCCAGCCAGTTGGGTTCAGAGGATCCACGATGAGGTGGTTATGAGCCCAGTGAATGAACTAGTAATGTGTAGTGTGATTGTTAAACCCTTTGCTTCGATAATACTCATTCTTATCAGTAATGTGTTGCTATGAATTCTTAAGCAAAGAGCCCATGAAGCAAATACTATACAGCTGCCACTTTGCCCTCCTGTCCCACTTTCCTGCAGGCCTCTTGTCCTCCTCCCATTCCTCCTGCCGACCAATGGGGGGACCCCAAGCAAGATGCTGAGAACCAAGCACTCCCTTTCTTCTGGTGACACCTATAAGATGTCCAATAAGGTAGAGCAGCATAGCACTCTTCTGTTTTGGTGAAATCCTCATATAATATCTGGAATAAATGTTGCTGGAGTGTTGGTGGAGTTTTGACAAAATATCCCAGAAAGTCTCCTGATGTGTTTTAGAGGTCCTCTACAAACCTCTCGCAGCAAATGAACAGGTGATATATATTTAAGTAGCGTTCGAAATTCTCAGCAGTGACTTGTTTACTCCCAATCAGCTGGTCGCTTTTCGGCGAGGGCGTTTGTTCAAGCACTATCCACCAAAACGCTGTGCAGCCTCCTTAATGAGCGTTAGCAGGCAACTTTAGTGGCAATCTAGGGGGCCGTACCTAGCACGCGCTTCAACCCCTTTACCAAGATGGCGTCTTGCGCTAAACGTGGGCCAAACCAGCGTTTCGGCTCAAGACTCCCATCTTGCCACCTCGCAGGCTCTTTAGTGCTGAAAGGAGCCATCAAAATTCTCCTCTGAGCCTCTGCACCAGTGACTGAGTCTCCTACCCGGTCTGGCCCTAGTGTGACACCTCTCCTAAACTATGCTTCAGGGCAATGAAGAATGGACTATAATTATTGCTTCTCCAATGCTGCACTCATCCCAAGAATAAATATATTTAAAAAATGGTAACGGTGGAAAGCATTTGATGGAAGCTAAGGGTGATGTGGTCTGGGGTCACCTTAAAATCATCTATGATCTCATAGCATTTACTTGTCTGTGTGATAAGTTCAGGTATTGAAGTCTTAGTAACATAGAAACATAGAAAATGGGTGCAGGAGTAGGCCATTCGGCCCTTCGAGCCTGCACCATCATTCAATAAGGTCATGGCTGACTATTCACCTCAGTACTCCTTTCCTGCTTTCTCTCCATACCCCTTGATTCCTTTAGCCGTAAGGGCCACATCTAACTCCCTCTTGAATATATAGAATGAACTGGCATCAACAACTCTCTGCAGTAGAGAATTCCATAGGTTAACAACTCCCTGGGTGAAGAAGTTTCTCCTCATCGCGGTCCTAGATGGCTTACCCCTTATCCTTAGATTGTGACCCCTAGTTCTGGACTTCCCCAACATTGGGAACATACTTCCTGCATCTAAACTGTCTAAACCCGTCAGAATTTTAAACGTTTCTATGAGGTCCCCTCTCATTCTCCTGAACTCCAGTGAATACAAGCCCAGTTGATCTAATCTTTCTTGATAGGTCAGTCCCACCATCCCGGGAATCAGTCTGGTGAATCTTCACTGCACTCCCTCAATAGCAAGAATGTCCTTCCTCAAGTTAGGAGACCAAAACTGTACACAATACTCCAGGTGTGGCCTCACCAAGGCCCTGTACAACTGTAGCAACACCTCCCTGCCCCTGTACTCAAATCCCCTCGCTATGAAGGCCAACATGCCATTTGCTTTCTTAACCGCCTGCTGTACCTGCATGCCAACTTTCAATGACTGATGTACCATGATACCCGGTCTCGTTGCACCTCCCCTTTTCCTAATCTGTCACCATTCAGATAATCGTCTGTCTCTCTGTTTTTACCACCAAAGTGGATAACCTCACATTTATCCACATTATACTTCATCTGCCATACATTTGCCCACTCACCTAACCTATCCAAGTCACTCTGCAGCCTCATAGCATCCTCCTCGCAGCTCACACTGCCACCCAACTTAGTGTCATCTGCAAATTTGGAGATACTACATTTAATCCCCTCGTCTAAATCATTAATGTACAATGTAAACAGCTGGGGCCCCAGCACAGAACCTTGCGGTACCCCGCAAGTCACTGCCTGCCATTCTGAAAAGTCCCCATTTACTCCTACTCTTTGCTTCCTGTCTGACAACCAGTTCTCAATCCACGTCAGCACACTACCCCCAATCCCATGTGCTTTAACTTTGCACATTAATCTCTTGTGTGGGACATTGTCGAAAGCCTTCTGAAAGTCCAAATATACCACATCAACTGGTTCTCCCTTGTCCACTTTACTGGAAACATCCTCAAAAAATTCCAGAAGGTTTGTCAAGCATGATTTCCCTTTCACAAATCCATGCTGACTTGGACCTATCATATCACCATTTTCCAAATGCACTGCTATGACATCCTTAATAATTGATTCCATCATTTTACCCACTACTGAGGTCAGGCTGACCGGTCTATAATTCCCTGTTTTCTCTCTCCCTCCTTTTTTAAAAAGTGGGGTTACATTGACTACCCTCCACTCGATAGGAACTGATCCAGATTCAATGGAATGTTGGAAAATGACTGTCAATGCATCCGCTATTTCCAAGGCCACCTCCTTAAGTACTCTGGGATGCAGTCCATCAGGCCCTGGGGATTTATCGGCCTTCAATCCCATCAATTTCCCCAACACAATTTCCCGACTAATAAAGATTTCCCTCAGTTCCTCCTCCTTACTAGACCCTCTGACCCCTTTTATATCCGGAAGGTTGTTGGTGTCCTCCTTAGTGAATACCGAACCAAAGTACTTGTTCAATTGGTCTGCCATTTCTTTGTTCCCCGTTATGACTTCCCCTGATTCTGACTGCAGGGGACCTACGTTTGTCTTTACTAACCTTTTTCTCTTTACATACCGATAGAAACTTTTGCAATCTGCCTTAATGTTCCCTGCAAGCTTCTTCTCGTACTCCATTTTCCCTGCCCTAATCAAACCCTTTGTCCTCCTCTGCTGAGTTCTAAATTTCTCCCAGTCCCCGGGTTCGCTGCTATTTCTGGCCAATTTGTATGCCACTTCCTTGGCTTTAATACTATCCCTGATTTCCCTTGATAGCCACGGTTGAGCCACCTTCCCTTTTTTATTTTTACGCCAGACAGGAATGTACAATTGTTGTAGTTCATCCATGCGGTCTCTAAATGTCTGCCATTGCCCATCCACAGTCAACCCCTTAAGTATCATTCGCCAATCTATCCGAGCCAATTCACGCCTCATACCTTCAAAGTTACCCTTCTTTAAGTTCTGGACCATGGACTCTGAATTAACTTTTTCATTCTCCATCCTAATGCAGAATTCCACCATATTATGGTCACTCTTTCCCAAGAGGCCTCGCACAATGAGATTACTAATTAATCCTCTCTCATTACACAACACCCAGTCTAAGATGGCCTCCCCCCTAGTTGGTTCCTCGACATATTGGTCTCGAAAACCATCCCTTATGCACTCCAGGAAATCTTCCTCCACCGTATTGCTTCCAGTTTGGCTCGCCCAATCTATGTGCATAATAAAGTCACCCATTATAACTGCTGCACCTTTATTGCATGCACCCCTAATTTCCTGTTTGATACCCTCCCCAACATCACTGCGACTGTTTGGAGGTCTGTACACAACTCCCACTAACGTTTTTTGCCCTTTGGTGTTCTGCAGCACTACCCATATAGATTCCACATCATCCAAGCTAATGTCTTTCCTAACTATTGCATTAATCTCCTCTTTAACCAGCAATGCTACCCCACCTCCTTTTCCTTTTATTCTATCCTTCCTGAATGTTGAATACCCCTGGATGTTGAGTTCCCAGCCCTGATCATCCTGGAGCCACGTCTCCGTAATCCCAATCACATCATATTTGTTAACATCTATTTTCACAGTTAATTCATCCACCTTATTGCGGATACTCCTTGCATTAAGACACAAAGCCTTCAGGCTTGTTTTTTTAACACCCTTTGTCCTTTTAGAATTTTGCTGTACAGTGGCCCTTTTTGTTCTTTGCCATGGGTTTCTCTGCCCTCCACTTTTCCTCATCTCCTTTCTGTCTTTTGCTTTTGCCTCCTTTTTGTCTCCCTCTGTCTCCCTGCATTGGTTCCCATCCCCCTGCCATATTAGTTTAATTCCTCCCCAAAAGCACTAGCAAACACTCCCCCGAGGACATTGGTTCCGGTCCTGCCCAGGTGCAGACCGTCCGGTTTGTACTGGTCCCACCTCACCCAGAACCGGTTCCAATGCCCCAGGAATTTGAATCCCTCCCTGCTGCACCACTGCTGAAGCGATTCCTACTCTGACTATCACGTGGCACTGTTAGCAATCCCGAGATTACTACTTTTGAGGTCCTACTTTTTAATTTAGCTCCTTGCTCCTTAAATTCGTTTCTTAGGACCTCATCCCTTTTTTACCTATGTCGTTGCTACCAATGTGCACCACGACAACTGGCTGTTCTCCCTCCCTTTTCAGAATGTCCTGCACCTGCTCCGAGACATCCTTGACCCTTGCACCAGGGAGGCAACATACCATCCTGGAGTCTCGGTTGCGGCCGCAGAAACACCTATCTATTCCCCTCACCATTGAATCCCCTATCACTATCGCTTTCCCACTCTTTTTCCTGCCCTTCTGTGCAACAGAGCCAGCCACGGTGCCATGAATTTGGCTGCTGCTGCCCTCCCCTGATGAGTCATCCCCCCCAACAGTACTCAAAGCGGTGTATCTATTGTGCAGGGGGATGACCACAGGGGACCCCTGCACTACCTTCCTTGCACTACTCTTCCTGCTGATCTTCCATTCCCTATCTGGCTGTGGACCCTTCTCCTGCGGTAACATGACAGTGTTACAGACATCACACAGTGAACAGGCATGCCTACACAACAATACTCCTCCCTGAGCATTTTTCATATCCTAGTTGTCATGACCAGGGGAGGTGATCAGTGGTGGGCTATGGGAGGTTGTGGTTGCCAGGTGTGACCCCTGTGCTTGAGGCTGGCCTCGTCCATTTGCCCTCCCTCATACACAAGCCAAGTGGGTGTCACTGTGTATATACTGTGTTGTGGGTAGTTATGGGGTGGTGGGCAGAGCCACAAGACTGGGTGGGCTCCTTGTCCACCAATGGGGATGAGGGTCAGGTCATCCCAGTGTTTGCCAGGGAAGCTGGAGGGTATTGGCCTCATGCTTCTGGTGTTGGCCCTGGTGGTGTAGGGGCTGTAGGGCTGGTCTGGTGCCGGTTGCCCTTGGTGGTGGCTGGGCTGCCCAATGACCACTGTCCCTGTAGTAGGTCTGCTCCCACTGCCTGTGTGTGTGTCCTGCAAGGGGCGTCACATTTGTTCCAAAGGTCCAGGCTACATGGTCAGGTAGCCTGCTGGACCTGGGGGTCTCCCACAGGGGGATTCCATTGGCGTTAGCATGGTCCCTGTAGGACTCAATGTCTTTTGGCAGTGTCCTACCGACATACATGACACCTTAGCTCTGATCACACATAGTCGAGCCTGCATTATACATTCTAACACTTGCATCACTTTTGGGTATCCTGATTTCAACAGACATGGTTACATTAGGCATTTCACAATCTCTATCATTTTTGTTAAGCATAATAAACTTGTTCTCAACCTTACTGACACCTGCATTCATCTCATTAGTCACATTAGTTAAACCAGCATCACAGTTCATGGTTACATTGTGCACATTTCCATTCTTGCACCCTTTAATTGCATCTTTAGCTTTAAAGTCCATGTACTTAAATAGTTGGAACTTCCCCTTTAAATGTTTTTGGTTACCGGTCTCCTTTAAGGGAGCTTTCAAATCCAATTGGCCACTCAATGTTCCATGATGTTCCTCCATGTTGACTCGTGGCATGGAGGAGGTCTGCTGCCTGCTGCTTGGTGTGCTGCAGCCATTTTATGGTGCTCTTTTCTGCCATGTTCTTGTGGTGCTGCAGCCATTTTGTGGTCTTGCTGTAGGCAGGCTGTCGTGCTCTTTTCTTCCACATGCTTGTGGTGCTGCAGTCATTCTGTGGTCTTCTGCAGCCATTTAGTGGTGCTCTTTTCTTCCACATGCTTGTGGTGCTGCAGTCATTCCATGGTCTTGCTGCAGGCAGGCTGTGGTGCTCTTTTCTTCCACAGTACCACTTCACCTGATGTGGACCTGGTTCATCCAATTCCTGCCCAGCAGCGTGGGACCGTCGCCGGCTACAATCCATAGGGGGAGTTTGTGCAACATGCCGCCCTGGGAGACCAGGACATCTACACTGCCAACGATTTGGATTTTACCTTTGGTGTAGGTGAGCAGCTTTGCCAGGACAGGAGACAGTTTTGGTCGAGTGGCAGGATTCCTCCAAATTTTTTCAAAGGTCTTTTGGCTCTTCACAGACTGACTCGCCCCTGTGTCGATCTCCATGGAGACTGGGACCCTGTCGATGTCCACTTCAATCATCCATGGTGAACTTCCAGTGGAGCAGGTAAAAATTCCATACTCCTCTCCCAGGGTTAGAGCAACTTCATCTTTATCCATGTCAGAGCCCCGGTGATTAGCCAACTCATCAGAGGCACAGTGAGTACAGCCTTTTCTGCACATTCTCTGAAGGTGCCCTTTTTCTTTGCGGCCTTTGCATGCATAGTCTTTGTAGCGGCACTGGTGGGCCCTGTGATTTCCTTCACAACACCAGCACGGGGCCATCCGGTTTGCCCCATGTGGCGGACTCAGGGTTGTGGGACTCGGGGCAGCATTTCTGTCTTTAGAAGTGTCCATGCAGTGCACCGTGCTTGCCGATTTAGAGTCCTGGGTCAGTATTCGCCTGGAGTCGTTGGCCGAAACCATGTAAGCCTGGCTCACTTGAATTGCTTTCTGCAGGGTGACCGTGATGTCAGCCAAGAGCAATTTGTGTAGCAGGCCTTCATGGCCGATTCCGATGACAAATATGTCCCTTAGTGCTTCATTAAGGTGGTCACCAAACTCACACGGTACAGCTAGTCTTCTTAAGTGTGCAGCATACTTGGCAATTTCTTGGCCCTCCGTTTGCTGGCAAGTGTAGAACCGGTGCCTGTCTGTGAGGATGCTTTCTTTCGGTTTTAGTTGTTCCTGTATGATTGTTACATGTTCCTTATAGCTCTTGGTGGTTGTCTTCTCTGGGGCTAGTAAGTCCCTAACGAGACCGTAGATGGTGGGCCCACAACTGCTAAGCAGGATGGCCCGGTGTTTGTTCGGTAGTGTGGCCGGTGTGTCCCTATCCAGGTCGTTGGCTATAAAGAAGTGTTCTAATCTTTCCAAAAAAGCATCCCAATCTTCCCCCTCTGTAAATTGCTGAAAGTTGCTGAGGTTAGAAATGTTGAGCGTGTAGTTCGTGATCCCCTATTCCCATCGGCAGTTGTAGTGTATGTAGGCACCTTTAGTAATGACTCCATGAGGCAGGGTGTGGTGCTTAAACTGTGTAGACCTGCAGTCCTTTATTAGCAGCTCCTGAGTGCTGACAACAAGCTGTGTATTCCTTTTTATACTGGGTTACCTGCCGTGTGCAGGCAACCTCTGGGTCTCCAGCAACAGCACCCTCTAGTGTACTGGTAAGGTGTGCACAGTACAAGAGCACATTCAATGTTGCATGACAGTGTTACAGATATCACACAGTGAACAGGCATGCCTACACAACAGTTGTTGCCAAATTAAGTTTATCTAAGGGTTAAGTCATGGCAGGAGCGCTCGGACACATGTTATGCACCTCCTTTACTATGTGGGAAGTCAGAGACGATTCCGGTGTCCCTGACGATTATGTGTGCGGGAAGTGCATCCGCCTGCAGCTCCTGACTGACCGCATTGTGGCACTGGAGCTGCGGGTGGATTTACTCTGGAGCATCCACAATGCTGAGAATGACGTGAATAGCACGTTTAGTGAGTTGGTCTTACCGCAGGTAAAGGGTACACAGCCAGATAGGGAATGGTTGACAAATAGGAATAGCAGTGCAAGGAAGGTAGTGCAGGGGTCCCCTGCGGTCATCCCCCTGCAAAACAGATACACCACTTTGGTTGCTGTTGGGGAGGATGACTCATCAGGGGAGGGCATCAGCAGCCAAGTTCATGGCACTGTGGGTGGCTCTGCTGCACAGGAGGGAAGGAAAAAGAGTGGGAGAGCTACAGTGATAGGGGATTCAATTGTAAGGGGAATAGATAGACGTTTCTGTGGCCGCAACCAAGACTCCAGTATGGTATGTTGCCTCCCTGCTGCAAGGATCAAGGATGTCTTGGAGCAGGTGCAGGGCATTCTGAAAAGGGAAGGTGAACAACCAGTTGTCGTGGTGCATTTAGGTACCAACGATATAGGTAAAAAATGGGATGAGGTCCTCGAATTTGAATTTAGGGAGCGAGGAGCTAAATTAAAAAGTAGGACCTCAAAAGTAGTAATCTCAGGATTGCTACCAATGCCACGTGCTAGTCAGAGTAGAAATCGCAGGATAGCTCAGATGAATACGTGGCTTGAGGAGTGGTGCAGAAGGGAGGGATTCAAATTCCTGGGACATTGGAACCGGTTCTGGGTGAAGTGGGACCAGTACAAACCGGACGGTCTGCACCTGGGCAGGACCGGAACCAATGTCCTTGGGGAAGTGTTTGTTAGTGCTGTTGGGGAGGAGTTAAACTAATATGGCAAGGGGATGGGAACCTATGCAAGGAGACAGAGGGAAGTAGAATGGGGCAGAAGCAAAAGATAGAAAGTAGAAAAGTAAAATTGGAGGGCAGAGAAACACAAGGCAAAAAGGAAAAAGGGCCACATTACAGCAAAATTCTAAAGGGGCAAAGTGTGTTAGAAAGACAAGCCTGAAGGCTCTGTGCTTCAATGCGAGGAGTATTTGGAATAAGGTGGACGAATTAATTGCGCAGAGAGCAGTTAATGGGTATGATGTAATTGGCATCACGGAGACATGGCTCCAGGGTGACCAGGGCTGGGAACTCAACATCCAGGGGTATTCAACATTTAGGAAGGATAGACAGAAAGGAAAAGGAGACGGAGTGGCATTGCTGGTTAAAGAGGAAATTAATGCAATGGTAAGAAAGGACATTAGCTTGGATGATGTGGAATCGGTATGGGTGGAGCTACGGAATACCAAGGGGCAGAAAATGCTCGTGGGAGTTTTGTACAGACCACCAAACAGTTGTAGTAAGGTTGGGGACTGCATCAAACAAGAAATTAGGGGCAATGCAATAAAGGTACAGCAGTTATCATGGGTGACTTTAATCTACATATTGATTAGGCTAACCAAACTGGTGGCAATGTGGTGGAGGAGGATTTCCTGGAGTGTATTAGGGATGGTTTTCTAGACCAATATGTCGAGGAACCAACTCGGGAGCTGGCCATCCTAGATTGCATGATGTGTAATGAGAAAGGACTAATTAGCAATCTTATTGTGCGAGGCCACTTGGGGAAGAGTGAACATAACATGGTAGAATTCTTTATTAAGATGGAGAGTGACACAGTTAGTTCAGAAACAAGGGTCCTGAACTTAAGGAAAGGTAACTTCGATGGTTTGAGGTGTGAATTGGCGAGAATAGACTGGCAAATGATACTTAAAAGGTTGACGGTGGATAGGCAATGGCAAACATTTAACAATCACATGGATGAACTTCAGCAATTGTACATCACTGTCTGGAGTAAAAATAAAACAGGGAAGGTGGCTCAACCGTGGCTAATAAGGGAAATTAAGGATAGTGTTAAATCTAAGGAAGAGGCATATAAATTGACCAGAAAAAACAGCAAACCTGAGGACTGGGAGAAATTTAGAATTCAGCAGAGGAGAAGAAAGGGTTTAATTAAGAGGGGGAAAATAGAGTACGAGAAGAAGCTTGCCGGGAACATAAAAACTGACTGCAAAAGCTTCTATAGATATGTGAAGAGAAACATAGAAACATAGAAAATAGGTGCAGGAGTAGGCCATTCAGCCCTTTGAGCCTGCACCGCCATTCAATAAGATCATGGCTGATCATTCACCTCAGTACCCCTTTCCTGCTTTCTCTCCATACCCCTTGAGCCCTTTAGCCGTAAGGGCCATATCTAACTCCCTCTTGAATATATCCAATGAACTGGCATCAACAACTCTCTGCTGCAGGGAATTCCACAGGTTAACAACTCTGAGTGAAGAAGTTTCTCCTCATCTCAGTCCTAAATAGCCTACCCCTTATCCTAAGTCTGTGTCCCCTGGTTCTGGACTTCCCCAACATCGGGAACATTTTTCCCGCATCTAACCTGTCCCATCCCGTCAGAATCTTATACGTTTCTATGAGATCCCCTCTCATCCTTCTAAACTCCAGTGTATAAAGGCCCAGTTGATCCAGTCTCTCCTCATATGTCAGTCCAGCCATTCCTGGAATCAGTCTGGTGAACCTTCGCTGCACTCCCTCTATAGCAAGAACGTCCTTCCTCAGATTAGGAGACTAAAACTGAACACAATATTCCAGGTGAGGCCTCACCAAGCCCTAGTACAATTGCAGTAAGATCTCCCTGCTCCTATACTCTAATCCCCTAGCTATGAAGGCCAACATGCCATTTGCCTTCTTCACCGCCTGCTGCACCTGCATGCCAACTTTCAATGACTGATGACACCCAGGTCTCATTGCACCTCCCCTTTTCCTAATCTACCGCCATTCAGATAATATTCTGCCTTCGTGTTTTTGCCACCAAAGTGGATAACCTCATATTTATCCACATTATTCTGCACCTGCCATGCAATTGCCCACTCACCTAATCTGTCCAAATCACCCTGCAGCCTCTTAGCATCCTCCTCGCAGCTCACATTGCCACCCAGTTTAGTGTCATCTGCAAACTTGGAGATATTACACTCAATTCCTTCATCCAAATCATTAATATATATTGCAAAGAGCTGGGGTCCCAGCACTGATCCCTGCGGCACTTCACTAGTCACTGTCTCCCATTCCGAAAAGGACCCGTTTATCCCGACTCTCTGCTTCCTGTCTGCCAACCAATTCTCCATCCACACCAGTACATTACCCCCAATACCATGTGCTTTGATTTTGCACACCAATCCCTTATGTAGGACCTTGTCAAAGGCCTTTTGAAAGTCCAAATACACCATATCCACCATTTCTCCCTTATCAACTCTACTAGTTACATCCTCAAAAAATTCCAGAAGATTTGTCAAGCATGATTTCCCTTTCATAAATCCATGCTGGCTTCGACCAATGCTGTCACTGCTCTGCAAAAGCGCTGCTATTTCATCCTTAATAATTGATTCCAACATTTTCCCCAGTACTGATGTCAGGCTAACCAGTCTATAATTATTGTTTTCTCTCTCCCTCCTTTTTTAAAAGGTGGTGTTACATTAGCTACCCTCCAGTCCATAGGAACTGCTCCAGAGTGGATAGACTGTTGGAAAATGATCACCAATGCATCCACTATCTCTAAGTACTCTGGGATGCAAACAATCAGGCCCTGGAGATTAATCATCCTTCAATCGCATCAATTTCCCCAACACTATTTCCCGCCTAATAAGGATATCCTTCAGTTCCTCCTTCTCACTAGACCCTCGGTCCCCTAGTACCTCCGGAAGATTATTTGTGTCTTCCTTCGTGAAGACAGAACCAAAGTATTTGTTCAATTTGTCTGCAATTTCTTTGTTCCCCATTATAATTTCACCTGAGTCCGACTGCAAGGGACCTACGTTTGTCTTCACTAATCTTTTTCTCTTCACATATCTATAGAAGCTTTTGCAGTCGTTTTTTATGTTCCCGGCAAGCTTCCTCTCGTACTCTATTTCCCCCCTCCTAATTAAACCCTTTGTCCTCCTCTGCTGAATTCTAAATTTCTCCCAGTCCTCAGGTTTGCTGCTTTCTCTGGCTAATTTATATGCCTCTTCCTTGGATCTAACACTATCCTTAATTTCCCTTGTTAGCCACGGTTGAGCCACGTTGCCTGTTTTGTTTTTACTCCAGACAGTGATGTACACTTGTTGAAGTTCACCCATGTGATCTATAAATGTTTGCCATTGCCTATCCACCGTCAACCCTTTAAGTATCCTTTGCCAGTCTATTTTCGCCAATTCATGCCTCATGCCGTCGAAGTTAGCTTTCCTTAAGTTCAGGAACTTAGTTTCTGAATTAACTGTGTCACTCTCCATCTTAATAAAGAATTCTACCATATTATGGTCACTCTTCCCCAAGGGGCCTCACACAACAAGATTGCTAATGAGTCCCAAAAAGATATATCGGTTAGCCTGACATCAGTAGTGGGGAAAATGTTGGAATCAATTATTAAGGATGAAATAGCAGTGCATTTGGAAAGCAGTGACAGGATCGGTCCAAATCAGCATGGATTTATGAAAGGGAAATCATGCTTGACAAACATTCTGGAATTTTTTGAGGATGTAACTAGTAGAGCGGACAAGGGGGAACCAGTGGATGTGGTGTATTTGGACATTCAAAAGGCTTTTGTCAAGGTCCCACAAATGAGATTGGTTTGCAAAATCAAAGCACATGGTATTGGGGGTAATATGGATAGAGAACTGGTTGGCAGACAGGAAGCAGAGAGTCGGGATAAATGGGTCCTTTTCAGAATGGCATCCAGTGACAAGTGGAGTGCCGCAGGGCTCAGTGCTGGAACCCCAGCTCTTTACAATATACACCAATGATTTGGATGAAGGAAATGAGTGTAATATCTCTAAGTTGACAGATGACATTAAACTGGGTGGCGGTGTGAGTTGTGAAGGGGATGCTAAGAGGCTACAGGGTGACTTGGACAGGTTAGGTTAGTGGGCAAATGCATGGCAGGTGGTTTAATGTGAAGTTATCCACTTTGGGGGCAAAAACGCAAAGACAGAATATTATCTGGATGGCGGCAGATTAAGAAAAGGAGAGGTGCAACGAGACCTGGGTGTCATGGTTCATCAGTCATTGGAAGTTGGCATACAGGTACAGCAGGCAGTGAAGAAGGCAAATGGTATGTTGGCATTCCTACCTGTGGATTTGAGTATAGGAGCAGGGAGGTCTTACTGCAGTTGTACATGGCCTTGGTGAGGCCTCACCTGGAATATTGTGTTCAGTTTTGATCTCCTAATCTGAGGAAGGACGTTCTTGCTATTGACGGAGTGCAGCAAAGGTTCACCAGACTGATTCCCGGGATGGCTGGACTGTCATATGAGGAGAGACTGGATCAACTGGGCCTTTATACATTGGAGTTTAGAAGGATGAGAGGGGATCTCATAGAAACATTTAAGATTCTAATGGGACGAGACAGGTTAGATGCGGGTAGAATGTTCCCGATGTTGGGGAAGTCCAGAACCAGGGGACACAATCTTAGGATAAGGGGTAGGCCATTTAGGACTGAGATGAGGAGAAACTTCTTCACTCAGAGAGCTGTTAACCTGTTGAATTCCCTGCCACAGGGCATTGTTGATGCCAGTTCATTGGATATATTCAAGAGGGAGTTAGATAAAAACATAGAAAATAGGTGCAGGAGTAAGCCATTCGGCCCTTCTAGACTGCACCGCCATTCAATGAGTTCATGGCTGAACATGCAACTTCAGTACCCCATTCCTGCTTTCTCACCATACCCCTTGATTCCCCTAGTAGTAAGGACTTCATCTAACTCCTTTTTGAATATATTTAGTGAATTGGCCTCAACAACTTTCTGTGGTAGAGAATTCGACAGGTTCACCACTCTCTGGGTGAAGAAATTCCTCCTCATCTCGGTCCTAAATGGCTTACCCCTTATCGTTAGACTGTGTCCCCTGGTTCTGGACTTCCCCAACATTGGGAACATTCTTCCTGCATCTAACCTGTCTAAACCCGTCAGAATTTTAAACATTTCTATGAGGTCCCCTCTCATTCTTCTGAACTCCAGTGAATACAAGCCCAGTTGATCCAGTCTTTCTTGATAGGTCAGTCCCGCCATCCCGGGAATCAGTCTGGTGAACCTTCGCTGCACTCCCTCAATAGCAAGAATGTCCTTCCTCAGGTCAGGAGACCAAAACTGTACACAGTACTCCAGGTGTGGCCTCACCAAGGCCCTGTACAACTGTAGCAACACCTCCCTGCCCCTGTACTCAAATCCCCTCGCTATGAAGGCCAACATGCCATTTGCTTTCTTAACCGCCTGCTGTACCTGCATGCCAACCTTCAATGACTGATGTACCATGACACCCAGGTCTCGTTGCACCTCCCCTTTTCCTAATCTGTCACCATTCAGATAATAGTCTGTCTCTCTGTTTTTACCACCAAAGTGGATAACCTCACATTTATCCACATTATACTTCATCTGCCATGCATTTGCCCACTCACCTAACCTATCCAAGTCGCTCTGCAGCCTCATAGCATCCTCCTTGCAGCTCACACTGCCACCCAACTTAGTGTCATCCGCAAATTTGGAGATACTACATTTAATCCCCTCGTCTAAATCAATAATATACAGTGTAAACAGCTGGGGCCCCAGCACAGAACCTTGTGGTACCCCACTAGTCAATGCCTGCCATTCTGAAAAGTCCCCATTTACTCCTACTCTTTGCTTCCTGTCTGACAACCAGTTCTCAATCCATGTCAGCACACTACCCCCAATCCCATGTGCTTTAACTTTGCCACATTAATCTCTTATGTGGGACCTTGTCGAAAGCCTTCTGAAAGTCCAAATATACCACATCAACTGGTTCTCCCTTGTCCACTCTACTGGAAACATCCTCAAAAAATCCCAGAAGATTTGTCAAGCATGATTTCCCTTTCACAAATCCATGCTGACTTGGACCTATCATATCACCTCTTTCCAAATGCACTGCTATGACATCCTTAATAATTGATTCCATCATTTTACCCACTACCGATGTCAGGCTGACCGGTCCATAATTCCCTGTTATCTCTCTCCCTCCTTTTTAAAAAAGTGGGGTTACATTGGCTACCCTCCACTCCATAGGAACTGATCCAGAGTCAATGGAATGTTGGAAAATGACTGTCAATGCATCCACTATTTCCAAGGCCACCTCCTTAAGTACTCTGGGATGCAGTCCATCAGGCCCTGGGGATTTATCGGCCTTCAATCCCATCAATTTCCCCAACACAATTTCCCGACTAATAAGGATTTCCCTCAGTTCCTCCTCCTTACTTGACCCTCCGACCCCTTTTATATCCGGAAGTTTGTTTGTGTCCTCAGTGAATACCGAACCAAAGTACTTGTTCAATTGGTCCGCCATTTCTTTGTTCCCCGTTATGACTTCCCCTGATTCTGACTGCAGGGGACCTACGTTTGTCTTTACTAACCTTTTTCTCTTTACATACCGATAGAAACTTTTGCAATCTGCCTTAATGTTCCCTGCAAGCTTCTTCTCATACTCCATTTTCCCTGCCCTAATCAAACCCTTTGTCCTCCTCTGCTGAGTTCTAAATTTCTCCCAGTCCCCGGGTTCGCTGCTATTTCTGGCCAATTTGTATGCCACTTCCTTGGCTTTAATACTATCCCTGATTTCCCTTGATAGCCACAGTTGAGCCACCTTCCCTTTTTTATTTTTACGCCAGACAGGAATGTACAATTGTTGTAGTTCATCCATGCGGTCTCTAAATGTCTGCCATTGCCCATCCACAGTCAACCCCTTCAGTATCATTCGCCAATCTATCCTAGCCAATTCAAGCCTCATACCTTCAAAGTTACCCTTCTTTAAGTTCTGGACCATGGTCTCTGAATTAACTGTTTCATTCTCCATCCTAATGCAGAATTCCACCATATTATGGTCAGTCTTCCCCAAGGGGCCTCGCACAACGAGATTGCTAATTAATCCTCTCTCATTACACAACACCCAGTCTAAGATGGCCTCCCCCCTAGTTGGTTCCTCGACATATTGGTCTAAAAAACCATCCCTTATGCACTCCAGGAAATCTCCTCCACCGTATTGCTTCCAGTTTGGTTAGCCCAATCTATGTGCATATTAAAGTCACCCATTATAACTGCTGCACCTTTATTGCACGCACCCCTAATTTCATGTTTGATGCCCTCCCCAACATCACTACTACTGTTTGGAGGTCTGTACACAACTCCCACTAACGTTTTTTGCCCTTTGGTATTCTGCAGCTCTACCCATATAGATACCACATCATCCAAGCTAATGTCCTTCCGAACTATTGCCTTAATTTCCTCCTTAACCAGCAATGCTACCCCACCTCCTTTTCCTTTTATTCTATCTTTCCTGAATGTTGAATACCCCTGGATGTTGAGTTCCCAGCCCTGATCATCCTGGAGCCACGTCTCCGTAATCCCAATCACATCATATTTGTTAACATCTATTTGCACAGTTAATTCATCCCCCTTATTGCGGATACTCCTTGCATTAAGACACAAAGCCTTCAGGCTTGTTTTTTTAACACCCTTTGTCCTTTTAGAATTTTGCTGTACAGTGGCCCTTTTTGTTCTTTGCCTTGGGTTTCTCTGCCCTCCCCTTTTCCTCATCTCCTTTCTGTCTTTTGCTTTTGCCTCCTTTTTGTTTCCCTCTGTCTCCCTGCATTGGTTCCCATCCCCCTGCCATATTAGTTTAAATCCTCCCCAACAGCACTAGCAAACACTCCCCTTAGGACATTGGTTCCGGTCCTGCCCAGGTGCAGACCATCCGGTTTGTACTGGTCCCACCTCCCCCAGAACCGGTTCCAATGCCCCAGGAATTTGAATCCCTCCCTGCTGCACCACTGCTCAAGCCACGTATTCATCTGCGCTATCCTGCGATTCCTACTCTGACTATCACGTGGCACTGGTAGCAATCCCGAGATTACTACTTTTGAGGTCCTACTTTTTAATTTAGCTCCTAGCTCCTTAAATTCGTTTTGTAGGACCTCATCCCTTTTTTTACCTATGTCGTTGGTACCAATGTGCACCACGACAACTGGCTGATCTCCCTCCCTTTTTAGAATGTCCTGCACCCGCTCTGAGACATCCTTGACCCTTGCACCAGAGAGGCAACATACCATCCTGGAGTCTCGGTTGCGGCCGCAGAAACGCCTATCTATTCCCTTTACAATTGAATCCCCTATCACTATCGCTCTCCCACTCTTTTTCCTGCCCTCCTGTGCAACAGAGCCAGCCATGGTGCCATGAACTTGGCTGCTGCTGCCCTCCCCTGAAGAGTCATCCCCCTCAACAGTACCCAAAGCAGTGTATCTGTTTTGCAGGGGGATGACCACAGGGGACTCCTGCACTACCTTCCTTGCACTACTCTTCCTGCTGGTCTTCCATTCCCTAGCTGGCTGTGGACCCTTCTCCTGCGGTAAGACCAACTTGCTACACGTGATACTCACGTCATTCTCAGCATCGTGGATGCTCCAGAGTGAATCCACCCTTAGCTCCAACTCCGCAACGCGGACCGTCAGGAACTTGAGGTGGATACACTTCCTGCAGATATAGTCTTCAGGGATACTGGTGTCGTCCCTGAGTTCCCACATGGTGCAGGAGGAGCATAACACCCGACCGAGCTCTCCTGCCATGACTTAACCCTTAGATACACTTAAATTGGCAACAACAATGTTAAAAGTTACTCACTGTTATAGAAGAGAAAAAGAAAAGAGAAAAAGAGAAAAACTACTCACCAATCACCAGCCAATCACTTACCCTCTTGGCTGTGACGTTACCTTCTGATTTCTTTCTACTTCCTTTTTGCCTTCTCTCCCCGCTGTAGCTGCACAGGTATGCCTCTCGCTGCCGCTGGGCCTTTTATAGGCCTCACCAACCACGCACTCCCGCCTCTCGGACTGCCGCCGCCTCTCGCTGCCGCTGGGCCTTTTATAGGCCTCACCAACCACGCACTCCCGCCTCTCGGACTGCCGCCGCCTCTCGCTGCCGCTGGGCCTTTATAGGCCTCACCAACCACGCACTCCCGCCTCTCGGACTGCCGCCGCCTCTCGCTGCCGCTGGGCCTTTATAGGCCTCACCAACCACGCACTCCCGCCTCTCGGACTGCCGCCGGCTCTCGCTGCCGCTGGGCCTTTATAGGCCTCACCAACCACGCACTCCCGCCTCTCGGACTGCCGCCGCCTCTCGTTGCCGCTGGGCCTTTATAGGCCTCACCAACCACGCACTCCCGCCTCTCGGACTGCCGCCGCCTCTCGTTGCCGCTGGGCCTTTATAGGCCTCACCAACCACGCACTCCCGCCTCTCGGACTGCCGCCGCCTCTCGCTGCCGCTGGGCCTTTATAGGCCTCACCAACCACGCACTCCCGCCTCTCGGACTGCCGCCACCTCTCGCTGCCGCTGGGCCTTTATAGGCCTCACCAACCACGCACTCCTGCCCTTACGGCTAAAGGGATCAAGGAGTATGGAGAGAAAGCAGGAAAGGGGTACTGAGGGAATGATCAGCCATGATCTTATTGAATGGTGATGCAGGCTTGAAGGGCCGAATGGCCTACTCCTGCACCTATTTTCTATGTTTCTATGTTTCTATGTTTCTATGTTTCTTGTCATGTATGTAACCTTCATGTAACTGTAATCTTCATGTAACAACACTGCATACTGTATACACCTAAAAAATGCACACCTTGACCACAGGGGGTGAACTTGTGTGAGACACTCATCACCTAGTCATCCAGGTATATAAAGGGAGGTCCCACGCAGGGTCATCACCTCTTGGTCCTGTGAATAACGGTTCGGGTCATAGAGTGATCTTGCCTGCAGAATGTGCCTCGTGTGAATTTATAGGTGTTGAAGGACATCACATTTTTGATCTCCAGCAGCCAGCAGAAGACTCCAATCTCGAAGGCCCGATGCTCCTGTGGTTGCACTTACCTTTCTCGCCCTTTCTGCCAACAGCACGCCTAGCCAGGAGGTGCCAGGAGTCCCCGGGACACATGAAGGTCATGAGGCAGGGAGCTGCAGCAGTTCTGGCCCTGAATGGAATCAGCCCACTTCAGATGTGCTGCTCTTGTCCAGCGCTGGGACAGAAGGGGGACAGAAAACGTGGCCCTCGCGTGTTATGAGGGATACGGTAGCATAGTGGTTATGTTACTGGACTAGTAATCCAGAGGCTTGGACTAATAATCCGGAGACGTGAGTTCAAATCCTGTCACGGAAGCTGGGGGAATTTAAATTCAGTTTGTTAAATAAACCTGGAATTAAAAAGCCAGTGTCAGTTATTCCGTCCATGAAACTATCAGATTGTTGGTTCATTTGTTCACAAATGCCCTTTCGGGAAGGAAATCTGCTGTCCTGAACCGGCCTGGCCTATATGTGACTCCAGACTCACCGTAATGTGCTTGACCCTTAAGTGTCTAGCGAGCCACTCAGTTGTGCTGAACGGCTACAACAAAGTCAGCACTGTGGGAGTACCTTCACCACATGGCCTGCAGCGGTTCAAGAAGGAGGTTCACCACCAACGTCTCAAGGACATTTAGTGATGGGCAATAAGTGCCGGCAGTGCCAGCGATGCCCATATCCTGTGAATGAATGCATAAAAATAAATGAGCGCAAGCAGCAGCATGGGGGAGCAGCGTGGTGGCATACCATTCCAGGGAGCAGCGTGTGCTGGAGCAGGAGGGTGACGGCAGCGAAGAGGGAGACTGGACTGGACGTCACCAAGATCCAGGTCGGTGATTGGAATGTGGGCAGGTACAGCAGGAGCGGTGAGGTCGGGGGCGAAGGAGCGGCGAGAGATTGCAGAGCGCCGTGACCAGGGCCCAGGAGTGACGTGAGTTCGGGGCCCAGGGGCAGCACGGGCCCCAGCCCACACTGCGATATGTGCGCGCACTCGGTCCGTGCAGCAGAGCTGGTCTCCAGTTGTCTTGGTCAATTCCTGCCGTTGGACCAAGACCTCGCTCTGACAAGCCCGTGTGGTGGCTGGTGAGCAACGGCCCCTGCACTTTAAAACAATCCACGCACCGGCATCTTCCACCCTTCAACGTGTAGTTCATGTGCTGCAATATTAGGTCCTTCATTGAAACACCTGTGAACTTCTTGGCGTGGAAGCAAGTCATCCTCGATTCGAGGGATTGCCTTTGATGATGATAATGTGAGAGAAAGGGTAAGTGCGCATAAGATGATGTAGACTACACACAGGCAAGGGTGTGTGAGGGAGAAAGTAGCTGAATGTATATTCAACTGTAGCTTCTTCTGTCATCCCTCTCCATCTCTGTCATCTCCTCCAGCCCCATAACCCCCCCCACCCCCACCCCCTGAGATGTCTGCGCTCCTCTAATTCTGCCCTCTTGAGCATCCCTGATTATAATTACTCAACCAATGGTGACCGTGCCTTCTGTTGCCTAGGCCCTAAGCTCTGGAACTCTCTCCCTAAACCTCTCCGCCTCTCTACCTCTCTCTCCTCCTTTAAGACGCTCCTTAAAACATACCTCTTTGACCAACTTTTTGGTCACCTGCTGTCATTTCTTCTTCTGTGGATCGGTGTCAAATTTATCTGTTTTATCTGCTGTGAAGCGCCTTGGGACGTTTTAGCACGTTAAAGGCGCTATATAAATGAAAGTTGTTGTTGTTATTACAGCTTCTCTTCCTGTCCCGCTGCTGAAGATGTTGACTGTTTCGTAGCAGATACTGCATCCAAGTGCACATACTTCATTTGAGAGTCTTCATATATCTTTCATGTCAAACAAGAAAAGTTATATTTTGGGCTGTCTGTTGAGACTATGACTGGAGCAGCACCATGATAGTTGCTGGAACTTAAGTCAGACCTCCATGTTTATGCCACGAACACGGAGGCACTGCAACTTCCTGGATCAATCCAAACAATTATGTTACATGTCTAGTAAACCAGAGGCCCGGACTAATAATTCGGAGACATGAGTTCAAATCCCAACACAGCAGTCAATTAAATAAATCTGGAAAAATACCAAGCTCGTATCAGTAATGGTGATGGGTATTGTTAAGCTCATAATAAAGTAATGTGACTGAGTACTGTAGACGTGAGTAAGTGTGACCTTAGCTCCTTTATTCAAACTCCATATTGTTGATACATGGAAGGCCTGCTTATATACAATGCTCCCAAGAGATGCTGGGATCCCTTGGGACTCCAACAGATATGCCCTCTGGTGGCAGTATGATACAGGTTACCTACATAACATAACAGGTATCAGTAATGAAACTACTGGATTGCCGTAAAAAAATACTGGTTCACTAATGTCCTTCAGGTCTGGCCTATACGTGACTCCAGACTCAGAGCAATATGGTTTGCCCTTAACTACTCTCAGAAATGGCCTAGCGAGCCACTCAATTGCATCAAAACCGCTACGACAAACTCTAATCCACATGGCCTGCAGCGGTTCAAGAAGGTGGCTCACCACCACCTTCCCAAGGATTGAGCAATAAATGCCGGCCTTGCCAGCGACGCCCACATCCTGTGAATGAAGACGAAAAATAAATTCCCACAGGATGTTGATCAAGAAGTTCCACACACCGCTTTGGCTGTCTGTGAAGCCCCTTTTTGTCCTGTCTCTTCTATGCACAACATTTGGTGCACTTCTAACCATCAGTTGATGAAGCAGGGTCGGTGGAGCACATGTTAAGCTGTGGAGATCTGTCACTTGTCCTTTGATATTGCGTCATACTCTCATTTTTGCTTTCAGTCTTTGCCAGAGTTGAATCCGTTTCTGACACGGTCATTTCTTCCTGCATCCTGTTGTTATACCACCTAATAGACAAAAAATAAATGCTTTATTCAATACGTGTTCTGCTAATCTTTTTACCTTCAGCGCTGTTAGTTATTTCCTTCCATCCCTTATCACCCGCAGGATCACACTTGCATAACTATAAGATATCTAATTGATATTTAATATGCTGTAGACTAGACTTAAGAGAATTTCAAGTAGCACAGGACACAACAGATCACTGTTGTATAGTGATAAAAAGTCACAAACCTACACCAAACCAGAGCTTTATTTTTAAATTCCTCAAATCTCCGGCTATTTTGTGAAGCAGAAATTCTGCATCGAGAGCAAAATGTAAATGTCGACGGTTACTTTCTTGGTATAACCTCACATTTTCTGCCCTGATTTTTTGGGAGTTATTTATATTCTTCTATCTCTTCTTTAATGAGCAATTGTATGAGTGCATGTTGCCACCAGGGAATCTCATCTACTGGTAATGCAAATCAGAAATTTAACATAAAACCATCCCAAGGTGTTACACAAGATGGAAGCCAATGAAAGACGAGAGAGATTATAAGGGGTGATTTTAAAATGTGGTCAAGGAAATGGGTTTTGAGAAGGCCTGTGAAGGTGTAGAGAGAGAGGCAAGGGTACAGGGAGGGAGGAGGTCTGAGACAGTTAAAGGCTCTGTCACTAATGAGGGAGCAGAGAGTGAGGGGGACATTCCCAGAAGGCCACAGTCAGAGGGCCAAGGCATGGGGGAAGAGATACAGAGTTTATAGTGAGTAAAAATTCGGTGGAGCCTTTTGAAAAGAAAGAAACATTTGGATTTATATAGCGTCTTTCACGACCAGAAGTCTCAAAGCACTTTACAGCCAATTAAGTACTTTTGGAGTGTATACACTGTTGAAATGTGGGAAACGTGGCAGCCAACTTGTGCACAACACGTTTCCACAAACAGCAATGTGACAATGAGCAGATAATCTGTTTCTTTGTTATGTTGATTGAGGGATAAATATTGGTCAGGACACCGGGGATAACTCCCCTGCTCTTCTGCGAAATAGTGCCATTGGATTCTTTACGTCCACCTGAGAGAGCAGACGGATCCTCAGTTTAACGTCTCATCTGAAAGACAGCACCTGCGACGTGTGGTGGAAGGGTGGAAGTGTGATAGATTGAGCTTCCATTGCCACCTTGCCCTGCTGCAAACCCTGACATAAATCCCCAGCATGGAGTCATTAAGTTATTCCAGACCACTGCCACCCTTTGAGAATTTGAGAATTCGAGCACTAGTCTGCTGCTTAGAATGGGGCATCAGGCCAAAGAAAAATCTGGGAGGAACTTTTAAAGGCTGCAATCAGGAAGCGAATGGGTAACTCAGAAATGGGGAATGAAGTCTGGGATTGTTTGCTATTTGCCGTCTGTACCTAAGGCCTCACTTCAAAGTCACAAGGGGACCCACGCCTGCTCTCACGATGGACCCGTTGCGGAGACCTGGGTGAATTTCTCAGGGTAGCCCAGGAACACTCCCCGACACATCCACACAGCAGCTGTGCGACATAAAAGTGTTCCGCGTCGGCGGAGAGTGATGTTCTGGCTCTTCATCAATGGGCGGATATCCGGCAGATAAATATCGTGGATTATGTGAGATTAGAAGGGGTGATTTAAAAACCTGGTCAAAGTAATGGGTTTTGAGAGGGATTCCAAAGGCACGGAGAGCGCGGGGAGGGAGCAGAACCTCGATTTGTGGATTCGTGTGGGGGTGAGACCATGAAATAATTGGAAGATGAGGCGCAAATTGGGGGACAAGGAGCTAACGTAGGTGAGCAAGAGCAGGAGCGATGGGTGAACAAAACCCGGTGCCAGCCAGGATCTGGGTGGCAGAGTTTTAGACAAGACGCAGTTTGCGAAGGGTGGGTGGGAGATGAGAGACCTGCAAGGAGAGTTGGAGTATTCGCTCTGGACTGATGAAGGTTTTCAGCAAGGGAACGGTCCAATTTGGGCAGAGGTGGGCAATGTTGTGCCAGTGATTTTTGACTCAGTGGAATACCTCACAGCCAGGTCAACAGGGTGAAGAGAATGTCTGCTAGCACATTACAAGAGAGACAACACAAACTAACTAATGGGAAAAGTAGAGAAGGATTTCATATTGCCATTTCAGATTTTGGCCTTCCTCTTTAATTGCGGTGATGCACCACAACTATGGAATATCTTCAATTACTTCACGTTAGAATATATTTGCCTCTTTTTTTTCTAGATTTTCCCGAATAGCAAGACAGAAAATCCATTTCCAGGAAATCATCATCGTTATGATTGATGAAACCAAACAATAAATGGCAGAAGGTGGGTAGTGGTGTTCTACAAGGATCAGTGCTGGGGCCACTGTTGTTCACAATTTATATTAACGATTTAGACTTTGGACTCGAAAACATTGACCCGAATATTCCGGTCGGAGCCTTCCCAGGGGCAGTTGCCTTCTGACCGGAAGTATCTGGTGGTCGAGGAGGCGCCCTGGATTGCGGTGGGGAGGCCTTCTCTTCCCGCGCTGCGAAGCGCGCTCCCGTCCGGAGGGTTCCCACGCATAAGGTGCAGTCGTGTGTGACTGCTCAGCCAATCAGGTAGGTAGTTCACAGATTCCCATTATTAGCACTGAGACTCGCGTATCTATGCGTTCTCAGTGCTATTAATGGGGAAAAAACAAACACACACTAATAAAAAATAAAAAACAGACCTCATATAATTAAAATTAATTTAAATTAAAGTTAATAAATGCCTTCGAAAAAAGCAATATATTTCTGATTTTTTTTTAAGTTTTGTAATTCGGTTTTAAAATAAACTTACCTTAGTGGGCAGAGTTTTTAGCAATACAATGTGCTTATTTAATTTTATTTTATTGTGTTTTTGTGTGTGTTTTTAAACACTTGCCCCTGTAGAAGTAGGCTATGTGCCTGCTTTTTCAGGTGCAAGATTTTTGAGGACATTTGCTGGGCACGATATGGGTAAATCCCGCAAGCTTGCCCGTGCAAATGTCCTCACTTCCGATCTGCGGCTTGACAGATCGGAAAAGCCCGTTTTCAGCGCATGCGCAGTGTGCGTTGAAAACTGGCTTTTCCGATGCCTTCCCGGGTCCGTAGAAACTTTGTACGGACCCGGGACGTTGGAATTTCCATGCCATAATTTCTAAATTTGCGGATGACACCAAACTGGGAGGGGATAGTCAATACTGAGGAGGACCAACAAATCACAGGAGGACGTTAATAAACTTGCAGAATGGGCATATAATTGGCAAATGAAGTTCAACACAGATAAATGTAAGGTATTACATTTTTGCAGGAAGAACAGGGAGGTCACTTATTGCTTGGTGGGTGAGAGTCTAGGTGGGCTAGAGGAACAAAGGGATCTCGGAGTACAAATACACAAATCACTAAAAGTTGTGACACACATTAGCAAGGCCATAAAAAAAGCAAACCAAGCACTAGGGTTTATTTTGAGAGGGATATAATTTAAAAGTAGGGAAGTGATGCTAAACCTGTACTGAACCTTGGTTAGACCACACTTGGAGTACTGTGTACAGTTCTGGTCGCCATATTATAAAAAGGATATAGAGGCACTGGAGAGGGTGCAGAGAAGATTTACAAGAATGATACCAGAAATGCCACAGTATACATATCAGGAAAGGATGAACAGGTTGGGTCTCTTTTCTCTTGAAAAAAGAAGGCTGAGGGGTGACCTAATCGAGGTATTTAAAATTATAAAAGGTTTTGATAGAGTGGATACAGAGAGAATGTTTCCACTTGTGGGGAAAAACAAAACTAGAGACCATCACAATAAGATAGTCACCTACAAATCCATTGCAGGATAGGCTCACCAACATCAGTATTCTCGCTCAGGCCAATATTCCCTCGCATCGAAGCACTGACCACGCTCGATCAGCTCTGACGGACTGGTCACATTGTCCACATGCCTGACACGAGACTCCCAAAACAAGCACTCGAACCCAGAGCTCCGACATGGTAAGCGAGCCCCAGGTGGGCAGAGGAAACACTTCAAGGACACCTTCAAAGCCTTCTTGAAAAAATGCAACATCCCCACCGACACCTGGGAATCCTTGGCCAAAGACCGCCCAACGTGGAGGAAAAGCATCCGGGAAGGCGCTGAGCACGTCGGGCCTCTTCGCTGAGGGCAAGCTGAAGCCAAGCGTCGACAGCGGAAGGAGCCTGCGGCACCCTACCCACCCGTTCCTTCAACCACCATCTACCCCACCTGTGACAGAGACTGTAGGTCCCGCATTGGACTCTCCAGTCACCTGAGAACTCATTTCTAGTGTGGAAGCAAGTCTTCCTCGACTCCAAGGGACTGCCTATGATGTTGTGTCACCAAGAAATCCAATAGGGAATTCAGAAGAAATTTCTTTACCCAAAGAGTGGTGAGAATGTGGAACTCACTACCACAGGGAGTGGTTGAAGCGAACAGTATAGATGCATTTACGGGGAGGCTAGACCAGCATATGAGGGAAAGGGGAATAGAGGGTTATGCTGATAGAGTTAGATGAGTAAAGACAGGAGGAGGCTCAAGTGGAGCATAAATGCCGACATGGACTGGTTGCGCCGAATGGCCTGTTTCTGTGCCGTATATCCAATGTAATCCTATGTAAGATCAAAATGAAGTCTAGAATCTTGCACAAATGTTATTTGGTATACCTTTGGTAAAGAGCTAGGTTGTGTGTGTGTAACCTCATCACAAGCCTATGGCTTGAATAGATCATCTCGTGAAATTAAATTCCTCGTAGTTATTAATCGATTCGGAACTTACTACGGGTACTTTTCAAGTTAAATGGATATATTTAAGGAGATGCTGTAGAGAATTGACAGCTGATCAGTTTGTCAGCAAAAGCGGAAGTATCCTAAGCTCCATGTGCAAAACACTCGAATGCAAATTACTTTCCGAGTGAATAGCCAATAACTAGGAAAGAAATGATCTCCTCCAGATCTAATTTTAATAGCTTTATACCCTTGTGTTTTCACTCGGAAACCAATAATAATTTCCTTGGAGCTTTATTCCTTCTGAGTGACTTCCTTTTTTCCTTTCTCCAGACAGATTGCTGAAGTAAGTATTTTAACAAAGTGATTACTAATGATTAAAAAGTTATGAGCTGGTGTTTAAAGAGAGCACATCTTGATGGGAGATTGTGGGATGTCATTTAATGAACAATTCTCGAAAAATAATGTTCTCCGCTATGTCAGACTGAAATTCCTTTAATGGAGTGGAAGTACAATTGGAGAATAATTGTTACATTTTAGAATCTTTCTCTTCTTCTTAGTCTAGATATATTTTTGGCTTCTGTGTCTCTGACTCTTCTCGTAGCTGAGTCCTCGAGGGTTTTCACACACGGTAATTTTAATAGGTCACCGAGGATAACAAACTGGTTCTATTCTATGGGCTGGATTTTTGGTCTCCTGCCACCCCTGTTAGCGCCCCAGAGGGGCGGCAATGGCGGCGGTAAGCACTTCCGGGCGGGCAGCCAGCTTCCAGCACCCCGCCGGGACATTCGGCACCGGTTTCGGCGGGGTGCGGAGCATTACCGCCCGCAAGAGACGCGCCGATGTACAATGCCCCTGGTTGCAACACCGGCTCGATTTTTGGCAGTCGCCCGATCCCTAGCACCCCATAGAGCGCCCCCTGATGGGACCGCCTGTGAAAGTGGGCAGTCCGAGCTATAGCGGCCGCAGTGAAATAAGCGATGTCCACCTCAGCTAAGTGTGATTATTATATATTTTTTTGCGATTTATGTTCTGGTGGCATGAGTTAATTATTGGGAATATTTTTAGTGGGTTTTCATTCTAGGTTTTTTGTTTTCTCCACAGGCCGCTTCGAGTCCAGCTGTTTAGCTCGGGATTTTTACTTGCTCAGCTAGCCTAGCTCCCTAAGTGAGATGTGGAATGCCTCCCTTGTGAACCAGTGGATGTGGTGTATTTGGACTTCCAGAAGGCATTTGACAAGGTGCCACATAAAAGGTTACTGTACAAGATAAAAGATCACAGGGTTGGGGGTAATATATCAGCATGGATAGAGGATTGGCTAACGAACAGAAAACAGAGAGTAGGGATAAATAGTTAATTCTCGGGTTGGCAATCAGTAACCAGTGAGGTGCCGCAGGAATCAGTGCTTTGGGAATTAAGGGTTACGGGGAGCGGGCGGATAACTGGAGCTGAGTCCACAGCCAGATCAGCCATGATCTTGTTGAATGGCGGAGCAGGCTCGAGGGGCTAGATGGCCTACTCCTGTTCCTAATTCTTATGTTCTTATGACCCCAATTATTTACAGTCTATATTAACGACTTGGGGGAAGAGGCTGAGTGTAACGTAGCCAAATTTGCCAATGATATAAAGATGGGAGGAAAAGCAATGTGTGAGGAGGACACACAAAATCTGCAAAAGGACATAGACAGGCTAAGTGACTGGGCAAAAATTTGGCGGATGGAGTATAATGTTGGAAAGTGTGAGGTCATGTACTTTGGCAGAAAAAATCAAAGAGCAAGTTATTATTTAAATGGAGAAAGACTGCAAAGTGCTTCAGTACAGCGGGACCTGGGGGTACTTGTGCATGAAACACAAAAGGTTAGTATGCAGGTAAAGCAAATGATCAGGAAGACCATTGGAATCTTGGCCTTTATTGCAAAGGGGAGGGAGTATAAAAGCAGAGAAGTCTTGCTACAGCTACATAAGGTATTGGTGAGGCCACACCTGGAATACTGTGTGCAGTTTTGGTTTCCATATTTGCTGTGGAGGCAGTTCAGAGAAGGTTCAGTCGGTTGATTCCAGAGATGAGGGGGTTGACTTATGAGGAAAGGTTGAGTAGGTTGTGCCTCTACTCATTGGAATTCAGAAGAATGTGAGGTGATCTTATCGAAATGTATAAGATTATGAGGGGGCTTGACAAGGTGGATGCAGAGAGGATGTTTCCACTGATGGGGGAGACTAGAACTGGGGGTCATATCTTAGAATAAGGGGCCGCCCATTTAAAACTGAGATGAGGAGGATTTCTTTTCTCAGAGGGTTGTAAATCTGTGGAATTCGCTGCCTCTGAGAGCTGTGGAAGCCGGGACATTGAATAAATTTAAGACAGAGATAGACAGCTTCTTAACTGATATGGGATTAAGGGGTTATGGGGAGCGGGGAGGGAAGTGGAGCTGAGTCCATGATCAGATCAGCCGTGATCTTATTACATGGCGGAGCAGGCTCGAGGGGCCATATGGCCTACTCCTGCTCCTATTTCTTATGTTATTATGTTCTTAGCGCTCCGCCCCACACTCAGGGCCCAGCTGATGAATTTTGCAGATTGAGGCGCAAACTGTTCCCGGGCGCAAACTTTACTGTCCCGCCGCCATTACCGCTCCAAAATGAGCAGAGCTGAAAATCCAGCCCAATATGTCCACAGGACCCTCTGACTGTCTTTGAGAAGCAGCAGAATGAAAACATTTGAACTTATTTTAAGCTTTAATTACAAACAGAAAGACTTGCATTTATATAACACCTTTCGCAAAGCACTTGACAGCCAATGAAGTACTTTTGGAGTGTAGCCACGGTTGTAATGTGGGGTCTGTCTGTCTGTCTGTCTTTCTTTCTTTCAATCTTTCTTTCTTTCAATCTTTCAATCTTTCTTTCAATCTTTCTTTCTTTCCAAACAAACAGCATTAATTGAAAAGTAAGTAAGTAACATTTTATTGAAATAACGTATCTAGTGATGAGGTGCTTATCGTCTCATGATGACCATCACTTGTATCATCTCTTTGTGTTCTCAAAACAATTTCATGCAATTGAGTGATTTTCTGGGCCGCTTCAGTTAAGAGTCAACCACATTGGTATGGGACTGGAGTCACATATAGGCCAAGATCAGGTAAGGTCAGTAGATTTCCTTCCCTGAAGAGTCGTTAGTGAACCAGTTGAGGAATGTTTTTAATGACAATTTGACACCGGTCATTTTTCCCAGTTTTTTATTTCCAAATTTTTTTCAACTCCATTGAAGTTCTTAAACTACCATGGTGGGATTTGAACTATTGTTCCCTGGGTTATTAGTCTAGTAACATAACCTCTGCACTGTGCCCTGAAAAGCCACTACTGCTGCTGTAATCCCAGCATGGGTCGTGTTTTAGGCAGGGGCCCAGATTTACCAAGTTTGTGTCCCATTTATACACCATGAGATATTGTGTTCTCTGCGGGAGGGGCTTTGCCCAGTTACATTGTAGACCAGCTCTGGGGCATTCTTGGCTACCCTCATCCACAACACCTTTAGGCCAGAGAACCAACATCTGCTGGTAGTTGTGATATATTCCCATAACATCAGTAAAGCACACAGACACACACACACACACACAAGATGGCTCCATTACATCATGTGACTTTTATTGTATTTACAGCAGTAGTTGCTTTACCACAGTGATCCACTATGTGGAGCAGTAGTCCACGAGGTGAAGCTCCATATTACAATAGCAGAAACAAGAGCTGCAAGCCAACAGAAGCCTCGGTCAAAGAAGAAAAGCACTCCCTGCTGTTCTCTGAGGGACATCGACTAAAAAGGCAGCATCACTTTACCTCAGCATGATCTGCGATTCGAGCTCCTGCCTCAGTGTGGCAGGGTGTCACAACAAGATCTTTCCCCTTTCTGGGTAAAATGCCCTTTTGTGAAGCTGTGGATCGGGGGGAAGTGGGGGGCGGGGGGGGGGGGGGGGCGCGGTTGCACCCATGATGTAAATGACTCAGACCCCAGGATTTGGAATGGATTCAGCAGCAGGCAGTAATGGCAGGTGGGCTTCATGCACCTGCTGCATTTCTACACCCTCCAATGGACCCGCAGGATTTCTCACCCCATATTTGTGTTTGGGACGTATGGCATGGTTCCTCCCTCAAGCAACCTGCCCACAAATGGCCCATTAGAAATCAAAGAATTATTTCCAATAAGGCTGGGATGCAAGTTCTATCAGTGAAGCTGGTTTTAACTCCTTATGTACTATGACTGGATTAAGGGATCAAGCTGAAAATTAATAAATATACCTTGTTTTTGTCAAATTGAGGTTGATTTTCACTATTGGTGAGAGCAGAGAGGTAGCTGTGAATTGGCTGCCTGTGATCCATCCCGCCTAATATCCTTTACATGAAGTCAATGGATCGGAAGTAAGGTAGGGTGTATAATGGGAAGGGGTGTATAATGGCCGGGTGTATAATGGGCGAGTGTATAATGGGAAGGTGTGTATAATGGGTGGAGTGCATAAAGGGAGGGGTGTATAATGGGGTGTGTATAACGGATGGGTGTATATAACGGGTGGGGTGTATAACGGGTGGGTGTATAATGGGAGGGGTGTATAACGGGCGGGTGTATAAAACGGGCGGTGTGAATATTGGGAGGGGTGTATAATGGGCAGGTGTATAATGGGAGGGGTGTATAACGGGCGGGTGTATAATGGGAGGGGCGTATAATGAGCGTAGTGCATAATGGGCAGGGTGTATAACGGGAGGTGTATAACAGGTGGGTGTATATAACGGGCGGGGTGTATAACGGGCGGTGTATAACGGTGGGTGTATAATGGGAGGGATGTAAAACGGGCGGTGTGTATAATGGGAGAGCTGTATAATGGGCGGGCTGTATAATGGGCGGATGTATAATGGGAGGGGTGTATAATGGGCGGGTCTATATAATGGGCAAGGTTTATAATGGGAGGGGTGTATAACGGGCGGGTGTATAATGGGAAGGGTTTATAATGGGAGGGGTGTATAATGGGAGGGGTGTATAACGGGCGGGTGTATATAATGAGCGGGGTGTATAATGGGAGGGGTGTATAAAGGGTGGGGAGTATAACGGGCGGGGAGTATAACAGGCGGGGTGTATAACGGGCGGGGTGTATAATGGGTGGGATGTATTATGGGCGTATGTATAAGAGGCGGGTGTATAACAGGTGGGTGTATAACAGACGGGTGCATAACGAGCGGGTGGGGTGTATGACGGGCGGGTATGTAATGGGAGGGGTGTATATCGGGTGGGGTGTATAACGGCCGGGTGTTTGATGGGAGGGGTTTATAATGGGCAGGTGTATAACGGGTGGGTGTATAATGGGAGGGGTGTATAACGGGCGGGTGTATAATGGGAGGGGCGTATAATGAGCGTAGTGCATAATGGGCAGGGTGTATAACGGGAGGTGTATAACAGGTGGGTGTATATAACGGGCGGGGTGTATAACGGGCGGTGTATAACGGTGGGTGTATAATGGGAGGGATGTAAAACGGGCGGTGTGTATAATGGGAGAGCTGTATAATGGGCGGGCTGTATAATGGGCGGATGTATAATGGGAGGGGTGTATAATGGGCGGGTCTATATAATGGGCAAGGTTTATAATGGGAGGGGTGTATAACGGGCGGGTGTATAATGGGAAGGGTTTATAATGAGTGGGGTGTATAATGGGAGGGGTGTATAAAGGGTGGGGAGTATAACGGGCGGGGAGTATAACAGGCGGGGTGTATAACGGGCGGGGTGTATAATGGGTGGGATGTATTATGGGCGTATGTATAAGAGGCGGGTGTATAACAGGTGGGTGTATAACAGACGGGTGCATAACGAGCGGGTGGGGTGTATGACGGGCGGGTATGTAATGGGAGGGGTGTATATCGGGTGGGGTGTATAACGGCCGGGTGTTTGATGGGAGGGGTTTATAATGGGCAGGTGTATAACGGGTGGGTGTATAATGGGAGGGGTGTATAACCGGCGGGTGCATAATGGGCGGGTGTATAACAGGCAGGTGTGTAAAGGGAGGGGTGTATAACGGGCGGGTGTTTAATGGGAGGGGTGTGTAATGGGCGGGTGTATAATGGGAGGGGCATATAATGGGCGTAGTGCATAATGGGCAGGGTGTATAACGGGGGGTGTATAATGGGTGGGTGTATATAACGGGCGGGGTGTATAACGGGCGGTGTATAAGGGCGGGTGTATAATGGGAGGGATGTAAAACGGGCGGTGTGTATAATGGGAGGGGTGTATAACGGGCGGATGTATAATGGGAGGGGTGTATAATGGGCGGGTCTATATAATGGGCAAGGTTTATAATGGGAGGGGTGTATAATGGGAGGGGTGTATAACGGGCGGGTGTATATAATGAGCGGGGTGTATAATGGGAGGGGTGTATAAAGGGTGGGGAGTATAACGGGTGGGGAGTATAACGGGCGGGGAGTATAACAGGCGGGGTGTATAACGGGCGGGGTGTATAATGGGCGGGGTGTATTATGGGCGTATGTATAAGAGGCGGGTGTATAACAGGTGGGTGTATAACAGACGGGTGCATAACGAGCGGGTGGGGTGTATAACGGGCGGTATGTAATGGGAGGGGTGTATATCGGTGGGGTGTATAACGGGCGGGTGTTTGATGGGAGGGGTTTATAATGGGCAGGTGTATAACGGGTGGGTGTATAATGGGAGGGGTGTATAACCGGCGGGTGCATAATGGGCGGGTGTATAACGGGCGGGTGTATAATGGGAGGGGCGTATAATGGGCGTAGTGCATAACGGGCAGGATGTATAACGGGGGGTGTATAACGGGTGGGTGTATATAACGGGCAGGGTGTATAACGGGCGGTGTATAAGGGCGGGTGTATAATGGGAGGGATGTAAAACGGGTGGTGTGTATAATGGGAGACGTGTATAATGGGCGGATGTAAAATGGGAGGGGTGTATAACGGGCGGGTCTATATAATGGGCAGGGTTTATAATGGGAGGGGTGTATAACGGGCGGGTGTATAATGGGAAGAGTTTATAATGGGAGGGGTGTATAATGGGAGGGGTGTATAACGGGCGGGTGTATATAATGAGCGGGGTGTATAATGGGAGGGGTGTATAAAGGATGGGAAGTATAACGGGCGGGGAGTATAACAGGCAGGGTGTATAATGGGCGGGGTGTATTATGGGCATATGTATAAGAGGCGGGTGTATAACAGGTGGGTGTATAACAGACGGGTGCATAACGAGCGGGTGGGGTGTATAATGGGCGGGTGTGTAATGGGAGGGGCGTATATCGGGTGGGGTGTATAACGGGCGGGTGTATAATGGGCAGGTGTATAACGGGTGGGTGTATAATGGGAGGGGTGTATAACCGGCGGGTGCATAATGGGCGGGTGTATAACAGGCGGGTGTGTAAAGGGAGCGGTGTAAAACGAGCGGGTGTTTAATGGGAGGGGTGTGTAATGGGCGGGTGTATAATGGGAGGGGTGTATAACGGGGGTGTGTATAAAGCACAGTGTGTATAACAGGCAGTGTGTATAATGGGAGGGGTGCATAATGGGCGGGTGTATAACAGGCGGGTGTGTAAAGGGAGGGGTGTATAACAGTCAGTGTGTATAATGGGAGGGGTGTATAATGGGCGGGTGTATAACGGGCGAGTGTGTAACGGACGGGTGTATAATGAACGGGTGGGGTGTATAATGGGCGGGTGTGTAATGGGAGGGGTATATATCGGGTGGGGTGTATAATGGGCGGGTTAATAACGGACGGGTGTATAACGGGCGGGTGTATAATGGGAGGGGTGTATAACAGGTGGATGTATAACGGGTGGGTGTATAGTGGGTAGTGTGTATAATAGAAGGGGTGTATAATGGGCGGGTGTATAACGGGTGGGTGTATAACGGGCAGTGTGTAATGAGAGGGGTGTATAACAGGCGGGTGTGTAATGGGAGGGGTGTATAACGGGCGGGTGTTTAATGGGAGGGTGTATAACGGGCAGTGTGTAATGAGAGGGGTGTATAACAGGCGGGTGTGTAATGGGAGGGGTGTTTAACGGGCGGGTGTTTAATGGGAGGGTGTATAACGGGCGGGTGTTTAATGGGAGGGGTGTTTAACGGGCGGGTGTATAAAGGGCAGTGTGTATAACAGGCAGTGTGTATAATGGGAGATTTGTATAACGGGCGTGGCATATAACGGGCGGGTGTATAACAGGCAGTGTGTATAATGGGAGGGGTGTATAACGGGCGGGTGTGTAATGGGAGGGGTGTATAATGGGTGGGTGTATAATGGGAATGGTGTATAACGGGGGCGCATAACGGGTCGGTGTATAACGTGAGGGGTGTGTAACGGGCGGGTGTATAACGGGTGGGTGTGTAATGGGAGGGGTGTATAACGTGCGGGGTATATAACGGGTGTTTATAACCGGCGAGCGATTTACTACTGCCAGTTTTGCACTATTGCTGAAAGTGAATATCAGTCTCTACCCACCAGCCTCTAATTTATCCCAAGACACAGATAGTTTGTAACTGTGAGCTGCCAGTTTTTTTTGAAATATGTGAATTGCCTGCCTAATGAATCTACTTCCCTGAAATCACGAAACACATAAAAAACTCATTCTCGAAATGCAGAGTGCAATTGATTCCAGCTGTTACATTAACATTAATTTTCCCATTAACCGCCTTTAATTTGTTCCGTTTTCAAATTAATTTTTAGTTATTGATGCCAGAGATGTGACACGAACAGGAGTTCTAGCAACTGCAGCGCGATATTTATTGATGTGCTTTGCCTGTGGAGACATTTAAATTGCATAATCAAAAAATGGTCGGGAAAATAAGAGGAACGTCAGTGTGGTAAATAATGAGGTGCCTTTTTGGTAGACAGTAATATAATCAATTTACACTTTCCAGCGCTGATGATATATCAAACAACTTTTGAACAAATATCTGATTGAGGGAAACACAGATGCTTCTTAAGTCATCCTCCCTTCACTGCTGTAAGCGACCCTTTCTCTGGTGATAAATGTGATAATAACAATTGTAATATTTTGAAAAGCTTGAAGGCCAATTCTGCTGGAAGTGGAGGAGCCTCTAGATAGCGAACTGAATTACACATGTCCTTCTCCAACACCTTTTCATTTTCAGCAACCCTGATGCACAGCGCTGCGTGCTGGGACTGAATCTCAAGAATCTGGGTATCGCTTCCCTTGATTTTGCTTCTCTCCATTTCAATGGTTGAAAGATTGTGCGTGGTGCACGCCTGGATTCTCAGTCCGCGCTCTCTCGCCTGAAACTCTCTGCCAGCATCGCTGAAGATTAAAGTTTACCCTGCTGTCTTTTCACTGTGCAAGTAATCCTGAGATCTGTGTCCCTTCAAATCACTTCTAATTACATTCGGAACAGGATTCGGACACCTTCAAACTCCTTTATTCATCTCAATCGGGATTTCAAAAGGCACGATTTGGGCATAATTTGCAATTGGATGCACTGATTAAAAGAAAGAAAGACTTGCATTTATATAGCACCTTTCACGACCACCGGATGTCCCAAAGCGCTTTACAGCCAATGAAGTACTTTTGGAGTGTCGTCACTGTTGTAATGTGGGAAACGCAGCAGCCAATTTGCGCACAGCAAGCTCCCACAAACAGCAATGTGATAATGATCAGATGATCTGTTTTTGTTATGGTGATTGAGGGATAAATATTGGTCAGGACTTGAACCCACAACCTTTTGACTCAGTGGCAAAAGTGCTTCCGACTGAGCCACAGCTGACATCCTGACAAAATAAGAGAATAAAATATCTAGGTTGGTAATCTCCTTCAACTGGCGTGGCAACGCCATTAGCATCACCAGAATTCTTCATCAATCCGATGCAAAAGTCATTTTTAGATCCCATCCTAGTTTACCGATTAGTTGAAGACACCAAACGTAATAAAGGAAAAGCTCATATCCAGCATTATATCAGTCAGTTTCGATTGTTTCTGGAGATGAAGGAGGTGAAATCTGGATTCAGCATTTGTGCAAAAGGGCCCGGTTTCCATTTCCATTGACTTTCAGTGAAAAGAACATCGGGCAGTGTGTGAGAGGTCGTGCAGATTCTCCAGCGCACCTTTTGCGCTACTGACGAAATTAGAAGCACAAAAATAAAACCTGAAGATGAAAATCTATTTAAAAGTCTTCAAATCACGCACACCCGCCGAATGATTGCCGCCCATACTGGGAGTTTCGGATCAGAGAGTCAGCCCTGTAAACAACAATAATAACAACAACTTGTGTTTATATAGCGCCTTTAACGTGGTAAAACGTCGGAAGGCGCTTCACAGGAGTGTTATCAAACAAAATTTGACACCGAGCCACCGGAAGGAAATATTAGGGCAGCTTGGTCAAAGAGGTAGGTATGAAGGAGCATCTTAAAGGAAGAAAGAGAGGTAGAGAGGTGGAGAGGTTTAGGAAGGGAGTTCCAGAGCTTAGGGCTCCTGAAACCAACCCACTCAATAGTATCTTCAAATTTTGCTCCTTCAACAAAATGATACAAAGTAATCAACAGAAATGGTAAAAAAAACTATGAAATTATATATTATTATTGTTGTGTTTGGTGCTTTTTAAGAGCATGATGGTGTTGAAATATCTTTTGGAGAAAAGAGTAAGTGTGGATTTTATAAATTCATGCTTGCAGGAATGCATGTGAGTAATCCAGACTCCGAATTTCTGGCCATTAATTGTAATGCAAGCTCGTAATGGACGAGGCTTCATGCTGAGAGCATGAATTTGTAAAATCTACAGCCTACCATGTGATATTATTATACAATCACATTCGCATCAAATTTCTCTGTCTGCAATTTCAATAGAGGCATTCACCCATAAAATAGGACAATGCTGCTATTAAAATGGCGTACAAAGGAGTTTGACCACTCACATGATAATATCACACAATGTAATTGTAATATATAGCTCTACCTAGTGGACTACTGCTCCACCAAGTGAACTACCATGGTAATGCAGCCACTGCTGTTTATACAGTAACTTTCCAGATTAAAGCCACCTTGTGGGTGTGTGCTTTAGTGATGTCCTAAGGATATATCACAGCAATATCCAGACTTGTCGGTCCAAACTCATTGGCTTGTCTGAATGGGATACAATCAAAAATTGTGGGAAAACGACAAAAGATGCACGGAAATGTAATCGCTGTCGCTGCACCGCCGTAGCGTCACGGGAAGTGCGGCAGAAACTCCCAGCGCGTGTGTAAGTGGGGCTTCCGTCAAATGTCTGGTGAATTTACGGTGGTGGTGCAGGAGCAACAATGGGGAAAATTCAGGTCCCAAATCCTTGACATTAGTCAAGTGCATGTTTGAACTGCAGATTGGTTTGCCAACCCTGTTTGGAAGCATTGCTGGAGGTTCCATCACAGGGATTACAGTCTCCCACTGCTCTACTTCCACCATTGGTCTACTAACACTTCCACCTCGCCACAGCATTCCCAAGCTAATTAACTCTTCATTACCCAATTGGATGATTCTCAACTTCAGTTAAGCAACCCTTTCCCCCCTCCCCCACCCCCGAATCTCCAAATGCTTTTTTATAACCAATAAGCAAAATTGCCCAAAGAAATGTTTATATGCAAACAATGTTTTTGAATGTCCCGATGAATTTCCTCCAGGATAACTGGCAGCAATGCCGGAGATCAATCTTCAATTCCTGGAGGCTCCAGAGCAACCCTGGAGGGGTTGGCAACCCAAACTGTAGAAGCACTTCCACTGCTTCGTAATCTCATATGTGTGCTTAGTCAAATAAAGGACATCTTTGAAAAGCACTAGTGAAAGAACAATTGTATTTCAGCTACAGGCTATGCTCCACTTAGCTGTATATCCTCCTCCAATTGATGCGGTCAACTTGTGAGTTCACAATGCTCCAAAAGATGTACGAAAATGTCATCGCTGTCGCTGTAACTTCACCAGAAGTATCTACACTTCAAAAGTACATAATTAGCTCTAAAGCGCTTTGGGACATCCTGATATCATGAAAGCCACTATATAAATGCAAGTTTTTCTTTCTTCGACTCATAGAATCAGAGAAATTTACAGCACAGATGGAGGCCATTTCGGTCCATCGTGTTCATGCCGGCCGACCATAGAAACATAAAAACATAGAAAGTAGGTGCAGGAGTAGGCCATTCGGCCCTTCGAGCCTGCACCACCATTCAATATGGCCGATCATGCAACTTCAGTATCCCATTCCTGCTTTCTCGCCATACCCCTTGATCCCTTTAACCGTAAGGGCCACATCTAACTTCATTTTGAATATATCTAACGAACTGGACTCAACAACTTTCTGTGGTAGAGAAATCCACAGGTTCACGATTCTCTGAGTGAAGAAGTTTCTCCTCATCTTGGTCCTAAATGGCTTATCCCTTATCCTTAGACTGTAACCCCTGGTTCTGGACTTCCCCAACATCGGGAACATTCTTCCTGCATCTAACCTGTCTAATCCGATCAGAATTTTATATGTTTCTATGAGATCCCCTCTCATTTTTCTAAATTCCAGTGACTATAAGCCTAGTCGATCCAGTCTTTCTTCTTATGTCAGTCCTGCCATTCCGGGAATCAGTCTGGTGAAACTTCGCTGCACTCCCTCAATAGCAAGAATGTCCTTCCTCAGATTAGGAGACCAAAACTGCACACAATATTCAAGGTGTGCTCTCACCAAGGCCCTGTACAACTGCAATAAGACCTCCCTGCTCCGATACTCAAATCCCCTCGCTATGAAGGCCAGCATGCCATTTGCCTTCTTTACTGCCTACTGTACCTGCATGCCTACCTACCATGACACCCAGGTCTCATTGCACCTCCCCTTTTACTAATCTGTCACCATTCAGATAATAATCTGCCTTCCTGTTTTTGCAACCAAAATGGACAACCTCACACTTATCCACATTATACTACATCTGCCATGCATTTGCCCATTCACCTAACCTGTTCAAGTCCCCCTGCAGCCTCCTAGTATCCTCCTCGCAGCTCGCACTACCACTCAGCTTAGTGTCATCTGCTAACTTGGAGATATTACATTCAATTCCTTCATCTAAATCATTAATGTATATTGTAAATAACTGGGGTCCCAGCACAGAACCTTGCGGCACCCCACTAGTCACTGCCTGCCATTCGGAAAAGGATCAGTTTATTACCACTCTTTGCTTCCTGTCTGACAACCAGTTCTCTATCCACATCAATACATTATCCCCAATATCATGTGCCTTAATTTTGCACACTAATCTCTTGTGTGGAACCTTGTCAAAAGCCTTTTGAAAGTCCAAATGCACCACATTCATTGGTTCTCCCTTATCCATTCTACTAGTTGCATTCTCAAAAAATTCTAGAAGATTTGTCAAGCATGATTTCCCTTTCATAAATCCATGCTGACTTGGACCGATCCTGTCACTGCTTTCCAAATGTGCTGCTATTACATCTTTAATAATTGATTCCAACATTTTCCTCACTACCGATGTCAGAATAACCGGTTTATAATTCCCTGTTTTCTCTCCCTCCTTTTCTAAAAAAATGGGGTTACATTAGCTACCCTCCAATTCATAGGAATTGAACCAGAGTCTATAGAATGTTGGAAAATGGCTACCAATGCATCCACTATTTCTAGGGCCATTTCCTTAAGTACTCTGGGATGCAAACTATCAGGCCCTCGGGATATATTGGACTTCAGTCCCTTCAATTTGCCTAACACCATTTCCTGACTAATAAGGATTTCCCTCAGTTCCCCCTTCTCGCTAGATCCTCGGACCCCTAGTATTTTCGATAGGTTATTCATGTCTTCCTTCGTGAAGACAGTACCAAAGTATTTGATCAATTGGTCTGCCATTTCCTTGTTCCCCATTATTAATTTTCCTGATTCTGACTGCAAGGGACCTACATTTGTCTTCATTAATCTTTTTCTATTCACATATCTATAGAAGCTTTTGCAGTTTTTATGTTCCCTGCAAGCTTACTCTCATACTCTATTTTCCCCCTCCTAATTCAACCCTTAGTCCTCCTCTGCTGAATTCTAAATTTCTCCCAGTCCTCAAGTTTGCTGCTTTTTCTGGCCAATTTATATGCCTCTTCCTTGGATTTAACACTTTCCCTAATTTCCCTTGTTAGACACGGTTGAGCCACCTTCCCTTTTTTATTCTTATGCCAGACAGGGATGTACAATTGTTGTACTTCATCCATGTGATCTTTAAATGTCAACCATTGCCTATCCACTGTCAACCCTTTAACTATCATTCTCCAGTCTATCCTAGCCAATTCACATCTCATACTGTCGAAGTTTCCTTTCTTTAAGTTCAGGACCCTAGTCTCTGAATTAACTGTGTCACTCTCCATCTTAATGAGGAATTCTACGATATTATGGTTACTCTTCCCCAAGGGGCCCCACATGACCAGGTTGCTAATTAATCCTTTCTCGTTACACAAGACCCAGTCCAGGATGGCCTGCTCTCTAGTTGGTTAATCGACATGTTGGTCTAGAACACCATCTCTTATACATTCTAGGAAATTCTCCTCCATAGTATTGCTACCAGTTTGGTTGGCCCAATCAATATGCAGATTAAAGTCACTCATGATAATTGCTGTACCCTTGATGCACGCGACCCTAATTTCCTGTTTGATGCCATCCCCAACCTCCCTACTACTGTTTGGTGGTCTGTACGCAACTCCCACTAATGTTTTCTGCCCTTTGGTGTTTCGCAGCTCTACCCATATAGATTCCACATCATCCACGCTAATGTCCTTCCTTACTATTGCGTTAATCTCCTCTTCAACCAGTAACGCTACTCCAACTCCTTTTCCTTCCTGATGTCCTATCTGAATATTGAATACCCCTGGATGTTGAGTTCCCAGCCTTGGTTACCTTGGAGCCATGTCTCCGTAATCCCAATTACATTATATCCGTTAACAGCTATCTGCGCAGTTAATTCACGCACCTTATTACGAATGCTCCCGCATTGAGACTCAGAGCCTTCAGGCTTGTTTTTTTAACACTTTTTTCCTTTTAGAATTATTTTGTAATGTGGCCCTTTTTGAATTTTGCCCTTGATTTCTCTGCCCTCCACTCTTGCTTTTCTCCTTCCTACCTTTTGCTTCTGCCCCCTTTTTACTTCCCTCTCCCTCCCTGCATAGATTCCCATCCCTCTGCCTTTTTAGTTTAAACCCTCTCCAACAGCACTAGCAAACACTCTGCCTAGGACATCGGTTCCGGTCCTGTCCAGGTGCAGACCGTCTGGTTTGTACTAGTCCCACCTCCCTCGGAACCGGTTCCGATGTCCCAGGAATTTGAATCCCTCCCCCTTGCACCATTCCTCAAGCCATGTATTTAGCTGAGCTACCCTGCAATTCCTACTCTGTCTAGCACATGGCACTGGTAGCAATCCTGAGATTACTACCTTTGAGTTTATTTAACTCCTAGTTCCCTAAAGTCAACTTGTAGGACCTCATCCCGTTTTTTACCTATATCGTTGGTACCTATATGTACCATGACAGCTGGCTCTTCACCCTCCCCCTCCAGAATGCACTGCAGCCATCCGAGACATCCTTGACCCTTGCATCAGGGAGGCAACATACCATCCTAGAGTCTCGTTTGTGGCCGCAGAAACACCTATCTATTCCCCTTACAATAGAATCCACTATCACTATAGCTCTCCCACTCTTTTTCCTGCCCTCCTATGCAGCAGAGCCACCCATGATGCCATGGACTTGGCTGCTGCTGCCTTCCCCTGATGAGTCATCTCCCCCAACAGTACCCAAGGCGGTGTACCTGTTTTGGAGGGAGATGCCCGCAGGGGACCCCTGCACTACCTTCCTTCCACTGCTCTTCCTGATGGTCACCCATTCCCTATCTGACTTAGTAACCTTTACCTGCGGTGTGACCAACTCATTAAATGTGCTATTCACGACATCCTCAGCATCGCGGATGCTCCAGAGTGAATCTATGCGCAGCTCCAGTGCCGCAATACGGTCTGTCAGGAGCTGCAGTGGTAACACTTCCTGCACACATTGTAGTCAGGGACACTGGAAGCATCCCTGACTTCCCACATAGCACATAACATGGGTCTGGGCTCTCCTGCCATGACTGAACCCTTAAATTACTTAATTTGGCAACAATACCAAAGGTTTCTTACTGCTAAGAACAAGAAATAAGATAAAGAAAAAGAAAACTACTCACCACTCAACCAGCCAATCACTTACCCTCTTGGCTGTGACGTCACCCTTCGATTACTTTTTACTTCTTTCTTACTTTTGACCCTGTTGCAGCTAGCTGCTCCCGAACTGCTGCCGACCCCGGACTCCCGCTGGGCCTTTATAGGCCGCCATTGCTCCTCCTCCGGCCGCTGTTCCCGAACTAGATAACAAAACTATCCAGTCTAATCCCTCTTCCAGTCTTGGTCCGTAGCCCTAAAGGTTACGGCACTTTAAGTGCACATCCAAGTATCTTTTAAATGTGGTGATGATTTCTGCCTCCATCACCCATTCAGGCAGCGAGTTCCAGACCCCCACCACCCTCTGGGTAAAGAAGTTTCCCCTCAAATCTCCTCCATACCTCCCCCAATCACTTTAAATCTATGCCCACAGATTGTTGACCCCTCTGCCAAGGGAAACAGGTCCTTCCTATCTACTATATCCTGGCCCCTCAATAAGGTCTCCACTCAGCCTCATTTGTTCCAAAGAAAACAGACCCAGCATCTCCAATCTTTCCTCATAGGCAACATTCTCCAGTCCAGGCAACATTCTTGTAAATCTCCTCTGCACCCTCTCCAGTGCAATCACGTCCTTCCTGTAATGTGGTGACCGGAACTGCACACAGTACTCCAGCTGTGGCCTAACCAATGTTTTATACAGTTCAAGCATAACGTTCTTGCTCTTGTATTCTATGCCTCAAATAATAAAGGCAAATATTTCATGTGCCTTCTTAACCACCTTCTGCTACCTTTAGGGATCTGTGGACCTGCACTCCAAGGTCGCTTTGTTTGTCTATACTTTTCAGTGTCGTACCATTTATTGTGTATTCCCTTGTCTTGTTAGACTTCCCCAAATGCATGACCTCACACTTATCCGGATTGAATTCCATTTGCCACTGTTCTGCCCACCTGACTGGTACATTGATATCTTCCTGCAGTCTGCAGCTTTCTTCTTCGTTATCAATCATACAGCCTATTTTAGTGTCAACAGCAAACTTCTTAATCATACCCCCAACATTCAAGTCCAAGTCATTGATATGTACCACAAAAAGCAAGGGACCCAGCACTGAGCCCTGTGGAATCCCACTGGAAACATCCTTCCAGTCACAAAAGCACCCATCAACCATTACCCATGCACACACATTCGAAATAAAGTTAATGAGTTGGCAGCACAAATCATTACAAATGGGTATGATTTGGTGGCCATTACAAAAACGTGGTTGCAGGGTGGCCAAGACTGGGAATTAAACATACAAGGGTATCTGACAATTCGGAAAGATAGACAAGAAGGGAAAGGAGGTGGGGTAGCTCTGTTAATAAAGGATGATATCAGGGCAGTTGTGAGAGATGATATTGGCTCTAATGAACAAAATGTTGAATCATTTTGAGTGGAGATTAGAGATAGTAAGGGGAAAAAGTCACTGGTGGGCGCAGTTTATAGGCCCCCAAATAATAACTTCATGGTGGAGCGGGCAATAATCAAGGGAATAATGGAGGCATGTGAAAAAGGAACGGCAGTAATCATGGGGGATTTTAACCTACATATCAATTGGTCAAATCAAAATCGCACGGGGTAGCCTGGAGGAGGAATTCATAGAATGCATACGGGATTGTTTCTTAGAACAGTATGTTACAGAACCTACAAGGGAGCAAGCTATCTTAGATCTGGTCCTGTGTAATGAGACAGGAATAATAAACAATCTCCGAGTAAAAAATCCTCTCGGAATGAGTGATCACAGTATGGTTGAATTTGTAATACAGATTGAGGGTGAGGAAGTAGTGTCTCAAACGAGCGTACTATGCTTAAACAAAGGGGACTACAGTGGGATGAGGGCAGAGTTAGCTAAAGTAGACTGGGAACAAAGACTAAACAGTGGCACATTGAGGAACAGTGGAGGACTTTTAAGGAGCTCTTTCATAGTGCTCAACAAAAATATATTCCAGTGAAAAAGAAGGGTGGTAAGAGAAGGGATAACCAGCCGTGGATAACCAAGGAAATAAAGGAGAATATCAAATTAAAAACCAATGCGTATAAGGTGGCCAAGGTTAGTGGGAAACTAGAAGATTGGGAAAATTTTAAACGACAGCAAAGAATGACTAAGAAAGCAATAAAGAAAGGAAAGATAGATTACGAAAGTAAACATAAAAACAGATAGTAAAAACTTTTACCGATATATAAAACGGAAGAGAGTGACTAAACTAAATGTTGGTCCCTTAGAAGATGAGAAGCGGAATTGTGGAAATTGTGGAAGATGAGAATGGGAAATGTGGAAATGGCTGAGACCTTAAACAATTATTTTGCTTCGGTCTTCACAGTGGAAGACACAAAAACCATGCCAAAAATTGATGGTCACGGGAATGTGGGAAGGGAGGACCTTGAGACAATCACGATCACTAGGGATGGTAGTGCTGGACAGGCTAATCGGACTCAAGGTGGACAAGTCTCCTGGTCCTGATGAAATGCATCCCAGGGTATTAAAAGAGATGGCGGAAGTTATAGCAGATGCATTCGTTATAATCTATCAAAATTCTCTGGACTCTGGGGAGGTACCAGCGGATTCGAAAGCAGCTAATGTAATGCCTTTCTTTAAAAAAGGGGGCAGACAAAAGGCAGGTAACTATAGGCTGGTTAGTTTAACATCTGTAGTGAGGAAAATGCTTGAAGCTAACATTAAGGAAGAAATAGCAGGACATCTTGATAGGAATAGTGCAATCAAGTAGACGTAACATGGATTCATGAAGGGGAAATCATGTTTAACTAATTTACTGGAATTCTTTGAGGATATAATGAGCATGGTGGATAGAGGTGTACCGATTGAAGTGGTGTATTTAGAGTTCCAAAAGGCATTCGATAAGGTGCCACACAAAAGGTTACTGCAGAAGATAAAGGTACGCAGAGTCAGAGGAAATATATTAGCATGGATCGAGAATTGGCTGGCTCACAGAAAGCAGAGAGTCGGGATAAATGGGTCCTTTTCGGGTTGGAAATCGGTGGTTAGTGGTGTGTCACAGGGATCGGTGCTGGGACCACAACTGTTTACAATATATTTAGATGAACTGGAAGAGGGGACAGAGTGTAGTGTAACAAAATTTGCAGATGACACAAAGATTAGTGGGAAAGCAGGAAAGAGATTTAGATAGGTTAAGCGAATGGGCTAAGGTTTGGCAGATGGAATACAATGTCACAAAATGTGAGGTCATCCACCTTGGAAAAAAAAACAGTAAAAGGGAATATTATTTGAATGGGAAGAAATTACAACATGCTGCGGTGGGTCCTTGGGCATGAATCCCAAAAAGTTAGTTTGCAGGTGCAGCAGGTAATCAGGAAGGCGAATGGAATGTTGGCCTTCATTGCGAGAGGGTTTCATCAAGGTATCGGTTTGATTGTTTGGAAACATAATACAATATTAAATGAGTGCCATCAGAGTATCAATGAGAACATAACCTGAGATGCAGACCTGACCTGACCTTGACTTGATGCACACGCAGTATAGTGCCCTGTGACTTAGTTCACTAATGTCATTTATTGCAGGAAGTGAATGGGAGTAGGGGGTCCATGGCCGGGGTAGTGCCCGGGGCCCGATGTCCCTGACAGAGATCTCGGGGGAGTGGTGGGGCCCAAGGAGATTACAGAGATAGGGAGAGGCGAGGCCATGGAGGGATTTGAAAACAAGGATGAGAATTTTGAAGTCGAGGCGTTGCTCAATTGAGATCCTGTAAGGAGGTGGTCTCTATGAGGGGGTCAGGTCCCCTTCTGACCAACTTGAGCAGTCCGAATCGATCCCACTCCCTTGGGTTCTAGACTCTGGATTTATTTGGGGGATGTGACAAAGTGCAAAGGGACACTGGTTTGATGCAAAAGAACTTTGATTTTATTACAGTCAAGAAATTACAAACTTATAATTACTCTAATAATAAAGTACAATGTCAGAACTTATTCAAACTTATTAAAGAACAATACCTTACACACTCAAAGGGGGTTGCAATAGCTTATAATGACTCTAATAGAGAACAACACATTACATTCAAAGGTGGTTACAGTAGGATTACACCTCCCACCTCCCAATACCTAATTCTAGCTAGGTTGGACTCCACGACAGGCAGGGACTATGCTTACCAGTTTTCTTCATTAGAAATAGGTTTCTATAGTTTTTTAGGTAATGTTTTACCTGTTGGTAGGTCAGGATTAGATTGTAGAGTGGAAACTTTTCGATTCTTTGGTTTTTCCCCATTGGAGTTTTGTTTCGAGTTTGGTCGATCGCGGTGGTTTTTTGTTGATACCACGTTGGTTGTGGTCGGTTGCTGTCACGATGATGGTTTTCTTCCTTCCTTCAGGACTTCAGGACTTCGAGGCTAGAGAAGTTAGTTTACAACTGTCGCATTGGTTTCTCTCCTTGTCTTGATGACACCAGCGTAGTGTGGTACTAGTCTGTCAGTCATGTATATCAGTCAGCATGCCCTCTGTTGGAACAAGGGGCCAGTTATACGATTTCAGTGGTTCGAATCTTGGCGCCAAATCTGTTCAGAATTCTTTCTTTAAATTTGGCGGACTTGTCTTCTTTGTAATATTTTGATGGGCTCGTTAAAAGTTGATATGTTTTGGGTGGGTTGATGTTTGAAAACTGTTTCCTGATGGAAATATTAGTTTGGTAATTGTGGTATTCTTTTGTGCTTAGTTTTTCACATACTTGGGACTCTTTGTGATGTACATGCTGAAATGGTTTTCCAGACTCATGTTGATGGGTAGCTATCTTTGGGTGATTTTGTAATGTAAATGTCTCTTGTGGAGAAGGATTCTCGAATACCCATTTCTCCAGACAGGTTACCTTAGTCCTCACACCCAGGTAGTTTCACTTAATCAGGTTGTCTCCTGTTAGTCCTTTTAGGCCCGCTCACACCCTTGAATTTGTCTTTTAAAATCCAAAGTTCTATTAAAGTTCGTAGTTTCTACCATAACCACTTTAGGGTTCCAAACTTTTTGGTAGATAATCCCAAATTAAATTTCCTTTCGAATGAGTCCAAACACTGGGGGGTGGGGGGGGGGGCGGTTCTCGTGAATTTTGCATCCTTCAATCCAATGTAGGTCAGCGAGCACAGGGTTGATGGGTAAGCGGGACTTGGTGCGAGTTAGGACACGGGCAGCTGAGTTTTGGATCACCTCAAGTTTACGTTGGGCAGAATGTGGGAGGCCAGCCAGGAATGCATTGGAATAGTGGATATTGAGTCATTAATATATTCAAGGCTGAGATCGATTGATTTTTGGATGCTGAGGGAATCAAAGTATAGTCTGCTGCTGCTTCTAATTCTTACGTTCTTATGTTCTATAATAAACATATTATTGTTCCTTACTGCTCAGTTCTCTGTAATTAGCATAGGATTTAGTCAAAATACATTATCAAACTATTTATCATTTAATGTGCCTAGAAATAAATTTAATTTGCAATTTCAAAACAATAAATTTAGGTGTGCACAATTATCTGAGTACAAATGTTGCTCCTGAATTGTGAGGCCTAAGGTGGCCCCGATATTGGGCCTTGGGCCTCATTTCAATGGGGTCGGCGAAGAGGAACCCAAGGTTGGGTAAGTGAAGCTGGAGGTCGGGAGATATGAGGCCAGGGGGAGGCCGGGAGGCCGGGTCAGGGGAGTGGCAGCGATCAGGAGGGGATGCGATAGAGATCGGGGGAAGGGAGGATGGGAGCAGCGACTCTTTAAACTCCTGCTTCTTCCAGCTCCATATTTAGGTAAGTAAATTTGACTTTACTTTTAAGGCGTTCCCAATGTCTAGATCTACTGAGTGCAGCCAGCACTGTTTGTAAATGCGACGCACCTAACTCCTGCTGCAGGCGTGGGTCCTGCACAATTAATTTACTCCTTCAGTAACATGGCAGGTGCCACACAACTGGCTGAAAATGTGTGCGCACTTTCTGCCCGCCATATTGGCATTGTAGGCCACTTTGTGCCCGAGGAATGGGTGCCGTGCTGCCAGATTTATAGTCCTATAAAGGCAAATTCAGTTTCCAATATTATCGTTATCTTCTGTACTGAGGAAGTGCTGCACTGTCAGAGGTGCCGTCTTTCACATGAGTCATTAAACCGAGGTCCAGTCTTCCCTCTCAAGTGGACGTCAAAGATCCAGTGGCACTATTTCGAAGAAGAGCACGGGAGTTATCCCAAGTGTTTTGACCATTATTGATCCCTCAAACAAGATCATTAGAACAGATTATCTGATCATGATCGCCTTGCTGCATGTGGGAGTTTGCTGTGTGCAAATGGTTGCCGCGTTTCCTACGTTACAACAGTGACTACACTTCAAAAGTACTTCATTGGCTGTAAAGCGCTTTGGGACATCTGGTGGTCGAGAAAGGTGCCATAAAAATGCAAGTCATTTATTTCTTCAAAAACTCAATACTTTTATCATATTGCTTTCTTGGTAAGTAGTTTTGCCATTGTGGAGATTCAGGCACGTACTGTGCATGATTTTACAACTATTTTAATGAATAGTCAGAAAATCATGTGTAAGCCTCAGAATTTGCAGTGTACACCATTGGCTGGTGGATCTCCATACCAGGAACGTAAAGTTTGAATAGTCACGCTTCCACATGTTTAAAGTGTCTTATTACATCTGCCTTTTTGTAATAGAATGTTACAGTTTTCATCCTTAAAAGATTTATTTAAAATGCATTTGTTTTTGTATTTCCTTAATTATCAGTAAACATTAACCTTATGATCTGGTTTTCAATGAATGCTTACAACTAACGGGTTAACTCCGCTGTTAAAATATAGTAGAAAGGAAGCTTATATAGCTTTCATGCTAACACCTGAAAAAACTCATTTCAAAGCATTCCTATGCAAGTGAAATAATAGTAGCATAGATTTAAATATATTAAAATACTTTCCTATTGCCTTTGGACAACTGGATGAATTAACTGTTTACTGACCAATTAGATTAAATAAGAAAAATTTAACACAAGTAGATTTATTGTTAATGCTATGTAAAAGCCCCCCCCCCCCGCCCCACCCTATGCTCCATCTCCCCCGCTCCCCACCAAAAAGCATTCCTGGCTTGCAAGTGCACTGAAATGAATAATGGCCCCGAACTTGGTGGACTCACTGCCCGTTGCCGCCCACTACTGGCGAGTTTTCTGGACGGTCTCCCCTTGGTGCGGGTTTGGTGGAGGCCTCCCACCGGCGGGGAGGGAAGACCGCTAGGAATCGCCTGCTGACGTCCGCTGGCGCGCAACGCACCTAAGTGTCCTCCCGCCCGCTGATCTGCCAGTTTGTTCCGGGTGGGAGTCGGCGACAGCAGGTGGATGGACCGCTGTGTGGAGGCAGGTGCAACCCCAAGCGTAAGTAAGAAGATCTGCAAAAAAAAGTGAGTAAACTTCTTCTCATTTTTTTTACAGGGCTTCAGGTGGATGGGTTCCCCGGAAGGTTTTCCAGTGGGTTTTTTGTGTAAATGTTTATTTTTATGTGCTCCCCGCTCCCTGGGCCCGACTCAATCCTTGGCGGCACTTTGGCGAGGATCGTATTTGCCGCCGAGATTGGGAGCTCCCGCCTGCTGCCGCCCAGATTCACGGCGTAAGTTGTTTTTTTGTCACCGGGCGGTCATTCCAGGACTTTTTCCACAAAACTCTCGGCCAAAGTACAGTCTCTCAGCGCTCCTTTGGGAGACACTTGGGCAGAACTTAGCTTCCACCAAGTTCGGGCCCAATGAGACATACGGTCCAATTTTGGCCTACCCGATTTTTTGGTGCACTGACCCTTTATGCGGCAAATTTGTGCGCTGGAAAGGGTGCCAAAAAACGTACTTAATATCCTGGCCCCTTTGCCAAGTGTCCCGGGTCCTGGCGCGGCGTCCATGGCGGAGTGGGGGGAATGAGCGGAGCTACAGCCTTGCGCTGAAAACACTGCCGGCAGCTGTCTGCATGCGCAGTGGAGTCTGCGCGCATGCTCCTCGCCCTCCTAGCATGTCCTGCAAGCTGTCAGCAGGACCCGATGTTCGCCGCCCCTAGCCATGGACGAATGGTCGCCCGCGTCTGAGTGCAGCCCAGGCTGCCAGAACCCTACCCAAGATGCTATCGAGCCTAGCCTCTCCTCTCCCTCTCTCCCCCACTCCCGACGCCGCCGAGCCCGGCCTTTCCCCTCCCGCCCTCCCTAGCTTCCCGATGCATCTTTGCCGGCCGCCCCTATCCCACGCCAAATGGCCTCCCGTACAGGCCGGCCCACTGCCTTCCCCGGCCCTAGTTAGGATTTACTTCAAATATTTAATTGTTAATCAATTATTTAGCTGAGTTCTTTATTTTTATTCAGTTATTTTAACTTTTATTTGAATGTTTGGTGCTTGGGTGCAGGTCCTTACTTACTAAACTGCGCCGATTTCTCAACTGCCCGCAACGTTTTTCACAGCTGACCACATACGCTGACCTAAGTCGATTTGGAGTAAGTGTTAGCTGGCCAAAGTGTCATAAATGGCCAAAACTGCCGTAAGCGTCTGGGAACGCCCCACTTTGGAAAAAAAGACTGAACTAAAAAAAATCGTACCTAACTAAGTTACTCTGGAGCAAGTTTATTGGGGAAAATGTTTTTTTTTAAAACTTATGTCAGAAAAACCAACTTACTCCAAAAAAATTGATGCAAGTTATGGCCAAAATTGGGCCCTATAAATATCTAGCTAAGTGATGAATGCGATAGGTCTTGGGTAGTTTGCACTCTCAAAAGCTTTTCTAGATGGCATTAACTAAAACTTTCCAACTTTCACTGAATTTGACATTAGTTATGACAGTACTTTCATAGCTACAAATTATCATGCTTTTACGATTTTTCCCTCTTTTTCAGTTTCCTGAGACTCAAAATGACACCGAAATGCCTTACCAGGCATAGAAAGCCAGTCGTTGCATATACTTACACTCCCAGATTGGATTTTAGCTCACAGTGCAACCCATTCACTCAGGATCAAAGCTTGTAATGAAGGATACTGCACCAATAGCAGTGAGTCTCTGCAGGTAATTGAAGAAAATATTGTGAAAACCTTTTGTTAAACTTTCTCTTTTACAAAATAACTTTGAGCTGTCAGCTGTGGGTCCACGTTCCACTCCTGAGACTGGAGCAGGTACTCTAGGCTGACACTTCAGTACAATAGTGAGAGAGTGCTACACTGTCGGAGGTGCCGTCTTTCTGCTGGGAAGTTAAACTGAGGATCCGTCTGCTCTCTCAGGTGCTCGCTGACCTACATTGACTCCCGGATAAGCCATGCTTCGACTTTAAAAATCACATCCTTGATTTCGAATCCCTCCATGGCCCCGCCCCTCCTTATCCTCCAGCCTCACAACCCACCCAAATCTCTGCGCTCCTCCAATTCTGCCGTCTTGCACATCTCCGATTTTAATTGCTTCACCATTGGTGGCCGTGCCTTCAGCTGCCTGGGCCCTAAGCTCTAGAATTCCCTCCCTAAACCTCTCTGTCTCCCTACCTCTCTTTTCTCATTTAACGCACACTTCAAAACCTACCTCTTTGAACAAGCTTTTGGACTTCTGCCCTAATATCTCCTTATATGGCTCGGTGTGGGCTGCATAGAGTGAGAGGAGAGGACTTAAACAGAGTGCTTTATTTGGGAATTTGGAAAAGAGTGGGAATTTGGAGAAGAGGGAGAAGGAATTGTTGTGCTTTGCTTTACAACAGACGCAAAAATCAAAAGTGTGACATTGTCTCAAGGGAAGCAGCTGACTGGTGAAGGGTGCAAAATTCGTGGGAAACCTCCCCCAGTGTTCAGACTCATTGTAAAGGAAATTTAATTTGGAACTATCTACCAGAAAGTTTGAAATCCTAAAGTATACATGGAAGAAACTACGAACTTTAATCGAATTTGGGATTTTACGAGACAAATTTCGCCTGTGTGGACCGGGCTAGAGAACTAAAGAATGGCTATCCTACAAAGAAACCAGTTTGAGTATTGAAGCTGTCTGGGTATTGAAACTAAAGTTAATTGTCTGGAGAATTATGGATACTCGAAAATCCTTCTCCACAGGAGACATTAACATAGCAACAATTAACCCAGAGATGGCTAACCATCAGCCTGAATCTGGAAAGCCATTTCAGCATATGCATAACAAACAAAGGCCCATCCAGCCCGCATGAAAAAAACCCAAGCACAAACAGACATTGCAAATACAAAACTAATATTTCCATCGAGAAACAGATTTAGAAGATCGGCACACCCGAGACAAGTTAACATTTTAATGAGCCCGCCAAAATATGACAAAGAAATACCAAGCCCGCCAAAGATTAAACAAAGAATCCAGGCTGATTTGGCACGAAGATTAGAACAGCTCCAACAGTATAACTGGGCCCTGTTTTAACAAAGGGTATGCTATGCAGTTGCTACTGCCTCAGAAGACACTGCTAGGGACGCTTAGCATCAGGAAGGGAGAGAGACCACCGCAGCAGTTGTAACTAACTTCTCCAGCCTCGAAGTCCTGAAATCGGAAAAGGAAGGAAGAACATCACCATCGCCGCAGCAACCGAACACAGCCAAAATGGTACCACCAAAAGCACCGCGATCGACCAACTTCGAAACAAAACTCCACAAGGAAGAAACCGAAGAATCGAAAGTTTCCACTCTACAATCCAAGTCCTGACTACCAACAGGTGAAAACATTACCTAAAGAGACTTTAAACCCATTTCTAACAAAAGAAAACGGTTACTTACCCCATAAGTCCAAAACGCACCCTACCGCATCAGCGGACACCACCCAACTGAAGATTACGCAGTACGACGTCTTCTCCGGCATTCAAGGTACGGCAAGCAGAACCTACAGAATCCAACGAACCCCAAAATCGCGAACTACTGCCAACTGACCATAAAGGATTGGTAAGCATAGTCCCTGTTTGCCCTGGAGTCTAATCTAGTCAGTGCGTATTAAACATAGAAACATAGAAAATAGGTGAAGGAGTAGACCATTTGGACCTTTGCGCCTGCACCACCATTCAATAAGATCATGGCTGATCATTCCCTCAGTACCCCTTTCCTGCTTTCTCTCCATACCCCTTGATCCCCTTAGCCGTAAGGGCCATATCTAACTCCTTCTTGAATATATCCAATGAACTGGCATCAACAACTCTCTGTGGCAGGGAATTCCACAAGTTAACAACTCTGAGTGAAGAAGTTTCTCCTCATCTCAGTCCTAAATGGTCTACCCCTTATCCTAAGACTGTGTCCCCTGATTCTGGACTTCCCCAACATCGGGAACATTCTACCTGCATCTAACCTGTCCTGTCCCGTCAGAATCTTATATGTTTCTATGAGATCCTCTCTCATCCTTCTAAACTCCAATGTATAAAGGCCCAGTTGATCCAGTCTCCCCTCATATGTCAGTCCTGCCATCCCGGGAATCAGTCTGGTGAACCTTCGCTGCATTGGGAGGTGGAAGGTGTACTTTTCACTGTAACCCATTTGAATGTGTGATGTACTGTTCTTTATTAGAGTAATTCTAAGTTTGACAATGCATTTCCTTGTCTTTAATAAAATCAAAGTTCTTTTGCACCAAACCAGTTGTCTCTTGCACTTTATCACATCCCCCAACTAAATCCAGAGTCGAGAACCCAAGGGAGTGGGAGCAATTCGAACCACTCAGAAGGTCAGAGGTGAACCTGACCCACAAGACCACCCCTTACACTGGTGAGTAGCCGGCGAGTGTATTTGTCTTCTAGTTTTAAGTTTATTTCATAGTCAAATAGTTCATAGTTTAGTTCATAGTCAAATAACTAGAGGCATATCAGGGCAGCTCAGTCCAATGGTGTGCACATCCAGTGGCATGTGGGAAGTCGTGGACGCTTTGCGTAGCCTGGATGACCATGTGTGCAGGAGGTGTCTCCAGCTGCTGCAACACAAGCTCAGCATTTCAGAGCTTGAGCGGCGGCTGGAGTCACTGCGGTGCATCCGCGAGGCTGAGAATGTTGTGGATCGCACGTTTCTAGAAGTGGTCATCCCGCAGCTAAAGAGTACGCAGGCAGAGAGGAAGTGGGTGACCACCAGACAGAAGAGGCAGATAAGGCAGGAGCCCCTGTGCATCATGCTCGCCAACCAGTATTCTGTTCTCAGTACTGGTGAGGGCGATGTTGCCTCTGGGGAGTGCAGCCAGAGCCAAGTCCACGGCACCACGGGTGGCTCAGCTGCACTGGAGCAGAGGATGGTATGTTGCCTCCCTGGTGCCAGGGTCAAGGATATCATCGAGCAGCTGCAAGACATTCTGGGGGGAGAGGGTGAACAGCCAGAGGTCATGGTCCATATCGGGACCAATGACATAGGTACAATGTGGGATTAGGTCCTGCAGGCAGAATTTAGAGAGCTAGGAGAGAGATTAAAAGGCAGGACCTCAAAGGTGGTAATCTCCGGGTTACTGCCAGTGCCAGGTGCTAGTGAGTACAGAAATAGGAGGATAGCGAAGGTGACTGCATGGCTGGAGAGATGGTATAGGTAGGAGGACGTTAGATTACTGAGGCATTGGGACTGTATCTGGGGGAGGTGGGACCTGTATAAACTGGACGAGTTGCACCTCAACAGAGCCGGGACCAGTATCCTCACAGGAGGGTTTGCTAGTTCTGTTGGGGAGAATTTAAACTAGCTTGGCAGGGGGGATGGGAACCGGAGAATAGATTCAGTGGGGAGAGAAGCAAAGCTGGAATTGGGCAGCAGGAAAGTAGAAAGTGAATTTGGAAGACAGAGGAAACAAGGGCTGCAAAATAGACAACAAGGGAGTTTGGCACCACTATATGGTATATACTTCAATGCAAGTAGTACAGGGAATAAGGCAGATGAGCTGAGAACACAGATAGACACTTGGGAGTACAATATTATCGCTATTATTGAGACCTGGCTGAAAGAAGGTATGGCAGCTCAACATTCCTGGTTATAGTGTTTTCAGATGGGATAGTGAGGGGGTAAAAAAAGAGGGCGGGTTGCAGTATTAATTATAGAAACAATTACCGCTATGAGAAGGGATGATATGTTAGAGCTGTCATCAAACAAGGCCATATGGGTTGAATTAAAGAACAAAAAAGGGGTGATCACACTACTGGGAGTGTACTACAGACCCCCAAACAGTCAGAGGGAGATAGAAGAACAAATATGTGGACAAATAGCTGCGAAGTGCAAAAACTATAGAGCTGTAATAGTGGGGGATTTCAACTACCTTAATATGAACTGGAAAAAAAGCAGTGTGAATGGTACAGAGGGTGCGGAATTCCTAAAATGTGTTCATGAGAATTTTCTTAGCCAGTATTTAACAAGCCCAACATGGGAGAGGGCAGTTCTGGACTTGGTTTTGGGGAATGAAGAGGGGCAGGTGGAAGGGGTATCAGTGGGAGAGCATTTTGGTGCTAGTAATCATAATTCAGTAAGATTTAGGGTAGTTATGGTAAAGGACAAAGGTGGACCAAGAAAAAAAGTTCTCCATTGGGGTAAAGCCAATTTTGTTGACCTGATATGTGATTTGGCCAAGGTGGACTGGAAACAACTACTTGATGGTAAATCAATGTCAAATCATTCAAGGAGGAGATCTTGAGGGTACAGAGCAAGTATGTTCCCTTAAAAAAAGGGAGGGGCTAACAAATCTAGAGCCCCCTGGATGTCTAGGGACATACAGGTTAGGATAAAGAAAAAAAGGGAAGCCTATGACAGATACCGGGAACTTAACACTGCAGAGACTCGAGAGGAGTATAAGAAGTGCAGGGGTGCAATTAAAAAATATATCAGGAAAGCAAAGAAAGAGCATGAAAGAATGTTGGCAAATAAAAGTAAGGAAAACCCAAAGATGTTTTATAAATACATTAAGAGCAAAAGGATAACTGGAGAAAGAATGGGGCCGAGTAGAGACCATAAACAAAATCTGTGTTTGGAGGCAGAAGATGTGGGTAGGATTCTTAATGAATAATTTTCACAAATGAGAGGGGCGATGCAGATTTTGAAATGAAGGAGGAGTGTGAAATATTAAACGAGATAAACATAGTGAAAGAGAAAGTATTAAGAAAGGTTAGCACCTTTGAAAGTGGATAAATCCCCAGGCCCGGATGAAATGTATTCCAAACTGTTAAGAGAAGCAAAAAAGAAAATAGCAGAGGCTCTGACCATTATTTTCCAATCCTCTCTGGCTACAGGTGTGGTGTCAGAGGACTGGAGGACTGCTAATGTTGTACCTTTGCTTAAAAAAGGGAGAAAGGGATAGACTGAGTAATTACAGGCCAGTCAGGCTAACCTCAGTGGTGGGAAAATTATTGGAAAACATCCTGCCGGAGAGGATAAATCCTCATTTGGAAAGACATGGATCAATCACGAACAGTCAGCATGCATTTGTTAAGGGAAGGTCGTGTATGACTAACTTGATTGAATTTTTCGAGGAGGTAAACAGGGGGGTAGATGAGAGCAGTGCATATGATATAGTGTATATGGATTTTAGCAAAGCTTTTGATAAGGTCCCACATGGCAGACTGGTCACAAAAGTAAAAGTCCATGGGATCCAGGGTAAAGTCCATGGGATCCAAAATTGGCTCAGAGGCAGGAAGAACATGAGAACATAAGAACATAAGAATTGGGAACAGGAGTAGGCCATCTAGCCCCTCAAGCCTGCTCCACCATTCAACAAGATCATGGCTGATCTGGCCGTGGACTCAGCTCCACTTACCCGCCCGCTCTCCATAACCCTTAATTCCCTTATTGGTTAAAAATCTATCTATCTGTGATTTGAATACATTCAATGAGCTAGCCTCAACTGCTTCCTTGGGCAGAGAATGCCACAGATTCACAACCCTCTGGGAGAAGAAATTCCTTCTCAACTCGGTTTTAAATTGGCTCCCCCGTATTTTGAGGCTGTGACCCCTAGTTCTAGTCTCCCTGACCAGTGGAAACAATCTCCCTGCCTCTATCTTGTCTATCCCTTTCATTATTTTAAATGTTTCTATAAGATCACCCCTCATCCTTCTGAATTCCAACGAGTAAAGACCCAGTCTACTCAATCTATCATCATAAGGTAACCCCCTCATCTCTGGAATCAGCCTAGTGAATCATCTCTGTACCCCCTCCAAGGCTAGTATTTCCTTCCTTAAGAAAGGTGACCAAAACTGCACACAGTACTCCAGGTGCAGCCTCACCTGTTTTTTCCTGCCCTCCTGTGCAACAGAGCAATGCCCAATAGCTTGTTCAAAGAGGTAGGTTTTAAGGAGTGTCTTGAAGGAGGAAAGAGAGGTAGAGAGGCGGAGAAGTTTAGGCAGGGAATTCCAGAGCTTCGGCAACAGAAGGCACGGCCACGAATGATTAAGCGATTATAATCAGGGATGCTTAAGCGGACAGAATTACAGGAGCGGAGATATCTCAGGGGATTGTGGGGCTGGAGGAGATTACAATGATAGGAAGGGGAGAGGCCATGGAGGGATTTGAAAACAAGAATGAGAATTTTGAAATCGTGATGTTGCTTAACCAGGGGCCAATGTAGGTCAGCGAACACAGGGGTGATGGGTGAACGGGTCTTGGTGCGAGTTAGGACATGGGTAGCCGAGTTTTGGATGACCTCAAGTTTATATAGGGCAGAACATGGGACGCCAGCCAGGGATGCATTGGAATAGTCAAGTCTAGAGGTAACACAGGCAGGGATGAGAGCTTCAGCAGTAAACTCTTGAATGTCCAGGAACCTTCTGTCCTTTTTTAACAACATGAGCTGGAACTTCTGAGCACTGGGGTCCCACATACACAGAGCGAGGTCTAAGAATATGGTTTATGTAATGTATGTACATAAGGTCTGCCGACTAACAGGGGCACTACTGTCAGAGGTCCTCGGGTTATAGGTACACTCGTGCAGGGCCCGGTATATAACCTGAACTTCACTTTTGTATCTTCACTTCTGGAAGCCATTCAAGACTGACCAGGTTACACCGAGTCACTGGCTCACAGTACGGAGTTAATTGTATCATTTCATATAGTACAACTGGCGACGAGGCAAATACAAACCCATGCAAAAGTATGGCGAGTACAGCACGATTGAATACTGTTGGAATTCTCAACAGATTCAATGAGGGAGAAGATTGGGGAATTTTCACTGATCATCTTGACCAGTATTTTGTGGCACATGACCTAAACAAAGATGAGGATGCAGGGAAGCGCAGGGCAGTGCTTCTCACCATCGGTGGCCCCACGATCTATGCACTCATCAAGAATCTGCTCTCACCCACTCTTCCTACAGAAAAGGATTACAAAGAACTGTGTGCTCTAGTTCGGGAACACCTTAAATCCACGGAAGGAATCCTCATATCCAGATATCGCTTCTATACGCACGTTCGTCCAGAAGACCAGGATGTAGCGGCATTTGTTGCCGACCTGAGACGTCTTGCAGAGCCTTGAAAATTTGGGCCTGCGTTGGAAGATATGCTGCGTGACTTTTTCGTGATCGGGGTCAACCACGAGGCAACCTTAAGTAAGCTGCTGGCTGTGGAGACGCCGGACCTCAGCAAGGTCATCACCATCACCCAGGCTTGCATGTCCACGCAGAAAAACACGAAGCAGATATCGCGACAAAACAGGAACTCCACGGCAAGTACTGTGTACAAAATTGTATCGATGGCCGGCAGAGCCGCACATGGCAGGGCCTACTCGACTGCATCTGCAAGACTGGGACTCACTCAAAGTTCGCCATCGAGGGCCTACTTGACTGCGTCTGTGAGAACGGGAGCTACTCAAAGCCCGCCATCGGGGGCAAATCCGAACTGAACTTGTTGGCTTTGCGGGGGCAATCACCGATCCCATCATTGCCGCTTCAGGCAGTATGTATGCAGAGGGTGTGCGAAGTCGGGGCATCTTTAGCGGACGTATCCACAGCAGAACAAGCGAGCTGCAACACACCTCGTGGATGATGATCAATTCAGCGTGGATCTGGCGATGCAGCCTGAGGCATTTGAGAGCTCCGAGGAGGAAGTGTATAGCGTACGTGCGTTCCTACAAAGAGCCAACCGATAATGATGGAGGTAAAATTAAATGGCGTGCCGGTATCCATGGAATTAGACACGGGTGCGAGTCAATCGATAATGAGCCAGAGGACTTTCAAAAAGGTTTGGGAGACCAAGGCAGCGAGACCCAAGCTGAGTCCGATAAATGTGAAGTTGCGTACCTACACCAAAGAGCTCATACCAGTGATCGGTAGTGCAGCAGTAAGAGTGTCGTACGAGGGAGTGGTTCATGATCTGCCATTATGCATTATCCCGGGCAACGGCCCATCGTTATTCGGCAGGAGTTGGCTCGAGAAAATAAAATGGAAATGGTACGATATCAAAGCTTTGTCATCAGCGGATGATGATCTGTGTGCTCAAGTGCTGAGCACATTTCCCTCACTGTTTGAACCGGGAAATGGCAGCTTCAAGGGAGCCAAGGTGCAGATTCACCTCGGCCTCGGCGCAAGGCCCATCCATCACAAAGCCAGGGCGGTCCCACATATGATGAAAGAAAAAGTCAAGCTTGAATTGGACAGGCTACAACGCGAAGGGGTCATCTCACCGGTCGAATTTAATGAATGGGCCAGTCCCATTGGACCGGTGTTAAAGAACGATGGCACAGTCAGGATTTATGGAGACTACAAGGTCACGATTAACCGAGTTTCGACACAAGATCAGTACCTGCTACCGAAAGCTGATGACCTGTTTGCCATGCTTGCCGGGGGAAAATCTTTCATCAAATTGGATCTAACGTTGGCCTACATGACAGAGGAACTGGTTGAATCATCAAAGAAACTTAGATGCATCAACACGCACAAAGGACTGTTTATTTACAACAGGTGCCCTTTTGGCATTCGTTCAGTGGCAGCCATATTTCAGAGAAACATGGAAAGCCTATTGCAATCCGTCCCCAGGATCATGGTATTCCAAGACAACATCCTAGTCACAGATCGTGACACCGCTGAGCACCTGCACAATCTGGAAGAGGTTCTGTGTCGTCTGGACAAAGTGAGACTCAGGCAGAAATGATCGAAGTGCATTTTCATGGCATCAGGGGTCGAATTCCTTGGATGAAAGATTGCTGCAGATGAAATCAGGCCTGCAGACGTGAAAACAGAGGCCATCAAAAATGCACCCAGGCCCCAGAATGTGACGGAGCTGCGTTCGTTCCTGAGTCTTCTTTACTAATTCGGTAACTTTTTACCCAAATTGAGCACAGTATTAGAGCCTTTGCACAAGCTGCTCAGGAAAGGAGATGACTGGGTGTGGGGTGAACTTCAAGTCAGAGCCTTTGAGAAGGCTAGAAATCTGTTGTGTTCCCACAAGCTACTGGTACTGTATAACCCATGCAAGCATCTAGTTTTGACCTGTGATGCGTCATCCTATGGGGTTGGCTACGCACTCCATCAAGCCAATGAGTCAGATAAACTGCAACCAGTTGCATACGAGTCTCGAACCCCGTCCAAGGCGGAAAGAGCCTGCAGCATGGTAGAGAAAAATGCTTTAGCATGTGTTTATGGAGTAAAAAAATGCACCAGTACCTGTTTGGGCTTTGCTTCGAGCTGGAAACCGATCACAAGCCGCTTATATCGTTGTTCTCGGAACATAAAGGTATTAATACCAATGCGTCGTCCCACATCCAGAGGTGGGCGCTGACATTATCTGCCTATAATTATGTCATTCACCATAGACCAGGCATCGACAACTGCGCAGATGCATTGAGCCGGTTACCGTTGCCCAGACCGGAGGTGGAAAGGCCAATGCCCGCAGAGCTACTCATGGTCATGGATGCCTTTGAGAGTGAAGGGTCGCCTGTCTCTGCTCAACAAGTTAATACCTGGACCAGCCAGGATCCGACCCAATCGGTTGTAAAACATTCTGTTCTTAACAGGGACTGGTCGACCATCCCCAAGGAAATGGGTGATGAAACCAAACCGTACAGCTGTCGCAAAGATGAGCTTAACATCCAGTCCGACTGTTTACTGTGGGGTAATCGAGTTGTAATGCCCAAGAAAGGCAGGGCGAGATTTGTATGGGAGTTACATAGTACGCATCCCGGTATTGTCATGATGAAGGCCATCACCAGGTTCCATGTTTAGTGGCCTGGCATTTACTCAGACTTAGAGACATGCGTGCATCAGTATAGCACTTGCATGCAGTTAAACAATGCCCCAAAGGAAGCTCTGCTCAGTCTGTGGTCATGGCCATCCAAACCGTGGTCTAGAATCCACATCGACTTTGCGGGCCCCTTCCTCGGTAAAATGTTTTTTGGTGGTGGTGGATGCATACTCCAAATGGATAAAATGTGTGATCATATTATTCAGCACTTCCACTGCTACCATTGAGAACCTGAGAGCCATGTTTGCCACACATGGTCTGCCAGACATCATTGTCAGTAACAACAGACCGTGTTTCACGAACCTGGAATTTTAAGAGTTCATGAAACGCAACGGCATGAGGTCAGCCCCATTCAAACCCGCATCCAATGGTCAAGCAGAGCGGGCGGTTCAAACCATCAAGCAGAGCCTGTAACGCGTAACTCACGGTTCCTTTCAGACACGCCTGTCATGCATACTGCTCAGCTACAGGACAAGGCCACACACACTCACCGGGATCCCACCTGCGGAACTATTGATGAAGCGAGGCCTCAAAACGAGGCTCTCTCTCGTCCATCCTGACCTTAACGATCATGTTGAAACCCGACGTCAACGGCAGCAGTGGTATCACGACCATGCCGCAGTGTCACGTGACATATTTGTAAATGACCCAGTGTATGTACTTCAACAGGGTCAAGGGCCCAACTGGCTCTCGGACAATGTTATGTATAAGGAGGGTAAACGGGTGCATAAGATTAAGCTCAAGAATGGGCAGATGTGCAGGAAACACATTGATCTAATCAAGCTAAGACACACTGATGAACCAGAACAGTTGGAAGAAGACACCGCGAGCTTAGACGACCAACCAACTCACATCCAGCCATCAGAAGAACCCACTGTGGTCAATGCCCAGCCCCAAGTCGTGAGAGATTCGGAAAGCACTGGGATTATACTGAGACGGGTCAACTGGGGAGCGAAGGGCTCCAGACCGTCTGAACTTGTAATATGGACTTGTGCCAAGAACTGGGGGGGGGGGGCTGATGTAATGTATGTAACATAAGGTCTGCCCACCAACAGGGGGCACTACAGTCGGAGGTCCTAGGGTCATGGGTACACTCATGCTGGGCCTGGTACATCACCTTTGTATCTTCATGTCTGGAAGCCATTAAAGACTGACCAGGTTACACCTAGTCACTGGCTCACAGTACAGAGTTCTTGTATCATTTCATACACTACAGTTTACTTATGATTTTGTTACTCTGAGTGCACAAAGGAAATCTTACCTCATATCTGTTTATATGTGCAGGCAGAACAGTATCTGGAATGTGGATATTTAAAATGGGCCAAATCCAATCATTTCTATTATGACCTCAAGTGCAATGAAACCATGACGATCTTGAAGGCACAAAGAACAAAATCAGTTGAAATTTAACACTAGGTTTACAATATAATGCACTGTACTGTGTTACAAACATGTTATTGTATTTAAAGGCATGCATTGTCAGCATGTGCTTTGTAACCAGCAAGCTATGTCAGCATGTACTGAAGTATTTTAACAAACGCTTACGTGTGCTGCATGATAATGTTTAAAAGACTTGCATTTCTGTAACGCCTTTCACAACCTCAGGATATGCCAAAGCACTTTACAACCAATGAAGTACTTTTGGAGTGTAGTCACTGTTGGAATGTAGGAAATGCCAATTTGTGCACAGCAAGCTCCCACAAACAGCAATATGATAATGACCAGATCATCTGTTCAGTGTTATTGATTGAGGGATAAATATTGGCCAGGACACCGGGGATAACTCCCCTGCTCTTCTTCAAAATAGTGCCATGGGATCTTTTACGTCCACCTGAGAGAGCAGACAGGGCTCAATGTCTCATCTGAAAAGTGCAAACCTTGGTTTCCTAGATATAGGCCATTTTTTATTATTTACTACCTGAGCAAAATGGGATTAGAAAAATAATCAACAGCAAAATCCAAGCAACATTCTTCTGTCAATTAAGATGATTAAAAATAAAATCTCGAACTGTTGATTTGGTATCTCAGCTCTCTGCCATCGAAACTTCAGTGTAACTTGACTGGAAAATTAAACAAAAAAGAGTCCAAATTGCCTCTTCATCTCATCTTTTGAAACCCCCAGTATATTTATTTTGTCAGGTTACCATTATATTATCCTATTGTTTCAGAAGCTATTATTTAAAAATTCAGTCATGGGATGTGGGTGTCGCTGGCAAGGCCAGCATTTATTACCCATCCCTAATTGCCCCTTGAGAGGGTGGTGGTGAGCTGCCTTTTTCAACCGCTGCAGTCCGTGTGGTGAAGGTACTCCCACAGTGCTGTTAGAGAGAGAGAGTCCCAGGATTTTGATGATGAAGGAACGGCCGATATATTTCCAAGTGAGGATGGTGCGTGACTTGGAGGGGAACTTGGAGGTGATGGTGTTCCCACGTGCCTGCTGCCATTGTCCTTCTAGGTGGCATTTGGTACAGCCCAAATAGTGAACCAACGTTAACCATAACCATGTTATGCATGAAACTACCAATAACCACAGCATAATAATCAAGTCTGCACCTTTGTGCGCAACATCCAATGCCTAATGCTAAACTAATTAAAATACAACAATTTGCTATTCTTGCAACGGAATCAATTCTCCTGCATAAATAAAATAGTTCACTGTCAATGTGCTCATCTGCCTGAGAGTGTTCATAACAGAGTATAGAGAATGGCATGCCAGAGGTTACAATTTAGCATTCCAGTATGGTACATGAGGACAAAACACACACACATCTCTGTGCAGCCAGAAGCTATCCCCAAAATATATTGCTGGAAAACACTGTATGACAAATAGAGGAAGAAGTTGGGTTCTTTAGCCCCTCCCATTAGTGCCCGGGTGGCTTTGTGACTGGGCGCGGCGATGACATCGACTCTCGCCATATTTGGTGCGAGTTTTGTGCCGGTGTTACGGCGTTGCGCCCCGATCTCCTTTGCCCAATGATTGTGATGTCATCGCCGCACGCATGGGCCTAAAATTGACTTCCGCCCCCTGCAGCAGCGCCAGACGAATACACCAACAGCTGCAGGAGGCGCGAATCGGGCGGCCGGTCACTACCGGGGGCGATAACCTTTTGTCTTTGAGTTTTTTTCCGGACTTCCTGCCCGCGATCGATCAGCTCGGCACTCTGCTTGAGGGCCGGGCTGATCGCGAGGGATCCCGGCTGCCGTGGTGATCCAGGTAGATGCTTTTTATTTTGCGGAGCCTGCAGTGATGGCCTTTCCCTTTAAAGGAGGGAAGGACCCTTTGAACACGGCAGCGCTGCGCGGCCCAGTGTGCAACACTGTTGAAGACATCGCCCCGCCTGCTGCCAACTGCGCTCCAAGAAGGAAGTGGAGCGCTCGATTTAGCTTCCTTCATGGAGCACAAATGGCGGATTTTTTCAAAGTTTGCCGCTAACTTTTCAAACTTTTAAAAAATATCGCGAATTTCTCCCACATACTCTTTACATTTAGGATTTGAGTGTAATGTGATTGCAACAGGGGTGACAGTGTATCTGTATCAAAGCACGAACAGTGGTGCAAAATGCACATTGAACTGCGCTGGGAAAAATAAACACTGAGTAAATACATCACTTGACATGACACCAATTTAATCAGCTATAACGACTTAGATGAGTGATTAGAAAAAGGGATTGGAATTGGGCCCTTGCTGTTGATTAACTTGAGATAAATCTCTGCTCTCTTACAAAAGGCTTATTGTTGGGTCATGAATGAGGTCATGTAGTACCTTGTCAGGGCTTAGTAATTTGAATAGCTCCCATTACCTGCAAGGAAAGCATCAAAAAATAAACAGTTTATAAAATGGGATCCTACAAATGCAGGCTTCCATTGCATTGCTTCAAGAACTTAAGAACATAAAATAATTAGAAGTAGGAGCAGGATTAGGCCATTTGACCCTTCGAGCCTGTTCCACCATTCAATAAGATTGTGAATGACCTCTTACCTCTGATCCCGGCCTTGATTTCCTTTCGCTCCCATGTTGGCCTTGATCTCCTTCCTTCCTTCCCACTCCGACGCCAATTGCTTCAAATAATACTGTTCCGTTGCTATTGGAGTCGATTTGGATTTCAAATAATACTGCTATTGGCCAGTGTGGGTGGCCTCTTCAATTTACTGCACGGGACATACGGAATCGCTGCATGGCCCCGTGAGCGAAGACTAGTGGGGAACATTGCCGCCGATCTGCGTTCGCCACTCTCCTGATCGCCTCCTCGTCACTTCCCGCTTCTCCTGTCAGCCTCAGCCCGCGACCGAGCCAGCTGACATTGGTCAGGCCCTGACCAGCGAGCAGCTTCACACCTCAACGCAATTATAATGTTGAGGTCTTCGGGCCTCTCCAATCTGCTGTGCCTTGGCTATGGAGCCCCTTGGATCACTCCCCGTTTTGGCTGTTAATAAATTTAGGCCCAAACATATCCCATGGCAATATTTTAAAAAAGATCCACATTTTTTTTTCCCCATCAACCAACGCCACTAAAAAGCAAATTAACTAAGAATTAATCGCATTTGCACTTTGTGGATCTTGCTGTGTCAGTCAGCTGCCACAGCAGCTTACAGAATGACACTGACTGCACGTCAAAATAGAAATTAATTGGCTATGTAGAACTTTGGAACATCCGGGGGATGTAGGAAACAAATATGAATTTACAAAGCTCCTTTATCATGTCCTCAGGATCAATGTTCCCTCTAATTTTTGGAGGGCACTTTAAGGAGCTGCACGGGCCATTCAAAACACCATGCATGCACAGATTTTACATTTCTGGCCGTGCATCTTGCAGGGAACATTGCTCAGGATGTCCCAAGGCACTTTACATGTCAGGATGTCAGCTGTGGATCAGAGGGTATCACTCTCTCGCCTCTGAGTCAGAAGGTTGTGGGTTCAAGTCCGACTTTAGGGACTTGAGCACATAATTTTAGGCTGACACTCCAGTGCAGTGCTGAGGGAGCGCAGCCCTGTTGGAAGTGCCGTCTTTTGGATGAGACGTTAACCCGAGGCTCCATTGCTCCCTCAAGTGCATATAAAAGATCCCATGGCACTATTTCAAAGAAGAGCAGAGGAGTTATCCCCGGTGTCCTGTCCAATATTTATCCCTCAATCAAAATCACTAAAACAGATTATCTGGTCGCTATCACATTGCGGTTTGTGGGAGCTTGCTGTGCGCAAATTGGCTGCCGCGTTTCCCACATATCAACAGTGACTGCACGCCAAAACAAATTACTTAATTGGCTGTAAAACGCTTTGAGATGTCCGGTGGTCATGAAAAGTGCTATATAAATGCAAGTCTTTCTTTCTTACAATCAATGGATTATTTTTTGAAATGCAGTCGCTGATGTTATCGAGGCAAACTTGGTTTGCACAGAGCACAATACTACAAACATTAAATAAGTGAATTGAGCTGGATGTCATGGTACATCAGTCATTGAAAGTAGGCACGCAGGTACAGCAGGCAGTTAAGAAAGCAAATGGCATGTTGGCCTTCATAGCGAGAGGATTTGAGTACAGGAGCAGGGAGGTAATGCTGCAGTTGTACAGGGCCTTGGTGTATTGTGTATAGTTTTGGTCTCCGAATCTGAGGAAGGACGTGCTTGCTATTGAGGGAGTGCAACGAAGGTTCACCAGATTGATTCCCGGGATGGCTGGACTGATATATGAAGAAAGCCTGGATCGACTAGGCTTATATTCACTGGAATTTAGAAGAATGAGAGGGGTTCTCATCGAAGCATATAAAATTCTGACGGGACTGGACAGGTTAGATTCAGGAAGAATGTTCCCGATGTTGGGGAAGTCCAGAACCAGGGGTCACAGTCTAAGGATAAGGGGTAAGCCAGTTAGGACCGAGATGAGGAGAAACTTTTTCACTCAGAGAATTGTGAACCTATGGAATTCTCTACCACAGAAAGTTGTTGAGGCCAATTCATTAGATATAGTCAACAGGGAGTTAGATGTGACTCTTATGGCTAAAGGGATCAAGGGGTATGGAGAGAAAGCAGGAGTGGGGTACTGAAGTTACATGATCAGCCACGATCATATTGAATGGTGGTGCAGGTTTGACGGGCCGAATGGCCTGCTCCTGCAACTATTTTCTATGTTTCTATTAATGGCTAGTTATTCTGTTTATGTGATGCTGATTGAGGGAAGACTTTTTGGCCAGAGCATCAGATGAACTCTTTTGCAGTCACTTGAGCAGGCAACCAGGACCTTTATAGTTTAATATTTTATCCAACAGATGTTACTTTCTCGGTGCTGCACTGAATTGTTGGCTGAGATTATGTCCTCAAGGCCGAGAGTAGAGCTTGAACCAATCGGGCTGGATATTCGGGTTTTGGGACGAAGACGGAAGCGATATGTGAAATTGACCGTTTTTGCTGTGCTACCGATTTTGGGCCAAATGTTCGGCCTCTGGGGTATGCCAAAGGGAGGCGTTCCACGATTATTCGTGGTGCAAAATGCGCGTTTCGCCAACTTTATTGCGGGGTCGTTTGCTCTGCGAGAGAGGCCTTGGGAGGGGGGGAAAAAAAGAATAATAATTCAAAAAATATTCCAGAAACACTACCAAGACCCTTAACTAACTAATCACTGCAAAAAAAAATTCAAATTAAAAACGTTACCTTCGCTTTTTTGCAGGTTTTCGTACTTACGGCTGCTGGCAGGGCTGCACCAAGAGAGTTCTGGGCACGGTGTACGGGTCGGGTGAGAGCCGAAACTTGGACGGTAACGCAATCCGCACCGTTACACGTCCGGCGCAGCTCTCCCCGGCGGTACGTATCCCATCGCCGCCACAAGCAAGGAGCCGATGATCGCGCCTGGTCTTTGCGACCGGGTTTCAGCCGCGGAGGGTCAAAACGCGGCGAAAACCACATCGCAAACCCCTCGAAAATCCAGCCCAAAGTCGTCAGATCAAAGGCAGAAATGCTACTAACTGAGCCAAGCTGACACTTTAATGGTACTCTGCAAGTGCCACTCCTTTATTTAACGTGAATAAGAATTAAATTATCTGAATACAATTATGGAAATGAAGAAATGTTGTTTTTTCAACTTTGAGCCATTTAGCTAGAATACCTTTTTTCAAGAGCCTGGGGGTTAAATTGGGACATTTGCTCCCATTTTTCAGGGGCTACATGGTTTCCTAAGGCCCAGAAATGGCGCGCAGGAAGCGTATGCCAGAAAAGCGCTGCCCACCATATTGGGTGAGGACAAACAAGAGGCGTCCTTTAACAACCCCAGAAGCAAGTGTTACGCCAATTGCATATGCAAATAAAGGGCCTAATGCCTGCTTCAGGCCCCCGCAGCAATATTGCTTTGCCCGAGGAAGCCAACGCTAAACCTCACATAAGTAAAGAAAGGCAAATATTTACTGCAATCGCCTCCGCTCCCATTCCCGGAATCGCCGATCTCCGACACTCAGCCTCCGGCCCCAATCTCCGACCTTCCCTCTAGTTTCCCTCCCGGTTGCTCACCCTGACCTCCCTCTAGGTCAATCCGATGCTCCATCCCACACCCACCCACCCAGACTCCCGATGTCTTCCTCTCAAGTCCCGTGCTCTCTCTCCCTGACCCCCAAAAGCGCTCTTTGGGCAGAATCTTCAGCTCCTCTCCGCTTCATCTTTCGCCCCGGAGCAGCGGCAATGGTGGCGGTGATGTGCTCTGGCCGGGCGGTCAGCCTTCAGCGCTCCGCCGCAACCCTGGGCTCCGGTTTAGCGGTGGCGCTGAGCAGCACCGCCCGGAAGAGCTGCGCCTGGTGTGCATCTCCCCCTGGTTGTGACACCGGCGCGAGTTTGGACTATTGACCGATCTGTATGCCGCAAAGCGCGCCCCGCACTGACCGCTGGGGAAATCAGGGCGGTCCAACGATGCTGACAGCGGAGAGGTGGGTAATGGACTCCTAAGCTCAGAGTGATTGTTTATTCTTTTAATTTTTTTTTGCAATTTGTGTTGTGGTGGCGTGGGCAATGTTTTGGGGATGTTTTTGTGTTATTTTTCCAAGTTTTTTTTCACCATCAGGCATCTCTCGGAGCGCTCCCGGCCTGGCTCTTTAGCTCGGGAGTTTCCCATCCTAACGCCCCAGGAGAGGTGTACAACGCCTCCCTTAGTGCTCCGCCCCCTGACTCAGGGCCCAGCTGCCCAATGTTACTTACCAAGGCACAAACTGTTCCCGGGCGCTAACTTTACCGCCCCCGTCGCCATTACCGCCTAGAAACATCAAAGCCGAAAATCCCGCTCCACCTGGAGGGGTTGCCTGTGCTACCTCTTGCCGCAATGCCTGCTTCATGATGCCGAGTTCCCAGGCCCAATATCCAGAATACCGCGGACCATACCATTTGTGCACGGGGAAAGTAATGCTGCCCGGGAGGGAGAGGGCATCCAAAAACAGGCTCCCAAATTTAACCACTAGTGAATATTATTAGCACATGTTGCAGATTTCATCTTCAAATAAAATAAAACAAAATTTATGTTCCCTTAAATATGTTTTATTACAATGCTAAAACAAAAATGAATATTGCTTCAAGAACTTCTTATGCTTTCATTTAGCCTTATTTCTTCACAATGCTGGAAGATATATTATGATGTGAGTATTATGAGTAACTTTTCAGAGACTAAAATGGTGTCACTTTTTAATTAGTGCAAAAGCAACACTCCGTTTAGTTAGAAAAGTTAATCAACGTGCATCGGCACTGAATAGTATGAAATCAGACTCATTTCATGCTCATGATCTTCCAGCAGTAATAATTCCAACTTCAGTTCATTTGTCAATAAATCTCATCAAAAACTATATAAATACTCATCAACTAGGCATCAACTAGAAATGCTTTTATATCTTTCCCAAGAATTGTATTTTTCAGGGACATACGATGGGATTAATCCAAGATCTGCACTCACGAGTTGAAAAGAATCATTGGTCTGAAATGCTTGAGACAGTGTCGGCTGTGGTTCAGTGGATAGCACCCTCTCCTGCATGAAGTTGGAGTGAGTTTGTAAAAATTTGGTGGTAAAATTTTTTTTCAGGTTTTAAGGCCTTTTTGGCCCCAAAACAGCAACCAGTAGGCTGCTGAGGGGCCCGGAGTGATGGACCGCTCAGAGGACAATGTTCCCAGGGTTAATTTCATCAGGGGAGACAATGTTGGTGGAAGAGAGAATAAAGGGCCCAAAGGTTTGTGCCGGGACCCCAGGGGGTTGGGAAAAGAAACCATGGTGGTGGTACAGTGGGTGGATAAGGAGATATGAGCTTGAGATATTGTGCAGGCGGTACATGAGGACTGCGACGAGGAAGCTGCTTTGCCTGCAATGTTGAGTTCAAGGTGACAGTCAGTGACCGAGTGGAGGTAGAAAAACTCTTGCTGAGTTTGAAGGTTGGCGATAAGTTCTTGGATGAACCTTCACTATATTCTGAAGAGGTGATGGTCTCATTCTTAAAGCTGCCGGTTTATATTGAGGACAGTGTGCTAATAAAAAAAGTTGGAGTCATGGGACATCAACATTTTCTCGGCAATAAAGAGAAGATACGATCCAGGCACCTCAAGTCGCTGGAGATATATCACCAACGATGTCTCCGCAAGATCCTGCAAATCCCCTGGGAGGACAGGCGCACCAACATCAGTGTCCTCGTCCAGTCTAACATCCCCAGTATTGAAGCATTGACCACACTCGATCAGCTTCGCTGGGCAGGCCACATAGCTCGCATGCCAGATACGAGACTCCCTAAGCAAACGCTTTATGCGGAGCTCCTTCGTGGTAAACGAGCCAAAGGTAGGCAGCGGAAATGTTACAAGGACACCGTCAAAGCCTCCCTGGTAAAGTGCAACATCACCACTGACACCTGGGAGACTCTGGCCGAAGATCGAGGTGGAGAAAGTGCATCCGGGAGGGCGTTGAACTCTTCGAGTCTCAACGCAAAGAGCGTGAAGAGGTCGAGCGCAGGCATCGGAAGGAGTACACGGCAAACCAGCCCCACCCACCCTTTCCCTCGATGAATGTCTGTCCCACCCATGACAGAATCTGTGCCTCTCGTATTGGACTGTTCAGCCATCAAAGAACACACTTTGGGAGTGGAAGCAAGTCTTCCTCGATTCCAAGGGACTGCCTGTGATGAGGATGATGGGTAGCAGATGGAACCCATTATGTTAAGGTGCAGTTCCCGGAGGGGGTGAAGTCATTGCCCTACAGCATGAAATTCGAGACAATGGAGGGAGTGCAGTACTTCCAGGTACTGTATGATAACCAGGCGAAGGTTTGCTATTATTGTCTTGGACACGACAATCTTGTAAGACCTGTACTGGTATAACTGCGGCGAGTCTGGACACATTGCTCAGAGCTGCAAGGCAGAGAGCTGTGGGGTATGTCACAGTGTGAGGCAGAAGGAAGTCTCTTGAGCGATGAGAATGTCATGTATTCAACTGTCATTGTAACCCATGTATAAGCTGACTGTGGAAATGTATTTTTATCTAAGCTGTACCACACTGTAGTTTTGTGCCCTTTTTAATATAAAACAAAATGGAGTCCTGGTCCTTCCAGGAATTTCTGCAACAAGCAGTCAGTTTGCATAAACAGCTAAACCTGGCTTGAAATGGCTGATAGCCACCAGACAACTGGGAGGCAAGTCCTGCTGAGACAAGTACCCCCCATGGTGCTCTCCTATTGTCTATACGACACCAGTTCCACTCCACCCCACCCTTTTCGAAGTACTCAAACCACCAGCCATTATCTCTTGTAGAGACTCATCCATTTGATGCAAAAAGATAACTGACTAGGAAACTGGACAATCCTGACACAATGCAATGTAGGTAATAGCTCATTACCACACTCTCATCGAGTGATGGCCGGCTGGCCAACTAATATCCCTGACAAAAGGAAATATCTGTAAACCATGTCAGGACAAGGATGTAGTAATTAACTCTTTATCTGTATTCACTGACTGCGAGACAGAGCCAATACACAGGGAGAGGCCATAACTTGGGTTTTACTGTATAAATATCTCGTGAAATTGTACCATTATGGAGGTGTTCACTTAGCCATTGACTGAGTGTGACCTTTCCCTTGCTAGCAAGTAAATTAAAGAAACTTCTGCCGGAGCTGAAGGTGTCTGAGTCGTTTATCGGGAGTCGAGATTTCGACAGTTACTTCTTGGAGGTCCCACCGAGATGCATACACTCTACCCTGTGAGTAAAACGGATACAGGCATAGTGCCTCTCCAGTGAAAGGCTTCAGTGGCCAAAACAAGGTGAGCCTTTTGCTCACAAGAGGTTTCTTCACTGTTGAATCGCATATGTAATCTGTTGTCCACAGGGAGGTACTGCAATCTACGAGACTCGACATTTAAAAGCTAAAGTTATTTTTTTGTGATCGTTTCTTTCTCAGCTCACAGGCAGAAGAGATCTGGTTCTGGAAATATCTTGAAACAGCCCGGGGAAGGTTTCAGTAGGAAAAGGTAAAAAGAGCGCTAGTCGATCGAAGGTTCTTATGTGATAAGAAGCTTTTTTCCCCTAATCTTATCACATAAGAACCTTTTTTTCCCTAATCTTATGTGATAAGATTAGGGGAAAAAAGCGCTAATCGATCGAAGGTTCTTGTGTGATAAGAATTAATTAGGAAAACGGTTCTTAAGTGATAAGATTATGGGGAAAAAAAAGCGCTAATCGATCGAAGGTTCTTATGTGATAAGAGTTAAGGTAATGGGACCATAAGTTTTAATAGGATAAGTTGAGGACTCGGTCTGTAGTGGCATACAACGCAGACTGAGAATTGATTATTTGTTTCGATCGAGTTTAAGGTTATAATTGTATACTCGCGTGAATATTGTTCGTCCTAGTTGTCCTTGTTATACTGTTGTGTGCAATACCTTTTTGTGCGACATTGCAATTAGAGAAACGGGAAGAGTCACGAGGGAAAATTGTGATTCGGAAAAAACAAGGATTGATTGAGAAAAGAAACAGTAACTGATTGATCAACTACGGTTGGTTTGTGCCAACATATCTCACAGACCCAGACCGAGCCCGAATTAAGAGCCTTTTCAGGCCACGTAACGGCCAGGAGAAGTGGGCGTAGAGAACTCGGTTGGCCGAAAGGATTGTGAGATCAGAAACTGTGGAACATCTTATCATCCAGAATGGGTGGAGGAAGTTAAAACACCACAAAAGGGCACACCAGCCTAAGTTATGCTCCAGAATTGTGGTCAGTCTTCAATTGACCAAAAAAAAATGGGTAAGGTCGACTAAGGGTGAAAATAGGCCATTTCCACCCGATGGTTCATTTAATTTAGAGAGAACAACATGTCTAGAGGAGTGTCTTATAAACAGAGACCCAGGTAGAAAAGGTAAAGAAAAAAAAAGGAAAGTAATAGAAAAGGCCTGGGTTCCGATTCTTCAAGCCCATGTAAAATTAACAGAGGAAGTAAATCAATATGTAATAAAAAAGAGAACCTGATAGTGACTTATGGATTCAAAAAAAAATAAAGCTGGCCAACAAAAAAAAAGCTTTATTGAATGAAGAGAGACTTCTGTGAATGTCTGTCTTTGAATGAGAGTGCTTCTGTGTTTTTTTTCTCATGTGTCTGGAAGCCTGTTTGGAAAAGTGGTGCAACTGCCTGTTTGTTTTAGCTCCACCCACTTTTTCAAACAGAGTGAAGTTTTTTTTAACCCTTCGTAGTGTTGTCCTGTATGTGGGAAGTTGAAGACATTTTAAGTTAGAAACACAGGTGTGGATTTATTCGGATGAGAAGTTACGGAGCTAGGAAATGCACAAAGGATAGGTTTGTTGAGACATGGTCCCGGTTAAAAAAAAAGATAATTTATTTGACACGCTCACTTACTTGTCGAAAGAAGACACATAATCATTGATTACATTGGGTTGAAAGACATAAATTTAGTCTAGGAGTAAGATAAAGAACAGGGAAGGGTAGGAGTAAGATAAAGAATGGGGAAGGGAAGTTGTAATGCCTTTTTTTTTAAAGCCTTTGTGGGTCTCTCGAGGCTGCAGGCTGGGGGAGTACGCTCCCATTGTCCTTGGTGTAAAATCTTGACATGAAAGCTTCTAGCTCAGTAAGAGGATTTGTTTTTTAGATAAAGAGTGGCAGTACAATATTTGAATTGAGATTTTGAGATATTTCAGGTGATCTACTTGATCAACATTTTGGGTGTATTGGAAAAATCTTGAGTTTGGAAGCCTTTTAATAAAATTATAAAACAAATACTTTACATTCTGTGATCTGTGAATCACTATAAGCATAAATGAGAAGTCCGTGTAACACACCGATTCTTCCGGTTCAGAAGCCCAATAGTGACAAATGGAGGTTTGTCCAAGACCTACAAGATGTGAATGAATCTACTATATTCTCACAATGCTTAAAGAAGGATTTGGAATGAATTATCCCGGAATGCTTTCCAGAGTCTTAAGCAGTCCCTCACTTCAGCACCAGCCTTGGGATTACCAGATTACACTAAGACATTCAACTTATTTGTTCATCACAAGTCGGGTTTTGCACAATCTGTTTTGACTCAGTTACATGGGGACAGGCAGCGACCGATAGCGTATTTCAGTACCCAACTAGACCCAGTGGCACGCGGACTACCAGGATGTCTTCCTTCATTGGCAGCAGCTTATTACGCTGTACAACAGGCTCAGACAATATCTCTAAATCATCAAACCATTTTATATATCCCACACTCTGTCGAGATTTTACTTACTAAATGTGCCACCCCACACCTAACTTCTGCAAGAACCACTAAGTATGAAGTTGAACTGTTATCAAATCAGAACCTTATTAAAAGATGCACTACCTTAAATCCAGCCACTCTACTCCCCACGGAAGAAGACGGCAAACCCCATTCATGTGAAATGGTAATCGAATTAGTGACTAAACCACGTATCAATTTAACAGATGTACCAATGTGTAAACTTGATCTAGTGTACAATGTTGACGGATCAGCCTTACGAAATAATAGAGGCCAACCTAGAGCGGCTTATGCAATTGTAACCCAGTTTAATGTTGTCGAAACAGCCTCTCTTCCAGACTCCTTTTCAGCCCAACAAGCCGAATTGTTTGCGTTAACTCAAGCCTGTTTTCTGGCTGAAGGACAAACAGTTAATATCTACACTGACTCCAGGTATGCTTTTGTGGTATCACATGACTATGGACAAATTTGGAAGATTCACGGGTACCTGACTTCTTCAGGAACCACTATCAAAAATGCAGAACAAGTGGAAAATCTCCTGCGAGCCATTCAATGCCCCTTGAAACTTGCCATTATCAGATGCCAAGCACATACAGGCCAGTTGAATGAGGTGGCACTTGGGAACGCCAGAGCTGATAATGCAGCTAAGTCAGCAGCTCTGTCAAAAGGGGGGATGCAGGTGTCATTGTTCCCACTAAGGAAAAATAATTGCTCAGATCCGCCACCCACTATTAATGATGTGCTGGCCTTTCAGACACAGGCCAGTACGGAGGAGGTGGTGACCTGGACAAAGGATCAATGTTATAAAAATCCAGAAGGAATATGGGTTCACCACGACGGCCGTGTGGTGGCACCCAGATCCTTACTTCCATGGATTGCCCGATGTGTTCATACATTCACACATGCAGGCAAAGGGGGATTGGCAGATTATATTTTGGCAACTTCATATGCACCAGGTATTTTGGCAATTGCAAAACAAATGTGAAAATTGTGTTACCTGTCAGACAATGAATCCGGGTAAGAAGGAAAAGGTAGAATCTGCCTCCCACCCAAATCCAGTGGGGCCTTTTGTACATTTACAAATGGATTTTATTGAATTACCTATGTGTATGGGATTCAAGTATGTATGAGTTATTGTAGATGTGTTCTCTCGATGGATTGAAGCCTTTCCATGTAAAAAGGCCGATGCCACTACTGTTGCTAAATGTTTGTTAAAAGAAATCGTACCGCGCTTCGGAATCCCTGCTAAGCTTTCTAGTGATAACGGGTCACATTTCACGGGAACTGTTACAAGAGAAATGTGTAAAGCTTTACAGATTAACCAACGTTTTCATTGCAGTTATCATCCACAATCAGCTGGACTTGTTGAAAGATATAATGGAATGCTTAAAAATAAGCTGGCAAAATTATGCAATGACACTGGACTGAAATGGACAGAACTGCTGCCCTTAGCTTTGATGGTAATGCGATCTGCAACCAACAGAACAATAGGCCTGTCACCGCATGAGATAGTTATGGGACATCCCCAAGAACTACTTTTTACAACACCATTTACTGCAAAACAAATGGACATCCACAAAATGGAGGAAAATATGTTGAATTATGTATTGCACTAACCAAATGTATTTCCAGCTTTCATTCACAGGTAAAGGAAGCTCAAGTCAAGCCAGCGGAAGGGAAGTGTCATAACCTGGAGCCCGGGGAATTCGTTTACGTCAAAATCTTTATAAAAGAAAAAGCAGTCTACAGCCAAGATTTGAAGGACCATACCAGGTCTTGCTGGTGACTAATACTGCAATCAAGGTAAAGGAAAGACCAACATGGATCGGTGCGTCCCATTGCAAAAGGGCACCCGACCAGGAGGAAGGGAAGAAGGAACCAGAGGAACAGAAAAAGGAAGACTGAATAAGGAACTGTATGGACTATGGGGACTGATGGTGCTGGGCTTGACAGGGTTTTACTTTGCATTATTGATTATACCAGGGGTACAGACATGCCACCGAAGGGAACTGCAAGTAAATGTATTTATGGCACTGAGTCATAAGTATGCTCAAGAAAGAAACTTGTCGAGTTGTTGGATATGTTCCCATGTACCTGCCCACTCCAAAATGGGTATTCCCCTGAGATCTGTCCCCTTTAACGAATCAGAAATGGTAGAATGGTTAATAGTGCAAAATAGGACAAACCTAACCAAGGTGTCAGAAACGAAGGAGCAAACAGAATGGAGGTCAGCAGGGTATAAACTTGGAAATCCTGAAGGTATAATATGCCTAGTGAGTATTGAGACTAAAGGACCAGAAATGGGACGCAGCAAGTGTTCCCAAATGACTAAATGGCAAGCCACAACTAATCCCACTGATGGGAGAAAGATAGCAACCGTTGGATGGACAATGGTCCATAACAAAGCCCCAGGTGATGGGTGGGAAGGTGAGACCACTCGCGTATGGATGGCGCGAAAGGACCAGGAACTGACGTCCTATAATTGCACTTACTTTATTTGTGGCCATAAAGCCTACCCATGGTTACCAGCCAACTGGACAGGGTCCTGATACTTAGGATATGTGGTACCCTCTATCAGATCAATAAAGACACTAAGGGATGCCAATGGATGTCATAGATTTAACATGGCTAAATGGAATATTCAAGGTAATGGTGCCACCCTATGGAATAGCATCAACCGAATGGCAATTACGGGAACTGGCTAACTTAGTCGAATCAGTAGCCAATGCAACTTCTCAAACCTTCGAAGGGGTGAATGATGAAATGGTAGCCATTCGAACAGTGGCTCTCAAATCGTTTGGCTTTAGATTATCTCCTAGCCAAGGAAGAAGGGACATGCGCATTAATAGGTGGAGAATGCTGTACGTATATCCCGGATAAATCAGAAGAAATCGGCAGTCTAGCTGAATACATTAGGAAAAAGGTAATAGAGTATAAACAGACAGTTGGCTAGGACGGTATCACCTTGTGGGGTTGGGCATCGGGATGGTTGGATCCCTAGGGAGATCTGTGGTACAGGGTTTGATCATATTCCTGCTGATAGTCTTTGCCCTATATCTATTACTTGTCTTGGTTAAGTGTTGCTGTGCCAGGGTGGGAAAAACCATGTTACCTACCGAGACCACGGCTAGAGTTATGGTAGCAACAACTACTGAAGGTTTTTGTGTGGAAATGGAAATAGAGAGACTGTACAAGATCAGAATGGATTAAGTTGTCCTTATAAAGGACAAAATGGGGGAATGTGGAAATGTATTTTTATCTAAGCTGTACCACACTGTAGTTTTGTGCCCTTTTTAATATAAAACAAAATGGAGTCCTGGTCCTTCCAGGAATTTCTACAACAAGCAGTCGGTTTGCATAAACAGCTAAACCTGGCTTGAAATGGCTGATAGCCACCAGACAACTGGGAGGCAAGTCCTGCTGAGACAAGTACCCCCCATGGTGCTCTCCTATTGTCTATACGACACCAGTTCCACTCCACCCCACCCTTTTCGCTGTACTCAAACCACCAGCCATTATCTCTTGTAGAGACCTCATCCATTTGATGCAAAAAGATAACTGACTAGGAAACTGGACAATCCTGACACAATGCAATGCAGGTAATAGCTCATTACCACACTCTCATCGAGTGATGACCGACTGGCCAACTAATAACCCTGACAAAAGGAAATATCTGGAAACCATGTCAGGACAAGGATGTAGTAATTAACTCTTTACCTGTATTCACTGACTGCGAGACAAAGCTAATAAACAGGGAGAGGCCATAACTTGGGTTTTACTGTATAAATATCTCGTTAAATTGTACCATTATGGAGGTGTTCACTTAGCCATTGACTGAGTGTGACCTTTCCCTTGCTAGCAAATAAATTAAAGAAACTTCTGCCGGAGCTGAAGTGTCTGAGTCGTTTATCGGGAGTCGAGATTTCGACATGATCTAAGTTGTACACCTTGAGAACATTGACCAAAGGGGGCGAACTTGTGGGCGACACTCCTAACCTGGACTTTCCAGTATAAAAGGGGAAGCTCCACCTACCTTCAGTCTCCTGAGGTCTTGGTAATAAAGGTAACTGGTCACAGAGTGACCTTCTCTCAAGTATGGGCCTCATGTGCATTTATAATGTATAGTAAGGACATATCATTGGCGACGAGAAACTGGGATTTAAACCACGCGAGCATGGCCACTAGCACCACAGAAGAGAGGTACTGTTTTGGTGATGATTGGGACGACTTTATTGAGAGACCACAGCAAAGTTTTATCACTAAGGAATGGTTGGGACAAGATTTGGCTGACAAACGTAGGGGTCATCTCCTGACGGTTTGTGGATCCAGAACATACTCCCTGATGAAGGACCTTCTAGCGCCAGAGAAGCCGGCGGACAAGACGCTCGAAGAGCTCAGTAAGTTGATCAGGGAACACCTTAAATCGGCGAGCAGCATGCACATGGCGAGACACCGGTTTTACATGCACTGGTGGCGAGAAGGGCAAAGCATTCCAGACTTCGTGGCAGATTTCCGGCAACTGGCGAGCCTATGTAAGTTCCCAGATGCATGCAGAGCGGAGATGCTGCGAGACTTTTTCATTGAGGACATCGGGCATGCTGGAGTTTTCAGGAAACTGATTGAGACCAAAGACTTGACCTTGGAAGCAGCGGCTCTGATAGCCCAGACATTTATCTCGGGAGGAAGAGACCAGAATGATTTATGGCAAAAATCTTGGCTCAAATGCGGCAAACAACCAAGGAGTCAACATTGTTAACGCGGCACACAGTTTTCTAGGCAGACAAGGGCAATCGGATATGCACCAGCATGCAGTCGAACCCAAAGGGGGAATTCAACAGAGACAATGGCTAGCTGAACGGCGATTCATGCCATCGCAATGGACAATGCGGACAGTAATGGGGCCATCAACACCTGTCAATGGTGCGCTTAAGGACAGTTACAGAGACAGTCAGAGACGATCGACTGGTAATGGACCTTTTGTTTCCAACAATTGGGCCTTCAGCTAATGCTGGAGGTGTGGAGGCAAACACCCAGCCAGAGCTTGCAGGTATCAGCAATATACCTGCAGAAACTGCAACGTCAGCGGTCACTTGGCGCGTATGTGCAGGAAGCCTGCAGCCAGGTTGATATACGAGGAGGACAGGCCCGATGTAAGCCCTACAAGGCCAAATGAATACTGGGGGAAATTGCTGGAAGCTGAAGTTCAGCGAGTTCATGTGGAACGCATATACAGTTCATATACCAGGCCGCCACCGATAATGATGAAAGTGCTCCTCAATGGCATCCCAGTATCAATGGAGCTAGACACGGGTGCCAGCCAGTCCCGGATGAGTATCAAACAGTTCGAAAGATTATGGGCGTCCAAGGCCAGGAGGCCAAAATTATTGCCGATTGACGCACTGCTACGGACTTATACAAAGGAGATCATTCCGGTGCTCGGCAACGCCACGGTAGTCGTGACCCACAAAGATTCGGAAAACAGGTTGCCACTCTGGATTGTCCCGGAGGACGGTCCCGGACTTATGGGGAGGAGTTGGCTTGCTGTCATGAACTGGAAATGGGGCGATGTCAATGCAATTTCTTCTGTGGAGCGAGTATCATGCTCACAGGTCCTGGACAAATTTGACTCATTATTTCAACCCGGCATCGGCACTTTCATGGGGACCAAAGTAGTGATTCACATAAACCCGGACGCCAGGCCAGTACACCACAAGGCCAGAGCCGTACCGTACGTGATGCGAGAAAAGATAGAATGCGAATTGGACCGCCTGCTGAGGGAGGCATCATCTCGCCAGTCGAATTCAGTGACTGGGCGAGCCCGATCCTGCTGGTGCTCAAGGCAGATGGGTCGGTCAGGATATGTGACAATTACAAGGCCACCATCAATCGGGTGTCACTCCAAGACCAGTACCCGCTACCGAGAGCGGAGGACCTCTTTGCGACGTTATCCGGTGGAAAACCTTTTTCAAAATTGGATCTGATCTCAGCTTACGTAACCCAGGAGCTGGCGAGTGAGTCAAAGAAGCTGACCATCATCACGATCCACAAGGGGTTGTGTGAGTACAACAGATGTCCATTTGGGATTAATTCGGCCGCCGCGATCTTCCAGCAAAATATGGAAAACCTCCTCAAGTTGATTCCAAGGATGGTGGTTTTTCAAGATGACATCCTCATCACGGGTCGCGATACTGGAGAACACCTCCACAACTTGGAGGAGGTGCTATGCAGACTGGATCAGGTAGGGCTGCGACTGAAAAAGGCAAAGTGCGTCTTCTTAGCTCCAGAGGTAGAATTCCAGGGGAGGAGGGTAGCAGCAGACAGGATCAGACCAATATGTCGAGCAACCAACTAGGGGGGGGACCATCTTAGACTGGGTGTTGTGTAATGAGAGAGGGTTAATTAGCAATCTCGTTGTGCGAGACCCCTTGGGGAAGAGTGACCATAATATGGTGGAATTCTGCATTAGGATGGAGAATGAAAAAGTTAATTCAGAGTCCATGGTCCAGAACTTAAAGAAGGGTAACTTTGAAGGTATGAGGCGAGAATTGGCTCGGATAGATTGGCGAATGATGCTTAAGGGGTTGACTGTGGATGGGCAATGGCAGACATTTAGAGACCGCATGGATGAACGACAACAATTGTACATTCCTGTCTGGCGTAAAAATTAAAAAGGGAAGGTGGCTCAACTGTGGCTATCAAGGGAAATCAGGGATAGTATTAAAGCCAAGGAAGTGGCATACAAATTGGCCAGAAATAGCAGCGAACCCGGGGACTGGGAGAAATTTAGAACTCAGCAGAGGAGGACAAAGGGTTTGATTAGGGCAGGGAAAATGGAGTACGAGAAGAAGCTTGCAGGGAACATTAAGATGGATTGCAAAAGTTTCTATAGATATGTAAAGAGAAAAAGGTTAGCAAAGGCAAACGTAGGTCCCCTGCAGTCAGAATCAGGGGAAGTCATAACGGGGAACAAAGAAATGGCGGACCAATTGAACAAGTACTTTGGTTCGGTATTCACTGAGGAGGACACAAACAACCTTCCGGATATAAAAGGGGTCGGAGGGTCTAATAAGGAGGAGGAACTGAGGGAAATCCTTATTAGTCGGGAAATTGTGTTGGGGAAATTGATGGGATTGAAGGCCGATAAATCCCCAGGGCCTGATGGACTGCATCCCAGAGTACTTAAGGAGGTGGCCTTGGAAATAGTGGATGCATTGACAGTCATTTTCCAACATTCCATTGACTCTGGATCAGTTCCTATGGAGTGGAGGGTAGCCAATGTAACCCCACTTTTTAAAAAAGGAGGGAGAGAGATAACAGGGAATTATAGACCGGTCAGCCTGACATCGGTAGTGGGTAAAATGATGGAATCAATTATTAAGGATGTCATAGCAGCTCATTTGGAAAGAGGTGATATGATAGGTCCAAGTCAGCATGGATTTGTGAAAGGAAAATCATGCTTGACAAATCTTCTGGAATTTTTTGAGGATGTTTCCAGTAGAGTGGACAAGGGAGAACCAGTTGATGTGGTATATTTGGACTTTCAGAAGGCTTTCGACAAGGTCCCACACAAGAGATTAATGTGCAAAGTTAAAGCACATGGGATTGGGGGTAGTGTGCTGGCATGGATTGAGAACTGGTTGTCAGACAGGAAGCAAAGAGTAGGAGTAAATGGGGACTTTTCAGAATGGCAGGCAGTGACTAGTGGGGTGCCGCAAGGTTCTGTGCTGGGGCCCCAGCTGTTTACACTGTATATTAATGATTTAGACGAGGGGATTAAATGTAGTATCTCCAAATTTGCAGATGACACTAAGTTGGGTGGCAGTGCGAGCTGCGAGGAGGATGCTATGAGGCTGCAGAGCGACTTGGATAGGTTGGGTGAGTGGGCAAATGCATGGCAGATGAAGTATAATGTGGATAAATGTGAGGTTATCCACTTTGGTGGTAAAAACAGAGAGACAGACTATTATCTGAATGGTGACAGATTAGGAAAAGGGGAGGTGCAACGAGACCTGGATGTCATGGTACATCAGTCATTGAAGGTTGGCATGCAGGTACAGCAGGCGGTTAAGAAAGCAAATGGCATGTTGGCCTTCATAGCGAGGGGATTTGAGTACAGGGGCAGGGAGGTGTTGCTACAGTTGTACAGGGCCTTGGTGAGGCCACACCTGGAGTATTGTGTACAGTTTTGGTCTCCTAACCTGAGGAAGGACATTCTTGCTATTGAGGGAGTGCAGCGAAGGTTCACCAGACTGATTCCCGGGTTGGCGGGACTGACCTATCAAGAAAGACTGGATCAACTGGGCTTGTATTCACTGGAGTTCAGAAGAATGAGAGGGGACCTCATAGGAACGTTTAAAATTCTGACGGGATTGGACAGGTTAGATGCAGGAAGAATGTTCCCAATGTTGGGGAAGTCCAGAACCAGGGGACACAGTCTAAGGATAAGGGGCAAGCCATTTAGGACCGAGATGAGGAGGAATTTCTTCACCCAGAGAGTGGTGAACCTGTGGAATTCTCTACCACAGAAAGTTGTTGAGGCCAATTCACTAAATATATTCAAAAAGGAGTTAGATGAAGTCCTTACTACTAGGGGAATCAAGGGGTATGGTGAGAAAGCAGGAATGGGGTACTGAAGTTGCATGTTCAGCCATGAACTCATTGAATGCCGGTGCAGGCTAGAAGGGCCGAATGGCCTACTCCTGCACCTATTTTCTATGTTTCGATGTTTCTATGTTTCTATCCAAAACAGAAGCGAACCAGAGAGCACCCAGACCCCGTAACACGGCGGGTCTGCGTTTGTTTCTGAGGCTCCTGATCTATTTTGGCAACTTTCTTCCCAAATTGAGCACGCTGTTAGAGCCGCGACACGTGCTCATACGCAAAGGTCGTGATTGGTCTGGGGGGACAGCCAGGAAAGGGCTTTTGATAGAGCACGCAATTTGTTATGCTCCAACAAGCTGTTAATGTTATATGACCCGTGTAAAAAAACTAGTTTTAACGGGCGATGCGTCGTCCTATGGGTCGGGTGTGTGTTGCAGCATATGAATGCCAATGATCAGTTACAGCCGGTAGCTTATGCCTCCAGAAGTCTGTCCCAGGCAGAAAGGGGCTACAGGATGGTAGAAAAGGAAGCGCTAGCATGTGTATATGCAATAAATAAAATGCACCAGTACCTGTTTGGCAGGAACTTTGAGCTGTAGACAGATCACAAACCCCTATCATCCCTTTTGGCCGACAACAAGGCCATAAATGCGAATGCATCGGTCCGCATACAGAGTTGGGTACTTACGTTAGCCGCCTATGACTACACAATTCGGCACAGACCGAGCACTGAAAACTGTGCCGATGCACTCAGCAGGCTCCCACTAGCCACCACTGAGGGGGCAACTGAACATGATGCTGAGATGGTCATGGCTGTTGAAACTTTCGAAAGCGAAGGTTTACCTGTGACAGCCCGTCAGATTAAAGTCTGGACAAACAAAGACCCTCTACTGTCTTTAGTTAAGAAATGTGTCCTGAATGGGGACTGGGCAGCCACGTACGGGGCATGCCCTGAGGAGTTTAAACCGTTTCATAGGCGCAAGGATGAACTCTCGATTCAGGCCGATTGCCTACTGTGGGGAAACCGAGTAGTCATGCTCCAGAAGAGCAGAGAGGTGTTTATCAGAGAACTTCACAATGAGCACCCGGTCATTGTCATGATGAAGGTAATTGCCAGGTTATACGTTTGATGGCCAGGGATAGATGCAGACCTGGAACTTTGTGTTCGCAGGTGCAACACGTGTGTTCAGCTGGGCAACGCATTCAGGGAAGCCCCCCTTAGCTCCTGGTCCTGGCCCGCCAAGCGATGGTCACGCATCCATGTGGAACTTTCATGGGAAAAATGTTTTTGATTGTAGTAGACGCCGACTCCAAGTGGATTGAGTGTGCCATTTTAAATTCAAGCACATCCTCTGCCACGGTAGAAAGTCTACGGGCAATATTCGTCGCCCATGGTTCACGGGATGTCTTGGTCAGCGACAATGGCCCGTGCTTCACAAGCACTGAATTCCAGGACTTCATGGCAGGCAATGGAATTAACCATGTCAGAAAGGCACCGTTCAAGCCGGCCTCAAACGGCAAGGCGGAACGAGCAGTGCAGATAATCAAACAGGGGATGCTCAGAATCCAAGGGGGTTCCCTACAAAGCCACTTATCATGCCTCCTGTTGGCCAATAGATCCCGACCACACTCGCTCACAGGGGTTCCACCTGCAGAGCTGCTAATGAAAAGGACACTCAAAACCAGGTTATCCCTTATACACCCCACCATGAAATAAATTGTTGAGAGCAGGCGTCAATCATAATGTGACTACCATGACAGGAATGCGAGGGCGCGATGTATTGTTATCAATGAACCTGTTTTTGTCCTTAATTACGCTGCAGGGCCCAAATGGCTTGCCGGCACTGTGATTGCCAAAGAGGGGAATAGGGTTTTGGTAATTAAACTTACCAATGGACAAATCTGCCGCAAACACATGGATCAAACTAAAAGGAGGTTCAGCAACCCCATAGAAGAAGCAGAGGAAGAACATGACGTAGAGTTTACTCCATCACAGGTGACCGAACACCGGAACCAAGTGGAGGAGAGCCCAGTTACTGTGGACAGTCCGGACAGGCCTGAGGCACCGCAAACAGCAGACACTCAGGCCAGCGCTCTCAACAACCGGAGCCCCAACTCAGGTGCTCTACAAGGGAGTGCAAAGCACCAGAGAGACTTAACTTGTGATCCCAATAAGACTTTCGGGGGGAGGTGTGTCATGTATTCAACTTTCATTGTAACCCATGTATAAGCTGACCTAAGTTGTACATCTTGAGAACATTGACCACAGGGGGCGAACTTGTGGGAGAAACTCCTAACCTGTAATTTCCGGTATAAAAGGGGAAGCTCCACCCACCTTCAGTCTCTTGAGGTCTTGGTAATAAAGGTAACTGGTCACAGCGTGACCTTATCTCAAGTATGGGCCTCATGTGCATTTATACTGTATAGTAAGGACATATTAGAGAAGATGGGAGAAGGAGCAGGAGGTGTGAGTGGAGTGGCCGGAGGAGGGAGCAGGTGGAGGACACAGCTAGCGAACGGAATGAGGAAAGAGCGCAAGAAAAGGCAGAAAATTGCGGAGCTTCCGGTCCGCCAGAAAAAACACCAAAGAGCGGAATTTCGCTCAAGAGGCCACCTCATCCACCGCGGTGGTAAAAAGAGGAGAACCAGGGTAGGTGCGCCCCGTTTCCAGCAGTGGGCAATTTCGGCCCACAAGGTTTTTGTTATGTATGTACAGCAGGCGGTGAAGAAGGCAAATGGTATGTTGGCCTTCATAGCAAGGGGATTTGAGTATAGGAGCAGGGAGGTCTTGCTGCAGTTGTACAGGGCTTTGGTGAGGCCACACCTAGAATATCGTGTTCAGTTTTGGTCTCCGAATCTGAGGAAGGACGTTCTTGCTATTGAGGGAGTGCAGCAAAGGTTCACCAGACTGATTCCCGGGATGGCAGGACTGACATATGAGGAGAGACTGGATCGACTGGGCCTGCATTCACTGGAGTTTAGAAGAATGAGAGGGGATCTCATAGAAACATATGAAATTCTGATGGGACTGGACAGGTTAGATGCAGGAAGAATGTTCCCAATGTTGGGGAAATCCAGAACCAGGGGACACAGTCTAAGGATAAGGGGTAAGCCATTTAGGACTGAGATGAGGAGAAACTTCTTCACTCAGAGTTGTTAACCTGTGGAATTCCCTACCGCAGAGAGTTGTTGATGCCAGTTCATTGGATATATTCAAGAGGGAGTTGGATATGACCCTTATGGCTAAAGGGATCAAGGGGTATGGAGAGAAAGCAGGAACGGGGTACTGAAGGAATGATCAGTCATGATCTTATTGAATGGTGGTTCAGGCTCGAAGGGCCGGATGGCCTACTCCTGCACCTATTTTCAATGTTTCGATGTTTCTTTGTAAACCTTACCAATGTGTAAGACTTGCCACCAGGGGGCGCACCTGTGGTAGACCCAAGCATCACCTGCACACCCCGGGCAAACAGGTATAAAAGGCAATCTACCATGCTGCTTCCTCACTCTGGAGTTACATTAAAGAGACCAAGGTCACAACAGTTTGAGCTTACAGTATACAGTCTTGTGGAGTTATTCTGAACATAACAGTTTTGATGTTAACATGAGTTGGAGGAATGGCTGTGCAGTGCAGTGGAAAGGATTTGTCTGACACAACAGAATTATCACGATGTTGTAATTTTTTTTAAAGTTGAATAAATATTTTAAAAAGTGGATAGCACTCTCGCCTCTGAGTGAGAAGATTGTGGGTTCAAGTCCCACTCCAGAAACATGAACCCAAAAATCTAGGCTGACACTCCAGTGCAGTGCTGAGGGAGCCTGCACTGTCGGAGGTGCCGTCTTTCAGATGAGACGTTAAACTGAGACCCCATCTGCTCTCTCAGGTGGGCATAAAAGATCCCATGGCAGTATTTTAAGGAAGAGCAGTGGAGTTATCTCCAGTGACCTGGCCAATATTTATCCTTCAATCAACATCACTAAAAAACAGATTATTTGGCCGTTCTCACATTGCTGTTTGTGGGAGCTTGCTGTGCACAAATATAGCTGACATGGTTCCTACATTACAACAGTGACTACACTCCAAAAAGTATTTCATTGGCTGTAATGCATTTTGGGATGTCCAGTGGTCGATCTTTCTTTCTTTCTTTCTCTCTTTTTCTCTCTCTTTCTCCTCTTTCTGTCCTGGTATACATTCTTCTGAAAGTCTATGCCCTTGATCTTCACACCAATCTGTCTCTCACGTTCCCCACAACAACACATCAATGTGCATAGGTTGGCAGTGCTGTGATCAAAGGTGTCAATGCAATAGAATCAGCAAAGGATAATGATGAAACAGAGGGCAAGGAGTCACACAAGGGACCAGCTATACCAATGGCCAGGACCTTGAACCAGATTGTAGCAACTAAACTATTAGAAACATGGAAACATAGAAAATCGGTGCAGGAGTGGGCCATTCGGGCCTGCACCATCATTCAATATGATCATGGCTGATCATGCAACTTTAGTACCCCATTCCTGCTTTCTCTCCATACCCCTTGATCCCTTTAGCCGTGAGAGCACATCTAACTCCTTTTTGAATATATCTAACGAACTGGCCTCAACAGCTTTCTGTGGTAGAGAATTCCACAGGTTCACAGTTCACTGAGTGAAGAAGTTTCTCCTCATCTCGGTCCTAAATGGCTTACCCCTTACTCCTTATTCTTTTGCACCATATCACAGGTATTTAATTAAAATCATAACAACAACAGCACATTGCATTGGTATAGCACCTTTAACTCAGTAAAACATCCCGAGGCACTTCACATTACAGGAGCGTAATCAGACAAAAATTGACACTGAGCCAAAGAAGGAGATATTAGGACAGGTGACCAAAAGGCTTGGTCAAGGAGGTAGGTCTTAAGGAGCGTCTTAAAGGACAAGAGTGAGGTAGAGATGAGGAGAGGTTTCGGGAGAGAATTCCAGAGCTTTGTGCCTAGAAGGCTGAAGGCATGGCTGTCAATGGTGGAGCAAAGGAAGTGGTAGATGTGTAAAACACCAGATCTAAGGATATAATTTGTAATCACAATTATATAATAGAATTTTGATTGTTATTCTAAAATACACACAAAATTGTTCTACTTTTAAATAAAGCCCATAGATATACTTAATTATTCAATACCAATGAACACATATTACTACTAACAAAATACTACAAACATTATATTGAAATCAAATGGAACAGTTCAGTTAAAACACTGTTACATGTAATTAATAAAACTCATATGACATTAATGGGTTATCATCCAAATCATATTAAGCTAGTGCAATTAAACTTCTATTCTAACATTTCATAAACAGTATCTGAAATAAATGTAACTCAATAATAGCACAATCAAAATATTCCCAAAATAACAGCGAGTTCACGGCATTTGCCATTATTAGTGCATTAAAAACCCCAGCGAATTGTGACGAGGAAGAGATACCCCGTGAGTTGTGAGTCATTACAAGGCACTGACGGTTTGCACCGCTCCGCCATTAGCTAGATGAAAGAAGCTGCTGGATTTGCGTTGTAAATAGGAATGAATCTCGCAGCGATGTAGAGCTGATAGTTCACGAGTAAGAAACCTGTTAATGGTGTGATTTATGGTCCTGACATGAAACTTAACCTCGGAGGCCCAGAAGGGGAATAATTGAAGCATGGAATCTCACTCCTGCAGGTAGTAAATTGTTGCTCGAGCTTTTATCAATGTTTTACTTTTAATTTCTGTCTCTCTTTTTTCTCTCTTAATCCAATCTTTCCTTCCCTCGATTGTTTTGGATTAAATTCATTTGCAGCACATTTACAATAGAGGAAGGGTTTTCCATCTCTGAGGATCATTATATTGTTGATTGCTTAAGGCAGCCTAAAATTACGAACAAGTCAGACACAGGTGTATCTCTCCGGTATGGAATACTCGCGAGTTTCTAAAGTAAGGAAACTTAGCCAACACATACAGAATGCTCTCAATGTATTTCAATGTGAGGCTAAAGATCACTGTCAGCTGTGGCTAGAGTGGTTTGAACTGGATTTCAAATTGGCTCATAACAGGATTTTTACCGTGATAGTTTGATTGGGCGAGTAGAGGTGGCAACTTGCCCAGTGTGTGGAACGCGGGTTGAGACTGTGTCCCATTTGCTGGTGTTATGTCCGCAGATAAAGGATTTTAATTACTATGTTCGACAGTTGTGTGAGGTTTTCTTGCTGGGTGAGGACCAAAGAGCAAGAATGGGAATCCCGTGGGACTCAATTTTGAGATGGGGATTGTAGGAGAGTCTGCCCGAGTCTAGCGGAGTGGCAATTAACTTAATGTTCAGTTTGGTTAGATTTGTGATTATGCAAAGAAGGAATGCTCTGTTTTTTAAGGGGAGGAGAACAAACCTAAAAGAGTATTTTAAATATAAACTAAAAGAGCATTATAAGGCCCTGTGGATGTTTTACTCAGAAAATAATTTAAAGAGAGTATTTTATGATCAATTTGTAAAGTACAATAGATTATATGTTACAGGAGAAAAATTAAACTTCAGGTTTTGATATTTATATGTGTTGGAGGAACGGCTGTGCAGAGGGAGAAATGGATTTGTATAATACAATGGAATGATCACAATGTTGTAAATGTTCTTAATGTTCAATAAATATTAATATATTTATTTAAAAGTAGGTAACACACTCACCTCTGAGTCTGAAGATTGTGGGTTCAAGTCCCACTCCAGGGACTTGAGCAAATCTAGGCTGACACTCCAGTGCAATTCTGTGGGAGTGCCGCACTGTCTGAGGTGCCGTCTTAATATCAAAACCTGAAGTTTCATTTGTCTCCTGTAACATATAATCTATTGTACTTTACAAATTGATCATAAACCGAGGCCCCATCTGCCGTCCTCTTGAAGAAGAGCAGGGGAGTTATCCCCGGTGTCCTGGCCAATATTTATCCCTTAATCAACATATCACAAGCGGATTATCTGCTCCTTATCACGTTGCTGTTTGTGGGAACTTGCTGTGCGCAAATTGGCTGCCGCGTTTCCCACATTACAACAGTGACTGTTTCAAAAGTACTTCACTGGCTGTAAAGCACTTTGAGATGTCCGGTGGTCGTGAAAGGTGTTATGTAAATGTAAGTCTTTCTTTCTTCAAGATTATTATAAATGATTATTAAACTGAGTGCATGTAAGAATCTGATGAAGATGCTTCCTGATCCCCAGCCTCTCGCACCGCTCCCTGACTTGAAATGAAGACATGATCAGGACCTATATAAATACAGCGGGGTAGATATTGGGCTTCACTGTGCCTATTTTGGGAGTTGAATCTATTCCTGGAGGATTATGCATGTATTGTTTGATCCTGAAATCAATTCTGGGACGAGGCTTATGCCTCTGGCTTCTGGTGTGCAGTCTGAGCGTCTCACCTGAAAGTGAGCCTAAATCAATTTCTACCCTGGGTCTTGCATAGTACCATAGAAATTTAAAGCACAGAAAGAGGCCATTTGGCCCATCGTGTCTGTGCCATCCGACCAAGAGCTATCCAGCCTTATCCCTCTGTTGGTCCGTAGCCCTGTAGGTTACGGCGCTTCAAGTGCACCTCCAAGTACTTTTAAATGCGATGAGGGTTTCTGCCTCTTCCACCCTTTCAGGCAGCAAGTTCCAGACTCCCACCACCCTGTGAGTGAAAAAAGTTCTCCTCAACTCCCCTCTAATCCTTCTACCAATTACTTTAAATCTATGCCTCCTGGTTATTGACCTCTCTGCTAAGGGAAACAGGTCCTTCCTATCCATTCTCTCTAAACCCCTCATAATTTTATACACCTCAGTTAATTTTATACTCCCCTCAGCCTCCTGTATTCCAAAGAAAGCAAACCCCAGCCTATCCAATTTTTCCTCATAGCTAAAATTCTCCAGTCCTAGCAACATCCTTGTAAATCTTGTCTGTGCCCTCTCCAGTGCAATCACATCTTTCCTGTAATGTGGTGACCAGAACTGCACGCAGTACTCCAGCTGGGGCCCAACTAATGTTGTATACAGCTCAAGCATAACCTTCCTGCTCTTACATTCTGTACCGTGGCTAATAGAGGAAAGTATACCGTATTCCTTCTTAAAACACATTATCTACCTGTCCTGCGACCTTCAGGGAATCTGTGGACCAATGGTGGAGCTTTGGAGGCGTGGCCTATTCAGTTGGAGCTGTGCTGTTCTGAGAGAAGGAACACCCTGCTGAAGCTCCTGTCTGGAAGGCCTGGAGTGAGCCCTGAGACCAGCCCAGGAAGAGGAGGAGAGGGCTGGCTTACTACAATTCAACGTCCAGAGGGAGAGGAGGAGAGCAGAAAATGTATCATTTTTTACTACTACAGAGAGTTGGAGAGAGGGGGAAAAGAACATCCTGAGAAAACACCATCCAGTGTGGAAGGAGGGAGAGCCATTTCTACAATCTTCGACAGGTGGGTGTGTTTTGGTGCATTTCCCGAAAGACTTTGATGTATCGGTGGGGGGAGGAAAGAAGACCTTTCGAGGGCCGGAACATCGCGGCGGGTGTGTGTGTGTGTGTAAGTATGTGTGGGGGTCTTGCTTACAGCTAGGCCCCACACACCAGTGAAGCACCCCTCCCCATTGCCTAGCCTGGGATAGCTGGAGCTACCTGGCTGAAGTAGTACTAATCACCCTAATAAACATCGTTGGGAGTGTGTGCCTGGGTGGCTCCAGCTACCCCAGGTGAAGACATCTTCTCCCCCCACCCGACCATTCTAAAAAGACTTTGTTTTTTGCCATCTGGGAAGTGCACCCCAAGAAACACCCACCCATCGCTGTGAGGGGAGACATGCCCTCGCAGCTTCCCTCTTTCCCACCCCCTCACTCTTTCACTCTCTCTCTCTGTCTCTCCCCTCTCTCTCTGAGAGCCCTTTCCTCCTAATTGTAAAACAATTAAGACAACTGAGCAGAGGGAGCAAGGCCCCTCCCCATTCATTAACTAGGGGAGAGGTGTGCCCATTATGAGCTCCCTCTGCTCAAAACACCAACGAGGCCAATTAAAGACCATTAAGGCCTGTGACTTTGGGATGGGTGTAGCCCTTAAAGGGACCGCATGATGGCGACCCCATCCACGCCGGTGGCAGGGCCAGCTAGGACATATGCGCAGGTGGCGTCCACATCCACGGCGCCTCCTGCGCCTCCTGCTGCCCTGCCACCATTCAGACTGATACCAAAAAAACACGGGGTCAAGGGCTACACTCACCCCACAATGAGCATTGAGGAGTGCGTGCGGGCGATGGCTGGGGTAGTCAGCCCCTCGGCCATTGTCGTGGCCTCCAAGATGTCTGGGAAGGCTGTGTTCTTCCTGGGGTCGGAGCGGGCGGTGTCCCTGGCCCTCGAAAAGAGGCTCACGGTGGGCGGGACGTTCCTGCCGGTGGACCCTCTCGAGGCCACCGCGCAGAGGGTCATCCTTTCAAACGTCCCGCCCTTTGTTCCCGCTGGGCTCCTCCTCCCTTATCTACACCAACTGGGGGAGGTAAGGTCAGGGATCAACCCCATACCGCTTGGCCTCAGGGATAGCAGCCTGCGCCACGTGTTCTCCTTCCGCCACCAGCTCTTTGTCCGGCTGGCGCGGGAGGAGATGACAGAGGGCAATTTTAATGTGGTGCACGAGGGGACTGCCTACCGCATCTTCTGGACGTCGGACGGCGTGCGGTGCCATGCCTGTAGGGAGGTGGGGCACGTTCGCAAGAACTGCCCCGCCTCCAAGGCCGCCAAACCACCGAGGGCGGCCAAGGCTGGCACCGCCGCCACCCCTCCCCCTAGTAGCGTCCGCGTGCCGGGAGCTGTAGGTGCGCAGGCATCGTCGGGGGCCTTTGTTTTCACGGCCTCCGGCGAGGGGGAGGGAGAGCGTCCGATCGGAAGGAAGGCGTGGAGGAAGGCGAAACATCTCGAGGCGGGTCCCCTCAGTGTGCCAGACAGCTTGAACACCGCGCTCAGCCCAACCCTGACACCGGCGAGCGTGGGGTGCCCTGAGCCCGTGACCAATATCACAGAGGGGCTCGAGCGCGGGCAAGAAAAGAAAAAGGGGGGGGTGGAGCGGGAGGCCTCAGCAGACATGGAGGTCTCCCTGCCTCCGCGCATCCCCAGGAACAAAAGGAGGCGCCGCTCCAATGAGGCGGAGGGGGAACAACATCCCTCCGCGGAGGAGTCGGTGCCCGCCACGTGTCCCGCGTCCCCTACCAGCGCCCCCAAACTGCACTGTAGGCGAGAGGAATCTGTCCCCGGGGAGTGTGAGACAGTCGAGGCTGCCCAGCCTCTGCCTCCCAGGGATGGCGTGGAAGATCTGCCTGTCGTGGGGGGCGTGGGGCCAGCGGAGGAATGCGTTGCCGCCTGGTCGAGCGTCCCGGGGACTGAGGCGGGCGGGGCCGAAAAGGCCGAATCTGAGCCCTCCCAGCTATTAACCAACTTCCCCCGGGAGTCGCTCGACCCGGCGGGGAGGGGGAAGAACAACAACCCTCGCCCCCTACTTTGGAGCTGAGGTACTTGGAGGACCTGGAACATTACTTTGGCCAGGTCTCTCCGTGTTCCCCGGTTCCTGGGGCGGAGGAGGAACCCCTTCCGCTGTCGCTTCCTGACCCAGCACCACTTTTAAAAGAGCCCAGTGGGGACTCCTCTGCCGACGATCCTGGGCGTGGGATCGGGGGAGAGCCAGGGTCGGATGGAGCAGCCGGGCCGTTTGCCGTACCTCGTGCGGTCGACGGGCCGGCTGCTGGCGGTGACCTCCCGGAGGGGGACGGGGACTCGGTGGGGGACTCGGGAGAAGATCTTGAGTCCATCGCCAGTGAGGCGGTGGATCTCCTCGTGCCCGCTGCTGAGTCCCCCCTCATTCCTGTAAAGGAACTCCGGGACTTTTTGGTCCAGAGCCAGGGTTGCCGCAACCGAGCCCATCTGGCTCTGGAAACATGGTCCGAGCCGGGGCTGCTTGTCGCGTCCGTCCGCACTGCCGCTAAAACCATGGCCGCGGGCGGGCCCTTATCAAAGGCGCAAGGCCTTGAGCTGCGCCGGCTCAAAAGGTTCCTCGCTGGGTTGGTAAAGGAGTGGAGGTCAACATAAGACTCCACTCCCCCCCCCACAATAGGTTAGGTAGAGGTTGCACTATGCTTTTGTCATGAAGATAACCATAGCCAGCCTCAACATCAACGGAGGCAGAGAGGAACACCGTAGATTTAACAATTTTTCGCTCCTGCCGGAGGGGAAATATGCAGCGTGCTTCCTGCAAGAAACCCACACCGTTCCGGGAGACGAAGCCACGTGGCTCCTGGAATGGCAAGGAGAGGTCCGCATGAGCCACCTCACCGCCACTTCTTGTGGGGTGGCCATGTTGTTGGCCCCGCATTTTCAGCCGGAGATCTTGTGGGTCGAGGAGCCCGTGCCAGGCCGCTTGCTGCACGTCACGGTTCGCCTGGGGGACGTGCCGCTCCATCTCGTGAGCGTGTACGCCCCTCAGCCCGGACCGCAGCAAACGCGCTTCTTCGGAGAGGTGTCCGCTCTTCTTGGCTCCGTCGACGTCGGCGACTGCATTGTCCTCGGGGGGGAATTTAATTGCACCCTCGAGGCGAGGGACCGCTCCGGTGCCCCGCAGAGCATGACGGCGATGGAGAAGTTGAGGGACCTGGTCGGGTCCTTCGACTTGGACGTCTGGCAAAATCTCCATCCCGACTCCAGCGCCTTTACTTGGGTGAGGCCTGGAGTTGGATGGTCTAGAGTCGATCGCCTTTACGTGTCTCGGGCGTACGTTTCCTGCGTCCCGGCGGCCTCCATGCGGCCGGAACCGTGTTCGGACTACCACCTGGTGTGGGCGGAGCTCGCTTCACTCCGCGCGAGGACGGGGTCCGCGTACTGGCACTTTAACAACCGGCTGCTGGAGGACGTGCGGTTCCAGGACTCGTTCCGTCGTTTCTGGGCCGACTGGAGAAGGAAGCAGGGGGCTTCCCCTCCTTGAGGCTATGGTGAGACGTGGGCAAGGCTCACGTCCGCATCTTCTGTCAAGAGTACGCGAGGGGGTCGACCAAGAGGCGGGCGGCCAGGGTCGGGCGCCTAGAAAAAGGGGTGCTCGAACTGGAGTCCCGTCTCGGTCAATCGTCGAGGACCCGGCCCTGCGGATGGTGTACGAAGCGAAGAAGGCCGCGCTGAAGGACCTGCAGCTCATCGGGTCCCGAGGCACGTTCGTGAGGTCGCGGATCCGGTTCCTGCGGGATCTGGACCGCGGCTCCCCCTTCTTCTACTCGCTGGAAAAAAGAGAGTGTCCGTAAGCAGCTCTTGATGCTGGCCGACGACGGCTCTCTCGTCTCGGATCCGGAGGGCGTCAACAACAGGGCTCGTGAATATTACGGGGCTCTGTTCTCTCCAGAGCCATCCAGCGAGGAAGCGCGTCGAGTTTTGTGGGAGGACCTGCCGAAGGTCAGCCCGGAGGGCTCCGAAAATCTGGAAGCTCCGCTAAGCCTGGCGGAGCTGACCGGTGCCCTCGCCCGGCTCTCGAGGGGAAAAGCCCCGGGGCTGGACGGGCTGACCGTGGAGTTCCACAGGGCGTTCTGGGACGTCCTGGGGGGCGACTACGCGCGGGTCCTGGGGGAAAGTCTGGCGACCGGGGAGATGCCCCTCTCTTGGCGCAGGGCAGTCATCGTCCTGCTGCCTAAGAAGGGCGATCTCCGCCTCCTTAAGAACTGACGCCCGGTCTCCCTCCTCAGCACGGACTACAAAGTCTTCGCCAGGGCGATGTCTGCTTGCCTTGGCGCCGTGCTGGACCACATGATCCACCCCGACCAGTCCTACATGGTCCCGGGCCGGACAATCCACGACAACATCCATCTGGTCCGGGACCTCATCCATCATTCCCAGGAGGCTGGTCTGTCGGTCGCCTTCCTATCTCTCGACCAAGAGAAGACGTTTGACAGCGTGGATCACGACTATCTGTTCGGAACTCTGCGCGCTTTCAGGTTCGGGACGCATTTCGTCGCCCGGATCCGACTTTTGTACGCCGCCGCAGAGTGTCTGATAAAGGTTAACGGGTCCTTGACGGCGCCCCTTCGCTTTGGGAGAGGGGTGCGCCAGGGATGCCCCATGTCCGGCCAGTTATACGCCGTTTGCGTGGAGCTTTTCCTGCGCCTCCTGCGGACGAGGTTGACGGGACTGGCTCTGCAAGGGCCGGGCGTGGAGGTCGTCCTCTCGGCTTACGCCGATGACGTGCTCCTCGCGGTAGAGGATCCCGCTGACCTGCGGAGGATGCGTGAGTGCCAGGAGATTTACTCAGCCGCATCCTCTGCCAGGATCAACTGGGAGAAATGTTCCGGACTCCTGGTGGGTCAGTGGCGGGTGGACTCCCTGCCTGGGGAGCTCAGGCCTTTTGCCTGGAGCATGACCCATCTCCTCTATCTGGGAGTCTACCTTAGCCCCGACGAGGAAGCCTGGCCGGCGAACTGGCAAGAGCTGGAGGCCAAGGTCACCGCTCGCCTAGGGCGCTGGACAGGACTGCTCCGAGTGCTGTCCTACAGGGGACGAGCGCTAGTCATAAACCAGCTGATGGCCGCCATGTTGTGGTACCGGCTGGTCACGTTGACCCCTCCCCCTGCGTTTGTCACCAAGATACAGAAGAAGCTGGCGGACTTCTTCTGGAACATAGAAACATAGAAACATAGAAAATAGGTGCAGGAGTAGGCCATTCGGCCCTTCTAGCCTGCACCGCCATTCAATGAGTTCATGGCTGAACAACAGGAAGCACTGGGTCTCTGCCGCGGTCTTGAGTCTCCCGCTTGGGGAGGGCGGTCAGTTGTTGGTGTGCGTCAGCACCCAGCTCGCGACTTTCCATCTTCAGACCCTGCAGAGATACCTTTACGTCGAGCCCCCTCCCAGGTGGCGTGCTCTGGCGACGTATTTCTTCCGCCAGCAGCACGGCCTCAACTACGACACGCAGCTCCTGTTTGTGAGCTTGGGGGGCGTCAGGACCGCCTTCCAGGAGCTGCCTGTCTTTTACAAGGAACTCACCAGGGTCTGGAACAAAGTCTCCACCAAGAGCAGCTCTCCACCGGCTGGAGTGGCGGCTGTCCTGCAGGAGCCGCTGCTCAGGAATCCGTACCTCCACGACCGAGGTTTTAGGTGGCGGTCGGACGAGAGGGCTGTGGCTGGTGAGGTGACCAGGGTCAGCGACCTGCTCGATGGCGGAGGAGCGGGCTGGATGGCGCCAGACACGCTGGCGAGGCGCCTAAATTCCGCCAACATCCGCCGCGCAGCTGATGCCATCGAGTCGCTAAAAACAGCTCTGGGCCCTGACTCCGTTAGGTGCATCGAGGAGGCTCAAGCACGTGGGGAGATCCCGTCCGAACTGACCCCCGTCCGGACGGAATTCCTCATCAGCGCCAAACCCCGGAACCTCCCTCGGGAGCCGGCGCCTCACAACTTGAGCCGCCTCGAGGAAATCCCTTCCGTGCCTTTCAGTTGCGCGCGGAGGGGTTTCCTGTATGGGCTGCTCCTGCACACTCCGGAGGAGGCGGGGGTCCCCGATGGAGGGCACTCTACGCGGGAGTCCTCCCAGTATTTATCGGGGACTTGGCCTGGAGGGTGGTGCACGGAGCAGTCCCGTGCAATAAATTTTTAAGCCGGTTCACGGGCTCCCAGACCGCCTGCAATTTCTGCGGTCTGGAAGAGTCCGTGTTCCATGAGTTTATGGAATGCGCGAGGATGCAGCCCCTGTTTTATTATTTAAAGGGGCTGCTCCTGAAATTCTGGCTGCACTTCAGTCCCACACTCTTGATCTTTGGGCACCCTGTGCGGAGGGGAGCGGGTAGGTCCGAGGGCCTCCTCGTAGGACTGCTCCTGGGCACGGCCAATGGTGCCATCAGCCGGTCCAGGCAGCGGGCGGTCGAGGGGGTCGTTCAGCCTGACTGCCTGCCTCTCTTCCGTGCGTACATCTGCGCCAGGGTGTCCTTGGAGATGGAGCACGCGGTCTCCACCGGTACGCTCGTGGCCTTCCGCGAGAGGTGGGCACCGGAGGGACTGGAGTGCATCGTCACGCCCGGCAACCAAATTTTAATTTGATTTTATGTTTTAAAGTTTAATTTGTTTTAATTGCCAGTGTTTTTAGTGTCCCCCTCCCCTTTTATAGGAGGCACTTGGAGAAAAAAATATATATATGATTTTAGTGCCCAAAAAAAAACTTTAAAAAAAACAAAAACACAAAAAAAACCACAAAAAAAGGGCCTTGGAAATGTTTGGTGTGCCCCCCAGATCGGGGGGACACGATTTAATGATTTAATGTTTTAATTTTCTCACAAAAAGAGTTCTGTGGACATGCACTGCAAGGTCCCTCTATTCCAACACACTTCTCAGTGTCCTACCATTTATTGTGTATTGACATGCATTGTTAGCCCTTCCCGACCTTACCTCATAGCTAAAAATCTCCAATGCTAGCAACAGCCTTGGAAATCTTGTCTGTACCCTCTCCATTGCAATCACATCTTTCCTGTAATGGGCTGACCACTGTTGCTTTCTGCATGTGCTTTTTCAATGTTAAATATAGAAACATAGAAAGTAGATGCAGGAGTAGGCCATTCGGCCCTTCGAGCCTGCACTACCATTCAATATGATCATGGCTGATCATGCAACTTCAGTACCCCATTCCTGCTTTCTCTCCGTACCCCTTGATCCCTTTAGCCGTAAGGGCCACATCTAACTTCCTTTTGAATATATCTAACGAACTGGACTCAACAACTTTATGTGGTAGAGAATTCCACAGGTTCACAATTCTCTGGGTGAAGAAGTTTCTCCTCATCTGGGTCCTAAATGGCTTACCCCTTACCCTTAGACTGTGACCCCCTGGTTCTGGACTTCCCCAACATCGGGAACATTCTACCTGCATCTAAGCTGTCCAATCCCGTCAGAATTTTATATGTTTCTATGCGATCCCCTCTCATTCTTCTAAATCAACACCTCTCCCCCAGCGAAGTTGGTCACACACTAGTAAACTGAATGGACCTTTTGCTCCTTTGATTCTGGAATACTGAGAGTGCAAAGTTTGGTTTTGAATTCTTGACATTTGTGGCCATTCAGTTTGTCCCCAAAAGCAAAATCTCATGCTAGAAATAAGAAATGTTGGAATCAATGAGGTAGAAAATAGTTTTGAGCAGTTGCGCAAAACAGACGTTAGCAAATCTGTCGCCCGTTTTAAACTCTGTCCAAATTTGTTTTCCAATGAAGGCAATTAAAGAAAGAAACTCAGGTGGCGTGTAAAACAGGTGGATGATTTGCTATTGTCTACTTTGCACTGCTGCCCAAGATGAGAGATTGAGTAGACTAGGCCTATATTCTCTCTCGTTTAGAAGAATGTGAGGTGATCTCATTGAAACATACAAAATTATTACAGGGCTTGACAGGGTAGATGCAGGGAGGATGTTTCCACTGGCGGGGGAGTCTAGAACCAGGGGTCACAGTCTCAGAATATGGGGTTGGCCATTTAGGACTGAGATGAGGAGAAAAGTCTTCACTCAGAGAGTGGTGAATCTCTGGAATTCTCTACCCCAGAGAGCTGTGGAGGCTCAGTCGTTGAGTATATTCAAGACAGAGATCGATAGATTTTTGGATGTTAAGGAAATTATCATCATCATCGGCAGTCCCTCAAATCGAGGATGATCTTCTTCCAGTCAAAATGTTCACAGGTGTTTGAACGAAGGACCTAAAATTCCAGGTCCCGAACTAAATCTTGAAGGGTGGAAGATGCCTGTGTGGGGATTTTTTTAACGTGTGGTGACCGTTGCACACAAGCCACCACACAGGCTTGACAGAGTTAGGTCTTGGTCCAGGAGCAAGGATTAACCAAGACGACTGGAGACCTGCCCTGCTGCACAGACCTCGTGCGCGCACATATCGCAGTGTGGGCTGGCCCGTGCTGCCCCTGGGCCCTCGCCTCTTCTGGGCCCTGAACTCACGCCTCTATATGGGGATAGTGCAGGAAAGTGGAATTGGGGTGGAAGATCAGCCATGATCTCATTGAATGGCGGAGCAGGCTCGAGGGGCCGAATGGCCTACTCCTGCTCCAAATTCTTATGTTCTTATGATTTTCTACCTAATATTCGTTACGTGTTCTGTCCCAGTTGTCCAGTCTATGCTCCACACTTACCGGTTCCAATTTGTCTTTGTTCCACTGCTGTCTGCAAACCTGGCAGATTTGTTATTTATGCTCCCATTGAATTTCTCATTTCATACCTGAATGCCCTCAAATCTGCTATAAAATGACTGATTTCAAGGCACCAGACTTGGATTTGTATCTATGAAAGACAAGGGTGTCTTGCTCGTGTTGATCAACTATAATGGAATAGCATCGTATCATTTTTGACTCTGGCTTTTTGCCATGGTCACCTTTTAAGAGGAATGTTGTTTCTTGACCTTTTTCTGCCTCTTTGTTCCTTCACAGTTTCAAATTAATTTTATATCTCTTCCTTACGGTTGCCAGGCAGTGATTGAACTTGAAGCTAAAAAAAACACCTGCCGGTGCTGCGAGTCAGAAACAAAGACAGAAAATACTGAAACTACACCGATTTGTTAATGTTTTGTGTGTAGACCCTTCACCACAACATAGTGAAAGGCCACGAGGCTGATCTGGAACATCAAAGGACTGAGATATGAGGAACGACCAGAGTAATTGAAGAGCTTTCAGCCTTGAATGGAAGTGACCTTATAGATAATAAAGTCGTCCAACAGAATGGAAAAGGAAGAATTTTAAAACTATTTCATACTAAATCATGAGAGTAGGGTAAAGAGTTAAAAGTTCAAACTATGAGGACTAATAAAGAAACAAAGAAAGAATTGCATTAATATAGCACCTTTCACGACCACCAGATGTCTCAAAGCACATTACAGTCAATGAAGTACTTTTGGAGTGTAGTCACTATTGGTGGTCCACTACACAGTGATTGGTGGTCCACATATTTTCGTAAGTTTTTTTTCAGGTCGGAGGCATTCGTCCGAAGGAAGCCTCTAACTGCAATTTTCCCCCCAGCGAGTTAGAAATTCATTTTGGGTGGTGGTGCATATCGAGCGGTGTGTCATCGCCCGGCCGAAGCCCTCCCTGGTGGCCCAGTGGTCAAGCCTACACAATCAGCGATTCTCTCCCCTTTAAATGAGGGGCGAGACGTGGTGACGTACAACGCGCAGTGACGTCACTACGTCTCCGCCACTGAGTGACAGCGGCAGAGACTCTGTCCCACCCCCATTTCCGCCCCTCACCAGCATTTACCGCCGCACTTCCGCCCCTATTATCACCGACTTCCGGTCTTGTTGAAAAAAAATTGACAAAGATCCAAATATCGGTCAGGAGGCGACCTCTTCCCATGCAGCGGCAAAAACCGGTCGGAAATCGGAGGTGCCTGAATTTCGGCCCCACGGTGTCATAAAATCAGAAAATGCTGGAAACACTCAGCAGGTCAGGCAGCATCTGTGGAGAGAGAAACAGAGTGAACGTTTCAGGTCGATGACCCTTCGTCAGAACTAGAAAAGGTTAGAGATGGGTTAGATTTTAACCAGGTACAGAGGCAGGGAGGGGAGAGGGGAGAAAAGAACAAAAGGGAAGGTCTGTGATAGAGTGGAAGGCCGAAGAGACTAAGAGACAAAAGGGATGATGGTGCAAGGCAAAAAGGAGATGGTAATGGGACAAGTTGAGAAAGAAAAGATGAGTCTAGATAGGGTGTAAATGGAGATGGCAGAATCATCAACAATTGCCATGGGAAAGAGAAAAAAATAAAAAAACAGCAAACAAATAGTGGCAGAGGTTATAGTTGAAAATGTCGAACTCAATGTTGAGTCCAGAAGGCTGTAAAATGCCTAAACGAAAGTTGAGGTGCTGTTCCTCGAGCTTTTATATCTTATACACTGCTGGAAGTTCGATTAACATACCAATTTAATAACATACCAAGCTATTAATTGTCTTTGTAAATGCTGAATTGTTGTTCAGCTGTTCTGAGAGGCTCTCACAGAAACATAGAAACATAGAAATCTACAGCGCAGAAGGTGGCCATTTCGGCCCATCGTGTCCGCGCCGGCCGACAAAGAGCCGCACGGCCCTCGGTCAGCAGCCCTGAAGGTTACATATAAACCTATGAAAGGTAAAGAGCACCCAGCCCAACCAGTCCGCCCCACGCAACTGTGACACCCCATATACTGAAACATTCTGCACTCCACCCCAATCGGAGCCATGTAATCTCTGTGGGAGGCAAAAAAATAGATTAAAAACCCAAGAACCAGATAAAAACCCAAACTCATGGAAAAGTTTTTCACAAGTTACTACTGACGTTTATTGTCCGGACAAGAAAAATGCCCCAACAAGTAAAAGTTGCCTCCTTAATGAATATGCAAATTAGCCACACTTGTCCAAGCAGAAAAAGGAAATTGCCCATGGGTCCAATTTTCAAATGAGTTTTTAAGTTATGACTTTAATTATTGTTCCGTTGAGACTGAATCATATTTTTTATTCCAAATTTGAGTTTTGTCACAAAAGGTTCAACGTGTTTTGTCGCCTCTCCAGACTTACTTGCTTTAAATTGTTTTTCAATTTCTCCCCTCGTGCAATCCTCATAATTTTGTTGCCTGACCAATCACGAACCTCTGCCAAAATATAAAGCATTGTTTCAGTCTTTTTGACAGTATTCCCAAGGGGTTAGCTAATCTGGCAATTATAAGAGCCAGAAAAAGCAGGAGTGTGAGAGACTGGAATAATGGAAGCTTAGAAGCGCATGCATCATGTTGTGAACACACTTACAATATATAATGAAATGCATGCATCATGCCTGAAAGATATTAAATTTTCTGCAACTTGTAATCATTTAAATAACTTCCTGTAACAGATATATGCATTGACCAATTATCAATGTCAAATGAAAGAAAAATTGGAATATTTAGAAATGTTGACATTTTTGTTGAAGGGATTTCGCATCCCAGCAATCCATTCGTACACCTATACTTTTTGTTTTTTATTCATTCACAGGGTGTGGGTGTCACTGGTGAGGTCAGCATTTATTGCCCATCCCTAATTGCCCTTAACTGAGTGGCTTGCTAGGCCACTTCAGAGAAAACAAAGAAAAAAAACCTTGCATTTATATAGCACCTTTCACGACCACAGGATGTTTCAAAGCGCTTTACAGCCAATGAAATACTTTGAGTGCAGTCACTGTTGTAATGTAGGAATCGCCAATTTGCGCACAGCAAGCTCCCACACACAGCAATGTGATATTGACCAGATCATCTGTTTTTTTGATTGAGGGATAAATATTGGCCAGGACACCAGGGATAACTCCCCTACGCTTCTTTGAAATGGTGCCATGGGATCTTTTACATCCACCTGAGAGAGCAGATAGAGCCTCGGTTTAACGTCTCATCCAAAAGACAGCACCTCCGACAGTGCAGCACTCCCCTGGAATGTTAGCCGAGATTTATTTTGTGCTCAAGTGCCTGGAGTGGGATTTGAACTCATAACCTTCTGACTCAGAGGCCAGCGTGCTGCCCCCACTGAGCCGTAGCTGACACTGGCTGGGCAGAGAGGGGCTGTTCAAAGTCAACCACATTGCTGTGGGTCTCAAGTTATATATATATATACACAGCCCAGACCAGGAAAGGATGGCAGATTTCTGTCCCTAAGGGACATTAATGAAGCAGATGAGTTTTTACAACAGAAGGTAGTTTCACAGTCACCATTACTGATATCAGCTTTTTAGTCTAGATTCCAGATTGATTTAACTGAATTTAAATTCCCCAGCTGCCATGGTGGGATCTGAACACATACTCCCAGATCATTAGTCCAGGCTTATAAATTACTAGTCCAGTAATATAACCACTATTCTACCATTCCTTTAATTACATTGGGAACAAAACTTCGGAACAGCTGAAAAGTAGAAAACTCGACAAACTTTTTCTGTTTCTTGAGGGCGAACAAGGGAAATTCAGAAAAAAGTTCCTGAGTGTTTTTTGGATAAGGCCACTGGAGTGGAGCACTATGGGCTGGGTTTTGCGGTCCTTTGCGCTCGGGGTTTCGCCCCGGAGCGGCGTGTAAGGCAGCGGTGAGGCCTCCAGTGCCCCACCGCGATCCTCCGGTCGGGTTTAGCGGCACTGAGCAGCACCGCTGGGAAGAGCTGCGCCGGAAATCACAGCGGTCCAGCCATGCCAGCAGCGGAGAGGAAGGTGAAGTGTTGCAAAAGTAAGCGCGAGTGTTTTTTCTTTTAATTTTTTTGTGCGATTTGTGTTGCGGTGGAGTGGGCCATGTTGTAGAAATGTTTTACTTTTTAGGTTTCCCCTCACCCTCAGGCCTCTCTCGGAGCACTTCCGGCCCACTCTTTAGCTCGGGAGTTTCCCATCCTTGCACCAAGAGAGGTATACAAAGCCTCCCTTAGCGCTGCGTCCCCTGACACAAGGCCCAGATACACAAACTTAAATACTAAAGCGCAAACTACTCCCGGCCGTTAACTTTCCTGCCCCGCCGTCATTATCTCCCCGAAAACAGAACAGCTAAAAATCCAGCCGATAGACTCTATCACGCTCTACAGTTTCAGTTGCAAGGATTGTGCCACTAATTCCTCTTGACTAACTCTAACTGGAATACAATACAACACTGCACAGTAAAGTTCTTGATCTGTGTTACTCAACAGACCTATATTGTTCTTTAAACTGAAAGATGAGGCTTGACGGGCTAAATGGGCATTTACCTTTTTCACGTTTTCTTACACTGTCAACCAATGGTGATAGCAAGATTCTATACAAGATACCCCAAAAGGATTATTCTTTGAAGTGCAGCCATTGCTATGAGAAGAAACTAGAACAACTGGGGTTTTTTTCATTAGAACAGAAACCATGAAAAGGAAATCTGGTGGTCAAAATGATCAGGAGTTTTGATAAGGTAATAGGGCAAATTAATTGCCACTGGTCAATTTGTTGGTAACTAGAGGGCATAAATTAAAGAGCATCACCAAAAGAATGAAGGGAGAATAGTGGAGGCTTGTTTCAATTATGGAATGTCCGACCAAAAACAGATGATGGAATCACAATCCATCATAGCTTTTAAAAGGTAAGAGGATGAGTGTGAAACAAAATGAACAGGTGTGTGGAAAGAGGAGGGAAATTGTACGAAATGGTTATCTCCTAGCGTGAGTGCAGCAAGACAAATGATCTTTGTGCTTTAAAATTCTACGAGACCCCAATTGGTCATCTGCCCATTTCTCGGCGGTGTGCCAGTGGTATGCCGTTTCATACCACCGGATACCGCTGGGGCGGAGTGTGTGTGACCTTCATCAGTTTTTTCTCGGCGGTATGCCGAGTGGAGTGCAGCGGTTGGAGCGGAGTGCAGCCGGCGGTGTGCGGGCGGTGAGCCTTTTTCACTTGGGAATCTTCGTGTCCCGAGATGTGCACATGCGCACGCCGCTGCGAAGCTCCGTCCCCTCGAGAGAGAGAGAGAGAGAGAGAGAGAGAGAGACACTGACCAGAATCGACAGAGACTGCCGGTCTGAGAGTGATGTGCAGGAGTGTGGAGAGGCAGAGGGGGCTGGGGGCGAGTGAGTTCTTGGGGGAGATTGCTTCTTGCGGGGGTTGGGGGGGGGGGAGATCGCTACTTGGGGGGAACAGATCGCTGTGGGGCTGGGGAAGAGACTGGGGTGTGGGAGGGACTGCGGGGACGGGGGTGACAGACAATAAAATCTTCACAGGTGAAGATGCATACCGCCGACTGAAGATCGACTTAAAACCACCTTTTCCAGGGCAATCTGCAGGGTCGGCGGTAAATCATCCATTTGGCAATTTTGGGCGGTATGTCGGCGGTGTGCATGGGCCGATGGTACACTTACCACCCGGCGGTATGTCGCTGATGATTTTCCCGCCTGGCGGTTTGTGGGCGGTATGTTGATATTTTTTGATCAATTTCACAATTTTGGGCGATATGTCGGCAGTCCGCGGGCGGCATGTCCACTAATTTCGGGCTCGATGACTCTCTCCATTTATTAATATTCTTAGTCTCACTATCTTCCCTAAACTTAAGCAAAATCTTGGTATCTCCTTCATTGCTAAAGCTGCCCTCAAGAAACTTCGCTTCCTCTTTAAATAAATGGGCTGATAAATGCGTCCTCGCCGGGTCTTTTTTTTAACTAATAACGGAATTAAGGGTTACGGGGAGCGGGCGGGTAAGTGGAGCTGAGTCCATGGCCAGATCAGCCATGATCTTGTTGAATGGCGGAGCAGGCTCGAGGGGCTAGATGGCCTACTCCTGTTCCTAATTCTTATGTTCTTATGTTCTTATTAATGTTGGGGAAGTCCAGAGCCAGGGGTCACAGTCTGGGGATGGGGGGTGGGCCATTTGGGGCCGAGATGGGGAGTGGCTTCTTCACCCAGGGAGTGGTGAGTCTCTGGAATTCTCTGCCACGGAGAGTTGTTTAGGCCAGTTCACTAAGTGTATTCAAAAAGGAGTTAGATGTAGTCCTTACTACTAGGAGGATCATGGGGTATGGCGAGAAAGTAGGAATGAGATACTGAAGTTGCATGTTCAGCCATGAACTCATTGAATGGCGGTGCAGGCTCGAAGGGCCGAATGGCCTACTCCTGCACCTATTTTCTATGTTTCTATGTACAAAATGCGCACGCACCCAGCGAAGCCGCACATTCGCCGGTTCTTGGGACGCGATGCGCATGCAGCGACAACCGGCTTTTCCGATCTGTCAAAAGAGATTCTACGCAGCCCGGGAGAAGGACATCCGCGTGGCAGAGATTGGGTGATTTGTGATTGGGTGAATGTTCTTCAAATTTTTATGCCTGGTAAAAGCAGGCACATAGCTTACTTTGACCAGCATAACACTTTTAAAACATAGTAAAATTAAATGTAATCACTCACTTTTATATTTAAAAACACTGTCCATTAAGGTAAATTTATTTTTAACCCTATTAAAAAAGAAAATGGCAAACAGTATTTTTTTGTTCTAAAACATTTAATTACATTTAATTTCAATGAGCTTAGAGTTTCCTCTCAAATTGCCCATTTACCGCCCAGTTACTGCCCATTTACCGCCCATTTACCACCCATTTACCGTCCAGTTACCGCCCAGTTACTGCCCAGAAATACAAGTTTCGTCGGACAAAACACATTTACCACCCAAATACCACCCAAAATGGAAGTTTCATCATTAAGATCCATTTACCACCAGACCTTAATACCATCCTGAAAAAGCAGGTCTTACTGGATCTTAAGTGTATCTTAAGTGGCCGGTATGGACACATCTGACAGGTTTGTTTGAGATTACACAGATCTTTATAGTGCTCCACAATTTGATGTATTTTTAAATAGATTGTAGTATTTTCTAGTGTTAGGCAATAATATAAATGGTCTATTTATTCCTTTAGTCTCTCACTCACTAGTCTCACTCACATTAGTTTCTCTCTCACCCCCCCGGCACAGCGAGCTCGCTCCCCCCCACAGCAACTTCTCCCCTGCCACAGCGATCTCTCTCACCCCCCCCCCCCCAACGCCCGCCACACAGCGATCTCAGGCCAGCAGTCTCTGACCGCTCATCGGTACCTCTCGGAGTTTGACCGCCGCACGTGCGCACAACTTGAGAGCCAAAGATTCCTGAGTCGATCGGCGCACACCGCCCGCTGCACTTTGCTCCCGCATCGCTTTATCACCGCCAACATGGAGCACCTGAAAACCACGGGAGCGCTGATCAGCGGCATTCCGCGGGATTGAACAAGACACAATCGCCGGAACACTGCCAAGGATCGGGCAGGGGTGATTTAAAAGGAAAATCCAACCCAATTAATTTTAAATATATGAGGAATTTAAAAAAATTTATTCTGCTGTGTTTCTTGTTTTAGGGGGTTATTTTAATTCATAGTAATGGGAGCTCGTACAGAGTTCCCATTTTTATCAATGAGAATACTGCATAGTGATTGGTGGTCCAGGTCCACATGATTCCAGGAGGACATCTTCCTATACGCTGCACAGCGAATGGAGACCTCAGACTGGAATCCTCTGATCCTCTGGGACCAACAGGTAGTTTTGTAGATTTTATTCGGGTCAGAGGCGTTCGTATGAAGGAAGCCTCCGACAGCAATTTTCGGCCTTATATTGTCCACCTTAGCAATAAAATAACAATGCGCTGAACTGTGGCCAAAACTTCAATACTACTCCTTTCCATGTTGCCCCTTCCTATCTCTGTAATCTCCTTCAGGCCCACAACCCTCCGAGATATTTGCGCTTCTATAATTCTGGCATCTTGAGCATCCCTGACTTGAATCGCTCCACCCATTGGTGGATGTGCCTCCAGCTGCCTAGGCCCCAAGCTCTGGAATTCCCTCCCTAAAGCCCTCCACCTCTCTCCCTCTCTCCCCTCCTTTAAGACGCTCCTTAAAAACTACCTCTTTAACCAAGCTTTTGTTCATCTGCCCTAATATCTCCTTATATGGCTCAGTGTCAAACTTTGTTTGATAAAGCCCCTGCGACGTGCCTTGGGACTACAATAAAGGCACCATATTGATCCAAGTTGTTGTTTTCTTGTAGGAGGCAGCAAGTGTAAATGGGGTACGGTAGCATAGTGGTTATGTTATTGGACTAGTAATCAACAGGCCTTGACTAATAATCCAGGAGATGTGAATTCAAATCCCTCCATGGCAGCTGGGGGAATTTAAATTCAGTTAATTAAATAAATCTGGAATCAGTAATAGTGACCATAAAATCACTGAATTGTTGTAAAAACCCAATTGGTTAATTAATATCCTTTAGGGAAGGAAACCTGCTGTCCTTACCCAATCTGGCCTACATGTGACTCCAGACTCTTAACTGCCCTCTGAAATGGACTAACGAGCCACACAGTTGCACCAGCGATGCCCGCATCCTGTGAATGAATAATAAAAAAGATAGTATATTTGGAACTTAGAAGGAAAACGATGGAACCTTTTAGAGGAACACCGACCACACTAGTATTCACAAAAAAACATATGAGATAGAGGTTGCAGAGAAATAGATTATTATATGGCCTGTGTTCTGCACAGGAGTACATGAAGAATGCTAGAAACATAGAAACATAGAAACATAGAAAATAGGTGCAGGAGTAGGCCATTCGGCCCTTTGAGCCTGCACCGGCATTCAATGAGTTCATGGCTGAACATGCAACTTCAGTACCCCATTCCTGCTTTCTCACCATACCCCTTGATCCCCCTAGTAGTAAGGACCTCATCTAACTCCTTTTTGAATATATTTAGTGAATTGGCCTCAACAACTTTCTGTGGTAGAGAATTCCACAGGTTCACCACTCTCTGGGTGAAGAAATTCCTCCTCATCTCGGTCCTAAATGGCTTACCCCTTATCCTCAGACTGTGACCCCTGGTTCTGGACTTCCCCAACATTGGGAACATTCTTCCTGCATCTAACCTGTCTAACCCCGTCAGAATTTTAAACGTTTCTATGAGGTCCCCTCTCATTCTTCTGAACTCCAGTGAATACAAGCCCAGTTGATCCAGTCTTTCTTGATAGGTCAGTCCCGCCATCCCGGGAATCAGTCTGGTGAACCTTCGCTGCACTCCCTCAATAGCAAGAATGTCCTTCCTCAGGTTAGGAGACCAAAACTTACACAATACTCCAGGTGTGGCCTCACCAAGGCCCTGTACAATTGTAGCAACACCTCCCTGCCCTTGTACTCAAATCCCCTCGCTCAGAAGGCCAACATGCCATTTGCTTTCTTAACCGCCTGCTGTACCTGCATGCCAACCTTCAATGACTGATGTACCATGACACCCAGGTCTCGTTGCACCTCTCCTTTTCCTAATCTGTCACCATTCAGATAATAGTCTGTCTCTCTGTTTTTACCACCAAAGTGGATAACCTCACATTTATCCACATTATACTTCATCTGCCATGCATTTGCCCACTCACCTAACCTATCCAAGTCGCTCTGCAGCCTCATAGAATCCTCCTTGCAGCTCACACTGCCACCCAACTTAGTGTCATCCGCAAATTTGGAGATACTACATTTAATCCCCTCGTCTAAATCATTAATGTACAGTGTAAACAGCTGGGGCCCCAGCACAGAACCTTGCGGTACCCCACTCGTCACTGCCTGCCATTTTGAAAAGTACCCATTTACTCCTACTCTTTGCTTCCTGTCTGACAACCAGTTCTCAATCCATGTCAGCACACTACCCCCAATCCCATGTGCTTTAACTTTGCACATTAATCTCTTGTGTGGGACCTTGTCGAAAGCCTTCTGAAAGTCCAAATATACCACATCAACTGGTTCTCCCTTGTCCACTCTACTGGAAACATCCTCAAAAAATTCCAGAAGATTTGTCAAGCATGATTTCCCTTTCACAAATCCATGCTGACTTGGACCTATCATATTACCTCTTTCCAAATGCACTGTGATGACATCCTTAATAATTGATTCCATCATTTTACCCACTACCGATGTCAGGCTGACCGGTCTGTAATTCCCTGTTTTCTCTCTCCCTCCTTTTTTAAAAAGTGGGGTTACATTGGCTACCCTCCACTCCATAGGAACTGATCCAGAGTCAATGGAATGTTGGAAAATGACTGTCAATGCATCCACTATTTCCAAGGCCACCTCCTTAAGTATTCTGGGATGCAGTCCATCAGGCCCTGGGGATTTATCGGCCTTCAATCCCATCAATTTCCCAACACAATTTCCCGACTAATAAGGATTTCCCTCAGTTCCTCCTCCTTACTAGACCCTCCGACCCCTTAGAAGTTCTTCTTCTTCCTCCCTACGTCCCACTCTGTTGAAATGAAGACTCAATGCAGAGTATACTCCAACTGAGTGACTGGATGTGCAAACTGTGCAATTGCCCAGCTCTCTATTCCTCTTTCCTCTTATAATCTTAAGGCTTTTAAGCTCCAGTGTGCATACCAGCTAATCACAGTGCTTTGTTTGATCATCTTCTGCTTTATTCTTCTCGGCCTTGGGCACAGTCTGCACTGTGCATCTTCACCCCTCACCCTTGTTTGCCAACAAAATAAAAGTAACTGGATTTGTGGTACAAATAATCTTCAAGTTATTTTCCAACTCAAAATATATTTGTCTTCAAGTCATCTTGTGGCATAAAATAGCTCTTTAGATCTTTGTCTTGGTCAGATGTTGATAAATACAGTTTAACTGATGACTTATTTATTCAAAGCCTTCCCTGATAAAGTGCAACATCCCCACTGACACCTGGGAGTCCCTGGCCAAAGACCGCCCTAAGTGGAGGAAGTGCATCTGGGAGGGCGCTGAGTACCTCGAGTCTCGTCGCCGAGAGCATACAGAAATCAAGCGCAGGCAGCGGAAGGAGCGTGCGGCAAACCAGTCCCACCTACCCCTTTCCTCAACGACTATCTATCCCCCCTGTGACAGGGAGTGTGGTTCTCATATTGGACTGTTCAGCCACCTAAGAACTCATGTTAAGAGTGGAAGCAAGTCTTCCTCGATTCCGAGGGACTGCCTATGATGATGATGATTTATTCAAAATATGAATTATTGTAAATTAATAGTATTAACGAGCTAACAGTTAAATTTTGCATAGATTAACGTACCTTTGATCTGATTGGTTGCTGATTTACAACAATCTCTTTTCTGTTTTTAAAGGAGAAAAAGTACCTTACAATAATCACATGGAAGGCTTTCTTTCTCCTCCATTACGTTGTGATTCACTCTGCGGTGCCTCTGGCAAAATGGCAGCTGAGGTACTTACTTTATGAAATGGGAAAGTGAATTTTCCGTCACATTTTTATGTGATAAACTTAGAAAAGCAATTCCCGAAAAGTTAACCCATCACGAAATTGGGCTTTGATCACATTTGGAGAGGGTTGCTTGTGGTGGACAATTCAGCAGCCTGGTCTGACCAGGAGCATCAGTGCTTTCTGCTTTATTTGTTCTGAGCACGGTATTTGATCTTTCTATTATTAAAAAAAACTCAGTGCAGAAATATAACATAATAGCGCAAAGCCTCGTAACCTCCAGTTATATTCAAGACAACAGCAGTTTGCACGCTGTAATAAGAGAAAATCTTCTGTGAGCTGAATGCTTAATCAGTTTGCAGGAGACATTTATTTCTTCGCATGCTCAAGAATTTCAAATGTTTATCGTAATCATTACACAATTGATTGCACTTAAAGCAAAAGGAGTTTATTCTCGAAGTGCGACAGTACAGAACACTGAATTCAGCTTTAATCTTTGCACTTACTACCTATCCTTTCCTGCCATCACAGAAATTATAAATAAAATATTAGTCAGGGCCCATTGTATATCTTCAGGCCCAACTTCAGTTTTATTCATGTTTCTGTGTCCTTCACAAATCTCACGACTGCAGCTGAAAATCAATTGGGCTGCATTTTGCGGTGGGTAATGAAGAACTATTGGCATTCGCTGTTATTACCTCTCTGAAACTGACTGTATCTTCAGCATTTAAATGCGATAATCTTTAGCTTATGGTCAATCACTCACTGCTCTGACACAGGCTGCACTGTGGACACCACCAGCCCTGCCACACCTCCCCCACCCCCGGTCCCTCACCCCAAGAACTGGTTATCAGTGAACTGATGAAATTTTGAGCTTTTCCACACTAATATCACTGTTAAATATCCCATTAAAAGTTAAGACTTGTTGGAATAGTTGTAACTGAGGTTTTAACAGCATATTGACTGTTAAACAAACGTTCTGGTCCGGGAAAAACTAATTTTTATATTTGTGGAATGTTTTAAATTTCTCCATTATGATAAAAATTACAATTTAAAAAAAAAACGTTGTTCATGATATGTCAGCTTCTACCCTATCCCCATGTGAAAGTCCCAATCTTTAGTTTGCTTCATTTTTTAAAAGTGAGGATAAAAGCTGCCTTTTATTTCCCGGTTTGCTGTCTGTGAGAATTATTCAATGTGATTGGCTGCTTAGGCAGCTTGATGACGTCACTGCTATACTACGCTCAAAATCCCCTATTAACAGCGCTACAATCAATTACACATCGAGAAAGCTTCAGTTTTTGCCACAGAGATCACAAGATCTCTGTGAGCAGGTTTCTTCAAGGTCAGCGGCAAACGCCTTTGCTTTTCCACTGACTGAAATTACGGATCATTATAACAAAATAAACAGCAGCCAATAATTTTAGTAATACATGTAAAATGTTAGCTGCTATAGATGTACATGTATGAGACCAAGGGGCCAATTTCCATCAAGGCCTCCAGCCGCCCAAAGTGCCACCGATGGCCGCCGAGGTACCGGACGGTACTTTGGGCGGGATATTCATTGTCGAGGTCCCTCGAAGGTCGGCGGGCGGCAAATGGACGACGTACGCCACCAATCTGGGCAGCAGCGGGGCGGGAGCTCTCATTCTCGGCGGCAGAGGTGCTTGCCGCCCAAGTGCCGCCGAGGATAGAGTCGGGCCCACGGAGGGTCGAAGACCTGAAAAAAAAAATCATCAATAAAAAATTTTTAAAACTATCGGAAGACCTTCAGGGGACCCCAACAGTAAGTCGCTGTTGAAAAAAATGTTTTAAATGTTCACTTACCTTTTTTTCAGGATCTTCCTACTCACCGTCGGGGACAGACCAGCCTCCAGCCAGCGGTCCATCCCCATCATGCTGCCGACTCCCACCCGCAGGAATCTTGGAGCTCAGCAGGCAGGAGGTCAATTGCGCCACTCGGCCATCTGCTGATGTCAGCGGCTCTCTACTCCAGCCCGCTCCAGGCCACCTCCTAAGTGACACTGGGCGGATCTTGACGAGAATGTTGGCGGCAGTGGGCGGCAGCAGGCGGTGACGTGATGAATTTCGGCCCCTATAAAACTAATTTATCTAGCTTGCACACTATGTCACACTGCCAATATGCACATTTATGGGTCATGTCTCTACCTGATAATGTCATATTTCATGTTCATAAAACACCAACAAATTGGAACTCTTCAATTATGAACAGTCAGCAAAATCCATTAATATAAAAACAAACCAACTAATGCAATGAAATTGCTCAATATGATGCATTCAAAATAATAAGAATAGGGAGGTCACTTATTACTTGGAGGGTGCGTCTAGGTGGGGTAGAGGAACAAAGGGACCACGGAGTACAAATACACCAATCACACAAGTTAACAAGGCCATAAAAAAAAAGCAAACCAAGCACTAGGGTTTATTTCTAGAGGGATAGAATTAAAAAGTAGGGAATTTATGCTAAACCTGTATCGAACCTTGGTTAGACCGTACTTAAATGTACTGCGTACAGTTCTGGTCGCCGTATAATAAAAAGGATATAGAGGCACTGGAGAGGGTGCAGAGAAGATCTACAAGGATGATATCAGAAATGCCAGGGAATATATATCAGGAAAGGATGAACAGGCTGGGTCTCTATTCTTGAAAAAAGAAGACTGAGTAGATGACCTGATAGAGGTCTTTACAATTATGAAAGGTTTTGATAGAGTGGATACAGAGTGAATGTTTCCACTTGTGGAGAAGAGCATGAATAGAGGCCATCAATATGAAATAGTCACCAAAGAAATCTAGTAGGGAATTCAGAAGAAATCTCTTTACCTAGAGAGTGGTCAGAATATGGATCTCACCACCATTGGGAGTGGTTGAGGCGAATAGTATAGATGCATTTAGGAGAGGATAGACAAACTACGAGGGAGAAGGGGATAGAGGGTTACGCGGATAGAGTTAGATGAGGAAAGATGGGAAATTGCTTGAATGGAACATAAACGCCGACATGGACTGATTGGGCCGAATGGCCTGTTTCTGTGCCACATATCCTGTGTCATTCTAGGTGAACCACATTTTTCTTTCACACCAACTGAAATATCCAACATTGGAAATGAGGTTTCTACAAACATGTGATCAATGCTGGACAGGACCAGACCCGCTGGCCCATCCAGCCTGTCCCACAATATATATATCATGCAGTATATCATCTGACTGACCTTCAGCTGCATCACAGAAGATCTGTTAATAAAAATGCAAATAAGTATACCTCGAAATTACAAGTTGAAAAGCCAGAATTAACTACCCGAAAGATCATATTATCAGATCTTTTTGAAATGCAATGCAAGTAATTACAATATACTGTTTTGACTTCACAATGTCTTTCTTAGTCCAAGGAGGTCTTTGATCATACAGATGATCAGCCTGCTAACCATGACCCCTTCTACTTTCACACTAATCCTCAACAAAATGCTGGTCGCAGCTGCGAAAGAAACAAAAAGGAATTTATTGAACCTCAGAAGCAGCTGATAATTCATGTAATGTGTTGTCTGGATATAATTGTGCTGCTAACATTTAGTTATCCCGTGCTGGGTACATCAGTTTAACAGCAAGCGCTTGGGCCTTGCTGCAACAGTTTGCAAGTTGATAAAAAAGCATTTTAAATATCACAGTGAGCTGCATCCATTCGAGCACTTCGCAGAACCCCAGTTCAGCTCATAATTTTATTTTCTCTTCCGTCAGCCACCTGTGGAGCTCGCTCCGAGCTGTGATTCTTTATTCTGTCACCATGCCAACATATCATGAGGCTACCTGCCAAACTATAGTCACTCTTGCCACATCCTGCAAAGTGTGCCCAGTCCCACCCACATGACAACCCTGGAAAGCCGTCAATCAGCTCGGCAGTTCTGGGATTTGCATTTCAGCAGGGGCTCATTTGACAGGAACACAAAGAGAAAGAAATCGACTGTCATGTATCTTACATTATTATATATAACTGTATCCTAACATGCTAAACATGACTGTAATAAGATATGACCTGTAACCACCAGCATACCTTACCACCAGGGGTGCACTTGCAAGAGACAGGTATATAAGGGCAGGTCTCAGGCAAGTGCAGCATTCCAGAGCTGTGAAATAAAGGTGCAGGTCCAGAGTGACCTTGACTTCACTACATGCCTCGTGTGAATCTGCAATGAGGGGACAGGACTTTACAGTGGCGACAGGTTACAGGATGACAGAATCCACAGAATGGCGAACAACGGATCAGATGAAAAGTACAATGCGGGAGACAATTGGGAGGACTTTATAGAAAGGCTCCAGCAAAGCTTTGTAACCAAGACTGGTTAGGCGACGATAAGGCAGACAAGAGAAGAGCCCATCGCTTGACCAGCTGTGGCTTGAAAACATACGCTTTAATGAAGGATCTGTTGGCACCCGAGAAACCAGCAAGCAAGTCGCTTGAAGAACTGAGCACACTGGTAAGAGACCACCTGAAGCCAGCGAGCAGCCTACACATGGCCAGATACAGGTTCCACAACTACAGACGCTGTGTGGGCCAGAGCCGACTTCGTGGCGGAACTTCGGAGGTTGGCTAGTTTATGTGAGTTCTCCGATGAACTGAGGAGAGAAATGCTGAGAGACTTTTTCATTGAAGGAATAGGCCACACAGGCACATTCCGAAAGCTCATAGAGACCAAGAACCTGACCTTAGAGGCAGCAGCACTGGTTGCACAGACATTCTTGGTAGGGGAAGAAGAAACGAGGTTGATTTACAATGCAGGTACGACAACTAACGAAATATCGGAAGAAGTTCACAGCACTAAACAAGCTGCTACCCCCACACACAGACAAAACCGGGAGAACAGGCTTTTGACAGCAGGCAGAGGCTATCAAGGGCCACAGGAACGACTGTTCACACCTCATCAACCCATAATGCGAGCAATCAACTACAAACTGAGAGAAGCTCAAGAGAGATCAGCCAGACGCAGCTCATTCTTTGGGAATTCTTTGAACAGGTCTGTACTGGAGGTGTTGGGGTGGGCACTCTTCAAGGGAATGTCGATTTCAGCAGGCTGTTTGCAGAAATTGTGAATATACAGGGCATTTGGCCCGCATGTGCAAAAAAACAGCAGCTCAGCTGGTATACGAATCGGATGGGTCGGAAAGCGGACCAGAAGATGGTGGGGCCAGTACCCGGGACACCGGTGTACATCGGGTCAACATGATAAATGGCCGCTGCTCCTACAACAGGACGCCTCCTAGAATGATGAGGGTCCTACTCAACGGGATATCTGTCAATATGGAGCTGGATGCGGGAGCGAGTCAATCTCTCATGGGCACTCAACAATTTGAACAACTGTGGCCGCATAAAAGAGACAGACCAAAACTCACAAGGGTCGACACCACACTAAGGACCTATACCAAAGAAATCGTAAGGGACAGTGAACCGACTTCCCCTGTGGATTGTCCCCGGAGACCCCCCAGCACTGCTGGGGAGAAGCTGGCTGGCAAAACTAAACTGGAAATGGGATGATGTCCATGCCATGTCATTAGAGGAATGGACCTCCTGCTCAACAGTTAAAAAGTGATTTGAACATCTCTTTCAGCCAGGTGTGGGCACTTTCAAAGGGGCCTAAGTCAAAATCTACATCACACAGGATGCTAGACCGGTCCATCACAAGGCCAGAGCTGTACCCTATGTGATGAGGGAAAAGATTGAACATGAACCAGACAGGCTTCTGCGGGAAGGCATTATATCACCTGTGAAATTTAGCGCCTGGGCAAGTCCCATTGTCCCAGTCATGAAGGCTGATGGATCCGTACGAATCTGTGGGGACTACAAATCTACCATAAACAGAGTCTCCCTAAAGGACCAGTACCTGCTGCCCAGAGCGGAGGACTTATTTGCCACATTGGCTGGAGGTAAACTTTTCTCAAAATTAGACCTCACATCTGCGTATATGACGCAAGAATTGACCGAGGAATCCAAGCTACTCACCACCATCAACACACATCGAGGCCTTTTCATGTACAATCGATGCCCATTCGGCATTAGGTCGGCAGCTGCCATATTCCAGCGCAACATGGAGAGTCTGCTCAAGTCCATCCCGGGAATGGTTGTATTTCAAGACGACATACTTATCACGGGCAGGGACACCGACTCCCATCTCCGTAATTTGGAGGAAGTACTAAAGCGGTTGGATCGGGTAGGCCTACGAGTCAAGAAATCCAAGTGCCTGTTTCTCGCACCCGAGGTTGAATTTTTGGGCAGAAGGATTGCCGCTGATGGAATCCACCCAACAGAGTCCAAAACAGAAGCAATTCGCCTGGCACCCAGGCCCCGGAATGTCTCAGAACTGCGCGCCGTTCTCGGGCTACTCATTTACTTTGGGAACTTTATGCAGAACTTAAGCACGCTGCTGGAGCCTCTCCATGTGCAACTCAGAAGGGGTGCGATTGGTTTTGCGGGGACACCCAGGAACGCGCCTTCAATAAGGCACGCAACTTTCTGTGTTCCAACAGTGTTTTGACTTTCTTTGACCCAGGTAAAAAATTAGTTCTCACATACGATGCGTCAGTTTATGGGGTCAGGTGCATTTTGCAACATGTCAATAGTGCGGGCAAATTACAACCCATAGCTTATGCCTCCAGGTCACTTTCACGGGTGGAGCGCAGGTACGGAATGGTAGAGAAGGAGGCGCTCGCGTGCGTGTACGGTGTCAAAAAGATGCACCAATACCTTTTTGGGGCCAAGTTCACATAAGGAACTGACCACAAGCCCCTCACGTCCCTCCTATCTGAGAGCAAGGCAATAAACGCAATTCAACGGTGGGCACTCATGCTGGTGTCCTACGACTATACCATAAGGCACAGACAACTGTGCCGATGCGCTCAGCAGGCTACCCCTGGCGACCACGGAACGGTCTGATGAACAGGACTGAGGGATAGTCATGGCAATCAATGTCTTTGAGTCCACAGGTTCACCCATGAAGGCTCGCCAAATCAGAGCCTGGACTGCCAGCGACCCCACGTTAACCTTAGTAAAAAGATGTGTCCTAACCGGTAACTGGGCAGAGGCTCACGATGCCTGCCCCGAGGAATTAAAACCCTTTCACAGGCACATGCATGAGCTATCACTACAAGCAGACTGCCTGATGTGGGGCAGCCGAGTAGTCATGACTCTGCGAGGCAGAGAGGCATTTGTCCGGGAGCTCCACCGCGAGCACCCGGGGATCGTTCTCATGAAGGCCATAGCCAGATCCCATGTCTGGTGGCCTGGTATTGATGTGGACTTGGAGCTCTGCGTCCGAAGATGCACCATTTGTTCCCAACTCAGCAATGCCACTAGAGAGGCTCCACTGAGCCCCTGGCCCTGGCCTACCAAACCGTGGTTGCGAGTGCACGTAGACTATGCGGGTGCATTCATGGGCAAAATGTTCCTTGTAGTTGTAGATGCATTTTCAAAGTGGATCGAATGCACCATTTTAACCTCGAGCACAACCTCCACCACTGTGGAGAGCCTCGAAATCATGTTTGCAACGCATGGAATCCCTGACATATTGGTCAGTGACTGGTCCGTGCTTCACCAGCGCAGAATTCCAAGACTTTATAATTGACCACGGCATAAATCACGTCAAGACGGCACCGTTCAAGCTGGCCTCCAACGGCCAGGTGGAGAGAGCAGTGCAAATCATTAAACAAGGCATGCTTAAAATCCAAAGTCCCACGCTGCAGGGTCGCCTGTCGTGACTGCTGCTGGCATACAGATCTCGTCCGCACTAACTGACTGGGATCCCCCCCGCGCAACTGTTGATGAAAAGGACTTTAAAAACAAGGCTCTCATTAATCCTCCCAGACATGCACGAAATCGTTGAGGCAAAGCACCCTAAGCTGACTGAGTATCATGACAGAAATTCGAGGGGGAGATGGAATGAGATAGGGGACAAAGTGTTTGTATTAAATTATGGCAGGGGTCCCAAATGGCTTGCAAGGACAGTAACGGGCAAGGAAGGAAACAGGCTACTGGTAGTACAAATGGACAATGGCCAAACCTGTCGGAGGCATGTAGACCAAGTCAAAAGCAGATTTGCCAACAACACTGCGGAACCAGAGGCAGACTACAATGTGGAACTCGCACCACACCTGGTGAACAGACAGAGGGAACGACCTGAGGAAAAGGGCAATCCCAACAGACAGCCCAGGCGAGTCAACAACAATCACACCAATCGAAACAGACAGCCCAGGCGAGATACCAGCAACCACACCCAAAGAAAAACAGACACCAAGGCAAACAACTGAACCACAACTCAGACGCTCCACGCGAGAGCGTAGACCACCTGAGAGACTGAACCTATAAAAGACAATAAGACCTTGGGGGAGGGTGATGTCATGTATCTTACATGATTATATATAACTGTATCCTAACATGCTATACATGACTGTAATAAGATATGACCTGTAACCACCAGCATACCTTACCACCAGGGGTGCACTTGCAAGAGACAGGTATATAAGGGCAGATCTCAGGCAAGTGCAGCATTCCAGAGCTGTGAAATAAAGGTGCAGGTCTAGAGTGACCTTGACTTCACTACATGCCTCATGTGAATCTGTACTGAGGGGACAGGACTTGACATCTACCTGCAGGGGTAAACACATTAATGCTTTTTTTTCCATTCAATATAACGTTCCTATCATTTGATTTTAATAGAGGCATTAACTTGTTTAAAATAAATGAGATTCTATTAAAATGGCAGACAGAGGAATGCTGTAAGAATGGGTTAAATATTTGTCCATATTATTGGCAACAGTAATTTCTAGCCATTAAACTCACTTTTGTAACTTGGATTCGACCAACAGTCCAATTCACCTCATCATTTAAAAAGCTCCCACTTCACATTAGCATTCCTAAATGATAACTGTGGTTCAAGGAGTGGAGGACATGAGAAGAAAATTAATAGCATCAAGGAAGACTGGAGATAAGACAGACCATACTAAAGTGAAATAATTACCTTTTCTCTCATTCTCCATGGCTTTCATCCTAATTTAAAATATTAGTTCCCCTCCCCTAACTTAAGGGTGAATGCAACAGATGACCTACACTATAATAAAAGCAGAAAATGCTGGAAATCTCAGCGGGTCAGGCAGCATCTGTGGAGCGAGAAATGGAGTTAACGTTTCAGGTCGATGACCATTCGTCAGAACTGCAGAATGTTCGAAAGGAACAGATTCTTAAGGAGCACTGGAAGGGGGAGGGGAGGAAAGAACAAAAGGGAAGGTCTGTGATAGGGTGGAAGACAGGAGAGATTTGAGAGACAAAAGCGATGATGTTCCGACTTGAGATGCTAATGGCCAAAGTTAGAAAAAGATGAGTCTAGATCGGGTGTGAATGGCGGAATAATTACCAGTTGCCATGGGAAACACAGAGAGAGGAAAACTATATAAGTGTGGGGGCGGGGGGGAGTTAAAGGAGGAAAGGGAGCAAAATCTGGGCAGAGGTTTAGGTCTGAAATTGTTGAACTCGATGTTGAGTCCAGTAGGCTGTAAACGAAAGATGAGGTGCTGTTCCTCGAGTTACTACTCAGTGTTCCTACACTGCCTCCTCAAGCCTCCTGGGACCTGGCTGCACCCTTTGAATAGTGCCCACTTTCATGCCAACCCACCTTTCTCTGCTAACCAACTCTGCCCCTTGATTACTGTGCTCTGCATCTCAACCAGTGATCCATTATCGAACTTACTATCATCCTCCGTGTTCTTGGCTCGGTCCCTGGTCCAGGTATCGAAGTTGAAGTAAGGTTCTCTGCCAGTGCGGGATTGACCTTGTCTCATTAGCGTGTGGCCAATGTTTGTGAGCAAGCAGCTTCTGTATCTGACCATATGGCTTCCTCCGTGTTACCTTTCAGTCAATGGAACAGGTGGGACATTGTTAGTCTTGTGATTAGCTTATGTAAAATGCTGCCAACACTATCAGCATAAACCACATTCTAATTGGTTGCTCTATCACTGTATTCACAGCTAATTGCAGAGATTGCTTGGAGTGACATACTGTAACCGTGCTAACTAGCAGCTTGGTAGCACTCCCCAGTTTTGCTTTTCTCCTTGCTGCTACAGCCTCTTTACCAGTTATGCTCAGAATGATCTCCTTGTAAAGAAGAAAAGATTGGATTTATATAGCGCCTTTCACGACCACCGGACATCTCAAAGCGCTTTACAGCCAATGAAGTACCTTTGGAGTGTAGTCACTGTTGTAATGTGGGAAACGCGGCAGCCAATTTGCACACAGCAAGCTCCCACAAACAGCAATGTGATCATGACCAGATAATCTGTTTTTTCATTATGATTAGGACGGTATGGGTTCAGATTTCAGGGACATTACCTCCAATTCACAGCCATTTTCAGTTATTACAGGTTTCTGTCATGCATTATTAATGGTTGAAAATTCATTGACCTCACCCACATGACTTCCCATAATGTGCTCCCTGCGAGGGGGGCTCAATTCTGAGGGCACTGGGTCAGCTTTTCAATGCCATTATAGGCTACAAAGGCAAAGAGAATATGTATTATTTGTGATAATATTGCACCATGGCAATAAAAATGTGATGCACATTGGCTTTGCCATGAAAGATTGCTGTTAACACCATCTCCTAAGACTATTTAACTTGCTAACTAAATATAGACCATGTTAATGCCCAAAAATGTCTCACCAGTTCTTGCTGTGGTGACTGATATTTATTGGAGATTTTCACACCTATTTTGTTGGAGCAAAATCCTGAAACCCTGAAGCAATCTGAAAGGCTAGCTTTCCCTCGAGGGACTAATGGCCCTGACAATCAATATAACCTAAGACTCCATCTCTTGAAGGATTTATCGCCAATCAAAATGAGCAAAAACTCTCCATTTGCATTTGGTGCACCCTCCTCTTACTCTCACCCAATGGGCCAGATCTTGATGTTGTGTGATTGTAAAACTGGTGACAGTGAGTCGGAAGCCCGGTTTACATCGTTCCCTATTTTTCTTTCCATTGACTTAGGTTCGAGTGGAGCATAAATGCCAGCATGAACTGGTTAGGCCGAATGGTCTGTTTCTCTGCTGTCCCCTCACCTCTGAGTCAGAAGGGATTTGAGCACAAAAATAAATCTAAACTGACACTCCAGGCAGTGCTGAGGGAATGTCTCTCAGACGAGGCCCCATCTGCTCTCTGGAGAAGCAGAAAGCAACAGCAGATCCAGACCTTCAGATGGAGGATGCAACACAGAGTGCATCCTGGAATACATCTCGTTTCCTGCTGTATAATTGCAACAACATTCTCCATGCTCCATCGACCCATCCATCTATCTATCTTGTCTATCTGTCTATCTCTCTGTCCATCCATCCACCGATCCATTTATATCTCAGTTGCACCTTCCAAGCAAATCCCAATATTTGTCTCCTTTCTCCATTTGGCCCTTGATCATATAAAGACATGAATGGCGTGGTGTATAGATAATCTGAGTGAGTGAGTACATGACAATGAAGAGCATTTTCCTAAAAGGGTCCAATTTAACTGTGCATTAACGATCTTTGTTTTACTTACATTTTCATTTGTTAAGTTGCTGTAAGTTATTGTCAGAGGACTACCTCAAATTACACTTTCGATCCTTCGCACATAAAAGCAGTAGTAGTTATAATAAGGTTTCTTGCTTACACTAGCAGTTCTCATTTGTCAGATACTTTCTTCCTGACTTCATCCAAAGGGCGCTCTCTTATCTATATCCATGACTGGTGTCCTCAATGATTGTCGGTACAGGCTAATTTGCCATTCACATCATTCATCTACAACAGCCAAAAGGGAATTGCAACTGAATCTCACTTTCCTTTGATCTTTCCTTTGCTCTATTCAGAACAGTTTTCAGTAGTTGTAGCTCTGACAGAGTTCTGACACTCAGCCCTGAAGGAAACAGATCTAAGACACAAAAACAAACATAGGTCAAGACCTGATGCATTTTCAGGTATTCCAGAAAGTGAATCAAAGCCACTGATGGCATCTACTAAGTAGCTGCTTTCTTGCTCTTCTGGTTTGTAAGAATCCAGGATAGTTCTCCCAACATTAAAAGGAGCTCCCCATTTTGTTGGTGAAATGTCTCACTAGCACCTAGATTACGTCCGTTCTAATTGCCGATTTTCATGTGAATAGGATTGTTTTCCACCTCCCAAATGTTCTGGCATTCCTCAGAGTATGCTCGGGAACTGCATAGTCATCTTTTTAAAACCTGTGAGGAAACCTCTTAAACTCAGTTAAATGATTCCTCGTGATTCAGGCTCGAGCATATTGTCCAAATGCCAGTTCATTACTGCGACACCAATAGTATAATAACATCTTGCGGTTATACAATAGACTCGGACAACCTGGTTTCCTGCAGACCCAAGGTGATCAAGCTTGGCCTCCGTAGGTGTTGGACTTCTCACTGTCCCATGAGCTCTAACGACAAGATAAACTACCTGTTCTTTGTATCCTTTTGTCATCTGTCACATGTTCAAAAACCTTAAAGTCCCTCCCCTTGAATGTGAGTCATAACACAAGATGCCCAGAGTGTATATTGAAGTGAGGTTCGGATCACCAAACCTCCAGACTTTGACATAATGACCATCTTGAACTGTTCAACTGTTAATCAGGTTAACCTGACATGCTGCCTTAACATTACAAAAGGAACGGGATGACCAAAGCAATCCCAGACAGTTAATGTGATACTGCTTGGGGGCTTCCATTGTTCTGGCCAATTCCTGATACTCGCACCTCACATGGAATGTAGCCAAACCGCCTGCTTTCTGCTACTCCCTATTGACCTGACTAATCTCCAATACCAGCACATCCCAATGGCCTAGAGATATGATGATTGACCTTACACAAAGCAAGTTCTAACAAAACCAGATCCATTTTTAGTTTGGCTTGTGGTATCTGACGCTTGTTCCATTAATCTAACTTGCTCTGATTTCTAAACGACTTCAAGTTGAATTTCAAGATTTCGTACAATGGGCTTTAACAGGTTTTACATTCCCCTTGGCACTTTCAGTAATTATGTTAATGAACAGACTAAAACAATCTCTTACCCACTCCCTTTTTGTCAGTGAACACCCATCTAATGTGCACAAGCTTCATACTTCCACAATCAATGACGTCTGACGATCATTATTCCATCTAATTAATTTAAGTAGGTCAAGTTTGAATGGATGGACCATTTGCTACATCATTTGCCATCATCGGAATGTTTGATAGCATTATATAATTGTCCTCCTATATCAGTCGTGACAAGAAAAATCAATAGAAGACCATGTACACTCTAAGACTTATATTAGTTGCTGATCTGAGACGGTCATGTTCATATATCCTCATCTCCTGCTTTTTATTGCCAAGGCAATTATCAATCCTGATGGCTGATTCGCCATTATGTACTGTTATTGTTCTTGCACATTGCAAAGCACTGCCTTGTCAAATGCTTCATGAAAATTCAAGAATATTACAGCGACTCAATTTCTTTGGCATCTCTCCCGCTCCTCGCAACTTGATTCCCACCCTTGTTCCCCTGTACCCTGCTCCAGGCCCACACCCCCACCCTCTGCCCACCACTCCCCGCCCCCTTTCCCACCCTCGCCTCCAGTACCCTGCTCCCAGCCCCCACCCCCACCCTCTGCCCACTGTGATCCGTTCTCGCTCTCTACATTCTGACCCCACGACCCCCCATGTCCGCTCCCCATGTCCCACTCGCACTCTTCCCATTCCTCGCACCCTCCCACTGTAACTTTGCTGAAAGTGCGTCAGAACCCCCAGTATGCCAGTGGAACAGGAGTCACGAAAGAGAGGTTCCTGGCCAATATTCCTGGTCCATTACGTTGCTCAAAAGAAATCCAATGTATTTCCAAGGCTCCATCTGGATAAAATTTCAAGCTAACCTCCTTTCGGAGGAGACGCTAAACCGAGGCCCCATCTGCTCTCTTAAGTGGGCGTAAAAGATCGCACGGCACTATTTCGAAGAAGAGCAGGGGAGTTATCCCTGGTGTCCTGGCCAATGTTTATCCCTCAATCAACATCACTAAAACAGATTATCTGGTCATTATCACATTGCTGTTTGTGGGAGCTTGCTGTGCGGAAATTGGCTGTCATGTTTCACATATTACAATAGTGACTACACTCCAAAAGTACATCATTGGCTGTAAAGCACTTTGAGACGTCCGGTGGTCATGAAAGGTGCTATAGAAATGCAAGACTTTCTTTTTCTTTCTTTTAGAATTCACGCTGATTAATCGAATATGGAAAGCATTCAGCCAGATGCCCCAACTACGATGTTAGACTAATTGCACTATAAATCTGGTATCCATAAATAATGGTATTAGTCGGTGGCCACAACTCAGCGTCCGCATGTCGTTGAGGCTCAACCACCAAGATGGTTCAAGCCAATCTCTGCTGTGATTGGGCAAGGGGTGGGGAGATCACCTGATCATCACAATGCGCCCCATTGTTCTTTTACTTAATCTCCCGGTGCAGTGAAAGTAGTTGGAAAACTTTATAAATTATGTTTACTTCAAGAGTATTGTAATATCAATTTGTAAAGTTGCTAATCTGCTTCTTCTTTCGTATGGGAGTAGCAAAGCAAATAAATGTCAATATCTAAGTCAGATATCCAGGCCAAAGCTTCCAGTATAACAGTGTGGCTATCTTGTAGGGCAGTACTCAATGATGTGCTCCAGGATCTGATTAGGAGCTCCACAGTCGCATGATGGGGATGCTTTAATCTTCCACCTATGGAGAAGGTGGCAGCATCGACCACGACTGAGGCGGTTGATGGTTATCCACTGTTTGTGAAGAAGGTTTGATCCTTCAGGTTGTACTGTGGGGTTCTCTATAAGGAATCCATTCCGTATGTTGCAATTCTTCCAAGCATTTTGCACTTAGTCATCAAGGCTGAGGGGAGATCGCTGAAGGGCTTCGGCGACGGGCCAAAAAGGCCTTCTAGATTTGAGATGGGTTGGTGATAGGTTGATCAGGTCGGTCTGGATCGGCATATCTATGCTGGTGTAGCGGTTGTATTCTCTGAAAACTGTATATTCGTGGTATAGGTGTGGTGGTGTGATGTTTGCAGTCATGGGAGCCAAGGTGTTGGTGTCGATAAAAGCATGCCGGCGATAATTCACATAGTAGTATTCAGCTGGACATCAAGGGCTTTGACATACAGACTTGATAGCCATGCTGGAGAGCAGTACTCCGCTGTAGAGTACACCAGGGCGGGGGCTGCCGTACGGAGGGTTTGGGCGTCTGCTCCCCATGTGGATCCGGCCAGTTTCTGGATCAAGTTGACCCTACTCTTGAGTTTCTTCCCAAGGTTCTGGAGATGTTGCCTATATGACAGAGTGCTATCAAGCGTGTCTCCTAAATAAGAGGAGTTTTTGGCATGGTTTACCTCTGCGTCGCAAAAGGAGACTTTCAAAGCTTGGTTTGCTTGATGGGTGTTGTGGTGGAATGTCGAAATGACATTCTTTTGCAGGTTTGGCCAGAGTCGCCATTGGCGGAAGTAAGCCTCTATCCTCTGTAAATCACTGGTCTGGTTCTCGTCAGTCATGGCAGATTCGTAGTTTGCGTTGCTAAGAATAGATCTCTGCAGCTGCAATTGATCTGTAATACTATTCGGTCGGAGGAGCAGCGGCCGGAGGAGGAGTGAGATGCGGCCTATAAAGGCCCAGCAGGAGTCCGGGGATCGGCGGCAGTTCAGGAGCAGCTAGCTGCAGTTGGTGCAGGGTCAAAAGTAAGAAAGAAGTAAAAAGTAATCGAAGGGTGACACCACAGACAAGAGGGTAAGTGATTGGCTGGTTGAGTGGTGAGTAGTTTTCCTTTTCTTTATCTTTCTTATTGTTCTTAGCAGTAAGAAATCTTTGGCATTGTTGCCAAATTAAGTAATTTAAGGGTTAAGTCATGGCAGGAGAACCCAGACCCGTGACATGCTCCTCCTGTGCTATGTGGGAAGCCAGGGACGCTTCCAGTGTCCCTGACTGCTATGTGTGCAGGAAGTGTATCCAGCTGCAGCTCCTGACAGACTGCATTGCGGCACTGGAGCTGCGCATGGATTCACTCTAGAGCATCCGCGATGCTGAGGATGTCGTGAATAGCACGTTAGTGAGTTGATCACACCACAGGCAGATAGGGAATGGGTGACCATCAGGAAGAGCAGTGGAAAGAAGGTAGTCCCCTGTGGGCATCACTCTCCAAAACAGATACAACACCTTGGGTACTGTTGGGGGAGATGACTCATCAGGGGAAGGCAGCAGCAGCCAAGTCCATGGCACCAGGGGTGGCTCTGGTGCACAGGAGGGCAGGAAAAAGAGTGGGAGAGCTATAGTGAAAGGGGATTCGATTGTAACGGGAATAAATAGGCATTTCTGTGGTCGCAAATGAGACTCCAGGATGGAATATTGCCTCCCTGGTGCAAGGGTCAAGGATGTCTCGGAGCGGATGCAGCGCATTCTGGAGGGGAAGGTTGAAGAGCCAGCTGTCGTGGTACATATAGGTACCAACGATATAGGTAAAAAATGGGAGGAGGTTCTACAAGCTGAGTTTAGGGAGGTAGGAGATAAATCAAAAAGTAGGACCTCAAAGGTAGTAATCTCAGGATTGCTACCAGTGCCACGTGCTAGTCAGAGTAGGAATGGCAGGCTAGCTAAGATGATAACGTGGCTTGAGGAGAGGTGCAGAAAGGAGCGATTCAAATTCCTGGGACATTGGAACCGCTTCTGAGGAGGTGGGACCAGTACAAACTGGACGGTCTGCACCTGGGCAGGACTGGAACCAATATCCTAGGAGGAGTGTTTGATGTTGGGGAGGGGTTAAACTAATAGGGCAGGGGGATGGGAACCTATGCAGGGAGACAGAGGGAAATAGAATGTGTGCAGAAGCAAAAGATAGAAAGAAGAAAAGTAAAAGTGGAGGGCAGAGAAACCCAAGACAAAAATCATAAAGGGCCATATTACAGCAAAATTCTAAAGGGACAAAGTGTGTTAAAAAAGACAAGCCTGAAAGCTCTGTGCCTCAATGCGAGGAGTATTCTTAATAAGGTGGACGAATTAGCTGCGCAGGCAGCTATTAACGAATATGATCTAATTGGGATTATGGAGAATTGGCTCCAGGGTGACGAAGGCTGGGAACTCAACATCCAGGGGTATTCAACATTCAGGAAGGATAGACAGAAAGGAAAAGGAGGTGGGGTAGCGTTGCTAGTTAAAGAGGAAATTAATGCAATAGTAAGGAAGGACATTAGCTTGGATGATGTGGAATCTGTATGGGTAGAGTTGTCAAATACCAAAGGGCAGAAAACACTAATGGGAGTTGTGTACACTCCACCAAATAGTAGTAGTGAGGTTAGGGACAGCATCAAACAAGAAATTAGGGATACGTGCAATAAAGGCACAGCATTTATCATGGGTGACTTTAATCTACATATAGATTGGGCTAACCAAACTGGTAACAATACTGTGGAGGAGAATTTCCTGGTGTGTATTAGGGATGGCTTTCGAGTCCAATATGTCGAGGAACCAACTAGAGGGCTGGCCATCCTAGACTGGGTGATGTGTAATGAGAAAGGACTAATTAGCAATCTTGTTATGTGAGGCCCCTTGGGGAAGAATGACCATAATATGGTAGAATTCTTTATTAAGATCGAGAGCGACACAGTTAATTCAGAGACTAGGGTCCTGAACTTAAGGAAAGGTAACTTTGTTGGTATGAGACGTGAATTGGCTAGAATAGACTAGTGAATGTAACATAAAGGGTTGACAGTGGATAGGCGATGGCAAACATTTAAAGATCACATGGATGAACTTCAACAATTGTACATCCCTGTCTGGAGTAAAAATAAAACGGTGAAGGTGGCTCAACTGTGGTTAACAAGAGAAATTAGGGATGGTGTTGAATCCAAGGAAGAGGCATATAAATTGGCCAGAAAAAGCAGCAAACCTGAGGACTGGGAGAAATTTAGAATTCAGCAGAGGAGGAAAAATTATGGCAGGGGTGGGGGGGGCCGGTAGAATAGAGTATGAGAGGAAGCTTGCTGCGAACATAAAAACTGACTGCAAAAGCTTCTATAGATATGTGAAGAGAAAAAGATTAGTGAAGACAAATGTAGGTCCCTTGCAGTCAGAATCAGGAGAATTTATAATGCAAAACAAAGAAATGGCAGACCAATTGAACAAATACTTTGGTTCTTTCTTCACGAAGGAAGACACATATAATTTTCTGGAAATACTAGGGGACCGAGAGTCTAGCGAGAAGGAGGAACTGAAGGAAATCCTTATTTATCAGGAAATTGTGTTAGGGAAATTTATGGGATTGAAGGCCGATAAATCCCCAGGGCCTGATAGTCTGCATCCCAGAGTACATAAGGAAGTGGCCCTAGAAATATTGGATGCATTGGTGATCATTTTCCAATAGTCTATCGACTCTGTATTAGTTCCTATGGACTGGAGGATAGCTAATGTAACACCATTTTTTAAAAAAGGAGGGAGAGAGAAAAGAGGGAATTATTGACCGGTTAGTCTGACATCAGTAGTGGAGAAAATGTTGGAATCAATTATTAAAGATGAAATAGCAGCGCATTTGGAAAGCAGTGCCAGAATCAGTCTAATTCAGCATGGATTTATGAAAGGGAAATCATGGTTGACAAATCTTCGAGAATTTTTTGAGGATGTAACTAGTAGAGTGGACAAGGGAGAACCAGTGGATGTGGTGTACTTGGACTTTCAAAAGGTTTTTTGACAAGATCCCACACAAGAGATTGGTGTGCAAAATCAAAGCACATGCTATTGGGGGTAATGTATTGATGTGGATAGAAAACTGGTTGGCAGACAGAAAGCAGAGAGTAGGGATAAACGGGTCCTTCTCAGAATGGCAGGCAGTGACTAGTGAGCTGCCGCAGGTCTCAGTGCTGGGACCCCAGCTAGTTATAATATACATCAATGATTTAGATGAAGGAATTGAGTGCAATATCTCCAAGTTTGCAGATGACACTAAGCTGGGTGGCGTTGTGAGCTGTGAGGAGGATGCTAAGAGGCTGCAGGATGACTTTGGACAGGTTAGGTGAGGGGCAAATGCATAGCAGATACAATATAATGTGGATAAATGTGAGGTTATCCACTTTGGTGGCAAATACATGAAGGCAATATATTATCTGAATGACAGCAGATTAGGAAAAGGGGAGGTGCAATGAGACCTGGGTGTCATGGTATATCAGTCATTGAAAGTTGGCATGCAGGTACAGCAGACGGTGAAGAAGGTAAATGGCATGTTGGCCTTCTGGGGATTTGAATCTAGGAGAGGGGAGGTCTTTATGCAATTGTGCAGGGCCTTGGTGATGCCTCACCTAGAATATTGTGTTCAGTTTTGGTCTCCTAATCTGAGGAAGGACGTTCTTGCTATTGAGGGAGTTCCCAATGTTGGGGAAGTCCAAAACCAGGGGTCACAGTCTTAGGATAAGGGGCAGGCCATTTAGGACTGAGATGAGGAGAAACTTCTTCACTCAGAGAGATGTTAACCTGTGGAATTCTCTACCGCAGAGAGTTGTTGATGCCAGTTCATTGGATATATTCAAGAGGGTGTTGGATATCGTGCCCTGATGGCTAAAGGGATCAAGGGGTATGGAGAAAAAGCAGGAAAGGGGTACTGAGGGAGTGATCAGCCATGATCTTATTGAATGGTGATGCGGGCTCAAAGGGCCGAATGGCCTACTCCTGCACTTATTTTCTATGTTTCTATGTTTCTATGTTTCACAGTCTGGCATTTGTAGCAGCCGTTTGCTGTTTCCCATATGTGTGTGTGTGTGTGTGTGTGTGTATCATCTCAAGTAAAACATTTAATAATGTCTTCCTTATCTCCATAGCCGAATCATATTGATTGAGCTCTACTGCATCAAACCACAATGCTATAACCATCTTGGAGGATAACGATGAGAGAAAATGCCCACAATCATTCAGCACTGTTTACACAATTAATGCATTCCACATTGTACTGCTGAGATGAGAAACGATCAGCCACAGACCTTCCCCATCATAACCAGGAATATACAGGACACACTCTGACAGCAAGTAAGGAGACACATTCCCCCACACAGGACAGGTTCTGGTGATTTAACTCTTCCCCGCCATGTCAGAGCCTTGTGGTGGAAAGTATGTTGTCTGCTTAAACAGGCGATTGACAATGTCCCACGCCAGAGACTTGAGCACAAAAATCTCGGCTGACACTCCAGTGCAACACAGGAGGAGCGCTGCACTGTCGGAGGTGCCGTCTTTCAGATGCGACATTAAACAGAGGCTCCATCTGCTCTCTCAGGTGGATGTAAAAGATCCCATAGCACTATTTCGAAGAAGAGCAGGGGAGTTTTCTCCAGTGTCCTGGCCAATATTTATCCCTCAAACAACGTAACGGAAACAGATTATCTGGTCAGTATCACACCGTTATTTGTGGGAGCTTGCTGTGCGTGGTTTGGGGCGTCTGGTGGTCGTGAAAGGCGCTACATAAATGCAATTCCTGCTTGCTATTATTCAACCAAATTCATCCCGATGCAAATAGAATGCCTTCGGTCTTAATTTCATCTTGACAGTGACGGAATGAGTATCACAGGGTGAAAGATGGAAAGAAATGATTTGAAAGCAAATTCTAGGAGTCAAAGAGCAACAATAAGGAGGGAAAAACAGGCAAATGATATACAACCATGCACAAAGTCAGAAAAATAGGCTGTAATGTTGTGTCTGATTCATTACACATTCTATTGGTTCTTTACTGTTCTGCATGGCTATTTCTGAATAGAACTTCTCACAACATCCATCCTAAAGACTCTGAACTGATATTATTTTATTTTATTAACAAAATGGCTGGATTTACATTCTGGCTAATTAACACCAGCAGCTACATAACTGTATACAATGATCAGAATTATCATATACGCAAGAGAAACCAACATACAAGGATAGGCACGAACTAAACCGGGATGGAGACTGTTGTATGAATTTTAGACAGAAAAGAAACACAGATGGAGAGCAGCACTGTGAGTGAAATATGAAGAGAACAGATTGGAAGTTAACAAGCCAGGAGAGCATTGGAATAATTTAGTCTGGAGGTGAAAAAGGCACAGATCAGGGTTTCAGCAGCAGATGGGCTGAGGCAGGAGATGTTATGGAGTTGGAAGGAGATGAAATGGGGTCAGGTGCTCAGCTCAGGGTCGAGTAGAACACCGAGGTTGTGAACAGTCTGGTTCAGTCTGACACAGTGGCCTTGGAGGAGTGTGGAATCGGTGACAAGGGAACTCGCACAGTGTGTGAACATAAGAACACAAGAAACAGGAGCACGAATCAGCCATTCGGCCCCTCGAGCCTGCTCCGCCATTCAATTAAGATCATGGCTGATCTGATCCTGGCCTCAACTCCACTTCCCTGCCCGCTCCCCATGTGGTTGGGTGGAAGTTGTGGGGGCGGGGATGGAGGTCCGTTGGGGGAGGCAATAACAATGGCTTCCATCTTCCTAACTGGAGGAATTTGCGACTCGTGCCGGACTGGAGGGATCAAGGATGGTGGTGGAGCTGAAAGGCTACGCGTCATCAGTGCACATGTCGAACTTGACACCACGTAGGAGGGGGTCAAGAGTGGAGCCTGAAGAGATCGCAAAGTTTCTGTTTAAAGGATGGACTCAGTCGAGAATATTTTGTGAGTTTTATTTTTTTCTGAGGGTATTTTCCTTGTGCTGGGGTCACCCTGTGCAGATAAGTGGAAAAGCTGTTTCTTGTTAAAACTCGAGAGACCGCATGGTAGTTAGCTGTAACAAAAGCACTGTCAGTCATCCATTGCCAAAAGAGCAGTCGGCCAGAAGGGGGGGCCATTGACAAAGCCACTCTAATATGAAAAAGCACCTCTCACCCCCACCTCGGAAGAAAAGCAGAACAATGAACCCACTAGCCTGGCCAGCCCAAGAGGAGCCAGGTCTTGCTCAATACAAAGACTGAGAGAAATGCCCAGACTAAGGGTCATCAGTCCAATACACATGGGTTGGATGGCCCATCACTGACTAACTACCCGTGCTTCGAAACAAAAGGATTTTAAAGATTGGTGGGAGAGATATGGGGTAGCACGACTCCCATAAAGTCAAGCTCTTTCCACTTTATTTTTAGCTTGTAGCTTGGAGCTTGCAGCTTGCAGCTTGTATCTAGAGAGAGCTCTCTCTCCCTCTCGCTCTCGCTCCACCAAGGTCGCTGTACCAGAGGAGGAAGCCACAGTTCCGCAGAAGAAGCCGCCGAGACTGAAAACCAGGCAGTGACTTACCACAGCTGAGCCGAGCGAGGAAACCAACTGTGTGTGTAGCGGTGAGCATGATCGCGAGTGTCCCAAGCGGGTAACCAGAGATCCCAGGTGAGCTGGGTGAGACTGAGGGCTCAGGGTTTTCTCAGAAGTGAAGCTTTTCAGGGATATTCTGGGGAGGAAGATTCGACTGGGTAATTCGTTGGTAGGCGTGGAGTTAGAATCCACCAGGGAATTACTGCATGATACTAGGTCTCATTTCTGTACTGTATATATGTCGTTTGTAACCTGGATTTTATTCTCCACAGAGACAGCGATTTTGTTTTAGTGGTGCATGATTTAGCCAATGTATGTTAGACCAAATAAAATAAATACGATTTTTCACCAAAGCTTTCCTGTCCGTGACTTATTCCATTTACACTCTGAATAATAATCCCTGGGTAAAGAATTTTCGCAAGGCGGGGGCGATTCGAACCATCCATCTAGCAATTGGGCTAGGATTAAAATCGTTTACAACCTTAGTAACAGTACAGGGCGGGAAGAGAAACCATTGCTGCGGATTCAATTACAATAGGATAGGTAAGACGGAGATCAAGCGAGAGCAGTCCCACTCGGCTGAACAGCAGAGGAGTGGCATTGGAGGAGGAGGATGGCATGGTTGACCGTGTCAAAGGCTGCAGGCAGGTCGAGAAGGAAGAGGGGGATAGTGCACCATGGCGAAAGTCACAGTGGATGCCATTTGTAACTTTAATCGGGGCCGTTGCAGTATTGCATGGAGGGGGGGGGGGGTTTGCTTTATTCAATTAAACTAACCCGTTCTGGAACAAAAGCAAAATACTGCAGATGCTGGAATCTGAGATAAAAACAGAAATAGCTGGAAATCTCAGCGGGTCAGGCAGCATCTGTGGAGAGAGAGTCAGAGTTAAAGTGTCAGGTCGACGACCCTTCATCATAACTGGAGAGTGTTCGAGATTAACGGCACTGAAAGGGGGAGGGGAGGAAAGAACAAAAGGGAAGGTCTGTGATAGGGTGGAAAACAGGAGTGATTTGAGAGAGATAAAAGGGATGATGGGCCAACTTGAGGTCGTAATGGCAGAAGTTAGAAAAAGATGAGTCTAAATAGGGCGTGAATGGCAGTATATTTACCAGTTGCCATGGGAAACAGAGAAAAAAAATACATAAGATCAGGGGGGGCATTTAAAAATAAAGGAGGAAAGGGGACAAAATATGGGCAGAGGTTATGGTCTGACATTGTTGAACTCGATGTTGAGTCCAGAAGGCTGTAAAGTGTCGAAACGAGAGATGAGGTGCTGTTCCTCGAGCTTGCGTTGAGTTTCATTGGAACAGAGCAGGAGGCCGAGGACAGAGATGTCGGAGTGGGAGTGGAGCGGAGAATTAAAGTGACAGGTGATCGGAAGCTCAGGGTCACGCTTACGGACTGAACGGAGGTGTTCTGAAAAGCGGTCACCCAACCTCCCCAATTTAGAAGAGACCACATCGTGAGCAGCGAATACAGTATACTAAATTGAAAGAAGTACAAGTAAATCACTGTTTCACCTGGAGGGAGTGTTTGGGGCCCTGTTCTGGAACCCAAGTTTACTCGGTGGTCCTAAGTTTGTGGAAATGCACAGTTTCCACCAGTGAAATCAATTTGAATAGCAACATGCGGACAATACCTTATTACTGGCACTTGCCGAGGGGTGGGAGAATTCCAATTATGTCGACATTATTTTATTTGCACACTGCTAAGATATCATTAAACCAATGTTTTACTGTGTGAGCTGTGTTTGTGCAGTTTGTGCCAGCACTGATGCTGAAATTGAATTGGCAGAAAAAACATTCTCGTTTTGTTCAACAAAACAAAGAAAAGTTGAATAACACCCAAATAATTAAAAAGGAAACAAAAATTTGACATCCTAAAGTTCAGAATTTTCCACAGAGTCCACTTAAAATTAAACTGTCTGGCTCAGAGCAATAATCCTGTTTTGTGCTAGTTTTCCTGAGATTATTTAAAGGCCACTGTCTTCATCGGCCTTGATTTTAGTCATTTTAATAATGACGATGTCATCGAGCCCTGATCTGAATCTTTAAACAGACCCAGGCTGCTTTCAGTAGGTTTGCCACAAACTGCGTTCCCTCGCCACTGACTCCATCCCTCTTCCTAACTTCTGTCTGAGGCTGAACCAGACTGTTCGTAACCTTGGTGTCATATTTGACCCTGAAATGAGCTTTCAGCCACATAGCTAAGACCGCCTATTTCCACCTCTGTAACATCGCCTGTCTCAGGCCCTGCCTCAGCTCATCCGCTGCTGAAACTCTCATCCGTGCCTTTGTTACCTCAAGACTTGACTATTCCAACGCACTCCTGGCTGGTCTCCCATATTCTACCCTACGTAAACTAGAGGTGATCCAAAACTTGGCTGCCAGTGTCCTAACTCGCACCAAGTCTTGCTCACCCATCACCCCTGTGCTCGCTGACCTGCATTGGCTCCCGGTTATGCAACACCTCGATTTCAAAATTCTCATCCTTATTTTCAAATCCCTCCATGGCCTCGCCCCTCTCTACGTCTGTAACCTCCTCCAGCCCCACAACCCTCCCAGTCCCTGAGATATCTGCACTTCTCTAATTCTGCCCTCTCAAACAGCACTGCTTATAATCACTCAACCATTGGTGGCCGTGCCATCTGTTGCCTAGGCCCTAAGCCCTGGATCTCCCTGCCTAAACCTCTCCGCCTCTCTAGCTCCCTTTCCTCCTTCAAGGCACTTCTTAAAACCTACCTCTTTGACCAAGATTTGGATTACCTGCCCTAATTTCTTCTTATGTGGCTCGGTGTCAAATCTTTTGCCATACAACCACTCCTGTGAAGCGCCTTGGGACGCTTCACTATGTTACAGGTGCTATATCAATACAAGTTGTTGTTGTTGTTGCTTCCTGTTCAAAAGATCCGGTTAACATTTGGAAACGTTGGGATCAGAGGCGGTAAGTCACTGCCCCTATGCTCCTGTTTGGAGGATAGTCCGATCACCGCCGATGGGTGGAGGTTCAGAGGGAAGATTCGTGCCTGAGGTAGGCCCAAATTTGTGGGATTTAGTGTTTTAGGTAAAGAAATGCACCCCCTATTAGGGTCTATTAAGGCCAGGGGAAGTTTACACAGTGGAAGGGAGGAGATTGGGGGTGAACAGGTGTCGGATGGCGACAGATGGAAAGGATGAGCTTGTTTTGGCAGGGGAGCTCCCTAGGGAGCTGCCACCCCGACGGCCATCTTGTAGGCTCATACAGCAGTGCCTGGTCTCCCCTTGCCACTGGACCAAGACCTTGCTCAGCTAAGCCTGTGTGGTAGCCGGTGTGCAATGGCCGCTCCACGTTAAAAGAACTCACACACAGGCATCTTCCACTCTGTTAACATGAATCTCGGGACCTGGAACGTCAGGACCCTCATGGATGGAATAACTGCCCCAACCACCGCATCCCCCGCCCCCTTGTGCCAGGTTGGGGAAAAGCGGGAGTTAAAATTGGGCCCAGTTTGGATGAAAAAGTAGATGCAAACCGCATCATGGTGTCTGTGGTACAGAATATCACGTTGAAGAAAAAGCCGCTTTAGGTATTCAAGAAAAGAATGGTTTGTCAAACACTGCCCCTTTAAGCCGGCATTATTTCCACACATAAAAGCGGGCTTCCATTATCTATCCCATAATATGCATGCAAAGCATGTTGACGCGCTCAGTCTAAAACTAATTAATCCAGTGCTACGGTAGTAATAGGATTTTGTATGGATTGTACCAGTACAGAATCGGGCTTCACAATTTCTCAAGTACTTAAGAGTTATTCAAATCAGGCAGCTTTTTTGTAATTGACCCCTTACAGCACTGAATCTTATCAAGCCCCAGCAGTCCAAGGAACAAGGACAGAAGTAATCAAGTGATAATGAGCAGTAAGGTGCGCGGCATTGCTGAAATTGTACGCTGAGATTGTCCTGTGCACAAGGTCAAAGCTAATAACCAAATGCTTTATTGCGATCATATAACATTTCAGTGCATTTGCTATCAGTTTATTAAAACTAATTTATGGTCTGATATGTTGCGATATCGAGTCCAAAAATTTACACCTCTTCCGCCAAGTATATATCAGCACAGCAAGCGTGAAATTTCTATCTAATGAAGTTTTATTAGTAATGAATGGACAGAAATAGGTGAGGGACACAAAATACATATTCAGGGGAAGGTGCCTAGTCTGACCTACTCATGCCCATTATTCAATAAGGCACATCTTCTGCTTCATTACCGCTGATTTAAGCACCCTGCTTCAGGTGGAGGGAAGGTTGTACATCAGTATATAATCAATGGAAACAACACAGGAGAATATCTGAGGCTTACTTCCTTGAACTAATTCAGAGCGACTAAATGGTTTCTTGAGCCAAGGCAACATTTGAGATAATATCCAGATAAAGCTCTTTTGGGGCAGCATCTCAATGATACCACTTGAAAAAGTTCATCCATTGTAGATCAACCATGCGATGTGATGTATCGATGTTTCAGTCTATGTTAGATGCCATTACTGAGCTGATATCACAAAGTGTAGCCGGCAGTTGCAATGATATATTCAATACACAATATAAAGTGTGGTCTGTTGCCTCTTTGTCAGCTGTGGCTCAGTGGGCAGCACACTCACCTCTGAGTCAGATGGCTGCAGGTTCTTGTCCCACTCCAGGGACTTCAGCATAGAAATCAAAACTGATTCTGTAGTCATATCAAAAACAGATTATCGGGTCATTATCATATTGCTGTTTGTGGGAGCTTGCTGTTTGCAAATTACCTGCCACACTTCCTACAATGCAACAGTGACTGTACTTCATTGGTGCTTTACAATGTCCTGAGGTTGTGAAAATTGCTATATAAATGGAAGTCTTTCATTCTTTCATTGTTTCAAATCATTAGGTTAGATTTTTTTATTTGGAAATAACGGAAACCTAAGATGCCAAAATTAATTTCCAATATCAATGTTAGGCACAGTATTAATAAAACTGAACTATTTCAAAAAGTGTGTTCAACAATTATAGGGATCAAAATTGCTCAGTATAGTGATGCCCGTTCGCACCACCAGGGGGCGCGAACGAGACGCGCAGCATTTTTTGCCTGGGTGGGTGGTGGCGCTATGGGTTTCTGCAAAATTACGCGGGAGTTAGTGGAGGCGCTGCTGTGGTAGTGTCGTGCCCCGCCGGTAGCACCCCGGGCCACCGCGCAGTCAGCGATGGCATCATCGCCGTGCGGGTCGACCGCTTAGTGCGCCGCGGCGAATATTACCCTGCGCCCTGCGAGGCTGCCGCAAGCGGTGTAGGCACCAGCCGAACCGGGCCGACCTGCGCTCGCAGGGTGAAAGTTACAGGGGAGGTCGGGAATGTCCCGTGCCGCCATCTTACCCGTTTGGCCGACTCACCGGTCAGCCCGACATCTGCGTCCCTTGCGTGGTCTATATTGTGTTCCTAACACAGATGAGGCTGCACACAGGGAGGTTAAAGTAACAGTGACCTCAGTCTTTATTAAGACACTCCAGAGTGAGGAACAGGCCTTAGGGGACGGCTTATATACAGCGCTCCCAAGGGATGCTGGGATCCCTTGGGACTTCAGGGGGTGTGCTCCCTGGTGCCGGAACATAGGAGTGCATGCTTTACAGATACATAACATCACAACACCCCCAATGTCAAAGTGAAAACTATTTACAAGGTGAGGCGGTCGGGAGCCTTTCTTTCCCTGGTGGACCGCCTCGGTACAAATGTCTGTTCTGGTGTGTTGGCTGTGCCCTCGCTGGGCTGGTGTGTTGTTGGCCCTGCAGAGCTGCTGGGTGAGCCTGGCCTTGCTGGGCTGTTGGGCGTGATGGGTTCAATTTCCTGGTCTGGAGTGGTGTCGTTGATCCTTGGGTGTGTGTTGTGGGCTCGAAAAGGTGGTATCTGCTGTGGGTTGTTCAGGGCAGTCTGTGAACCGCAGCCTCGTTTGGTCCAGGTGCTTTCTGCAAATTTGTCCATTGTCTGGTTTGACGATAAACACCCTATTCCCTTCTTTAGCTATCACCGTGCCCGCGATCCACTTGGGACCATGTCCATAGTTTAGCAAATACACAGGGTCATTCAGATCAATTTCCCATCGTTTGCATTTTGTTGCTGCCGCCCGCTCTCTATCCGATCATGCAGGTTGGGGTGAACCAGCGAGAATCTGGTTTTAAGTGTCCTTTTCATGAGTAGCTCAGCCGGAGGCACCCCTGTGAGCAAGTGGGGTCTCGTGTGGTAGCTGAGCAGTTCTCGGGACAGGCGGGTTTGGAGTGAGCCTTCTGTGACTCGTTTCAGGCTCTGTTTGATTGTTTGTACTGCTCACTCTGCCTGCCCATTGGAGGCTGGTTTAAACGGGGCCGAGGTGACATGTTTTATCCCGTTGCGAGTCATGAATTTTTTTAATTCGGCACAGTGAAACATGGCCCGTTGTTACTGACCAGTATGTCAGGCAGGCCGTGGGTGGCAAACATGGCCCTCAGGTTTTCAATGGTGACGGTGGCAGTGCTTCCCGACATTATTTCACATTCAATCCATTTTGAAAAAAAATTCACCACCACCAGGAACATTTTACCGAGAAACAGGCCCACATAGTCGACATGGATCCTCAACCATGGTCTGGAGGGCAGGTCCATAAACTTAGTGGTGCCTCTCTGGGCGCGTTGCTCAACTGAGCACACACGCGGCATTGCCGTACACAGGACTCTAAGTCAGAGTCGATACTGGGCCACCACACGTGGGACCTGGCTATCGCTTTCACCATTACTATACCCAGGTGTGTGCTGTGGAGATCCGAGATGAACGTCTCCCTGCCCTTTTTTGGTAGCACTACGCGGTTACCCCACAACAGGCAGTCTGCCTGAATGGACAGCTCGTCCTTTCGCCACTGGAACGGCTTGATTAGCTCTTGCATTTCAACAGGGATGCTGGCCCAGCTCCCATGCAGTACACAGTATTTTACTAGGGACAGATGGTATAGTTATACGCTGATAGCTCGAGTGGCCACGTTTGTATGTGGGCTGAGGCATTAGCATTTATCCCCTTGTTTTCTGCGAACAGGGATATGAGGGGATTGTGATCGGTTTCCAGCTCAAATTTGAGGCCAAACAGGTACTGATGCATTTTCTTTACTCCGAATACACACGCTAATGCCTCTTTCTCAATCATGCTGTAGGCCGTCTCGGCCTTAGACAAGCTCCTGGAGGCATCGGCAACAGGTTGCAACTTCCCCTCAATGTTAGCTTGTTGTAATACACACCCGACTCCGTACGACGACACATCACATCCTAACACAAGTTTTTTACACAGGTTATACAATACAAGCAGTCTGTTGGAGCATAAAATATTTCTGGATTTCTCAAAAGCAATTACTTGTTTTTTTTCCCCATACCCAGTTCTCACCTTTACGCAATAACTCATGTAGGGGCTCGAAAAGGGTGCTTAACCCCGGTAGGAAGAGACTAAAATAGTTAAGGAACGACCGCAGCTCCGTGACGTTCTGTGGCCTGGGCGCGTTGCTGATAGCCTCTGTCTTGCCGTCTGTGGGCCAAATGCCATCTGCCGTGAACTTTCTCCCCAAAAACTCCACTTTTGTTGCCATGAAGATGCATTTCGACCTCTTCAGCAGCAGCCCTACGTGATCCAGTCGCTGGAGGACCTTCGCCAGGTTTTGTCGGTGCTCAGCGGTGTCCCGACCCATGACCAATATGTCGTCCTGAAAAACCACCGTGCGTGGTACCGACTTGAGTAGGCTCTCCATGTTTCTCTGGAAGATCGCTGCAGCCGACCGAATTCCAAACGGGAAATTGTTGTAGATGAACAACCCCTTGTGCGTGTTGATGCAGGTGAGGTCCTGCGAAGACTTCTCCAGCTCCTGCTTTATGTAGGCCAAAGTCAGGTCGAGCTTGGTGAACATCTTGCCTCCTGCCAGTGTTGCAAATAGGTTGTCTGCCTTAGGTAGCGGGTATTGGTCATGTAGCGAGAAACAATTAATAGTTACTTTATAATCGTTGCAAATCCTGACTGTGCCATCACTTTTGAGTATTGGAACAATCGGGCTGGCCCACTTGCTGAATTCCACTGGGGAGATGATGCCCTTGCGTTGCAGCCTGTCCGGCTCGATTTCCACTCTCTCCCTCATCAAGTGAGGTACCGCTCGCACCTTGTGGTGAATGGGTCGTGCCTCTGGGACCAAGTGGATCCGCACCTTCACCCCGGAACAGTTTCCAATGCCTGGCTGAAAAAGGGAAGGAAATTTGTTTAGAACCTGGGTACATGAGGCCTCATCGACATGTGATAGCGCTTGGATGTCATCTCAGTTCCAACGGATTTTGCCCAGCCAGCTCCTTCCAAGCAGTGTGGGGCCATCGCCCGGGACAATCCAGAATGGCAGTTCGTGCACCGTGCCCTCGTAGGTGACCTTGACCATGGCGCTGCCCAGGACATTGATGAGCTCTTTGATGTACGTTCTCAGTTTTGTGTGGATGGGGCACAGGGCTGGTCTGCGTGCCTTGTTGCACGACAGTCTTTCAAACATCTTTTTACTCATGATGGATTGGCTAGCGCCAGTGTCCAGTTCCATGGCTATGGATAAGCCATTCAATTTTACATTTAGCATTATAGGCGGATATTTGTCAAAAATATGTGCACCCAGTGTACTTCAGCATCTGCCTCCTCTCTCTGAGGCTCAAAATTGCTTTGATCCACCATGGACCGATCTTCCTCAGCCACGTAGTGGTTAGCAGGTTTTGCAGAGCATGCAGCTCGTCTGCAAGCTCGTTGGAGCTGCCCCTTTTTTTCACAGCTCTTGCAAACATACCCTTTGAAGCTGCATGAATAGGCTAAATAGAAGGCTCCACAATGCCAACAAGGTGTGAAGTGCCTTGCATTCATCCTTTGTTGCAGACTCTGAGTCATCTGGGTTACCTGAAGCCTGCTGGCAGTTGCAGACTCGTGGTTTCTGCCCTGTACATTTCTGCTCATAAACACAGTTCCAGTTAATTTATGAACATTGCTAGCACTTGTGTGCTGAGAGATTTGTTTGGTGTCATCACTGGTGAACATAAATGCCTGTGCTATTGCAATGGCCTTACTGAGGGTCAGTGTCTCTACAGTCAAAAGTTTTCATAGGATGGTCTCATGGCCAATGCCCAGTACAAAAAATTCTCTGCACATCTGCTCCAGGTAGCCATCAAACTCACATTGTCCTGCAAGTATCCTTAGCTCGGCGATGTAGCTCACCACTTCCTGACCTTCAGATCGCTGGCACATGTAAAACTGATACCTTGCCATCAGCACGCTCTCCCTCGGGTTAAGATGCTCCCGAACCAGTATACACAGCTCCTCATATGACTTATCTGTGGGTTTCACCGGAGCCAGAAGATTCTTCATGAGGCTATAGGTCGTTGCCCCGCAGACCGTGAGGAGGACCGCTCTCCTTTTTGCAGCGCTTCCTTCTCCATCCAGCTCGTCGGCTATAAAGTACTGGTCTCGCCGTTCGACATAGGCTTCCCACTCCTCACCCTCCGAGAACTTGTCTAGGATGCCCACAGTTTGCTGCATTTTTGCTTTGGATTTGTATACTCGTCGCCAGTTATTGTGTTCCTAACACAGATGAGACTGCACACAGGGAGGTTAAAGTAACAGTGAACTCAGTCTTATATGCAGTGCTCACAATTGCATGCTGGGATCCCTTGGGACTTCACGGGATGCGCTCCCTGGTGGCGGAACATGGGAGTGCATGCTTTACAGATACACAACAGTCTCGACCGTGATAATATGGACCAGCGCTACGTTTTGGGTGCTGGGCAGCAGCCTCACCCAAACAGAGGCCATGCAGAGCGCGCACCGGCCCTCCCCATTAACCGAAGGGGAGGGGCGTTGAACCGCGTCAGCGCTACGCAGAGCAGCCGTGTAGCAGTGGCCAACACGCCCCAGTAGTGCCCCGGAACCCACCCCAGAAGGAAGTGGAGCGCGCGAAATTGGGCTCCAATACCTCTGAGGGGCGGTAACCGCAATCTCGCGGCTGGGGCAGGACTTCCGCAGCGGGAACAGGATATCGCGCGGCGATTCGGTTACCACCCCCAATTGGAACACTCGGAATTTCTCCCCCAAACTCTTGTGCCACCCATCAGTACAAATAACTTGCTGTCGAACAAAAAACATTTGACAATTAATCTTTTCTCTCATCTCTAACTTCCTTTCCCCATCAGATCCATTCTCATCTATTGACGTTGTTGACGCTCTGTCATTGCATCTCTGATCTTTCCTCTCTTGTTTTTCCTAAGTTCCCAATACGCTGTCTGACACACTCTTCCTCCTCTCAATGGGTAGCACCCTCGCCTCTGAGTCAGCACTTTGTGGGTTCAAGTTGCATTCCAGAGACTTGAGCACAAAATTGCATAATTATGCATAAAAATTCTAGGCTGACACGCCAATGCAGTACTGAGGGAGTGCTGCACTGTCAGAGGTGCTATCTTTTGAGGACCTGTCTCCCCATTCAGGTGGAAGTAAAATATCCCACGGCACTATGTCGAAGAAAATCAGGGGCGCTATCCCCGGTGTTCTGGCCAATATTTATCCCTCAATTCAACACCAGATTATCTGATCATTATCACATTGCTGTTTGTGGGAGCTGTCTGGGTACAAATTGACTGCTGCATTTCCTACATTACAACCATGACTACACTTCAAAGAGTGCTTCATTGGCTGTAAAGCGCTTTGCGATGCCCAGTGGGGTCGTGTACGGTGCTACATAAATGCAAGTCTTTCTTTCGCTGCATTGAAATCGAGATGCGTGACATCGTCTACTCTTGTTTCCCAGGACCGCAAAACTGTAGAATTTTTAAAATCCCACAGCCTCCCCCTTCCTCCGACAATCTCCAAGCCTTGAAAAGCCAAGGTGTTGGTCTCACTCATTACGACTTTTCACCCTGACGTGTTTCAATGTTGTTGCTGGTCTGTAATCCGCGCAGTGCCCTTTCATCTCGGTTTCTCAATTTAAAAGAAATCCCTTAATGAGAGCGCTGGTGCTAAAGGCAGCAGACCTCATTCCAGTTGCCTTTCTCCTTTGGCCACATTAAATGGAACATTTTCTTCCAAAATCAAATAACGCGACTGCCAACATCAGTGGAAACTTAAATTTCTAATAGCGGACTCATCTTTGCTTGTTGCTCCTATAACGTAATGTGCCACTGATGTCCTTCCTATGATAAGCAATCAGCAATGAAACAGTAACTTTGATGTGAACATGAAAGCACTTTAGGAAAGGCAGTTGTTCCAATATACTGGAATTCAGATAATTAGGGTGTATTGTCCAAGAAATGAAATATGTGTTTTTTGTTGTTGGGCATACTGAGAATCACTTTACACTTTATCCCTCCCACAACATACAGTGATCCTAATTTGTCACAGCTTGTTAAACACTTCTTTTCTAATACACTCAGTCTCCTATCTGTTGCTGATCCAGGACACAGTCTAATCACTCGCATGTTGCACTCCAGTAGCAATTTATCAACTTTCCTTTCTCATTCTGCTGCAGTCTTCTTTCCCCACGCACTGCAGCTGAAAATGCCTACATGCAATTGTTCTCCTCTCCTCCCTATTGATTAGAAAGCTTGTATACTGCTGCTCTGACCGTGATTCATATCAGCCGCCCCCCCCCCCTGATCTGCTTCCGATGCAGTGTTACAGCACAAGGTCGCAGATCAGCATGCAGCTCATCACGCAGCTTCTCCGAGCCGGAGCTTTGTGGACTGAGTGTGTGGCGGGGTGGGGGAGTTTGGGAGGGGAGTTTGGGTAGGGGTGAGAGAGGAGTTTGGGTGGGGGTGGGAGGGGAGTTTGGGTATGGGTGAGAGAGGAGTTTGGGTGGGGGTGGGGGTGGGAGGGGAGTTTGGGTATGGGTGAGAGAGGAGTTTGGGTGGGGGTGGGAGGGGAGTTTGGGTGGGGGTGGGAGGGGAGTTTGGGTGGGGGTGGGAGGGGAATTTGGGTATGGGTGAGAGAGGAGTTTGGGTGGGGGTGGGAGGGGAGTTTGGGTGGGGGTGGGAGGGGAGTTTGGGTAGGGGTGGGAGGGGAGTTTGGGTGGGGTGGGGGTGGGAGGGGAGTTTGGGTGGGGGTGGGGGTGGGAGGGGAGTTTGGGTAGGAGTGGGAGGGGAGTTTGGTTGGGGGTGGGGGCGAGTGGGAGGTTGGGTAGGGTGGTGGGTAGGTTGGGGTGGTGGAGGTTAGGGTGGGGGGAGATTGAGGTGGGGGTTGGGTGAGGTGGGGGTAGGTTGTGGTGGGGGAGGTTGGTGGGGGTTGGGGAGTTTGGGGGGGGGGGTGAGGGGAGGAAGTTGCTTTGGGTTGGGGGTGGTTAGATGGGGTAGCTGTTAGGTGGGGGTTTGGGAGGTTGTGTGAGGGTGGGAGTGATTGGTTGAGTAGGGAGGAGCTTGGGTGAGGGTAGTACTGTCATCATTTGGGGGGCTCGGGGAGGATGAACTGGCCAAGAATGAGAGCAACCAATACAGCCTCGCATTGCCAGAGAAGGTGTATTCTGCGGTGCGCAGCACAGCAGGAGGTTGGAATCCCTGCTGATGGCCTGTCAGAGCTGGATCTAGTACAACAGTCACCGTCACGATGCAGCTTTGATCAGGCCGACCCAACATGACTGAAAGCAGTTGTGAGCATTTTGAACTTTTTGCAATTTTTTTGCCTCTTTCTAAAACCAGCAGGAGGTGAACTCTCCAATCTTCTTGGGAATACAAAACACTGCAGTGGCGGGGTGTATGGGCATGAATCTCGGTCTAGTGGACTCAGTAGAATAAGTTTGGGAACCTTTGCTGCAAGCTTTCTGGACTGATAAGTATGACATGCAGTTCACACATAGCAAGTTAAAGCCTATTGTTTTGCAAATTATCTTGCTAACCATCAATCATTGGTTTCCCAATCCATACTTTTGTTTACTTTACCAACAGAGATTAATCCATGTTCCTCAAACGGGAACCTCCCTATTTTAGACACAGTTTATCACACAATAATTTATATTTCAGAGTCGTGGTGGGCAGATGAAAGCAGACGGATACTGATTTAATGCCGTCGATTATACTTCCATCTCAGCTATTTGAATAACCATACAAGTTCATAAATTCAGTGAGGACTGACACTTTAAGAGGTGTGGGCTAAAAGGATCAAGGGATATGGAGAGAAAGCAGGAATGGGGTACTGAAGTTACATGATCAGCCATGATCATATTGAATGGTGGTGCAGGCTCAAAGGGCCGAATGGCCTACTCCTGCAGCTATTTTCTATGTTTGTGTAAATGAAGAATTATACCGGGCTCGGAACTGCTCCTGTACTGACACTGTGCCTGTGCGGGAAGGATGGAAGCAGTGTTTCCACTTGTGCTTCCAATGTAGTTACCGCAGCCAAGCGGAACGGCTGCGAGGGAATTCTGAGGTTACGGGGAGGGGGTAAAATTGTTCTTGGCCACGAGCACAAAGCGGGTGCTAATGGATGGGCTCCCTGTCGTCCTGCCCAACCAATTTCCTTACGTATTGACTTCGGAAATTTCTCCCCCACTGTTAACCTAAAGAAAACATTCTCTGAACACTGTGCAAGGTGGCGGGGGCGAGGGGAAAGAGGGACCCTGAGCGTGGAGAAAAGAAGGAAAGAGTAATGTCGGGGAAGGTGGAGAATGTTTTTGAACGAAGAGTTTTTAAGAGGTTTTTGGAAGTGCAGGGAGGGGTGGGTCGGCTAACATTTCAGGAGAGTGTTTCGGAGGACACGGGCACGGTGGCTGAAAGAGTGGAGAGAGCTGGGAACAACAGGAATCTGGCACAAGAGCAAAATACTGCGGATGCTGGAATCTGGAATAAAAACAGAAAATGCTGGAAATCTCAGCAGGTCAGGCAGCATCTGTGGAGAGGAAGCAGAGTTAACGTTTCGGGTCGATGACCCTTCGTCAGAACTGGAGAGTGTTCAGAAAGAACAGATTCTTCACAAGCACTGAGAGGGGGAGAGGAAGAAAGAACGGAAGAGAAGGTCTGTGATAGGGTGGAAGACAGGAGAGATTAGAGAGACAAAAGGGATGATGGTCCAAATTCAAATGGTAATGCCAGGAGTTAGAGAAACATTAATCAAGATAGGGTGTGAATGGTGGGATAATGACCAACTGCCATTAGAGACAAGGAGAAAAAAAGAAAGAAAGAGGCTCTGAGGGGAGCCCAGGGCGGGGAGTGGGGGGAGGGGGGGGAGGATGGGGGCGGGGAAAGGGAGCCAAAGATGGGCAGGGGTTACACTCTGAAATTTTTGAACTTGCTGTTGAGTCCAGAAGGCTGTAAAGTGTCTAAACGAAAGATGAGGTTCTGTTCCTCGAGCTTGCGTTGAGCTTCATTGGAACAGTGCAGGAGTCCGAGGACAGAGAGGTCAGAGTGGGAATGCAGTGGAGAATTAAAGTGACAGGCGACAGCCAACACCAAGTAACCTGGTGTTGGAGGATGCATGTGGGAATACACCACTGCAAGAGATCATGTAGGTTTGGCTGCAGTGAGACATATTGAATCTTTAAAATCAATATGCTGGATCATTAGAAACCACTGGAGCTTAGTGATAAAGTACGGGAAAGGATATCGACTTGTCTGGGAAAGAACATGAATTGCAGAGTCCTACATTGAAAGGATTCGGCGAAAACATCGACAGCAAAAGCATAAACATTTGGACCTTAAGTTTTGGACATGGCCTTTAACTTGGCTGTTACTGCAGAAGGGCAGACAGCATGATGTGGGACAGGTCCAAACATGTTCCACAGGAATACACATCAGGTGGGCAGGATGGATCAATGGCTGAAATGGCAGGAAGATGGTTGATGGGGGGCCCTTTGTCAGGTAATGGGAACCCATCAGTGAGAGATCAAGAAGATTGGTCGATGCTCAAGACATAAAGGAAGCTTTTCGACCACCCAGACTTGTTGGAGACTTATCCCCAGGAACAGGACAGTTGACAAAGTCAGCACCGGAAAAGGTGTTTCATTTGCTCTTTCAGTTGGACTGCCTCAGGCGAAGGACTAACTTTTGACATGAGAAGAAGCATTTTTGTCGGTGTAAGAGAGGCAGTTTTGTCTGCCATCTCTCTCTCTCTCTCTCTCTCCTCTTCTCCACTTGCTTGCTTCGTTCAACACACTCAAAGACTGGGCACTCCGTCTGGGATGGAGAGCAGAAACACCATCTATGAGCAAAGGAAGCCTCGCTCATCAGGAGAAGCAGCGAGTAAGCCAGAGGGGTAATTGGTGAGCATTTATCCCAGCCCACACATCTTTTAAGACCACCGCATAGTGTGAAGGGGTGTAGTGTGTCCCAACCAAGCCTTCGGGGCTTAGTGGGGAGGTTTTCTGCATGATCATAGGCGTACGCAGACTCTGTTGGACAGATTCGGTGATGTCCTATCGAAACAAGTAGGGGTGTTTTAGTCGTGGGTACTTCGTATTAGGGACCTATTCAAATGGACCAGGGTTGTGTGTTGTGTATTTGTTTGTTTTACACCACCAGGGTGTGCTTTACTGGGTGCAGGTGTGTGCTTTAACTTGAATAAAAGCATTGTGACGGTTGAGACCGAAAGATCTGGCTATAACTGTGTATTTCTGTTCACTACTATAATTCCGGTGTCTAGAACTGTTGTAAGGGGGGTGATTCGAAACCACCAAGGGCAAAACCACTTATGACATACATTCACAACCTCAAGTCTCAGCCTTTACAACACTTTCCCTATTGGCTCCCGATCTCCAACCTTTACCAAAGGGCAATGAACGGGTAGAGTGGGATTTGAAAGCAAGCTGGCAAATCTTTAAATGATGTTACTGGGCCACAAGGTGCCAGTGTAGCGTAGTAGAGGCTGGATGTGGGGAGTCAGTGAGGTAAGTGCTGAAGAGGTTGAGAGTTAAGGTGATGAAGTTATGGAATAGAGTGTCAATAATGTAGCAGGAGAGCCAGAGGTGATGTTGCAGAGTAGCTAGAAGGTGGCCAGAGAGATGGATTGGATATGAAGTGGGAAGATCAGTTTATGGTTGAACAGAGTGCAAAGTTTTTTGATGGAGGTAGATTGATGGAGTCAACGCCAAAATCAAAACCAAATCTTCATGATTGCATAAAATCAACATTAGTCCATTGTCCTTAAAGCGCTCGCTACAAATTTTGCCGCTGCAACAACAACATCAACATGTATTTATATAGTGCCTTTAACGTAGTAAAACATCCCAAGGCGCTTCACAGGAGTGTTATAACACTAAATTTAACACTGAGCCACATGAGGAGAAAGTAGGGCAGATGAGCAAAAGCTTGGTCAAAGAGGTAGGTTTTTAAGGAGCATCTTAAAGGAGGAAAGAGAGGGAGAGAGGCTGAGAGGTTTAGGGAGGGAATTCCAGAGCTTGGGGCCTTGGCAGCTGAAGGCACGGCCACCAATGGTTGAGCGATTATAATCAGGGATGCGCAAGAGGCCAGAATTAGAGCAGGGCAGATATCTCAGGAGATTGTGGAGCTGGAGGAGATTACAGAGATAGGGAAGAGCGAGGCCATGGAGGGATTCGAAAATAAGGATGTGACTATTAATATGAATGTGCCAACCTAGAGAATTCAAATGTTACAATCAGTTTCACCTCGTAGCATATAAACCTCAACCTCTACATGTTTAAATGCATGTGATGTAAATGTTCTTTAACTAAATATATGCTAAGTAACAGTTTTCTAGGCTTTATCCAGTAGGTGAAATACAGTTTCGTAATCTGTGATGGAGATAAAGGCATCTTTGACAGTACTGAGCTTCAGTGCATTGGCCTATATTTACAACTGTTTGTCCATCATGCTATCCTCGGTGACATCATCTGCTGACACAGTATGAATTTTCACATGTGTACTGATGATACCCAGCCACCCATCTCTACCTCTCCTCTACCTCTCTCGACCCCGCCACTGTCTCTAAATTGTCGCACTGCTTGTCCGACATCCAGCACTGGATGAACAGAAATCTCCTCCAATTAAATATCAGGAAGACTTTGCCATTGTCTTCAATCCACGCCACAAACTCCGTTAACTTGCCACTGATTCCATACCTCTGCCTGGCAACTATTTGAGTCTGACCCAGACTGTTCGCAACCTTGGAATTATATTTGATGATGTGATAAGCTTCCTACCTCATATCCATGTCTATCTCTGTAACATCGTCCGTCTCTGCCGTTGCCTCAGCTTATCTGCTGCTGAAACCCCTATCCATGCCTTTTTTATCTCCAGACTTGACTATTCCAATGCACATGTGGCCAGCCTCTCACATTCTACCCTCCATTAATTTGAGGTGATCCAAATCTCTGCTGCTCGTGCCCTAACTCGCACCACGTCCCGCTCACCCATCGCCCCTGTGCTCGCTGACCCATGTTGGGTCCCATTTGAGCAACGCCTTGACTTTAAAATTCTCATCTTTGTTTTCAAATTCCTCCATGGCCTCGCCCCTGCCTACCTCTGTAATCTCCTCGAGCCCTACAACCCCCCCCCCCAAGATATCTGCGCTCCTCTAATTCTGCCCTCTTGAGCATCCCGATTTTAATTGTTTAACCATTTGTAAGAATAAAAGTATTAATTAATGATTAAAATTGATTATGTGTATGTATAAATGTTAAAAGTGTAGATTAACGGAAAGGCCTGTATGTGTTGAGATAAAATGGAAGCCCACAGGTTGCCAGCATGGGCTAAGTTTTGTAAGAAACAAAATGAAAGCCCCCAGAGCTGCCGCATGGGTTTTGTGTATTGGAACGCCATTTAAACTAATCATAGGTGGCTGAGCCAGACCAGACAGCCACATGTGTGAGGACAGCCAATAAGAAGTTGCCCTGGAATCAAAGTCCAATCGGGAGGCTTTCTGAGGACACTGGCCTTGAGGAATATAAAAAACGCAAGCCAGGAACTTTTCTCTCTCTTCTCTCCCTGCTGGACACACGGCAAAAGACCCCCCCATTGAAGACCAGCCAAATCAGCATGCCGTGTGTTCAAACCAGCCAGCAAAAGGGGCGTAACGTATATTGCTTTTTATTATAACCTCACTGTATCTCTATTGTAAGTAAGGTAGATCTATGGGATATTTGATGATTGCTGGTAAATGCATGTGTGTGTTTTTAATAAACTGTGCCAATTGTTCTGAAAGATTTGTCTCACTGTCAAATGTAAGCCCAGAGCGATTCAGAAATCCGACACATTGGTGGCCGTGCCTTCAGCTGCCTCAGTCCTAAGCTCTGGAATTCCCTCCCTAAACCTCCCCGCCTCTCTACCTGTCTTTCCTTCTTTAAGATGCTCCTTAAAGACTACCTCTTTGACCAAGCTTTGGGTTACCAGCCCCTAACATCTCCTGATATGGCTCGGAGTCAATTTTTGTTTTGATAACGTTCCTGTGATGCGCCTTGGGACGTTTTGCTCTGTTAAAGGCGCTATAAATACAAGTTGTTATTATTGTCAACAAATCTTCACATCGTGGCGGCTTTGCTCGTCAAAATGACAAATTAGGAAATGAAAGCTGTAACTTGTTAAGAGAGCTGCCTTCAGCATAAGCAATATTAGCACTTTCGGTTGATGTAAACTTAATAGCCTCCATGTTATTACTTCTTTACTTGCTGCCAAAAAACAGAGGCTTGTTATTCTCCTGATATTATCTTTGTTACTGAGTTTGATACACACCGTTGTTAATTTAAAGGAGCAATGAGTGCTGGGCACGATTTATTAAACAACTCTTATTCCCAAAGTGATGATAGCAATAAGACATCAGCTCTCTCTTTAAAAAAAAAAATCATTAGAAGCAAAATTAGGAGAGCAAGCAGCCTCCTGGGAGAGCGCTGTAGGCTGCTCAGTGTGCCTGCAACTTTCTGATCCCATTCAATAAAGTGTTGACTTCAGTCAAACTGAACACAACGTTTTCCTCCGCTTTACTGCTGCCCTCACGGTAAATTAAATGGCTGTTTTTTGCAATAAGCACAGTTTCTGCACCAGCAGCATTTTACAGGTTATCCCAATTCAAGGAGTGAAATGCCTGCAAAACTGTGATAAAAATAATTAATATTGATTATCACAACAGAACAAGGTTAGTTTGGGGCAAACACAAATCCTACAGTCCTGCCACTACCAGGAATGGTAGCATCGTGGTTCTGTTACTGGACTGGTATTACAGAGGCCGGGAACTAATCCCACCATGGCAGCTGGGGAATTTAAATTCAATTAAATAAATCTGGAATTAAAAAGCTAGTGTCGGTGATGGTGACCATGGATTGTCGTAAAAACCCATCTGGTTCACCTTTTGGGAAGGAAAGCTGCTGTCCTTATCCGGTCTGTGCCTATATGTGACTCCAGACCCACAGCAATGTGATTGATGCTTAACTGCCCTCTGAAATGGCCTAGCAAGCCACTCCGTTGTACCAAACCACTACAAAGAAATGTAGCACGTACTGCAGTGGTTCAAGGAGGCGGCTCACCACCACCTTCTCAAGGGCAATTAGGGATGGGCAATAAATGCTGGCCTTGCCAGTGATGACACTGGGAGCGCCTGTGATATTGGTAAGTACTTACCTTCTTTTTAAAATGCCATGCTGTTTAGCGTTTGTTTTCTGGGGGCGGGGGCTGGGTGGGTGGGTAAACAACGCTGGTGCTGGCTTCTTCAGACAGAAGCCAAATTGGCAAGAGGGAGCAGAAGGCGGCGTTAGGCCCCTGATTTGAATATGTAAATGAGCTACCCCCCCCCCCCCCGCTTCAGAGGTGGGCAAACGACACCTCTTGTTTTGCCCTTGCCAAAATGGTGACCAGTGCGAACTGCACTGCCGTTGTGTTCGCACGGCACGGAAGCCATTTTGGACACAAAATGGCACCTGTCGCGTCAAAAAATCGGGCGCCAGGAAAACGGATTTCTCGGTCCAGATGCTTAAGTTTAGATTTCTGGGTATATGCCGGGTATCGAACACTCTCCAAGTATGACATAATAAGCTAATTAAAACTATTTTCCCGCAAGCTAAAAAAATATATATTTGTCTGTTTCTGGTCGGCACAGGCGAGCTCAGTTGTAACTGTAACAATTCACATCTGCCCTCTGCCCTACTGCATAATATTGCATGGTGCAGCAGGCAACAAAATCTAAGAATCACACATCTTTACTTTAAATTATTAACCAAACATGAAAATGGGATATGTGTATTGTGTAAACAGAATGCTGAGCAATAAGTTTTTGAGTCGTGCACTCAGCTCCATGAGGGGAACAAACATCACAGAACAGAAATTCTATATTAACAAATTGGTTCATGCATTTGGAGGAAATTCTTCTGTGCAGTATTTTAATTAAATAGTTAACCCAATTTTAATAAACTGCTTTAAAACACCAAACAGAGTTATTGCACTCAGACCCATGAAGCAATTTGTTTAGAATTATTAACAGCATTTTCCATTTCATATTGAACTTCCCGCATAGTCCTTGTGACAAAAATGGGATTTTATTTTCTTTACGTGGTTTTAAGTAGTTTGGGTAAAACAAGCATTGACTATCTGGGACTCTGGAATGCCATCATAAGATTCTATTTATTCTCCAAACTGAGTCCATTGTATCCATAGGATCCTTCTCAGAAATATATTTTTATGTTAATTTATCTCGGCAATAAAATGTAATGTCCACCAGTTTCTGGGCATTAAACGCAGCCCAGGTGCAAAGTGTGAATGCCACTATGGGGAGAGAGAGTCATTAACGCATTGTTTGCTACAATGTGAGTACCTACATGGCGAGCGAGCCCCAGGTAGGCAGCGGAAACGTTTCAAGAACACCCTCAAAGCCTCCTTGATAAAGTGCAACATCCCCACTGACTCCTGGGAATCCCTGGCCCAAGACCGCCCTAAGTGGAGGAAGAGCATAGAAACATAGGTGCGGGAGCAGGCCATTCGGCATTCGAGCCTGCACCACCATTCAATATGATCATGGCTGATCATGCAATTTCAGTACCCCATTCCTGCTTTCTCTCCATACCCCTTGATCCCTTTAGCCGTAAGGGCCACATCTAACTCCCTTTTGAATATATCTAATGAACTGGCCTCAACAACTCTCTGGTAGAGAATTCCACAAGTTCACAATTCTCTGAGTGAAGAAATTTCTCCTCATCTCGGTCCTAAATGGCTTACCCCTTATCCTTAGACTGTGACCCCTGGTTCTGGACTTCCCCAACATCGGGAACATTCTTCCTGCATCTAACCTGTCCAATGTCAGAATTTTATATGTTTCTATGAGATCCCCTCTCATTCCAGTGAATATCAGCCGAGTCGATCCAGTCTTTCTTCACATGTCAGTCCTACCATCCCGGGAATCAGTCTGGTGAACCTTTGCTGCACTCCCTCAATAGCAAGAATATCCTTCCTCAGATTAGGAGATCAAAACTTTACACAATATTCCAGGTGTGGCCTCACCAAGGCCCTGTACAACTGCAGCATCCGGGAGGGTGCTGAGCACTTCGAGTCTCGTCGCCGAGAGCATGCAGAAACCAAGTGCAGGCAACGGAAGGAGCGTGCGGCAAACCAGTCCCACCCACCCTTTCCTTCAACGACTGTCTGTCCCACCTGTGGCAGAGACTGTAATTCCAGTATTGGACTGTACAGTCACCCGAGAACTCGTTTTTAGAGTGGAAGCAAGTCTTCCTCGAATTCGAGGGACTGCCTATGAATGAATGAATGTGAGCCTGTTAAAGACAATCTTCAAAGAGAGGTTTACATTGTAAAAGTGTCAGGTGTGGGGCTACTCTTCAGTATTTATCCATCATGTCTCCACGCAGGATGGAAGTGCAGTCACATGCTCTGGAAACAGAGAGCCTGTCTGTAGCACCAATGACTATGGGGTAGAGATAAGAAAGTTGTGCTCCTACCACACACAACTTTGTGCTGCAAGTGCTTAGTCATAAAAAAAATCTATCCTTAGTTGAGGGAAGCTAAAATAAGTCTATATTCTTTTAAACAGTCCGCATGATTTGCGTGTGGTGCAAGCTTGGAAGATTGAGATCTATAGGCCTGCATCTTGCGGTCGTAATGACTTCAAAACTGTCAGCGTTCGCCGTCATTACCCCTCTGAAACTGACCGTAACTTCAGGATTTAGCGCACGCGTATCTAAACGCGAATATACTGACATTGCAGTCAATCATTCACTGCTCCGCCACAGGCTGTGACTTGGAACACCTCAGAGCGAGAAATCAATGCAAATCACTCAAACTGATGGGAACTTCCCCTTGTAGGATGGAATGCTGCTGTTAAAAAACCCTGCCTTGTTAAAAGAGGTATATCTGGCTTTTTAACAGTGTACTGACTGCTGAACAACTGTTCTGGGCCTGAAACACTCATTTTATATTTGTGGAATGTCAAATTTTTCCACTATTATGATTAAGAACAACAAGTTTTTAATATCATTTTTAAAACAGTTTTTTATGATATGGCAGCTTTTACCTTAATCATATTTTAATCAATCTTTATTAGCATATCATTTAAAATACTTCAGGTTGCAACCAACAGATTCCAGGAATAATGCAACAATGATATTACTCTACCTGAAATTCCTGCTGTTTGTAACTTTACTGCGAGTATAGAACGGGTAGTGGATGGAGTTTTGTACATATGCTGACTCTTTTGCCCAAACCGCTGATAGGAGGAATTTCAGTCCTGAGGTGCAGCTGTATTTTCCACAGAACAAAGCGTGAGCTGGAGAACCCATCCACTAGAGGTCAGCACATTGCCTGAGAATTCACCCGACCCCCAGACCACAGAAACAGCTCAACCGACATGCAACAACAGAATCATATACACTAGAAAACACCTTAAATCTATCATATTAACAGATGGAATAACAACATTCATTGCACAATTGCACTGCAAGTTAGGTATCTAAAAAAGAAAAAGACTTGCATTTCTATAGCGCCTTTCATGACCACCGGACGTCCCAAAGCACTTTACAGTCAATGAAGTACTTTTTGAAGTGTAGTCACTGTTGTAATGTGGGAAACACGGTGATCAATTTGCGCACAGCAAACTCCCACAAAAAAACAATGTGATAATGATCAGATAATCTGTTTTTGTTCTGTTGATTGAGGGATAAATATGGGCCAGGACACCAGGGATAACACCCCTGCTCTTCTTCGAAATAGTGCCACGGGATCTTTTACATCCACCTGAGAGAGCAGACAGGGCCTCAGTTTAACATTTGAAAGACGGCACCTCCAACAGTCCAGCGCTCCCTCAGCACTACACTGGAGTGTCAGCCTGGATTTTTGTGCTCAATCTGTGGAGTGGGATTTCAACCCGCAGCCCAAAGTAGCATGACTAAAGTTTGCTTGAAATGATCCCTATCCAGAATTATTGATGTCAGGTTCACTACTGATGGCTGATCAGCACTCAAGAAGCTCGACACCATTCAGGACAAAGCAGCCCACCTGATTGGCAGTCCATCCACTGATCACCACTGATCAGTGGAGTCTGCAATGGGAGTCATCAAGGTCAAATGCCCTAATCTATGAATTAATCAGGACACAAGTGCCCGGGCCTTGCTTTTGAGGTGTGATTAACAATGAGGCAGCCCAGACTCAACAGCCAAGGCTATTGATTTGTGCTCTCCGGTTATGATTTTCTCCCCATTCACCTTAATGGACAGGAAAATCCCAGGCTGGTAAATGTACAGCAGAAAGTCAAGATCTGTATTTCCAATTGCGCCATTGTTGTGCTCTGGAATGCACTGACTGAAAGGGAAATGGAAACAGATACAGTAGTAACTTTCATAATGGAATTGGATAAGTGTTTGTAAAAAAAATAAAATGCAGAGCTATGGGGAAAGAACAGGTGGGGGTGGTGAGGCTACTTGGATAGCACTATAGGCTGAAGGGCCACCTTCACTGCTGTATCGTTCCATGATTCTATGTACACTACAAAATCATTGCCCTCACAGTCGGACCATGCAGACTAAATTAGGTTATTTTTTTGTCAATTGCCTCTATTAGTGGCAAAAAACACACAAGAAGCTCGACACCATTCAGGACAAAGCAGCCTGCCTGATTGGCACCCCATTCCCCAGCTTAAGCATTCTGTGCCCCCACCACTGGCACACCGTATCTGCAGTGTCTACACGATGCACTGCAGCAACTCGCCAAGGCTTCTTCGACAGCTCCTCCCAAACCCGCGACCTCTACCAGCTAGAAGGACAAGGGCAGCAGGCGCATGGGAACACCAAGACCTGCAAGTTCCTCTCCAAGTTACACACACCATCCCAGCTTGGAAATATGTCGCCATTCCTGTATCGTCGCTGGGTCAACATCCCGGAACTCCCTCCCTAATGTCACTGAGGGAGCACCTTCACCACACGGGACTGCAGTGGTTCAAGAAGGCGGCTCACCACTACCTTCTCAAGGGCAATTAGGGATGGGCAATAAATGCTGGCCTTGCCATCGACGCCCACATCCCGTGAATGAATAAAAATAAATGATTGTTGCAATCTATCACAGCGGTATTCGAAACGGATCATGCTTAAATGAACAAGACGTTGCCGGTGCCTGAAAGCCAGTTATAGTTTTTGTGAAAGCTTTCAACATTTTTCTGAATGGCTTCTTTGTTTTCAAATTAATATTCCCAAAGTGGCAACAATTGTCGGTACAGGGCCAAGTTTATATTACATGGATTACGCTTCCAGGAATTACCATTTATCTTTCACTGGATAAGCAAATAAAATCACAGTGTGTCGTCCTGTGAATAGAGGAGAATTAGTCAAAGCAATGCACAGCGAGACAATGCGTGGCAAAAAGTTATCTAAATCAAGTTTGTTACGTCATGTAACTGTGACTCGAGATTATATTTTAATTACTAGCTCAAAGTTGTTTGCTCTGTCTAGACAATGGTCCTCGACACATTGCATATTATCATTAATTCGCACTACTTCTCTGGAGCATATGGCAAGGGCCTTAACAGTCCAGGCATCTAAAGCCTCAAATGTCTCCTCCTTGAGTGCTTTTATCCTGTAGATTGCTTGGGAGCATGGAAATGAGAGTACAGCCTTCAACAAGTCAGTTCTGGCTGATGACTGCAGCAGCGGGCTGGGAGAGCAGAGAGCCAAGGAACTGTGTTTGGCTCAGTCAGTGGATTGTCAGCTAGTTTGACTGAACGTCTCAATTGAGACTTTAGAATAACATCTCACACAGGATCAGTGCTCAGGAGCCCAGGCAGCTGAAGGCACCACAGCCAATGCTGGAGCAATTAAAATCAAGGATGCTCAAGAGGGCAGAATTAGAGGAGCGCAGATAGAGGGTTTTAAGATTATGAAAGGGTTTGCAAGACAAATGTCCTCCACCAACCTGACCCTGCCACACAGCACTGCCCCCCAGTCATCAAAATCCACGGTGCAGCCCTGGACGACGTGGACCACATTCCATACCTTAGGAGCCTATTATCAGCAAGGACATAGAAACATAGAAAAATAGAAAATAGGTGCAGGAGTAGGCCATTCGGCCCTTCGAGCCTTTCACCTCAGTACCCCTTTCCTGTTTTCTCTTCATACCCCTTGATCCCTTTAGCCGTAAGGGCCACATCTCACTCCCTCTTGAATATATCCAATGAACTGGCATCAACAACTCTCTGTGGTAGGGAATTCCACAGGTTAACAACTCTCTCAGTAAAGAAGTTTCTCCTCATCTCAGCACTAAATGGCTTACCCCTTATCCTTAGACTATGACCCCTGGTTCTGGACTTCCCCAACATCGGGAACATTCTTCCTGCATCTAACTTGTCCAGTCCCGTCAGAATTTTATACGTTTCTATGAGATCCTCTCTCATCCTTCTAAACACCAGTGAATAAAGGCCCAGTCGATCCAGTCTCTCCTCATATGTCAGACCAGCCATCCCAGGAATCATTCTGGTGAACCTTCACTGCACCCCTTCAATAACAAGACTGTCCTTCCTCAGATTAGGAGACCAAAACGAACACAATATTCCAGGTGAGGCCTCACCAAGGCCCTATACAACTGCAGTAAGACCTCCCTGCTCCTATACTCGAAACCCCTAGCTATGAAGGCCAACATATCATTTGCCTTCTTCACCGCCTGCTGTACCTGCATGCCAACTTTCAATGACTGATGTACCATGACACCCAGGTCTCGTTGCACCTCCCCTTTTCCTAATTTGCCGCCATTCAGGTAATATTCTGCCTTCGTGTTTTTGCCCCCAAAGTGGATAACGTCACATTTATCCACATTATACTCCATCTGCCATGCATTTGCCCACTCACCTAAACTGTCTAAGTCACCCTGCAGTCTCTTAGCATCCTCCTCACAGCTCACACTGCCACCCAGCTTCGTGTCATCTGCAAACTTGGAGATATTACATTCAATTCCTTCATCTAAATCATTGATGTATATTGTAAATAGCTGGGGTCCCAGCACTGAGCTCTGAGGCACCCCACTAGTCACTGCCTGTCATTCTGAAAAGGACCCGTTTATCCCGACTCTCTGCTTCCTGTCTGCCAACCAGTTCTCTATCCACGTCAACAACAGATATCGACGACGAGGTTCAACACCGCCTTCGGCTGCCTGAGGAAGAAAGTGTTCAAAGATCAGGCCCTCAAATCTGGCACCAAGCTTATGGTCTACAGGGCTGTAGTGATACCCACCCTCCTGTATGGCTCAGAGATGTGGACCGTATACAGCAGACAGCTCAAATCACTGGAGAAATACCACCAATGATGCCTCCTGAAGATCCTGGGAGGACAGATGCAACAACGTCAGTGTTCTCAATCAGGTCAACATCCCCAGCATCGAAGCACTGACCACACTCGACCAGCTCCGTTGGGCGGGCCACACCATCCATATGCCAGACAAGACTCCCAAAGCAAGCGCTCTACTTGGAACTCCTACACGGCAAGCGAGCCCCAGGTGGGCAGAGGAAATGTTTCAAGGACACCCTCAAAGCCTCCTTGATAAAGTGCAACATCCCCACTGACACCTTAGAATCCCTGGCCCACAACCACCCTAAATGGAAGAAGAGCATCCGGGAGGGTGCTGAGCACCTCGAGTGTCGTCGCCGAGAGCATGCAGAAATCAAGTGCAGGCAGTGGAAGGAGTGTGTTGCAAACCAGACTCCCCACCCACCCTTTCCTTCAACGACTGTCTGTCCCAGCTGTGACAGAGACTGTCATTCCTGAATTGGACTGTTCAGTCACCTGAGAACTCACTTTTGGAATGGAAGCAAGTCTTCCTCGATTTCGAGGGACTGCCTATGATGATGATGAGAATGTGGAACTCGCTACCACAAGGAGTAGTTGAGGTGACCAGCACAGATGCATTTAAGGGGACGCTAGATAATAAAATGACAGAGAAAGGAATAGAAGGATATGTTGGTTGCATTAAATCAAGAAGGGTGCAAGGAGGCATATGTGGAGCATAAACATGGACCTGCTGGATCAAATGGCCTGTTGCTGTGCTGTAAATACTACATAACTATGTAAAACCCCTTCCTCCACTTTAACAGGCTGATACCATTAAATCCCTTACTTTAACTCTTCAATACCATTTGCCATACATACCCCGACTTCTAGTGTTCACCTAAATTACTCAATCTTGTTCACTCATCATCCCTGTGCTCGCTGACCTACATTGGCTCAAGGTTAAACAATGCCTCAATTTTAAAATTCTCATCCTTGTTTTCAAATCCCTGCATGGCTCCATCACTCCCTATCTCTGTAATGGCCTCCAGCTCCACAACCCCACGAGATGTCTGTGCACGTCGAATCTCGGATTCGTGAGCATCCCCGATTTTAATTGCTCCACCATTGGCGGCTGTGCCTTCAGCTGCCTGGACCTTAAACTCTGGAATTCCTTCTCTAAACCTCTTTACCTGTTTCCTCCTTTAAGATGCTCCTTAAGACCTACATCTTTCATCTGCCCTAATATCTCCTTGTGTGGCTTGGTGCCAAATTTTGTTTGGTAACGCTCCTGTGAAGCACCTTGGGATGATTTACTACATTAAAGGTGCTATATAAATGCACTGTGTTATTGTTGTTCCTGTTGCAGGATCATCATCATCATAGACAGTCCCTCGGAATCGAGGAAGACTTGCTTCCACTCGCGAAGTGAGTTCTCTGATGGCTGAACAGTCCGATACGAGAGCCACAGACTCTGTCACGGGTGGGACAGACAATCATCAAGGGAAGGGGTGGGTGAGGCTGGTTTGCCGCGCGCTCCTTCCGCTGCCTGCGCTTGACCTCTTCGCGCTCTTTGCGTTGAGACTCGAAGAGCTCAACGCCCTCCCGGGTGCACTTTCTCCACCTCGAGCGGCCTTCAGCCAGGGACTCCGAGGTGTCAGTGGTGATGTCGCACTTTACCAGGGAGGCTTTGAAGGTGCCCTTGTAACATTTCCGCTGCCCACCTTTGGCACGTTTACCATGAAAGAGCTCCGCATAAAGCATTTGCTTAGGTCGTCTCGTATCTGGCATGCGAACTATGTGGTCTTCCCAGGGGATTTGCAGGATCTTGTGGAGACATCGTTGGTGATATATCTCCAGCGACTTGAGGTGCCTTCTATACATCGTCCATGTCTCAGATCCATACAGGAGGGCGGGTATTACTACAGCGCTGTAGACCATGAGCTTGGTGGTAGATTTGAGGGTCTGGTCTTCAAACACTCTTTTCCTCAGACAGCCGAAGACTGCAGTGGCGCACTGGAGACGATGTTGAATCTCCGCATTAATGTCTGCCTTTGTTGATAAGAGGCTCCCGAGGTATTGGAAATGGTCCACGTTGTCGAGGGCCGCGCCGTGAATCTTGATGATTGGAGGGCAGTGCTGTGCGGTGGGGACAGGCTGGTGGAGGACCTTTGTCTTACAGATGTTAAGCGTAAGGCCCATGCTTTCATATGCCTCAGTGAATACATTGACTATATCCTGGAGTTCAGCCTCAGGATTCATAATGCTTGTGAGAGGCAGGTTACTCCCACTACATGTCCCCAACCCGGACACCTCGCTGCCATTGAGTAGTCATGAAGCTCACGGTCAGTCACTCTTCTCTTACTGTGGGAGATGGCCAGCTCCTGGACATGATGCTGGCACCACGCTTATGGCTGAGCACCAACACTGTCAGTGTGCCATCGCTGTCTCCTTAATTCCAAAGGGGTAATGCGCACCCAATCTTAGCTTGTGCTTTTCTATCTTGCTGATTTATCATAGTAACAAGGGGTAAAGGATGATGAAGAGGAGGAAGATGAAGACGAGGAAGACAAAGAAAATGAAGATGAAAAGGACCAAGACAAAGAGGAGGACAATGAAGAGAAGCAGCAGAGAAGAAATTCCTTCCTTGTTGATTGTGACGACGATGATGACGAAGCAGTTAATGTGGACCAGTCTACACAGGAGCCCCTGGACTATGATCCCAGCTCATATTCCTCTGCCATAACACCTCAATCTCCCCCAACCCTTTCTTAACTTGCTTTCTCACTCCCAGACACAAACTCAGTTACTTTTGCCCGGGGGCAATTTAATAATCGAGCAGGGATGCCATACATGCTACTGAGAAGACCTCACTGTGGATGATGGGTGGGGGTGTGTTTAAGTCTCCTGGTGGTCTCATTTGGGACTTGGTGGGTGCACGGGATCCGGGGGTGGGGGTCAGTTTTTGTGGCCTCTGCCCATTTGCTGCCATCATTTTGTCCTGATTATCTGTTACATTTACACCAAAAACGGTGTAAGAATTCTAGGCCTTCAGCCCACATCTCCGAGGAGCCAGATGTCAATCCTTGCCTCTCCTGTGATATACTTGATTGTATCAGAATGAAAGAATTTTGGTGACTATCAGGGAGCCAATGCTTTGAGCTGCAAATTTTGTTGCATGTTTATGTAATAATTGCCCCTCCTGTATAGGTACATCACAGAATTGATAATGGATGCTCGGATGGCTAAATGCATAGATTATTGTACGAACAGAAGCCATCCTGAACACTCAGGCATTTTGGGAAAGCTAAAAGGGTTAATCCAAGCACGCTGAGAAATCCTGAGGACAGAAATAAGGATTCGCTCATGCCGGTACAGCAGATGGTTCCAATTAAAAGTTTGGTGCTAACTTGGATGGTGCCTGACAAGGAAACTGGCCAGCAGACTGATGAATGTCCAATATATAATGTGCTTTTGTCAACACCAGATAAGATTCATCCAATGGTCCCCTTGCTGTCCTTCATTTATCCACACACCATGAAGCCCAACCTGTCCAGAATGAAGTTGCCTATATCCTGTCCCTCACTAGGACCACTCTTCAAATCCATCCGTCCTTGCAGACTATATCCAAACCATCCCCACCCCACTAATGCATGTAATTTATAGACCTCTTCAAATTGTCTTCGAATCTCATCAAGGTTTGTATAGGGTAATGTACAGTGGGTAACAGAAATCTGGAACTCACTCCCCAAAAAGCTGTTGAGGCAAAGTGTCAATTGGAAATTTCAAAACGTTGATTGATAGATTTTCATTGGACAATGGTTTCAAGGGTTACAGAGGTGGGTAGATGCAGTTAAGATACAGATGAACCATGATCTAATTCAATGGCAGAGCATGCCCGAGAGGCTGAATGGTCTCCTCCTGTTCCTATGTATCAAGGCAGGCTAATTGGCTTGGCATGATGGGATAGTTGGCATATAAGGTGGAGAAACAAAGTGTGTGCATGCACTGGAGGGCAAAGAATTAGCTGAACTCGACTGACCAGGTGATTGAGGTTAAACCCCAGCTGGTAGGGTCACTAGGGGGCTCTATGGGTTCAGCGCAAAAAATCTTTTAAAGCTGGTCGATACCGGGGGCATTGTATCGGGGGCGCGATGCTGGGAGACAATTTTGAATGCCCTCATCTGGTGTTAACATGACGGCAACAGCCGCAAAATGGGATCGTAGTCTTACCGCCTCGTTCACACCTGAGATGCAGCCAGCGCCATTTTAAAAGGGGCCTACTTCCTGGTGTCCAGAGCGCTCGCCTGCTTAAGGCGATTGGCCCCTTTTGACATGGCTCCCGGAGTCCTCTGACCTAAATAGGACCCCAGTTGCCATTTTGGGTAGGAACTGGTTAGAGCTGGCGAAGTGCAGGCTCGACCAGTTGCACGGTCGATGGAAGAGAAGTGGCCCAACAAAGGCAAATCTTGAATTATTTCTGCGCTCCCTACCGCAACTGCTTGTGAGAGCTCGGCTAAGGTTTCCCGGCATAAATCTGGCGAGTAGCATGGGGTTGTCTGTTTGCTGCCCTGCAGCTCATTGGTCATATTAAGGATGGGGCCTCAAAAACACAGGGCTCTCTTCACTGCCGGAATAGGTGGCAAAGCAGTGCGCTCCAACCGTTGCCTGCCGAAAGTCAAAATCTATCCCCTGGTGTGAAGGGTAGCTTAAAGAAAGAAAGAAAGAAAGAAAAAACTTATATTTCTATAGCGGCTTTTATGACCTCAGGACACCCAATGAACATAAGAACATAAGAAATAGGAGCAGGAGTAGGCCATACGGCCCATCGAGCCTGCTCCGCCATTTAATACGATCATGGCTGATCCGAGCATGGACTCAAATCTACTTCCCCGCCCGGTCCCCATAACCCCTTATCTCCTTATCTTTTAAGAAACTGTCTATTTCTGTCTTAAATTTATTCAATGTCCCAGCTTCCACAGCTCTCTGAGGCAGATTCACAACCCTCTGACATAAGAAATTTCTCCTCATCTCAGTTCTAAATGGGCGGCCCCTTATTCTAAGATCATGCCCTCCAGTTCTAGTCTCCCCCATCAGTGGAAACATCCTCTCCGCATCCACCTTGTCAAGCCCCCTCATAATCTTATACGTTTCGATAAGATCACCTCTTATTCTTCTGAATTCCAACCTACTCAACCTTTCCTCATAATTCAACTCACTCATCCCCAGGATCAACCTCGTGAACCTTCTCTGAACTGCCTCCAAAACAAGTATATCCTTTCGTAAATATGGAAACAAAAACTGCACGCAGTATTCCAGGTGTGACTTCACCAATACCCTGTACAGCTGTAACAAGACTTCCCTACTTTTATACTCCATCCCCTTTAAACATAAAAACTTAAGAACATAAGAATTAGGAACAGGAGTAGGCCATCTAGCCCCTCGAGCCTGCTCCGCCATTCAATAAGATCATGGCTGATCTGGCCGTGGACTCAGCTCCACTTACCCGCCCTCTCCCCGCAACCCTTAATTCCTTTATTGGTTAAAAATCTACCTATCTGTGACTTTGCAATAAGATTCGATTGGCCTTCCTGATCACTTGTTGTACCTGCATACTATCCTTTTGTGTTTCATGCACAAGTACCCCAAGGTCCCGGCCGTACTGCAGCACTTTGCAATCCTTCTCCATTAAAATAATAACTTGCTCTTTGATTTTTTTCTGCAAAGTGCATGACCTCACATTTTCCAACATTATACTCCATCTGCCAAATTCTTGCCCACTCACTTAGTCTGTCTATGTCCTCCTGCAGCCTCTATGTCCTCCTCACACATTCCCCTTCCTCCCATCTTTGTATCATCAGCAAATTTGGCTACGTTACACTCAGTCCCCTCTTCCAAGTCGTTAATATAGATTGTAAATAGTTGGGGTCCCAACACTGATCCCTGCGGCACCCCACTCGTTACTGATTGCCAACCAGAGAATGAACCATTTATCCTGACTCTCTGTTTTCTGTTTGTCAGCCAATCGTCTATCTCTGCTAATATATTACCCCCAACCCCGTGAACTGTTATCTTGTGCAGTAACCTTTTGTGTGGTACCTTGTCAAATCTCTTCTGGAAGTCCAAATACATCACATCCACTGGTTCCCCTTTATCCACCCTGTTCATTACATCCTCAATGAATTCCAGCAAATTTGACAAACATGACTTCCCCTTCATAAATCCATGCTGACTTTGCCTGACCGAATTTTGCTTTTCCAAATGTCCTGTTACTGCTTCTTTAATAATGGACTCCAACATTTTCCCAATCACAGAAGTGTAGCCAATGCCATGGGAAATGCGGCAGCTAATTTGCACACAGCAAATTCCACAGTGAGCAGAAATATAAGTAGAATTACATTTAGATGAGTGTCCTAGAATGAGTGTTAGGTCATCTTGGAATTAGTTTTCGACAATCGCATGATGAACAATGAGAAGAAACAGTGCCAGAATGAGTCAATTAAATACAACATTATATAGAAAAATACTGAGAGATGGGCTTAGTGAAACAAGATAAGGAATTCAAGATTCAGAAGCCTTGAGGACTGGAGTAGATAAGAACTGGGGGCTGGAAATTTGCTGTGATAATGCCCTTCGCGAGGGTCGGCACAGGGGTGATAAAAGGTTTGTAGCCGGAAGCGCTGGCATTTGTGACGCTCGGCAAATTCAATGTGCCGGTACCGGTGGCGCTGAGGAGTATCGCCCGGGAGCATCGCACCCCTGGTACAACGCCCTCGGTATCGACCCGCTGAAAAAATTTATTTTGCACTGAACCCGTAGCGCCCCCTAGTGACCCCGCCAGCTGGTGTGCAGAGCTGTCCTGGCGACAGTGAGAGAAGATACGACTGCATGAAGTAAGTGTGATTGTTTTTTTTTTTTCCTTTTTGTTATTTAAGTTTATTTGGGGTGAGTGTATAGGGAATGTTTTTTGTGCTTTTGATACCGATTTCTTTTTTTGCAAGGAGGCCTCTCTTAGGGCGTGATGAACCCGGCTCTTCAGCAACGGGTTTCTCAGTTGCTCACCCGGCCTTGCGCCCTGAGATAAGTGTGGGTCGCTTCCCTTAGCGTTGCGCACCACTGTCAGGACTCAGCTGCTGAATTTTATGGCTGCCGACACAAACTTTTTCCCGGCGCTAAATTCAACCACCACCAGACATTAACGCCTTAAAAAAACGTCAACTGAATTTCCAGCCCTGGGGCTCCTAGTCCATCATTTTGTGGCAATACCAACCATGTGACATCTGCTGCATCGGTATGCGTGACTGTTGCAGACAAAGAAACAGGGCAAGTAGATGTGTACCAAGAAAGTTATAAATATGGAATGAAACCTTCTGTTGAGTGAACTCAGCTCTCGGAACAAATTGAATTGGTGATACTCCGAGCCGCCCATGGATTTCCTGCGGGTGAGTATATAAACACATAGCTTGCTTGGATTACTCGTGTGTCCTGTTCAATAAAATCTGTTAATTTGGTCGGATTCTTGGGTTTCGGACCTTTGTTCATTAGTGTGAATCACTTTGCAACACCTTTGCGACATCCTACCTCGGGTAACAAGTCTTACTGTCCCTCCGACACCCTGCTGCTTTCGGACTCTCGGCTCCTGTGCATTCCTTTTTCCTTCGCTCCACCATTCATGCCAAAGCGTTCAGCTGCCTTGGTTCTGCTCTCTGTGACTCCCTCCTTAAACTCCTCCACCTCTCACGACTTCTTTAAAAACCTTCCAAAAGCCAAGTTTTTGCACGCAATCATCGCTTCTAACTCTCTCCCTGGGCTGGCATTTTGTTCCTCTTACCATTATTCTGTAATATGCCTTGAAATCTTTGTATATTAATGGTGCTCTAATTCTGCCCCCTTGAGCATCCCTGATTCTAATCATTCAACCATCGGTAGCCGTGCCTTCTGCTGCCTGGGCCCCAAGCTCTGGAACTCCCTCCCTAAACCTCTCCGTCTCTCTACCTCTCTTTCCTCCTTCAAGACGCACCTTAAAACCTACCTCTTTGAACAAGGTTTTGGTCATCTGCGCTAATTTCCTCTTATGCGGTTCGGTGTCAAATTATTTTAATCTCATAATACTCCTGTGAAGCGCCTTGGGGCATTTCACTACGTTAAAGGTGCTATATAAATACAAGTTGTTGTTGTTGCTTTATAATGCCAGATGTTGTCACCTGCACATTTCTAAAAATTAGCAAGCTGTCTAAAATACGGCCTTATCTGTTCAAAGGCAATTAGGAAACAGCAGCAGCTCTGTTGCCTATTTAAAAGAGATGTTGGACAGAATTTATTTTTAAGATACACATTTGCTCTTACATACCAGACAGGACTGCTTAGTATCTTAACCAAAATTATGTTAGTTAATTGACTGGAGACATGTAAAAGCATCTACTTAAAATAAGTGCTAGGTTTTTAGACTCTTAATGAACTCAGAGTATTGATTTGGATAGGGTAGAAGTTAGCTTTGGAGATAACATAGATGCAATGTTGTGCAATATTTAGGATTTCTGAATCTAAAGATGAGACAGGCAGCGATGGCACCCTCCCAGTGGGAACCACAATGGCAGGGAATTTGGGCGACAACTCTATTGTTCAATCTTCACCCTGCACTCCCTGCTGAGAGAGCAGAATCATTCCTAAGGAATAATTGGCTTCTATTTTAAGACTCGTGCTTATCTTTGTGCACATAAACATTCCACATAGAATACTGCTCAGTCCAGCATGGGAAGAAATGCAAAATAAGAAAAAAAAAGGAAAGACTTGCATTTTTATAGCGACTTTCACAACCACCCGACGTCCCAAAACACTTTACAGCCAATTAGATATTTTTTGAAGTGTAGTCACGGTTGCAATATAGGGAATGCGGAAGCCAATCTGCACGCAGCAAGGTCCCACAAACAACTATCTAATAATGACCAGATTTTAGTAATGTTCATTGAGGGATAAATAGCGGGGAGAACTCCCTTGCTCTTCAAAAAGGCATCAAATTGACTTAATTTCTGTTTACGTGTAAAATAAGTTTTAATATTGTCATTCAAAACAGAAGCATCTTTAGCTAAAATGAGAAGGTCACTAAAATATTTATCGGCGGTTTTTAGTTAATGAGTGCCCTATTAATGATGTTTTTGCCTTGCTACATTCTGGGATGCCTTTTGTAAATGCCACAAGGGAAGAGTAATTTGTCACTGAGAAATTGCTTACAAACTTACAAGTGTAAGATTTTATGGTTCATTAATGCCAGTGCTCAAGCCAGTTGGTACAGTTTAATGCATCTTGTTAACTATGCAAGGTTACTGTGTGGTGTTAGAAATTCCTGTACATGGCTTTTTTAATGTGTTTGAAATGGTTAAAACATTTGTTAAAATAGCAGGCAGGGGAATTTTGTACTGTAATGTCTGTAAGCTTGTAATGTTTGTAGCTCCACACTGTTGATGTGGATGTAATGTGTACTGCAATTGCACAGTTAATAATTAAACAGAACTAGGCAGATTTCCGGAGGCTTCCAAGAGAGCTGCCTGCCATGTAGGAAGCTGTGTGCGCTTGTGCTCTGTGAATATATCAAATTTGGCGACGAGGATGGGATTTTTTGGATGATTTAAAGCTTAAATTTTGTTGGTGAAGGATTCAGCCAGCCGACAGAGAGATTTTGGAAGTTTCTGTGTTTGGAAAAAAGCTACAAAATCTGAGGTAAAATATAGCACACGGGGTGAACAGCTAGAGATTAAAATAGCAGGTGTAATCGGACATTTGGGGGAATATAGACACAACCAGGAATGTTTTAAAGCATATGTAGATCGGCTAGAAATGTATTTCACTGCAAATAACATAATCGAAGTTCTCGACAATGCAGTTAAGAACCGAGCTTTGTTGGAACGTAAGAGAGCGATCTTCTTATCGGAGGCAGGTACGGCATTATACAAAACCCTTGTAAATCTGCTTGTGCCTGACGAGTCAAAGGACACAATGCTTAAAGAGATTTTAATGAAGCTGGAGCAGCACTATAACCCCAAACCGTTAGAAATTGCTGAAAGCTATCGTTTCGGGATTCGGAATCAAAAGGCTGATACAAATATCAGTGATTACATCGTAGCATTAAAAAAGCTATTGATGCACTGTAATTTTGGAAACTTTCAAAACCGAGCATTACGGGATCGTTTTCTTTGTGGGGTGAAAAATTATGCGATCAGAAGGAAATTATTGACAATGGATGACTTGACTTTTGAGATTGCTTGTCAGACAGCGAGGTTGATGGGCATGGCCGAACAATATTCCCAAGAATTAAATAATAATTATGGTCGTCATTCAACTGAGGTAAATCAATTGCAGGTTCAAGGTAAAAGACGGTGGGGGCCCAAAGTTTCAGAAACTGGAAATTCTAACAGAGCGTCAAAGTCGTGCTATAGGTGCTGGGACAACATATTGCTCAAAGTTGTCCATACGTGAAGGCAGAGTGTTTCTTCTACAGGAAGATTGGGCATCTTGCGAAGGCATGCCGACTGAAGGGTAAACCAGCTTCCAAACCTATGAGTCCAGCGTTCAAAGCTATGAGTAGAAATCTCAAGAGACTACATAGCATGGAAGAACAACAACAGGACGAGGAGATGTTAGAGTTACACGTCATCAGGAGCACGAGGTTAACGGACAGCGATTCGGAAAGCATCAAAATCCACATAGATGTTGCGGGATTCAAGATACCAATGGAAATCGACACGGGTGCATCTGTGAGTGTAGTACCGGAGTCGCTGTACCTCGACAAATTGCGTGATTTCCAAGTGGAGAAATCCAAGATAGAGCTGTGAGGCTACTCGGGAGAGAAAATTCCTGTGGTAGGTCGTATCACCGTACCGGTGAACTATAAAGATCAATTTCAGAACTTGCCTCCAGTAGTAGTGAAAGGAGACAAGCCTGGATTACTAGGAAGAAATTGGTTGAGCTCTCTGAAGCTGGATTGGAGTAAGATTTTCTGTGTGGAAGCAAGATTTTCATCAATGGATGAGGTTATCAAGAAGTATACGAAGGTGTTCTGCGAAACGGTCTAATCCAAGGCTTCAAGGCGAGTGTCAGGGTACAGAAGGACACTACATCGGTTTACTTCAAGCCACATTCCGTACCATATACACTCAAGGAGAAAGTTGAGCAAGAACTCAAAAGACGAGAGACTGAGAACATTATTTGCAAGATAGATCGATGTAATTGGACTACACCCAATGTTGTTGTACCTAAGTCTGATGGTAAGGTAAGATTGTGTGGTGATTATAAAGTAACCGTAAACCAGGTTCTAGAGGGTAATTTCCAAAATACATTGCCGAATATAGAAGATTTGTTCACAACACTGACAGGTGGTCAGATCCTCTCAAAGCTGGATCTTACGAATGCCTACTTACAGCTTGAACTAGATGAGGAGTTCAAGTCATGTTTGACTATAAATACTCATCTAGGCCTCTGCAATTTAAAAGACTACTGTTTGGAGTGTCTTCCACCCCTGCCATATTTCAAGGGGTGATGAACCAGATTTTGCAAGGTATTGAAGGGGTAGTATGTTAGTTGGATGACATACTAATTTCAGCACCAAATAGGTAAATTCAAAATAACATATTGAATGAAGTCCTCAAACGGCTAGAGAAGCACATTGTACGAGTGTCTGCTCGTAAGTGTGAGTTATTTAAAAACTCAATGGAGTACTTAGGGTGCAGAATAGACAAAGATGGTTTACATCCAACCATGGAAAAATTGGATGCAATCAGAAATGCACCCACTCCCAGGAATGTCACTGAACTTCGTTCATTCTTGGGTCTTTTGAACTATTGTGGGAAGTTCCTACCAAATTTGGGTACAGTATTATATCCACTGAATGAACTTTTGAAAAAACAGGTCCATTGGAAGTGGTCAAAAGAATGCGATATAGCATTCAAGGAGTGTAAAAGAAAATTGGTGGAGAGCACCATGTTAATTCACTATAATATATCTAAGGAGATTAAGCTAGCATGTGATGCCTCTCCGTATGGAGTTGGGGCAGTAATCACTCATGTATCACGTAGTGGGGAGGAGAGACCAATTGCTTTTGCTTCACGCACTCTCAGTGCCAGTGAGAGTAATTATGCGCAAATTGAAAGGGAAGCTTTGGCATTAATTTTTGCATTCAAGAAGTTTCACAAATACTTGTATGGTCGTAAGTTTACCATCGTTACGGACCATATGCTCCTAACAGCAATCCTCCATCCAAAGTCCCCAATTCCAACATTAGCTGCAGCCCGAATGTCGAGATGGGCTTTGATTTTGTCAGCATATACATATGATATTGAATACAGACAATCAGCTGATCACAGTAATGCTGATGCAATGTCTAAATTGCCTTCCCCATCACAAATTACACCCGATAGGAACGAGGTGTTTTATTTTTCATACATTGATGAACTGCCAGTCACAGCTGAAGAGATTGGTAGAGCAGCCAAAAGTGACCCAGTGATGTCAAAGGTGTATGAGTATATTGCAAATGGATGGCCAAACCAGGTAACAGACAAAGATATACATCCATTCTTCATTCATAGGAATGAATTATCAGTCGATAAAGATTGTATCATCTGGGGTGCAAGAGTGGTTATACCAAATAAATTCAGGTCCAAATTACTAGGAGACCTCCAAGACCAGCACCTGGGAATGTGCTTGACCAAGAGTTTTGCACGCAGTTATTTATGTTGGCCAGGTCTTGATAAAGATATAGAGTACATCGTGAGTCAGTGTACGACATGTCAATCGGTAAGCAAGCAACCACCACCAGTACCATTACAGCCATGGAAATGGCCTCCCAGGGTGTGGCAAAGGCTACATATTAATTTTGCTGAGTTAGAAGGACAACAATTGTTCATTGTGATTGATAGCCATTCGAAGTGGGTTGAGGTGTTTCCAATGTGGAAGATAACAACAAGTAAAACATTGGACATTTTGCGAAAATTATTTTCTTCATTTGGCCTCACTGAAGAAATTGTTGCAGATAATGGACCACAATTTCGTTCAGAAGAATTTGCACAATTCACGAGCAAAAATGGTGTGAAACATACCACGGTTCCACTATACCATCCTGCTTCGAATGGTGCAGCAGAGCGCAGTTTACAACTTGTAAAACGTGCCCTCATAAAACAAATGTTCAATCCAAATCCAAGGATACAACAGTTGTCATTGGATCACAAATTAGCTAATTTTTTGATTACATATCGAAATACTCCTCATACAACTACCGGTAGAACATCAGCAATGTTGTTTCTCAAACGACAGCCACAAAGCAGATTCTCGTTGTTAAAGCCAAACTTGGCACAGTCAATAGAAGAGATACAATTAAGACAGAAAGAGAATCATGATAAAGGTAGAGTAAAAGAGAGAAGTGTGAAATTAAACCAGAAGGTGAGAGTGAAGAACCATCACCATAAATGGTTAAAGTGGTTACCAGGAAGAGTGCTGAAGATATGTGGTCCTCGCACATATTTGGTAAAGATGTTTGATAATGGACAGGTTAGGTGTGTTCATGTTGATCATATTTTACCTGCAGACATTGAAGGAGTTGAAGGTGGGAATGATTCAATTATTTCTGACTCATCAGATAGTTTTGATACACCAGTAGCAAATCCTAAATCCAATGTACTGGAAACAAATCTAGGAGAGAATCAGAATGAATGTCTGAGTCTGAGTCAGAAAAACAAAGAGCCTGAAGTTGGAGTAAGTTCAAATGAAAATCAAGGAAATTCCGTGGAGGAAAACGTTCCTCAGGATGAGCCTCGAGTGAGCTTAGATTCAACACCATGTTGGAAGGTTCTGTTCAAGAGTGAAGGTATCCTCTTTGAAACAGAAAACAAGTGATAAAGTTAAATTTGTAAATATGGAAAAAAATAAGTTTATATGCTGTGTTATGTATAAACATGAAAGTTATGTATGATGTTTGTTATAATAACTTCTTCATTAAGGAGGGAGAAGTGTAATGTCTGTAAGCTTGTAATGTTTGTAACTCCACACTATGGATGTGGACGTATTGTGTACTGCAATTGCACAGTTAATAATTAAACAGAACCAGGCAGATTTCCGGAGGATTCCGAGAGAGCTGCCTGCCATGTAGGAAGCTGTGTGTGCTTGTGCTCTGTGAATATATCACATATACAAACACATTAATACTTTGGTAATAATATCAAACAGCATGATTTCAATCCCATACACACTTGCATCCCAATGGCAAAGTGGATAAATGCACCACAAGGTGCCTTATTGAGTCATGTGAATGAGAACTTCAGAACATAAGAATTAGGAGCAGGAGTAGGCCATATGGCTCCTTGAGCCTGCTCCACCATTGAATAAGATCATGGCTGATCTTCGATCTCAACTGCACTTTCCTATCTGACCTCCATATCGCTGGATTACCCTAGATTCCAAAAATTTATATACCTTAGCCTTGAATATAATCAACCATTCAAAACTACGATCTTCGTAGAGGCAGTGCAATGAAGGTTCACTAGATTCCTGGGATGTGAGGGTTGTCCTATGAGGAGAGATTGAGTAGATTGGGCCTATACTCCCTGGGATTTAGAAGAATGAGAGGTGCAGAGAATTCCAAAGGTTCACAATCCTCTGAGTGAAGGAATTCCTCCTCATCTCTGTCTAAAATGGCCGACCCCTTATCCTGAGACTATGCCCCTATATCTAGATTCTCCAGTCAGGAGAATCAACCTCTCAGTGTATACCCTGTCAATCCACCTCAGATTCTTATATGTTTCAATGAGATCACCTCTCATTCTTGTAAACTACAGAAATTATTGACCCCATTTATTTAATCTCTCCTTATAGGACAATCTTCTCATCCCAGGGATCAATCTAGTGAACCTTCATTGCACCGCCTCTAAGGAGGTATAGCGTTCCTAAGAAAAGGAGACCAAACCTGTGCACAGAACTCAAGATGTGGTCCCACCAAAGCCCTGATCTGACAGATGGCACCCGTGGAGACTTGAAAGGAGTCAGCTACACAGAAGCACATAAGAACATACGAAATAGGAGCAGGAGTAAGCCATTTGGCCCCTCGAGCCTGCACCGCCATTCAATAAGATCATGACTGATCTGATCATGGACTCAGCTCCACTTCCCTGCCTGCTCCCCATAACCCTTTATTCCCTTATCACTCAAAAATCTGTCTATCTCCGCCTTAAATATATTCAATGACCCAGCCTCCACAGCTCTCTGCGACAGAGAATTCCATAAATTTACAACCCTCTGAGAGAAGAAATTTCTCCTCATCTCAGGTTTAAATGGCCAGCCCATTATTCTAAGACTATGTCCCCTAGTTTTAGTTTCCCCGATGAGTGGTGTAAAAGGGGAGGCATTAAATTACTTGTCCATTATATACCACACCTGATTTTTTTTTTCCGCTGAAGTCAATGACAGGGAAAAGCGAGTGTGGTGCCTAATGAACGGCCAATTCAATATCACCCATTTAACACCTTCGGCCAAAGCTAACGTTACCACCAATTGCACAAAATGCTACTTTGCCAGCTGTAGCCGTAATTCTACTCCCTGAAGAGAGGTGAGAGAGACAGCAGGAGTTGAGAACACACTGGAGGTGAGCAGCTAGGGAAAAGCCTCATTCATGGAAGGGACTGCAGAAGTCAGCCATGTGAGATCGGGCATCTAATGGAAGAGCAATGTATAAAGAGTTTTCAACTTAACAGAGAAACCCTGGCTTCAGATTTATAAGCATCATCGGTGACTCCAGCTATTCTTTTCTGCAGGGACTTGAGCACAAAAAATCTAGGCTGACACTCCAGTGCAGTACTGAGGGAGCGCTGCACTATCGGAGCTGATGTTAAACCGAGGCCCTGTCTGCTCTCTCAGGTGGATGTAAAAGATGCCGTGGCACTATTTCGAAGACGAGCAGGGGAGTTATCCCCGGTGTCCTGGCCAATATTTATCCCTCAATCAACATAACAATCTCCAAATCCCATGGGGCCGATTTTGATGAACTTACCGCCCACGGCCGCCGACTGCCGCTGACTGCCGCCAACATTCCTCTGTTCGAACCGCCCAGTGCCACTTTCGATGTGGCCTGGAGCGGGCGGGAGGGGAAAGCCGCTGGGAAGCGTCCGCCGACATCAGCGGACAGCCGATGCGCGTAAGCAGAATCCCGCCCGCCGAGATGCCAGATTGGTGTGGGCGGGAGTCGGTGGCAGGGAGGTGGTGGACCATTGTGTGGAGGCCGCTCTGTCCTGAATGGGTGAGTATGAAGATCCTGTAAAAAAGGTAAGTGGAATGTTTTTAGAAGATAAGAACATAAGAATTAGGAACAGGAGTAAGCCATCTAGCCCCTCTAGCCTGCTCCGCCATTCAATAAGATCATGGCTGATCTGGCCGTGGACTCAGCTCCACTTACCCGCCCTCTCCCCATAACCTTTAATTCCCTTATTGGTTAAAAATCTATCTATCTGTGACTTGAATACATTCAATGAGCTAGCCTCAACTGCTTCCTTGGGCAGAGAATTCCACAGATTCACAACCCTCTGGGAGAAGAAATTCCTTCTCAACTCGGTTTTAAATTGGCTCCCCTGTATTTTGAGGCTGTGCCCCCTAGTTCTAGTCTCCCCGACCAGTGAAAACACACTCTCTGCCTCTATCTTGTCTATCCCTTTCATTATTTTAAATGTTTCTATAAGATCACCCCTCATCCTTCTGAACTCCAATGAGTAAAGACCCAGTCTACTCAATCTATCATCATAAGGTAACCCCCTCATCTCCGGAATCAGCCTAGTGAATCGTCTCTGTACCCCCTCCAAAGCCAGTATATCCTTCCTTAAGTAAGGTGACCGAAACTGCACGCAGTACTCCAGGTGCGGCCTTACCAATACCCTATACAGTTGCAGCAGGACCTCCCTGCTTTTGTACTCCATGCCTCTCACAATGAAGGCCAACATTCCATTCGTCTTCCTGATTACCTGCTGCACCTGCAAACTAACTTTTTGGGATTCATGCACAAGGATCAGGAGTGTGGGACTGAAGTGCAGCCAGAATTTCAGGAGCAGCCCCTTGAGATAACAAAACAGGGGCTGCAACCTCGTGCACTCAATAAAAACATGGAACACGGACTCTTCCAGACCGCAGAAATTGCATGCGGCCTGGGAGCCCGTGAACCGGCTTAAAAAATTTATTGCATGGCACTGCTCCGTGCACCACCCTCCAGGCCAAGTCCCCGATAAATAGTGGGAGGACCCCCCGCGTAGAGTGCCCTCCATCGGGGACCCCCGCCTCCTCCGGACGGCAAGATGGTATGCCATGGCGTGTCCGGACGTCAGGCGAGGATGGCAAAGTTGAGAGTGTGCAGGAGCAGCCCGTACAGGAAACCCCTCCGCGCGGAACTGAAAGGCACGGAGGGGATTTCCCCGAGGCGGCTCAAGTTGTGAGGCGCCGGCCCCCGAGGGAGGTTCCGGGGTTTGGCGCCGATGAGGAATTCCGTCCGGAATCGGGCACCCTGTGCGGAGGGGAGCGGGTAGGTCCGAGGGCCTCCTCGTAGGACTGCTCCTGGGCACGGCCAAGGGTGCCATCAGCCAGTCCAGGCAGCGGGCGGTCGAGGGGGTCGTTCAGCCAGACTGCCTGCCTCTCTTCCGCGCCTACATCCGGTCCAGGGTGTCCCTGGAGATGGAGCACGCGGTGTCCACCGGTACGCTCGCGGCCTTCCGCAAGAGGTGGGCACCGGAGGGACTGGAGTGCATCATCACGCCCGGCAACCAAATTTTAAGTTAATTTTATGTTTTTAAGTTAATTTGTTTTAATTGCCTGTGCTTTTAGTGCCCCCCTCCCCTTTTATAGGGGGCACTTGGAGGAAAAAAAAGGGGAAAAAAAGCCTTGTAAATGGTTGGTGTTTCCCCCAGATCGGTGGGGGGGGGCACGGTTTAATGTTTTTTGTTTACTCCCAAAAAGAGTTTCATGCACAAGGACCCCCAGGTCCCTCTGCACCTCAGCATGTTGTAATTTCTCCCCGTTCAAATAATATTCCCTTTTACTGTTTTAAAAAAAAAAATTATTTCTTTACAGGTACTTACCTGGATGCGGTGCCCTGAAGGTCCTCAAATGTTTTTTTTTGTTGATGATTTTTTTTTTTTCAGGTCTTCGACCCTCCGTGGGCCCAACTCCATCCTCAGCGATACTTGGGCGGCAAGAGCCTCTGCCGCCGAGAATGAGACCTCCCGCCGGCTGCCGCCCGGATTGGCGGCATACATCATTGATTTGCTGCCCTTGGAGGGACCTCGGTGATGAATATCCTGCCCAAAGTACCGTCTGGTACCTCGGCGGCCATCGGCGGCACTTTGGGTGGCACTTTGGGCGGGCGGAGGACCTTGACCAAATTCGGCCCCCATGACTTTCATTCATACTGCACCAAAAGTAACTTAGCATGAAATAAATGAGGTGTGCCTGTTGCCAGTGTCAGTTGATACTGATGGAGGTGCTTTACTTTGAAGCCTGCAGTCTGAAGAAAAATCTCAAGAGCGATTGCTGGCATTTCAGAAGAATCTTTGTCGTGTTTTTTTCTTTTGGCCTTGCACCTGGATAGAGCTATATTGCCTCAGGTAGATTGAGTCCTCCGAGTCCCATGCAGCTATTTCTGCCTAACCCTAGAGTGAGACATTCATCATCTTCCACCGTTCCTTCGCTGTCGCTGGGTCCAAATGCTGGAAGGCCCTCTCGAACAGCACTGTGGGAGCACCTTCACCACACGGACTGCCGCGGTTCAAGAAGATGTCGCACCGCCACCATCTCAAGGGCAACTAAGGATGGACAACAAATGCCGGCCTTGCCAGCGATGCCAATATCCCAAGAAGGAATAAAAATTTTCACGCACAGCACCAGTGGATCCGCCTCTTATTTTTTACATGCCAAGCAGTTTTAGTTTCCATCGACTTCAACAGAAACCAAAATCGAAAGATGTAAAATGTACAGCCGTCACCATTCCACTGTGTCCACTGCTGGCTGGTCTACTGTTACATTACATAAGAACATATGAACATAAGAAATAGAAGCAGGGGAAGGCCATATGGCCCCTCGAACCTGCTCCGCCATTTAATATGATCATGGCTGATCCGATCATGGACTCAGGTCCACTTCCTCGCCTGTTCTCAATAACCCCTTATCCCCTTATCGCTTAAGAAACTGTCTATTTCTGTCATAAATTTATTCAATGTCCCAGCTTCCACAGCTCTCTGAGACAGCAAATTCCACAGATCCACAACTCTCTGAGAGAAGAAATTTCTCCTCATCTCAGTTTTCAATGGGCGGCCCCTTATTCTAAGATCATGCCCTCTAGTTCTAGTCTCCCCCATCAGTGGAAACATCCTCTCTGCATCCACCTCGTCAAGCCCCCTCATAATCTTATACGTTTCGATAAGATCACCTCTCATTCTTCTGAATTTCAATGAGTTGAGGCCCAACCTACCCAACCTTCCCTCATAAGTCAACCCCCCTCATCTCTGGAATCAACCTCGTGAACCTTCTCTGAACTGCCTCCAAAGCAAGTATATCCTTTTGTAAATATGGAAACCAAATTATGATCCTGAAAGATATGAGAAACAGCGACCTCTATCCCAGTCCCCAGGGTCTGAGAGCCAGTTTGAAGGGCACTGTTGAACCTGTACCCCCTACTGTCAGCTGTGGCTCAATCTGCGCTTCCATGGACAGGAGGCAACCATTGGCTGCATGCCACTTCTTAACTGGGCGTCTGACAAGCATTCCAGTAGTATCTGCAATGATGTTCCCACAAATGAGTGCTATAGACTGAAAATTCAAAGTTGTCAGTGCTGCCGATCCATGTGGACTGACCTCCGAGCTCGTGCTCCATTCCTCAAACATCCTTCTCCCCAGGCGCCTTCTGGTTCCATGACTCCAAGGTCAGGGATTGTTCTGCTGACCCATTCCCCAGACACCGTCGTGCTTTTTCAGGTCCCAAATCCCATTAACACAATCTAATACCCTTCAGGTGTAAGTATCTGAATACTTGCATGTGACTGTGAAAGTAAGTAAGATTGGGGGAGAGGGACATTGTGGCAGAGCAACAAATGGGCTAAATCCTCATCATCCTCCTTATTCTCATCATCCTCCTCCTCACACTCCTCATCCTCATCCTGATCACCCTCCTCCTCTTCCCACTCTTTATCCTCCTCCTCCCGCTCCTCATCCTTATCCTGATCACCCTCCTCCCACTCCTCATCCTGATCACCCTCCTTCTCTTTCCACTCTTTATCCTCCTCCTCCCGCTCCTCATCCTTATCCTGATCACCCTCCTCCCACTCCTCATCCTGATCACCCTCCTTCTCTTTCCACTCCTTGTCCTCCTCCTCCTCCTCCTCCCCCTCCTCATCCTGATCACCTTCCTCCCACTTCTCATCCTAATCACCTTTATCATTGTCATCATAGTCCTCTTCTTATGATCATGACCATCTTCCTCCTCTTCTTTATCCTAGACATCCGCCACCCATCCCCCCCACCACCCCCTGCATTACCCCAAACCCCGCCCCACCGCCACCCCCTCACTACCCCACCCCTCCCCCCCAACCCCAAACTCCTCCCCTCCCCCTCTCCCCCACCCCATCCCCCCCACCACCCCCTGCATTACCCCAACCCCCCCCCCACCGCCAACCCCTCACTACCCCACCCCTCCCCCGCACCCCCCAAACTCCTCCCCTCCCCCTCTCCCCCACCGCCTCCCCCCCCTCCCCCGCCCCCGGTGTGATGGATCTGAAGGAACAAGTACATGATCTACGATTTGGGTTAAAAAAAAATCAGAGAGAAGGGCATGAAAGCTTCTGGTTGTCTGCTGCTTCACGGGTTGCCGTGGGGATCGTGCAGCTGTGCACCTAATAACCTTCCGCCAGCACTGTCCCACTGATCTTCCCGTTCTTCCACATCTGGAGTAACGTATTTCCACAGCAGCTCCATGGCCTGGTCCTCAGCTCTCTCATGCTGAGAATGTCCCCTTCTGAATCCTTGTCTTTACTGGCATTGTGAGCAAGTTTCTCCTGAAACAAGATTCAGGGAATTGGTGAGGATTAGAGGTTGTAGGGTATCTCCCAGATGACAGTGCAAAGCTAATATAAGGATCTGTTGGTATAGTCATGTAAAAGTAAAGGAAGGGGCTGTAAAGCTGTTCATGCAAGTAATTGCTGTTCAAGATGATGGTGATACATATAGTTAGATCCCGCCTTGATAACGATAAGAAGAGTAACTTGAGCAGCTCTTAATTTTAGCCTATGATCTCTTGGCGCCCAAGGAGGAAAGTGGACAGTGGCTGGTGTATTACCTTGCCTCTTTTCATCGGGTCATTGAGTTATTGCACTGATTTGTGGACCTGGAGGTGAGATAATTTACCTAAATCTGGAACCACGCAGACTTTCAGAGTTCACTCCTCTGCTATGGATAACATTTGGAGTCTTTGTGGAGTACCTTCTGTTATTCTAGCCATTTGTTTGGTCAAAAGACAAGTTTTCCATTGCAGCCTATTTACTGTGTTTGAATTGCCAGGCACAATTGGTTGTGTATATTGGATTTGATTCGCAGGTTTTAGCTTTGTGTACATCTTGGGACTTGAGACTCAAGGACCCGCATTGTACTCAGGCAGTGCACTTTATCTGACTCAGGTTGTAAGTCCCTGAGATTGGCTCCTGGGTTTGACATTTTACCTGCAAATTCTTAGGGGTCGAAATTCGTTATGGCTGTTTTTGAGACGGTGTCACCGCCTGAGTGCTGATTTTACCGCCGAGCATTAGGTACAGCCTCAAACTGCAAAATTCAGTTTTAGCGCTCAAAGATGAGAGAGCAGTGCTAAAAAGTGGCGTTGCACACTCACCCTCGGGTGGGAGCTCAGGAGGCCGACTGAATCTCGCAACAGGAGACTGCCGCCAGGGAAGAAAGAAACAAAACCTCAAACTTCCCCGACCCACACACACAAACACCCCCACTGTTACAACTAATGAAAAAAATGTAGAAATAAAGAAAGAAAAAAATCTTACCTTGCTCTCCGGCCGATTCCGCCCGAGTTCCGATGTTTGCTTTGCGCTTTTTCTCGGCTGTAAGAACGCCTGCCGGGAAGGCCGGCATTCAAACTAAATATCGCGACAGAGGCGCCAAGGAGGCGTTGCACGCTGGATGATGTCACCACGTGGGTGGCGTTGGATGGCGCAGCATTGCTTCTTGGCGCCTCTGCCAAAGAGTCGACTGAATTTCTGCGCAGGCGTGGACGGCGGGCACCATCGAAGGTCGGCCTTAGCCGCCCGTTCGCCACCTCCGGCCGGCGGTAACGGGTGGCGGTATCAAGCAAATTTCGGCCCCTTAAACTTCAAGTGTGCCAGTATAGGGATAATTTCTGCCTCATTGAACTCACTGGGGCCATTCTAAGCTTAATGGAAATGAAAATGGAGAGTGATGTACAAGAGGTGGCTGATCCAATATCGCCTGATTTACACTGTGACACAAAGTCAAAATTACCCCCATTGTCTTTATTCTCCAACCTAGTCAATAATGAATCCCCATAGCGTAAGTATTTTGTTGAAACATATTGCATTGGTTTTGTGGCTCATGTTTACATTATGTGCTACTTAAAGTTGAAGCTTCAAATTACATTTTAATTGCATAAGAACATAAGAAATAGGAGCAGGAGAAGGCCATACAGCCCCTTGAGCCTGCTCCGCCATTTAATAAGATCATGGCGGATCCGATCATGGATTCAGCTCCACTTCCCGCCCGCTCCCCAAAACCCTTGATTCCCTTATCATTCGAAAATCTGTCTATCTCCGCCTTAAATATATTCAATGACCCAGCTTCCACAGCTCTCTGGGGTAGAGATTTCCACAGATTCACGACCCTCTGAGAGAAGAAATTCCTCCTCATCTCCAGTTTAAATGGGCGACCGCTTAATCTGGAACTATGCCCCCTGGTTGTAGGTTCCCCAGTGAGGGGAAACATCCTCTGTGCATCTACCCTGTCAAGCCCCTTCAGAATTTTATACATGCACGCACAATTTTCTTACTGCATATCTATTGCATTTGTGCATGATTCAGTCATGTCAATGTTTCTCCTGTTTTATTTTAGTTTTAATATAAATTGTAAAATCCATTTTGAAAGGTGTGACGCGTCAAGATTTTCACAAACCACTTACTAAATGAATAGTTTAGTTCCACTCCAGCGGGAGGCTTGTTGACTGTGAGGTGGAGCGTGGCAGCAAGGAAGATTGAGAAGAGGGTTGGGGCGATGACGCAGCCCTGTTTGACCCCGGTCCGGATGTGGATTGGGTCTGTAAAGGATCCATTGGTAAGGATCACGGCCTGCATGTCGTCGTGGAGCAGAAGGATGGTGACGAACTTTTGGGGGCATCCGAAATGGAGGAGGACGCCCCATAGACCCTTGCAGTTGACAGTGTCAAAGGCCTTTGTAAGATCAAAGAAGACCATGTATAAGGGCTGGCGCTGCTCCCTGCATTTTTCTTGCAGCTGTCGTGCTGCAAAAATTATGTCCGTTGTGCCCCGTAGGGGACGAAATCCGCACTGTGACTCTGGGAGGAGCTCCTCAGCCACAGGGAGAAGACGGTTGTGGAGGACTCTAGCGACGACGACCGCTGGAGTGGAACTAAACCACAGAACCAGTGGGAACCTGTTCAACTTTTGGCATCTCCAGGCCAGGTCCAACACCAATCTAACCTCTGTCGTCGAGCTACAGTATGCGGATGACACCTGCGTCTGCGCACCTACAGAGGCTGAACTCCAGGACATAGTTGACGTATTAACTGAGGCGTACGAAAGCATGGGCCTTACGCTAAACATCCATAAGACAAAGGTCCTCCACCAGCCTGTCCTCGCCGCACAGCACTGTCCCCCAGTCATCAAGATCCATGGCGCGGCCCTGGACAACGTGAACCATTTCCCATATCTCGGGAGCCTCTTATCAACAAGAGTAGCAGAAGGACGGTGACGAACTTTTAGGGGCATCCGAAATAGAGGAGGCCGCTCCATAGACCCTCGCGGTTGACAGTGTCAAAGGCCTTTGTAAGATCAAAGAAGGCCATGTATAAGGGCTGGTGCTGTTCCCTGCATTTTTCCTGCAGGTGTCGCGCTGCAAAGATCATGTCCGTTGCACCCCGTAGGGAACGAAATCCACCCTGTGACTCCGGGAGGAGCTCCTCAGCAACAGGGAGAAGACCTCCAGTGCGCCAGTGCAGCCTTCGGCCGCCTGAGGAACAGAGTGTTCAAATCTGCCACCAAGCTCATGGTCTACAGGGCTGTAGTAATACCCGCCCTCCTGTATGGCTCAGACACATGGACCATGTACAGTAGACACCTCAAGTCGCTGGAGAAATATCACCAATGATGTCTCCGCAAGATCCTACAAATCCCTTGGGAGGACCGACGCACCAACATTAGCGTCCTCGACCAGGCCAACATCCCCAGCATTGAAGCACTGACCACACTGGATCAGCTCAGCTGGGCGGGCCACATTGTTCGCATGCCAGACACGAGACTCCCAAAGTAAGCGCTCCACTCGGAACTCCTTCACGGCAAACGAGCCAAAGGTGGACAGAGGAAACATTACATGGACACCCTCAAAACCTCCCTGATAAAGTGCAACATCTCCTCTGACACCTGGAAGTCCCTGGCCAAAGACCGCCCTAAGTGGAGGAAGTGCATCTGGGAGTGCGCTGAGCACCTCGTCTTATCGCCGAAAGCAGGCAGAAATCAAGTACAGGCAGCGGAAAGTGCGTGCGGCAAATCAGTCCCACCCACCCTTTCCCTCAACAACTATCTGTCCCACCTGTGACAGAGACTGTGGTTCTCGTATTGGATTGTACAGCCACCTAAGGACTCATTTTAAGAGTGGAAGCAAGTCTTCCTCGATTCCGAGGGACTACCTATGATGATGACGAAATGATTCTGCCACCTCCTCACAGCAATAAGGCCTAGCCAGTCCACATTGAGGTATAACACATTGCCGAACTAGCATTTTTCTTTCCTGCACGAGGAAGGCTATCACAAATTAAGGTTAATAGCATTTTCAGTGCCTGCTACAGGCAGTATTTTCCTGCACCAGTCTCCCAATATTGCGAGACAATAATATTTGTGCATGAGAATAGAAAGCAACAGTTGACTACTTATGAAATGAATTTTCTTTCACATAAATTTAGGGATTAAACCTGTCATAATGCCATCTGGCCAGCAATGAATTCGTACCTTAGAGCCCAAATTTGTCATGCCGTAGATATCAATGGATGGAATGATATTTTGAATGGCACATTGCTGTTTATCCTTAAGCCATGGATATGGAAATTTAGAAACATCAAGAAAACAGAAAGAATACATAAGCAAGGGAAACAGTGATAAGTAGATTTCAGATTTTTGAAGTATTACTTCAACCATTTCTGATGATGTTATTCTCTTACAGCCACAAGCTATATAATTTGAGTTTTTAATAGGCACAAACAGAGGTCTTCTCTCATTTTCTCCACTTTGCATCTGAAAGAGCAATGCTGCAGTGCTGTGTACAGTTGTGGTCTCCTTACCTAAGGCAAGATATACTTGCCTGAGAGGGAGTGCAACGAAGGTTCACCAGACTGGTTCCTGGGATGAGGGGATTGCCTATTAGGAGAGATTGAGAATATTCCATAGAGTTTAGCAGAATGAGAGGTGATCTAATTTAAATGTATAGAATTCTTACAGGGCTTGACAGGGTTAAGGCTGAGAAAATGTTTCTCCTGGCCGGGAAGTCTAGAACCAAGGGTCACAGTCTCAGAATAAGGGATCGGCCATTTAGGACTGAGATGAGGAGAAATTTCTTCACTCAGAGGGTTGTGAATCTTTGGAATTCTCTACCCTAGAGGGCTGTGGATGGTCAGTCGTTGAGTATATTTACATTTTTGGGAACTAAGGCAATCATGGGATATGGGGGTAGTGCGGGAAGGTGGAGCTGAGGTCGAAGATCAGCCATGATCTCATTGAATGGTGGAGCAGGCTCGAAGGGCCGAATGGCCTACCCCTGCTCCCATTTCTAATATTCTTATGTCCTTATGCTCATATATAATATATATAATAGAGGAAGGTTTTAATATATTACAGCAGAATTTACTTGGAATGTGATTATAATGTGAATTTTACTATCTGCAGTGAGGAGCAAAATGCCTTCAAAAAGACAACCCCAGCCAGCCCTTCAAAAATAACTCAAAAACGAGAGTGTTTCATTGAAAAAATAGATCTGCCCTGAATCAACATGTTGAGTTTGATTCTGAAAATGATAGCCATTGTACCACCATTAAGATACATCTTCCAGTTACCGATAGTGACAGAGAAGTTTTAGAGTGGGAGAAGGCATGTTTACCAATAACATTCCTTAGTTGTCTCTGGTGCTGCGAGCACAATAAAGGGGTGTCAATAGTTCCTTCACAGATAGCAGGTTAGGGGCTTTGTCATACCATAGACACAACAAATGTGCAGGATCAGACGAGTAGGCAATATGATGCCAGGACTGGAGGAAAGGTTGGAGAGGCTGGGGTAGTTTTCTTTGGAACAGAGGAGGCTAAGGGGAGACCTAGTTGAGGTGTGTAAAATTATGAGGGGCCTAGATAGAGTGGATAGGAAGGACTTATTTCCCTTAGCAGGGGGGTTCAATAACCAGGGGGCATAGATTTAAAGTAATTGGTAGAAGGATTAGAGGGGAGTTGAGGAGAAATTCTTTCACCCAGAGGGCGGAGGGGGTCTGGAACTCACTGCCTGAAAGGGTGGTAGAGGCAGAAACCCTCACCACATTTTAAAAATTCTTGGATGCGCACTCGAAGTGTCGTAACCTACAGGGCTACGGACCAAGAGCTGGAAAATGGGATTAGGCTGGATAGCTCTTTTTTTGGCCGGCACAGACACGACTGACAAAATCTTTCCCCTGGCCTCCATCTGTGCTGTAAATTTCTACAATTCGATGAAGGACATGTGGAAGAATGCGGTGAAACAGCATGCAAATGTAACAACCAGGCACTCATCAATACACACAGGCCAATAAACTTCTGCCAACTTCAAAAGTAGTTGAGGACTGAGAATCATACTTGCACTATTAATAACAGACTGTCCAAGATTAAGTGGAGCAATTGCAGAATGAATACATTAGCTTCCTGTGTTGTTGGGTACCCTGTGGTGATAGGTAGTCCAGAACCACGGGAGCAGTTTCTGATATTTATCGCAGGCTCACACCATCCTAAATGTGGCAGCAATTTACTCATAACTGTATTGCAGCAAATGTGTTGAAGAAATGTGTGACGAAAAACTATTACATGTGTTGGTGATGCAGAGAGGTACAAGCCACTCTGATAGAGGTGTAATATTATTTGCAAAAGTTGCTAAGATATAAATAACTTTGTTCTTTCTCCCCAAGACATCTTATTCCTAAATATTTACATAACAATATTTGTTTTTAGATGGCATCACCATTTTCCTCTTTTACTTAATTCATCCTCTTTCAATTCAGGAAGGTATAAGCATTTCTGTTCAGCAACATAATGGAACATGCAGCAAGCAACGATTCCTGGTAGTCTTGCTAGGCTGCACTGTAGAGTCATGTTAAATCTGTCTACTCACCTGAAATGAGACTTCAGTATGCCAATGGTCTGCCCCCTCACAATTCCTGCAATCCTATAGGACTCATTGGCTGCGAAAGTCAAGGTTGTAGCGCCGGCCTTTAAGGCTGGTTTTGTTGAAACAATGGTGGCCGGCTTGCTTCCGCCCACTTCCGGCACAGAGCGCGGTGGCTGCCATTTTGGGCAGGTCGGCTGCGTTGTTGTTGCCTCCGTTCACCTCCCCCACGTAAGTTTGCGGATTTTGATGTCAATCAACGTGCAACGCCTGAATTGACGTACGACTGTGATTTTGGAAGTTGTTGAAATCCATACCGCCCGCTGCTAACCGCGCATGGAAGAACTTGAGTGCATGAGTTGTACAGAGATGCTGTCAGTGCTTCTGAAAGGGGCACATACATCTTTCAGGTAAGTTTCGTTTTCAGATTTTGGAGATTGTTTTTTTTTCCCATTTAATTGGAGTAGTGGCTTGGTGCAATACATTGTAAAAGTTGTTAAAGTGTGCAGTGAGAGCTGCTGGATGCTTGCATGGCTTTGGATGTTAAAGGAAGGCTTCTGAGAACATCACTTGCTCACTGTCCTGGGGGCTCCAGTTGCAGTCCTCCTTGGGCTGCAGCATGACATGGAGATGAAACAGAGGCAGCAAAAAGGAAAGGGGGAAGAGGAAAAAGCAGAAGAGGAGGAAGCAGAAGAAAGGATGCAACTCAGACAGCTTCTTTCTGACCAGGATATCTGGAATTGAATCATCCTCCGGCGGTACCAGTGAACACAACCCCAATTTTACATTTGTTCCAATGTTGAAATAAAAGCTACCACAAAGCAAACTATCCAATCCAACTTTATGCATATATGCATCCAATATTACATCAAGGAATCAAATAATAACCCTTGTGAATTCTTTGAGTGATTTGCATGTGCCTTTGCCCATTATCATCATTATCCATCATCACAGGCAGTCCCTCGAAATCGAGGAAGACTTGCTTCCACTCTAAAAGTGAGTTCTCAGGTGACTGAACTGTCCAATACGAGAATTACAGTCTCTGTCACAGGTGGGGCAGACAATGGTTGGAGGAAAGGGTGGGTGGGGAATCTGGTTTGCCACATGCTCCTTCTGCTGCCTGCGCTTGATTTCTGCATGCTCTCGGCGATGAGACTCGAGGTGCTCAGCGCCCTCCCTTCACTTAGGGCGGTCTTTGGCCAGGGACTCCCAGGTGTCGGTGGGGATGTTGCACTTAATCCTTTGCCCATGCTAGTGATGTCACCAGTGGCTGCAGCATGGCTGATGGAAGGCTGCTGACTTTCGGGGGGGAAACTGCAGATGGCCTTGCAGGGCGACCTCGAGGAGCTGGTGGCTGGGAGTTTGAAATCGAGTGACCGTGTTTCTTCTTTTTCTTCTTCTGTATGGTGTTCTGGTCTAGCCATACCTTTGAGACCATCCAAGCAGCAGGAAAACACCCAGGCCCTGAAACAGTGTCCTCAGGAGGACCAAGAAGATGCTCCCTATTATGTCTGTAATGTACTTATGAATGACTCCACGAGGCAATGTGTTGTACTCAAACTGTAGTGATCTTGGTCTTTTACTCGTAACTCCAGAGTGAGGCAGCCGCATGGTGGCTCCCCTTTTATACAGCCCCTGCCACCAGGGCAGAAAACCCCAGTCTCCACCATTGCATCCTCTAGTGGTGACAGCATAGTATATACACAATGTAAACTTTATTGATAGTACATCAGGTAAACAAGTCTCCATTTTATGCAACTATACAGTGACTACACAGAGAGCATATCTATAGTCTGCATATATAACACTCCCTAAACAACTCAGTTACAAAGAAAGATTGGAAAATGGTGGACTCTTCAATTTGAAAGGAGACAAGTGAGAGGAGACAATATAGAGTGGAATAGAATTGTGGAATAGAATTGGTTAATCTGGAACACTATTTCAAGTTAAGCTTCGACTGAACGACAAAAGGAAATAGTTAGAAATTCGTGAAAGGCAAGTTCAGGACTGATGTCAGGATGCACTTCCTCACACATGGAATAATTAGTGCTTTGAATGGTCTTACGGTTTTGGAACTGAATGCAAAAACTCTTGAATCAATCAATCTGCAGTGAGATGCTGTCAGCCTCATACGTCTTTTGAAAGGATGAGCTAGATGTGTCGAATCCACGCTTATCAGGCCAACATCCCCAGCATTGAAGCACTGGCCACACTTGACCAGCTCCATTGGGCAGGCCACATCGTCCACATGGTCGACACGAGACTCCCAAAGCAAGCGCTCTACTCGGATCTCCGTCATGGCAAGCGAGCCCCAAGAGGGCAGAGGAAACATTTCAAGGGCATCCTCAAAGCCTATTTGATAAAGTGCAACAACCCAATCAACACCTGGGAATCCCTGGCCCAAAACCAACCTAAGTGCAGGAAGAGCATCCGGGAGGGCGCTGAGCACGTTGAGTCTTGTCGCCGAGAGCATGCGTAAATCAAGCACAGACAGTGGAAGGAGCGTGCGGCAAATCAGGCTCCCCACCCACCCTTTCCTTCAACCACTATCTGTCCCACCTGTGACGGAGACTGTAATTCCCGTATTGGACTGTACAGCCACCTGAGAACTCACTTTTAGAGTGGAAGCAAGTCTTCCTCGATTTCGAGGGACAGCCTATGATGATGATGGATTACCTTTGTGAAGAGTACTAGATAGCATTCCCAAACCAAAGTGATCCAGGTTATGCTGCTTCAAGGTTTTATCCAATTTGGATACTTTTGGCTTAACGTTGTGAAACAGTCACCATGGAGATTCTCAAGTGACTAGGAAGTCACAACAAAGAAATGCCTTATTTTGTTTCCCATAACTTGTTCAGCATAACGTTACTTCTGATGCTGTAGTGATACCCGCCTTCCTGTATGGCTCAGAGACGTGGACCATATTCAGTCGACACCTCAAAACACTGGAGATATACCACCAACATATTTCCGCAAGATCCTGCAAATCCCCTGGGAGGATAGACGCACCAACGTCAGTGTTCTCGATCAGGCCAACAGGGACCGCCTATGATGATGACATCTGATCCATCAGATTACTATTGTTTTCACCTGTGCAGGTGAGTCTGTTCTGTCAGGTGTACAACTGAACCATCTTTTCCAGTTTGAGGTTTTAAAGAAGTAACAATTTGTTGTGAGGGTGTTTCCATGTTCATGATGGAGGTGCATCCAAATGGTTGAGAGTGTTGTTGTGAGGCAACATTTATTTGACCTTGGGAAACTATTCCAATGCCGCCTGGCTGGCTGCCTATATTCTACCCTACATAAACTAGAGGTGATCCAAAACTCGGCTGCCCGTGTCCTAACTCGCACCAAGTCCTGCTCATCCATCACCCCGGTGCTCGCTTACCTACATTGACTTTCGGTTAAGCAACGCCTCAATTTCAAGCTTCTCGTCCTTATTTTCAAATCCCTCCATGACCTCAGCCCACCCTATCTCTGTAATCTCCTCCAGCCTTACAACAACCCCCCCACCCCGGGCTCCTCTAATTCTGCCCTCTTGAACATCCCTGATTATAATCGCTCGACCATCGGTGGCTGTGCCTTCTGTTGCCTAGGCCCCAAGCGCAGGAGCTCCCTGCCTCAACCTCTCCGCCTCTTTATCTTTCTTCCCTCCTTCAACACGCCATGTTAATACAAGTTGTTGTTGTTGTTAGCAGTTTGGAAAAAAGTATGCGGTAGCATAGTGGTTATGTTACTTGACTAGAGGCCCAGACTAATGATCCAGGGACATGTGTTCAAATACTACCATAGCAGCTGGGGACTTTAAATTCAGTTAATTCAATAAAAAATTACATGTGACTACCACATTGAGATTAAAAACCCATCTGCTTCAACATGCCCTTTAGGGAGGTAAATCTGCAGTCCTTACCCAGTCTGGTCTATATGTTACCCGAGACCCACAGCAATGTGGTTAATTATTTACTGCCCTCTGGAATGGCCGAGGGAGTCACCCAGCTCAGCAAACGGCTACTGCAGCGGTTCAAGAAGATGGCTCACCATCTCTTTCTTAGGGGCAATCAGGGGCGGGCAATATCTCCTGTGAATGAATGAAAAAAAACAAATTTTTTGGATGAAAGAAAGAAAGAAAGACTTGCACTTATATACCGCGTTTCATGACTCAAAGCGCTTTACAGCCAATTAAGTACTTTTGGAGTGTAGACACTGTTGTTATGTGGGAAATGCAGCAACCAACTTGCACACAGTAAGCTCCCACAGACAGCAATGTGTTACAAACAGGCCAGTTGGCCCAATAGTCCCATGCTGGTATTTATGCGGCACACGAGCCTTCTCCTACTCTACCTCATCTAACTCTACTGTGGAAGTCTCAAAGACAGATTCAGATTGAGAGGACTCAAATTCTTATCTTTTGAACCCAACTCCAGGTTTAATTATCATCCTAACTGCATGTTGTATGCTGGAATATTGTGTTAAATTTCTAAACTATGATTCATTCCATTTAGATCACAACACAGTTGCAAGTGATGCCATTAGCAGATTCAAAAGTTCATTCTATTCATCTTGCCGTTGTTTGTTAGATGATTTCAGAATGAATGAATAGAATTGTGCTGCTAAGCTCCTCGGTGTCGAGATATATCAGTGCCCCTTAATTGCATTATGTTCTGTGGCACACTCATAGCAATCCATCATTCCCCACCGAAGGGTTTGCATTAGTGTAGTTTTTCTGCTATTTAAAATACGTGGTAGAATAATGTACAGATCATGATGCACCTTGCAATATCCATAGAAATATTTCATGATGCATGGTGTGGTTCAGAAGAATGAAAGCTGAAGCAGCTTTAGAAAATATTCCCCATGTTAAAAAAAAAATGATGGATTCAGTAGTTAGGTACTTGAATGTGATATCTGGAAAGAAAAACTAACAATTATGGCTATCTTTTTCTCTGTTATTTTGATGAATGAGTTGAGAATATAGAGCAAAGCACCTCATTTATATGCATGTCTAATCTTTTGTTAGTTGGCAAATGGAGGACAATAGACCCTAAACTGCGCACACAAACTATCATTTTACATTGGATTATTGCTGTTAAAACACTCGGAAAAAGTTCATCTCATTGAAAGAGGTGTAACTGGGTTTATAATGGTGTACTGACTACTGAACAACCTCTCTGGCCCTGAAAAACTAATTTTATATTGGTGGAATGTCAAATTTTTCCATGGTGATAAAAATGCCATAATTTGTAATATAACATATATTTTGTAAAGTTTGTTTCTGATAGTTCAGCTTCTACCTTAATCCCATGTGTATGTCGCAGTCTTTATTGCGCTCTCTGTAATATGATTAAAACGTGAAGGAAAATCAGTGGATTTTTGCAGTCTGTGAGAATTCATCAACGTGATTGGCTGCTTAGCCTGCTTGATGACATCACTGTTGCTAGACGCCAGAGATTCCCTTGAGTCGGGAAAGGTGAAATCCACGCCACAGAGACCGCTAGATCTCTGTGTGCAGCTTTCTTTGAGGTCGACGACAGGTGCTATCACTTCCCTGCTGACCATAGAATCCGGGCCATTATACTGAGGGAGCAGTACATTTATTCCTTTTGGACACTTGCACTTGGGGCATCTATTTATTCAAACTAGTTTGGGGACAGTTGCTAAAACACGACATTGACTCTGGTCCTTCAGTGGCCATGAAGTAGTCAGTGGTTTGCTAAATGTTCCTGACAGGTTACCAGGAGCAGTCTTCTCTGACCTTTACTGTAGAGCAACAGTGTCTCTAAGAAAGCTGACTGGGCCATCAGCTGTATTGCTAGTTTTAGAGCCCGAAATTCACCATCCCCGAAGCGACGGCTATCGCGGAGTTCGGACGGTCGATCGAAAAAATCGATGGGCCGCTGCGGTCGGGTACTTTTCCCTCCCCGAGCAATATTCAACTCGGTGCGGGGGGGGCGGGGGTTCCAGCGGTGTTCACTTCCGCCAGAAACGGCGTGATTAAGCCGCTGTAAAGGAAGGTGTCCAGCGGAGAGGGAAGCAGCATGCAGGCCGCTGGAAAGGGACTAGCACAGCGAAATTCACCGAGGAAAAGGTAGGACTTTTCCCGGCAGTGCCCCTGTGAGGTTTTCGATGAGGTGCTCGAACATGACACCCCTGGGGCCCTTTGGTAGGTAACATTTTTATTACATATTAGTGCTTTTATTTCATTTTGCAGCATGCATCCGCAGTATTTATTTTCTGATATAGTGTTAGTACTTATTCGTGTTTGTATTTCATTTTCCATAGTCCACAGTATGTAGCTTTTGATACAATTTTATTAATTGTTTTGGCTCCATTCAGCCTGCTGAGTGCTGCTCAGAGGTTTGCACATACCCCTGTACTTTTGTACAATTTTCAGGTCTGACTCTTTAGTGGAGTCCTGTGGGCTGCAGAGATCTGCTTGGCAGGGTACACCCTGAGGATGGGAGGTGTTGAGAGGAGTGTTGCAAGGTAGACACCTGCTCAGAAGCAGGGCGGCACGCAGGAGACAGCATCACTGTCAGCACCGTGCACACAGGCAGCGGGCAAGAGAGGCAGCAGCCATGATTCATTCATTCTGCGCCAGACCAGTGTGCCCGCTGCCTTCACCGGCCCCAATCGGGATTGCGGTTGGCTACTTGGGGACAAGGGATATCCCCTGTCCACTTGGCTGCTCACTCCTCTGCGGAACCCCAGGGCAGCGTCAGAGCATGCGTACAATGACGCTCATTGTGCCACCGGGTGCATCATCGAGCAGTGCATGGGCATCCTGAAGCAGAGGTTCCAGTGCCTGGACCGCTCTGGTGGCACCTTGCAGTACTCTCCTCAAAGGGTCTCCATAATCGTCATAGTCTGCTGCATGTTGCACAACCTGGCCATCATGAGGGGACAGCCGCTGGAGGTCAAGCCAGCAGTACCACCTGAAAAGGAGGAGGAGGAGGTGCAGGAGGAGGAGGAGGTGCAGGAGGAGGAGGAGGATCCCCATTACCCCAGAGCTAGGAGACATCGACCCATCGCCACACTGGAAGAGCCAGGTGCAGACTGGTCAGCACCCTCCTGGGAGGGTGCGTTCTCACATATATGGAGGTGCCTGACACTTCCCCTGCAATCTCCCTCCATGCATTATGTACTGGCGGTCTGTCAGGTCTCCCCACGTCAGGAAGCCGTATTCTTCTTCTGTCCACCAAACCGTCCATCAGTGTCTCCAACTCCATATCAGTGAATCTGTTGGCTCCTCTTGCACCTCTTACACCAGCCATCCTTCCAAACTCCTCCCCCCACCTCAGGGCCTTGCTGCAAAGACTTAAAAAGGCCAGGGAGCAGCTGGCTCATTAGAAACCCTTACTTCCATGCTGAATTTCTCAGAGGTGATAACGCTCAAATGAAGACAGCCACACCACTGAAAAATCCACTTTGGAAGGGTTCATTCGCGCTGGAACCCATTTGGTCACTGGAGCTGAATATGGGGTGGCCCAACCATGAAAAAATGTTGGCACTAATGGCCACAAAAAGGTGGGGGAGCACCTGCTTTCCTGCGATACTGAATTTTTGGCCCTTACTGCCTACACAGAATATTACTTGCAAGCAACACAAGCTCTGAATACAAACTGCACCATTTAAGGTATAGAAATATCTGCAGCATCGCTATTTATTAAAGATTAATGGCAAAGCTCTCATGGGTTGGTGTATTTTTGTTCAGCAAAGATAAGAGTAGATGAATAGGAATAATACTGGATTAGATCTATCCTGAGATACCAAGACATGGCTGGGGGCGGGGGGCCTCCTGCCAGCACAGAAGACACATGGGGGATGACTAGGTAAGGTTGTTTACATGGTTACTTGCCAGCAATGACTTTCAATTAACAACCATGCAGCAAGCAGTATTTTCCAGTAATTGCTCACGGTGTATTAAAATAGCCAGTCACTGTAATCACAGGATAACACTTTACTGAGCAGGAAATTAGCTTTGTGACTCCCTTTGATAGGTACGGTAGCATAGTAGTTATATTACTGGACTAGTAATCCTAGAAGCCTGGACTAATGTTCTGGTAGACAAGAGTTCAAATTCTATCATTGCAGCTGGGGAATTTAAATTCAGTTACTTAAATAAATCTGGAATTAAAAAAAAAAATTAGTATCCGTAATTGTGACCATAACATTACTGGATTATCAATAAAAAAACCCCACCAGGTTCACTAATTTCCTTTTGGGAAAGAAATTTGCCATCCTTACCAAGTCTGGCCTATATATGACTCCAGACCCATAGCAATGCGATTGATTCTTAACTGCCCTCTGAAATGGCCGAGCAAGTCACTCAGTTGTATCAGGTGACTCACCATCACCTTATTCGTTCATAGGATGTGGGCGTCGCTGGCGAGGCCAGCATTTATTGCCCATTCCTAATTGCCCTTGAAAAGATGGTGGTGAGCTGCCTTTTTGAACCGCTGCAGTCCGTGTGGTGAAGGTGCTCCCACAGTGCTGTTTGTGCTGTTAGGGAGGGTGTTCCAGGATTTTGACCCAGCGACGATGAAGGAACAGAGATATATTTCCAAGTCAAGGATGATGTGCGACTTGGAGGGGAACATGGAGATGGTGGTGTTCCCATGCACCGACTGCCCTGACTGTGTCAACTGTGGCTCAGTGGGAAGCCTACACGCACTTGAGTCAGAAGGTTGTGGGTTCAAGTTCCACTCCAGGAACTTGAGTACATAAATTTAGGCTGACACTCCAATGCAATGCTGAGGGAGTGAAGTACGGCACTGTTGGAGGTGCTGTCTTTCGGATGAGGTGTTAATCCGAGGCCCTGTCTGCCCTCTCAGGTGGACGTAAAAGATGCCATGGCAATATTTCGAAGAAGGGTAGGGGGGTTATCCCCAGTGTCCTGGACAATATTTATCTCTCAACCATCATAACATGAAAACAGATTATCTGGTCATTATCACACTGCCGTTGGTGGGAGCTTGCTGTGTGTAAAGTAGCTGCTGCGTTTCCCACATTACAGCAGTGACGACACTCCAAAAGTATTTCATTGGCTGTAAATCGCTTTGAGACGTCGGGTGGTCGTGAAAGGCGCTATATAAATGCAAGTCTTTCTGTCTAGGTGGTAGAGGTTGTGGGTTTGGGAGGTGCTGCCGAAGAACCATTGGCGACCTTCTCGAGGGCAGTTAGGGATGGGCAATAATGGGCGACGCCCACATCCTGTGAATGAATTACAAAAAAAAGTACTTGAGGCCAGGGCTCATCCAGCACTGTGGCTACAGGCTCAATTTTAATTACTTAGCTTATCCAACTGTTTATTGGTGGATAAATGGCTGTTAGGTGATTTTTTTTTTTGTTTTCAATGCCTAATTTCTCTTCAGTAATTGGATGAAGAGAGCACAGTTTCAATAGTGATAACATTTTGTTTATGTCCTTGCAGGGAATGAGAATAGTATTGAGAACATTATAGGGACATTGCCTTTAGTATCAGCCTTGGTTCAATGGTAGCACACACGCCTCTGAATCAGAAGCTGGTTCAAGACTCATTCCAGGGAGATAAGTATATAATGTCGGCTGACACTTCAATCTTTCAGATCGGATATTAAAGCAAAGCCCTGTCTGCCTTCTAGGTTAATGTAACAGCATTATCCAGAGAAGTATAGGGACGTTCTCCCAAAGTCCAAGCCAATGTTTGGTCTCCAACCAATAGCAAATCACTAAAAACAGATTATCTGTTCACCTATGACCTTGATGTGCTGAAATTTACCACTGTGCTTCCCTACGTTGCAACAGCAACTACACTTTAAAAGTACTTCATTGGCTGAGACGTGTCGAGGGACATTCTAAGATTGTGAAAGGAGATATATAAATACAACCCCCTTTTCCGGGTTGAAGATTGGAAAATAGCCTCTCACGTTGATGGAGTTTATCTCATGGCCTGAACAATGTGTGAGATATTTTACCAACTGGAAAGATTGTAATTGGTGATTCGAGGTGTCCCGCTGTGCATATAATTCAAATCATTTAATTCAGTCACACAAGCTATTACACTATATAAAGAAGTAAAATAATTAAAACCGGGAAATTAGGCTGTGTAATATTATACAGAATAAATTCTTCTATCGCTATTTTAATGTAGTCATCAGAGTAAACAGGTTAATGCCTCGTTAAAATAGAAGACAGAAGATTAATATGAACATGTCAAATGTTTGTACAATATTATCACACAAGGTAATTTCCCAGTTTTATATATTCCTTTGTTTAATATTATAGGAAGCTCAGACACATTAGGCCTGAATCCACACTCCCCACAAAGTGCATACAAAGTTCTGGATTTAGGTATGAGCAGCACATGCGCCTAAACCCGGCACTTGCGATTTATCAAAAATTCTTTTGACAGATCCACTGCATCCGAAACTAAAGGGCCTCCGCGGGCGGAGAGTCGGGCTATTTATCCAGCGAGTGTCCTTCAAATTCTTACGACTGAAAAAAGCAGGCGTAAGGCCTGCTTTCTTCAGCGTAAGATTTTTAAAGTACCGAAAAATACATTTATAAAAATAATTTAAACATTTAAAATCCTGTTAAATAAAGTAAGTTTATTGTTAGACCCTTTAAAGTATGTAAATTTATTTTTCAATAAAAAAAAGTAAATAATTAATTAAATTCCATTTTTATTAATTTGTAATATGTGATGTTTTAAAAAAAAGTTATTTTCAGTGTTTCTGTGTTTTTCGGGGTATTCCATATATACAAAGCTCATATAAGTATGAATGGGGATCCCCCTACTCTGATCCCATTGATGTGTATGAAACCCTTAAGCTCCTGGGATACATGTGCTCCTATGAAAGCCTTCACGTAGAGGGCCAGGACCGCAAGCCAAGAACCTCCGGGACCACGGGTACTTTCGCTAAAAATTTTCAGCTCGGAGGCATTCACCCACGGGAAGCCTCCGACCACAATTCCTGGGCCAATGTATTCTGCAACTAAGAAATTCTTCAACAATTTTCCATAGAGAAAAGAAGTGTTCAGAAATTGTACTGTAATTTTACCATAAATACAGGAATCAGTTTTCATGCTATTGATAACATTATTTAAATGCCCAGGATGGATGCTATGTAGTACAGTAAAATCAAATTAACGTTGGTTCAGCATTCAACTTAATGTGATTCTCTTTGCAATCTTTAATGATGGTTGGCGCACTGAGTTAACGTGTTAGCTGTGGCTCAATGCTTAGCACACTCACTTGTGAGTCAGAAAGTTGTGGATTCAAGTCCCACTCCAGAGAACTAAGCACAAAAATCTAGACTCACACTCCAGTGAAGTGCTGCCGGAGTGCCGTCTTTTGGATGAGACGTTAAACCAAGGCCCCATTTACTCTCTCAGGTGACCATAAAAATCCCGTGGAACTATTTTTGAAGAAGAGCAGGGGAATTAACCCCGATGTCCTGACTAATATTTATCCCTCAATCAACATAACAAAAACAGATTATCTGGTCATTATCACAGTGCTGTTTGTGGGATCTTGCTGTGCACAGATTGGCTGCCGTGATTCCAACATTACAACAGTGATGACACTCCAAAAATACTTCATTGGCTGTAAAGCGCTTTGAGATGTCCGGTGGTCATAAAAGGCACTATAGAAATGCAAGTCTTTCTTTTTAAAATTAGGGACAACTATTTTTAAACAGTAATATCTTACCTTGTCTCCCAGAATAACTCAAGCATTGATGGTTAACACATCAGCTGCTTATGTAGGGTAGAATCATTCTACCCTCCGTAAACTCGAGGTGATCCAAAACTCGTCAACCCGTGTCCTAACGCGCACCGGGTCCCGCTCACCCATCAGCCCCTGTGCTCGCTGACCTCCATTGGCTCCTGGTAAAGCAATGCATCGATTTCAAAATTCTCATCCTTGTTTACAAATCCCTCCATGGTCTCGCCTCTCCTTATCTCTGCAATCTCCTTCAGCCTCACAACCCCCTGAGATGTCTGCGGTCCTCTAATTCTGCCCTCTTGAGCATCCCTGATTATAATCGCTCAACCATTGCTGGCCGTGCCCTCTGTTGCCTAGGCCCCAAGCTCTGGACCTCCCTTCCTAAACCTCTCCATCTCTTTTTCGGCCTTTTGGTCACCTGCGCTAATTTCTTCTTATATGACGCGGTGTCAAATTTATTTGTTTTGTCTTATAAACACTGCTGTGAAGTGCCTTGGGATGTTTTGATATGTTAAAGGCGCTATATGAATACAAGTTGTTGTTGTTGTTCTAAGTATTACTGCTTCCAACTTCCAACTAATGTGCCGCCACCTACCCATATTATTGTCGACAAGCTATTCTCACTCACACCCACGTATCATCTGACTAAATTTTCCCGAGTACATCAATACGTTTTTGTTTTGCTCTTATTCTTCTGACCAACGGCTGTGCTGTTTGGCAGGAAGCTCAACGTGAGGCAAATTCCACCAGCCGACTTTTGTCAACTCCAGTATTTCACAAGAAGGCTGAGGAACGAGCTCGCGGCAAAGCTTGTAAATTCTGACAAAGAAGGGCAAAGCCAACCTTGTGTTGTACATAGCTTCCTCTCATCCTTTTCACTTCAGAACTAAGCACTCTCTGCTTTGAGACCTGCAAATGTCTGTACTTATGCTGCCTCAAAGCCATTTGAGCTGCTGAAAGAATTTCTTAACCTCTGAGGATGTGATGGCAATTAAGCAAATTTTAATGCGAAATTATATCGTTGGCCTTTATCCAGCTCTTCTGTCAGAGCTTTAGCATCCATGGGCTTGTTCATGTGGCAGCTAGTGTGCCTGAATAATTTTCAGACTACACAAATCTTAGTCCAAGTGTGACGGCGGCAGAGACCTGCCCATTGTAAGTTACCATCAAATGGTATCGCATCTGATTATATTTTTTAATTACATGCACATCTCAAGATACTATAATTATGTCCGCCCGCTCCACATAGGAACTAATTTACACCAAGAAGGAGATTATTAGTGCCGTGCCTTCAGCAGCAGTTTGAAGTAAATGTTGAATAAACGCTCTAAATGATGGACAGTGATGGGGGATTTCAAACATATATGAAAAACCAAAATTGCCACAAAATGCAATTTCATTTAAATATCGCCCCAAAAAAATCTGTGAATGTTCATTTAAAACGAATGGAATGTTTTTTTTAAATTATGAGGGGTCAAAATTCGGTTCCCTAACGCCGCCCATTACCGCCGAAGAGGGGCGGCTAACGGGAGGCTAAGTCCTTACCGTCGGCGACGCCCGGGTTCCTCGGCTCACGGTAAATTTAGTTGGGCGGTTGGGGGGGGGGCGGTAAAATGTACCATTGCACGCTCGGCCGTCACCCATGTGGTGATGTCATCGAGTGTTGCAATGCCCCCTTGCCACTGCCGTGGTGAGAACATAAGAACATAAGAAATAGGAGCAGGAGTAGGCCATATGACCCCTCGAGCCTACTCCGCCATTTAATACAATCATGGCTGATCCGATCATGGACTCAGGTCAACTTCCCTGTCTGCTCCCCATAACCCCTTATTCCCTTACCGGTTAAGTACGGTGAGTATGGTGGCCCTCCCGGCAGGCGTCCGTACAGCCCGGGAAAGGTTGTGGGACATCGGGGATCCCGGGGGCGGGGGGCGTCCAGGGATCAAGGTTAGTGTTTATGTTTATGGCCGTGAAATTCCGTTCGAGCTCTTCCCGCGGGCAAACGACAGAAAAAGCGAAAAAAAGGTGCGCACTTACCTGTTGCTGCTGCGCCCGTTGGAACTTCCGAGCCTCAGGCCTCTGGTGACTGCGCGTCGCAGCACGTGCACGTGGGCACGTGCGCAGGCCGGGAGCTGGAGACAGCAGCCAATCAGGTGTAGTATAGATTCTCATTCATCGTAATCGGAGTTCCGTAAGTCCTTCCCCCTCCGCCAAAACACCCAAAACACAATAAAAAATAGAAAATAAACTACATAGTTAGCTTTCATTTAAATTAAAGTTCTTATAAAAAAAATATTTTCCCGACTTTTCTTAAAGTTTTTTTAATTAAGCCTTAAAATAAACTTACCGTAGTGGGGAGGTTTTTTAAACATAAAATGTGTTTTTATAACTTTATTTTTAAATGTTTCTGTGTATTTTTAAACATTTGTGCCTGTAAAAGTAGGCTATTCGCCTGCTTATTCAGACACAAGATTTTAAAGGACATTTGCAGGGCAAGATATTTGTAAATATCGGAAATCTTGCCCTGCAAGTGTCCTCGCTCCCGATATGCGTGAGATCTGTCAAGCCAGAAACTTGACAGATCGGAAAAGCCGGTTTTCAGCGCATGCGCATTGTGCTCTGAAACTCGGCTTTTCCGATGCCTTCCCGGGTCCGTAGGAACTTCGTACGGGCCCGGGTCATCGGAATTTCAGGGCCAATGTCTCTCATCTCTGGGCGGCAAAACTGAACTTTGCCATTTGAGGCGGCACCTACCGCCTGGCGTTAAGATCGGCACTCAGCCGGTGTCACCGCCTCAAATGGCGGGACCGAATTTGGACCCTTTAATCGTTAAATATCAGATGGGGATCTGGTATATTACAGGCAGGATAGTCCACTTCTCTGCAATTTGCAGTCTGAAAGAACATGTTATTCTGTCAGGTCCCATGTTATTTATGTTGTCACAGAAATAAATTGGCTGCATCAGCAATAGTTAAACGCATGTTTCCATATATAATAGATTTTGGACGGGTGGCTCAGGATTAATAGCAGCGGTTTAATCCCTTGCTTCAAATAACTAAAAGCAAAACACTTGAGTTTCACTCACAGTTGATAATGACATCTAAATTCATCATTTGGATTACTACAAAAAAATCCACTCTCACCCATTCAATACTGAGTCTGCATTAGCCATGAGTATACCAATAACCTATGCTGTGGAATGCTACAGAATCTCAAGAGAGGATAATAATCCAACGGTAAGCATTAAAGCCCTGTGGATGCCATCTGGTGACACGTCATAGAACGGTTACAGCACGGAAGGAGGCCATTCGGCCCATCGAGCCCGTGACGGCTCTCTGCAAGAGCACATCAGCTATTCCCACTCCCCCGCCCTTTCTCTGTAGAACTACAAAAACAATTATCTCAGATACTTATCCAACTCCCCTCTGAAAGCAGTTATTGAATCTGCCTCCACCACCTTTCAGGCAGTGCATTCCAGATCCTAACCACTCGCTGTGTAAAAAGGCTTTTCCTCATGTCACCTTTGGTTCTTCTGTCAGTCACCTTAAATCTGTGTCCTCTGGTTCTCGATTCTTCCGCCAATGGGAACAGTTTCTCTCTATCTACTCTGTCCAGACCCCTCATGATTTTGAACACCTCTATCAACTCTCCTCTCAACCCTTTCTGCTCTAAGGAGAACAACCCCAACACCATGTTTGTCGCTCAAATATTAAGGCAGAAATTTCTACAAATCAGCATCTTAATTCACTGCCAGTGGTAAATTAAGACATCAGATCAGGAACTGATTGAAATTACTCAAATTTAGTGCCCCAACAAGGTACTTTGGCCGAAAAACCTGATATGGCTCAAAAACAGGCGGTGTCATGGCCCAGCGCTAATTGGCCGCACCCGTTCAAAGTGGTCCAGGCAGCACGCAAAATTCGTGCTGACTGCTCTTTTGCATGATTGTAGTGCTGATCTCTGTAGTTGCTGATTGGCTTACCGCTCAACAGGGGCCCAATAGCGAGTGCAGTCTAATGGCCAGTAATGTTTGGCCAAGTCTTTCTCCACAACTGAAAGGGGAGGTGCTTTGATGCAGCAGCACCTCATTGCCATTTGTAATGCATTTGCTTCATGGGTTCTTTGCTTAAGAATTCATAGCAACATCATCATCAGAGGGACTTGCTTCCACATGAGTTCACAAATGTTTCAATGAACGACCCGATATTCCAGTCCTGAACTCCAATCGAAGGGGTGGAAAATGTATGTGCATGGATTTTTTTAACATGTGGTGACCGTTGCACACCAGCCACCACACGAGCTTGACAGAGCTCGGCCTTTATCCAGTGGCAAGGGTAAACCAAGACGACTGGAGACCTGCTCTACCGCACAGACCTAATGCGCACACATATCGCAGTGTGGGCTGGTCATACTACAACTGGGCCCTCGGCTCGTCTGAGCCCCGTACCCTCATTTGCCGCACCTCCGCCACGACCTCTCACCGCTCCTCCACCGCAACTATTCACATCCACTCTCTCAATCACACCATTTGCAGTGGCTTCTCTACTTCCATGCTCTCAGTCATCAATATGGTCATCTTGATAACTTCCTTGGATCCCTCACCACTCATATCTCCCTACACCTTCCAATTTCATTTCCTTCTTCATCTGCCCTTGGAAAACAACTTTATCACACATTGCATCCAACAGCACTTTCAAACTCCCAACTGCCTTGTCTTGGTCCTCCATTTATCTCTGTAGCTATTGGATTACTCAACCATTCCCTCACCTCTACCTTTAATGGCCTTGAGTGGCTCACTCAGCCATTTCAGAGGGCTGTTAAGATTCAACCACATTGTTGTGGGTCTGGAGCCATATATAGGCCAGACCGGGTAAGGACGGCAGATTTCCTTCCTTAAAGGACATTAGTGAACCAGATGGGTTTTTATGACAATTTCATGGTCGCCATTATTTGATACTAGCTTTTTTTAAATTCCAGATTGATTGAACTGAATTTAAATTCCCCAGTTGCCGTAGTGAGATTTGAACTCAAGTCTCTGGATTACTAGTCCAATAACCGTACCACTATGCGAACGCTCCCCCAAAAGAGCTACAGGGCCAAACAATAACAGAGACAGCATACAACGCGAGTGAGGGAGTGGCATGGTGCTTGGATCTTCTCATAGATGGTCAAGTGGAGGTGTTGGTATGTGGGATGAGCGGAAGGAGGGTTGATCTGCTTAGCAGTGCAGCAGGGTTGGTAGGAGGAGGGAGGCAGGCTCAATGTTGTGTCCATCACCTGTTGGACACAGGAACAGATGCAGAACAGGATGCCAAACTTTTGAACAACCTGCCAAAAGTACTTCTACACAGCGGTGCCAATTGCCAGACAGACGATCTAAGCGTGCATGCCTCAAAGTGTAGCCTGTCAACCGGTTCCACATTTTCTGCCGCAAAATGCCAAGACCCAGTGAACCTTACAGCTCTTCACTTGCTTACTATGCATACCCATACCCCAACTGGGCACACGTTCAAGCTGTGATTTTCAATTGAAAGCCTTGGTACACTGACAGCTTCAAAGCCCTTCACCCATACAGTCATTGTAATACAACCCAGCTGCTTGATGCTTGGTCACTGACTGATCCGTAAGACAGACTGGAGGTTGTGCTATCGCTGTTTAATGTGCTCTTTCAGCTTACAACTGCCCGCATAACAGGGTGGTCCGTAATATAACAGGGCAGAGTCAAACGGGGGGCAGTTCAGAATCTATAAGCCCGCGACTTTCTTGGATGAAGCCATTTTGCACATTCTTGCACGTAAGGAGGAAGTGGGGGAAAGTGCAGCTTTAGGCCTCCTCCAGACCTAGCGATAACATTAACCCGCTCTTTTATGCTTTGTCCTCCTTCTCCCTCACTCCCACACAGGTAAACAACAAGCCACACAAACATTGGTGAACGTATCTAGCAAGCCAAGCTCTGTCTGAAAGTGTGTCAGTGGATTTGCAGGATCTTGCAGAGACATCGTTAGTGGTATTTATCCAGCGATTTGAGGTGTTTACTGTACATGGTCCTATTCTCTGAGCCATACAGAAGGGTGGGTATCACTACAGCCCTACAGACCATAAGCTTGGTGCCAGATTTGAGCGCCTGATCTTTGAACACTTTCTTCCTCAGGTGACCACAGGCTGTGCTGGCGCACTGGAGGTGGTGTTGGACCTCGTCATCAATATCTGCCCTTACTGATAGTAGGCTCCCGAGGTATGGAAAGTGATCCACGTTGTCCAAGTCCGCACCATGGATTTTGATGACCCCGGAGGCAGTGCTGTGTGGTGGGGTCAGGTTAGTGGAGGACCTTTGTGCTATGGATGTTTAGTGTAAGGCCCATGCTTTCGTATGCCTCGGTGAAGATGTTGACAATGGCTTGGAGTTCAGCCTCTGAATGTGCGCAGATGTAAGCATCGTCCCCGTACTTTAGTTCGACGACAGAGGATGAGACAGTCTTGGATCTAGCCTGGAGGCGACGAAGATTGAAAAGGTTCCATGGTAAAAGATACCTGGCTCCAAAGTTAACGAATGTGTGAATGTCCCTCTTCCTTCTTGGCAGGAACCACTCGTGATGGAAATGGCCGTCATCCAGTGCTATTGTCTATTCTGATGGCATTCTCAATACCTTAATTGTCATCAGCATAGGCAGTCCCTCGGAATTGAGGAAAACTTGTTTCCACTCTAAAAGTGAGTTCTTAGGTGACTGAACAGTCCAATACAGGAATTACAGTCTGTCACAGGTGGGACAGACAGTGGTTGAAGGAAAGGGTGGGTGGGGAGTCTGGTTTGCTGCATGCTCCTTCCGCTGCCTGTGCTTGTTTTCTGCATGCTCTCGGCGACGAGACTCGGGGTGCTCAGCGCCCTCCTGAATGCACTTCCTCCACTTAGGGCGGTCTTTGGTCAGGGACTCCCAGGTGTCGGTGGGGATGTTTCACTTTATCAAGGAGGCTTTGAGGGTGTCCTTGAAAAGTTTCCTCTGCCCATCTGGGGCTCGCTTGGCGTGTAGGAGTTCTGAGTAGAGCGCTTGCTTTGGGAGTCTTGTCTCGGGCATGCGAACAATGTGGCCCACCCAATGGAGCTGGTCGAGTGTGGTCAGTGCCTCGATGCTGGGGATGGTGGCCTCGTCGAGAACGCTAACGTTGGTGCGTCTATCCTCCCAGGGGATTTTTAAGACCTTGCAGACACATCGTTGGTGGTATTTCTCCAATGATTTGGGTAAGATGGCGGATGGGATAGCAGCTCCTTAGGGAGCTCTCCCTTAACAAACCTTCCTCTGACCATCTGCTGCCATCCTCCGCCTCTTTCTCCCTCAAACTTTCCCGCCCCCTCACTGCCTAAGCCCCTGCTGGCCTTAACTTCGACCCCCAAAGTATTTTACCTACCCCTAAGACCCTAAAATCCCGTGCTGCAAGGGCCCACTGCCCATCCCCCAACCTTGGCTTAACTTCCAGGTCAACCTCCCCACTGCCAAGTCCCTCCAGCTGGACCCTCGCTTCTCGCTCCCCACTGGCCGATTAAGCTGCTCCAACCGACCCCCGGCGATCTCAACGGTGGTGAGCCTCCGACCAGCTTCAAATACAGGCTTGGGCCTACCTCACGCACAAGCCTTCCCTCTGGCGATGTTCGGGCCTGCCTCCTACCGGTGATGTCCTAGCCTTCATCCAACCGGCAACATCCTGCCCCTCCATCCCACCTTAATTGTATTAAATCGATGGCAGTTGTCCTGTATCATTCTCTATGATAATATTTCTTTTCCAGTCTCTTAATTGCCTCAGGCAATAGCAATTATCTTCCAGTTTCTTCATGAGCCACAGTTTCATTGCAATATTAACCCTTTACTGCATAGCCCACCTCTGTGTGTTGTGTAGAGGTTTGGCTTTTTATATTTCACAGTCCAATCATGTCCGTGAGATTGAGGTTTTTACAGACCATAAATTTTACAGTTAGGGGGGGGGCGAGCAGGCGTGGGTGGGGGAGGGGTGGATGAACAGATCCTACAATCCAGAGAAGCAACTTGCTGCTGCTGCTCATGGCCCTGAAAATACAGTATCCTACATCACCTTCACTAACATTTGCAATCACCAATATGGCTGCACACAGCATTATAGATGGAGTCAGTGATCTTCTGGAGGTGGCACTAGTTGAGTCAATGTGTACTGGTGAGTTGGGACAAATGGTAGTATTTTTTTAAATTCATGTGGGTGTCGCTGGCAAGGCCAGCATTTATTGTCCATTCCTAATTGTCCTTGAGAAGGGGTGGTGAGCCGCCTTCTTGAACCGCTGCAGTCCATGTGGTGAAGGTACTCCCACAGTGCCATTAGGTAGGGAGTACAGGTCACGGGTTTGGGAGGTGCTGCCGAAGAAGCCTTGGCAAGCTGCTGCAGTGCATCTTGTCATCATCATCATAGGCAGTCCCTCGAGATCGAGGAAGACTAGCTTCCATTCGAAAATTGAGTTTTCAGGTGGCTGTACAGTCCAATGCGGGAATTACAGTCTCTGTCGCAGGTGGGACAGACAGTGGTTGGAGGAAAGGGTGGGCGGGGAGTCTGGTTTACCGCACGCTCCTTCCGCTGCCTGCGCTTGTTTTCTGCATGCTCTCGGCGACGAGACTCGAGGTGCTCAGCGCCCTCCCGGATGCTCTTCCTCCACTTAGGGCGGTCTTTGGCCAGGGACTCCCAGGTGTCGGTGGGGATGTTGCACTTTATTAAAGAGGCTTTGAGGGTGTCCTTGAAACGTTTCCTCTGCCCACCTGGGTCTCGCTTGGCGTGTCGGAGTTCCGAATAAAGTGCTTGCTTTGGGAGTCCTGTGTCGGGCATGCGAACAATGTGGCCCGCTGAATGGAGCTGGTCGAGTGTGGTCAGTGCTTCGATGCTGGGGATGTTGGCCTGATCGAGGACACTGACGTTGTGCCAGAGGAAGAGCAGTAACTTGTTGTGTGGATAGCCTTGAGCGTGTCATCAAGGGTAGATACTGTCGTTTATTTCAATGCCAGAATGGAAAGAAGCGGAGGCAGAAAGGTTCAGGTCAGTTGTCATTTTCATTGCACCAGCAGTGCCAACCATATGTTCCAGATTGGCTGCAGGTATGCTTGTAAGAGATTGGCACAGTTCAGCTATTTCCCCTACGCTGAGCTGGAGCCTGTGAAGTCAGTCTTCCTCGATCATTACTTGCTGGCGATACCAGGACCTGTAGATAAGGTTAGCAGCATAATGGGAGTTGCGGCAGCTGATCTCTCCAGCATACTTCATTCAGCGTGTACAATCTGAACTGTATGTGGGACACTACCGTAATTTTATCTTGACTTGCCAGCTGCCACTTGACCCGATGGCTTGCAGGATTGCTGCTCCCTGAACTGCAACGAAAGATTGTATTGTCACAGCCACCTATCATACCTCTCGATATTTTTCAATGTTAGGCTGAGCACTTATAAATACTTCAGTAACCATCATATTCCCAAGAATGTTTCAGACTGCGTTTTTTTTCTCCATAAAGATTTCTGCCAATTTTTAAAATTAGTTTGTTTTTGTCATGTATGTACTTTTGGGGTCACTAGCCACTAGATGGCGTCACTGTTGGAGGCCACTGGGCTGCACGCACTGGTGTGCAGCCCAAGTATAAAAGGCCAGCCATTTTGTATATTAGTCACTTTGGGCCTTAATAAAGCAGAGCCAAGGTCATATCTCTTGGAGTTAAACAGTACTCAGTCTAACAATTATTGCATACACAACAGTTTTATATAAAAAAAATGTCTTTTTGAGAACTCCGTCATGTAAGGGGTTCCCTGTACACGGTGCTATCCCATATGAAGTGGGAAGGAAATCACATGAAAAAGAAAGTGAGAACGATTTGCATTTATATAGCGCATTTCAGAAGTTCTGAAAGCACTTTACGGCCAATGAAGTACTTTTGATATGTACTCGCAGTTGTAAGGTAGGGCCATTGAAATAAATTAACATATAATGAAACGCTCGCACAGAATGTGCCAGAGTTCTTTGAGCTGAAGGCCAACCAGAAAATTGCGCATTGTGTGAATGGAACGAGAGTCCAACAAATTCCCAGCTCTCAATGCCAGCTGCGGGCTGGCAGGAAAGGTTGGCCTGAAAATCTGACTTAGACTTTGGGCACGGATTCTGGCACATCTGGACTCAAAATCCACTTTAGGTGCATTGCAGTCAGAGAATCATAGAATCATAGAAATAATTAGCACAGAAGGAGGCCGTTTCGGTCCATCGTGCCTGCCAGCCGACCAAGAGCTATCCAGCCTAATCCCACTATCCAGCTCTTGGTCCATAGCCTTGTAGTTACGGCACTTTAAGGGCCCATCCAAGTATTTTTTAAATGTGATGAGGGTTTCTGCCTCTACCACCCTTTCAGACAACGAGTTCCAGACCCCCACCACCCTCTGGGTGAAGACATTTCCCCTTATATCTTCTCTAAACCTCCCCCCAATTTCTTTAAATCTATGCCCCCTGGTTGTTGACCCCTCTGCCAAGGGAAACAGGTCCTTCCTATCTGCTCTATCCAGGCCCCTCATAATTTTATACACCTCGATCAGGTCTCCCCTCAGCCTCCTCTGTTCCAAAGAAAACAGACCCAGCATCTCCAATCCAAATTCTCCAGTCCAGGCAACATTCTTGTAAATCTCCTCTGCACCCTTTCCAGTGCAAACACATCTTTCCTGTAATGTGGTGACCAGAACTGCACACCGTGCTCCAGCTGCGACCTAATCAGTGTTTTATACAGTTCAAGCATAAGCCCCCCTGCTCTTGTATTCTTTGCCTCGACTAATAAAGGCAAGTATTCCATGTGCCTTCTTAACCACCTTATCTACCAGTCGCTCCAACGTTGAGTGGTTTATTGAGCCAGTATCTCAAAACTGCTTTTGAATCGAGCTGATCCAGGGCTTCGAGGACAGAATTGCCTTTTCATTGGTGTCACCAGATTCTTCTCGACTCTGAATTGTGTCGGCTTAGATCATGTTGCGGAAAAACTTTCATAGCTTTTATGGATAATTAACGGAAGCGTGAGGCTCCTGTAATTCAATTTCTTACTAATTTGCGAGTGTGCAGGTCCACAGTAGGCTGCTTTTGTCAACTGCATACTAATCTGCTGGGGTAACTGTGTGTGAATGCTAAGTGGAATCTTGCAATATGCAGCAACAGACGTCAAAAATTTGATGTGCTTTGTGTCTTGTTTTTGTTGACGTGTTTGTTCATTTTAATGAAAAGCCCATAGTTCATCAAGTTAGTGAATAGTTTAGCATATTAACTAGAAATGAACCTCTTAACTCTCCAGTACAGATGAGTTTATTGAACATTTTAGAACGAGGATGAAAAATTTGATGAGGGATATACATTTCGCCACCGCAGTGGTGAATCATATTGTAAGAAAGATTTGCATTTATATAACGCCTTTCACGATACCCCAACGAGCTTTACAGGCAAAGAAGCACTTTTGAAGTCCTTTTGTAATTTAGGAAATGTGGCAGCCAATTTGTGCACAGCAAGCTCTCACAAACACCAATTTGATAAGGACTGATAATCTCTTCATGTTATATTGATTGAGGGATAAATATTGGCTAAGACACTGGGGATAATTCCCCAGCTCTTCTTCGAAACAGTGACATGGGATCTTTTACATCCACCTGAGAGAGAAGACGGGGCCTCGGTTTAACATCTCATCTGAAAGACGGCACCTCCAACTGTGCAGCGCTCCCCTGGAGTGTCAGCCTCAATGTATTTTGTGCTCAAGTGCTTCTTCAGCGCTGCACTGGAGTGTCAGCCGAGATTTTTGTGCTCAAGTCTCTGGAGTGGGAATTGAACCCACAAACCTTCTGACTCCGAGGCACAAGTGCTGCCCACTGAGCCACAGGCCCAGGAAAGACAGCAATATTCTGCTCTGCAACAGAGCATGTTATCAAACCGGTGAGGCGATCACTAACAGATCAACACTCAGAGAAGGTTGCAGGAGGTCAGCAAGAAAACCAGATAAATGTAACGATTTGATCACCGGCATGTGTGCAACAGATGGTAGCTCACCGCAGATCAGAGTGTTCAAACTGCCTCAAAAGAAGTGGAATTGCTTGGCCTGGAAAGTATGGAAGTCACTTACTCCATCTGTCACAAACACTGGCCCAGGTACACCCACCACAGGAAGTTTCGATCTTCAGTGTGAGTAGATTGCAAAGAATGATTTACACAGTGAGCAGGAGCAGATGGTGGTGCAGAAGAGGTACAGGAACCTGCTGATCTAATGTGGCCATCCTTCTTCAACTTAATTAGCATTTTAATTTTATTGCGTTATTGCTTAATTCTCTGAGCTTTGCTCAAGCCTTGTGCTTGTGTTTGTCCTGCCCATAAACATTTAATGTGCAAGGCCCTTCACCTTCTTGGTTTTCAGGATGCTGGAATTTTTAAAGGTGACCAACTGGAATTTTGATTGCTGCGATCAACATTGTGAAACATGGATATAGCATTCAGTGCACCTCTATCGTTGAGATTTTAGCGAGTGAAAAAAGGGATGTCTGCGTGGTTCATCTGCACAACAGACAATGGGCTGGATTTTTGGTTGTCTAATGCCTCAGTTAGCGGCCAGAGGGGGCATTAATGGGTTACCGACCAGGAGTGCAACGTTTAGCGCCCCAACCGAAAATTCCTTTGAGGCTCACCGGCAGCACAAACCAGTAGCGCCTGGCTGCTGGCGATCGCTCCGATCATGACGTATTCCTGGTGCAACACCCACGCTTGCGCCTCGGTCGGTAAATTAGATGCGGCCGCCTCATTGAGCGCCCGCCAAGAACAAGGTCTGGAAAAATAGTCGGTACAACCTTGCAGAGTCGTTCACTGGCGGCTACTTAAAGGGATGAGGAAGCACTTCCCTCGGAGGTCGCAGTCAGTGCAACGTTTACACACAGCACGGTGTGTGAGCCTCCAAGTTTGCAGCGGCAGACTGACGTAAGAGTTCAGCTTGAGAACAAGTGATTTTGAAAACTTTAAAGGGTACAGTACTATGCCACGCCTTTAAGACTTGGCTTTCCCAAGATCTGAATCGGAGTTCAGCGCATGCACAATGACTCGGTTAAATTTAGCGTCTGCATTTTTTTATTCCCCCCCCCCGCCAACTCTGGTGGCCAACGGCTGATTTAGCGCCCCTGTCAGCTTTTCGACCGATTCTGCCGAATTTCTGGGTAGGAGGTGCAAACTTTTTCAAGGCGCTAAACGTACCACTCCGCACAGTAAGCATCGAATCCCCAAGGATTTGTTGGACATTATCTGGACATTGCATTTTAATCCCCAAGGATTTGTTGGACATATTTTTCTCACCGTAGAAAAAGCTGGAAGCTGCTTGTGGAAGGGGCCCAGGTACTTGTCCATGTTGGACTTGGAATGATGGGCAGGGGGTCTGGGAAGACAATGGCCAAGATAAGGCAATTCATCGCAGGTGATGGACAAATGGAGGGTCCATTGTTAAGCAATGTGAACTTGTCAAAGGTAGATCAGGTGAACTGATCAGTGATCGAGCCATTACCTGGATGAGATACCAGAACAATAGAAAGCCATTAAGCCAAGACCTGTCGGAAGCAAAAACCCATCACTGGACTCAAAACAGGAAGTCTCGAAACAAAGGAAAAAACTTTATTGAGCCAAAAGAAGACACATCCACAGGAAGCCTCGAAACAACAACAAACTTTATTCGGGCTGAAAGGGCAGACAGTATGGGGGTATAAAAGAGGCCGTGTGGCCACAGCTCGCTCTCTTGCTCTCGCTGCTTCGCCTCTACAAGGACCAAGCCCTCCGTGTGGGATGGAAAGAGAAACCAGAAGAGACACATTTTCATCAGGAGAAACAGCGAGTAAGCCAATGAATTGGTGAGCATCATCTCTGCACCCGCATCTTTTTAAGATCACAGCCACTGTGTGAGGGGGTATCGTGGGTTCTCCCAACCAAACCGTAGGTTTTTCAGGGGAGGTTTTAGAAGTGGGTACTTCACGATAGGGGCCTGTTTAGATGGGCCAGACTGTGTATATTGTATTTGTTTGTTTTACACACCAGGGTGTGTGTGGTTTTACTAGGTGCAGGTGTGTGCTTTAACTTTAATAAAAGCATTGCCGGTTGAGCTCAAGGTATTCGTCCCTGACTCATTCATCTGTTCAGTACAGTAATCACTCTCAGCTCTAGAACTAGTGTAAAGTGGGGGTGTGTTGAAAACACCTAAGGGAAACCACTTACAGCCTGGATTAACACCACAACAGAGGCATGGCCGAATTTCTCCCCCAGTGTGTCTGCACCCACCATTATCCACATATTTACAGGTCCGGGCACAGACCAGAACCTTCTTCACAGGTGAAGGCTCACCAGAGAGGCAGTGGCAGAGTTGGACCATCTCCTGCAAGTTGTCATGGAGACAATATCCACCACAGGCACAACACTGCCAATGGCAGTTACGGTCATAATCATTCTTTACTTTTATGCCTCTGGATCTTTCCAGCTATGGGAACGAACATCAGCCAATCAGCAATGCAAAAATATATCAAGCAGATCACTAATGTTTTGTTCAGAGGATGCACATCTTCATCACTTTCCTCAGGGAGAGTCAACAACAGAGAAACAAGCCATTGCAATGTTTCTACCATTCAGACACCTCAACACAATGCCATAGCATTCTTGAAGTGCAAGATTTCCCCATCATCAAATCCTGGTGGTCAGTCACCAGCTGTACAGGGTCTTGCAAGTCAATTCCTGCTTCCTGGGCAGCAGTCACATTTTTAAACCATTGTAATGCAATCCTCGTTGCCTGGGTTATTTGAACAGCATTTGAGGCTGGCTCCTAAGAGACCAAAGCTGTCCTCTGCAGCCCTGTTAAGTGATACATTTGTGAGACCCACTGTCAGAAGGTAAATGCAGATACAACAGCCCCTAGGAATCTAGTAGGATGACGGTTCTGGACTTCCCCGATGTTGGGGAAGTCCAAAACCAGGGATCACAATCTAAGGATAAGAGGTAAGCCATCTAGGACTGAGATGAGGAGGACATTTTTTCACCCAGAGAATTGTGAACCTGTGAACAGAAAGTTGTTGACTCCAGTTCGTTGGATATATTCAAAAAGGAGTTAGATGTGGCCCGAATGGCTAAAAGGATAAGGGGGTATGGATAGAAGGCAGGAGTGGGGTACTGAAGTTGCATGATCAGCCATGATCATAATGAATGGTGGTGCAGGCTCGAAGGGCTGAATGGCCTGCTCCTGCACCTATTTTCTATGTTTCTATGACCATAGAACAAGTATCTTGAAGCAAAATCTCAGATAAGAGACAAATCAGAAGGCATCTTGCTGTAGACTCTTGCAAGGACCTCAAGATCACCATTTTTGGTTGCATTAACCCACAATTCTAACATCTAATGAGGCCTAACCATGTAGGAGGTAGAAGAGGAGATCCATCAGCAGCCAACACCAGGGCATGAGATTGTTAGAGAAGATTAGGCTGCACGGGATTGAAGGTAGTCTTTTGACTTGGGTTCAAAATTGGTTGGGAGACAGGAGACGGAGAGTGGGGGTAAAGGGCACATATTCTGATTGGTGGGAAGTGGTGGCAGGTGATGTTGCCCAGGGATATGCTCTGAGGTCTCAGCGTTTCACCATATTGATTCATGAGTTAGCTGAAGGAACAGAGTTGTACATCCAAATTTTCAGATGATCTGATGAAGTTAGGAGGGACAGTATGTCATGCAGACGGGAGCAGGAAGTTGCAAAAAGACATAGATGGATTAAGTGAGTGGGCAAAATGATGGCAAATGGAGTCCAATGTGGGCAAGTGTGAGGGCATCCACTTTGAACCCAAGAAATATAAATTGGAGCATTTTCTAAATTGTGAGAAACTGGTAACTATGGAGAAGCAGGGAGATTTAAGAGTCCATATACACAAGTCAGTTAAAGCTAGCAGATAGGCACAAAAACAATCAAAAAGGTTAATGGGATGTTGGCCTTTATCACGGGGGCCTGGAATACAAAGGGAATAGTCAGATCCCATCTGGAGTGTTGTATTGAGCTTTGGGCATTGCACTTCAGGAAGGATATCTTGACCTTGGACGGGATGTAGCACGGATTCACCAGAATGATACCAGGGCTTATAAGGACAGGTTGCATAAAATTGGCTTGTATTCCCTTGAGTATAGATGATTGAGGGGTAATCTGATCAACAACAACTTACATTTATATAGCGCCTTTAACGTAGCAAAACGTCCCAAGCCGCTTCACAGGTGCGTCATGAAAACAAAATTTGACACCCAGCCACATAAGGACATGTTAGGGCACGGGACCACCAGCTTGGTCAAAGAGGTAGGTTTGAAGGAGGAGAGAGAGGTAGAGCGAGGGAATACCAGAGTTTAGGGCCTGGACAGCTGAAGGCACGGCCGCCAATGGTGGAGCGATTAAAATTGGAGACGTTCAGACGTTCAGTGTTGCAATGGCCCGCATTTGATGTCAACACGGTAGGAAGGTCTTCTGAGCGTGTGAAACCCAGGGGTCGAAATTGCTCCTTTGCGCAGGGCCAATCAGCACTGCCGGCTGGCACTGACGGAGCACTATTGAGCTAACGCACGGGCCACAGCGGCCACATCGGCCCACGCGGAATTACCCACTTCCGAGGCTCCGCCAAACCCTTACCGTCCCCGTCGAGGGGCGCAAAAATAATCACTTTTAGTGAGCTGACTGCCCCAAACCCAGCACGGGGCAATTTCGGTCCCATGCTATTCGCCCCAGATCAGAAGATATTACAGCACCTTAATAGAAACTTTTGGCCCCCTAAATCTTTAAGCATACTTTCCATTGGGATTGTTATCTGGTGAGTTATCTTTCTCCTTCCCCTGTTTGCTTACTGTGAATACCTTTGTCTTACTGATGTTTAGCAGAAAGCCTCCCTGATAAAATGCAACATTCCCACTGACACCTGGGAGTCCCAAGCCAAAGACCGCCCTAAGTGGAGGAAGTGCATCCGGGAGGGTGCTGAGCTCCTCGAGTATCGTCGCCGAGAGCATGCAGAAATCAAGCGCAGCAGCGGAAGGAGCGTGCGGCAAACCCACCCACCCTTTCCCTCAACGACTATCTGTCCCACCTGTGACAGAGACTGTGGTTCTCGTATTGGACTGTACAGCCACCTAAGAATTCATGCTAAGCGTGGAAGCAAGTCTTCCTCATTTCCGAGGGACTGCCTATGATCCTATGATGATGATGATGACTGTGAATTCCAGGACAGGACTGGCACAGGTCGATTTGAGATTAACATGCACTCTTGGATTATCTTTCAGGTAAAGTAACATGAATGGATTTCCTCCATTTATGTTTCAGTTGCATAGTCAGATCTCATCTGGCGTGTTTTATTCAGTTTTGGGCAGGTTACATAAAATTGTCTTCTATCACTTACTGCCCTAACATGTCCTTATATGGCTCCGTGTCAAATTTTGTTTTCATAATTCTCCTGTGAAGTGGCTTGGGACGTTTTGCTACTTTAAAGGCGCTATATAAATGCAAGTTGCTGTTGTTGATCAGATTATCCCTCCAGCATCTATACTCAAGGGAATACAAGCCAATTTTATGTAACCTGCCCAAAGCTAATTAAACCACTGCAGATGGGATCTGACTATGCGACTGAAGCATAAATGGAGGAAATCCATTTCAGCACTAGTTCAACTAGTCACCCGCAACTTCAGTAACAGCAACTGTCATTGATGATACTTGAAGTGATGAGAAGCATTTCAGATAGATTGTGCTGCTCTTACAGGGACGATTCACTTACTAAAATACACGTGTTGTATTTTCAGTAAAAGTCAAATACGATGGATGCAGTTAGAATTATTAAAATGGATTGGGCAACATAAATCATTCACAGCAAAGCAAAATCTTTACAAACGTGGCATTCCCACATCCTTTCTATCACTTCTGCAAATATATAAGCTCAGATACTATAGAGTAATTGCCTAAATGTAACCAACCCGTACAACGGTTTTATTCCGTAGCATTTTGGCAATTAAATTGACATGCGTTAGTTTTTTTTTAAACTTACAGAAAATCCAAAAAAAAGACAATCAACGTTAACAATCTGCTTTGGGTGGATTCAATTTGTCCCAATTTGAGGTTGGATTTAGAACCAGAGGCAGAAATATTCTCCACATCCAAGCTTAACATAAGAACATGAGAAATAGGAGCAGGTTTAGGCCATTCGCTCCTTTGAGTCTGCTCTGCAATTCAACAAGGTCATGGCTGATCTTTTACCTCACCTCCACCTTCCCGCCCGATCCCCATTTCCCTTGGTTCTCCTCGAGTCCAAAAATCTATTGATCACTGTCTTGAATATATTCAATGACTGAGCCTCCACAGCCCTCTGGGGTAGAGAATTCCAAAGATTCACCACTCTTTGAGTGAAGACATTTTTTCTTATCACAGTCCTAAATGGTTGAACCCTTATTCTGAGACTGTGACCCCTGGTTCTAGACTCTCCAGCCAGGGGAAACATCCTCCCTGCATCTACCCTGTCAAGCCTCTTAAGAAATTTGTTTGTTTCAATGAGATCACCTCTCATTCTTCTAAACTCGAAGGAATATAGGCCTAGTCTACTCAAGCTCTCCTCATAGGACAATCCCCCCATCCCAGGAATCAGTCTGGTGAACCTTCGTTACACTCTCGCTAAAACAAGTATATAGAAACATAGAAACATAGAAATTTACAACGCAGAAGGAGGCCATTTCGGCCCATTGTGTCTGCGCCGGCCGACAAAGAGCCACATGGCCCTTCATCAGCAGCCCGAAAGGTTGCATACAAACCCATGAACAATGGTGGAAAGGCAAAGAGCACCCGGCCCAACCAGTCTGCCCCACACTACTGCGACACCCCTTATACTAAAAACATCTGCACTCCTCCCCAACCAGAGCCATGTGATCTCCTGGGAGAGGCAAAAATAAGATAAAAACACAGGCCCATTTAGGGAGAAAAAATCTGGGAAAATTCCTCTCTGACCCATTCAAGCGATCGAAACTAGTCCAGGAGATCACCCTGGCCATATTCTATTCCATGCAGTACTTACCATTATATACTTCCTTAGGTAATATTTATGTTACGTCCAAGTGTTTGGTAGCGCATATCTTGGTTCAGTAGTAGATCTCTGGGCTTCCAATTAAATATTGGGAAGACTGAAGCCATTATCATCGGACCCTGCCACAAACCCGGTTCCCGAGCCAATGATTACAACCCCTCCCAGGTGACTGCCTCAGTCTGAACAAGACTGTTCACAACTTGGGCATCCTATTTGACTCTGAGCAGAGATGCTGATCCATATATGTTCTCCATCACAAAGAATGTCGACTTCTACACCCATAGCATCAATCATCACTGCCTCGCCTCAGCTCATCAGCTGCTGAAAGCCTCATCCATGATTTTCTTACCTCCAGACTTGACTGTTCCAATGCTCTCCAAGCCGTCCTCCCATCTTTCACCCCCCATAAACGTAAGCTGATCCAAAACTTCATACCCTAACTTGCACCAAGTCCAATTAATCCATCATCATCCTAGGCGGTCCCTCGAGAGAGAGGATGACTTGCTTCCACGAGTTCACAGTTGTTTTGATGAAGGACCCGATGTTCCAGTCCTGAACTCCAATTGAAGGGGTGGGAGATGCCTGTGCGTGGATTTTTTTAACGTGTGGTGACCGTTGCACACCAGCCACCACACGGGCTTGACAGAGCTAGGTCTTGGTCCAGTGGCAGGGGTAAGCCAAAACGACTGGAGACCTGCTCTGCTGCACGGACCTAGTGCGCACACATATCGCAGTGTGGGCTGGCCCGTGCTGCCCCTGGGCCCTCGGCTCTTCTGGGCCCCGTACCCTCATCTGTCGCACCTCCGCCACGATCTCTCACCGGTCCTCCGCCATAAACATTCACCGCATCTCGCCACAAACACTCGCCGCTCATCCGCCCCGACATTCCCACTCCACTGTACCTGGGCCCTGCCGATGTTCCTGCCCACACTCCAAAACGGCGACCAGGGTTTTGATGACGTCGCCCAGTCGCCCATCTCAAAAACGTCGCACACTTGGAGCAGCTCGCGTTGGAGGTATCCATCACTCCTGTGCTCGCTGACCTGCATTGGGTCCCGGTACACCAATTCCTCAATTAAAAAATGTTCATCCTCATGTTCAAATCCCTCCAAGGCCTCGTGCCTCCCTACTTTGTCCAGCCCTGCAACCCTCTGAGATCCCTGCATTCCTCCAACTCTGGCCTCCTGTGCATCTCCTACTGCCTTCAACCCACCATTGGTGGCTGCGTTTTCAGCTGTGCAACCCCTACGTTCTGGAATTCCCTCCCTAGGCCTCTCAGCCTCTCCACCTTTCTTTCTCCTGCTAGAAGACGCTCCTTAATACCTGCCTCTGTGACCATCTGTTCTAATATTTCTTTTGGCTCGACATCAATTTTCAACTGATTAAGCTCCTATGAAGCATCTTGGGACATTTTACTACATTAAAAGTACTAATTAAGAAAGAAAGAAAGACTTGCATTTATATAGCACCTTTCACAATCACCGGACATCCCAAAGTGCTTTACCACCAATGAAGTACTATTTTGAAGTGTAGTCACTATAGTAATGTGGGAAACACAGACAAACATTGGTTCTGGTCTTCTTACGCCTCCAATTTAAAATTCCCATTCTCAAAATTAAATCTCCCTATCTCTGTAATCTCCCCCAGCTCTACATTCCCCAATCGGTCCATTCCTCTAATTCTGACTTCTTGTGCATTCTTGACTCCCTTTGTTTCACCATTAGCTGCTGTTAGCAAAATTCTCATCCTTATTTTCAAATCCCTCCATGGCCTCACCCCTCCCAATCTCTGTAATCTCCTTCAGCCCCACAAACCCCCCGAGAAGTCTGCGCTCCTCTAATGCTGCCCTCTTGAGCATCTCTGATTATAATCGCTCAACCATTGGTGGCCGTGCCTTCAGCTGCTTGGGCCCCAAGCTCTGGAATTCCCTGCCTAAACCTCTCCGCCTCACTACCTGTCTTTCCTCCGTCAAGACGTTCCTTAAAACCAACTCTTTGACCAGTCACCTGCGCTAATTTCTACTCATGCGGCTCGGTGTCAAACTTTTCACCTCATAATGCTCCCATGAAGCACCTTGGGATGTTTCACTACGTTAAAGGCACTATATCAATAAAAGTTGTTGTTGTTAGCTACGGATTGCACCTTTTTCTTTCGCAACAGCTGACAGGTTAAACAGTTGGGAATTGAGTCAGAAGAAGTGTTTTCAAGCTCATTGTGTGCATGTAAAGATTTTTCTTCACAGATGCAAACTTAGTGATGCTTTTAGTGGAACTACAGTTTTCTTACGCTTTTTTAAGATATTACAGGTACGACCTCTGAAATCCGTAAACCTCGGGATCGAGGCCATTCCAGTTTTCGTTTTTTCTGGATTTCGGAACAGAAATCCGACATCCCAAATCCGGAAACCCCTAGCCGAGTTTCAGGTATTCCTGGATTTCGGAGACAGGGACAGCGGCTGTGGGTGATTCAAATCCTGATACTGTCAGGGATAGCGGCAGCAAGGGTGATTCAAGAAAACATTTGTTTTATTATGCATAACCTTGTTTTTGGATTACTATAGCTTTGTATTGACCGCACGGGCACCTGGTGTGACTTGGCAGGACTGCATCCAGGGCTGACACCAGATCTGACACGCAGGGCTAAAAATTTGCAAACCGTGCGCCCATTTTTTTGGCGATATTTTGCCATTTTTGGTGAAAAACGGCGAACCAGGAAATGCGGAGAATTCGTGCGCTGGCGGTTTTTAAGTATCGCTGGGGAGCGGACCGCCGGCGTGCAAGACTCGAAATAGCGCTTTCGTCAAAAATTTGCCTCACAGTGCACCCGTAGTTAGGACGAAAATAAACACCCAGGAGAAACCTACGTTGCAGCCCTTGGAACAGCGGTAGGTATGAAGACCTGAAATAACGGTAATTTCAAGTTTTTATTTTTTAATTCTTTTGCAGTGATTCGATCGTTAAGTGTCTTGTGAATGTTTTGTGATTTTTTAAAATGTTTTGTTTTTTGCAATTTTGGGGGGAGGGGAGGATTATTTACAGAATACTGATCAGAATACCAAATATCCATTTCTGAAATGTTACTACTTTCATTTTATGCCGTTTATATCGCAGTTGTGACAAAAATATCCAGTTTTCAGAACAGATTTCTGGATTCTGGACATCGACTCGTGTGATCTGCGCGGTGTCCGGTTTTCGGAACATTCCGGATTTTGGAACTCAGGATTTCGGATGCTCTACCTGTATATCCCATATCAACTGAATTTTAGTTTTTTATGGATATTTCATTCATGAAGTGGAAAAAAAGGTCTATTGACTTAATGACTGGTTTATGCAATTGGGTGCAACTATTCTGCACCAGGTCAATCCTATCGCTAAGCAGTGACAGCACATGCTCATCAATTAATTCGTATTACTCAGAAAACAAAGAATGGATATTTCTTTCTCTCAAACTAAAGCATTTGCAGAACTGATGACCTTTGCGCAAATATTATTAAAACTATTCATTCTGGAACAATTGTTTAATTATGGCTAAATATATTGCATGTGCATAAGCCCTGAGAAAGGTTGTGTACTGAGACAGAATGGGATTCTAATTAAAATAAAATCATGCTCATTCTGTGACTACCTTCCGAGAAATCTTGTTTACTCTTCAGCTTGTCATGTCACATACAAGCTAACATTACTTTGCTCACAAGAAAGCTTAAAATGGAAATGCATGGATAATATTTAACACGTTTCCCATTTCATTTTGCTTTCTATTTTATGATTCTAATGTTGATAATGAAATGTATGGATTGGTTCCTCAGTCAAGGAGGTCAGCTTTGTACCGGAGATTGTCGCTCTGCTAGCGTTTCCGTTTTCATTCCCCTTGAGCATGTGCTGTGCCAAATATACCGTTGTCTGCCTTCATCTCCTCAGCCTTGCATTTACATTCAGCTATGACTAGAGTCCCCATCTGTCACAGAATTTTAACTTTTACATTGCATTTTTGCATTAAGTTGGAAACTGTTTCAGTTAAGGGACACAAACATGGGCTGTCAGAAATCCCTGAGGTCTATGCACGTGACTGAATAAATCGAATCTTTTGCAGTCAAGGAAACATTAAAGACACCACCAGTAAGGTTTGTTTTTTAAGTGAGTTGCTGTAACAATGAAAAATGGGTATGAGGGACTTTCAGTTTGGTTATTTCTACAAAACCGATGGAGCATCTTTGAGAGCTCAACAACACAGTACTGTTTCTACAATGTTAACATCCCCAGCATCGAAGCATTGGCCACGTTCAGCCAGCTCCGGTGGGCGGGCAACATTGTCGGCATGCCCGACGCTAGACTCCCGAAACAAGTACTCCACTCCGAGCTACGCCACGGCAAGCGAGTCCCAGGAGGGCAGAGAAAACGCTTCAAGGACACCCTCAAAGCCTCCTTGAAAAAATGCAACATCCCCACCGACTCTTGGGAATCCCTGGCCCAAAATCGCTCAAAGTGGAGGAGGATTATCCGAGAAGGCGTCGAACACTTCGAGTCTCTTTGCCGGGAGCATGCGGAAGCCAAGTACAAACAGCGGAAGAAGCGTACGGCAAATCAAGCTCCCCACCCGTCCCTCCAACCACCGTCTGCCCCACTTGTGACAGAGACTGTAGATCCCGCTTTGGTCTCATCAGTCACCTTAGAACTCATTTAAGTGTGTAAGCAAGTCATTGTCGACTCTGGGTAACTGCCTAAGAAGAAGAAGATTTGGTCCATTAGAATAATTAGCAGTTTTGACTGACCAGGTCTATTCCAGCTTGTGATGATGTGCAAAGATGTTCCACAACTTTCTTCTTTCCTCGCCTGAAGGCTTTGACTTCTCACTCCCGCCAATATTCCTGTCGTGGCTTTGACGGTGAATGTCAGAGGGCTGTTTTACTGGGGCGGCATGACACTTGAACCCAATCCAATCCTTAACAATGTCCACATCGTGCACATTGTCAGCAAAGCTTACTCGGAAAGTAATTGGGATGGGAACCATCACTGATTGTCTCCTCCCTCACTCAGGGACACTGAGAACCATTCTAGTGACCCACCAACACCCTGAGTCAAGGGTTATGGGGAGCAGGCAGAGAAACATAGAAACATAGAAAATAGGTGCAGGAGTAGGCCATTCGGCCATTCGAGCCTGCACCACCATTCAATATGATCATGGCTGATCATGCAACTTCAGTACCCCATTCCTGAAGTGGAGTTGAGGCCAAGGTCAGATCAGCCATGATCTTATTCAATGGCGGAGCAGGCTCGAAGGGCCAAATGGCCCACTCCTTCCTATTTCTTGGGCCTGAAATTTCGGAGGGGGGCTTTTTTCAGACGAACGCCTCCGAGCCGAGAATTTTTAACGAATTTACCTGGTGGTCTCGGAGGCACCTGCGATTCCAGTGGGAAGGCCTTCACTTCCTGCGTATCGGAATGCGTTCCCGTCCTCGACGTTCGGACGCAGAATGAGTAATGAGCACTCCGTATCGACCAGTTCTCATTGCTATTAATGAGAAATAAAACCTCAAACACACTAAACACAACATAAAAAATAAAAAACACACCTCACATAATTTAAATTAATTTAAATTAAAGTTAATAAATGTGTTAGAAAAAATATATCGTTTTCCGATTTTTTTTTAAGTTTTGTAATTTGGGTTTAAAATGAGCTTACTTTAGTGGGCAGGATTTTTAACATGAAAAATGTTTTAAAATTCTTACACTGGTAAAAGTAGGCTATGCTTTTACCAGGCACAAGAGTTTTAAGGACATTCACTGGGCAAGAGATGGGCTAATAATGCAATCTCGCCCAATGCAAATATCCTTGCTGCCGAGATGCGTTGGATCTGTCAAGCCAGAACTTGACAAATCGGAGAAGCTGGTTTTCGGCACATGCTCATCACGCGCCGAAAACCGGCTTTTGTGATGCCTCCCCGTGTCCGAACACACCCCATATGGACCTGGGGAGTCCGGGATTTCAGGCCCAATATGTTCTTATGTTCTGACCAAAATCGGTTAACTCCACACATCGGGTTCAATTTTCCCCAGTGATGTGCGCCGTTTTTTTTGAGCAGGCTGCTTTTTTTGGCCTAAGTTGAAAAACCATAGTTTCCCCAATCAATTTGCTCCAGCGTAACTCAGTTCCGATTTTTTTTAGGTAAGTTTTCTTTTCAGCCAAAGTGGGCGTAACCAGCCACCTGCACCAATTCTGGCCATTTAGGCCAGTTTGGCCAGCTGAGAGTTGCTCCAGTTCTGCTTAGGCCAGCGTGTGTGGCCTCTGCAGAAAAATCTTCTGGAGAGTTAAAGAAATCGGCGCAGGTAAATGCAGCAGCTGCCCAGGCGAGAGAGAGAGACACACACATACGCACCCCGGGACCTGGGGAGCGATTCTGGCGGCGAACCGGGGAGGCCATTCCAGACCGGACCTGCAAGCCCTTTGGCTGGGGGCATTGGAGGTAAGTTGCTACAAGATATTTCAATGCGATTTTAAATTGATGCAATGTGTTTTAATGTGTTGGGAACTGGCTGTATGCCTCACTTTGCAACCTCAGCTCGCATTGTGTCCCTGGTTACCATGGCAGCCTGATCTTTTTGCCGCAGATCAAGGCTCCACCCCCAAAATTAAAAGGCAGGATACGCCACGCCAAAATGAAGAAATCCAACGGGGAAACTTAGAACATTTTTTTTTTGGCGTACTTGGGCCCCCTTCAAGTTACGTCACAAAAAAGCTTTGGGGGAAATTGAGCCCATAAAGAGGAATTCAATCCGGAACCTCGTTTGATAAAATCACTGCGCAATCAGACAGCCTGTTGTTATAATCTTTAAATAAATCATCAGCATCAGTCTCATAGCACAAAAAATAATGGGCTCTATTTTCAGTTTCATTGCTCAAAAGCATGCAAGTAGAACATTGCACTTTAGACGAGAACTATAAGTTGCAGTATTGAAGCACTGACCACACTCGATCAGCTTCGCTGGGCAGGCCACATAGTTCGCAGGCCAGACACGAGGCTCCCTAAGCAATTGCTCTATGCGGAGCTCCTTCACGGCAAACGAGCCAAAGGTGGGCAGTGGAAACATTACAAGGGCACCCTCAAAGCCTCCCTGGTAAAGTACGACATCACCACTGACACCTGGGAGTCCCTGGCCGAAGACCGCCCTAGGTGGAGAAAATGCATCCGGGAGGGCGTTGAACTCTTCGAATATCAACGCGCCGTGAGTGTGAAGATGTCAGACGCAGGCAGCGGAAGGAGCGTGCGGAAAATCCGTCCCACCCACCCCTTCCCCCGATGAATTTCTGTCCCACCTGTAACAGGGTCTGTGGCTCTCATATTGGACTGTTCAGCCACCAAAGGACTCACTTTGGGAGTGGAAGCAAGTCTTCCTCGATTCCGAGGGACTGCCTATGATGATGATAAGTTGTGGATATTCTGACATGGTATCTGCACAGCGGTAAATGCTCACCACCGTGAACTGAAAATACCACGTTAACATAGTTTGATAGCAGTCAACCATTTCCTAACACAAAAGCAAAATACTGCGGATGCTGGAAGCCTGAAATAAAAACAGAAAATGCTGGAAATCTCAGACAGCATCTGTGGAGAGCTTCTGGACCTCTGTCACTTTAATTCCCCGCTCCACTCCCACTCCGATATCTCCATCTTCACACACCGACACTGTTCCAATGAAGCTCAATGCCAGCTCGAGGAACAAGCACCTCATCTTGTTGGATGGAGGACGGTGATTGGTTCTTCCAGATTAATTGAATCACTCGACAGGGAAGGAATCTTAAAGACAGCTAATAACTGATTTAATTTGAGTTAATTGCTGATTTTCTCATTTTTACTTAATTTATAATTATGGTACATATTAAATTTTGTTTAATTAATATTTATTATACTAATTTTACTATTGTATACTCCTTATTGTATACAATGTAATGTGCTTTTTTTTAGGTTTCTCGCCTGTGTCTATCTGCGTGCAAATTTTGGCTGCCGCTTCAGACCCGAGCCTTTAACCTCTTTTTACACTTCCTTCTCCCACTTGTTCTCTCTTTCCCTCAATGGTCAATATCTAACATGTTGTAAAATTGTTGTGAAGCGCCTTGGGATGTTTTACTACATTAAAAGCGCTATATAAATAAAAGTTATTATTTTCAATTTTCATTTAGATACTTTACAGCCTTCTGGACTCAACATCAAGTTCAACAATTTCATCTCTGCCTATAATTGTCTCCCCCCCAACCTCCCCCCCCCCCCATGCCCCGATCTTATGTATTTTTTCTCTCTCTATGTTTCCCATGGCAGTTGGTAATTATTCCGCCATTCACCCCCTATCTAGACTAACCGTATTCTAACTTCTGCCATTACCATTTCTGTTACATATGCAGACAATGGATATACTCTCTGTGTAGTCATTGTATAGTTGCATAAGATGGAGACTCGTTTACCTGATGTACTTTCAATAAGGTTTACACTGTGTATATACTATGCTGGCACCACTAGAGGGTGCAACTGGTGGAGACCGGGGTTTCTTACCCTGGTGGCAGGGGCTATATAAAAGGGGAGCCACCATGCGGCTGCCTCACTCTGGAGTTATGAATAAAGGACCAAGATCACTACAGTTTGAGTACAAAACATTGCCTCGTGGAGTCATTCATAGGTACTTTACAGACATATTAATTTCAAGTTGGCCCATCAACCCTTTTGTCTCTCTAATCTCTCCTGCCTTCCACCCTATCACAGACCTTCCCTTTTGTTCTTTCGTCCCCTCCCCCTTTCAGTGCTCTTTAAGAATCTGTTCTTTTCGAACATTCACCTGTTCTGACTCGAAATGTTAACTCTGTTTTTTCTCTCCACAGCTACCGCCTGACCCGCTGAGATTTCCAGCATTTTCTGTCTTTATAACCATTTTCTAATATTCTAATTCTCACATATCCCAATACGTATTAATCACTATTAGCACCAACAGATTAAAATATGTTTTTTTTCTTTTAAGAACTTATTATTTGACAAAATTACAATGCAATAAAAGGTTTAACCTTAATATGGCATAGTGAATCATTATAAGAAAGAAAGAGTTACATTTATATAGCACCTTTCACATCCACAGGATATCCCAAAGCACTTTACAATATTTTTTTAAGTGTAATTGCTGTCGTAATGTAGGAATTGCGAATTTGTGTACAGCAAGCTCCCACAAACAGCAATTTGATAATGACCAGATAACATGTTTTTGTTATGTTGATTGAGGGATAAGTATTGGCCAGGACACCGGGGATATCTCCCCTGCTCTTCTTCAAAATAATGCCATGGGATTTTTCAAGTCCACCTGAGAGAGCAGACAGGGTTCTCGGTTAATGTCTCAGCCAAAAGTCAGCACCCCCTCAGCACTGCGCTGGAGGGTCAGCCTAGATTTATATACTCAAGTCTCTGGAGTAGAGCTTGAACCCACAACCCTTCTGACTCTGAGGCAAGGGTGCTACCCACTGAGCCACAGCTGACACTATGAAACAATGTAAATTATATTTTCCAACATTATAGTAATATGGTTATCAAATCAATCAGCCTTGAGTTGCAGGGGTTCCTGCGTGTGCAATTCAGGCACGTGAGATTCAGGAAATGGAGCACAGACCTCTTTTAACCAGTCTGAAGTGCTCTGACACAGAATGTGTGCAAACATTACTTCCATGGTCAAACTAATGGCAATCTCACATTCAGTTCTTAAACACTGTGGGAATCAACATCACATTTTAAAATGGTGAATAGGTCTGTGCGAAGATTGCCACTAGCACGTGTTGGCCTAAACATGTCCTCAGACTGGTTTGATGAGGCGAAGTGATAATCCGGAATGTCGTAGCTTGGAAGGGCAGTGGGTCAAAAGGTCAGATGCCACCGGGACACCTGAAGAAAATAGCAGCAACTCAGTGCGAGGAAACTGAAGAAGTTAGTGAGGTCCTGGCAGCGGAGAAGCCCAACTTTCATAGAAACTAAATAGCAGCGAGGAAAAGCACCAAAAAGGAAGACTTGGATTTATACAGTGCCTTTCCCGACCACCGGACGTCTCATAAGAACGTAAGAATTAGGAGCAGGAGTCGGCCATTTGGCCCCTTGAGCCTGCTCTGCCATTCAATAAGATCATGGCTGTTTGGAAAACCTCAAAGTGCTTTACAGCCAATGTGGTACTTTTGGAGTGTAGTCACTGTTGTAATGTAGGAAACGCTTGTTTGTTTTCCGCATGCAGAAAGCGAGCGCAGGCAGCGGAAGGAGCGTGCGGCAAACCAGACTCCCCACCCACCCTGTCCTTCAACCACTGCATGTCCCTCCTGCGACAGAGACTGTAATTCCCACATTGGACTGCACAGCCACATGAGAACTCACTTTTAGAGTGGAAGCGAGTCTTCCTCGATTTCGAGAGACTGCCTATGATGATAATGATGATGTAGGAAACGTGGCAGCCAATTTGCGCACAAGCAAGCTCCCACAGACAGCAATGTGATAATGACTAGTTAATCTGTTTTTTCTGTTACGTTGTTTGAGGGAGAAATACTGGCCCGGACACAAAGGAGGAAACAGTGGCGAAGCCTGGGCACTGGTACAAATGATAGAGGGGATAACAGAAGGCTGATGGCCATGCAGCTGAGGGGAGCAAATAAATGTTTACAGAATTCGCAAAATTCCGAAAAAAATCAAACCCTCAAAACTTACAATTTTCTCTCAAACTTACTGTCGGAAAATTTAAACCCATGGTTACACTGCGAATCCCTGGGCCTGTGGTGCTGAACAGACCAAGACAACACAGCCGATAGATGCAAGGGTGGGAACCAGTTTGTCAGAAGTGTGACTGTGACAGAGAGTGGGGCAGAAAAGCGTGACGCTTACAGGAGATACTTTATGCAAGACGTCTTACATCTGAGATGATCAATTCTCGTGAATAGATTTTACAAAACATATTTTCTTAAGGTAAGTATCCTCAGTGGTTCTTTAACATTTACAGTACAGATCTGTTCCAAATTGTCAACATATTATTTAAAACATGTGGTTTTACATCATTCTACGTTCAATCATTTTGAAACAAATATCAAAAATTAAAGTGGAAAATGAAAGGAATAAGTGAGTTTGAGGAGCAGACAGAGCAGTTTTCTATGGTGATTAAGGCGCTGAAATTGCTCCGCACCCCATTTCGCCCGGGTTGGAAGTCCCGGCCCAGAGTGCAATTGGGCTTTGCGCCTGTCAGACGAGGCGGAGCGCTGTCTCAGGTGCTTCGCCTCATTGGAGGAGCATTCCCGGGGAAGACAGCAAGGCCCTGAGTTCAGCAGCGTGCTGAGGAGCACAGTGCTGTGCAGCAGCTCCACATAGCGCTGACGTGCTAAAACGCCCCTCCCCTTCAGTTAAAGGAGAGGGCCGCTGCACACACTGCCACTGGGCCACCGGGGACGTGCTCGACCGGGCCAGCGGCCTGGCACCCAAGTGTTTCCACTTGTGGGGAAGGGCATAACTCGAGACCAGCAATATAAGATAAGTCACCAAGAAATCCAACAGGGAATTTAGAAGAAACTTCTTTACCCAGAGAGTGGCGAGAGTGTGGAACTCGCTACCACCGGGTACCGCACATACCGACAAGTGAGCTCTCACAGTGTGACTTCCACTGGAGCTCGGGAGTGACAAAGGAGTAGAATTTCCATTGTTGAACAGCACCGTAAGATTTCTTCCCTCTTACATTTCTTTTGCCATCCACTGGCTTTTCCCACTCAGGTCATTGACCCCCTCCAGCTCTAGGAAAGGCAAACCACTATTAGGCACTTAAAACATTGCTTTAAATCCGGTCTGCAGCCCTTTAAAAGTGCTGATAATGTGACGGGGTTCCCACCCCTACCTTTTGGTGAACTCTCATCCAGGACGACTGCATGCCTTGAATATGAAATGAGAGCTAACAATAACAACAACTTGAATTTATGTAGTGCCTTTAACCTAGTACAGGTTGAAACTCCCTTATCCAGAACTCCCTTATCCAGAACCATCATCATCATCATAGGCAGTCCCTCGAATCGAGGATGACTTGCTTCCAAGTCAAAAAGTTCACAGGTGTTTGAATGAAGGACTTGATATTCCAGATCCCGAACTAAATCCTGAAGGATGGAAGATGCCTGTGCGTGGATTTTTTTAACGTGTGGTGACCATTGCACACCAGCCACCACACGGGCTTGACAGAGCTAGGTCTTGGTCTAGTGGCAAAGGTTAACCAGGACTACTGGAGACCTGCTCTAATTCATGGACCTAGTGCGCACACATATCACAGTGTGGGCTGGCCCGTGCAGCCGCTGGGCCCTCGCCTCTCCTGGGCCCCAATCACAACCCTCTACAATCTCTCGCCGCTGCTTCAGTACCTGTCCACGCTCCATTCACCGGAACCACCCCTCATCCAGAACAATTCCCGGCCAGCGGGTGTCGCATGCACAGAACTCCGACATGAACAAATTGAACAAATTGAAGTCCATCCTCGCTGCTGACTCCCGCAATCGCTGGGCTGACCCCGCGATCCACCGCACCCCCAACCCCCATGATCTCATGATGTCTCTGCCGCACTCCCAACCCCAAGCCAGCCCTGATATCCCCTTGCTCAGTACCTGTACCATCCAATTTAATGTGACCACTCCTTATCTGAAAAAATCCCTTATCCAGAACAGGCCAGGTACCGATAATGGAGGTTCAATTGTAAAATGTCCCAGGCGCTTCACAATAGTGTTATAAGAGAATAATTTGACACTGAGCCACATAAGAAGAAATTAGGGCAGATGACCAAATGCTTGTTCAAAGAGGTAGGTTTTAAGGAGCGTCTTGAAGGAGGAAAGAGAGGTAGAGAGGCGATGGAGTTTCGGGAGAGAGTTCCAGAGCTTGGGGTCTAGGCAGTTGAAGGCAGGGCTACCGATGGTTGAGTGATTATAATCAGGGATGCTCAAGAGGGCAGAATTAGAGGTCTTGGGGGTTTGTGGGGCTGGAGGAGATTACAGAGATAGGAAGGGGTGAGGCCATGGAGGGATTTGTAAACAAGGATGAGAATTTTGAAATCGAGGTGTTGCTTAACCGGGAGCCAATGTAGTTCAGTGAGCACAGGGGTGATGGGTGAGCGGGACTTGGTGTAAGTTAGGACATGGGCTGCCGAGTTTTGGATGAGCTCAAGTTTACGTAGGGTAGAATGTGGGCATGTTACACTTTATGATTTGTGCTTTGGTTCTGCTGTTTCAGCCCTGGGACCTGAAAATACACCCTTGTGTGTCATTCATTAGGACCCTTCATGGAGGAATGGTTTGTGCAAGATGATAACTAGAGAACACAATGGTTTTTCTGTCGGCAGCCTCATGATACCTGTTGTTTGAGAATTGAAGTTGCTGAATCAGAGCTCACAGTTTAGCACCATAGGAAGCAGGAAGGAGCTTATGATGTCTCATAACAAACAAACGATACGTAATCCAGATCGGCTGATTCGCAGCTTGAGAGTTAAGCCTCAAAAAACCACCAGAAAAGTCCATTTCACAAATATAGAGATATCTTTTATCATGCCAAGCCAAATAACCTGCAATTTTCAGCTCAGACTCTCACCTTCCAATCCGTATCCCACTTTCCCTCGAACATCTAAAAACCCTGAGCTGGACAAACTCTCTTCTAACAGTGCTACTGGCACCAGAGGGAAATTTAAAAAAATTTATTCATTCCTGAGATGTGAGAGTTGCTGGCAAGTCCAGGATCTATTACCCATCCCTAACTGCCCTTGAGAAGGTGGAGTTGAGCCGCCTTCGTGAATCGCTGCAGTCCGTGTGGTGAAGAAACTCCCACAGTACTGACAGAAACATAGAAACATAGAAACATAGAAACATAGAAACATAGAAACATAGAAACATAGAAACATAGAAACATAGAAACATAGAAACATAGAAAATAGGTGCAGGAGCAGGCCATTCAGCCCTTCTAGCCTGCACCGCCATTCAATGAGTTCATGGCTGAACATGAAACTTCAGTACCCCCTTCCTGCTTTCTCGCCATAACCCTTGATCCCCCGAGTAGTAAGGACTTCATCTAACTCCCTTTTGAATATATTTAGTGAATTGGCCTCAACTACTTTCTGTGGTAGAGAATTCCACAGGTTCACCACTCTCTGGGTGAAGAAGTTTCTCCTCATCTCGGTCCTAAATGGCTTACCCCTTATCCTCAGACTGTGACCCCTGGTTCTGGACTTCCCCAACATTGGGAACATTCTTTCTGCATCTAACCTGTCTAAACCCGTCAGAATTTTAAACGTTTCTATGAGGTCCCCTCTCATTCTTCTGAACTCCAGTGAATACAAGCCCAATTGATCCAATCTTTCTTGATAGGTCAGTCCCGCCATCCCGGGAATCAGTCTGGTGAACCTTCGCTGCACTCCCTCAATAGCAAGAATGTCCTTCCTCAAGTTAGGAGACCAAAACTGTACACAATACTCCAGGTGTGGCCTCACCAAGGCCCTGTACAACTGTAGCAACACCTCCCTGCCCCTGTATTCAAATCCCCTCGCTATGAAGGCCAACATGCCATTTGCTTTCTTAACCGCCTGCTGTACCTGCATGCCAACCTTCAATGACTGATGTACCATGACACCCAGGTCTCGTTGCACCTTCCCTTTTCCTAATCTGTCACCATTCAGATAATAGTCTGTCTCTCTGTTTTTACCACCAAAGTGGATAACCTCACATTTATCCACATTATACTTCATCTGCCATGCATTTGCCCACTCACCTAACCTATCCAAGTCACTCTGCAGCCTAATAGCATCCTCCTCGCAGCTCACACTGCCACCCAACTTAGTATCATCCGCAAATTTGGAGATACTGCATTTAATCCCCTCGTCTAAATCATTAATGTACAATGTAAACAGCTGGGGCCCCAGCACAGAACCTTGCGGCACTCCACTAGTCACTGCCTGCCATTCTGAAAAGTACCCGTTTACTCCTACTCTTTGCTTCCTGTCTGACAACCAGTTCTCAATCCACGTCAGCACACTACCCCCAATCCCATGTGCTTTAACTTTGCACATTAATCTCTTGTGTGGGACCTTGTCGAAAGCCTTCTGAAAGTCCAAATATACCACATCAACTGGTTCTCCTTTGTCCACTTTACTGGAAACATCCTCAAAAAATTCCAGAAGATTTGTCAAGCATGATTTCCCTTTCACAAATCCATGCTGACTTGGACCTATCATGTCACCATTTTCCAGATGCACTGCTATGACATCCTTAATAATTGATTCCATCATTTTACCCACTACTGAGGTCAGGCTGACCGGTCTATAATTCCCTGTTTTCTCTCTCCCTCCTTTTTTAAAAAGTGGGGTTACATTGGCTACCCTCCACTCCATAGGAACTGATCCAGAGTCAATGGAATGTTGGAAAATGACTGTCAATGCATCCGCTATTTCCAAGGCCACCTCCTTAAGTACTCTAGGATGCAGGCCATCAGGCCCTGGGGATTTATCTGCCTTCAATCCCATCAATTTCCCCAACACAATTTCCCGACTAATAAAGATTTCCCTCAGTTCCTCTTCCTTACTAGACCCTCTGACCCCTTTTATATCCGGAAGGTTGTTTGTATCCTCCTTAGTGAATACCGAACCAAAGTACTTGTTCAATTGATCCGCCATTTCTTTGTTCCCCGTTATGACTTCCCCTGATTCTGACTGCAGGGGACCTATGTTTGTCTTCACCAACCTTTTTCTCTTTACATACCTATAGAAACTTTTGCAATCCGCCTTAATGTTCCCTGCAAGCTTCTTCTCGTACTCCATTTTCCCTGTCCTAATCAAACCCTTTGTCCTCCTCTGCTGAGTTCTAAATTTCTCCCAGTCCCCAGGTTCGCTGCTATTTCTGGCCAATTTGTATGCCACTTCCTTGGCTTTAATACTATCCCTGATTTCCCTAGATAGCCACGGTTGAGCCACCTTCCCCTTTTTATTTTTACGCCAGACAGGAATGTACAATTGTTGTACTTCATCCATGCGGTCTCTAAATGTCTGCCATTGCCCATCCACAGTCAACCCCCTAAGTATCATTCGCCAATCTATCCTAGCCAATTCTCGCCTCATACCTTCAAAGTTACCCTTCTTTAAGTTCTGGACCATGGTCTCTGAATTTACTGTTTCATTCTCCATCCTAATGCAGAATTCCACCATATTATGGTCACTCTTCCCCAAGGGGCCTCGCACAATGAGATTGCTAATTAATCCTCTCTCATTACACAACACCCAGTCTAAGATGGCCTCCCCCCTAGTTGGTTCCTCAACATATTGGTCTAGAAAACCATCCCTTATGCACTCCAGGAAATCCTCCTCCACCGTATTGCTTCCAGTTTGGCTAGCCCAATCTATGTGCATATTAAAGTCACCCATTATAACTGCTACACCTTTATTGCATGCACCCCTAATTTCCTGTTTGATGCCCTCCCCAACATCCCTATTACTGTTTGGAGGTCTGTACACAACTCCTACTAACATTTTTTGCCCTTTGGTGTTCTGCAGCTCTACCCATATAGATTCCACATCATCCAAGCTAATGTCTTTCCTAACTATTGCATTAATCTCCTCTTTAACCAGCAATGCTACCCCACCTCCTTTTCCTTTTATTCTATCCTTCCTGAATGTTGAATACCCCTGAATGTTGAGTTCCCAGCCCTGATCATCCTGGAGCCACGTCTCCGTAATCCCAATCACATCATATTTGTTAACATCTATTTGCACAATTAATTCATCCACCTTATTGCGGATACTCCTTGCATTAAGACACAAAGCCTTCAGGCTTGTTTTATTAACACCCTTTGTCCTTTTAGAATTTTGCTGTACAGTGGCCCTTTTTGTTCTTTGCCTTGGGTTTCTCTGCCCTACACTTTTCCTCATCTCCTTTCTGTCTTTTGCTTTTGGCTCCTTTTTGTTTCCCTCTGTCTCCCTGCATTGGTTCCCATCCCCCTGCCATATTAGTTTAAATCCTCCCCAACAGCACTAGCAAACACTCCCCCGAGGACATTGGTTCCAGTCCTGCCCAGGTGCAGACCGTCCGGTTTGTACTGGTCCCACCTCCCCCAGAACCGGTCCCAATGCCCCAGGAATTTGAATCCCTCCCTGCTGCACCACTGCTCAAGCCACGTATTCATCTGCGCTATCCTGCGATTCCTACTCTGACTATCACGTGGCACTGGTAGCAATCCCGAGATTACTACTTTTGAGGTCCTACTTTTTAATTTAGCTCCTAGCTCCTTAAATTCGTTTCGTAGGACCTCATCCCTTTTTTTGCCTATGTCGTTGGTACCAATGTGCACCACGACAACTGGCTGTTCTCCCTCCCATTTCAGAATGTCCTGCACCCGCTCCGAGACATCCTTGACCCTTGCACCAGGGAGGCAACATACCATCCTGGAGTCTCGGTTGCGGCCGCAGAAACGCCTATCTATTCCCCTCACAATTGAATCCCCTATCACTATCGCTCTCCCACTCTTTTTCTTGCCCTCCTGTGCAGCAGAGCCAGCCACGGTGCCATGAACTTGGCTGCTGCTGCCCTCCCCTGATGAGTCATTCCCCTCAACAGTACCCAAAGCGGTGTATCTGTTTTGCAGGGGGATGACCGCAGGGGACCCCTGCACTACCTTCCTTGCTCTACTCTTCCTGCTGGTCTTCCATTCCCTATCTGGCTGTGGACCCTTTCCCTGCGGTAAGACCAACTCACTACACGTGATACTCACGTCATTCTCAGCATCGTGGATGCTCCAGAGTGAATCCACCCTCAGCTCCAATTCCGTAACGCGGACCGTCAGGAGCTGGAGGCGGATACACTTCCCGCACACATAGTCGTCAGGGACACCGGAAGCGTCCCTGAGTTCCCACATGGTACAGGAGGAGCATAACACCCGACCGAGCTCTCCTGCCATGACTTAACCCTTAGATACACTTAAACTGGTAATAACAATGTTAAAAGTTACTGACCAATATAAGAAGAAAAAGAAAAACTACTCACCAATCACCAGCCAATCACTTACCCCCTAGGCTGTGACGTCACCTTTGTTTTTTTTGCCTTCTCCCTGTAGCTGCACCGGTACGCCTCTCGCCGACCCCGGACTCGCGCTGCTCCGAGCTCCCGCCTCCTCGACTGACTGCTCCGAGCTCCCGCTGGCCTTTATAGGCCTCTCGCCGACCCCGGACTCGCGCTGCTCCGAGCTCCCGCCTCCTCGACTGACTGCTCCGAGCTCCCGCTGGCCTTTATAGGCCTCTCGCCGACCCCGGACTCGCGCTGCTCCGAGCTCCCGCCTCCTCGACTGACTGCTCCGAGCTCCCGCTGGCCTTTATAGGCCTCTCGCCGACCCCGGACTCGCGCTGCTCCGAGCTCCCGCCTCCTCAGGGAAGGAATTCCAGGATTTTGACCCAGTGACGATGAAGGAATGGCTGATATATTTCCAAGTCAGGATGGTTTGTGACTTAAAGGGGAATTTTCAGGTGGTGGTGTTCCCATGCACCTGCTGCCCTTGTCCTTCTAGGTGGTAGAGGTCGTGGGTTTGGGAGGTGCTGTCGAAGAAGCCTTGGCGAGTTGCTGCAGTGCGTCTTGTAGATGGTACACACTGCAGCCATGGTGCGCCGGTGGTGGAGGGAGTGATTGTTTAAGGTGCTGGATAGGGTACCAATCGAGTGGGCTGCTTTTTCCTGGATGGCGTTGAGTTTCTTGAGTATTGTTGGAGCGGCACTCATCCAGGCAGGTGATGAGTCTTATCCCTTGTAGATGGTGGAAAGGCTTTGGGGAGGCAGGAGGTGAGTAACTTGTTTCAGACCTCCCAGGCTCTGACCTGCTCTTGTAACCGCAGCATTTTTGTGGCTGGTCCAGTTAAGTTTCTGGTCAATGGTGATACCCTGAATGTTGAAGATGGGTGATTCGGCAATGGCAATACTGTTGAATGTCGAGGGGCAGTGGTTAAACTCTCCCTTGTTGGAGATAATCATTGCACTTGTGGGGCGCGAATGTTACTTGCCACTTATCAGCCCAAGTCTGAATGTCGTCCAGGCCTTGCTGCATGCGGGAATGGACTGCTTCATTTTCTGTCATAAGCTTGCTTTGAAAGGGTATAATGCATCCAGGATTCTAACATCTATTTTGATAAGTAGCCCCAAGAACCTGCTGCAATTCAGAATAGCTTAAGAGAAGTCAGTGTGTTGTAGCAACCCGGCATCACCAATTCCACTTGTAACAAGCACCTAGCAGGTACTAGCAACACAGGGGATTTGGACCGGTAATTAGAGGAGGAAGAAGGAACATGTGATAATGGCAGTGCAAGAGTAGGAGTCTACTGCTTGGAAACCCAGCTTGAGTTCCTTATTACCTGGACCCAGAGATTGAGACTGCACAGTATATAAAATAATACATCGATCTATGCACCAACATTTTATGCAGCCATGTAAAAATGGATAATAATAATAACAATAACTTGTATTTATATAGCACCTTTAACGTAGTAAAATGTCCCATGGCACTTCATAGGACTATGCAGGAAGATATCAATCAACTGGTTAGGTGGGCAGAACAGTGGCAAATGGAATTTAATCCAGAGAAATGTGAGGGCTAACAAGGAAAGGGAATACACATTAAATGGTACGACACTGAGAAATGTATAGGAACAAAGGGACATTGGAGCGCATGTCCACAGATCCCTGAAGTTAGCAGGCCAGGTAGATAAGGTGCTTAAGAGGGCATACTGAATACTTGCCTTTAATAGCCGAGGCACAGAATATAAGAGCAGTGGGGTTATGCTTGAACTGTATAAAACACTGGTTAGGCCACAGCTGGAGCATTGCGTGCAGTTCTGGTCACCACATTACAGGAAGGACGTGATTGCACTCGAGAGGGTACAGAGGAGATTTACGGGAATGTTACCAGGAGTGGAGAATCTTAACTATAAGGACATAGTGGATAGGCTGGGTTTGTTTTCCTTGGAACAGAGAAAGCTGAGGGGAGACCTCACTGAGGTGCATAAAATTATGAGGGGCCTAGATATAGTGGATAGAAAGGGCCTATTTCCCTTAGCAGACAGGTCAACCACCAGAGGGCATAAATTTAAAGTAATTGGTAGAAGGTTTAGAGGGGATTTTAGGGAAAATTTCTTCACGCAGAGGGTTGTGGGGGTCTGAAACTCACTTTCTGACAGGGTGGTAGAGGCAGAAACCCTCACCACATTTAAAAAGTACTTGCATGTGCACTTGAAGTGCTGTAACCTGCAGGGCTATAGACCTAGAGCTGGAAAGTGGGATTAGGCTGGATAACCTCTTGTTGGCCAGTGCGAACACGATGGGCCTCCTTCCGTGCTGTAAACTTCGATGATTCTATGATTAGGAGACAATGAATTGACACAAAACCACTTAAGGGGAAATTAGACCAGGTGACCAAAAGCTTGGTCAACGAAGTAGGTTTTAAGGAGCATCTTAAATGAGGAAAGAGATAGAGAGGCGGAGAGGTTTAGGCAGGCAATTCCAGAGCTTAGTGCCTAGGCAACAGAAGGCACGGCCACCAATGGTTGAGCGATTATAATCAGGGATGCTCAAGAGGGCAGAATGAGAGGAGCGCAGACATCTCGGGGAATTATGGGGCTGGAGGCGATTACACAGTAAAGTGTTAGCTTTGCATTACTATTTAAACAGCTGCACTGTTGGAGATGCCGTCTTTCGGATAAGGCAATAAACCAAGGTCCCCTCTTCCTTGACAGGTGGAGGTAAAAGATCCCATGGCACTATTTCGAAGATGAGCAGGGGAGTTCTCCCCGGTGTCCTGGCCTGTTTTTGGGAGCTTGCTGTGCGCGAACTGGCAGCCGTATTTTGCTTTCGAGTTTGACATTTTTAGTGTTCAATTAAAGGCTCATGTAATATGGTTTGCAATAAAAAAATAAATGACTTATCATTCATTTGATTGGTAATTATGCAAGCACGAGATTTAAAGCCGGTGAATGTAACACTGTATTAGCGTACAGACTTTGGAGGCACAGAAATCTGACGAATTGTGACCTAGAAAAGAGATTGCCAATAAAAGGGTCAGTTTGAAAAATCGAAATAAAATAAAGTGACTATTTGGGGAGAAACAAGTGAATGCAGATGAACCTTTCACAACTATGGGAATTCAATTTCCTCAGCATCTCTATATGAGATACAGCTAATCTGTTCATTGTGAATGCCATGATTATAAAAAACCCCCAATGATATGCTGTATGGGGCCTGAATAGAATATTGAATGCTAGCTTCTGCGAAACACAGAAACCGTTTGGGGGATAAATCCCTTCCGTCAGTTTGTTTAAGGTACATGGATTTTCGCTGTGTTGCTGCCTCTGATTGCACCCCGGAGGGACAGTATTGGCGACGGGGATGGTTTCCGGGCGGGCGGACAGCTCCCTGTGCCCCACCGGGAAATTAGTTGCCGGTTTAACGGGGGTGTGGAGCAGCACCGCCTGGCAGCCAGTGTGGAACGCTACCGGTTTAGATTTCTGATTGATGCCAACTCTCTAGCGCCCCGTAGTGCGCCACAGTGGGAGTCCCAACGGCGGTGAGTGAAGTAAGTAATGAATGAGGTAAGTTTGATTGTTTTGTTTATTTTTATTTTTTGCGATTTATCCTAATGTGGGATACTGGGTTTTGGGAATGTTTTTTCTGTGTTTTGTGGATGGCAATGCGGGGGGGGGTGCCGTGCTGGGGGTTCCCCCACGGAAGCCTATCTCAGAGCACTCCGAAGCCGGCTCGTTAGCAATGGATGTTTAGTTGCTCAACCAGCCTTGTGCCCTAAGAGAGGTGTGTAACACCTCCCTTCGCGCTCCGCTCCACACTCAGGGCCCAGCTGGTAAATTTTGTGGCTGAGGACACAAACCATTTCCCCGCCCAAATTTTACAGCCACCATTACCGCCCCGAAATGACCAGAACCTAAAATCCAGCCAAAATAGCCTAGAAATTAGCCTCCTTAGAAGCTTCTGCTATCGCCTCTGGGGGGTGCTAATGAGGCGCTGACCACTTACCGGCCGAGAAAATCGATTCCCGCCATATTCGGCGGGAGGTTTGCAGCGGCGGTACGGCGTTGCGCCCCGATTTCCTTCGCCCGGTGGTCATGACGGCATCACCGTGCGCATTGCCCCGATAGCGCCCCGGACCTGAACTTGGGTTCCGTCCCCTGCAGCATCGCGGGTGAAAACAGCTGCAGAAGGCGTCCCTCGGGAGGCCGGGCGCTTCGAGGGGGGCGGGGGGGGGCGAAGGTTAAAGGGGAGGTGACCGAGGTAAGTGAACAGAAATTTGCCATTACACTGTTTGACTTTTTTTTGCAGCATTCCACCCCACGGTCGATCCGCTTGGCACTCTGCTGCAATACCTCGGGCCGGACCGTGGCTGCTGTCAGGGAAAAGGCAAGTTTTTATTTTGCAGAGCCTGCAGCGATGGACCTTCCCTTAAAGGAGGGAAGGAGCCTCCCAACACGGCCCAGTGTGCAACACTGCACAACTATACCCCGCCTGCTGCCTCTTGCACTCCAGGAAGGAGGTGGAACACTGGATTTAACACACCACTTCCCTCCTGGAGCGCAAACACCAAATTTTTTTTTAATGTTTGGAAACATTAGCGCCTGACGTTAATTTTTCAAACTTTTAAAAGTTACCTCCCCAAATGGGACGCTCCCAAATTTCGCTCCATTTTAATTATTTGTGCATTACCTATGGGCATTGTTGGGCTGTTGTACCAGCAGAAAATCCATCTCTTTCTGCGGCGTGTGTGGAGATTCCTGAAGTCCTTTTCCTGTACTTTTCAAAAGCAATGGTTTATTCCAGCACCAGTCTAGACATTGTAAATGCCTCATTTTATTAGGTCCCTGTGAATTGGCATTTCACTAAATTCATCAGCCTCACACTCGGTAAATTTGTTCCGTATTCTAATTAAGAGTTGGCACTATGGAGTAAATGTTGTGAATTTGTGTGAAGACCAGTTACCTCACTGCCCGGATGCTTCTTATGCAGTTCCAGTGGGTGAAGTTCAGCACTGGGAGTACAAGTTCAGTAAATTTGCTCTGAGATCTGTGCAGTTTGATGCTGGAGGTAATGTGGAGACTTAAGCAGCAATAGGCTTCACCGAAGGGTTTTCTTTGAATTGGTGGCATCAAAATGTCTGTAGCTCCACACTGTGGATGCCTGTGTTACTGCAGCTAGTGCTGTTCAGTAAAGAGCAGGTCACCTGACCAGCAGGTCAGAGGTTACCAGAACCTTCAGCCATCTTACAGGTTGTGTGATCTCTGAAGATATGACATTTGACGACGAGAACGGGATGTAATCGGATAATACAAAGCTGGAATTTTTGTCGGTGAAGGATTCAACCAACCGACAGGGAGACTTTGAGAGCTTCTCTGTTTTTGGAAACAGCTACAAATCCGAGGAAAATTACGAGCACACTTGGTTAAACTGCCAGAGTCAAAATGGCTGCCCCTATGGGAGTTATAGAGCATTTGGGGGAATTTCAACGCATATGTGGATTAGCTAGAAATGTTTTCAGTGCAAATAATATAATCGAAATTCCCGGTAATGAAGACAATAGCCGGACAGTGTTGGAACGAAAAAGAGCTATATTCTTAACTGAGGCCAGCCCCATGTTGTATGAAAAGCTGATAAATTTGCTTGTGCCTGACAAGCCAAAGAATACAATGCTGAAACAGATTCTAACTAAGTTAGAACAACATTACAGCCCCGTTCCGTTAGAAATTGCTGAAAGTTATCGTTTCGGAATACGAAATCAGAAAGCCGAAAGAAAATATCAGTGAGTACATTGTAGCATTAAAAAAGCTATCTATTCACTGTAATTTTGGAGACTTTCAGAACCTAGCATTGCGAGACCGTCTTGTTTGTGGGATGAAAAATGATGCGTACAGAAGAAAGTTATTGACGACTCCTAACTTGACTTTTGATTTAGCTTGTCAGACAGCTAGGTCGATGAGCACGGCCGACCAATATTCCCAAGAATTTCATATCAATTTCAGTCATCAGACAACCGAGGTGAATCGCCTGCAGTTTCAAAGTAAAAGGCGGTGGGGACCCAAAGTCTCAGAAACTGGAAATGGGAACAGAGCATTGAAGTCCTGCTATCAGTGCCTGGAACAACACATTGCTCAAAGTTGTCCATATGTGAAGGCAGAGTGTTTCTTCTGCAGGAAAACTGGGCATTTGAGAAGGCATGCCAACTGAAGGGTAAACCAGCTTTCAAAGCTATGAGTAGAAATCCCCAGAGGCTACATAATTGGAAGAATAACAACAAGACGAGGAGATGTTAGAGTTAAATGTCATCAGGAGCACGAGGTTAACGGACAACGATTCGAAAAGTATTATAATCCACATAGATATTGCAGGATTCAAGATACCCATGGAAATTGACACTGTGCATCCATGAGTGCTGTACTAGAGTCGCTATACCTCGACAAATTGCAGGATTTCTCATTGAAGAAAGCCAAGATAGAGCTGCGAGGCTACTCGGGAGAGAACATTCCGGCGGTAGGTCATAACACCGTACTGGTGAAATACAAGGATTAAGTTCAGAGTTTGCCTTTAATAGTACTGGCAGGAGACAAGCCTGCCTTACGAGGAAGAAATTAGTTGGGATTCCTGAAGCTGGATTGGAATGAGATTTTTCGTGTTGAAACGAGATTTGCGTCAAAGGATGATGTCATCAAGAATTATCCGAAGGTGTTCTGCGAAATGGGTAGTCCGATCCAAGGCTTCAAGACGAGTGTCAGGGTATAGAAGGACATTAGATCGGTTTACTACAAGCCACATCCGTACCATATGCACTCAAGGAGAAAGTTGAGCAAGAACTCAAAAGACTAGAGACTGAGAACATTATTTCTAAGATAGATCAATGTAATTGGGCTACACCAATTGTTGTTGTACCTAAGTCCGATGGTAAGGTAAGATTGTGTGGTGATTATAAAGTAACCGTAAACTAGGTTCTAGAAGGAAATGTCCCCAATACATTGCCAAATATAGAAGATTTGTTCACAACACTGACAGGTGGTCAAATTTTCTCAAAACTGGATCTTCCGAATGCTTACTTACAGCTTGAACTAGATGAGGAGTCCAAGCCATGCTTGACGATAAATACCCATCTAGGCCTATATCGATTTAATAGGCTTCCATTTGGAGTGTTTTCCGCCCCTGCCATATTCCAAGGGGTAATGAACCAGATTTTGCAAGGTATTGAAGGGGTAGTATGTTATTTAGATGACATACTAATTTCAGCACCAAATAGGCAAATTCATAATAACATGTTGAATGAAGTCCTCAAACGGCTAGAGAAGCACAGAGTATGAGTGTCTGCTCGCAAGTGTGAGTGATTTAAAAACTCAGTGGAGTACTTAGGGTACAGAGTAGACAAAGATGGTTTACATCCAACCAAGGAAAAACTGGATGCAATCAGAAATGCACCCACTCTCAAGAATGTCACTGAACTTCAATCATTTTTGGGTCTTTTAAACTATTATGGGAAGTTCCTACCAAATTTGGCTACAGTATTACATCCACTGAATGAACTATTGAAAAAACAGGTCCATTGGAAGTGGTGTAAAGAATGTGATACAGCATTCAAGAAGTGTAAAAGCAACTTGGTAGGGGGCACCATGTTAGTTCATTATGACGTATCTCAGGAGATCAAGCCAGCATGTGATGCCTCTCCATATGGAGTTGGGGCAGTAATCTCTCAGGTATTACATAGTGAGGAGGAGAGACCAATTGCTTTTGCTTCACGCACTCTCAGTGCCAGTGAGCGTAATTATGCGCAAATCGAAAGGAAAGCTTTGGCATTAATTTTTGGGCAGAAGTCCACTCTCGTTACGGATCATAAGCCCCTGACAGCAATCCTCCATCCAAAGTCCCCAGTTCCAACATAAGCTGCAGCCCGAATGCAGAGATGGGCTTTGATTTTGTCAGCATATACATGTGATATTGAATACAGACGATCAGCTGATCACAGTAATGCTGATGCTATGTCTAAATTGCCTTCCCCATCACAAGTTACACCCGATAGGGAAGAGGTGTTCTATTTTTCATACATTGATGAACTGCCAGTTACAGCTGAAGAGATTGGTAGAGAAACCAAACGTGACCAAGTTATGTCAAAGGTGTATGATCATATGGCAAACGGATGGCCAAACCAGGTAACAAAGATATTCATTCATTCTTCATTCGTAGAAATGAATTATCAGTCGATAAAGATTGTATCATCTGGGGTGCAAGAGTGGTTATACCAAATAAATTCAGGTCCAAATTATTAGGAACCTCCATGACCAGCACCTGGGAATGTGTTTGACCAAGAGTTTTGCACGCAGTTACTTATGGTGGCCAGGTCTTGATAAAGATATAGAGTACATCGTAAGTCAGTGTACGACATGTTAATCGGTAAGCAAGCAACCATTATCAGTACCATTACAGCCATGGAAATAGCCTCCCAGGGTGTGGCAAAGGCTACATATTGATTTTGCTGACCTAGAAGGACAACACTTGTTCATTGTGATTGATAGCCATTCGAAGTGGGTCAAGGTGTTTCCAATGTGGAAAATAACAACAAGTATAACATTAGACATTTTGCGAAGATTATTTTCTTCATTTGGCCTCCCTGAAGAAATTGTTTCGGATAATTGACCACAATTTTGGTCAGAAGAATTTGCACAGTTCACAAGCAAAAATGGTGTGAAACATACCAAGGTTCCATCGACGAGCAGTCAGTCGAGGAGGCGGGAGCTCGGAGCAGCGCGAGTCCGGGGTCAGCGAGAGGCCTATAAAGACCAGCGGGAGTCGAGCAGTTCGAGCAGTCAGTCGAGGAGGCGGGAGCTCGGAGCAGCGCGAGTCCGGGGTCGGCGAGAGGCGTACCGGTGCAGCTACAGGGAGAAGGCAAAGAAAGAAACAAAGGTGACGTCACAGCCTAGGGGGTAAGTGATTGGCTGGTGATTGGTGAGTAGTTTTTCTTTTTCTTCTTATATTAGTCAGTAACTTTTAACATTGTTGTTGCCAATTTAAGTGTATCTAAGGGTTAAGTCATGGCAGGAGAGCTCGGTCGGGTGTTATGCTCCTCCTGTACCATTTGGGAACTCAGGGAGTAGTGAGTTGGTCTTACCGCAGGGAAAGGGTCCACAGCCAGCTAGGGAATGGAAGACCAGCAGGAAGAGTAGTGCAAGGAAGGTAGTGCAGGGGTCCCCTGTGGTCATCCCCCTGCAAAACAGCTACACTGTTTTGAGTACTGTTGAGGGGGATGACTCATCAGGGGAGGGCAGCGGCAGCCAAGTTCATGGCACCGTGGCTGGCTCTGCTGCACAGGAGGGCAAGAAAAAGAGTGGGACAGCAATAGTGATAGGAGATTCAATGGTGAGGGGAATAGATAGGCGTTTCTGCGGCCGCGACCGAGACTCCAGGATGGTATGTTGCCTCCCTGGTGCAAGGGTCAAGGATGTCTCGGAGCGGGTGCAGGACATTCTGAAATGGGAGGGAGAACAGCCAGTTGTCGTGGTGCACATTGGTACCAACGACATAGGTAAAAAAAGGGATGAGGTCCTACGAAACGAATTTAAGGAGCTAGGAGCTAAATTAAAAAGTAGGACCTCAAAAGTAGTAATCTCGGGATTGCTAGCAGTGCCACGTGATAGTCAGAGTAGGAATCGCAGGATAGCGCAGATGAATACGTGGCTTGAGCAGTGGTGCAGCAGGGAGGGATTCAAATTCCTGGGGCATTGGGACCGGTTCTGGGGGAGGTGGGACCAGTACAAACCGGACGGTCTGCACCTGGGCAGGACCGGAACCAATGTCCAAGGGGGAGTGTTTGCTAGTGCTGTTGGGGAGGATTTAAACTAATATGGCAGGGGGATGGGAACCAATGCAGGGAGACAGAGGGAAACAAAAAGGAGGCAAAAGCAAAAGACAGAAAGGAGATGAGGAAAAGTGGAGGGCGGAGAAACCCAAGGCAAAGAACAAAAAGGGCCACTGCACAGCAAAATTCTAAAAGGACAAAGGGTGTTAAAAAAACAAGCCTGAAGGCTTTGTGTCTTAATGCAAGGAGTATCCGCAATAAGGTGGATGAATTAATTGTGCAAAAAGATGTTAATAAATATGATGTGATTGGGATTACGGAGACGTGGCTCCAGGATGATCAGGGCTGGGAACTCAACATTCAGGGGTATTCAACATTCAGGAAGGATAGAATAAAAGGAAAAGGAGGTGGGGTAGCATTGTTGGTTAAAGAGGAGATTAATGCAATAGTTAGGAAAGACATTAGCTTGGATGATGTGGAATCTATATGGGTAGAGCTGCAGAATACCAAAGGGCAAAAAACATTAGTAGGAATTGTGTACAGACCTCCAAACAGTAATAGGGATGTTGGGGAGGGCATCAAACAGGAAATTAGGGGTGCATGCAATAAAGGTGTAGCAGTTATAATGGGTGACTTTAATATGCACATAGATTGGGCTAGCCAAACTGGAAGCAATACGGTGGAGGAGGATTTCCTGGAGTGCATAAGGGATGGTTTTCTAGACCAATATGTTGAGGAACCAACTAGGGGAGAGGCCATCTTAGACTGGGTGTTGTGTAATGAGAGAGGATTAATTAGCAATCTCATTGTGCGAGGCCCCTTGGGGAAGAGTGACCATAATATGGTGGAATTCTGCATTAGGATGGAGAATGAAACAGTTAATTCAGAGACCATGGTCCAGAACTTAAAGAAGGGTAACTTTGAAGGTATGAGGCGTGAATTGGCTAGGATAGATTGGCGAATGATACTTAGGGGGTTGACTGTGGATGAGCAATGGCAGACATTTAGAGACCGCATGGATGAATTACAACAATTGTACATTCCTGTCTGGCGTAAAAATAAAAAAGGGAAGGTAGCTCAACCGTGGCTATCTAGGGAAATCAGGGATAGTATTAAAGCCAAGGAAGTGGCATACAAATTGGCCAGAAATAGCAGCGAACCTGGGAACTGGGAGAAATTTAGAACTCAGCAGAGGAGGACAAAGGGTTTGATTAGGGCAGGGAAAATGGAGTACGAGAGGAAGCTTGCAGGGAACATTAAGGTGGATTGCAAAAGTTTCTATAGGTATGTAAAGAGAAAAAGGTTTGTAAAGACAAACGTTGGTGCCCTGCAGTCAGAATCAGGGGAAGTCATAACGGGGAACAAAGAAATGGCAGTCCAATTGAACAAGTACTTTGGTTCGGTATTCACTAAGGAGGATACAAACAACCTTCCGGATATAAAAGGGGTCAGAGGGTCTAGTAAAGAGGGGGAACTGAGGGAAATCTTTATTAGTCGGGAAATTGTGTTGGGGAAATTGATGGGATTGAAGGCCGATAAATCCACAGGGCCTGATGGACTGCATCCCAGAGTACTTAAGGAGGTGGCCTTGGAAATAGCGGATGCATTGACAGTCATTTTCCAACATTCCATTGACTTTGGATCAGTTCCTGTGGAGTGGAGGGTAGCCAATGTAACCCCACTTTTTAAAAAAGGAGGGAGAGAGAAAACAGGGAATTATAGACCGGTCAGCCTGACCTCAGTGGTGGGTAAAATGATGGAATCAATTATTAAGGATGTCATAGCAGTGCATCTGGAAAATGGTGACATGATAGGTCCAAGTCAGCATGGATTTGTGAAAGGGAAATCATGCTTGACAAATCTTCTGGAATTTTTTGAGGATGTTTCCAGTAAAGTGGACAAAGGAGAATCAGTTGATGTGGTATATTTGGACTTTCAGAAGGCTTTCGACAAGGTCCCACACAAGAGATTAATGTGCAAAGTTAAAGCACATGGGATTGGGGGTAGTGTGCTGACGTGGATTGAGAACTGGTTGTCAGACAGGAAGCAAAGAGTAGGAGTAAACGGGTACTTTTCAGAATGGCAGGCAGTGACTAGTGGGGTGCCGCAAGGTTCTGTGCTGGGGCCCCAGCTGTTTACATTGTACATTAATGATTTAGACGAGGGGATTAAATGCAGTATCTCCAAATTTGCGGATGACACTAAGTTGGGTGGCAGTGTGAGCTGCGAGGAGGATGCTATTAAGCTGCAGAGTGACCTGGATAGGTTCGGTGAGTGGGCAAATGCATGGCAGATGAAGTATAATATGGATAAATGTGAGGTTATCCACTTTGGTGGTAAAAACAGAGAGACAGACTATTATCTGAATGGTGACAGATTAGGAAAAGGGAAGGTGCAACGAGACCTGGGTGTCATGGTACATCAGTCATTGAAGGTTAGCATGCAGGTACAGCAGGCGGTTAAGAAAGCAAATGGCATGTTGGCCTTCATAGCGAGGGGATTTGAATACAGGGGCAGGGAGGTGTTGCTACAGTTGTACAGGGCCTTGGTGAGGCCACACCTGGAGTATTGTGTACAGTTTTGGTCTCCTAACTTGAGGAAGGACATTCTTGCTATTGAGGGAGTGCAGCGAAGATTCACCAGACTGATTCCCGGGATGGCGGGACTGACCTATCAAGAAAGACTGGATCAACTGGGCTTGTATTCACTGGAGTTCAGAAGAATGAGAGGGGACCTCATAGAAACGTTTAAAATTCTGACGGGTTTAGACAGGTTAGATGCAGGAAGAATGTTCCCAATGTTGGGGAAGTCCAGAACCAGGGGTCACAGTCTGAGGATAAGGGGTAAGCCATTTAGGACCGAGATGAGGAGAAACTTCTTCACCCAGAGAGTGGTGAACCTGTGGAATTCTCTACCACAGAAAGTAGTTGAGGCCAATTCACTAAATATATTCAAAAGGGAGTTAGATGAAGTCCTTACTACTCGGGGCATCAAGGGTTATGGCGAGAAAGCAGGAAGTGGGTACTGAAGTTTCATGTTCAGCCATGAACTCATTGAATGGCGGTGCAGGCTAGAAGGGCTGAATGGCCTGCTCCTGCACCTATTTTCTATGTTTCTATGTTTCTATGTACCACCCTGCTTCGAATGGTGCAGCAGAGCGCACTGTACAAATTGTAAAACGTGCCCTCATAAAACAAATGTTGGAACCAAATCCAAAGAAACGACAGTTGTCATTGGATCACAAATTGGCTAATTTTCTAATAACGTATCGTAATACTCCTCACACAAATCCTGGTAGAACACCAGCGGTACTGTTTCTGAAACGACAGCCACAAACCAGATTCTCATTGTTAAAACCAAATTTGGCATAGTTCGTAGAAGAGACACAATTAAAACAGAAAGAGAATCATGATAGAGGTAGAGTAAAAGAGAGAAGTGTGAAATTAAATCAGAAGGTGAAAATGAAGAACCATCACCATAAATGGATAAAGGGGTTACCAGGAAGAGTGGTGAAGATATGTGGTCCTCGCACATATATTTGGTCAAGATGTTTGATAATGGAGAGGTTAGATTTGTTCACATTGATCATATTTTACCCACAGACATGGAAGTAGTTGCGAGTGGGAGTGATTTAATTATTTCTGACTCATCAGATAGTTTTGATGCACCAATAGCATATCCTACATCCAATGTATTGGAAACAAATCCAAGAGAAAGTCAGAATTTAAGTCTGAGTCCGAGTCAGTAAAACAAACAGTCTGAAGTTAGAGAAAGTTCAAATGGAAATCAAGGGCATCCCTTGGAGGAAAACTTCCCTCAGGATCAGCCTTGAATGAGTTTAAATTCAACACCATGTTTGGAAGGTTCTGTTCGAGAGCGAAACAGAAAACAAGTGGTTAAGCTTGATTTGTAAATATGGCAAAATAAGTCCATATCTTTTGTTATGTATAACCATGCAAGTTATGTATGATGATTGTTTGTTATAATAACTTCTTCATTAAGGAGGGAGAAGTGTAATGTCTGTAGCTCCACACTGTGGACATCTGTGTTACTGCAGCTAGTACTGTTTAATAAAGAGCAGATCACCTGACCAGCAGGTCAGAGGTTACCGGAACCTGCAGCCATTTTACAGGTTGTGTGTTGTGTGCTCTCCGAAGATATGGCACAGCAGTATGTGGAAGAACAGTCAACATCAACATGAATGCAGGAGGAGAAAGAAGCATTTGACACTCACGTTGGGCCGTCGAGGAGTAATGGGTGAGAATGTTCATGCTCAAACTCCGCTTAGATGGGGAACTGTGGGCATACTCAAATTTAGGACTCCGGTTTCAATGGCTGTTGAAGGCATACATTTTCTGAGCTTGTAATCCTGGCACAGAACTTTTCTCGTGGGAAAGATGATAAGATAACAAGTAACATCTCCGTTCAGTCCGCAAGCATGAGTCTGAGCTTTCGGTTGCCTGTTACTTTAATTCTCCGCTCCTCTCCCACTCTGACCTCTCTCTTCTCGGCCTCCTACACCGTTCCAACCAAGCTCCGTTCCAATCAAGCTCCAGTTTTCTAAGCATGAACAGAGAGACGTAGGGGTATATGTGCACAAATCATTGAAGGTGGCAGGGAACATTGAGAAAGCAGCTAAAAAAGGTTACGGGATCCTGGGTTTCATAAATAGAGACATCGAGTACCAAAGTTTGGAAATTAGGATCAACCTGTATAAAACACTGGTTTGGCCTCAACTGGAGTATTGTGTCCAGTTCTGGGCACCGTACTTAAGAAGGATGTGAAGGCCTTAGAGAGGGTACAGAAACAATTTACGAGAATGATTCCAGGGTTGAGGGACTTCAGTTACGATAGACTGGAGAAGCTGAGTTGTTCTCCTGAGAGCAGAGAAGATTGAGAGGAGATTTGATAGAGGTGTTCAAAATCAAGAGGGTTCGGGACAGAGTAGAGAGAGAGAAACTGTTCCCATTGGCGGAAGGGTTGAGAACCAGATGACACAGAGTTGAGGTGATTGGCAAAAGAAACAAAGGTGACATAAGAGAAAACGTTTTACGCAGCGAGTGGTTAGGATCTGGGATGCACTGCCTGAAAGTGTGGTAGAGGCAGTCTCAATCACAGCTTTCAAAAGGGAGTTGGATAAGTGCCTGAAGGAAGAAAGTGTGCAGGGCTACGGGGAAAGGGCGGGGGAGTGGGACTAACTGAAATGCTCCTGCAGAGAGCCAGCGCAGGCTCGACGGGCTGAATGGCCTACTTCCGTGCTGTAATCCTTCTTTGATTCTATGATTTGAAGCTCAAAGTAAGCTTGAGGAGTAGCATCTCATCTTTCGATTATTCACTTTATCAGCATTCAGTTCACTCATTTCAGATCATAACCTGTGTCCCCTTTTCCAAGGAGAACAGTCCTAACTTTTCCAACCTCTCCTCATAACTTATGTCCCTCATCCCTGGTAACATCCTGGTGAACCTCCTTTGCACCCTTTCTAAGACCTTTAATCTTTACATCTTTCCTGAAGTGTGGTGCCCAGAATTGTCCACAATATTCCAACTGAGACCTAACCAGTGATTTATAAAGTTCCAGTGTGGTCGCTATGCTTTAATATTCTATGCCTCTATTTATAAAGCCAAGTATGCTTTTTTAACCACCTTATCAACTTGCCCTGCCCCATTTAAGGATTTGTGAATATGCACACTAAGACCTCTCTACTCATCTACACTTTTCAAAATTGTGCCATTAATAGTGTCTTTCCATGTTAGGCCTCCCAAAATGCATCACTTCATACTTCTCCGCATTGAACTGCATCTGCCCTTCTTATGCCCATTTCACCATCCTGTTTATGTCACCTTGAAGTCTATAACTATCTTCATCAATATCTACTCTGCTGCCAAGTTTTTTATCATCTGCAAACTTTATAATGCTGCTTCCTACACCAATGTTGATATGTATGAATAAAGAGTCTGACTAGATACTAGATTGTGGGATCCCTTGGGACTCCAGGGGATGAGCCCTCTGGTGGCTACACAATGTATAGACAGGTTTACACATATACAACAACAATCCCCCCCCCAAAGTCAATAGTGTAACTATTGACAAGATGAAACTATCTGGGGCCTTTCTTTCCCTGGTTGATCATCTTGGTGCAAATGCTGGTTTTGGTGAATTGTTTCTTGGGCCCTCGCTGGGCTGCTGTGCAGCTGGTCTTGCTGGGCTGACTGGTGTGGTGAGTCCTGCTGGCTGCTGCGGGTGATAGGTTCTGCTTCGTGGTCAACCGCTGTGTCGGTTGCCACTGGTGTGTGTGTTGGGGGGTCAAAGAAGGTAGGGTCCAAGGTGGGTTGCTCAGGATAGTCCGTAAATCTGAGTTTGATTTGGTCCCAGTGTTTCCGGTGGGAGAGTTCATTTGAAAGTTTGACCCGAAACATCCTACTCCCGTCTTTGGCCACCACAGTGCCGGGAAGCCACTTGGGACCTTGTCCATAGTTCAACACAAATACAGGATCATTGATTTCAATTTTGCGTGACATATTTGTGCGATCATGATATGTACTTTGTTGAAGCCGCCTGCTCTCTACCTGTTCATGTAGATCAGGGTGGCCTTGTCTAGTTGCACTTTTCATGTGCAGTTCAGCGGGTCTTGTGCGGTAGCTAAGCAGGACTCGGGATAGGCGAGTCTGCAGTGAGCCTTCAGTTACCCTCTTCAAGTTCTGCTTGATGGTTTGCACTGCTCTCTTTGCCTGACCATTGGACGCTTGTTTAAACGGGGCAGATGTAACATGTTTGATCCCATTACGGGTCATGAACTCTTTGAACTCGGCACTGGTGAAACATGGTCCGTTATCACTCACAAGGACATTAGGCAGACCATGCGTAGCAAACATGGCCCGCAGACTTTCAGTGATGGTAGCGGACGTGCTTGCCGACATGATCTCACATTCAGTCCATTTGGAGTACGCATCGATAAGCACTAGGAACATTTTACCCAAAAACGGGCCTGCATAGTCGACATGGACCCTGGACCACAGTTTGGAGGGCTAAGACCATAAACTTATGGCGCCTCCCTGGATGCATTGCTTAATTGCAAGCATGTGTTACATTTGTGCATGCAGCACTCTAAGTCTGCATCGATACCGGGCCACCACACGTGGGATCTGGCTATCGCTTTCATCATTACAATGCCTGGGTGGGTACTGTGGAGATCACTGATGAAAGCATCCCTGCCCTTCTTGGGGACCACTACCCGATTAGCCCACAGAAGGCAGTCTGCCTGTATGGACATTTCACCTTTGCACCATTGGTACAGCTTTATCTCTTCCTATTTCCACTGGGACACTGGACCAGCTCCGGTGAAGCACACAATTTTATTACTCGGGACAGTAATGGGACCTGGCTCATCCAGGTTCTAATCTGTCAGGCTGGGACGGGTGATTGCTCACTTTCGAATGCTTCCATAACCGTGACTAAATCGGCAGGCTGTGCCATTTCCACCCCAGTGGTGGGCAATGGCAGCCTACTGAGAGCATCAGCATAGTTTTCTGTGCCTGGTCTTTGGCAGATGGCGTAGTTGTATGCGGACAACGTGAGCGCCCATCTCTGGATGCAGGCCGATGCATTTGTATTTATCCCCTTACTTTAAAAAAAAAGGGATATCAGTGGCTAATGGTCAGTTTCCAATTCAAATTTGAACCCAAACAGATATTAATGCATTTTCTTTACCCCATAAACACACGCTAACGCTTCTTTTTCAATCATGCTGTAGGCTCTCTCAGCCTTAGACAGATTTCTGGATGCATAAGCAACCAGTTGCAATTTCCCAGATTCATTAGCTTGTTGTAATACACACCCGCGCTGTACGACGGCGCATCACATGTTAGTACCAAACGCTTACATGGATCATACAACTTGAGCAATTTGTTTGAGCATAACAATTTTCTAGCTTTTACAAAGGCATTTTCTTGGCTTTTGCCCCATACCCATTAGTCTCCTTTACACAGTAAGGTTTGCAGTGGTTCTAACAGTGCGCTGAGACCCAGTAAGAAGTTTTCAAAGTAGTTCAGGAGTCCTAGAAATGACCACAGCTCCATCACGTTCTGAGGCCTTGGTGCGTTCTCGATTGCCTTCGTCTTCGAATCAGTGGGCCTGATGCCGTCCGCCGCGATTCTTCTCCCCAGGAACTCCACTTCAGGTGCCAGGAAAACGCACTTTGAGCATTTTACTCTGAGCCCCACGCGGTTGAGTCGACTAAGAACCTCCTCTAGGTTCTGCAGATGTTCTACTGTGTCCCGACCTGTAACCAAGATGTTGTCCTGCAAGACAACCGTGCACGGGACCGACTTCAGTAAGCTTTCCATGTTTCTTTGGAATATCGCCGCATCTGATCAAATTGCAAACGGGTATCTGTTGTAGATGAAGAGACCTCTGTGCATGTTGATTCAGGTGAGGCCCTTCGATGATTCCTCCAGCTCCTGCGTCATGTAGGCCGAGGTCAAGTCCAGCTTCGTCAACGTCTTTCCTCCCGTCAGCATAGCAAAAATGTCATCAGCCTTTGGTAGTGGGTATTGATTCTGCAGGGAGAAATGATTGATAGTTACTTTGTAATCATCACACATTCTGGCGGTGCCGTCTCCCTTGAGGACTGGAACAATCGGACTGGCCCACTCGCTGAACTTGATCGGTGAAATGATGCCCTCTCGTTGCAGCCGGTCTAGCTTGAACTCTACCCTTTTTCTCATCATGTATGGTACTGCTCTCGCCTTGTGATGGATGGGTCTGCCCCCGGATCTGCACTTTTGCTCCTTGGAACTTCCCGATGCCTGATTCAAACAGCGAAGGGAACTTATTTAAGACCTGGGCACACGAAGTGTCGTCAGTGGACGAGAGCGCTCGGACGTCGTCCCAGTTCCAGCGTATCTTTCCCAGCCAGCTCCTGCCGAGCAGTGTGGGACCATCGCCCGGTACCACCCAGAGTGGTAGCTTGTGCACCGCTCCATCATAGGGGACCTTTACAGTAGCACTGCCAATTACAGGAATCAGTTCCTTTGTGTAAGTTCTCAGTTTCATGTGAATGGGAGTCAGGACTGGCCTCAAGGCCTTTCTGCACCACAATTTATCAAAAGTCTTTTTGCTTATAATGGACTGGCTCGCACCCATGTCCAGCTCCATTGACACCAGTCCATTTAATTCAATCTTCAGCATTATTGGGGGACACTTTGTGGTAAATGTGTGCACCTCATATACCTCTGCCTCCTCAGTCTGAGGCTCTGGTTCGCCGTGATCTGCTGTGGATCTGTCCTCCCCTGCAACATGGTGCTTTGGCAGGATTAACAGGGTTTGCAGCTCGTCTGCACATACATTGGAGGTGTCCCATTGTTCCACAGTCCTTGCAAAAGTACCCTTTGAATCGGCATGAATGGAAATGATGAACACCCCTGCAGTGCAACATGTTAATGGCCTTGCATTCATCACTTTTGATGGTGGACTCGGAGACATCTGTGGAAGTGCAGCTGCAGGCATGTGGGGCCTACCCTGTACTTTGCGATTTGAAAACAACATCACTTTGTTCACAGTACTTGTAGCAGCACTTGTGTGCTGAGAGATTTTCTTAGTATTTGTCACTGGTGGCAATGAACGCCTGGGTTATCACTATCACTTTACTCAAGGTTGGGGTCTCTACCGTCAAAATTTTGTGAAGTATCACTTCATGGCCAATGCGAAGTACGAAAAAGTCTCTGAACATGTGCTCCAAATGTCCTTCAAATTCGCAATGTCCTGCAAGGTGTCTTAGCTCGGTGACATAACTCGCCACTTCCTGGCCTTCAGACTTTTTGTAGATGTAGAACTGGTACCTCGCATTCAGAACGCTTTCCTTCGGGTTCAAATGCTCTTGGACCAGTGTGCACAAATCATCGTATGTGGGTTTCGCTGGAGTGAGCAGGTTTTTCATGAGGCCATACGTTGCTGCCTTGTAGACGGTGAGGAGAATCGTCCTTCGTTTGGCAGCGTTCGCTTCTCCTTCCAGCTCATTGGCCACGAAGTATTGGTTGAGTCGCTCCACGAAGGTTTCCCAATCATCTCCCTCTGAAATTTTTTCCAGGATGCCCACTGTTCCCTGCATCGTTGGGTTTGTCATCTCTATCTCGTCGCCAGTTGTTATGTATGAATAAAGAGTCTGACTAGATACTGTGAGCTCAAAGTAAAGTGTGACCTTAGTCTTTTATTGCAAGTCTCCAGAGTGCCTCTCCAGCCTGTGAGGCCTCCTTAAGTACCAGTGCTCCCAAGAGATTGTGGGATCACTTGGGACTCCAGGGGGTGAGCCCTCTGTTGGCTACACAAGATATATACAGGTTTACACATATATAACGCATGTCTAGGTTTACATCTAATTTAATAAAGTATCCTACTTGCCCAGTATTTCATCCATGGTGGCTTTCCCAAGGTGTACGTTATGGTCCTCTATATTTACCTAGCGTTTCGCGCTCCTGTGGGCCATGCTAACAGATATGTGAACAGAGAGGCGCACAGTCCGACCAGTTGCAATGGGTTCTGGTGAAGACACAGTTCTGGCGGCAGTCATCGACGTGAAGTTTGCTATCTGCATTATGACATCGCCCGATAACAAGACGGCTCAAGTATTTCTCTCTTTTTGTTTGATGGCAGCTACACGGGCTTCTGAATTTCATGTGTAAAGCGGTTTTGTGCTGTTGCCCAGCACCTTCCATTCCAGAACAATATTGCTCACCCCTCAGCGACGCAGCAAAGCAAATAAAATGCTTCTTTATTGCCTTAATAGATATTCACAATTACTCTCTTACAAGTGCGCTAACTGGATGCTTAGAAATTCATGGCCAATAACGAGAAGAAACATTAGACTGAAATGTTAGGGTGCTATTACAAGAAAAGAAAAATGGGTCAGTATCGGACTCTGCACATTTCTCATGTGGTAGGAGATATTTTATGAGGAAGATTGCATTTCTTAATCAGGCGCAAGTTTATTTTTTACTAACTTTACCAGGTCTACCAGAGTGAGTGCAGGAAAGCATGCAGTGTTGACTTTAAACACAGATAAGAGTCATGCAATTTGATCATAGCCGCAAAAAGAAAGAAGATGCAAGCAGATATTATTTGAAATGTAGTTTAGGGTAGTAAATTTATTGGAAGCTAGAATGAACTTCAATGCCAAATGTTTCCTTCTGTCCTGACCTGGCTGGAGTATATTGCAAGGGTTGCCAATTAATCTCTGTCACTTCTCTCAAATGGACCTTATTCATGAGTAGCCGGGTGGTTGATAGTGAGGAAGAAAGCTATAGACGGCAGGACGAGGTCAATGGACTGGTCACGTGGGAAGAAAAGTGGCAAATGGAATTCAGTCCGGAGAAGTGTGAGGTAATGCATTTGTGGAGGGCTAACAAGGCAAGGGAATACGCAGTAAATGGTAGGATACTGAGAAGTGTTGAGGAACAAAGGGACCTTGGAGTGCAGGTCCATACATCCCCGAGGGCCTATTTTTCGCCTGCTGAGACTTTTGCGCTCCCTGAAAAGTTATTGCCCCAGATGGGGCGCCATGCAATTTCTAGCCCAATGATTCTATGAATCAGAGTCAACCATGAGGGCACCAGAAAAAAGCCTGATTCTGTCCTCAATAAATGTATGTACATACTTCCAGCAGAAGTGGCTGAATGGTGATCCAAAGGGTGGGTCCATGGCTGATCTGCATTTTCCCTCCCTACGGGTGCTGAAGCCAATTCGTGTCCCCACCACTTCCCCAGATGAGATCACCTAACCCAGCAGAGATCGGGGATGAAACCTCAGATCGCTCAGGTCTGTAAGGCTCGACAACTAACTGGACAAACTCACTGAGCCATTGGGTGGGACATAAGTGCTAATGTATGAAGTAAATCGGATTTTAAAGAAGTGATCCATCCTACACCAGGTTTTAATCCCACTTAAACTAGCTCACAATGTGGGTGGGTCAGGATCAATTCTGCTTTCAGGTTAAATTCAACCAAAGTAGATCCGGTAGACGTGAACAATTGCACAGCTTCCAGGGTTGTTTAGTGCTGCTGTCACTGTAAGCTGAAATTAAAAGTAGAATTGACGGTCTTGATCGGATATACATTTTGTAAAGATCTATTGGGCGAGAAATTGCGGTCGGAGGCTTCCCGAAAATGTTTTAACGAAAGCACCTGGTGGTCCCGGAGGAACGAACACTTTGGCTCTGAGGCCTAGGTGCATGCCTGGCGCAGAGGCCCACGTATTCCAGGAGTGTGCAGGCATCCTGGGATCACATGGGCCTGGACCACCAATAAACACGGGTGAGTTCCATTTGTATGAGCTGCCATTACTATCAATGAGAATACTCCCAAAACACAGAAACACAATACATAAATTTAAAAAAAAACTCATATGTTTAAAATTAATTGAAATTGAATTAAATTAAATGGTTTAGAAAAATATATATTTTTTGAAATGTTTTAAAATTTGTTTTAATAGGATTAAAATTAAACTTACCTTAATGGACAGGGTTTGTAATATAAATATTAGTGATAACATTTTAGTTTTCTATCTTTTAAATCTCTTACGCTGGTAAAAGCACGCCTTGGCAAGAGTTGGGCAAATAGCCCAAATCTCCGCCCGCGAAGGCCCTTTAACCGAGGATGCGTGCGATCTGTCAAATCGCAAGTGCTGGGTATGGGGGCATGCGCTTCGCGCGCCTACACCCGGAACCTGTGCCCGGGGCCTCTTCGGACGCGTGCGCACATCATACACGTCCGAAGGGGCCGCAATTTACGACCCCTTGTACTCTGTCCGGTTTCTGTGCATGTAATGAGTTAATGTTAATTAAGTTCATGTAACAGGAGATGGACAGTGATATCATCGAGGTTTCGGGATGGTACGGAAGGGGAGAGAAGGGGCAACTTTACGAGTCTGTGCTCGCAGCTGTAAGCCTCACCCTGAGGCAGCACAAGCTGCAAGGTTGGAGCCTCACTGCCCACGATGTTTCCGACCATTCATTTTAACATTTAGAAAAAGGTGGACGTTTACGTCTGAGCTGCCTGTTCACACTCTCAGTGAACGAGGCTCCCTCAGCCAGGCCTTAAAAATGTCTTCCCCACCATGATATGACGTTCCTGAAGCCAGAAACAAAAGCTCTCCTGTGTTATTCATCATCGAACGATTTTTTTAAAATTGATGTTTATATTTTTAATAGAAGTGGCTTACTTAAAAAATGAAGATAACAATGATGTAGAAGACCCGCAATATTTCTTATCAGTTAATAAAAAATGGCCAATTAAGAATCTGAAGTTTATCAAGCCAAGATAAAAGCTTTCTTCGCAATAATAATCAATCATTTGATAGTTTTCGCTATATTTATGGGTTTAATATACACTCTGCCTCCGTCCTTCCCCTCTTGGGTGAGTGATTAAATGTTTATTTTCAATTTTTTTTAATAGTTCTTTTTTGGACAATTTTCTTCCCTCCCCTTCAGCTGTTTAATGAATGAACGCTAAACATATATCATGCAGCCATTGATATGTATTTGTTTTTTTATTTAAATGTCCCATCTTCCCAGAGGATTAATTTGAGATAACTGTTTATCCCCTCATTTGTGAAAATGAACTAATTACTTGCTGGGACCGTGAACTTGACTTTGTGAATGATAAGCTGTGAAGTGGGAGATTAATTCCGTCTTATTTCTCAGTGTTGAGACTAGATATATTTTTCTGACTAGAAATATTTGAAGGGTTGTCTGCAGAAGCGCTTTCTGCCCCATGGGAGGAAAGAACAAAAATGAAGGTCTGTGATAGGTTTGTTTGAAAACACTAGTTAGGCCACAGCTGGAGTACTGTGTTCAGTACTGGTCACCACATTACAGGAAAGATGTGATTGCACTAGAGAGGACACAGAGGAGATTTACGAGTATGTTGCCTGGACTGGAGAATTTTAGCTATGAGAAAAGATTGGATAGGCCGGGTTTGTTTTCTTTGGAACAGAGGAGGCTGAGGGGAGACCTTATTGAGGTGTCCCGCCCTGCTTTTTGGCTCAGAGATGTGGACCATATACAGTAGACACCTCAAAGCGCTGGAGAAATACACCAGCGCTGCCTCCGCAAGTTCCTACAAATTCAATGGGAGGATAGACGTACCAACATCAGTGTTCTTGCTCAGGCCAACATCCACAACATCGAAGCACTAACCACACTTGACCAGCTCCTTTGGGCGCGCCACATCGTCCACATGCCCAACACGAGACTCCCAAAGCAAGCGCTCTACTTGGAACTCCTACACAGCAAGCGAGCCCCAGGTGGGCAGAGCAAACGTTTCATGGACACCCTCAAAGACTCCTTGATAAAGTGCAACATCCCCACCGGCACCTTGGAGTCCCTGGCCAAAGACCGCCCCTAAATGGAGGAAGAGCATCCGGGAGGGCGCTGAGCACCTCGAATCTCGTCGCCAAGAGCATGCAGAAATCAAATGCAGACAGTGGAAGGAGCTTGCGGAAAACTAGACTCCCCACCCACCTTTTCCTTCAACGACTGTCTGTCCAACTCCCGCCCCTCACTCCTCACTCCCGTCCCTCACTCCCGCCCCTCACTCCTCACTCCCGTCCCTCACTCCCCACTCCCGCCCTTCACTCCTCACTGCTGCCCCTCACTCCCGCCCCTCAGTCCTCACTCCCGCCCTTCACTCCTCACTGCCGCCCCTCACTCCAGCCCTTCACTCCTCACTCCCGACCCTCACACCTCACTCCCGCCCCTCACTCCCGCCCCTCACTCCTCACTCCCGCCCTTCACTCCTCACTGCCGCCCCTCACTCCTCACTCCCGCCCCTCACACCTCATTCCTGCCCCTCACTCCCGCCCCTCACTCCTCACTCCCGCCCCTCACACCTCACTCACGCCCCTCACTCCTCACTCCCGCCCCTCACTCCTTACTTCCGCCCTTCACTCCTCACTGCCGCCCTCACTCCCGCCCCTCACTCCTCACTCCCACCCCTCACTCCTCACTCCTGCCCCTCACTCCCGCCCCTCACTCCTGCCCCTCACTCCTCACTCCCGCCCTTCACTCCTCACTCCCGCCCTTCACTCCTCACTCCCGACCCTCACCTGCCCCTCACTCTCGCCCCTCACTCCTCACTCCTGCCCCTCACTCCCACCCCTCACTCCCGCCCTTCACTCCTCACTCCCACCCCTCACTCCAGCCCTTCACTCCTCACTCCCACCCCTCACTCCAGCCCTTCACTCCTCACTCCTGCCCCTCACTCCCACCCCTCACTCCCGCCCTTCACTCCTCACTCCCGCCCCTCACTCCTGCGCCTCACTCCTCACTCCCGCCCCTCCCGCCCTTCACTCCTCACTCCCGCCCCTTACTCCAGCCCTTCACTCCTCACTCCCGCCCCTCACTCCAGCCCTTCACTCCTCACTCCTGCCCCTCACTCCCACCCCTCACTCCCGCCCTTCACTCCTCACTCCAGCCCCTCACTCCAGCCCTTCACTCCTCACTCCTGCCCCTCACTCCCACCCCCCACTCCCGCCCTTCACTCCTCACTCCCGCCCCTCACTCCTGCCCCTCACTCCTCACTCCCGCCCCTCACTCCCGCCCTTCATTCCTCACTCCCGCCCTTCACTCCTGCCCCTCACTTCTCACTCCTGCCCCTCACTCCTCACTCCCGCCCCTCACTCCTCACTCCTGCCCCTCACTCCCACCCCTCACTCCTCATGTTAACCGGGACCATCACGCGATTTACCATCACGCACCAACGTGTTTCAGATCGGAAAGATCTTTCGACAAGTTCCATCAGCCTGACAGACAGGGGCGTCCATCACCATCGGGGCCAGTCTGAAATAACATCAATTGTTTTGTTGCTGACTGTTTTTCCGCACGTTTACAGAAATTACTGAAGCTGACAATGCTCCAGAATGGCAGATCTGTTACCTCCTAAATGCAGGGTGGACGTAGCCCCTTGAGCAACAGCACTGCAATTTCCTTCTAATCCCTGAAAAGATCTTGAGGTATACATAAATAAATAATTGCTCTGTCATTTACAGCCACAGGCAGAATAGTTGAAGCCGCTGAGGGACCTTGCAATTGCAAAGCCAGCGAATGGTAATCTCACTCATTGAAACATTTAAGATTCTGAGGGGGGTTGACAGGGTAGATAATGAGAGCTTGTTTCCCCTGGCTAGGGGGCACAGTTTCAGGATAAGGGCTCGGCCAATTAAGACTGAGATGAGGAGAAATCTCTTCACTCGGTGTTGTGAATCTTTGGAATTCTCTACCCCAAAGGGCTGTGGATGTTCAGTCATTGAGTATATCCAAGGCTGAGATAGATTGATTTTTGGACTCTAGGGGAATCAAGGGATATAGAGATCCGGCGGGAAAGTGGAGTTGAGGTCGAAGATCAGCCGCTATCTTATTGAATGGCGGCGCAGGCTGGAGGGGCCATATGGCCCATTCCTGCTTATAATTATTATGCTCCACTCAACTTACACACTGCTATTCAGAAAACAGCAGATAATTCAGCCTCGTCCTATATGGCCCTTCATCTATGTATAGCTTTGCACCTAATCCTGCCCGCCATTGTACTTGCATCTCCCATTTGCGCTGTTCATTGCAGTTATTATACAAGAGCAGGCATTTGCAAATGGCCGAAGGCAGTGCTTGGTCCAGTGTGAGTAAAAGAACCTGGTTCTCTGATGCCTTAGACGGGTTAATTTTCTGACTTCGTGACCATTAGCTTTGGTAGCTCACGCGCAATGCATGTCTAAATGTCTCACATGGCCTGCAAGCTGGTGAGCCTCGCAATGAGGTCAGCTATACAACGTGTTCCTGTGGGGAGCCATGTTTGCTGGGAGCACGTAATGAAAAATAGAGGGGGGGAGGGTGCAAATTTAGGGGTAGTGGGGAGCTCACCAGAGATTTTTCAGATCCATCTCACGGGGTGCTTTCCAAGGCTTTGGGAAAGGGGAGGGAGGCAAGGATTAAGGATAGGGTTGGATCAGGGCTTGTTCCCAAAAACACACTTGCCGAAAAGGGCAGCTGCTACATGCTACGGATTAGGGGGAAACATAGAAACATAGAAAATAGGTGCAGGAGTAGGCCATTCGGCCCTTCGAGCCTGCACCACCATTCAATATGATCATGGCTGATCATGCAACTTCAGTACCCCATTCCTGCTTTCTCTCTATACTCCCTGATCCCTTTAACCGTAAGGGTCACATCTAACTCCCTTTTGAATATATCTAACGATCTGGCCTCAACAACTTTCTGCGGCAGACAATTCCACAGGTTCACCACTCTCTGAGTGAAGATGTTTCTCCTCATCTCAGTCCTAAATGGCTTACCCCTTATCCTTCGACTGCGACCCCTGGTTCTGGACTTCCCCAACATCGGGAACAGCCTCTAACCTGTCCAATCCTGTCAGAATTTTACGTGTTTCTATGAGGTCCCCTCTCATTCTTCTAAAGTGGGTAGCTGTTGAGCCATGGGGTTAAAAGCCACTCAGCAGGGGCATGGTGAGTGGTGGTGGGGAGGAATCAGACCAACTGAGATACCACCTACAGCATCTCAAAGGCACAGTCAGCGGGGGAAAACAGAACTAAGGAGAGTTGCGCAACATCCTGCGTAACCTCATTAATGTGGTCTGAGGGTAAGGTTGGGTGTCAGCCTACCAAGGCAGAATTTGCCATGGCGGGGTTGCTCATTGTAAATTCAGGTGCAGAGGATCCCCAGGATTTTCTGTCCATCGGTGCCCGATTGTCTGAAAAGTACTTTGAGTGAGTGATGCTCCATGCCAGGGGTACAATTTATACAATCTGTCTTATTATGCTGCTGCAATGGGCCGGAGCTTGCTGGAGCGAGGCATCTCATGCAATGTGCCGAAACCCGTTACTTCAGCCTGTTCCCTCACCCGTCCTTTCGGACGAGACCCCGTCTGCTCCCTCAGGTGGACGTAAAAGATCCCATGGCACCGTTTCGAAGAAGAGCAGGGCAGTTATCCCTGGTGTCCTGGGGCCAGTATTTGTCCCTCAATCAACATAAACAAACACAGATTATCTGGCCATTATCACATTGCTGTTTGTGGGAGTTTGCTGTGCACAAATTGGCTGCTGCGTTTCCCACATTGCAACAGTGACTACACTCCAAAAGTACTTCATTGGCTGTAAAGCACTTTGAGATGTCCAGTGGTCGTGAAAGGCGTTATATAAATGCAAGTCTGTCTTTCTTTTTTTCAGCTGAAAGATAATTTGCGCGGAAGTGTGAGCTCATTCCAACGCAACAAGGGGAACAGGGCCCTGAACGAACTATAGGACCAGCAGTCTATTTCCTAAACCAGTGCGATTTAAGGATTGAGGAAGAAACTGAACAATAGAAACATAGAAACATAGAAAATAGGTGCAGGAGCAGGCCATTCAGCCCTTCTAGCCTGCACCGCCATTCAATGAGTTCATGGCTGAACATGAAACTTCAGTACCCCATTCCTGCTTTCTCGCCATACCCCTTGATCCCCCGAGTAGTAAGGACTTCACCTAACTCCCTTTTGAATATATTTAGTGAATTGGCCTCAACTACTTTCTGTGGTACAGAATTCCACAGGTTCACCACTCTCTGGGTGAAGAAGTTTCTCCTCATCTCGGTCCTAAATGGCTTACCCCTTATCCTTAGACTGTGACCCCTGGTTCTGGACTTCCCCAACATTGGGAACATTCTTCCTGCATCTAACCTGTCTAAACACGTCAGAATTTTAAACGTTTCTATGAGGTCCCCTCTCATTCTTCTGAACTCCAGTGAATACAAGCCCAGTTGATCCAGTCTTTCTTGATAGGTCAGTCCCACCATCCCGGGAATCAGTCTGGTGAATCTTCGCTGCACTCCCTCAATAGCAAGAATGTCCTTCCTCAAGTTAGGAGACCAAAACTGTAAACAATACTCCAGGTGTGGCCTCACCAAGGCCCTGTACAATTGTAGCAACACATCCCTGCTCCTGTACTCAAATCCCCTCGCTATGAAGGCCAACATGCCATTTGCTTTCTTAACCGCCTGCTGTACCTGCATGCCAACCTTCAATGACTGATGTACCATGACACCCAGGTCTCGTTGCACCTTCCCTTTTCCTAATCTGTCACCATTCAGATAATAGTCTGTCTCTCTGTTTTTACCACCAAAGTGGATAACCTCACATTTATCCACATTGTACTTCATCTGCCATGCATTTGCCCACTCACCTAACCTATCCAGGTCACTCTGCAGCCTAATAGCATCCTCCTCGCAGCTCACACTGCCACCCAACTTAGTGTCATCCGCAAATTTGGAGATACTACATTTAATCCCCTCGTCTAAATCATTAATGTACAATGTAAACAGCTGGGGTCCCAGCACAGAACCTTGCGGTACCCCACTAGTCACTGCCTGCCATTCTGAAAAGTACCCATTTACTCCTACTCTTTGCTTCCTGTCTGACAATCAGTTCTCAATCCACGTCAGCACACTACCCCCAATCCCATGTGCTTTAATTTTGCACATTAATCTCTTGTGTGGGACCTTGTCGAAAGCCTTCTGAAAGTCCAAATATACCACATCAACTGGTTCTCCTTTGTCCACTTTACTGGAAACATCCTCAAAAAATTCCAGAAGATTTGTCAAGCATGATTTCCCTTTCACAAATCCATGCTGACTTGGACCTATCATGTCACCATTTTCCAAATGCGCTGCTATGACATCCTTAATAATTGATTCCATCATTTTACCCACTACTGAGGTCAGGCTGACTGGTCTATAATTCCCTGTTTTCTCTCCCTCCTTTTTTAAAAAGTGGGGTTACATTGGCTACCCTCCACTCGATAGGAACTGATCCAGAGTCAATGGAATGTTGGAAAATGACTGTCAATGCATCCGCTATTTCCAAGGCCACCTCCTTAAGTACTCTGGGATGCAGTCCATCAGGCCCTGGGGATTTATCGGCTTTCAATTTCCCCAACACAATTTCCCGACTAATAAAGATTTCCCTCAGTTCCTCCTCCTTACTGGACCCTCTGACCCCTTTTATATCCGGGAGGTTGTTTGTGTCCTCCTTAGTGAATACCGAACCAAAGTACTTGTTCAATTGGTCTGCCATTTCTTTGTTCCCCGTTATGACTTCTTTACTAAGGTCTTTACTAACCTTTTTCTCTTTACATACCGATAGAAACTTTTGCAATCCGCCTTAATGTTCCCTGCAAGCTTCTTCTCGTACTCCATTTTCCCTGCCCTAATCAAACCCTTTGTCCTCCTCTACTGAGTTCTAAATTTCTCCCAGTCACCGGGTTCGCTGCTATTTCTGGCCAATTTGTATGCCACTTCCTTGGCTTTAATACTATCCCTGATTTCCCTTGATAGCCACGGTTGAGCCACCTTCCCTTTTTTATTTTTATGCCAGACAAGAATGTACAATTCTTGTAGTTCATCCATGCGGTCTCTAAATGTCTGCCATTGCCCATCCACAGTCAACCCCTTAAGTATCATTCGCCAATCTATCCACGCCTCATACCTTCAACGTTACCCTTCTTTAAGTTCTGGACCATGGTCTCTGAATTAACTGTTTCATTCTCCATCCTAATGCAGAATTCCACCATATTATGGTCACTCTTCCCCAAGGGGCCTCGCACAATGAGATTGCTAATTAATCCTCTCTCATTACACAACACCCAGTCTAAGATGGCCTCCCCCTCATTGGTTCCTCGACATATTGGTCTAGAAAACCATCCCTTGTGCTCTCCAGGAAATCCTCCTCCACCGTATTGCTTCCAGTTTGGCTAGCCCAATCTATGTGCATATTAAAGTCACCCATTATAACTGCTGCACCTTTATTGCATGCACCCCTAATTTCTTGTTTGATGCCCTCCCCAACATCACGACTACTGTTTGGAGGTCTGTACACAACTCCCACTAACGTTTTTTGCCCTTTGGTGTTCTGCAGCTCTACCCATATAGATTCCACATCATCCAAGCTGATGTCTTTCCTAACTATTGCATTAATCTCCTCTTTCACCAGCAATGCTACCCCACCTCCATTTCCTTTTATTCTATCCTTCCTGAATGTTGAATACCCCTGGATGTTGAGTTCCCAGTCCTGATCATCCTGGAGCCACGTCTCCGTAATCCCAATCACATCATATTTGTTAACATCTATTTGCACAGTTAATTCAGCCACCTTATTGCGGATACTCCTTGCATTAAGACACAAAGCCTTCAGGCTTGTTTTTTTAACACCCTTTGTCCTTTTAGAATTTTGCTGTACAGTGGCCCTTTTTGTTCTTTGCCTTGGGTTTCTCCGCCCTCCACTTTTCCTCATCTCCTTTCTGTCTTTTGCTTTTGCCTCCTTTTTGTCTCCCTCTGTCTCCCTGCATTGGTTCCCATCCCCCTGCCATATTAGTTTAACTCCTCCCCAACAGAACTAGCAAACACTCCCCCTAGGACATTGGTTCCGGTCCTGCCCAGGTGCAGACCATCCGGTTTGCACTGGTCCCACCTCCCCCAGAACCGGTTCCAATGCCCCAGGAATTTGAATCCCTCCCTGCTGCACCACTGCTCAAGCCACGTATTCATCTGCGCTCTCCTGCGATTCCTACTCTGACTAGCACGTGGCACTGGTAGCAATCCCAAGATTACTACTTTTGAGGTCCTACTTTTTAATTTAGCTCCTAGCTCCTTAAATTCGTTTCGTAGGACCTCATCCCTTTTTTTACCTATGTCGTTGGTACCAATGTGCACCACGACAACTGGCTGATCTCCCTCCCATTTCAGAATATCCTGCACCCGCTCCGAGACATCCTTGACCCTTGCACCAGGGAGGCAACATACCATCCTGGAGTCTCGGTTGCGGCCGCAGAAATGCCTATCTATTCCCTTCACCATTGAATCCCCTATCACTATCGCGCTCCCACTCTTTTTCCTGCCCTCCTGTGCAGCAGAGCCAGCCACGGTGCCATGAACTTGGCTGCTGCTGCCCTCCCCTGATGAGTCATCCCCCCCAACAGTACTCAAAGCGGTGTATCTGTTTTGCAGGGGGATGACCACAGGGGACCCCTGCACTACCTTCCTTGCACTACTCTTCCTGCTGGTCTTCCATTCCCTATCTGGCTGTGGACCCTTCTCCTGCGGTAAGACCAACTCACTACACGTGCTACTCACGTCATTCTCAGCATTGTGGATGCTCCAGAGTGAATCCACCCTCAGCTCCAATTCCGCAACGCGGACCGTCAGGAGCTCGAGGCGGATACACTTCCCGCACACGTCCCTGAGTTCCCACATGGTACAGGAGGAGCATAACACCCGACCGAGCTCTCCTGGCATGACTTAACCCTTAGATACACTTAAATTGGCAACAACAATGTTAAAAGTTACAGACTAATATAAAAAAGAAAAAGAAAAACTCCTCACCAATCACCAGCCAATCACTTACCCCCTAGACTGTGACGTCACCTTTCTGTTTCTTTCTACTTCTTTTTTGCCTTCTCCCTGTAGCTGCACAAGTCACGCCATTTATAGGCCTCTGCTGATCCCCGGACTCACGCCTCAGCGACCACGAACTCCCGCTGCCTCTCGCGGCTTTTATAGGCCTCTGCTGATCCCCGGACTCACGCCTCAGCGACCACGAACTCCCGCTGCCTCTCGCGGCTTTTATAGGCCTCTGCTGATCCCCGGACTCACGCCTCAGCGACCACGAACTCCCGCTGCCTCTCGCGGCCTTTTATAGGCCTCTCGCCGACCCTGGACTCACACCTCAGCGACCACGAACTCCCGCTGCCTCTCGCAGCCTTTATAGGCCTCTCGCCGACCCCGGACTCACACCTCAGCGAATGATGGAGAAGGAGGGTGAATTAGAGTTAAGTCAGGTACAGAAAGAGAAATAAAGTGAGGGAAAGAAAGAATTGATTAAGAGGAAAGTGAGAACGAAAGAAAAAACATTTTAAAAAGTTAAAAATTAAAATATTGACATTTTAAAAATCACTAAAAGGAATCATGCAGGAATGGAACTCACAGGTTAAAATTGTTCCCTTTCTGGGTCAGAGAGTGATTGATATTGTATTAAAAATTTCCACATCGTTAAAAGGGTACTTAGTCTGTTAATAGCCAGACCTAACTTTCTGCAGCAAATGTAACGCACAATTAATGTGCAAATCCAGCAAGTGTTTCAAAATAACGGGGAAGCTAAGCACAAGAAGCCATTTGTGCGGAGAGACGTGAATCAACCAACAAGTTCTGGAGGTTTGTTACTTACACCGTATCTCTTAATCCCTGAAATTTCTGGCAGGTTTGAATCTTAGTAACTGTGTGTGTCGTTAACTTGATGGTATTTTTTCAGCAAGAATTAACCCATAATAACCAATCAGCTTAATACCTGGGCGGCGGGCAGGGATTCAAATTGGCGGGGCTGCAAAACTGGTGGTGACAAATTGTCCGACCGTTAAGTGACCCACCATATTTTCTTTTGATTGAAGTCAATAGAAGGGAAAAGCAGGTGAGGTGTAGAAGGGGTGGATGTATATCGGGCGGAGTGTATAATGGACGGGGTGTTTAACGGGTGAGTATATAATGGGCGGGTATATAACCGGCAGTGTGTGTAACGGGCTGTGTGTGTAATGGGCGGGTGTATAACGGGCGGGGTGTATAACGAGTGTGGTGTGTAACGGGCGGGTGTATAACGGGCGGGGTATATAATGGGTGGGTGTATAATGGGCGGGGTGTATAACAAGTATGGTGTATAACGGGCAGAGTGTTTAATGGGCGGGGTGTATAACAAGCACGGTGTATAACGGGCCGGTGTATAACGGGCGGGGTGCATGACAGGCAGAGTGTTTAATGGGCGGGGTGTATAACAAGCGGGTGTGTAACGGACAGGGTGTATAATGGGCAGAATGTATAATGAGCGGGGTGTATAATGGGTGTTCGATTCAATAATTTTGCATTTCATTTCACCCTAGAGCGTTTATAAGATTTTGAAATTACTGTGAGCAATGTTATTTCAACACCGGTTCATGCTTCCATTAAAATAGAATAGCAAGGAATGTGTTGTAACCGACACAGATGAGAACATAGCTTGTTAATTTGGCAAGTCCTAGTGCCGAAACAAGCTGGTCTACTTAATCGGTGGTGGTGTTTGTGGGTGTGAAGATGATTTCTTGATAGCTTAATTCCTGGTTCTGAGAAGATAATGTCACAATAATGCATTCTCTATTATTTAGCTAATTAATTTTACAATTTGCTGTGATGGCGATGTTTGAGATCCCAATCATCAGATAATTAGACTAAGTTAATGATGTTGTGTTTAAAGTGTTCCTAAAGCTATCATTCTCCTAAATGTGAACATACCCATTTAGTTTCATTGATCAAACAGCAAATTTTATCTGTGAAAGTGAGGTACTTTAACTGTCATGATAGATTATTTGCAATTATGAGCAAATGCCCTCATATGGACAGTTCCAGAAGGAAAATAAAGTTTGATTTTTTTGTTTTTTGTTTATACAGACTATGCAAATATCCTAAGAGACTTTTTAACTGTAAATCTGATACTTTGGACCTTGAACTAGTTTTTCAGTAAGTCCAGGTGGAACATTAAGTGATACGCTCACACACTTTGATTCATATCAATCATTTAACTGTCAAATTGAGGAGGTTGTTGGTGTTGCCTGAATTTCTTCTTATTGTGATCATTAGCCTTTTGAAAATACCGAGGGAATTTTACTGTCATTTTGAATACAAAAACATAAAAAGGAATAGAGTTTGAGGTCGAAAGAAATTACAGAAAAATTATCAACATGTTAACGGGACGGATTTTCAGCAGGTTTGCGACCGCGATTTGACCCTCCACGGCGAAAACCCGATCGCAAAGCCCGGGCGGGATCCTCGGGTACCTGTTTGCGGTGGGGCTGCCAAATACAACCGGGGAGAGGTGAGCCGACGTGCAATGACTCCGATTGCGTTACCCTCGTACTTTCGGCTCTCTCCCGACCCGTACGCCGCGCCCAGAATAGCGACAGGTCAAACCTGTTGGTGCAGCCCTGCCAGCAGCGGGAAGTATGAAAATCTGCAAAAAAAAGTTAAGATAAAGTTTTTATGTTTAAATTATTTTCCAGCAATTTGCGAGCTAGGGGATTTGTGAATATTTTTGAAATATTTTTTGCAATTTTATTTTTAATTTTTTTACCTCTCCCAAGGTCTCTAACCGACCATGGACTAAAGTTGCCGAAACTCGTGTTTTGCGCCATGAATACTCGTGCAACGCCTCCTTTACCAAGATGTAAAGGCTTAAAAACGATAGCGCGACATAAACATTAATTTTCACATATCGTTACTGTTTTCGCCCAAAAAGCCGAAAATCCGGCCCATCGATGAGCTAAATGCTCCAAAACACAATGCAGATGTACTCATCCATTTTCCTCACCGATTCTACGTGCTAATCATGTCCCCTGATTCGTCAGTGTGTTCCGCAATTGCTCTTCAGTACCTTAAACCGACCAAGTGGCCCCTTACACCTGTGTGAGCCTTGGCAGTGACCGCCGCACAGCTATTTGACTGCAGGCACCATCGTAGCCGCACGTCGTCCGGCCCTCACCCAACATCCTCAGATGTGCTCCCCCAGCGGGAATGGCTGGAGCCCAGGTTCTATTTTCTCTCTCCTAACAAAGGGGCGTTGAGAAAAATGGCATCGTCCTGGGCCTTTTTCAGTCCAGCCATGATCTTTTATTGAATGGTGGTACAGGCTCGATGGGCCGAATGGCCTATTCCTGCACCTATTTTCTATGTTTCAGACTGAGATACACCACCGCAGCATTGAACTGGGATTCACAACCTGGTATAGATGGCTCCACCACTCACTGAGAAAACTACAGGTACAGCGCCTCAAATCCGGAAACCTCGGGATTCTCCGGATTTTGGACAAGATAATCAAGAACGTTCGTATGCTACCGAGACCGACAGACTACTGATGGTGGCCTGGGTCAGGTCTGGTCGAGGGCCATTCGGCAAGGCTCTGACCGATCGCACACCATTTAAAGCCGATAACTAGTTCAGCACGCTGGTTTTTGGACAATAATTCCGGATTTTATTTTACTGAATATCAAATGGGATTTTCTCAAAAATATCCGGTTTTGGGACAAATCTGATTTTCGGACAGTCGGGTTTGAGACGTTGTACGTGTAGCTGGGCTTCCAGGGGAAGCCTCGACTCTCAAACTGTATACATTACTTCTGCCGGCATCTTATTTGAAAACAGAAGGATGAATCACAAAAGTGTCATTTTTAAGTAACATTGGAATTTTCACCCCCAATTTAACTGAAAATGTTTTCCTTTTTAAAAAAAATCCGTAACCCAAACTTCAACCACCTGCTCGAATAGTTCTATTCTTTACCAGTTTGAGGTGATCCAAAACTCTGCTGCCCATGTCCCGTTCACCCGCTGTGCTCGCTGATTAAGCTCCCAACTTAAGCAATGTCTCGATTATGAATTTCTCTTCGTAGATTTCAAATTCTTCCATGGCCTTGTCCCTCCCTCTCTCTGTAATCTCCTCCAGCCACACAACCCTCCGAGATATCTCTTCTCCAATTCTGGCCTTTTGAGCATCCCCGATTTTAATTGCTCCATCATTGGCGGCCGTGACTTCAGCTCAGGAATTCCCTCCCTAAACTTCTCTGCCACTCTTTCAAGACACACCTTAGAATCTCCCTCTTTGATCATTAGATGTGGGCATCACTAGCAAGGCCGGCATTTATTGCCCATCCCTAATTGCCTCGAGAAGGTGGTGGTGAGCCGCCATTTCAGAAGACAGTTAAGAGTCAACCATGGTGCTGGGAGTCCAGAGTCACACACAGGCCAGACCAGGTAAGGACAGCAAAGTTCTCTCCCAAAAGGACAAACAATCTGGTAGTTTCATGATAACTTTTTTTATTCCTGATTTATTTAATTAACAGAATTTAAATTCCCCAGCTGCCGTGGTGGGATTCGAACTCACGTTTCTGGATCATTAACCCAGGCTGCTGGATTATTAGTCCTGCATCTTAACAACTATGCTACATTACCTACAATGTTAAAAATACTCTAGAAATGCAAGTTGTTCTGGTAGCGCTGTTTACTGACATAGGCAGAACTAAAGGGTCCAAACATCGCTTAGATACACAAACATGGTTAAGATGAAGATGCAAATAAGATCATTAATCTTGTTCGGTCTGTCAAATGTTGCAGTATTAAAATACACACCATTATCAAGACCCCGTTGAAATTATAATGTTAAGGGAAATGTCCCGAGGTAACCTTTTACAAGATGGCTTCGACGAATAGGTCAAATGATGTAATCAACAACTAAAAAATAATTAGCACAGGCAACAGGAACGGGTAAATCTCACAAAGATACAAAGAAAATGAATCTTACAGTAATAAAAAAAAAAGTAAGCTCATTAATCAGAAAAGTCCGGTGAGTAAAATATGTATTTTTTATATAATTTTTCCAAATTAAGGGAATGCCATTTAAAATGTGAGTTCTGATCTCAAATGGTAGTAATAGGACTTGCAATTTCCCAAGATTTAATGTCATTAGCCAGTCTCTTAACTGAAGGATTGCATGAGGTAATGATTGCTGCCTTCACAATACATATGCCAGCAGGTCATTGGTGATGTGGGTGGAGGGTTGCAGTGCCTCTGTGTATTTGGATTGCTGCTGTCCAAGCTCAAACGATGAGCTGCTAGAAGGCATCCTCAGGCAGTCAGCTTGTCCCAATTAAGAAAAGCTGACAGGATAATCTATTCCTTTCCAAATGCAGATATTTTGGGGGTTTGCTTTTTAAACAGGTATCAATGCAGGACCTTCAGAAATACCCAGAAGCAGTTCTTCTGCCCATCCTGTTCCGTGTCAAGTGGGGAGGGGGTTGGGGTTTTGGGGTGAATTCCCGGGCTACTCCAGGAATTCTGCTCGTTACATCCTAAAGAAACAGTTGAGATATGAGAGTGGCTCACCTTTCAGACCTTCAGAAAGGCTCTAAGCATCCCCACCGACACCTGGGAGTCCCTGGCCAAAGACCACCCGAAGTGGAGGAAGAGCATCCGGGGGGGGGGCGCTGAGCCCCTTGAGTCTCGTCGCAGGCAGCAGAAGGAGCGTGCGGCAAACCAGGCTCCCCACCCACCCTTTCCTTCAACCACTGTCTGTCCCACCTGCGGCAGAGACTGTAATTCCTGTATTGGACCGTTCAGTCACCTGAGAACTCAATTTTAGAGCGGAAGCAAGTCTTCCTTGATTTTGAGGGGACTGCCTATAATGATGATGATGAAACATTACCCAGATACAGGTAATGGATCATAAGAACATCGGGCCCGAACTTGGTGGCCTTACCACCGGCTGCCGCCGAGTTTTCTGGGCGGTCTCCCCTCGGTGCCATTTTCGTGGCGGTCTGCCACCGGCGGAAGGGGGGGACTGCTGGGAACCGGCCGCTGACGGCTGCTGGCGAGAAAGGCACGTAAGTGACCTCCTGCCAGCCGAGCTGGCAGATTGGTGTGGGCAGGAGTCGGCAGCAGCAGTGGGAATGATCGCTGCGCTTACCCCAACGGTAAATAAGAAGACCTGCAAAAAAAGATTTGTGAACTTCTTTTACTTATTTTTTTTTCAGCGACTTATGTGTATGAGGTTCCCTGAAGATGTTCCAGAGGTTTTTTTTTGGTGAAAATTGTTATTTTTATGTGCTCCTCCCTGGTTGGGCACGACCCAATCCTCGGTGGCACTTTGCCGAGGATCACATTTGCCACCGAGATTGGGAGCTCCTGCCCGCTGCCGGCAAAATTCACAGCGTAAGTTGTTTTTTGCCGCCGGTGGACCGTAGAAACTTCGTACGAACCCGGGACATCGGAATTTCAGGGTCAATATTTTTTCTTCAACAGCAATGGGTCTCAAAGGCCCTCAGGTGCAAGGCTGGGTCTGGGCAGATGATGTAGATGTCCCCTTGCAGGTGCTAACAACCCACCTGCCATTCAAATGACTCCATTTCCAAGATTTGGGAGGTGTTCTATGCTCTGACGATAGGGTGAGGCTTGGTGTTTTGGATCGATAATAATAGATCGAGGTTCGGGATCTGGATGAATATTAACTAAGAGACAAGACAAATGAAGTAAAGATAAAACACCGTTTACTGAGAGAACAGAAACATAATACAGTTTACGAAGAAAAGAGAAGTATGATAAGATGCAACAAAGCTCACAGCCTTCGGCCCGTCGGGAACTCCGCAACGACGGCTGGTCAGGAGCCTTGGGGGTCCCGGCACCGCTCGCGAATCACAGACAAGGTGAAGTTCAAAGAGCTACTGGACAGTTTCATTCCTTTATACTATTGAACAAAACATGGGTGCATGTGGCTTATGGCCAACTCCTAATCTGTAAGGCCCCAGCTGTTCTTCCACGAAGCATGAGACCCTGAGGCACCGATCGTCCCATAAACAAGATGGTGTGCACATCAAGATCTCTCTCTCTCTCTCTCTGCATCAACAACATTCCCTGAGGCATGAAGCAGAAAACACACTGTGAATGTCGGAATATCATAATTAACCCTATGTGATTAACCCTATACAATACACGAGGCCATGGAGGGATTTGAGACTGGCTCCGGGTGGGGTGGAGTGTAAAATGTTGCGATGCATGGGGTGTCGCGGTTGTGTGGGATGGACTGGTTGGGCTGGGTGCTCGATACCTTTCCGCCATTGTTCATTGTTCGTAAAAGAAGTGGATGCATTGGTTGTAATCTATCAAAATTCCCTGGATTCTGGGGCGGTCCCAACGGATTGGAAAACCACAAATGTAAAGCCCCTATTTAAAAAAGGAGGCAGACAGAAAACAGAAAACTATAGACTGGTTAGCCTAACATCTGTCATTGGGAAAATGCTGGAGTCCATTATTAAAGAAGCAGTAGCAGGACATTTGGAAAAGCATAATTCAATCAAGCAGAGTCAGCATGGTTTCATGAAAGGGAAATCATGTTTGACAAATTTGCTAGAGTTCTTTGAGGATACAACAAGCAGGGTGGATAAGGGGGACCCAGTGGATGTGGTGTACTTGGATTTCCAGTAGGCATTCGATAAGGTGCCATATAAAAGGTTACTGCACGAGATAAAAGTTCACAGGTTGGGGGTAATGTATTAGCATGGATAGAGGATTGGCTAACTAACAAAAAACAGAGAATCGTTATAAATGGGTCATTTTCCGGTTGGCAAACAGTAACTAGTGGGGTGCTGCAGGGATCGGTGCTGGGTCCTCAACTATTTACAATCTATATTAATGACTTGGATGAAGGGACTGAGTATAATGTAGCCAAGTTTGCTGATGAAACAAAATGGGTGAGAAAGTAAATTGTGAGGACACAAAAAATCTGCAAAGGGATAGAGACAGGCTAAGTGAATGGGCAAAAATTTGGCAGATGGAGTATAATGTGGGAAAATGTGAGGTTATCCACTTTGGCAGAAAAAAATAGAAAAGCAAATTATAATTTAAATGGAGAAAAATTGCAAAGTGCTGCAGTACAGAGGGACCTGGGGGTGCTTATGCATCAAACACAAAAAGTCAGTATGCAGGTACAGCAAGTAATCAGGAAGGCAAATAGAATGTCAGCCTTTATAACAAGGGGGATACAGTATAAAAGCAGAGAAGTCCTGCTACAAATTTACAGGGTATTGGTGAGGCCACACCTGGAGTACTGTGTTCAGTTTTGGTCTCTGTATTTAAGGAAGGATATACTTGCATTGGAGGCTGTTCAAAGAAGGTTCACGAGGTTGATTCTGGAGATGAGGGGGTTGACTTATGAAGATAGGTTGAGTAGGTTGTGATTATACTCATTGGAGTTCAGAAGAATCAGAGGTGATTTTATCAAAAAAACAAGCCTGAAGGCTTTGTGTCTTAATGCAAGGAGTATCCGCAATAAGGTGGATGAATTAATTGTGCAAATAGATGTTAACAAATATGATGTGATTGGGATTACGGAGACGTGGCTCCAGGATGATCAGGGCTGGGAACTCAACATCCAGGGGTATTCAACATTCAGGAAGGATAGAATAAAAGGAAAAGGAGGTGGGGTAGCATTACTGGTTAAAGAGGAGATTAATGCAATAGTTAGGAAAGACATTAGCTTGGATGATGTGGAATCTATATGGGTGGAGCTGCAGAACACTAAAGGGCAAAAATCGTTAGTGGGAGTTGTGTACAGACCTCCAAACAGTAGTAGTGATGTTGGGGAGGGCATCAAACAGGAAATTAGGAGTGCATGCAATAAAGGTGCAGCAGTTATAATGGGTGACTTTAATATGCACATAGATTGGGCTAGCCAAACTGGAAGCAATACGGTGGAGGAGGATTTCCTGGAATGCATAAGGGATGGTTTTCTAGACCAATATGTCGAGGAACCAACTAGGGGGGAGGCCATCTTAGACTGGGTGTTGTGTAATGAGAGAGGATTAATTAGCAATCTCATTGTGCGAGGCCCCTTGGGGAAGAGTGACCATAATATGGTGGAATTCTGCATTAGGATGGAGAATGAAACAGTTAATTCAGAGACCATGGTCCAGAACTTAAAGAAGGGTAACTTTGAAGGTATGAGGCATGAATTAGCTAAGATAGATTGGCTAATGATACTTAAGGGGTTGACTGTGGATGGGCAATGGCAGACATTTAGAGAACGCATGGATGAATTACAACAATTGTACATTCCTGTCTGGCGTAAAAATAAAAAAGGGAAGGTGGCTCAACCGTGGCTATCTAGGGAAATCAGGGATAGTATTAAAGCCAAGGAAGTGGCATACAAATTGGCCAGAAATAGCAGCGAACCTGAGGACTGGGAGAAATTTAGAACTCAACAGAGGAGGACAAAGGGTTTGATTAGGGCAGGGAAAATGGAGTACGAGAAGAAGCTTGCAGGGAACATTAAGGCGGATTGCAAAAGTTTCTATAGGTATGTAAAGAGAAAGAGGTTAGTAAAAACAAACGTAGGTCCCCTGCAGTCAGAATCAGGGGAAGTCATAACGGGGAACAAAGAAATGGCAGACCAATTGAACAAGTACTTTGGTTCAGTATTCACTAAGGAGGACACAAACAACCTTCCGGATTTAAAAGTGGTCAGAGGGTCTATTAAAGAGGAGGAACTGAGGGAAATCTTTATTAGTCGGGAAATTGTGTTGGGGAAATTGATGGGATTGAAGGCCGATAAATCCCCAGGGCCTGATGGACTGCATCCCAGAGTACTTAAGGAGGTGGCCTTGGAAATAGCGGATGCATTGACAGTCATTTTCCAACATTCCATTGACTCTGGATCAGTTCCTATCGAGTGGAGGGTAGCCAATGTAACCCCACTTTTTAAAAAAGGAGGGAGAGAGAAAGCAGGGAATTATAGACCGGTCAGCCTGACCTCAGTAGTGGGTAAAATGATGGAATCAATTATTAAGGATGTCATAGCAGCGCATTTGGAAAATGGTGACATGATAGGTCCAAGTCAGCATGGATTTGTAAAAGGGAGATCATGCTTGACAAATCTTCTGGAATTTTTTGAGGATGTTTCCAATAAAGTGGACAAAGGAGTACCAGTTGATGTGGTGTATTTGGACTTTCAGAAGGCTTTCGACAAGGTCCCACACAGGAGATTAATGTGCAAAGTTAAAGCACATGGGATTGGGGGTAGTGTGCTGACGTGGATTGAGAACTGGTTGTCAGACAGGAAGCAAAGAGTAGGAGTAAATGGGTACTTTTCGGAATGGCAGGCAGTGACTAGTGGGGTACCGCAGGGTTCTGTGCTGGGGCCCCAGCTGTTTACATTATACATTAATGATTTAGACGAAGGGATTAAATGTAGTATCTCCAAATTTGCGGATGACACTAAGTTGGGTGGCAGTGTGAGCTGCGAGGAGGATGCTATGAGGCTACAGAGTGACTTGGATAGGTTAGGTGAGTGGGCAAATGCGTTGCAGATGAAGTATAATGTGGATAAATGTGAGGTTATCCACTTTGGTGGTAAAAACAGAGAGACAGACTATTATCTGAATGGTGACAGATTAGGAAAAGGGAAGGTGCAACGAGACCTGGGTGTCATGGTACATCAGTCATTGAAGGTTGGCATGCAGGTACAGCAGGCGGTTAAGAAAGCAAATGGCATGTTGGCCTTCATAGCGAGGGGATTTGAGTACAGGGGCAGGGAGGTGTTGCTACAGTTGTACAGGGCTTTGGTGAGGCCACACCTGGAGTATTGTGTACAGTTTTGGTCTCCTAACTTGAGGAAGGACATACTTGCTGTTGAGGGAGTGCAGCGAAGATTCACCAGACTGATTCCCGGGATGGTGGGACTGACCTATCAAGAAAGACTGAATCAACTGGGCTTGTATTCACTGGAGTTCAGAAGAGTGAGAGGGGACCTCATAGAAACGTTTAAAATTCTGACGGGTTTGGACAGGTTGGATGCAGGAAGAATGTTCCCAATGTTGGGGAAGTCCAGAAGCAGGGGTCACAGTCTAAGGATAAGGGGTAAGCCATTTAGGACCGAGATAAGGAGAAACTTCTTCACCCAGAGAGTGGTGAACCTGTGGAATTCTCTACCACAGGAAGTAGTTGAGGCCAATTCACTAAATATATTCAAAAGGGAGTTAGATGAAGTCCTTAGTACTCGGGGGATCAAGGGGTATGGCGTGAAAGCAGGAAGTGGGTACTGAAGTTTCATGTTCAGCCATGAACTCGTTGAATGGCGGTGCAGGCTAGAAGGGCTGAATGGCCTGCTCCTGCACCTATTTTCTATGTTTCTATGTTTCTATAATGAGGGTGCTCTACAAGGTGGATGCAGAGAGGATATTGCCATTCATAGGAGAAACTAAAACTAGGGGGCATAGTCTCAGAATAAGGGGCCACCCAGTTAAAACTGAGATGAGGAGGAATTTCTTCTCTCAGAGGGTTGTAAATCTGTGGAATTCTCTGCCCCAGAGAGCTGTGGCGGCTGGTCATTGAATATATTTAAGGTGGAGAAGAAAGATTTTTGAGTGATAAGGGAATAAAGGGTTATGGGGAGCAGGCAGGGCAGTGGAACTGAGTTCATGATCAGATCAACCATGATCATATTAAATGGCGGAGCAGGCTCGAGGGGTCAAACGGCCTACTCCTGCTCCTATTTCTTATGTTTTTATGTTCTCCCCGACATAAGGTCATATTTCTATTTGCTCTAGACAGCCTCATTATGAGTTTTTTGTTTTCTTAGTCATAATCAAATAATCTAGCAAATTAACTAATGACTTAATAGATTCGGACAACGGTGCTGACATTAAAGATCACTTAGCCTGATTTTTGCCACGTTAGTTTAGGCATACCTAAGGAGACCAATGATGTAAGATTGGCCAATGAGGCTTATGGCCAGATCACCTACCCCGAAAATCTCACCGAGTCAATTTCTTCTTCACTTGAGCACATAAACCAGACTGACGAGGGAGATGCCGTCTTTCGGATGAGATGTTAAACTGAGGCCTTGTCTGCTTTCAGGTGGGCTTAAAAGATCCCATGGCACCATTTTGAAGAAGAGCAGGGGAGTTATCCTGACCAATATTTATCCCTGTTGCTCTCTTTTTCCAGATAGAAATTTTTTTCTGAAAAGTTAATAGCTTGTCTCTAGAGGTGAAAATTTTTTCATTTCGCCCTTGCATACTGGTATTAATGCTGTTAAGACAATTAAATATACCTGCCAAATATGCTAACTTAGCACACCACATTTCACTCTTAAGGTATTTGCAAAAGGTATCGTTTCTTTCGCTTTCAAAAAATACTGACAATTCTTCTTTAAGTTCAAATACATGACATAAGACTTTTCCCCTTGAAAGCCATCTTTTGCATAAGCTTTGCAGAGCTTTGCAGAGCTGTTTAAACAAGTGAGTTTTTAAAAGTCTTCATTTTATATAATTTACAATATTAACAACTTGATCTAACAGATTTAATTCTAGCGGTAATGTCTTTGCAACAAGTGCTTCTCTATGCAAAAAGCAATGGGTGAATAATATATTTGGATTATGTTTTTTTGCGAGCGTAATGAATCCTTTGATACATCCCGCCATAGATGGAGCATCGCCCGTGCAGATTCCAACACAAGTCCCATGAAATTTTCAAGTCTTCTCAATATGAATTCACAGAATCAAATATGTCTTGACCTCTAGTATTTTCTGGAAGTTCTCTACAGCACAGAAATTGGTTCAATCTCTCGTTTTCATGAATGAAGCGAACAAATGCTAATAATTGTACTTTACCACTAATGTCGGTGGACTCGTCGATTTGCAAAGCAAAATTCGAGTTTGTAAGTTTCTCGGCTACATTTTCTTCAATGTTGGATGACATATCATTTATCCTTCTCCGAATTGTATTGTCAGACAGCGGAATTTTTGCAATTTCTTGTTCCGCTTCATCACCAAGCATTACTTTGACAATTTTACGACATGCAGACAAAATATGTGACTCAGCTACAGTATAGAAACATAGAAAATAGGTGCAGGAGTAGGCCATTCGGCCCTTCGAGCCTGCACCGCCATTCAATGAGTTCATGGCTGAACATGCAACTTCAGTACCCCATTCCTGCTTTCTCGCCATACCCTTTGATCCCCCTAGTAGTAAGGACTACATCTAACTCCTTTTTGAATATATTTAGTGAATTGGCCTCAACAACTTTCTGTGGTAGAGAATTCCACAGGTTCACCACTCTCTGGGTGAAGAAGTTTCTCCTCATCTCGGTCCTAAATGGCTTAACCCTTATCCTTAGACTGTGACCCCTGGTTCTGGACTTCCCCAACATTGGGAACATTCTTCCTGCATCTAACCTGTCTAAACCCGTCAGAATTGTAAACGTTTCTATGAGATCCCCTCTCATTCTTCTGAACACCATTGAATACAAGCCCAGTTGTTCCAGTCTTTCTTGATATGTCAGTCCTGCCATCCCGGGAATCAGTCTGGTGAACCTTCGCTGCACTCCCTCAATAGCAAGAATGTCCTTCCTCAAGTTAGGAGACCAAAACTGTACACAATGCTCCAGGTGTGGCCTCACCAAGGCCCTGTACAACTGTAGTAACACCTCCCTGCCCCTGTACTCAAATCCCCTCGCTATGAAGGCCAACATGCCATTTGCTTTCTTAACTGCCTGCTGTACCTGCATGCCAACCTTCAACGACTGATGTACCATGACACCCAGGTCTCGTTGCATCTCCCCTTTTCATTCAGATAATAGTCTGTCTCTCTGTTTTTACCACCAAAGTATGAGGCGTCATTTTCTGCGCTGTTAATTCAGCAACTTCATAAGAAGCAATTTGAACCTTATCTGACACCTTAAAATTTTTTTCAAAATATTTCACTTGTTTTGATGGCGTTGCCATCAGTCTCCTAACATAACTGATCTTTTATTGCAAGATGTGCATGTTTCGTCGTAAAATAACGTTTCAATTTACTGGGAACCATTGCACTGTTCGCCAGTTTTTCACCGCACACAACGCACAGTAGAATGGGGCATTCTTCTTCTACTGTCCATGAAAAACCGAACCTCAAATAATCCTCCATATATTGACGATGAATTTTGGATTTTTTAGGATTGGGTTCGGCACAGCTTGTACTGGCGTTGGTTGTAGGCCTACGAGCGCCACTTGTAGTGGCACTGTCATTGATATCTCCTTGCTCATTTTTACGTTTTCTTAAGATGAATTTGTCCATTGGGGAGGGACAAACTTTATTCGTCTGAGTGATCCAAACTCCAGACAGACACGAACTGAGTCTTCCAATTTCCAAACTCCAGAGAATCCAGACAGAAACGAACCTAGAGTTGAACGGGAAGTTTTGATTTTGACTATGGTCAAAATATGCTGAAAGCCAACTCTCAGAAATCAAAGGAAACACTAGGGCGGCTAGGCCAGGTCAAATTGGATGCCGCATACATCAAAGGAGCCGTGAATTGGCGCTATATCAGGTCAAAATGTCAAAGGTGCCACCAGTCCCGGCCACACATCAAGCTGCAGATCAATAAACAAAAATAACAAAATATAAATAAGAATGTGGTTAAATGTAATTAAATAGTTTTTGACATTTTATTATAAAAACTAAACTTTTTACTGCATATGTATTAGACTTGTCTTTTTCATCCAAATTAATAATCACATTTTAAGCTTTTCACATGAACAATTTAATACTATTATTTTGGATTGGGGGTTAGCCATGGCCCAAGTGCCCCTCTGGCTACGCCCTTGGTACAGACGCACATACACACACACACGTAAATATACATACACACACATACACGCACACACAGTCTCATTCGATGGTAGGCACTCGCACTTCTCTATAAGTAATGGGAGGGAGTAAGGGAGTTGGCGGGGGGGCGGTGTCGAGTACTCAAAGGAAACAAATTTTGCCAAATGATTTTGTTTTCAGTATGGACATTTAAATGTGTGTTTGTGTGTGCTGTCTCTTGTCATCATTACTTGTACAACTCTAGAGCATAGTTTTTTTGATAATAGTAGAGATAAATAGATAGTAATTTTTCAATATTGGCAATGTTTACTGTAACAGTGGCGTCTTACATATAGGTAGATGACATGTATCTGTCTGTCTCGCTCTCTCTCCCCCCTCCCCTTCTGTTTCAGAGTTAAATGGTTTGTGTTTCATTGTGAAATCATCTAAAGTCCACCATACTTTTACACAATTTGGTGGCACACCTGTGAAGGGTTCACGGCACACCAATGTGCCGCAGTACATCGGTTGAGAACCACTGAGCTAATGAGATTGGTATAACTTACTTACTTTGTTATCTTATCAATATGTGCTCTTGTTACATAGAATTACTATTCCACTAAGGGAAATCTTTAGTTAGAAGTCTGTCTATCATTCAGTACCATTTAATACAAGCAATATTTTCCCATTCTACAGAAACCTCAATTTAAGAAAACAGTGGGGTGGGGGTTATGACAGCAGGTCCTGATACCACCTGGAAAATGTTTGCACTCTCATCTGCAAAATTCATCAAAAAGTGAGATTCCATGATCGGGGACGCAAAATCAGATATTACACAAGGAAACTTTTGCGCACCCAGCCGAAAATCACGGCGTTAAAATTTTTTCTTGATTTGAGGAACTTTATTGTTGTTCAGTGCCTTTCAACATAACGATGTATATTGTATGGTTTTCTTTTGGTGGGGAGAATTTGTGTTACTTTGTTGCAATATAATGTCATGTTTGATCTTTTGCCATTGGTATCTTGCCCATCATTCCAATGGTCACCGGAGATGTGCCTTTATGGGGGGGACATAGCGTGTCCAGTATTAGCTTCATCCCTCAGTTTCCTCCATTTAGGAGTGCCGGTCCATTGCGAGCTGGTGACGCGCAACTCTTGGTCCGGCAGTATCTTCGTGCTGCCTCCCCCATGGATGGGGTGGCTATCCAATGGGGACCTCACCAGGTTCCTCTTCATCGTCCTCCTCCTCCTCCTGAGGTGGGCTTGCAATCCCCACTGGCAATGCCTGGCCCCTCATGATGGCCAAGCTGTGCAATATGCAGCACACCACAATGAATTCAAAAACCTGTTGAGGGGAGTATTGAAGGCTGCCTCCAGAACGGTCCAGGCATGGGTCTGCCTGTAGGAGATGGCATATCTCTGTCAGCACTTCCTTTCGGAAACACAGCCTTCGCACACACTGCTCCTCAAAGAGCTGGAGGTATGAGCGTTGGAGCCTGTAAACCCATGGTGGGTAAGCCTTCCTCCCCAGATGTCTTCGGCCTCTCCTCATCCGTAGGCTGACATGTCCAAAAGCCCTTCTTCTAGCTGCCTGGCAATAGCATGGAGCATGATACGCTGGCAAACTAGTAATGGCCCCATTAAATTCTCCCACTGACATTGTAAGGACATTGAAATGGGAGATAAAACTGCCGCCTTCAAGTCGGAGCTTCACGCAGCGTGATGTGCACAACATTTGAGGTCAATGTGACCTGCGATGTCGGAGACTCCTCCCTCCATTTAAATACGCCGCCAATACCGCCTGCTGTCCGCTGGGAACATCTGGTTTTTCAGACCATTCCTGGGGCAGGCGATTAATGAGGCGTTAGGACCTAATTTTACATCCGGGGTGCGTGCGGAGCGTTGCACGACGATTGACTTCATGATCTCAGTGAGACTAGAGGGCGGGGCGGTAAGTAATTGTGCCACCACAAACCATGAGCCGAATTTGGCGGCTGGGCGGTAAAAGCTGGACGCATGCCGTAAAGTCATCCGGGGCACAAGTGAGCCAAAAATCCAGCTCTATAATGTTTATCCAGAAGTTTTGCTTTTGAAGGATGCCATGATGTTTTTTTTATCTTCATCAGTACACCCACACCCACTCGGATAGGGCACTGCCGTCACAATCGGCAAGCTATTCCATAACTTGAATTATTGTGGTAATGAAAGATGTCAAGACTTCCTCCCATAATGTACACTTTCATTTTCCAAGATTTCACCATTTCACCGTTGTTCCAGATATAGAGATTATCCTGGCTACTTTTGGACTATTGGAGATTAAGGCTCATTAGACATAATCACAATAATAACAGTGAACAGTTAGCAACCAGCTAATCATTTTCCACTTGATTAATGAAAATAATGCAATTCACCCACTGCTGACAGTAACAGGTAAAACTAGCATCCAAAACTAAACACTGATAGCCAATCTTATCAGAAATGGCACTGAGCAGACTGATAGCACAGTTAAAAAGCAAGACAAGAAGCATTCATAGGAAGTTAATCCATTTATATATTGCAGAAAGCTGTCAAGAGGCTCGGCCCATCATTGAGGAAAAGTCCATTTATTTTCAAGAGTGAAGAGACATACAGAGGAATGTTAGAAACGAATAAACAATCCATGAAAGGTTTCTGAAATGAAACTAGCAAAAAACAGAGACAAAACACTTGCACCGGAGAGCCAAAGGGCAAAGAGGGATCATCCCACATGAAGGGAGAAGATGATTGCACAGTCAATCTAAGGGATAGGCACAAGACAAGGCATTTGTTAAGTGTTATATGTGACAATGTTTTGCTGTTATTTTTAGTCACCCGAAAGTAAATGTCATAGCAATGTTAGAAAGGATTCTTGAATATGCACAGGAATATGCTGTGATGTCTTGTAAATTCAAAATAAATAATGGGCCTCAAATCCTGGTGCTGGGCTTCCCGCGGGCGCTCGGCAGAAAATAGTCAAAAAGATCTGCACCTACCGTTTGCTCCCGCGCCCTCCAGCGATCCCGGTCGGAGGCCTCCTCTCCCTGCGCCTCAGAGCGCGTTCACGCCTTGGAGATGCACGGCGAGAAGCTGAAGTCACATGGCACTGGGCAGCCAATCCAGGTACAGTATTCTCCTTCATAATAAAGGGAACTCCGTAAGTCGTAGTTCTCATTATTATGAATGAGAAGCACCCCTTCCCCCAAACACCAAAACACAAATAAAACATAGAAAAAAAACATCACATTAATTTCAATTAAAATAAATGTGTTGGAAAAAAAATATTTTTTGGATTTTTAAAAAAAAGTTTTGTAATTAGGATTTAAAATAAACTTACCTCAATGGGCAGGGTTTTTAAGAGAAAAATGTGGTTTTAAATTTTATTTTTTAAAATATGTTTTTAAAACTCTTACGCTGGTAAAAGTAGGCTATGTGCCTGCTTTTACCAGGCGCAAGAGTTTGCAGGACATTCGCTGAGCAAGAGATGGGTCAATAGTGCAATCTTGCCCATGCGAATGACCTGGCTGCCAAGATGTGTTGGATGTGTCAAGCCAAAACTTTGACAGATCGGAAAAGTGGGTTTTAGGTGCATGCGCATTGCGCGCCGAAAATCGGCTTTCGCGGGGCCTCGCCGGGTCTGTACACACTCCGTAAGGGCCCGGGGAGGCCGGAGTTTTAGGCCCAATATATTGCTTCTATGGTGATTTGCTGTATTCTTTTTCATTCTCGGGATGTGGGCGTCGCTGACAAACTTGGCATTTATTGTTCAACTCAAGTTGTTCTGAGAATATGGTGAAGTCAAGTAAATAATTGAAATAGGGCCTATCTCTGAGTCTTCTGCAGTTGTCCTGTTGTAAACTTGAGTGTATTCAAGGCTGAGATAGATAGATTTTTGGACTCTAGTGGAATCAAGTGATATGGAAATCAGGCAGAATAGTAGTATTGGGGTCAGAGATCAGCCATGATTTTATTGAATGGCGGAACTGGCTCGAGGCGCTGTATGACCGACTCCTGCTCCTATTTCTTGTGTTCATAAATTCTTTCGAATTCCAGTCATAGTTCAAAGTGTAATCCAGTAAGATGTCTCTTCTGTCTCCATCAGTTCATCAACATCATAAACTGAGACCTTCTGTGAATCTGTCTGTGATTTACAAGGAGGAGAATAACATGGATACAAATGCAAAACAACATGAAAAATGACCATTTAGTCATAAGAAATGACCATCAGGCCCAAACAAGTCAAAGCCTTTTCATAAAGCAACTTCATCAACCTGCCCGCTCTCCACAGTGAGAATTTCTTCGTTTACCACAGGTACGTTCAATTGCCCATTGAGCCCATTTATACTTCCTCTTTCAATGGCCTCCCTGGCAACTTATTTCACAACTCTATTACCATTTGGGTGAAAAAAGGTCCTCTTGACTTCCCCTCGTACTCCTAAATTCATTGGGCTGTATTTTCGGCTTGTCTCTTTTCACTCCGGAGTGGTGGCAATGGTGGTGGCAAGCACCTCCGGATGGCTGGTCAGCTTCCAGTGCCCCGCCGGGACTTTCTGTGCCGGTTTCGACAGGGCGCGGAGCATTACCGCCCGGAAGAGACGAGCCGGTGTGCAACATCCCTGGTTGCAACACCGGCTGGGGTTTTTGGCTGCCGCTCAAACCGTAGCGCTCCGAAGAGCATCCCCTGGTGGGACCGCCTGTGAAAGTGAGGGAGGCTGCAGTGAGGAAAGTAATGTCGGCCTCAGGTAAGTGCTATTGTTTGTTTTACTTTTTAACGCGAGTTATGTTGTGGTGGTGTGAGTTATTTATTGGGAATGTTTTTGGTGGGTTTTTTCAGGTTTTATTTCACCCCCCCCCCGCACCCCCAGGCCTCTCTCAGGGTGCTCCGAGGCCGGCTGTTTAGCTCGGGATTTTCACTTGCTCAGCTGACCTAGCGCCCTGAGAGAGATGTGTAACGCCTCCCTTAGCGCTCCGCCCCACACTCAGGGCCCAGCTGATGAATTTTGCTGACTGAGGCGCAAACTGTTCCCGGGCGCAACCTTTACCTTACCGCCACCATGAAGAGCAAAAATAAGCAGAACCGAAAATCCTGCTCCCAATGTTTAACTTGAGATCCCTGGCTGGGTAGTCAAGTTGGTTAAGTCTTAAGTTGAATAGTTTCGGCCGATACTTTCTGGAGTTTAGAAGAATGAGAGGTGATCTCATTGAAACATACCAGATTCTGAGGGCAATTGACAGATTATTTGCCCTGACTGGAGAGTCTTGAACTAGTGTTCATAGTCTCAGGCTAAGGGGTAAGCCATTTAGGACTGAGAAGAGGAGGAACTTCTTCACTCAGAGGATTGTGAATCTTTGGAATTCTCTACCCCAAAGTGCTGTGAATGCTGAATCGTTGAGTATATTCAAGGCTGAGATGGATAGATTTTTGGGCCTCTAGGGGAGTCAAGGGATATGGGGATTAGGCGGGAAAGTGGAGTTGAGATCGAAGATCAGCCATGATCTTATTGATCTGCCCGTTGGAAACTGCTAAAATCGAGGGCGCTTTGTTCCGCTATGGTACTGCTCCATGGTGGTTTTATCACTGAGCGGTTCAAACCACCACCTGGGTCAGGTAGATGCTTCACTAATATGTGCTAATTGTGATCCTATCCCTTACATAGGATATTAATGCCTATTGCCCAGAGACATCACCATCGGCCGCTGCAACCAGTGACACCTGGCGGAGACCCGGAAGCCTAGCAGAAAACTTTGTGTGGCCTGTATGAGCAGGAGTGTCACAGGGAACGAGAGAGTCTCTGCACCCTGGGCTCCCCCCTGTCTTTACACCCACATAACCCTGCTGGACTCCCTCCCTCCACGACTTACCTGAGTGACCACGAATAACTGCCTCTTCCCAGGTGGGAAGTTCCCTGACTCTCCCTGACTTTTTGTCTGGGAGTTAAAATTCACGCCAGACACTCTCTTTTGCTTTCTGGCTCCCATTCTAATTATTTTAGACTTCCCTTCATAGAATCATAGAATCACAAAAATTTATAGCACAGAAGGAGGCCATTCAGCCCATCATGTCCATGCCGGCCGACAAAGAGCTATCCAGCCTAATCCTACTTTCCAGCCCTTGGTCCGTAGTCTTGTAGGTGACGGCACTTCAAGTGCATATCCAAGTACTTTTTAAATGTGGTGAGGGTTTCTACCTCTACCACCCTTTCAGGCAGTGAGTTCCAGACCCCCACCACCCTCTGGGTGAAAACATTTCTCCTCAAGTCCTCTCTAAACCTCCTACCAATTAACTTTAAGTGGTAGGACATTGAGATGTGTAGAGGAAAAAAGGGACCTTGGAGTGCATGTCCACAGATCCCTGAAGGTAGCAGGACAGGTAGATAACATGGTTAAGAAGGCATATGGGATATTTGCCTTTATTAGCCGAGGCTTACAATAAATCTGTGCCCATGGTTATTGACCCCTTTGCTTATGGAAATAGGTCCTTCCTATCCATTCTATCTAGACCCCTCAAAAAGTTCTCCTCTCAGCATCCTCTGTTTCAAAGAAAAAAAAATCCCATTTATCCAATCTTTCCTTATAGCAAAAATTCTTCAGTCTTCATAAATCTCCTCTGTACCCTCTAGTGCAATCATATCTTTCTTGTAATGTGGTGACCAAAACTGTACACAGTACTTTAGTTGTGGCCTTACTCGTGTTTTATACAGATCAAGCATAACCCTCCTGCTCTTCTATTGATGCCTCAGCTAATTAATGTCTATCCCCATACCTTGTTGACCCCAAATGCATTACCTCACACTTCTCCAGATTGAATTCCATTTGCCACTGTTCTGCCCACTTGACCAGTCCATTGATATCTTTCTGCAGTCTACAGCTTTCTTTTTCATTATCAACCATACAGCTAATTTTTTTATCATCTGAAAACTTCTTAATCATACCCCCTACCTTCAGGTCTAAATCATTGATATACGCCACAAAAAGCAAGGGAACCAGTACTGTTTCAAATGCATGTTATCAATTGTTCCTGAAAGTTGCCTAGAGTTTTAATCCTTCTGCATCTTGTTTCTTTCATCATCATCATTCTCTTTCCTATTTTGGTATCATGTACAAGCTTGGATATTTTGCTAACTGTCTCCTTTACCGAAGACATTAAAAAATATTAAACGAGTGAGGTCCCAAGACTGGGCCCTGGTGTAAACCGCACACACAATATGACATTGAACAGCCATGCATTGGAAAGGAAAAGCAGGTGAAATGTACAATGAGTGCCCGGTCCACTACTGCCTGTTTCCTCTGCCCATTCACCTGCCGTGTAGGAGTGTCGAGTAGAGCGCTTGCTTTGGGAGTCTCGCGTCGGGAATGCGGACGATGTGGCCCGCCCAATGGAGATGGTCGAGTGTGGTCCGTGCTTCGATACTGGGGATGTTGGCCTGAGCGAGAACACTGACGTTGGTGCATCTGTACTCCCAGTGGATTTGAAGAATCTTGGCAGCCATCGTTGGTGGTATTTCTCTAGTGCTTTGATAAAGTGCAACATCCCCACCGGCACCTGGGCATCCCTGGCCCAAGACCGTCCTAAGTGGAGGAAGAGCACCTCGAGTCTCACCACCAAGAGCGTGCAGAAATCAAGCGCAGACAGCAGAAGGAGCATGCGGCAAACCAGACTTCCCACCCAACCTTTCCTTCAACGACTGTCTGTCCCACCTGTGACAGAGACTGTAATTCTCATATTAGACTGTACAGCCACCTGAGAACTCACTTTTAGAGTGGAACCAAGTCTTCATCGATTCCGAGAGACTGCCTATAATGATGACTGCTCGTTGCATGCCCTGACAAAGTCTAACTTCACCACCGTTGAATCGATTACCATTTTGGAAAGTTCCCCTTTTTGACTGCTCTCTGTGTCCTGTGTTTAGATAATTTTCTGTCCGGCAATATACTTATCTGTGATTCCCTTTCCCATTAATCACTGGTCTATCATCTATCATCAACTGCATTTCCCCATCTACCATGTGTAAGCATCGAATCCCCAAGGATTTGTTGGACATATTTTTCTCACTGCAGAAAAAAGCTGGAAGCTGTTTGTGGGAGGCTGGCATTTATTGCCCATCCCTAATTGCACTTGATAATGTGGTGGTGAGCTGCCTTCTTGAACCGCTGCAGTCCATGTGGTGAAGATGCTCCCACAGTGCTGTTAGTGAGGGAGTTCCAGGATTTTGACCCAGCGACGATGAAGAAATGATATATTTCCAAGTCAGGATGGTGTGTGACTTGGAGGGGAACTTGCAGGTGATGGTGTTCCTATAAAAATATGTTGCACATTTCAATTCAATCCTTCGTTTAAGACTTATCAGGGTGAAAGTCAACTCTGCTGGGGGTGTAAAACGGATGGTGACAAATTATACAGCCGCTCAATCTTTCTTTCCGTTGCTGAAATGATAATTGGGCAGTGTGTATAAGAGGCGACCAAATTGTTAGCTTTGTGTCTCTACGAAGTTGAATTTCACCCCGCGCGATATCATTTGTCTAGAGCTGCTACATCATCTCTTTTAAGAAGGAGCAACGTTGATAACCAACCATTTGTTATTTGTGTAACATTTGGCTATTCCTGGAAACTAAATATCTGACATAAGCAACTTTAACTTCTCTTCCTGGGTGAAAGAAAAAAAAAAAGACTTGCATTTATATAGCGCCTTTCACTGGATGTCTCAAAGCACTTTACAGCCAATGAAGTACTTTTGAAGTGTAGTCATTGTTGTAATGTAGGAAGTGAAGACAGATATGTGCTAATTATTTAATATAATATTTCATAGGATTACACAGAACCAGGCCATTCGGCCAAACCAGTCCATGCTGGTGTTTATGCTTCACTCGAGCCTCCTCCCGTCTTTCCTCATCTAAATCTATCTCTCTAGCCGTTTATTTCCTTTTCCCTCATATGCTAGTCTAGTCTCCCCTTAAATGTATCGATACTATTCACTTCAACTATTCCCTGTGGTAGTGAATTCCACATTCTCACCAGTCTCTGGGTAAAGAATTCTCTTCTGAATTCACTATTGGATTTCTTGGTGACTATCTTATATTGATGGCCTCTAGTTACGCTCTTTCTCACATTGGCCCAAAAATTACGGCCCCTCCGGTGCATACGAGGTGCAAATGCACCCGAAGAGGCCCTGCTAATGTCGGTTCTAGGCGTGAGATGCACAACCTCGCAAAATCAATGTTGACAGATTGCCGTATCCCTAGGAGAAGGACATTTGCAGGGCAGAGATTTGCACTATTTGCCCAACTCTTGCCCAGCGAATGTCCTTCAAACTCTGTGCCTGCATTTACCAGCATAAGAGTTTTAAAACATAGAAACATTAAACGTTATCACTAATTTTTATATTAAAAACCCTGTCCATTAAGTTACATTTATTTTTAGCCCTATTAAACAAAAATGTAAAAAATTGTCTAAAACATTTAATTTCAATTAATTTTAAATATGTGAGGTGTTCTTTTTATTAATTGTGTTGTGGTGCTGTGTTTTTTGGGGGTATTCTCATTGATAGAAATGGGAGCTTGTACAAATGAAACTCACCATTATTATCAATGAGAATTGGTGGTCCCGGCCCACGTGATCCCAGGTTGCACTTACGTTCCTGGGATGCGTGAGCCCATACGCTGAGCTATGCACCTAGCCCTCGGACCGCAAGTCTACGTTCCTCTGGGACTACCAGGTACTTTTGTGAAAAAATTTTAGTCGGAGGCCGCAGGAAGCCTCCGACCGCAATTTTCGGGCCTATCTCTCTGTATCCGCTCTATCAAAACATTTCATAATTTTAAAGACTTCTATTAGGTCACCCCTCACCCTTCTTTTTTCAAGGGAAAAGTGACCCAGCCTGTTCATCCTTTCCTGGTCTGTATACCCTCATAACTGCTGTTCGTTTGATCCCAGTCCTCCCCTCCCCCCACACCCAATCCCTCTCCCCGCCCCCCGCCCCACCTCCTGCCCCCGCTCTCAATTTAAGTGGAGCAATACTTTATTTCATCCTTTGATTACAGATTACAGTGTACATCCTCCCGTTCTGGCAGCTCCCGCCGTCCGCTGCAGGTAACAGCTCTTTGCAAAAACTATATTGCATCAGGTCTCGGGAGACCATCGGAGCAGGCCGGGGAGTGGAAGGAGCAACGTGGCGGCATAACACCCCACGGGGCAGTACGAGCTGGAGCAGGAGAGCAACGGCAGTGAAGAGTGACGTCATCAAGGTCCAGGTCGGTGATTGGACGTGGGCAGGTACTGCAGGAGCGGCCAGGTCGGGGCGAAGGAGCGGCGAGAGATTGTAGAGGGGCGTGAGCGGGGCCCAGGAGAGGCGCGAGTTCGGGGCCCAGAGGAGGCGAGGGCCCAGGGGCAGCACGGGCCAGCCCACACTGTGCGATATGTGTGCGAACTCGGTCCATGCAGCAGAGCAGGTCCCCAGTCGTCTTGGTTAATCCTTGCCACTGGACCAAGACCTAGCTCTGTCAAACCCGTGTGGTGGCTACTGTTCAACGGCCACCACACGTTAAAAAAATCCACGCACAGGCATCTTCCACCCTTCAAGATTTAGTTCGGGACCTGAAATTTTAGGTCCATTATTGAAACACCTGTGAACTTTTTGACGTGGAAGCAAGTCATCCTCGATTCGAGGGACTGCCTATGATGATGATGACATGCTTGAATAACCTTTCCTTATTACTTGAGATTTCTTATGAAAATCACATTCAAACTTTCACATCGCTTTTCTTATTATTTTTTCAACTTCTTTAGCTTGTCTTTATAATTTTGCCAGTCCTGTTGCTTATTACGTCCCAGGTATGTCTTAAGCACATTTTGTTCACCTTTAGTTCTGCCCTGTTCAGCTTCGTTAACCGTATCAGACTCTGTTGCCCTTTCATCTCTTTTAATTTGTCAGAAATTACTTTTCATTTCAGCCTCATCCTCCGTCGCCTCACAGATATTCCTTTCAATATATACTGTTTTCCCATTGCCGATATCCCTACTGTCATTGTATCCAATTAACCTTTTAAAACTCATTTTGCATCGTCTCAAAGTTTTTAAAGAACGATGTTCTTACGTGATTGATCTTTCTGGATCTCCTCGTGAGCGCTTCAATGCCATTAATATTACTGAATCTTAAAGGCACACCTTTTGCACGATATGTAACTTATTAGGAAAGCGCAGGACTGTACTATCCACAGACCAGTATTGAACCTATAGAAACAGGAACTTCTCTGTGATTTTTCCTCTGTTACTTTTCCCACCCATATCTGAAATTACCCATGATGAATGGCCTGACCTTTTACAGATTCCTAAATCTATACAAACATCTGCTTCGGAAGATAACACAGTCCCGCGACCATCAAATGCATGGCTGACTACTTCAAAGTATCGGGACACGGCACTTACATCAGAACATAAGAACAGGAGAAGGCCTTTCAGCCCCTCGAGCCTGTTCCGCCATTCAATGAGATCATGGCTGATCTGTGACCTAACTCCATGGCCCATAACCCTTAATACCTTTGGTTAACAAAAATCTAACACTCTCAGATTTAAAATTAACAATTGATCACGCATCAATTGCCATTGGCGGAAGAGAGTTCCAAATTACTACTAGCCTTTGTGTGTAGAGAGGAAATATGAACTAAAAGGTAAATCTAAAAGGGGGTGCATGAACAGAGAGACCTGGGGTATATGTGCACAAATCATTGAAGGTGGCAGGGCAGGCTGAGAAAGCGGTTAAAAAAAGTTATGGGATCCTGGGCTTCATGAACAGAGGGAGAGATGAAAATCGTGGAAATTATGATGAACTTGTGTAAAACACTAATTCGGTCTCAACTAGAGTATTGTGTTCAATTCTGGGCATCGCACTTTAGGAAGGATGTGAAGGCCTTAGAGAGGGTGCAGAAAAGATTTACCAGAATGATTCCAGGAATGAGAGACTTCAGTTACGTGGATAGACTGGAGAAGCTGGGGTTGTTCTCCTTGGAGCAGAGAAGGTTGAGAGGAGATTTGATAGAGGTGTTCAAAATCAGGAGGGGTCTCGACAGATTGGATAGAGAGAAACTGTTCCCATTGGTGGAAGGGTCGAGAACCAGAGACCACAGATTGAAGGTGATTGTCAAAAGAACCAAAGGTGACATGAGGAAAAACCTTTTTACGTAGAGAGTGGTTAGGATCTGGAATGCCCTGCCTGAAAGGATGAGGAGGCAGACTCGATTGTGGCTTTCAAAAGGGAGTTAGATAGGGAACTGAAAATAAAAAAATATGCAGGGCTTCGATGAAAGGGCGGGAGAATGTGACGAGCTGAAGTGCTCTTGCAGAGACCCGGCATGGACCCGATGGGATGAATGACTTTCTTCTGTGCTGTAACCCTTCTATGATTCTACGCTATCTGGTCCCCTTAATATCTTGACAACTTTGATCAAATCGCTCCTAATGACTGGAACCTCCTTGGGGCCATTCCTGAATTACATCAGCTGTGGCCTTAGGCTGGATTTTCAGTCTTCAGCTGCACCTGTTATCACCCCGGAGGGGCGGCAATGGCGGCGGTAAGCACTTCTGGGACATTGGGTGCCAGTATTGATGGGACGCGGAGCATTACTGTCTGGAAGAGACGACCCGGTGTGCAATGACACTGGTTGCGACACCGGCTGAATTTTTGGCTGCCGCCGGAACCGCAGCTGCGTTTCTATGTAGCGCTCTGCTGGGAACCTCGGTGAAAGCAGGCGGTCCGAGCTGTAGCGGCAGCAGAGGCAAGTACTGTCGACCTCGGGTAAGTGTGATCGTTTAGTTTCGCGATTTACGTTGTGGCGGTGTGGGCTCTGTGTTGGGAATGTTTTTGGTGGAGTTTTTTTTCAGGGTTTTTTTTTCTCCCCAGTCCTCTCTTCGGGTGCTCCGAGGCCAGCTGTTTAGCTCGGGATTTTCGCATGCTCAGCCAGCCTAGCGCCCTGAGAGAGGTGTGCAACGCTTCCCTCAGGGCCCAGCTGATGAATTTTGCTGACTGAGGCGCAAACTGTTCCCGGGCGCAAACTTTACCGTCCCGCCGCCATTACCGCCCGAAATGAGCAGAACCGAAAATCCAACAGCTTGTCTTTACCATCATCGACCAAGGGACATGCCAGCCAGGGAGCTGACCTTCCTGGCGCTGAAGCCTTCTCTCCCTTGTTGCATAAGTCATTGCAAAATTTCGCTGCCTTGTACAGTGTGATTAAATCCATATTCACGTTGAAGTAAATGTGCACAGTGAGCAGAGCAAGTTGCCCACAGAGCAAGTTGCCCGCAGAGCAAGCTACTCACTGTACTAGTGCAAAAGCAGTGGATATACTCGTGTCCCAGTCAACCATCGTGATATTCCGATATTTCTTTTATAGGAGCGCACAAACTCCTTTTAAAACCAAAGCTATGATTTGGATTATCCAAATGATTTATCTGCATTCAGATGGGTTTGGTTTCCTCGTCTGGAGACCCGTGTGCAACAACAAGCAAAATGAGAAATACTTTACTTGGGAATTCAATATCCTTTAGGAAACCTTTATCTTGATTATTATCACCCCATTGTTATCCACACGAGGATTACTACCTGCAGGAAGCCTCCTTTGGAGAGCAGATCAAAGTAAAGGGTCTTCAATCATATCCACAAAATGCTATCACCAATTCCAGCCCAGGCTCAAGCTGACAGAAAGCTATTTGCTGTGCGATGAGATGCTCTGCTTTGATTACCTGCCTGGTGACAGCATAGCCTCTTCGCTATCAAAATGGTTTTACACCCAGTGGCTTGACCAATAAGTGACAGAGCCGATCACACATTTTGCTCTCCGCTGTTTTTGAGCAACAAATAACACGGAAAGCAAAAGTTACAACCACAGGACCAAATATTTCGATCTGAAGTATTGACTTCTGTTTCTCAGTCCAGGCAGCTGATGGCTGAGAGAATAATCGAATAATCTTGTTATTCGTATGAAGGCAATCTCTTTAATGCAATCTCTTAAACCATATATTTTCCAAACAGAGCATTCTTCTTAAACTGTTCAAATTTGTAGATTGTGCCACTTTAAGCACTTATTTTTGTCTCTGACCGTACAGCTCCCATTTTCTCAGAGGACTGCAGAGGCAGGAATGAAATTGGGTTCTGTCATTCAGCTTTACTTCTGCAATGAGGCTGGCTTGCTTTGCAGTTTCCAAACTGCATCGGCAAGCTAGCTTTGCTGTATTCTCCATTTGATTTGAAAGTTGATAAATAATTTTTCATAGCTTTCTGAGCCGACACTAACGATTTGTTTGATGCCAGAAATATCTGATTTGGCCTACCAGCACTTACCTTAAGCTGCTGTCCATGTCCACACTTCCGAGCCTGTGGCCTGCCCTGACTGCCAGTCGCAGCGCGTGCAAGTAGGGACATGCGCAATGCTGGAGCTGGCGTCACATGGCTCTGGGCAGCCAATCAGGTAAGGTATCATAGTAATAGGAGTTCCGCAGGGTCCTAAACTCCTATTACTATGATTGTGATAGACCAAAACACAGTCCCAAACACCCAAAACAGTAATAAAAACTAGAAAATAATTACACTATGTTCATTTAAATTAAAGTTATTAATGTCTTTAAAAAAAATAATTTCCCAATTTTTAAAAAAGTTTTTAAAAATAAATTACTGTTGTTGGGAGGGTTTTTAAATGATAATATATGTTTTAATAACTTTATTTTTAGATGTTTTTGTGTTTTTTAAAACACTTGCCCCTGTAAAAGTGCTTTTTCAGGTGCAAGATTTTTGAGGACATTTGTAAGCGTAAATATCGGAAATTTCCACTTACAAATGTCCTCACTCCTGTTCTGGCTACCATCTGTCAAGCCAGAAACTTGACAGATTGGAAATGTCGGTTTGCAGCGCATGCGCATTGCGTGCTGGGAACAGGCATTTCTGATGTCTTCCCGAGTCCGTAGGAACTCTGTACAGACCCGGGGAGGCCGGATTTTCAGAACCATTATTTATTTTCCTTTACAATTGACCCAACACTTATGGCAGGCAGACGTAACCAGAAGTCGATTAAGGAATTTGAAAAGCATTTCTTAGGTAGCATAATGAAATGTTAATGTGCTGTTTGACAATGGTCTGCTTGCGACTTATGACACTTGTCACATTGAAAAATATCAACCTATTGCAGAAATTTGAAAGCAGGATTTGAGTTGTTAAGAAAAAGAAGGACTTGCATTTGAATAGCGCCTTTCACGACCACCGGACCTCCCAAAGTGCTTTACAACGAATGAAGTACTTTTTTTGCTTTGCAGTCACTATTGTAATGTAGGTGACACGGCAGCCAATTTGCGCACAGCAAGCTCCCACAAACAGCAATGTGATAATGACCAGCTTATCTGTTTTAGTGATCTTGATTGAGGGATAAATATTGGCCAAGACACCTGGGAGAACTATCCTGCTCTTCTTCAAAATAGTGCCATAGGATCTTTTACATCCACCTGAGAGAGGGGACAGGGCCTCAGTTTAATGTCTCATCTGAAAGACTGCACCTCTGACAGTGTAGCACTCCCTCAGCATTGCACTGGGAGTGTCAACCTAGATTTTTGTGCTCAAGTCTCAAGAGTGGGACTTAAACCCGCAACCTTCTGACTCTGAGGCGCGAGAGCTACCAACTGAGCCACGGCTGACACTAGAGATAAGGGTAAATCTCTCAGGCTATTTTGTTTCAAATCATGATGGGGTAAAATAAATGCGTTGTCGCAACAACATCAGAAACGTGTGACGATTTCCTTCGGCAGCTATTTCGAGTGAAATTTTTTAAAACAATCTAAAGGAAGACATTTACAATTTCAGGAGGAACACTGAAAAGAGGAAATCCTCACAAACACATTCTTCACGTTCCTGTACAAAGCAAGCAGAGAGAGTTCATATCGCAATCTCGGATATTAAGGCTGCCTCCTTGCAATGGGTTTTCTGACCAACCCCGTTGTGTCTGAGGAGAAGGTGAAAGTGGGCAGATTGGAGGCAGGTTGGGGTCAGGTTTTAGATTTTGACAACATTCGCTGGCCGCCTCCGCCTCCAACTCAACCGTTTTTTTTCCTGTAAAAATTCCGACCAAACAGTCAATAACATTGCCTCCTTCTTGTTATCTAGATATAGGCTAGTGCATGGGAAGAGTCACTTGGTGAAAGTCATTCAAATGTTGCGTGGATTCTCTGCAACATTCATCCAATGTGGGTGGATAAAGGGGAACCAGTAGATGTGGTGCATTTGGACTTCCAGAAGGCATTTGACAAGGTGCCACATAAAATGTTACTGCACAAGATAAAAGTTCACAGAGTTGGGGGTAATATATTAGCATGGATAGAGGATTGGCTAACGAACAGAAAACAGAGAGTCGGGATAAATGGTTCATTCTCTGGTTGGCAATCAGTAACTAGTGGGGTGCCACAGGGATCAGTGCTGGGACCCCAACTATTTACAATCTATATTAATGACTTGGAAGAAGGGACTGAGTGTAATGTAGCCAAGTTTGCCGATGATACAAAGATGAGAGGAAAAGCAATGTGTGAGGAGGACACAAAACAATCTGCAAAAGGACATAGACAGGCTAAGTGAGTGGGCAAACATTTGGCAGATGGAGTATAATGTTGGAAAATGTGAGCTCATGCACTTTGGCAGAAAAAAATCAAAGAGCAAGTTATTATCTAAATGGAGAAAGATTGCAAAGTGCTGCAGTACAGCGGGACCTGGGGGTACTTGTGCATGAAACACAAAAGGATAGTATGTAGGTACAGCAGTTGATCAGGAAAGGCCAATGGAATCTTGGCCTTTATTGCAAAGGGGATGGAGTATAAAAGCAGGGAAGTCTTGCTACAGTTATACAGGGTATTGGTGATGCCACACCTGGAATACTGTGTGCAGTTTTGGTTTCCATATTTGCGAAAGGATATACTTGCTTTGGAGGCAGTTCAGAGAAGGTTCACTAGGTTGATTCCGGAGATGAGAGGGTTGACTTATGAGGAAAGGTTGAGTAGGTTGGGCTGCTATTCATTGGAATTCAGAAGAATGAGAGGTGATCTTATCGAAACGTATAAGATTATGAGGGGGCTTGACAAGGTGGATGCAGAGAGGATGTGTCCACTGATAGGGGAGACTAGAGCTAGAGGGCATGATCTTAGAATAAGGGGCCACCCATTTAAAACTGAGATGAGGAGGAATTTCTTCTCTCTGAGGGTTGTGGATCTGTGGAATTCACTGCCTCAGAGAGCTGTGGAAGCTGGAACATTGAATAAATTTAAGACAGAGATAGACAGTTTGTTAAACGATAAGGGGATCAGGGGTTATGTGGAGTGGGCAGGGAAGTGGACCTGAGTCAATGATCGGATCAGCCATGATTGTATTGAATGGCGGAGCAGGCTCGAGGGACCGTATGGCCTACTCCTGCTCCTTTTTCTTATGTTCTTATGATGTGCGGGAGTGCAGCAGAGTAGGGTTTATGCTCAACAGGAAGCAATATGCAAACTCTTCCAGCATCATGCTTATTGACATATTGATAGTAGCGCCAAGCTCAGATTGAATCAGGAGTTTGACAAATGGGGGTTGAGCAATTGCATCACATTCCTTAAAATTTAAAGGGATGTGGCCACATAAGTATAATGGCCAAAGAAATCAGACTTTAACAACGTGACAAATATTTTAATACATGATTGGGCCAGAAATTGCAGGAGGAGGCTCTGATAGACATTTCTTTTACAAAAGTAACTGGTGGTCCCGGAGGAACAAACACTTGCACTCCGAGGCCTAGATGTGCAGAGACCCGAACGTCCCAGGAGCATGCGGGCATCCTGGGATCACGTGGGCCTGGAGCACCAATGAACACGGAGTATTCTCATTGACAGTAAAGGTGAATTCCGTTTGTACTGAGCTGCCATTACTATCAATGCGAATACCCCCCAAAACACAATCACAATACATAAATTAAATAAACACCTCTCATATTTAAAATTAATTGAAATTGAATTAAATGTTTTAGAAAAAACCTATTTTTTTTGAATTTTTAAAAATGTTTTAATAGGGTTAAAAATAAACTTGCTTTAATGGACAGGGTTTTTAATGGAAAACTTAGTGATGATATTTAATTTTTCTATCTTTTAAAATTCTTACGCTGGTAAAAGCAGGCCAGGTGTAGGAGTTTTAAGCACATTCACTGGGCAGTAGTTGGACAAATAGCCCGACTCTCCGCCCATGGAGGCCCTTCTCCCAGGGATGCGTGCAGTTTGTGAAAATAAATTTTGACAGAGCGCAAGCCGGGTTTGGGCACGTGCGATACCTAATCCTCGCGGGGCCTCTTCGGGCACATGCACACCTCGTACGCACCCGGAGAGGCTGCAGTTTACAGCCCGATGTCTCTGCATTTATGAAGGCTGCAAATGCATTCCAGTTATCTTTCAGCTTTTAAGAGGCTGCAATGGGCAAAAATTACTTTCAAGAACTAGTGGAACTCGAAATAAAAGTGATGCCGGGGAATGGAATCAATGGAGTGGTGCAGCACGTGTATACCTCTGGCAAAGCATAGATACTTGAGCTAGATGGCCTTTTTGGTACTCTAAGAAATCTAGGTTGCTAATCGCAGAGGTTAGCTGTGTACCACGCCTGGCAGGGGGGTTCCGGCCAGCGTCAATCTTGTGTGCACTACCTGCAAGATTTAAAAATATATGGAGAAGAAGATTGCATACCTGAAAGGAGCTACCAAAATCAAAGGACCCAACAGTGCCCAGTATGGCAAGTTGCTCTCCTTCGTCAGAGAAGGCTAAGAGGAGATTTGATTGAATTGTTTAAAATCGTGAATGATTTAGATAGAGTAAATAGAGAAACTGTTTCCAATAATAATAACTTTTATTTATATAGCGTATTTAACATAGTAATAGTCCCAAGGCGCTTCACAACAGGGTTACAGACAAACAGATAAATTTGACACCGAACCACAGAAGAAATTAAGGCAGATGATCAAAAGCTTGTTTAAAGAGGTAGGTATTAAGGAGCGTCTTAAAGGAGGCGAGGTAGAGAGGCGGAGAGGTTTAGGGAGGGAGTTCCAGAGCTTAGGGCCTTGGCAGAAGGTATGGCCACCAATGGTGGAGCAGTAATAAAGTTACAGTGGCTGAAGGGTCGATAACCAGAGGGCACAGATTTAAGGTGATTGGCAAAAGAACCAAAGGCGACACGTGGAAATACTATTTTATGCAACGAGTGGTTAGGATTTGGAATGCACTGTCTAATAGGGTGGTGGATACCGATCCAATTGTAGCCTTCAAAAGGGAACTGGATAAATACTTGAAGGAGAAAAAAAATTGCAGGGATATGGGGAAAGAGCGGGTGAGTGGGACTTACTGGATTGCTTTTCAAATAAACTGGCGGAGACTCGATGGGCCGAATGGCCTCCTTCTGTGCTATACTACTCTATGATCCTATGCTTCTATGCATATTCATACCATAAAGTCTTGACTATCAACCTGTGACCCATTAATTGCTGACCTCACAAAACATTACAGCTGCTTCACTGCTGACCATCACACCCACACAAATATCAGATGGAATATTATTGAGAATTCCTCCATTCATCTCTTTTAACAATGAAAAGTCACTGAATATTGTATTGTAAGTTGTTATGACAAGCCTTTAATTAAACTAGAGCATACTGACTGAATATTGGTCAACATATTTTATTCCATTATACAGCTCTTTCTAACTGATTCAAAGAAAATTGCCATGTCAGTTGAAGCAGTGATGTACCAGCTTTATTCAATGGAGTGTGAAGTTTTCACAGAGACATATTCAAGAAGGAATCATTCTAGTGGAAAATAGCAAGACAACAGCAAACAATGAAGTGGGATTACTTTCTATGTGAACTGAGGGACTAAATAGTCAATTAAATATCAACAATGTGGTGGCGTATTTGTGCTACAGACACGCAACAACTATTAATTCAGGCTATGGCTGTAGAAATCAGTGGGATTCATCATAGGCAGTCCCTCGAAATCGAGGAAGACTTGCTTCCATTCCAAAAGTGAATTCTCAGGTGACTGAACAGTCCAATATGGGATTTACAGTCTCTGTCGCAGGTGGGACAGACAGTGGTTGAAGGAAAGGGTGGGTGGGGAGTCTGGTTTGCCGCACGCTTCTTCCGCTGCCTGCGCTTGTTTTCTGCATGCTCCCGGCGACGAGACTCGAGGTGCTCAGCGCCCTCCTGGATGCACTTCCACCACTTAGGGCGGTCTTGGGGCCAGGGACTCCCAGGTGTCGGTGGGGATGTTGCACTTTTTCAAGGAAGCTTTGAGGGTGTCCTTGAAAGGTTTCCTCTGCCCACCTGGGGCTCGCTTGTCGTGTAGGAGTTCCAAATAGAGTGCTTGCTTTGGGAATCTCGTGTCAGGCATGCGGACAATGTGGCCCATCCATCGGAGCTGGTCGAGTGTGGTCAGTGCTTCAATGCTGAGGATGTTGGCCTGATCGAGAACACTGACATTAGTGCGTCTGTCCTCCCAGGGGATTTGCAGGATCTTGCGGAGGCATCACTGGTGATATTTCTCCAGCAATTTGAGATGTCTACTGTATATGGCCCACGTCCCTGAGCCATACAGGAGGTCAGGTATCACTATGGCTCTGTAGACTATAAGCTTGGTGCCAGATTTGAAGGCCTGGTCTTCGAACACTCTTGCTCAGGCGATCGAAGAAATCAGTGGGATTAACACCTTAGCAAAGGGATTATCGGAATTCCATGTTTTTTGGTTATTGAGCAAGAATTGATTTCTGTATAATCATGACGCACCTTTCATTGTCAGTCCTCCTCTTCATACAGCGAGTTTAGCACCATCAACATTACACTGGGCCTGAAATCCAGGTTCTGGGCTTCCCGCGGGCCTTCGTCGGTAAATAAGAAAAAAGATCCGCACCTACCCTGTTGCTCCTGCGCGCTCCAGCAATCCCGGTCTGAGCGTGTTCACGTCTTCGAGATGCGGAGGGAGAAGCTGGTGTCACGTGAACTGGACAGCCAGTGAAGGTACAGTATTCTCATTGTTAATAATGGGAACTCTGTAAGTACGAGCTCCATTATTATCAAGCGAAACACTCACCACCCCCCCCACCCCCGAAACACCCAAACACATTATAAAAAAAATTGAAAAACACCTCGCACATTTAAGATTAATTTAAATTAAAGTTAATGAAATGTGTCAGAAAAAAATATATTTTTTGGATTTTTTTTTAATTGTTATATTTAAAATAAACTTACCTTAGTGGACAGGAATTTTAACATAAAAATGTGTTTTTAAATTATATTTTTAAGTTTTAAAACTCTTAGGCAAGATTTTGATGGACATTCGCTGGGCAATAAATGGGCAAATAGTGAAATTTTGCCCCTGCAAATGTCCTTCTCCCGAGGATGCGAAGAATCTGTCAAGCCAGAACTTGACAGATCGGGAAAGCCGGTATTCGGCGCATGCGCATTGCGTGCCGAAAACCAGCTTTTGCGATGCCTCCCCGTACAGACCCGGTGAGGCCAGGATTTCAGGGCCAGTAAAGCAGGCACGTCACAAATACATCATTGTAGCTGCCAGGGGTTCTTCAACAGGATTTATTTCAAAGACTAAAAGTGAGCCATTACATCATGGGGAGTGTGGCGTGCTGTGAGTTTATCTCCATTTGTGTCCTGTTCTTGAAACGTTGTGCTATTTTTTTAATGTTAAACTATTAATTATAAATCGGTTAATGACCGTATTAAAATAGCAGAGAAAACAAGCTCATTTGAATACATTAAGCAGTGAGCTAAATCCACAAGTGCAGAAGTAGCTATTGTCATCTTTTCATACTTCAAAATAATCCATTGGAGTCATCTAATAATATCACTTTATGAGAGTCTTAAAACATCAACTCTCCATCTAAAACCAGAGCTGGATTTTCGGCTGATTTGTGCTCCATTTAGCGACTTGGTGGGGCGGAAAAATGATTTTTGGGGTGTGAAATGAGACGCACAAGATTTTGCGCCCGGGCGGAATTTTCGGCAATGGTTTTGCGGCAGTGCTAAAACTTAGCGCCCGCCTGCTGTTTTAACATAGAAACATAGAAAATAGGTGCAGGAGTAGGCCATTCGGCCCTTCGAGCCTGCACCACCATTCAATAAGATCATGGCTGATCATTCACCTCAGTACCCCTTTCCTGCTTTCTCTCCTTACCCCTTGATCCCTTTAGCCGTAAGGGCCACATCTAACTCCCTCTTGAATATATCCAATGAACTGGCATCAACAACTCTCTGCAGTGGAATTCCACAGGTTAACAACACTCTGAGTGAAGAAGTTTCTCCTCATCTCAGTCCTAAATGGCTTACCCCTTATTACCCCTTAGACTGTGTACCCTGGTTCTGGACTTCCCCAACATCGGGAACATTCTTCCTGCATCTGACCTGTCCAGTCCCGTCAGAATTTTATATGTTTCTATGAGATCCCCTCTCATCCTTCTAAACTCCAGTGAATAAAGGCCCAGTCGATCCGGTCTCTCCTCATATGTCAGTCCAGCCATCCCGGGAATCAGTCTGGTGAACCTTCGCTGCGCTCCCTCAATAGCAAGAATGTCCTTCCTCAGATTAGGAGACCAAAACTGAAAACAATATTCCAGGTGAGAACTTTTGACAGTTTGGACATACTTGCATTGGAGGCAGTTCAGAGAAGGTTCACTAGGTTGATTCCGGAGATGAGCGAGTTGACATATGAAGATAGGTTGAGTAGGTTGGGCCTGTACACATTGGCGTTCAGAAGAATGAGAGATGATCTTATTGAAACTTATAAGATAATGAGGGGGCTCGACAAGGTGGATGCAGAGAGGATATTTCCACTCATAGGGGAAACTAAAACTAGGGGTCATAGTCTTAGAATAAGCCCATTTAAAATTGATATGAGGAGAAATTTCTTCTGAGGGTTGTAAATCTATGGAATTCTCTGCCCCACAGAGCTGTGGAGGCTGGGTCATTGAATATATTTAAGGCAGAGATAGACAGAATTTTGAGTGATAAGGGAGTAAAGGGTTATGGGGAAAGGGCAGTGAAGTGGAGCTGAGCCCATGATCAGAACAGCCATGATTTTATTGAATGACGGAGCAAGCTCGAGGGGCCAAATGGCCTATTCTTGCTGCTATTTCCTATGTTCTTATGTTTTGACAGGACTGCACCTCCTGTTGAGGTGAAAGTGACTGCAGCACATGCCTTCTATGCCTCCAGCTCCTTTCAGGCATCAGCAGGGAACATATGCTCCATCTCGCAGCACGCTACACATTGTTGCATTCGCCAGGTGATTAATGCACTGTACGCACGCAGGATGGACTTCATAAACTTCCCAATGACCAGGGAGACCAAAAATGAGAGGGCTGTAGGCTTTGGACAATTTGCTGGCTTCCCCAAGGTTCAGACTGCGATTGACTGTACGCACATCGCCCTGCGAGCACGTTTAGTGAATCCAGAGATATTCCAAAACTGAAAGGGATTCCACTCCATGAATGTACAGATCGTCTGTGACCATACTCAGCGCATCATGGCAGTCGATGCCCAATATCCACGCAGCATCCATGATGCTTTCATCTTGCGTGAGAGCAGTGTCTCACGCATGTTCCAGCATCAACCACAAGGCCAGAGCTGGATGCTCGGGGACAAAGGTTACGGCCTCGCCACCTGGCTCATGACTCCCCCCTCCAGAATCCTCAGACAGAAGCCAAGCATCGCTCGAATGAGAGCCATGCAGCCACACGCAACACCGTCGAACAGACAATTGGAGTGCTGAAGCAACGCCACCAATGCCTGGATCACTCAGGAGGCTGCCTACAATACTCCCCTCAGCAGGTCGCTGAGTTCATTGTGGTGTGCTGCATGCTACACAACTTAGCCATCATGAGGGGAAATGAATTGCCAATGTGGATTGCAGGATCACCTCAGGAGAAAGAGGAGGAGGAGGAGGAGGAGGAAGATGAGGAAGAGGACTCTGGCGAGGAACCCATGCCACCACCAACACCACCCCCATCACAACCACAGCGGAGGCATTGTAGAGATTTCGTGTTGCAAAAGCCTTACGTCGGCAGCTTGTAGTTGAATGCTTTGCTTGAAGAGTGAGCAATACCTACCCACTCTATCCCACCATGTTGACTATTCCCTCTCTTATTCTGCAAAGGAGACACTACACAGGAATGGTTAAGGTGAACAAAAGAATTTATTAAACATTGTAACATTGTAAACTTTTAATGTAACCTTCATTGTGATACTTTTATAAAATAACATAAAATAATTAGTTGCATCCAGCAGTGTGATCATTCTTCAACATTATGAACAACATAATCCAGAACATAATAACAGTATAACATTAAACATACAACGTATCCAGCATCAACAACATAATGCAGCAACCCCTGCCCCACTATGTTTTACCATTGGCTTTTGCCTCCCTTCCCCTTATCACCCTCCCTTGCTTGCTGCTCCTACCCAAAGTGGCACCAAAATGGCATGCAGCTAGACTGCCAGAGCGCTGCTGTGTTGGGGGGGGGGAGACAATGGAGACGCCATTTGGGGGTGCGCTAGAACAGCTTGTGGCGTGGAAGGCCCGGCTTCTGACTGGCTAGCCTCTTCATCAGCATCACCAGTCACAGGTGGTTTGGGTTTGGGTGTGACAGTGGGGAACGCAGAGAGTATGGAGGCAGACATGGACTGCATCACCTGCCCAAGCTGAAGCAGAGCTTGTGCCTGTGATGCGCCATACTATGCAAGGGTTCGCGCCACGCTCTCTGAGACTCCGCTGTCACGGCTGGAGGCTGCCAGCCTCGTGTGGGCATTGATGACCTCCCTGGTATCACGGCACGCACTGACAATCTGCGACCCGACCTCCATAATGGTAGTTTTGAGACTGTCAACGCTCACGGGATCCTACCCCAAGACATCAAGGAGCTGATGACTGACCTGGATGCTCTCCCTGGACATTCCCGCCATGCCCAGTTCCAGGTCTGCCTGTCTGTCAGCAGACCGACTTTACCGACTCACCCTTCGGAAAGATGGCATACGGGATTCAACCCCAGCACTGCGTTGCTGCACGCCACTAGTCCCAGGAACTGCGCAGTCATCGAACCCCGAGAACGTCACATAATCCTCAGAGGAGCTCAGCACCGATGGTGGAACAGGGGTGGACTATTGATGCTGCACCAGAGTCGGCTCATCGGTATCCTCCTCTTCCTCCTCCTCCAGACGATGGCCTGACGTGGAGGGGTCCCTTGAGGGATGCTGCGTCTGTGACTTGTCATCTGGAAATAGAAAGCAACAGATGAGTGGTTAGCAGCAGGGGAGGGGTCCGGGAGGTTACATAGCATAGGCTTATTTGAAGGACCACCACTACTTCATTATATCTAATCCAAAGACACTACATGACATTGCCCCAACCCAGCCCAGGGAGTGTGCAGGATTTACCCTCAGTATCTGAGCGGGGGTCAGCGCCCCCAGTGGCAGTTGCCCGACCTGAGACACCGATGAGGCCTGCCACTCTCTCCTTAATGTCGGTGAGTGGCAGAGTCTGAGGCGGATCATCGCCTATCTGCACCTGTTTGCGCCGATTGAGTGACTTCTTTGCCTGCAAAGATGAAAATGGGAATAGTTACAAGAGGGTCCAGCTGGTCTTGTGGCACAAATGGCGACCA